>NC_060082.1:5012500-6262500 GCF_922984935.1 Meles meles | reverse complement strand
TCTGCAAGGCTTTTTCTCTCTGTGACTTCATATTTGGGTGGCTCCCCTGGAGGGAAGCCATCGTGGTGAGATCTAAGAATGAGGGGCTGGTGCCAGGACTCAGATAGGGGAACTGCACCCCAAGACAGGAGCCAGAGGCCTGTGCCTGTCTGGGCTGTCTCTCAGCCTGAAGACTCCCGGCGGATGGGTCTGGCTTCCCATGAGGCCTGCAGAGCTGGGGGTGGAGGGGGAGGGAGGGGAATCAGGTCATCTGCCGTATCCACTGTCCAAAGGCTGTCCACTCAGCCTTTTCCCAGAACCCTCCATGTGGCCAGAGCTGGGTGGGTTTGGGTCAACCCCAGCATTAGTGTGATTCCTTCTCTCCCTCCTGCCTCATCTTCCTTCTGTGGCTTCAGGCTCCTCTGGGTCAGCAGTGGTCTTCCCACCCCCGCTCATCAGGCCAACCCAGACCATCTCTCCTTCGTACGTCAAGGCCCAGGAGCCGGCTGGCCTCTGGTGCCCTCTCTGGTCTGGCCCTTCCCCTCCCCACTCCCTCTCCTTCCAAGAATATGCCATTTCACAGAAAGTTCCATTTTCACAGCCCTGGTCTTTTCACGCGTTTCCCAGTTCCAACATCACAGGAATGTCTGACATCATTTCCACTAGTGAATCCAGTGTTCACCAGACCTCACCCCTACCTCCCTGGCCTCCCTCCCGCGCCTCCTCTCCTGACCAGCTCTTTGCTGAGTCTGGCCTCTGACGATCCAGACACACTTCATTCTTTTCCCTGGAACCTGCTCTGCCCTCCAGCTTGAGGGCTGCGCTGCTCTGTAAGCGTTAAAAGGCGACGAGGTCTTGGCCTCCAGAGACAGTGTTTGTCGGTTCCCAAACTTTGCTGCGCATGACAATCCCTTGGGGAAATGGTAGCAAAACCCCCACCCCCGCCCCACCAAGCTGGGCCACAGCCTGTCCCCATGAAGTCAGAACGTCTGAGGGCACGGGCCAGGCGGCGGCAGGTTTTAAAGGTCCCCGGGTGATTCCAGTGTGCAAAGTGTGGGCGCCAGCAACCGAGTGCTGTGCCGAAGGGGGCCGGAGCCCCAGCCAGCCTTGTGGAGTGTGGGGCACAGGCAGACCTTCGGAGCTGTGACGGAGGGGGACGAGGGGGCATTTTCTCCGGGGGCTCTCCCAGCCTCATGGTGAAGCCCTGCTCCAGGGAGGGCAGACAGCAGACCAGCGGAGGGCGCTGGGTCGGCGGATGAGGTGGGGGGCCCAGGAGCTCGGACCCCAGGAGAGCCTCGGATCTGCAAGGAGGCAGGCCTCCAGCTCGGTGTCTCTTGCCGGGATGCAGCCCAAGCCCTGGGCTTGTGGACGGACTGAGGGCACACCTGGTTCCCGGCCCGTAGCTGACAGCGAGGCCATACGATGCGACCATGGGTGGGAGGCTGGGGAGGCTCAAGCTGTGACCCCCGTAGACTTTCAGAAAGGGAGTGGCAGCAGGAAATTCTTTCCTGCTGTTTCCTTAAAAGCCCTGGCGATGGCAGCCTGGGAAGGTTGGGGTCTGGCAGAAGCCCCCTGCCCTCCCTCCTCCAGCCTCTCCGACAGGCGGCTGCATGGGCGGTTCGCAAACTCGTATCAGAACCCTCCAGAGGGCTTGCGAAAACACAGATTGCGGGACCCAGCCTCAGAGTCTGACTCAGAGGGTCTGGGTCAGGGCCAGAGAGGTGGTATTTCTAGCAAGTCCCCAAGTGCTGCAGAATGGAGGTCACCCTCACAGACCCGCAGTCTGCAGCTGCTTCCGAGGTCCCCTTCCGGCTTGCCACAGTTGGAAGTTGGAGGGAGTAAGAAAGGGGCAAGGAAAGCTCACGTGGCCTCCTCTGTTGAGGGAAGGCAGGCTCTCCGGCATCCTGGCGGTCCCAGCCCAGCACCGGGCAGCGGGTGTCCTGCTCTGCATGGGCTCTCTGACTGCTTCCTTGTAGGGCGATGTCGCTAGTGTGTGGTGCCAGAACAGGCGAGAAATGCCAGTCTGCCGTGTGCACTGCAGGAAAGGCAAAGTCTGTCCGCGGCTTTCTAAATGCTCAATACTTCAACTCAACAACAACAACAACAACAAACGATTTAGCCTAAAATGCCCTGAAGTGCCCTGTTCCAAGCACTCTGGCTCTACTGGGGACACAGCAGTGGCTTGGGTGTGGGCAGCCTTCCAGCCACTGTGGAGCTCACTGTCCTTCAGGGGTGGTGGGTGCGCACAAGCCATCGCAGGGGTGGGTTTGGGAAGGAGAGGACAAGATGTGGCTCTGGAAGCCCCCTGCCCTCCATCTGCCTAAGAGGAGATTTTTCCCTCCTTGGACTGTTCATGCTTTGCTGACTTGTACCAGGTTATAAATCTTGGGGAGACGGAATTAGCCCCAAATGTGCCGCTGGCTGGAATGTGCTTCTAGTTGTGCTCACCTGAGTGGTGACCCGCAGAGCCATTTAACAAGAGGTTAAATGTTTCAGCATCTTTCCTGCTCATACTGTTCAAATTAAGACGAATTTCCAGTTCCCCTCCTGCTGCGGTTTGATGGAAACACCCAGGCTGGTGGTCGGGGGTTGCGGTAACTCTGCCTTCCTCCAGGCTGCCAGGCTGGAGGGGGCGATGTGTGGGTCTGATGTGAACAAGTCACTTGGCAGAGAATTCTAGTACCGCCAGGAAACCAGAGATGGTGTGGTGAAGTGCATTCTTCTATGTCCTAGGACCAGCGGCCAAGTGAGTGGGTGAGCTCTGGGGCTGTGACAAAGGCACCGGCCGAGGAATCTTCCATCCCAAGCTCTCCTGAGAGCAGCCTGTGTCTAAATAAACTGATTTTGCAGGCAATCCAGAAATCTTACCCTCTTCTGGAAATTCTTTTTACTTTTCTGTGGGAATAGAGGGGTGACCCCATGGACCCGGGGAAGAGACGTCAGTCACATGTCTTTGAGGTCAAGGATATTGTCTGGTTCATTGTACTGTTTCCCACAGATCGGTGATACGTGTCTGAGCCTGGGCCAACACTTAGAGTTTGTAGCAAAGTTTCAAATTCTGGGGCCACCACCTCTCCCCCTCGCCTGTGCTGAAATGCAGCCCAAGAATGCACGTTCCACTGGGTGGAACTGGGTGCACACTCAGGCAGTGTGGATAACCCCGGAGGCTTCGAGAGTCAAGCAGGACACGGATGAAATGAGATTCAGGGCGGGCTCTGGGGTTCTCTGTTCTTCCTTTGTAACAGCTGATGCTCTCCCACATAGGGCTGTGGCGTCAACAGGAACACTGTATAGTTGGGGGGTTTCTGGGTTGCACCACAAGGCCCCCCACCTAAGCGAGCACAGTTTTCAGGAGAGACGGTGCTGCAAATAGTTGTCCTGACCAGATGACCCACTTCTTAATATGGCCATGTTGTATCTCTTTTAAAGATCTGTCCTTTCCTACTAGACGCAAACATTTCAGTTTTGGAGCTGCACAACAGCTCTCTCTCACAGAAGCGTCCTTTCCCGTCTTATAGTCAGTATCCATACTACACGTTAAGTCAGCAGTGAAACCCTCGTAGGTAGAGCTTCGATGGCAAGAGTAGGCAGTGGATGCCGCCTGGGGACAGGGCTGAGCGTCCCTCTTGGACGTGAGTGGGGTGGGAAGGTCACCTGCGCCTTCAGTTATGGGAGCACCCAGCTCGTTTTCACTCCACTGGGTCACCCAGGATGCACCAGACCACAAGGACTGAAGTCCAGGAGAAGCGGGCACAGCCCCCCGTGGGCTCTGCATGCAGCCGGCACTGAGCACGTGGCTTCAGAGCGAAGGAGTTCGCAGAAAACCCACCGGCGCTGTTGGATCTTGTGTTTTAGCTCCCGTCCCTCGTTCCTGACCATACCTCCGGCCCCTGGTTGCCTGTGAGATGTGGCTCGGTTTCTTCCGCTCTACCTCATCTCCTGTTGCTTCCTTTGTGGCTTCAAAGGATGACTGGCAACGTGGCATAGTGGAAGGAATGTGGCTTTAAAATCAAGCTCTGGTATGTGCTAGTTGTAAGATCTTGGGCAAGTTCCTTCATCCTTGGTGCCAAATTTCTTTATCTGGAACACGTGAGTCGTGGTACACACGTATGTCATAAGGCTGCCGTAAAGCCCAATGACCTAATGCTTGGAAATGCTTAGGCCAGTCTGGCATGCGCGCTTCAGCACGGGTCAGCTGTTAGGAAATGAACCGAGGGACGGATTCTCTGCCCACGTTTGTGTACAGATACGCCAGGTGGGTGTGATGGAGTGACGTAGGCTACCGATCCAAAGAGTAAACCGACACCGGAAGCGGTCTACCTTTCTACGGAGAGGGACAGTTCGACCCGTCGCAGAGCGTGTGAGACGAGCCCTCTGTTGGTGGCACCGTGTCTGGTTCAACCCAGACGTCAGCGGTGGTTCTCCTTTGAGATCCGCAAATTGGCTTGAACTGTGTCCCACACACGGGGTTGGGGGGCGGGCAGGGGACAATCCCATAGGATTTGCTTGGGGAGTCGGAAGACGGATTTCCCGGTTCACCTCTGTGGCTTCACAGCCTCTTGGGTTTTGAATCATCCTGTTTTACTGTCTGCGACCTGTTCTCACTAGTCCACGGCAAGCATCCAATCCACCCCCCCGCCCCGAACAACACTGACATAAAGCTGTGTGTGCGGCAGGCTTTTACGGCAGGTTTGGGGCCGTAAGAGGGATTTACACATTGCAGCTCCAGCACCCAGAGACCGAGCCCGTGGCTCAGTCCCACTTTCTCTTTTCTGCTGCTCAGCCCTTCCTCCAGTGTTGGCTTTCTTGGCAGAAGAGGGGACTTGAGGTCTTTTTCCAAAGAGGTCTGTTACAGTGTCTTTGGAAACACGTGTAGTTTTGTCTCTGAGAGAACCCTGATGTTATTCATTTGGTGTATTTCTAGAACTATCTGGCTCCACAGGCCAACTGTGAGCTCCCTCAGGGCCGGACCTACACGGGATCTGGGTCTCCGGAGGTGGAACAGGATGGTGGCCAGAATCCACGTGCTGGAGTGAAATTACCTGGGTCCAGGTACTGCTTAGTCAGTGGTAGGGACCGGGTTGTTGCGAGGACAGGAATAGGACAGCGGGACCAGTGAGCCTAGAGCGGTATCTGAGGCAAACACTAGGCGCTCGGGGAGTGCCCGCACTCATCACCTGTGGACGGACTCTGCCGGCAGTCTGCAGGATGAGCGGCCTGCACGGTGACATTGGTCATTCCAAGCTGGGAAGACGCCTGTGATGTGATTGAGGAACCCAGGTTCCTGACGGAGAAGGATGAAGTAGCTGTTCTTAGACAAACCTTTCTCCTTGTAAGATTGTAGTTGAAATATTTGGACACGATAAAGGAAACTTTTACTTAACCCGGCTGGGGTGGGGGGAGAGTGGAGAAGAGTTCTGTTGTTTTCGTCTAAACAGTAACAGGCCACAAGCCATTTTAGGTTTCCCTTCTCATTACTCATCTCTTCACATTCAAGATTCTTTTGGGGTCTTTTTCCCTCTATATATATACAGAACAAAATAAGGCAAGTTTACAAATTCTTTATTTGACTCTCAAAGAACAAGTATTGCATTGTGAAGACTTGCTCACAACCGCGTAAGTCTGTTGTCACAGTTTCTCGACGCACCGACACCCGACGCAGCTACCGCAGGAGAGGATGGAACCTCGTTCCTCCTCGTCTTTAACCTGCTCTTCACTTAGCGCGGATGCAACCTTGGAAGGAAAACCGTGGTGAAAGGCTCGGTGGACGCGCTCTCCCCTGGCTCTGATGGCTCCGCGGGTGAAGCATATGGGTCGTAGCCCAGCCACGCTTGGCAACATGATGAGAAACAGGAAACTGGTGTCTTAAGGCCAGTAGTACCTGGGAGTTTATATCTAAAGTTCTTTTCCCTCTTATCTAGATGACTGACCTGGCAGTTAGGGCTGAGGGTGAGCTGAACGGGCTGGTAGACCCTGACTGTGAAGAAGTCACCCCCCCGCCGGTCTTTCTCTGGGGCTGCCCTCCTCCTAGATCAAGCCTCTTGGTTTAACTAGTGGTCACGAGCGGTGCTGTCTGCTGACCCTGGCAGATGATAAACTACGATTTATTTACTCCTTGGTTCGCCAAACTAATATAATTAAGTCTCTTAATGTGGCGTACCTCTAATGCTTCAAGTCAGCAAACCGCTCTGTCAAGACCGGTGTCCGCTATTTGACAGTGGCTAGCCACGACATGATTCAAACCCAGGACCAAATTTCCTGATCACGATGCCTTTGTCAGTCTTTTCATAATCCGACAGATAACACAACTATTAGAACAAGCTGCTCAAAGCTCTAGACTTATCTAAAATAAACTTTGTTTTAAGCTTAGTCACTAAAAATATAAGTCAACAGGCTACACTCTGAGTTCTATTTTCAGGTGGGAGAAAACGGCCTTTGTTTTATGTGCACAGTTCCACCTGGACTCAAGCAACATGTCTGGGTAGTCCAGTGCTCTGTTTTCCTAGAAAATAAAGATCGACCACAACCTCTAGGGGTAGGGGACACAGAAGTTGCCCCCCGCCCCCGATGTGACTAGGGGTTGGAATGAGAATTTCTCACATTTGCTTTCTTTAGGCTTTATGCTTGTTTTTAAGGTATGTGATATAATTAGTGCTCATATTAGCAGCAAAGATCCTAATTTCTGTAAATCAGAAGGACTCAGGAAGGACAAAAGCAGCATTCTGGTAAAAATGTGGGGACGCAGAGGTGGTGATAAGCATCTGTCGATTCCAGCATGAAGTGATCTTGAGAGGTGAATGTGCACGAAACAGCCAGTGGGATGAAAGGCTTCTTCAGACTCAGTTCCTGGGACTCTCCTGCTGGAGGCGGCGTCGGCCCATGTGGGTGCCGTGGACCAAGCTTAACTAGGTGGAAATTGTCCTTGAGGTCAGGCTGCAGGGGACATGGGGTCAGACTCTGGCTTGTCGGTCAAAAGGGGTGACTTCTCCTACGTAGCTGAAAGTAGAAGTTGCTTGGGAACTTTGCAGTGTTTCAAAGTCAAATATGGATTTTTCCCTGCGCTCTTTTTCTGCCAAGTTTTATAACCTGAGCTGAGTGAGAGGGCAGGAGCCAGAAATTAGTGCAAATGTCACAAGGAGCTGCAGAGCGGTCTGGTTTCCATCGCACCAAAGGCCGCAGCCATGGCTGTCTCATCAGGGTCACTGCTGTGCCGACGGGGGCTCCTGCCCGGGGTGGAAGAGTCAGGCCAGGACGGTTTGTTGGGATGATGTCTCTTTAAAAACGATAGAAAAATCAGTTTGAATCCCAAGTTGCTTGTCTGTTTCTAAGTCCTGTTTATTCAGTGCTCAAGAATGACTCATAACATTGCCGCTTTCAAATACCTCCGTGGCTGCTGCTTGCTCACAAGAAAAGGCAGAGCCATGTCCCCTTGGTGCTGGGGCCTGTAGGCATTTAGAGAAAAGTTCGGAGATGCTCTGAGATTTTACAGTCACAGCTTGTTTTTGATTTTGTACTTGTGAAAAGACAAACCTCACCCAGTAATGTAATGGAAAGCTTCTGGATGACAATCATGGCAAACTTTTGATTCAAGATGATTCTTTTAGAAATCCCAGCTTTGGAAAGAGACTATTCACACGACCAGGCTGATGGAGCCGTTCGTCTGTTCTTCTGGGGGCGCTAGCCCCGGCGGGGGAGCCCCGACGCCTGACTCAGTAGTTAGCACGAGGAACCATCCGCTGCCACGAAGCCTCTGCACGTGGCGCTCCCGGCCGCGCCCGCCAGCACTGCCTGGGGGAGAAGGGGTCGGGGGGACAAAGGGGACAGAGTCCTCTACCCCATGGGTGGACTTGACTCCTCTAGTGTATCTAATTATCCCACAAGCTTGCAAAATCCCACTTAATAAAAAAATAAATTAAGATACTGATACATATCCCGGGCTACAATGCCCAAAAGGCAATTTCATCCTAAAACTCAAAAAGCAGCTTAATATATTCATCAGGCAGAGCCATCTTCTCTTTCCCAACAGGCGACCGGGTGCGAGCACAGACACTACGTCAAAACCGCGGGGGGGGGGGGGGGGGGGCCAGGAATTAGTGAGCTTTGACGGCAGTTACAAAAGCAGAGGACTGCTTCGCAGTGGCTGTTCCCTCCCTTCTGGGGACTTCACCCTGAGGAGAAGCCTGCTCCCCCATCTCAGAACGATCCCCCCGAGAACCGGTAACGGGGAGAAAGTGGGCGCGCCTCCTAGGCTGCCAGCCCCACATCCCCATCCGTGGGAGAGGCGTCCGGGGGGGCTGATGTGACATGAGTGCCGCCGTCGGTCAGACCGGTCAGGGGCGGTTGGAGTCGGAGCACGGGAGAGGCGGCAGGGAGAGGCGGCAGCGTCCGGCAGCGTCCGTAAGGCTGTGCCCACGACCGCCCTGACAGCTCGGACAGCTCCAGCGGACTGACCAGCGGCTTGGGAATGACCACGCCCCCTTCCCCGCCGGCTGGGGCCACGGCTGCTTGCTCCGGGGTGTGCACGCCGGAGGGGAGGAGCCGGGATGGGAGGAGCCGGGATGGGAGGAGACACTCCCGAGGGAAGGCTGTCCTCCGCCTGCAGGTCTTGTCCGACAGGCTGGTGCCCATTAGAGGAGGAACAGCCCCGGGAAGGGGGTTCCCATGTGGACGTTGCCCCGACAGCCGCACTGGGGGCCACGTGGCCTGGACTCTCACAGGCTCATGCGGGGCAGGGCGGGGGCAGAGTGAGGCTCGTTAATGTGGCCGAACCCCAGATTCCTGGGGAGCCGGGCAGCAGAGCACCCCGCCGGCCACACGAAGTCACACGGATCTCAGAGCACATCGGATGAGCTCGGGCAGAGGCACCGCTGTCCAGAGGTTTCTTCGGGATTATTCAGGAGAGAGACCAGCCCGCGTGGGCAGAAGAGGGCCGGGGCACCCCGCAGGACTCGCACGGACGGTCTTTCCTCCTCCGGCTCAGAGCACTGAAGGCCGGAGCGGGGACTGGAAGGGACGAGAGCCGAACCCGGCAAGGAGATTAGGGTAAGAAAACGCGTCTGCAGAACCGGTTCTAGCAAGAAAGTGCGAAGTTTCATAGGAGAACAGGAAGACTCACCATAGAAACTGAAGGCAGAACATCAGAGAGAAGAAAGTAGTCAGGGTACAGTGAGAGATGACAGAATGCCGTAGGGCTCTTTTTTTTTTCAACCATGGGAGGACAAAAAAGTTAGATCCTTCACTGTCTTGTCAAGAAACTGGGAATTCTTGCTGTATTGTGGGATGCCCTCCCCGAGCAGGAGTCTAAGCCAGCCTGTCCACAGAGTCTTGAGGAATAAATACTTGTCAATTCTCCTGAGGAGAAAAAACTCATCTGCTTAGCAGCATCCTGCGTGTCCCTCAGCCGAATTCGGTGTCATCGTGTTAATGTGTTACGGGTGGGGATTCACAGCAAAGCTGAAGGGTCTGTCCCGGGGTCCCTGCGGACCTGCACTGGACGAGTAAGGAGCACATAGGAGCACGTACGCTAACCTGCAGGGGCCTCGGAATGAAGGCTGCCGTGGCTTTCACCCTCCGCTCTGGGCACATCAAAACTTGCAGCGTTTTGAGCGCGTGACGGAGCCGGCTCCTTCCCACAGCGCGCGCGCTCCCTGCCCTCGGCCCTCCACGGGCGCCCAGCGTGGTTCTGTACACACCGGGTCAGGTGGGAGCCACTATTCCCTGGCCAAGTCCAACTTTACCCAATGGGGATTTTTTTTTTTTCCCTTTTACTAACGTTCTCAATTGTCTCGACTCTTTTGGGGACATTTTTCGCTGTTCTGGTTTTGAAATCTATTTCCAATAAGCACTATATCCACAATGGATTGGTTTTAAATTAATAAAAACGAATTGCTGGGAACATCAGTGTGCTGTACAGCTGTAAATAAAAATCTATCAGTAAGTGAAATGGCAGAGAAGGGAAGATCTTATTTGAACGATGACTATTTAAACGCAAAAGAAGTACAGAAGGAAAAGCAATTGAGAAAGGTACAGGAAACAATGGACACCGGGCAGCAGCGGAGCACGCAGGCAGTGTCTGCCGCCGGAGAAAGGCGTCTCCCTCGTGTCCGGATGTCAGTGCTTTCCAGTAGAAGGGCAGATGGTGAGAAACAACTTCTGTCACTACCACTTGAACCCCAGTGCGAGGCAGCTCTCTGCCGGCCACCAAGAGGGCAGACAGGAACAGGTCTCTCCTCTGCTCGCCAGCTCGGCAGGGTCCCACCGTGTTTTCGGGCGCAGCCTCAGAGGCTACTGTAGTGACTCCGGAATGGTGCTGACAACGTGGCCTGCCTCCGGGGCTGCTGGCGGGGAGCCGAAGAACGTGCTGGTTTGATTCCTCTGCTGATCTCGGAGATAAGGGGGAACCGACGAGCTCTTGATGTGGAGGATCCGGGTGTCCATGACCTGACAGTCAATTTGCATCATCACTTCGTAGTCCTGCCCATTGATGACGTTCTCTGTGGGGAGGGAGACACACAAGGAATAAACAGTCACCGGCATGTATGATTCTGCCGTAAGCTTCCACCCCAGAGAGAACCTAAATAAGCTTTATGGGTGTGAACTGCCAACAGGCTTTCAAGGGATAGTGGGACTCCGTCAGTCACTGAGCAGAGCGACAGCTGGGCTAGGTGCTGGGATGGCCTGTCCTCCTAGATTCCAGCTCCTAAACTGGGAGGGTCTTGGAGCCGTGGCGGAGTCCACCCAGAGCATCCGCCCACAGACGCCATGGAGGTTTCAGCAGAGGACGGAGTGGAGACACTTAAGCGCCCCCCTCCCATTCAACAATGGGAAGGAACACTTGTCAGAAGAACCAGCTACCGTGTGCACGGTCAGGACACTCTGGCTGAGATCACTGCGTCCCACTCATCAGCAATGTTTCTAATTTCAGTACGACACTCCCGGCTACAAATTTAAGGCTTGGCCTTAGCAGCGTGAAGTACAGCGAAGACCGACAACGGGTACAGACGCGGCAATGATGCTCTTGCCCACAGGATAGTGTGTGATTCCAGAGTTCTTGATTCTCAGTGCGAGAGACAAGGACGTTCCCAATTTGGGACTAGAGTGCCGCAGGACTCGCAGGTGAACTAGAGGCCGGTTGCAGAGGAAGCAGGAAAACCACACAGCGTTGCACTCACGCACCACGCCTGGGGGATCTCATCACACGTTTCACATACATATGTTCTTCCTCAGAGGATGAACACTCTGTTTTAGGGAGAGGGCCAAATTACTTCCTGATTTGTAATTCTGGGTAGCCGTTTTCCAACTTGTAGTCAATGAAACTTGGGCATAAGACTGAGGAGAGACCGTAAGTAGATGGTCTCGCCAAGCCCAGCCGGACATTCACAGCAGGGCAACAGAAGGTGGGTGAGTGTTTAATAATGCTGGCATCTGTTTGCATGTCCCCCAGGAGTCCGGAAATGGGAGTGGGGACCGGGCGAAGTCCTAGTCTTACTGTGTGTTTATGAAGATGACCTACAGCCAGCCAGTGGCTTTTAAAATTCAACATCTGGCTTCTCTAGGACCAAGAACTGAACTTAGAAGCAGAATTAATATTTTTTTTGTTTTTACTTCAACACGGTACACGCCAAGTGTTAGAAATCTAGAGGAAGAAAATCCAAAGTTTGACATTTGATCTTCAGATTCCACTGTTATGTCTGGGAAAATTAAGCCACGGACTATGTCACAGTTTAGGACTTAGGGAAATCCTCTGATCCAGGGGGTCTTAAATTAGGGTCCAATGAACAGACTTCAGGGAGTCTGTAAGTTCCTGAAACTGCACGCGAAGTTTTATTTGTGTGTTCGTTTTCCTGGAGAGGAGCCCCGTCAGATTCTCAAAGGGGTCTATGACTTCCCCAAAGTTGAAAACTACTGGATCCTATAACCTACAAATTTTAAGTTCAAGCAGATGTTATAGTCTGTGTTAAAGCCAATGGAAGACATCAGTCCTTCATTTCTGCTTTTATTTTTAAAATAGTCTTGGTTGGTGATTAATTTCTCATTACAAGTCTTATAAATCTCTTCTATTACCGTTAAAGCTAATCTCCTTCTTTCCCAGCCTTACTAGAGAGGAGGAACAGCCAGCTGCCCCTGTGCACTAAGCCTCCTGTTCTTTAAGACAGTCATTGTGGACACTTTGGTTTTATAGGTCCTATCAATATGCAATGAAAATTAAGTCATCTGCTTCAGCTTTTTAAAAAACTGAGGTATAACTGGTATGAAATACAGCATTTTAGTTTCAGGAGTACACCTTGGTGATTCCACATTTATATACGTTGCAAAATGATTGCCACACTAAGTCCAGGTACCATGTGTCACTACACAAAGTTAATACAAAATTACCGCCTGTATTCCATGCTGTGTATTAAATCCACAGGACCCAACTTATTTTACGACTCTGTAAGTTTGTGTACTTCTTGATCTCTTTACCATTTTGCTCCCTACTCCAACCCACTTCCCCCTCTGGCAAGGGGCAATCTGTTCTCTATGAGTCTGGGTTTTATTTTTTAGATTTATTAGGTTTTATTCTTTAGATTCCACATACAAGTGAAGTCACGTGGTATATGCCTTCGTCAAAGTCTGCTTATTTAAATTAGCGTAACATCCGTTAGGTCCATCCATGTTGCAAAACGTTCTTCTTTATGGCCAGATACGCTTCCATTGTATGTACATATATCACACACATGCGTGCCACATCTTTATCCAGGCATCCCTCAGGGGACAGGAAGGTTGTCTCCACTCTTCATCTCATGAAACAAACTGAAGGCTGCTGGAGGGGAGGGAGGCTGGACGGATAGGGTGGTTGGGGAGGGTATGTGCTATGGTGAATGCTGCGAGTTGTGTGAGACTGATGATTCACAGACCTGTACCCCTGAAGCAAATAATACATTATATGTTTTTTAAAAATTAAACATATACATGAAGGTTTATATATGGGCTCTCGATTCTATTCCACTGATCTTTGTGTTCTTTGCACTAATGAGATACTGTTTTGATTACTATAGCTTTGTGCTCTAGTTTGAAATCAGGGAGCGTGATACCTCTGGCTTTGGTCTTTCTCAACATTGCTTTGAGTAGTCAGGGTCTTCTGTGGTTCCACATAAATTCTGCAAGTACTTGTTCTAGTTCTGTGAAAAATGCTATTGGTATTTCGACAGGAATGGCAGTAAATCTGTAGGATGCTTTGGTTAGTATGGATATTTAACAGTATGAATTCTTCCAATCCATGAGCATGAAACATCTTTCCACTTACCTATATCTTCTTTAATTTCTTTATTAATAGCTTATAGTTTTCAGTATATAGGTCTTTCACCTCCCTGGTTAAATTTATTCTGAGGTGTTTTATTGTTATTAACATAACTGTAATTGGGATTATTTTCTGAACTTCTCTGACAGTTCATTATTCATATACAGAAACAACAGATTTTTGTATATTGATCTTGTATCCTATAACTTCACTGAATTCATCACTACTAATCCTTTTTTTGTGGAGTCTTCAGGGTTTTTATTTTGTAGTATTATGTCATCTGGAAATAGTGATAGTTCTTTCTTTCCAATTTGTAGGCCTTTCATTTCTTGCCTAATTGCTGTGGATACAACTTCCAATACTATGTTGGATAGAAGTGTAAGAGTGGGCATCCTTGTCCTGTTCCTGGTCTTAGAGGAAAAGCTTTCGGCTCTTTGCCATTGAGTATGATTGATGTCAGCTGTGGGTTTGTCATATACGGCCTTTATTATGTTGAGGTATGCTTTTTTTTTAAATTAAAAAAATATTTATTTTAGAGAGAAAGCTCATGAGTGAGCGGAAAAGGTAACGGGAGAGGGAGAGAGAGAATCCCAAGCCGACTCCATGCTGAGTGCAGGACCTGACCAGGTGCTCCATCCCACAACCCTGAGATCATGACCCAAGGCAAAATCAAGAGTCACTCAACCCGCCCTTTCTTTTCAAATTTGTATTTAAACTCTAATTAGTTAACATACAGTGTAATACTGATTCAGGAGAATTTAGTGATTCATCACTTATGTGTAACACCCAGGGAGATATGCTCTTTCTATATCTACTTTGTTTAGAGTTTTTTATAAGTGGATGTTTGATTTTGTCCAATGCTTTTACTGCATCTTTTGAGATGATCATATGATTTTTATCTTTCCTTTTGTTAATGTGGTGTATCATATTGATTAATTTGTGGTTGTTGAACCATCCCTGCAATGAATCCCACTTGATTGTGGTGTATGATCATTTTACTATATTGCATTTGATTTGCTCATATTTTGTTGAGGATTTTTACATCTATGTTTATCAGGGATATTGTCTTACAATTTTCTTGTGGTGTCTTTGTCTGGTTTGGGTATCTGAGTAATGCTGATCATGTAAAATGAGTCTGAAAGCATTCCCTCCTCTTCAATTTTTTGGAAGAATTTGAGAAAGATGGATATTAAATCTTTAAATGTTTGATAGAATTCACTAGTGAAACCATCTGCCCCTAGATCCTTTTGTTGTTTGGAGGTTTTTGATTAGTGATTCAATCTTCATAATTGCTCTACTCAGATTTTCTATTTCTTTGTAGTTCAGTCTTGGAAAATCGTGTTTCTATAAATTTATCCATTTCTTCTAGGTTGTTCAATTTGTTGGCATATAATTTTTCATAGTATTTTCTTATGATCCTTTGTATCAACTCTCATTTCTGAAATTATTTATTTGAGCCCTCTCTTTTCTTGGTGAGTCTAACTAAAGGTTTGTCTATTTTGTTTATCTTTTCAAAGATCTGGCTCTTAGTTTCACTTATCTTTCCCATTATCTTTTTAGTCTCTATTTCATTATTTCTGCTCTGATCCTTATTTCCTTCCTTCTACTAACATTGTGCTTTGTTCTTTTTTCTAGTTTCTTTAGGTGTAAATTGTTTGAGATGTTTCTTGAAATAAACCTGTATCATTATGAACTTCCCTCTTTTGCCCATCTCATAGATTTTACATTTGTTTTCATTTGTTACTTGGTATTTTTAAATTTCATCTTTGACTTCTTCTATGATTCAGTAATGTGTTATTTAATCTCCACATATTTGAAGTTTTTCTAGTTTTCTTCTTGTAACTGATTTCTAATTTCATACTGTTGCAGTCAGAAAAGAAGGTTGAAAGGACTTCAACCTTCTTGAATTTACTGAGACATGTTCTGTGGCCTAATATGTGATCTATCCTGGAGAATGTTCCAGAGGTACTAGAGAAGAATGTTTATTCTGCTTTTGGATGTAATGTCCTATGTCTATTAAGTCCATCCAGTCTAATGCGTAATTTAAGGCTGATGATTCTTTATCGATTTTCTCTCTAGATGATCTATCCATCAACGTTAAGTACTGCTGTCAATTTCTCTCTTTATATATCTGGTGCACCTACATTGTGTGCATAGATGTTTATAAATTTATATCTCCTTGATAGATTGATTCCCGTTATCATTATGTAGTTCCCTTCTTTGCCTTTTATTCGTCTTCAGCCACTCTACATCTTTATAGATGTAAAGAATTTACATCTATTTAAATTTATTAAAATCTATTTAAATACATCTAAATTAAAGAATTTATAGTCTGTTTATATTAAAGTGACTATTGATAGGTATGTACTTACTGCCATTTTGTCACCTGTTTTCTGGCTGTTTTTGTAGTTTCTCTTTTTGTTTCTTTTTCTTACCTCCCTGTGGTCTGATGACTTTCTTTAGTATTAAGCTTAGGTTCCTTTCTCATTTTCTTTTGTGTATTTAAGTTTTTGTTTTGTGGTTACCATGAGGCTCACATACATTATCCTAAGTATCTAACAGTCCTAATATCTTAAGTATGTAACAGTCAACTTGAACATTTTCCAAAATTCTCCACTTTTAACCCCTCCTCCCCATATTCTGTCTCAGATGTCACATTTTACATCTTTTTATGTGTTCCTTAACTACTGTAATTTCAGTTGATTTTATTAGCTTCATACTAGCTTTGTAAGTGAATCCACTATTTTTACTATAGACTTAGCTTTTCTGGCGAGATTCTTACTGTCATAGGTTTTCTTGTTATTAACAACTGACATTTCTTTTCAGTGTAAAGAAGTCCCTTTAACATTTCTTGGAAGGCTGGGTTAGTAGAGATGAACTGCTTTAGCTCTCCTTCAGTTCTGAACAATAACCTTGCTAGATGAGTATTCTTGGTTGGAAGTTCTTTCCTTTCAGCACTTTGACTATGTCTTGCCACTCACTTCTGGTCTGCAGAGTTCCCACTGAAAAATCTGATAGCCTTATGGGGTTACCCTTGTACATGACAATTTATCTTTCCCTTGCTACTTTGAATGGTCGATCTTTAACTTCTGACATTTTAATTATAATGTGTCTTAGTGTGGAATGCTTCGGGTTCATCTCTTTTGGAACTCTCTGGGATTCCTGGATCTGGATGTCTGTTTCCCTCCACAAAGGGAGTTTTCTGCCCTTCTCTTTCTTCTGGGAACCCTATAAAGTGAATGTAATTCTCCTTGATGTCCTTTTGGTCCCTTAAAGTTATTTTTATTTTTAAAAATTCTTTTTTCTTTTGGCTGCTGTGTCTGGGTAAATTCCATGGCTTTGTCTTCCAGCTCCTTATTTTAATGTTTTACTCAGCCCGCTGTTGAACCCTGTCGTGTATTTTTTAGTTATTTTGTTCTTTAGGTCTGTGGATTTCTCTTTGGTACTTTCTTATATTTCCTTTCTCTTTGTTGAAGTTCTCTGTTCATCCATTCTGCCTCTGAGTTTGGGAGTCATCTTTACTGACCATTATTTTAAATTCTTTATCAAAAGATTACTTATCTCTATCATTGAAGTCTTTTTCTTTCATCTGGAAGATTTCTTTGTTCCTTCGTTTTACTTGGTTCTATGTTTCTATGTATCAGGCGGAGCAGGTACCTCTCTCAGACATGAAGGAGAGGCCTGTGTGCGTGATGAACCTCATGAATCGCTCAGCCTTGCCTGGCTCCTGATTGTCTCTTGAACTTTGTGATACTCTAAAGCACCTGCTAATTCTTGAGACGCACATGTTGTTTAGAGTGTGCCAAGGCCTGTCAGTGTTCCAGGGGGAGGAATCTCACTTAGCACCTAGTTTCAGGCAGTTGAAAGCAAAAATCCCTCAGGCCAACAGCTTTTAAAATATGCAAGTAGATAGAGTCCTGTGGGCTCTGAGTGTGATCGCTGTCGGCCTCCAGACCAGGAGTCCGGACGTACTGGCCGGGCAGCAGCTGCAGTAACTGGGGCTCCAGAGGAATGTGTAAGCTCCTTTCTGGCAGGTCTCACAGAGCTGTAGTGAGGCCAAGGGGCTGTGCAAGGAGGTATATCCTGGCTACATTCCTTGGGAGCGCCTCATTAGCCTCTCGATGTGTGGGAAACCTGAAGCCTGTCCCTCAGGCTGAAGCTCCAGGATAGCAGGTCTTTTCCTCAGAAGACCGAGGCTGTGTTTCAGTCTCTGTCCGTGCGGGGCTGTAGGAGTGGTGGCCTGCCAGGACCTGGATTCCCAACTGTACCTTCCCACGGAGCTCAGAGATGCCAGTCCCCTTGGCCACTAGAGCCAGGCAATCAAGGGGGCCTCCCCTGCATAGACCGAGTACACCAGCTGGCTTTAACTAGGCAGGGGAGAGGGCAGGGGGGCAGGGCATACTCGCAGGCTGCGGACAGGCAGCAGGAAAACGAGCATGTCTGTGGGCTTCAGGACTGGAGCGGGAGAGCGCCATGCCCCTGTAAATGCAGCAGCCTGAGGCGGGGAGCGGGAGAAGGCTGCTGACCTCGGCTGGCTGGCTGGCTGGCTGGCTGGCGTGGTGCTCACCTGCCCTGGCCTGGGTGCAGGACAGCGCTGCAGCTGCCCGCATTCTCTGGCTTCAGCAAGGCAGGGGGGAGATTGCTGCATCCGAGTTCACCTGCCTGTGTGCTGGGAGGGGGCAAAACTGGCATCACCAGGGCCTCTCTTCTGAGGAGAGTCTCAGCTGTCCCCTGCCCCTCCAGCTTTTTGATCAGCAAATGAATTTCCTTCTGGCTGGTCCAAGCATTTTCAAACAGCTGTTTTCCCCCTGGGTCTTGGGGTGAGTGAGACTGTAAAGTGAGTCCTTTAAATTCTGCAGCACTTTGGGTCTCCCGGACATCAGCCCCATTCATTTTTTAAGCCAGATGTTTTGGGGGCTTGTTTCTTCAGCGCAGATCCCATGGGTTGGGATGCCTGATGCGGGGCACCAACCTCTTGGTCCTCTGGAGAAGCACCAGGCTGGTGAGACCCTCCCCTGTTGTCTCTCACTGTGCCGGGGATGGGGTTTTTGGGTAAGACTATGTATCTACCTCTCTTACCCGTCTGGGGGTCTTTCTACCCATCGTGGTGGAGAAGCAATTCATTTAGTTTTCAGAGGGAAATGCCCTTATGCAGCTGTAGGCTTGGTGTGGCTGTGGGAGGGGAGCTCAGGACCTTCCTACATTACCACCTTGTGCAAGTCATTTGCCCATCCTTAGAGCACTGCATCTGAACCCTGTAAGCTGGCCGGTATTTCCTATCAGAGTGTTTGCTTTCCCAGCTACAGGCCGCTGCAGCCCTCTGGAAGAGAGACGGCGCGCTCATGGATTTGGAGCCGCTTCATTTAGAATGTGTGCCAGGCTCAGCTTCCTAGGTGTCACACCAATCATTTGCTTTTGGAACCAGAATCACTCCCTGCTGTAGAAAAGTGAAAAAGTTTGTGTGTGTGAGTGCAGGAATGCACACATGCACACAAGGGCATACATGACCAGATAATGGAAAACACGTGTGTTAGAGACATGCAATACACAGTACTAACTTTTACTGCTTTTCTGGATTAACTTGGAATCCACATGACAATTTAAAATCAAGACTAGGTGCCCTCATATAGCCCAAACCACCTGCAAACCTCATTAAGCTCATGTGCCTGTGAGAGCGAGCGAGAGAGCGTGCACACGTGCGCCTATGAGTGGGGGCGGGGGAGGGACAGTCGTGATCGATCCCAGGACCCCAAGATCATGACCTGAGCTGAAGGCACGCGCTTAACCGACTGAGCCACCCAGGCGCCCTGGAATGGTGCTGTTATCTTATGCCCAATGACGAGACTCAGATGAGGCATCATCTAGGCAGCCACAAAACTGGGGTCTGTTCTTCACTGCCTTCTGAAGGCAGCAACCTCACGTGCAAGCAGCAAGATGACAAGACTGCCACAGAAGATGAGAATGCCCTCAGCTGAATTCAGGAAGCCCCTTCTGCACAAGTTGGGTACTTTGGGTAGGAAGTGACCTCCTGTGGGGAGCATTTTAACCACTGCCCATCATCTGCGCCTCCTGTGCATAAAGAACACGAGAGCAGGTTCTACTGGAGAGAGAGAACCTGAAGGCTCTGCTGGCCCTGGGAGGCAGGTGAGGACAGGCCTCTGGAGGGGAACAAGGAAGGCAGATGCTCGCTCGAAGCGCGGGCCAGGTCTCCACTGAGGATGCGCAGCGCCCTCGTCCAAAAAGCATCAAGGCGCAGGGACTCTGCTGGGGGGGGGGGGTGGTTGGGGAGGGCGAACATCCCCCCAGGGGCTTGTGAGAGCCAAGTTATGTGACAGGCTTGCTAAGCTGTTTTGGGGTACTTAGTGAAGACAGACATTGACTGCGGAAAATCAGCCCAAAAGGAACGGCACGGAGTGACATGTAAAAGCTCACTCTCCCTCTTCTATCAGTGAAGCTGTGGGTACTGCATGAGAGACACAAGGAATCTTCTGTTCTGAGCCTCCTGAAGTAAGCAAAACGAGATGGAACACTGATCGGAGTCAGGAAAAAGGTGTAAAAAAGGAATACTTCAAATTCAAAATGAATCAGGCATGTAAAAAAGGAAAAGAAATAAAGGGCTTCGGATATGAACACGAAACTGATTTCTGAGGAAGCAGAAAAGGCGCCTGGACACTGGAGGTGGAAAAACTCCGGGCAGTGTGGAATTTTGAACAGCCTGTAAACGCACACTAACTCAGAATGGCCTGCCAAGAGACTGCTGGCTGGGAGGTGACTAACACACATGCCAGAACCTTGACCAGAAACAGAAGTAAAGATCCAAAAACTTACAAGAGACTTTAATCTTAAAAAGTCACTCGATTTCAATGCTTTGCAGAGAAGCATACAGGATAAAACACTTCTACTGGGAATCAGACGCTAACCTAACAAGAGGTAGTTTGCTCTGGGTCAGCTAGGCTGCGGACAGGCAGTGATGGGCTGTTGGTATCTGTGCCTGGATCCGCCGGTGTACAGGGGGGGTGTGTGTGTGTAGGGGGAGGCATGGAAAAGAGATAAAAATCCACCAATTCACAGATCACAAGAGATATCTTCAACCAAAACAAAAGCAAAAAAAAAAAAAAAAAAGGGAAGCAGCCTGAGCGGGGAGACCTAGTAGTGGAAGGGAAAGGAAGGTGCGAATACAGTGAACGAAGTGGTGCAGCGTCACAGTGGACGGAGGCTTTCCAGAACAGCCAGAAGCTGCTCCACTAACCCTAGTCCATCCTTCCTCCGGTTCTCAACCTCAGTCCTGCTTTTGCAGGACTGAGTCCATCTCAATGCACTGTGCGCTGGCTCTGTGGGTACTTTTTCCTCTACTGGGAAAAGCAGCCCCTTCGGCTCTTCTTCACCCACATTCTCTATTCGGTCAAATTCTCTCAATCCTTTAAGGCCCATTTCAAGTCCCACTTGAAAGGAGAGCTCCAGTATTGACTTTTTTCTTTATAACTAGTATGTAAATGTCCTGCTTTACGGAACGATGTCAAAATACTTACAGAACAGAGTTTTGGCTCCTTGAAGCCATGTCCCGCACTTCTGAATGGGGGGCAGGGGGTGAGTGGTGCGGCCAGAGCCTCTCCCCCCTCGGCCAGAAGAGCACGCGCTCTCGCTGCACATGCCGACGCAGCTGTGCCCCCGACTTGAGTCTTTCTGGAGACACAAGGAACGCGGGCAACCACGGGGAGTTCCTCGCAACCACCATGTCTGCCCTTTGCCAGAAAAATTAAAAGCAGAGTGTCTCTGACGGGGATGTGGGGTTGGGAGTGTCCAAAAGCAGGGAGACAAGCAGGGAGGGAGGAATATCACATATTTCACTGGGAGACATACCAGAATCTGTTAAATATTATTCAGGTGTTATGGACACTGAGCAACTGGGAGTCAGATGAAAAAGTTTATCCAATTATTAGATCTTCAGTAATTTCACAAAAAGTGTGAGGGCCTAGAATTATGTATACAGAAGTCATTAACCCTGACAGGGCACGTGGCATGGCGATGATGAAGGGAACTACCAGATTTACAGGGCAGGGGCTGGGATGCCAGACAATCTGCAATGCCCAGAGACAGTCCCACAGCTCCTACTCACGTAGGTTAAAACAAAACGAAAACCCTGATGATTATTGATCAAGATAGAACCTCACTGTTTTACATTTAAATTACTTTTACATAGGTTTTACTAGGCAGTGTGGCTTTGGAACACATTCTTACAACTATTCCACTATGCTGGGAATACTGTCTCTTTATGAACTCAAGAACTGTGCATTTCAGAAAATCACATCACCTGTGGCAAAAACCCTCGTGGTGTCTGGGGCAGCACCGGGACCCGCCAGTATTAGTCTGCATTTCTCGCTGCTGCACTCAGTGATAGCCCACATGGGTGTGAGCACCTGGCTTCTTCATTCCCTCTTCTTTTTCTTCTTTTTTTTTTTTTTTTGAGTTTTTTTTTTTTTTATTTCTTTGACAGAGAGCACAAGTAAGCAGAGTGGCAAGCAGGGGGAGAGAGAAGCCGGCTCTCTGCTGAGCAGGGAGCCTGATGCTCATGGGGCTCGATCCTAGGACCCTAGAATCATGACCCGAGCTGAAGGCCGCCCAACCGAGCCACCCAGGCGCCCGTTCACTCCAATACAATACAAGCATTATTATATATAATGCCTCAACATTACAGAGTCACGAATTCAACAAACATTTACTGAATTTTTACCACGTGCCAGGTACTGAGGATCAAGTAGTAAATGAAACACGGAAAGAAATTCCTGTCCTCGTAGAGCTTAATTCTTGTAAAATGAGAGGGCAGGGAGAGACAGAAAATACACAGAAAGTGGAGAAGTGCTGTGGAGGAGAACAATGCACAGAGGGTGGTTAGGGGGTTGTGGGGGAGGGGCGTGCAGTTTCTGACAACAGTGCCCGGGGCGCCTCTCCTAGAGGGTGATCTCAGAGTAAAGACCTCAGGAAGGGAGGGGCGAGCCGTGCAGCCATCACGGGAAGGGTCATGTGCACATCTGAGGTTTTAGGAAGACATTCAGTGGAGAAGAGCAGCAAGTGGGAAGAAATGGGGTGAGGACTGGCAGGAGAAAACGGCTAGAACTGCAACGTGGGGAGTTGTTTGGAGACAAAAGACAGATGGCATCCTGGGACCAAACGGTATCACTCTTGGGGAAAGAATGATGGGAACATGTATGTTAAGGATGAGCATGAAGAGAAAAGGGAAGTTTTGTGGCTTTATCCGATCACTGAGCATACCTCTGAGACCCAAACTCAATTTGTAACCAACTTTCCTTCCTTCCCAGTATTTGAGCACTGATCACAGGCCAGGCACTGTTAGAGATTCTTAAAAACATTAGATCCCAGTTTCTGTACCCAGTTAAACCTGGGGAGCATTTTCTAAAGGAAAATGTCAGCCAACATTCACACATTGCTGTAAACTGTGAGGAATTACAGAAGAAAATGGTTTTTTTTCCCTTTACCCAGATTACTGGACTGTTGCAAAAGCAGAACTTAAAGTATTTAAAACATTTAAAATATTGGCAGTCCAAGACCGCGGCATAGGAAGACCCCGAACGCAAGCTCCGCCCATGGACACAGCACCCGCATCCACACACACAGCAGTTCGTCCCCAGGACGCTCCGAGGGCCGACTGGACAGCTGCTGCGCAGTAAACCACAGAGGGAGCACGCAGAGAATGGCGGCAGAGGGAGGCATGGTCATGATGGGAACCCCACCCCTGGCGTGGCGACCTGCAGCAGGAAGGGATATCGCTGAAATGATACCACACACTTGGCCACCATGGGGCACAGTGAAAAAAGAGCAGTTTAAAGGGCAACTAGACTGTAAGTGAAAGAAATCCACTTACTAACCCTACAGCATCTGCCCAAAGGGTAGCAAACCGCTGAACTCTCTCTCGGGTTGGAGGCGCCAACCAGTACCACGGTTTATGTCCCCTCCCCCCAAATCAAATTGTAATAGCTCAGGTGCGAACCTGAGTCAGGGGCTCTAGCCAACCTGCTAGGGTTACCCTAGTATGCCCCGGGACCACACCAGCTCCAGCTGTCCATCCCCCCCAGGGTGACTCCAGTATGGCACCCCCAGGGACACCTGGTCTTACCTGATCTAGCTGCTCTGCCAAGAATGGCCCCGGAATAGAGCACCCTGAGACCCCCCACCCATGCTCACTTCAGCTCCAGGCATTTGCCAAAGTGACCCCAACTCAGGAGGGCCAATGGTCCCCCTCCCGCAGGCCTGAGCTCATGCAAGCTCTGCATGTCCTACAAGGGTGGCCTCAGCACAGAGCGCTCTGGGACTCCCTGGCTCATGCGCCCACTAAAGATCTGGTCATCCCACCAAGATGATCCCAGCGTGGAGTGTTCCAGGACAGCCTGGCCCATAGCTGCTCCAGCTTTAGCTGGTCTGCCCAAGCAGCCAGGCATACTACACATGACACACTCCCACATAAGGCCATTCCTTTAAGGCCAGGAGAGGCAGCTGATCTGCCTTATGCACAGAAACAAACACGAAGTCAAGCAAAATGAGGAGACAGAGGAATATGTTCCAAATGAAAAGACAAGATAAGATGTCAGGAAGAAAACACTACCAAAAACAGGGAGTAAGTAACTTACCTGACAAAGAATGCAAAGTAATGGTTGTAAAGATGTTCACCAAACTTGGAAGAAGAACGGAGGAACACAGTGAGAACTTTAACAAAGAGTTAGAAAATATAAGACAAAACCCATCGCAGCTGAAGAACACAGTAACTGAAATGAAACACAGGAGAGGGAATAAATAGCAGATTAAATGAGACAGAAGAATGTAACGGTGATCTGGAAGACAGAACAGCAGAAACCACCCAGCCAGAATAACAACAAAAAACCTTAAGAACAGTTTAAGGGACTGCTAGGACAACAACAAGCACATGAACACTCCTCTCAAAGGAGTCCCACCAGAGACAGAGCTAGGGGCTGACGAAATAATGGCTGAAAACTCCCCTAACTTGGGTAAGGAAACATATAGCCAGGCCCAGGCAGCAGAGCAAGTCCAGAACAAGAGGAACCACAGATCCACACTAAGACTTAGCATGATAAAATGGCAGAAGTTAAAGAGAAAGTCTTACAGGCAGCAAGGGAAAAATAGATACAAGGAAAACACCCTAACTACCAGCTGATTTTTCAGCAAAAACTCTATAGGCCCGAAGGTAGTGGCGGGATATATTTAAAGCACTAAAGAGGAAAAACTTAAAACCAAGAATACTCGAGCCAGCAGGGTATCAGAATTGAAGGAGAGAGAATTTCCCAAACAAGCCAAAACTAAAGGAGTTCATCACAACTAAACCAGCTTTACAAGAAACGGGCTTCTTTAAGCAGAAAAGAAGGGTCTTCTTTAAGCAGAAAAGGCCAAAACTAGAAACAAGAAAGTATATGAAAAGGAAAACATCTCACTTGTCAAAGCAAATCTATAATAAAGGCAGTGGATCAGCCATTTAAAAAGCTAGCCTGGGGCGCCTGGGTGGCTCAGTGGGTTAAGCCGCTGCCTTCAGCTCAGGTCATGATCTCAGGGTCCTGGGATCGAGTCCCACATTGGGCTCTCTGCTCGGCGGGGAGCCTGCTTCTCTCTCTCTCTCTGCCTGCCTCTCTGCCTGCTTGTGATCTCTCTCTCTCTCTCTCGCTGTCAAATAAATAAAATCTTTAAAAAAAATAAAAAAAATAAAAAAATAAAAAGCTAGCCTGAAGGCTAAAAGACAAAAACAGTAAAATCAACTATAACCACAGTAAGTGGCTAAGGTATACACAAAATAAAAATATGTAAAATATGACATCAAAAACATAAAATGTCTTTGGGGGGGGGAAGTAGTGCTATTGCTTTTTCAGTGAGTTCAAACTTAAGTGACTGTCAGCTTAAAACAGAAGACTGCTATATGTGTACTGGCTGACAGAGATGAATCAAATGGGAAACGCAAACCAAAATTCTACAATACACACACACAAAAAAAGGAACCTAAATGTAACACTAAAGAAAACAAGCCACAAGGGAAAAGAGCAAGAGAAAAAGAAAAGAGCAGAGGAAAAACTACAAAACAACAAAATGGCAATACTATTCATCAATAATTACCCTAAACGAAAATGGACTAAATGCTCCAACCTAAAGACGTAAGGTGACTGAATGGGGGCGGGGGGAGGGAAACAAGACCTGTCTATACGCTGCCTGCAAGAGACTCACTTCAGATCTAAGGATACAGATGGTAAAGGGATGGAAAATGATATGTAATAGGGGGAAAAAAAAGCTGGAGTAGCAATACTTGTATCAGATGAAAGAGACTTTAAAAAAAAGATTCTAGGAAAGCCTGGTTGGCTCAGTCGTTAAGCATCTGCCTTCGGCCCAGAGCATGATCCTAGGGGTCCTAGGACTGAACCCCATATTGGGATCCTTGCTCGGTGGGAAGCCTGCTTCTCCCTCTCCCACTACCCCTGTTTGTGTTCCCTCTCTTGCTGTCTCTGTCAAGTAAGTAAAATCTTCTTTAAAAAAGTCAAAAACAAAGATTCTAACAAAAGACAAAGAGGGCATTATAAAATATCCAAGAAGGATATAACATTTCAAGTATTTATGCACCCAACACAAGAACACCAAAATATATAAAGCAAATATTAACCAACCTAAAAGGAGAAATTGACAGTAATACAACAATAGTAGGGGACTTTATTTTTTAAATTATTTTTTAAAGATTTATTTGTGAGTGAGCATGTATGAGTGGGGGGGAGGGGTAAAGGGGGAGGGAGAGGGACAAGCAGACTCTGTGCTGAGCACGGAGCCCAACGTGGGGCTCAATCCCACCATCTCAAGATCAAAACCTGAGCCAAAATCCAGAACTGGACAACCAACTGAGCCCCCAGGTCCCTACTAGGGAACTTTAATACCCCACTTACATCAAAAGATCATCCAGCCAGAAAATCAATAAAAAGCCAGCTTAAGTGACATATTAGACCACATGGACTTATTAGATATTTTTAGAGGGGCACTTAAATGTCTTAGTCAGTTAAGTGTCTGACTCTTGAGTTTGGTTCAGGTCATGATCTCTGGGTTGTGTCAGGCCCACCTCAGGCTCTCAGCACAACATGGAGTCTGATTGGTCTGCTTGAGATTCTCTCCCTCTGCCCCTACCCCTGCTCTCTCTCTCACCACTTTTATTCAACACAGTATTAGAAGTCCTAGCCACAGCAATTAGGCAAGAAAAAGAAATAAAAGTCCTCCAAATTGGAAAAAAAAGCAGCAGAACTGTCACTATTTGCAGATGACAATGCCACATATAAAAAATCCTAAAGACTCTACCAAAAACTATTAGAATTAATGAATTCAGTGAAGATATAGATACAAATTAACATACAGAAATTCACTGCATTTCTATATACTAGTAACAAACTAACAGAAAGAAATTAAGAAGACAATCCCATTTACACTTATATTAAGGCAAGCAAAATACCTAAGAATAAATTTATCCAATGAGGTAAAGCCCCGTACTCTGAAAACCATAGAAAACTGACCAAAGAACTGGAAGACAACCCAAATAAATAAATGGAAAGAAATACCATGCTCATGGATTGGAAGAATTAATAGTTTTAACTATTAATTAAACATTCATACTAAGTAAAGCAATCTACAGATTCAATGCAATCTCCATTAAAATACCAATGGCATTTTTCAGAGAATCACAACAAAGAATCTGGAAGATTTTTATAAAACCATGAAAGACTCCAAATAGTAAAAGCGATCTTGAGAAACTACAACTAAGCTGGATGTGTCATGCTGCCCGATTTCAAACTACAGTACAAAGCCACGGTACTCAATATAGTAAGGTACTGGTACAAAATAGACACGTAGATCAATGGAGAACAGAGAACCCAGAAATAAATCCATGTGCAAATGGTCAGTGTTTGATAAAGAAGCCAAGAATATACAATGGCGGTAAGGACAGTCTCTTCAATGAACAGTACTGGAAAAACTGGGAAGCTACATGCAAAAGAATAAAGCTGGGCTTCTACATTATACCATATACAAATTAAACATGGGTTTAAGAAGTGAATGTAAGATGTGACACTGTAAAACTCCTAGAAGAAACCATAGCCAGGAAGCTCTCTGACATGGTCTTAGGAATATTTTTTTGGACCAATCTTCTCAGGCAAGGGCAAGAAAAGCTAAACTAAACGGATGGGACTACATCAAACTAAAAAAAGCTTCTGCACAGTGAAAGAAACCACTGGCAAAACAAAAAGGCAACCTATTAATGACAGAAAATATTTTCAAGTCATATACCTGATAAGGGGTTAATAATCAAAATACATACAGAAGTTACATAACTTAATATAAAAAGGACAACCCAATTAAAAAATGGGCAGAGAACTTGAATAGAAATTTTCCCAAAGAAGACATGCAGATGCCCAACAGGCACATGAAAAGATTCTCAATATCACTCAGCATCAGGATATGCAAACCAAAACCATAATGAGATACCACCTCCCAGTTGTCAGACTGGCTGTTATCAAAAAGATAAAACATAACAACTGTTGGCAAGGATGTGAAGAAAAGGGAACCTTCATACGCTGTCGGGGAGAATGCAAACTGGTGCAGCCACGCTGGAAAACAGTATGGACGTCCTCAAAAAAGTAAAAGCAGAGCTACCCTGTGATCCAGCAATTCCACTTTGGAGAATTTATTTGAAGAAAACAAAAACACTAATCTGAAGAGACGAAGTACCACTACGCTCACTGCAGCAGCATTTACAACAGCCAAGATACGGAAGCAACCGATTGTCCATCCACAGATAACGACACGGTGTGTATGTACAAAGCAGTTTTATCCAGACATAGAAAGGAATGAAATTTGCCATCTGCAACAACATGGATGGACCTTGAGGGTATTATGTTTCGTAAAATAAGACAGAGAAAGACAAATACTGGATTTCACTTGTATGTGGAATCTAAAAAACAAATGAACAAACAGAAAACAAAACAGAAACAGACTCGTAGATAATATGAAACTGCTGGCTGGTTTTAACTGTTGGTTAACAGAAGGGAGAGGGATGGAGGGGGTCAGGTGAAACAGGTGAAGGGATCAAGAGGTACAAACTTATAGTTATATTAAATCCAGATGTAATGTACAGCATAGGAAATAAAGCCAATAATACTGTAGTAACTACGCAGCTCATTTTGTGATGCACAAAAATATCAAATCATCATGATGTACATGTGAACCTAATAGGATATCGTATGTCAGTTATCTTTCAGTTAAAAAAAAATACATATATGTAAAATATCAAACAAGTGAATTTCCCCAGACAGGCCTTTTCTTACTACCAAAACTCAACCAGCATCCCCAAATCACATTAGTTCTTTTCCTTCAAAGCACTTGTCATGCATATAATTAAACACTGGCTTGTTTACTTGTTTAATGATGTCTGTCTTCCCTACTAGATCACCAACTCCATGAAGTCGGGAAGTGTATCTGTTTCATTCACCACCACACACACCCAGAGCTAGTATCGTGCCTGGCACCCAGCACACAGTGAAAACTACAGAATAGGACCTTCGTGTTAGGAAGGCTGTTCTCTCATGCTTGCTAGTTATGTCATCAGATAACACTCTGCTTTCTGAAAGTTCCACCATTCTTGGCTCCAACCTGAGCAAATGCCAGGCCAGAATGGTTGCAGAAAGTGCGCTAGCAGCAAAGAGTTTCTAACATCCTCAAATATAAAACCAGTCCTGTTAAGACCCTGTCTCTGAAGCACAGCCAAAGACACTTCTCTTCAGCCTCTAGTTTATATACTGAATTCCTCACCACCAACAATGATTCTTTTTGTTATTATTATCACTGAAATATAGTTGAGATACAATAACAATGACTGCTTTAAAGGTGACCAGATGAAATTTATCCCTTGGGAAATTCTGCAGTCTGTGCTACAAAGGTCTAAGCTTTAAGCTTTATATATGGTCAAGTCAAGTTCCTACTTCTTCTCAAGTCCAGCTCCTCTAGGGCTTTTGATAGTGTCCTAGGATAATTTCAGGAAATCTGGCTGATCTCATAATTGTCTGAAAACGAATGATATTAGATTTGCTTTTCTCTGGACGTGCCTGCTCTTTCCCCAAGAATGCTGCCCACAAATGTGAGCAGCTGCTTCAAGAGATCATAGAAGAGTTCTGTTTCACTGATCTCAGATAGCTCTCCTGAGATGAAGAAGGGTATAATTTACAGACTTATTACTCATTTCTTCAAACTGAGTTCCTGAACTACCAAACTGACATCTGATTACGTAATTTCAATTATTGCCCCCAAAACTGAAAACAGATGAACTTTAGGTATGGGACCCATTAGGAGACTGAGTTGGGGTTAAAATTTATTTAGGCAGATTAAGGGCGGAACTTCTGCTATTACTGCTACTGGGTCAGAGAGCACTCTCTCCTCTAAAACACTGTGCTCTTAAACTGCACTTAAAATTAATGCATGGAATTCCACACTCTTCTCAGTGCACTAAAATAGCTTTCTCTGCAGTGTTATCCTCTACAGTAGTTCTCTGCCCACTGTGCTGGTCAGACTCAGGTTCTAAAGGGAGTTACTGAATATGAATTTTAGAGCATAAAGGATCCTTAAAAGGATAATGAGGCCCGATATTACCAAATGACTCCCAGCCTATTAAAAAGCCTGGTGGGGGGGAAGCCTAGCATACTTTATATTCATCAAAGGGAATCCTGTCCTACAGACTTAGATTAAGTAGAGGATTCCTTCCCCTCAAAAAAAAAGGGGGGGGCAGGAGTAGAGGTAGGAGGTGTGGAGGGCAAGCTCACAGGTCAGTTTTCAGAACATCGCTGCCATTCTGGGTGTTATTTTCTCCACTGAAATGTCAGAAGTTCTGTCTGCATTAAACTTGGCTGCTTTTCAATCACATAACATTCAGAAAAGCCTAGGCATTCGAGAACGCTCATGTGTTGACTTCCCTCAGTTACTTACAGCTGATAGTCTGACGGCTTATAGAAGTGAAACGAAGGGAATGGGTCTTCAGAAAGGTGTCTGCATTTATAAACACTTTTACCGCTTTAAGCTTTGCAACATGCAGCCCAGCGTGCAGGCAAGTTTCATTAACGACAGGGAAAGCCCAATATATGCTGAGAATCTGAGACCGCTCATTCGGTCTCATTCTTAGCTGAAAGCTGGGTGCTGGGTCATTTAAGATTTTACTTCTTTGAAAATTAAAAAAAAAATTATCTCTTAGACACAGAGGTCTTTGATAGCAAGTAGGATTTTTAAAAATCGGAGTGAAGAGATGAATGCAGATACCACTGATAGGAAATACAATCACAGAAAAGGGGTTGGTGATTGCCTTATTCAGACCTTCCTGTAAAGGACTGAAGCTCACTTGGGCATTTTCAGTGTTCACTCTTGGCAGATGAATGATCAGAACAGATTCTGGAAAAAATGGAAGGAAGGATTTTCCTTTTGCTAGTTTTGGAAATCAATCTGGAGAAGTCGAGCAAAGAAAAGAGGAAGGATCTCTACGTTATGTAGAGAAGAAGTACTGGAGGACGGGTGACTGAATGGCTAGCAAGGTCACCACCAAGAACAATTAGGTCTGTCTTCTGCTGTGAACTGAGGTCCCAAACCAAACCAATTAGGAATGCACTGGCTGTGACCCTTCTTCAGATACAAAAGAAATGGCTTAGTGACTGTGGAATATTTTTGATCTCCATAACACAAAGAAATTTGGAATATATGACTCTACACGTGGAGGGATTTTTCCATTCAGTGAATGCTGACACGCTACCACATATGTCCACACACAGCACCACTTAGGAATCTTAGAACAAATGCACCTTTTCCAAGAATTTATCATGATTTTTGAATTATTATAAAGTGGAACACAGACAAGCCATTGCTTGCTGTGGTTATACTATTATTCTCTGAGCCATAAAAAGTTACTTTTCTTTTTAGCAGGGAAGCCATTTTCTCACTCCCTCCTGCTTCTGTTCTTTCGGAAAACAGCAGCACTCACGTTTGAAAAGCTCCTGAATAAATTCCCGGTAGTGTGGTTCTGTAGGCAAACCAAATGGCATTTTGGAAAATTTAAAGATGGATTAGCCATAAAATGCTCTGATCAATAAACGTCCTCCGACTTGATGAGGGACAAGCAGGAGAGAGTGAAGGATAAAACCCAGGGTGAAGTCCAGTGCAGAGAAGGATCCGCTCTCGTGTGGTTTACCAAACACAAAATCGAAGAAGGTGTTCGCTTTTAACAAAAGACCTGCCATGCTGAAAATGATCAATACGGAATGAAAAATGGGCAAAACGGAAGAGACGTCACATTCCAGGGCTCCACTCGGCTGTGATGGTGACAAAGGCCGCTGGAAACTAAAACCTAAGCGTGCTCGGTCCCCCGAGGCCCTTGCGGAATGTAGGCAACCCATGCTCTGAGAATAGCTTTGAAGGCAAATTCCCAGGGATTCCTGGGTTTAACTATGATACTCAAATCATAAAGAGATTTTTTATCAAGGATGTCATTTTGATTTTTTGAACTCAGAATTTCTCATGTTCTCTCGCGGAACAACTCCTAACAAGTGTCACTGACACAGCAGAAACAGCATCTCCACAGAGGAGCCACCGCCTCTCACGCAAGCGGTAACATCAGAGACGAGATGAACGAGGTTCCCCCAGGCTCCTCCTCAGGTGCCCTCCTGCGTGGTGAGGGCTGCGGGTGAGGAGGCAGGCGCCCTGCAGCAACTTCTGCAACACGTGGGTGGGAGACACAGGAAATGGGCTCAGGGGACCCAGGGTGACCCCAGGGCAGAAGCTGCCCGCAGCCCAGATGTCCCACCGAGTTCCCCTGTGGCCACCCCGGGAACAAGCGCGTGTCCTGCACCAATGACCCCACAGTGTCTCTGCTGAAGCAGTTCCCGGTCAAGCTGGCGGGGGGAGAAGGGATGAGAGTCCCAAGTCACAGTTCAGAAACGGGCTGTGAAGACGCTGCAAGGCGACACGACTGCACACCTGCGCGTGACAGACCGACAGGGTGAGCTGTTCCCAGGTGCCACGTGCAGCTGTGTAGTGACCCTAACTTCCCCCGCGCGGCGTCACCCACACGCCTGAGATGGACAGTCGCCCGCTCCTCCCACCGAGCCAGCCAGGCACCGCCACGAACTGTCCCCTCCGACAGGGCCGGACGAGGTGGCCACAGCGCGAACCGCCACACGTAAGTCTCTGCCAGAGCTTCGTGCGCGCCGCCACCGCCTGACGTACAGGCTTCCCTCCAGTCACAGCCCGGGTGCGCGTCCTCAGTCCGGAACGGTGGGCGCGGGCCGCCGCCGCAGACGATTCCTCCGCCGGGTCGCTGCTGCTGATCTGGGCCCGGTCTCGCGCGGGCTACCGCGGCTCCTCTCGGGGGCTCCGAGACCCAACGCCCCGAGACCCCTGTGTGTCCGCGAGCGTCCGCGACTGCACCACCGCCGCAGCCTGGAGACGGCGCACGGGCGGCCGCGCCACAGCCCGGCCTCGGAGACGCTGCGGGGTAAGCGACGCGGCACTGGTGAAACGGTGCGCGTCCTTAACGGGGCTTATTGGTGACAGGACTTAGCACTTTTTCTAGATTCTGGCTTCGCCCGGCTCCTAACTGAAAAGCAAGGATGTGCGTGGGAAGAGCGGGGTCAGTGTAAGCTCCGACACTTCTGGGTCCCGTCATCCTCTGGGGAAAATTTTTACCTCGAAAAGAACGCAAAAAAGGAAAATCAGGGCGCCGGGGTGGCTCGGTCACTAGACGTCTGAAGACCACGAAGACAAGAGCAGAGGGAAAGCATGGTCTGGGAACAAGCGGCAGAAAGATGGTTTTTGGTGAAAAGGGGCCTTTTTCGTCAAGACCTGACAGAGCCGAGGCAGTGAGTCCGCAGGGGCGTGGGGAAGGGCCCGTGAGGCGAGAGGACAGCGCGAGGCGGCCCGCCCACCTGAGCAGCAGCGGGGAGGCCACTGTGAGAGGACGACGCGGGAGGAGGAGAGGAGCAGCCGGAGAGGAACAGGGGCCAGACTCCGTACAAGTCCCACAGGATCTGGGCCTTGACTGTCGTTAAAGGAGGCGCCATCGGGGGTGCGAGCAAGCGTGAAGCGACACGGCGTCGTGCTCGTCTACTGCAGAGGGCGTGAGACCGGCGCATCTTCCCCGCTCTCGGTGTCAGCGCTGACGTCTGAGGAGGACTCCAGGTCGCCGAGAGCGGATGCAACTCCTGTGACCGTGCGGGGCGGCGGCGGCACGGGGAGCCACCACGGAACCGTGGGCTGGGCCTGGCGGGCAGGTCCCCCGACCCGCAGCGAGCGCGCGAGCTTCGGCCGCCCCTCGCCGGCAGGGTGGCCGTGAGCCTCAGACTCGGGCCGAGCCGGGGCCCAGCACACAACACGTGCCTCTCGAGGCAGCAAGAACCAGAAGGGCCAGAGCACAGGCGAGCCTGGGAATCAGCGGGCCTGGGGTCTAGCCTCGACCCTCCCCTGCTTCGTCTTGTCCTCTCCCTCTCCGCCATGGATGGAGGGGACAGTGACTGCCATTTGCCTGGAGGTGGCGTGAGGGTTAAGGAGTTAATGCTTGTGACACCAGCGCGCGGAAGGATTTCCTACAGGCTGGTTCTCCTGTTAACCGGTGTGACTAAGACCTACATTAAGGAGACCCTGTTAACGGGTGTGACTAAGACCTACATTAAGGAGACGTGAAAGAATCCAGAGGAAGCTGGGGCACTGGAAACAATGCGGGATTTATCTGTTTATCTTGAGGAAATTATCCAGTCTTTGGAGTTCTGTGATTTAGCGCATGGAAAGGCAAGGCAAGGCAAACAGAATCTGGGCCAGCAGCTCTCTGTCTCCCAGCAGAAATGGTTCCAGAGAGGGAGACTTGGCAGATAGGAAGACCTTCCTTAAGTCCTTTTTTAGTGCTAAGAAAGCACTAGAAAATCTGGCGGGTTTCCTATCTCTCTCTCATTACCAGGTAAGTTATCCCAATTGGCTTCTTATAACTCAGTGCTCCTTCTTCTTTTTGTTTTTGTTTTATTTTATTTATTTATTAGAGAGACAGAGAGCGAGCATAGAGGGAGAGTGAGAAGGGAGAAGCAGACTCCCTGCTGAGCAGAGAGCCCAGGGTGGGACTGGAGCCCAGGAGAAGGCCGACACTTAACCAGCGGAGCTCCCCAGGCGCCCTAACTTAGTGCTTCTACCAGAACCTGTGGCAGCGCCTCTATCTGGGCTCCTTCAGTGAAAATCTTGGGGCCCTCCCTGAATAAACTGGAACCATCATGTAGTGTATACAGGTCACCACGAATCCCCACGAGAGCTGGGCTGAAAACTGGGTTGGTTTATGACTTAGAAAATGCAGGCCATAAACTTTCTTAAAAGAATCTACCTTTCTTGGGATTTTTTTTTTAAAGCAAGACTTTAAAGCAGAGACAGCCTGCCACCCAACCTTTTCCACAGAGCACCAGTGACTTGTTAATTGTACGCTTATTAGCTCATCTTGTCAAAATACCACGGAACACAGAGAGCTCCCCTAGACTGCAGCTGGGCACCCCCCCCCCAAACAACCGTACAGTGCAGTCACTACCTACGTTTGTGCACAAACAGCCACTACGTAATCGTAACAGAGCCATGAATATGCTCCATTTAACCTCTATTTTCTAAGCAGGGACTAAAATATCCAACTTAGTCTGTATAGCACAGCAGCTCTCAATTAACAGACTATCATAAACAAGGGCTTTTCTCAGATAAATAAGGCAAGGCAGATGTTCTCCCAGTGGGAGTCTGCTCACAGGATCAATATGATTCAGTTACATAAATATTTACTGAGCAGCTGTTAAGTGTTGGGCACTGGGCTGGGTGCTGGAGAGGCAAGGATGAGTAAGCCCCGGCCCCTGCTCACGGCGTCTGCCAAGCGGTCGGGCAGGCAGCTGTGTCTCACACACACAAGCCGGGGCGCAAGCATGATACGGGTGTGTAGATGGTGGTGAGAACAAGGTGAGAGAGGCCTCCCCCTGCCCGGGGAGGGGAAGAGATGGCAAGGAAGGCTTTCTTAAGGAGGGGACACTTGAGCTCAGCTCCTAAGGCTTCTTCACCCTGGTCTGAGCCGGGCTGGGGGGTGGGGGGACTTCTTGAGAGGGACAAGCATTAGTAAATACATGAAGTCATCAGGGAATGTTCTGTGCAACGTGTTGCTGAAGTAGAAAGTGTGAGATGGAAAGTGGGACTCGACGCTGGAGCGGGGAGAAGGGATTTTGAATGTCCACAGCCTGCACTGCTCGCGTCCAGCATTTAGCCGGCCGAGGACACGAGAAAGTCTGCCCGTCTCTCCTGTGCATCCGCAGCCGTGCCACAAGCGCTCGGCCTGCTTCACCGGCTCCACGAGGCCGGGTCCGTTACAGCAGCCTCGCCAGCCTCTACGCCCCCCGGTGAGACTGGAAGACGGTGCCGAGGTCCAGCAGACGGTAAGCACCTGACTCATCTCAGGTGCCATCTCAGAGGCTAGAGGTCGATCAACAAAACAGCCTGCCCTCGTGGCACTTGTGTGCAGTGCAGAGTTTCACGTCGGGATAGTGCTGCCGAGAAGCCACAGCAGGACAGTGAACGCACCGCACAGCCCAGGACAAGCTTCCCGACGGAGTGAGGAGCACGCTCAGGTCTCTGTCAAGTCAGACTCTATCTGCGACAGAGGGTCAGCTGGAAGGAGGGTGAGGAGAGAGGTCACGTTATTTCTGGGAGGAAACTTCCTGCGAGTGGTGAGCACAATGGGTGATGCCCCAGGAGCAGAGCAGGGAGTGGGGAAGCTTGTCATGACTCTTCCCCTGCCCCTCGGAAAACAGGGGTACCGGGGAGCACGGGTCTAGTGCTCTCAGTGGCAGAATGAGCTTACCGCCTGGGAAACACCACACTTCAGACTTCGTGACATGCTACGTACCATGGAAACATCTTTGTCCTCTCCACAAGATGTGAAAAATACTGAAAAAAAATTAAATCACTGAGCTTAAGAACATGGGGAAAACAATTAGAAGGGAGCTCAGAAGAAGAGAAACCACCAAATCATAACTCCTTTGGAGGAAACTTCCAGTTGAGCCCACACTCCTGAGAGTTATGGGGCTTTACACAGAGGGTGTTGGCCATACACTGCCTTTAAAAGGTCTCTGGGAAAGTATGTGGTGCCCCGAGCAGAAGCCCTGCCAACAACACGAGGGGATGTCTACGGACTGAGGGGAGTCTCGGGGGCAGCAGCACCCCCATCCATGCACGTCACCCCAGAGAGCTCACTCCTCCCTCCAGCAGAGCCCCTACCATCAGCGGTTTTGATTCACGATGAAGAATTTCCTGCTACTTCCTTGGCACTTTCTGTTTTTATCTGACTTTATCAGGGGTTGGGTAGCGACGTGGCTCTGTTAAAGGACCTACTTAGCCACAATAACGTCCCTGCGGTCTGTGAAACGTCCTTGGCACAGACGGGTGACAAAAGAGTATGTGCAAAGAAACCTTATACATATTCCAGAAAACACAAGAACCTGAATGACTGCAGTAACCATGGTCTGAAGGAGTTCATGGGCCTTGGCAAGCTATAGATAGAGACAGGGAGCAGAGCCAGCGAAACTCATCCTCAGTCGCCATGAACGCTTGACGTGAGTTCTGAAAAATCCATGGGACTCTGGACACCAGCATAGAAGCAAAAAGAACAGTTTGAATCACAGAAAATTCAGATAACTGGACTGCCAGTTCAGGAAAGGCTGACCCCATACATTCCTTATAACTGGTAAACAGCAAGATTAATAGATGTTTTCCATATAAGCTCAGAGAACTATGTCCCCTGGTGCTAAATGGAGATGCTCAACAGAGTAACCATGGAGATCCTGCTGTCCTTCGACATGACATTCGTGTTCACGAGGGAAGCATTTCTCACGAACGAGTCTCTGAGCCCCAGGCAATAAAATGGACAGAACTATATGCAAAGAGCTGAACAGGAGCCTTTAAAAAATGAGGCCTATTATTAAATGGTCAAGAAAACGCAATGTGGTTTTGGCAGATTATCTGCCATCTTCTGTAGTGTCTTGTGTTCTCTGTAAGAATACACAGTCCTAACCTTTCTTCCACGTTGGACCATCCCTTCGCATCTGAAGGAGTGTGCAAGTTCTCCCTGTGCTCTCTGCTCATCCACGTTCAGTCCAACCAACATCGACTTGCAAGTTAGTCTGTACACTGCCGGCAGATTACTCTTTCTCCAACCTCATTTTCATCATGTCCTTGGCCTTCAATGGTCCTCACTACATTATGAAGAGTGGCGAATAGATGCCTCTTTACGGCACTGACGCCGGAGAGAGAAGTTAAAGAAGCGAAGCAGCGAGCCGTGTGACGATGCAAGTTTCCAGAGAGACACAAAGGCCCAAGGCATGAATGAGCGCTCAGGTCGAGGAGAACAAGATGAACTGTGGGCTGGGGTGGAGTGAGCAAGGTGCATGGGGCGGTGCTGATGCAGGAAATAAGGTTGGAGAGATGGAGAGAGCAGCTGAGGAGAGAGCAGCTGAGCTGTGGAGGCCAACGTGAGGAGTGCAGGCTTTAACTACCAGGGCAGCTCATAATGAGTTACAAGAGTAACTCAATAAGCCTTGTTGAACAAATAACTAGTAAAATCCATTCAGAACGACTTATTTTCTCAAATTAGGGCTGAAGTTTACAGTAGAATTTAAGAGGAAGAAAAATACTCTTTGGCTTGCTGAACGTGCCAAACTGAAATCATCTTTACATTGGCCAAAGTCTCCCATTACTGAAACTGCACAATGTCCCTCTTTTTAATCAAGGGAAAAAAATGAAGTTACACATAAAAATTTCTCTCCTAATTGTGCCTCAGGACTTCAAGGCTGTCCTCAATAAAGTGAACTAACAGGAAGTACTTACAATTAATATGCTTATAAATATCACATAGACAGACACACACACACACACACACATACACACAGACACACATATATTTTAGGATGGAGAGAACTTACAGATTTTCTGAAAATAAAATTATCACTGCATGACGGAATCACATAGGACAGTGTTCTGTCTACACACACACGACTTCTGGAGACTTCACGACTGAACAATAGACTCACTGACTTACACCAGGCAGCCTTTAATGTCACCCTCAGTGGACCCTGCATCCAGTATTCATACCCTCGCTACCATCCTGTTGAGCACTGGCTGTATATAATGATTTGCTTCTAATGACCGAAATACGGTAAAGCTGGTAAGAGATCGAGTCTGAGGTTAGGTTACGAAGAGACTGTGGCTTCCATCCGGGGCACTCTCATGTCTGCTTATTCTGAGAGGAGCCAGATGCCATGTTGTGAGCTGCCCCGTGGAGAGGCTCAGATGGCGAAGAACTGAAGGAGGCTCTGGCCAACAGCTAGTGAGGAAGCACAGCTCCCAGCCCAACAGCTCATGAGAACTTGAATCCTACCGGCGATGGCGTGAGCTTTCAGAATGAGACGGCGGACCCAGCTGGCAGCTTTGCTGCAGCCCCACGAGAGACCCGGGGCCAGAGGCACCCAGCCAAGCCCCCGTGGACTCCGGACCCACAGGAGCTGTGACATAATAAAGGTGGTTTTAAGCCACTAAATTCTCGGGGAGTCGGTTACACAGCAATATGTGACTCATACACGAGCTCCTAATACATCTTAAGGGAGAAGCAGACAGTTAAATTGCTGACAGTGGCTAATTCAAAAGACACTTCAAATGCCTGAAATAATACATTTAATTACTTTGTAACAGCAAGTTGACCTTGATAATAGTTTTTAAACATCGATTAATATTAGTTAGTTTGAAACAGCCAATTTGGAAGGGACAGTGAAAAAAATCAAAAGGTTATATTAATGGAAAGATTTGGTCAGAAACTAAGAAATCCAGTTTCAAAGACGCAGAGCTCTAAGAGCAGAAGTCAGCAACTACTCTCCAGTGGGCCTGAGAGAAATCTAGGGATTGTGAGTGAATGAAAAATAAAGCTATAAAATAACATTGTTTTAAAAAACATAATAGGGGAACATAAAGGTACAAAATAAAATATGAATACTGGTTAAGAAAAATAACATGTTTTGGCATTCTAACTTACTAGTGCTTTCTGATTTGGTGTAACTCAATCTCTTCAGGCCTCTGTTTCTTCATACATAGAAAAGGAATAGTAAGTATCCCTACATTTCAGGGCTGTAAGGTATACTCAGCACAATGCTTGGCTCATGGTAACAAACTAAACAATGTTGGTGCCCGTGACAATTATTTTCTGTTGCAGTCTGGTTCTACTTTCGAAGAATTGTGGGTTACTTCACTTGAGACACTTAGAAAGTTTAACAGATCAGGAAACCAAAATTTAACCAGAGTTAAGAATAAGATTGCTCAAAAAGTTAAGACAAACCCACAGATTGAGTAAAAATATTTGCAAATCATGTATCTGATAGGTGACTAGAATCTAGAACTATAAAGAACTCTTACAACCCAGTACTAAAAAGACAAAATAACCAAACTGAAAAACGGGGAAATGATCTGGTGGGACAGTTCTCCAAAGAGATCTGCACGTGGCCAATAAACACATGAAAAGATGCGCAGTATTATTAGCCACTTGTAAAATGCAATTCAAAACCATAACTGACGTACCATTTCACACCTAACGGGTAGACATACTCAAAGGAAAAGGAAAAAAAAAGTATTGTCAAGAACATTGAGAAAATGGAAACTTCGTACCCAATGGTGGGCATGTGAAGCCCGTAGCTCCTGAGGCCAAGAGTTCGGCACTTATTCACTTGGTTCACTCGGTTCGTTACACAGGCAGGGTGCACGGCCACCTCCACTACGAACTTAGCTCAGTCTGAACAGGACATTAGCTGCTCAGCGATACAGAAAGTCTGCAAAATTTTCTACTTTATAAAAACTATGAAGAACCTTGTGTTTCATAGTGAGAGAAAACTCTTTTTGAAAGAAACGTGATTAACATTCTATTCATTAACATAAATACAATTTAGTCCTCAAATGTTAGATATGCTATGGCTTAAAACCTATTTGAAGAAAAAAATACATATATATATATATTTTTAAGAGGGGTTGAGAGACAGAGGGCAAGGGGAGGGGCTAAGGCAGAGGGAGAGAGAGAATCCTAAGCAGACTCCACACCCAGCACAGAGCCCGACTCGGGGCTTGATCTCATGATCCTGAAATCATGACCTGAGCCAAAATCAAGAATTGGAAGCTCAATCGACTGCGCCACCCAGGCGCCCTGAGAAATAAATTACTGAAACTAGAAAACGAACAAGGCTTTCATAAAAATAGAAGCCAAAAATAATGATGACAAATTCAAAGAGCATTTCCCTTGTTGCAACTTGAATGCCTAAACAGTACTGTGTGGGAAAATACCATTGTTTAAAAAACAACAACAAAATTAAGTGGAAGGTAGAGATTAAATTCTTTGAGTTCATGGAAATTTATCGTCATCAAAAAACAAACTCAGGGGGTGCCTGGGTGGCTCAGTGGGTTAAAGCCTCTGCCCTCAGCTCAGATCATGATCCCAGGGTCCTGGGATTGAGCCCCACATCTGGCTCTCTGCTCAGCGGGGGGAGCCTGCTTCCCTCTCTCTCTGTCTGCCTCTCTGCATACTTGTGATCTCTGTCTGTCAAATAAATAAATAAATAAATCTTTAAAAAAAAAAAAAACCCTCATGATTTATTGGCCTTCTAAAACATACAAACAATTTAAGTAAAAATAATCATTAGCCTATCATGTAGAAGTTACAGAATTTTGGAGCCCATAGGTCTCGAGACGGAAGAGCACCTGCCTCCGCCATCTCAGTTTCCAGAGGAGCCCGCGCAAACCGAACCGCTTGCTTACAGGCCACGCATCTGGCTAAGGGCCGAGCAGGGCAAGAACTCAGGGCTCTGACTCTAAGTGTGGGCTATTTCCCTGGGTCGCGCTGAGGCTCACCTTTCTGAGAGAAGACGGCTCCTGAATGTGCAGAGAGCAAAGGAGCCTCAAGGAGAGGAGACGTTCTTTAGCACCTTAAGAACTTCTAGTATCAGCTATCACCCAGCCTTCCATTAATTGAGATTAGCAAACGGTTTAGGAAAGTAGGTTGTTTAAAAACAAAACAAAACCAAAAAACCACTTCTTTTAGTAACATTGAGGCCAAATTCATGGTATTTTTCCTTTGATTGCTGTTTCCTTCTTCTCAAGTCCTAGGTTTAACATTGTCTGATTATTCAAAATGCTATTGATAGAAGATTTTTGTCCATTAAGCATCTGACTATCTTCCTATGTTCAGTGAATCTCCTTTCTTATGAGACAGAGCCGACCTCCCACTATAGAAGTTTAAGTTCCTGTGAGATAAAAGGACATATATATTGGTCTCTGCCCCTGGCACAGAGTTCCTGAAACCCTGGAATTTCCTGGGTGACAGGAGTGTCTTTTGTTCTATTGAGAAAACTCTGGGTGGGCTCTTGGTTGGGGGCTGGTCACCAGAAAGACCAAGCCTTCATCAGAAGCTTGGAATTTTCGGCCCCACTCCCCATTCTCCAGAGAAGGCGGATGAGCTGAAGTGGAGTTGACGACCGATCATGCCTACGCCTACACGATGAAGCCTCCGCAAAAATCCCACTGGCATGGGGAGTTCAGCACTTCCAGATTGTCAAACACATACACATGCCTGGAGGATGACACCCCCCAACTCCGGCAGGGACGAAAGTTCCTGCACTTGGGACCCTCCCAGACCTCGCCCTATGTATCTCCTCAGCTAGCTGTTCATCTGTGTCCCTTACCATATCCTTTCACAGACTGGTCAGTGTACTTAAGTGCCCTGAGTTCTGTGGGCTTTTCTAGCAAATAAATCAAACCTGGGGGCGGGGGGGTGTCAGGAGAACCCCTGCTTTATAGCCAATTCGGACAGAAATTGTGGGTCACACGGGAACCTGCTCCTGGTGACGGCGTCTGAAGTCGGGGGGAGCAATCCCGGGGAAGAGAGCCTTCGACTCAGAGATCTGGCGCTGTCTCCAGATAGGCGGTGTCAGAATTGGGTTAAACTGCAGGACGCTGAGCTGCTGTCACAGAGAACTGCTTCGCAGGGGGGACTCCCCCCAACACATTTTGGTGACCAGAAGTATTCTGAACGGTAGTAAAGGAGAAAAATACAGGTGAGGGGAGGCAGAGGTTTTCCTAGTACAGTTTCCAGACTTGCCAGTAACTAAGGTGTGGGCACTGGCAATTCCAGGCACCAGACTCCAGACTGCAAAGCAGCCACGGCTCTGAAAATCCCTCTGGAGAGGGCGGCGGTTCTGGCGGCACAAGCATCTAGTGCGGAGAGCCAGCCATGGGGGTCGGTCCTGAAGCAGAGTGCAGAATTGGTGTCCTCCATGGCACAGGCTCTGGGGGGTAACGTGGGGCTTTGTTTTCTGCCTGACAAACCTCCAAGTCTCACTCTCTGGCTCTCCTAGAAATTCTGCTTAACTTACCAAATTCCGCTTAAATACCCTGATCTCTGACACCAAAGAAAACTGAATGATAAAAGCAGCTAAAAGTTAAAAAAACAAAAAACTATTATATTGTGAGCTTACCTAGGGCAGGCGTCTACCTGTTAACTTTGATATTAAATAGTATCTCAGCTCGTGAAACAACACCTAACATTTGGTAGGTTCTTAATAAAGGTGGAATCGAATTGGTGCTTACAAAGGTCGTCGTTATTAAGGACCTGAATGGGGCTCTGTGGACTAAGGGGGAAGACAAAATTAACGGGGCAGCACGTTTGCTAGAATGTGCGCGAACAGCACAATGAACTGAACTGAACTCAGCAGAGCGGGCGGGAGAGCCAGCATGTCCACAGCCTCACCCTCCGGATGGAACCTGCCAGCTGTCTTCGTCCCACCGTGGGCCCGCTTTCCTGGGCAGCACGCGGCGCGTCTACACAACTGTGGCCAGCAAGTTCATTAGTGAGAAGACAGACTGCTTAATGTCCCTGCTAAGTGATAGGCTTTATTTTGAAAGTAGAGCTCATTGTTGGTCTGGGACAGGCTAGTTAAGGGAAATGACTAACATTTATTTATTGGGAAATTTGGGGAAAAAAAAAAAAGTCGTTTAAGTACCATGGAAAAAGCAACCAAACTTCGAAATCAATGCTTAAGTATGTGGATGGAATGAATTTATAAAATGGTGCTTTAATGAGGTAAATTTATGATGTCAAGGAAGCTAGAGCTTATGGACGCCCGATTTGTTTTTTCGTATTTTAAGATAGTTAATAAAAAAATCTTTTTGGTTTACCAGGGGAAGTCCAGGGAACTAGTGGGTGACCATGTCTATCTTATAGGAATATCACCTCATCTTTCTGCTGGCCAGCATCCAAATTATGTGCTTAATACTAAAATACTGAGAGATGACCAGAACATGACGCAGTAGCCGTTCCTTGGAAATGACGGCAGCATAAGCTGGTATTTAATTCTAATGCCTCGACTTCGTCACAAATGTGCTTCAGGGAAGGGCTGAAGACACGTGAGGAGCTAGCGCGGGGCCGCAGAAAACGGAGCGTGAAGGAGTCCTCAGAACCTTCTGTCACAGCCCCCTCTGTCTCCTCACCGCCTCAGCTGTGAACCACGGGTACAATGACGTCACGGAGACTCTGTGAGGACCAAATGCCGTTATCTATGTTCAAGAGCCCCAAATGTGCTTCATAGACATGGTGGGCGCTCCCAAAAAGAGGAACTAAACTGAATGTGCAACTTGAACTGTTTAGGAATACAGGCAATGCGCGATTAGATAGCGTTTTGTTTGCGGGGGGCGGGGGGACCAACCTCCAAAATGTCTTCAACTGTGATAGATACTAAGTGAATCGTATAAATGCTTAATTTTCTTTATTTCACTCCCTCATTCTGCCAGTGTAGCTCATATTTACATACTGTTTTTACACATAGTTTTGGACCACAATTTTTACATTATTTAACCCTGGATACTTACCACTTTAAAATGGGAAAACTTATGTAAATATCCGTCAGTTAGGGTGGTCCCTGCTTCAGAAACTGTAAGGTATGTGGCTCTGCTACCTATTTTGTGTTTTCTAATGGATTATAATTTAGTTCAAAGTCACACAGTAATCAGTGACGGAGCGAGGGGGGTCTTCTCACAAAAGACAGAAATGTCTTCTAAGATATTCAGAATATCTTAGGAGAATATCTTTATTAGAATATCTTTCGATTATTATATTATATAATATATAATTATATATACAATATATTATTTATTAGAATATCTTTATTTAGAATATCTTTAGAATGTCCATCATGCTCCGTACCATGGCCCTCTGTAAGAGGTGGAAAAACCAGAACCAATCCAGAAGAGAGTGACCAGAATTGAGGCTACAAGAAGAACTTCTGAAAACTGGAAGGCGTTGATGTATGAGGACTCAGAAGATATATACAGAGCATAAGTAGCCAGAGGGCTGTGACATGGAAAAAAAGACTATATTTATACATAACACTGTGATTTATAGGTAGAATGAGGAAGAGACAGAAGAGGAACAATTTACAAATTGCCAGAGCTATTTAAGGCAGACAGTCTTCGTCCTCGGAGGGGACGGGAGCTGAAGTGGCTGGCCGGGGCGCCTGCGTGGCTCAGTCAGTTAAACAACTGCTTTGGCTCAGGTCATGATCTCCAGGTCCTGGGATCGAGCACATCGCGCTTCTTGCTCAATATGGAGTCTGCTTCTCCCTCTCTCTCCCTTTGCCCCTCCCCACTGCTCATTCTTTCTCTCAAATAAATACATAAAATCTTAAAAATAAATAAAGTGGTTGGCCACAGAGTGAAGTGTGGCAGAAGGAAAGCCAGATACCGGACGGGAGTTAGCGTGGATGACTGTACCAAAGGCTTTTACCCCTGGTATTCTATGGCTTGACAACATGAAGATCGGTGAGTCCTTCTTTGTCCTAATCTATACTGTGGTGATACCAGTGGGTCCCATTTCCCACAAGTTCTGTCCTGTGTCGTAAGTGGAATGAAAACAAAGACATGGGCTTCTGCTATCCCCACAGAGGCTAACTGTATGCTCTTCCTGACAACCCCGCTCCTGGCGACAAACTATTTTACAGTTCACATTTGTCTCATTATTTAATCTAAATCTTATGTTTAAGGCATGCAACTGTTTCTGTAAAATCTGTAATAAACATGGAAGAAACTATATGGGTATTTGGTTAAGTTCAAAGGCATCTCTTGACTGATGGACTCAAGATTCCCAAAGCAAAAGCTCTAACCTTCTGTACCATATTTTCAATGGCAACATTCTAGATTCAGAAAAATATAGATTTCGGAGCGCTCTCCCACCTTTCCTAGTGCGAGCCCAAGAAGAGGAGCAGTCTCCAGTGTGAACCGAGTTATAGCGTCCTTGACACAGACATCGAGATGACGCCAACCTATCTCACCCCTTCTCAGCTGTGTCTCAGATGACAAAGAAATGATCGCCAAGTCCTGAAAGAACTGTGGAGCACTCTACAGAAAGTGAGGGTCCCTACTGTTTCCAGCTGGTGTCATGGCAGAAGAGAAAACAGACTTGTTTTCTTGAGCCTGCGCTTGTTAAACAGTTCTTCAGAGAAACAAAACTCAAGACTATGTGAAATGGCTCAATCTTCTGACTCACTACAAGGTTCTTGATTTTCCAGTACAAAGATAAATCCATTCTGGTGAGCTTACTATGTGTAAAGAGATCTTTCAGATTTTGAACAGTTAGTAGGAACCTCAAACCAACTTTGTTGGCTTAAATAGATGCTGATCCCTAGTTTTTATTAGTCGAAAGCTAAACCATCTGTTTGAGTAGAAACAGATTTCTGCCACAAGGGAGAAAGAGTGAAAGTGACCTCACGGGGCGCTGGCGGGACTCAGAGGTGGGTCAGGTGCGGTGGGCCCGGTAGGCGGCTCCTTGGGGCACGGAAGTACTTGGCGCCTAGAAGGTGCAGGGCAACCTGATCCCCAGGTAAACCTCTGGAGGCTCACGAAAGTTCCCAGATTAAAAGGTTTATTGGTAAATCAAATACTAAAAAAGACAAACGACTCATGAAAAAAATGGACCCGTGCAACTGCCAATGAATCCTTAAAGCACTGTCACTCCCGACAAAGTGTAAGTCTGCAGGTGCAGAAGGGCAGAGCCAGCATTAATCTCGTCTTTTCCATTTCCAAATCCTATTTTCAGACTGACTTTGTAGAAGAGGGTTTGGAAGAGGCCACGCCACGTGGGGATAACCGAACAATCTGGGAGGAGTTAAGAACAGTTATCCTGCCGACTTCACCAGAGGAAACGAGGGGGCAAGGAAGCGCGCCCCAAGGAAGCGCGCCCCTCACAGCTACTTTCCCTGAGGGCCATCAGCTTCCCTCCCTCCTTCACTGCCCGGGGCAACAGATTTTCCCTGTGAAATTTCTTTGGACAGTTTCCTTCCTCTCCACTCCAGGCCTTTCACAACCTCACCCCAAAATCGGGGCAATGCATCCCAGCTCATCTCCTCTCCTAACTCTTTCTCATGTACAGACAGCCAGATGAAGTCTCTTAACGGAGCTCTCATTCTCATTCTTACGCCAGAGAGCCTCAAGTCGCGTCCTTAACTCATTACTGACCTACATCATAGAGCTGCGTCCCTGCAGTAAACGATTTCTCCTCTTTGACAGGAGTCCTCTCTTCACTGTCTCCACCCACTTTATTCAGTCCCAACTTAGCACATGACAGAATGCCACAGCAAGCAGCTGCTGCTGATTTGTCCACCCAACACCCATTACTTCCAGACTAAGGGAAGGCGGTATTTCTTTCAGATCACAGTTAAAGCACTGTATTTCTGAGCCTCCCTTGAAGCTCAGCCTATGCCTGTGACACAAGTTTGTATGTCCCATGAGACAGCGCAAAAGTCTGCTGGAAATTTCTGGATGATGTTTGCTTTCCTGAGAGATGCCATGCTTTCCTTCTTTTTTCCGTCTGAAATACAGATATGAGGGCTTGAGCTGCAGCAGCCACTTTGAGAACATCTGAGAAAGGCCAAGAGAATCGCAGCAACCTTAGTCCTACCTAACATCTCACGTTGTTGCACGAACACCAGCATCTACACTGGTTCATTGCTGCGGACTTGTCAATATATAAGAAAAAATGAATCCAATTTATTTAAGACAATGTTAAGGTTTTCTGTTACTTGTAGCCAAATGCAATCCTTACACTAAGAAATATCCTTCTCCTTATCGTCCTCTAAGTTTTCTTTACAGTCCAGTTCAAGTTTTACCTCGCAAGGTACCAAGATTCTAGTATCTATCAGAGTCTTCAAATTTTTTATCTGATGCCAGAGAGGCATTACAATTTATAACTACCTACTACTTAACTGATTTCTCTTAAAAAATTAATCAGCATGCTGTTTCCGGTTTAGAACTGATCTAAAGCATCAGTGTTGGTCTCCGCCTGGCTGGTCATTTAGCATCACTAGAGAAGGTAAGCTAAAAAGGGATCTGAGGAACTGAGCCAAAATTTTACAATTTTACACATTGTAAAGATAATCTGAGTCATATTCTGCCTCCCATGGTGACTGTCTTCTCACGAGGAAACTGCCAGTTCAAGCCAGTTCAACCCCGATCCACAGGAAGACTCAGGTCCCAGATGAAGGTACTGTTTATCACGGCAAGGATGGTCAGTGGTAACACTCCTCGTTATACCTGCCAGCTACACAGAATTCCTAAAGCTGTGGATATATACTGAAGGAAAAAAATCCTTTTTGTGAGTAGTGTTATTTTTCTCCTTTTGTCAGCAGAAATTCTCAGTGTGGAAATTGTACTACTGGTTTCAGTAGTGAGTCAGAAGTCAAATATTTGATTATATGTTTTTAAAATATTAAAAACATGGTTGGAAGAGAAGACTCCACTCAGCTGTCTGAACACAATTACAGAACAACTGAAATGAACAAACTGCAGTGAAAACGCAAGGTTGTAAATGTATTTTAAGAAAGCAGATAACCTGCAGGCCTTCAAGAAGAAAAGAAAAGGAAAAGCACAACTTTTAGGCACAATTCTCTTACAGACAAGCAGCCTGCTTGGACAGAACATGTCTAAAATAGGACAGTTTCCAAATACATTTTCTTTGGGATCACAGTTTACGAAACCGGCGATCATCAAAAGCAGTTGTATCAACATTCTCTTATTATTAAAACCAACACATTTGTTGAGCTGGTTTGCTTCCTGCCCTTCTATTACATCCTCTTCAACTAAAAAGATGTTTCATTGCTAATAAGTTTTTCTAGATTTTCTTTACATGAAAATTACTTGGAGATTAAATATAAATATGGTTTAGCCTTGTAGGCATTTGTTCACCTACTTGAACCCTTACCACGGACAGGGTACAATTAGAATAGTTTTCTCTTTACTCCTCAGGTACCTACATGAACTTAGGTATAGGATACACAGAGGGAAGGGGAACAGTAAAACCAAATCAGTCAAAGGGTTGGTCAAATTATGCATCTACTAATAGGCTGTTTTCATTCCCTATGAAAGATGTCTACAAAGTAGCTACCATTAAAAGTAAGATCTCTTCTAGGGTCCATTTTGTTGAATTATTTATGAAGAAAGAAAGGAAATGAGCAGTTTTACCACAACATAAGTGGAAATAATTTAAAAGCAGGAAATGTTGACTTATGGTACAAGGAAAACTTTCAGAATCCTTTTTTTAAAAATAGCAATAGCCTTTAATTTATCATCCACTGCTCTGCCAACCATCTGCAATCATTTTTTGAAAGCGTTTTTAAAGCATACCTAGCATTTTATTTTACTTCAATAATCTTCAGTGTGAAAACTTCTTCAAAGACAGACTTTCTTACAGCTTCACCAACCTGTTTTCAAGTAATCTGAGACAAGGAAATCAGCTACCAAGGAGAATGCAAAATGAAATAAATTACAAAGACTAAACTGGCATAGGAAACACAGAATGATGTAACTAGTGTTTTCTAAATGGCATTAATTTCACACCCATATCCTACTCTCATTAGCTATTTCTTGTACAGACTTTTTTCCATAGCTCAAAACCACAAAGTAGAATCATTATACATTATAGTTTAATTGATCTGGGAGTCTAATGTACTTTGTCCAAACTGGAAAATCAAATTCCTCTTCCCAAATATCCCTATCCAGGGTCCTACGGAAACCAACTGCTCAATAAAATTTGACTGTATATCTTCCACCACCCTCCCCCAAATCCTACAGGCACCACTAAAGTCAGAGAGAGGGATCACACCCACAATTCATGTTCCTTTCCGAGTTACATGTAACTTCTGAACTCAGGAATGGCAGAAAATGTGCGGTCATTGTCTTCTGCTTCTGTAGGAGAATTCCCTTTCTCCACAGACGCACATTCAGGTTTTGGGGGGAAAATACAGGAATGTCTGCCATCTAGTCTCTTGTGGTCCAGAAGCACGCGCACTGAGCGTGGGGAGACCCGGCCACCAGCTGACGGGGGCAGCGAGCGCAGGCACGCCTTGCAAGAGCACTTCACCGAAGGCCAGCGGAGAAGCAGGACGCAGAGGGACGTGTCCCCAAGCTGAGGGAGCGTGCGGCCGTGCGGTAAGCAGATGGGACCGGACCAGCACAGAAGCTGATGATGCAGCACAGAAAGGCTATCAGTGAGGAGCCGAGTCTCCGAACCTGAGAGGGGCGAGGACACAGGGTCCAAAAGGAAGGAATCGCCTAGGACGACACGGACGATGACAGTGAAAGGGGGCACGAGTGCCCACGCCGACCATGGCCAGGCGCTGTTTAAAGCACATTTACTCATTTAATTCTCAAAGCAGCTCTACAGTAAGGGCACCACCAACATCTCCTCTTACAGATGAGGAAGCTGAAGTACAGAAACACTAATGAACTTGCCCAGTGACCAAATCTAATGAACAGCAAACCGAGCTTCATACCCAACGGAAGAGACTTCGACCCATGCAACAGGCGGGCAGGGGCTGCCAGCGGGGGACAGGGACGTAGCTTGGACATGAGAACATCTGGTTTCCCCTCGCGGCACCTGCGAGTTCATCAGCTGGGGGGGAGGGGGGGGACGACGCCCGGGACTTGAGGAGGGAGGGCGGGAAAGTGTGTTTCTGCCAGAAGGCGAGTGCAGCTCCCTGCACTGGCAGAGCCGACTGCTCCTGTGGAATGAGTAGTCATTAATGCGCAGCGAATCCGCTGGCCTTGAGTAGATGGTATTTTCTGGCAATTTTCAGCTCTTGAGAATCCGCGAACAGGCATACAGAGGAGAGCTGGGTTTAACTGCGGGGCGGGGGGTGGGGGTGATTTTTACAGACAAGTGAGACCTAAGAGAAGAAGCAGCTGGGGCGTAAGTAAGGGGGCTTGCCAGAGAGCGGTGAGCGTGTGCGGGTGGAACGCGGGCTCGACGAGGAGGAAGGCAGGACCGCTCCGGACAGGATCGGCACGGAAGAGCGGCGGGTCGGAGGCCTGCGGCTGCGCGGTGAGACAGCAGCTGGGAGTGTGGGTTTGCAGTAGAGGAAGCAGGGCGGGAGGCTCGCAGCAGCGCCATTCCTGATGACGACGAGGTCCGGAGTATGACCGTGTGCGTGGGAGGCTCTCGGGTACAGGATAAAACACAAGAGGACTGGGGCACCTGGGCGGCTCGGCTGGTTGAGTGTCCAGCTTTTGATTTGGGCTCAGGTCATGATCTCAGGGTCCTGGGATGGAGCCCCGAGTCTGGCTCCCCACTCACCAGGGAGTCTGTTTCTCCCTCTGCCCCTCCCCCGACTTGTGCACGTGCTCTCACACACTCTCTCTCTCAAATAGATAATTAAAAAAAAAGAAAAAAAGATCAAACAAGGCCAGGGTGTGGATGAGTGCTCCCCGTGGAAGCTGCAGTCACCCAGAGCAAAAGCAGTGGCAGAGAGTCATCCGTCAAGGTGGGAGAGAAGACAGCGACACACCAGGGTGGGAGGAGGAAAGCCTGACATTACCCCCTTGAAGATGGTGGCGGGGGCGGGTGCTGACGGGGAAAGAAGGGTCATTTGGAAGTCGCAGTGGGGAGCAAGGACATACCCATCCCACCTGCAGGCTCACAGGCACACAAGGTGCGGAGGCAAAGTCAGATTCTAAAGGTCAGAGCAAGAAGGTGGAGGCGCCGTTCGGAAAGAGACTGAGGGCACAGCGCGACACTTGGCACGTGGCAGACACTCAACCAATACTTCTTAAATTTGAATCTTAACTTTTCAAATAATTTACTATACCCTAAAAAGGAAACAACGAAATTTATTTATAGAGAAATCAAAACCAGATTAAAAAGGAAATGATCTTCTACTGATTGTATTTTTCAAATCCATGAAAGGCTCATTTTCAAAAATTAGCTCCCTGGCCAAGATCAACAGAGTCAAACAGCATCATATTGTTTTTGGCTTGGTAAATATGGAAAACTCACTGTCATAAAATAAAACCAGGCATTCTCTTGCATAAGAATTCAATATCAGAACAAAATTAAGTGAACTCTGTCTTGTTGACGCTTAGGTAATAGCCCTTCTGAGCATAAGCTGACCGGAACTGAAATCTATTATGTTTCAAGCAGAGAAACCCAGGCACCTCTGAAGTAAGAATAAGTTGTATTTCCTAAACGTATTCTTTGAGTGTAACACGTACACTGTGGAATATATCATCCTTCCCGAAGTACCACAGGACTGCTCCATGAAAGCTTTGGAGGCATGCCTTTACTGAAGCAAGAGAAGTTCCTCTCAATGTTACAGTTTTTGCTTTTTAAAAATTTGTTCTTGGTATTTTTGGAAGACTAAGAAAATGTCATCATTTATGCTTTCGCAAGACAAATGTTTATGTACCAATGGCATGATGCCACTGTGGCTCAGTCAGTTGAGTGTCTGACTCTATTTTGGCTCAGGTCATGATCTCAGGGTCATGAGACGGAGCCCCACAGAGGGCTCTGCACTCAGTAGGGGTGTCTGCTTGAGATTCTCTCTCTCTCCCTCTGCCCCCGCCCCTGCACACATGTACACACGCACACACACGCTCTAAAATAAATAAATCTTAAAAAAAAAAAAATGAAGCTGCTTCCTAAGCATTTTTTTCTTTTTAAGAGAGGTTGGGCGGGGAGGGGCAGAGGGAAGAGAGAGACTATCTCTCTCAGCCTGAGATCATGACCTCAACATTTCTTTGTTTTCTTAAGATTTTATTTACTATTAGAGAGACAACCTCAACAGGAGAGGGACAGAGGGAGAGAATCTCAAGCAGACTCTGCGCTGCACATGGAGCCCAATGTGGGGCTCAACCCCACGATCTCAGGAGATCATGACCTGAGCCAAACCCGAGAGCCAGCCCTCAACCAACTGAGCCACCCAGGTGCCCGTCTGAGCTCCAAGCATTTCTAGGAAGCAGTGTGCACACAGCTCCAAGAAACTCTACAGTCCTCTGTGGTCTTAAAATGTACAACAAATATCGAATACTTTTTCTCTAAGACTAAATTTTATTGAAATTTATCTAGAATTGCTGTTTTTTGTTTTTGTTTTTTAATAATTATATTTGGTTGTTTAACTATGATCATCCATCAGAATGTGGACTAGTTCAGCTGTGGGTTAGTTCAAAAGGCTTTTCACTTTTTAGCTTATTCATAAACTATAAGGTTCTTACTACTAGATAAAAAAACTATACTGGTAGTTCCATTAAACCAGATAAAAGAATTTGAGAAGGACAGCCAACCCTCCTTGTTTCATCAGAGCCTACCATGCTGTGTCAGAGAAAGCACTCATCAACAACATACACTGTGCTCATTTAGAGCACACGGCGGGCTCCGTGAGTAAGCTACTTCTCTTCCCCATGAAGAACCAGCTGGAAGTAATCTCGCCTTTCCTAAATGTCTTTAGTACTTTGTATATTCTTTATGAGACCTTCTCTTTGGAGCACAGTGGTTTCTGGGCTGATTTTTCTTTCTAGATGATAAGCAAGATGGGCTAACTAAAATCTTTAGATGATCTCAAGGTATTATAGCATTATTTGTAATTTATGTAAAACCCAGCACTAGTAGGAGAACAAAATGGAATGGTAACACGATCGATATCAAATACATCAGGATTGTGGACTAAAGAGGCTTGTGATGCTTGCTCTGGGAATTACGTCACCATTTACAGAATTCAGGAAACTGCTCTGAATTCCCCAAACGCAACTTACAAATTCACTCTCGGAACCCAGCAGGGAATTCTTACACTGTATGTATAACCTGAGAGGCCACAGTAAGTCTGTAGAGCAGTTAAGATGCTAACTTTTCCGATTCTGTAAACAAGAGAATGAATTAAAAATACAGTAATAGAGAGTATAGGGATTTTAAAATAATCTTTTGTGGAAAAAGTGGAAAATGTTTCAAAATTAACGCATGGATATATATCTGACCAATCAAATATTTTAAATGTCTCTTGGCTCATCCAGAAAATACTGCTTAAAGAAAGCAAACTTATGTTGTTCATAAACCCAAATTTCAACTTACCATTTATGTTTATTGCTGGTAACACTATTGACATTTTTGGTCTTGTGGTCTTGTTGTGGGTGGTGGCCGGTAACAGCAGGTGATCCTAGGAATAACAAAGAACAACCTGTTAGAAGCACTGGCTTAGTCTTATAATGGGCCCAAATCAGAGTTTCTGAGATGCCAACATTTCACTGGGATTACAACCAAAAATGACATTCTTTATTTTAACTTGGCTTAAGGCAATTAACTACAAATCATCTTATGATTTACTGAGTGTTGATCATTCCCAGGTGCCACGCAGTATCCGTAGAGAACTCCTCAGTTCTGGTAACATACACGCTGTGTAAACACTTTAAAGGCTACTGGAAAGGAGTCCGAACAGGACTGTCACTCTAGATCTAGCCACCGACAGCTCTATGATCCGGCTCTGTCTCCAATCCTATAAAATGAGGGGGCTAGGCTAGATAATACAAGATACTGAAATTATCTACCCAATACAGTCATTTTCCCTTTTTTTTTCCTTAAAGAGGAGGAACATTTCTGCCACTCCCCATTGCGGATCCCAAATTACTGGTATCTAAAACAGAGATTCTGTCTGGAGCTTGCAGCCAAGGCCAGAGTCTGGTACTTTGCCTGCTGAGCTTCCCTTCTCCCTCTGAAGCCACCACACAGCATTAGATCTCTTTCAGTAAGCAGGAAGTATGTACTGAAGAAGATGGACAGTTCTTACCCTTAAAAAGCACACAATTCAATGGAAGAATTAAAAAAAATTATAAATGCATGTCCAGCACAGTTATAAAGTTATAAAGGACAGTTATAAAGTATGCCAACATTTGATAATTTATGAATGACCCGTGGCATCTGAGGCTTCTGGTTTCAACCACACAAATCCTAAAAGGAAGATGAGCCAAGAGGAGTCTGGCTTCAAAAAAAAGGGAAGCTGGGAGTATGTGTTTTTCGGGAAAAGGTATGTACAACTGTAGGTATTCCAAAGCAGATTATAAATGATTATGACTTAGATATGAACTACTGCTTAAACATCAATAATTCCTTTTTCCTAGCAAAAACCGGAATTGTCACAGCAAAAACAAAAACAAAAAAAAAGAAAGAAAACAACATATATTAGTGTTTCTACTGAAGGGCGCAAGGTCAGACAGACAGACAGACAGAGCTGAACCTGATCAGAATCCCTCCTACTTCCTTCTCTTCTTCTCTGCCCCCTTCGGTTCAACACTCACTCAGCGAACTTGCTACAGAGAAGGACTCATTACAAGTAGGATTTAACGCAGTTGAAGGTAATAAAAATTCAATGCAACTTAGCTCAAAGGTCAATGGGATTATGAAATGCAATTATCAGCAAAGTGAAGGAAAAATCTAGAATGCAACAAACAAACTGAAATGAATATACATGAACAGAACTGTATAGACAACATTTCCAGTAACTGCTTGTCCTTTGTTTAACTCAAGGCCGCATTCCTGTGAGAAGAGATTTTTTTTTTCTCAAGTGGGGGAAGATGAGTGAAGCTGCTCTGTTAGAATGCAGGGGAGACTTTTTTTAGTGCGTTGTTAGACACAAAGATCACACACTTCTCAGTAAGAGAACATCACATAGCCAAGAAGAAACAAAATTTGCTGATCTTCATGCCATAAAATTATAAATAGCTTAATTCCTATAATTAAAATACTGCTTCAGGGTCTCCAAAATTGAATGAGAAAACAAACCAACACACTTGCAAGCCCCAAATTAAAGCTATTGTAAAAATAAACACACTTGGATTCTATTGGTCATGGGTTAAGGTCAGGCTCAGACTTAAATCTGAGTTTCCTGCTGAGATCTAGATGCTATACTAAACATTGTTTTTAAACATGATTTTCTGAACATAATGTCTCCTACTTTCTTTCTTCATTAAATTTCAAACGAAGTAGTTACTTTTGCAGGAGAAAGCCAAAAAACACATTATTATTTATGAAAAAGAAGAATCACATCTTGAATGCATAACAATTATTACAGTTAACCAGCCTTACCTCTATTTATTAAAGTTTGCAAACTGCGGAGGGTGGGGGACAGGGAGGACACCTAGAATTTAACGTGTTTGTGGGGGGCTCCTGCGTGGCTCAATCAGTTAACTGTCTGCCTTCGGTTCAGGTCATGATCCCAGGGTCCTGGCACTGAGTCCCTCATCAGGCTCCCTGCTCAGTGTGGAGTCTGCTTCTCCTTGGACTCCTTCCCCTTGCTTATGTTCACTCTCTCTCTCTCCCCCTTTCTCTCACTCAAATAAACAAAAATCTTTAAAGTGCTTGTTTACCACAGAACTGCAGGGAATCAAAGCCAGTATACTACAAATTCTAATAGTACTTAACTTATATTAAAAAATAATTTATAGGGGCGCCTGGGTGGCTCAGTGGATTAAACCGCTGCCTTCGGCTCAGGTCATGATCTCAGGGTCCTGGGATCGAGCTCTACATCGGGCTCTCTGCTCCAGGGAGCCTGCTTCCTCCTCTCTGCCTGCCTCTCTACCTACTTGTGATCTCTCTCTCTGTCAAATAAATAAAATAAAAATCTTAAAAAAAAAAAATTTATAGGGTGCCTGGGTTGCCCAGTTGGTTAAGCGACTGCCTTTGGCTCAGGTCATGATCCCAGAGCCCGGGGATCGAGGCCCACATTGAGCTCCCGGCTCTGAGGGGAGTCTGCTTCTCCCTCTGACCTTCTCCCCTCTCATGTTCTCTCTCACTCTCTCTCTCTCAAATAAATAAATAAAATCTTTAAAAAATAATTTATACACAGAAACATCTGGGAGAGTGTATTCATTTAACATTTACTTTCACTTCCTCAAATCCAATGTTCCTTGCTGTAACAGTGAACTCTGAATCACTTTTTCTCCCCAACGATGCTCATCTCTCTCCTTTTCACATATCATTAATCCTATTAGCAATGTTCTCAGAGGTTTTATTTTGGCACGGTCACTGTAATCTATGTCACTAGTTTTAGGATCTCTCCAAATGCACTCCTGAAAAGCCTCCACAGGACTGAGATACCATGGGATATCTTCAGGGAGGAAACTTTGTGGACAGACACTATCATCAACACATTACATTTTTATTCCCAGAAGAAGTCAGAGAAAGTCTGGTGGGAAAACACTTCACTGTGAGAATAAAACCTTAGTTTTCCAATGTTACGCAATATCATGCATGAGAAAATCTGCTATTTCATACAATTCTCCCAATTCCCTTTTCTAAGCACTTTGTTAGAAGAAAACTGAAATACGAGTGCATAACGCAGCATCCCAAACTGTGTTTCTTCTCTTCTTAAGAGGGCTGAAGCACTGGAGACTAACCTATCACAAGAACAGGACCACATTTTGCTCAGCTGGAGGCTGAAATGGTAATTCACAATAAAATCAAGGTCCTACTCAGTGTTGTCTACTGTTGACTCTACATATCCGGGTAGAGTGGAAACTGACCTCCAACTTAAACCGACCACTGACATTAATGGCCCTTCCCACTCCCCTCTAAACCTGACTGGTGGCCCCAGCACAAGAGAACGCTCATGACTAGTTGTTTTTTTTCTTCCAGAACTACTTTTGCTAATGTATTTGTTAGGGTAACTGTGTAATTTAAAAAAATTTAGGGAAACTGGGCGTGTGGGTGGCGCTGTTAGCTAAGCATCCGACTCGGTTTCGGCTCAGGTAGCAATCTCGGGGTCATGAGACTGAGCCCCACACTGGGCTCCAAGCTCCGTGTGGAGTCCACCTGAGATTCTCTCTCCCTCCCCCGCTGCCCCTCCCACTCGTGCTCCCTCCCACTCTCTGATAAATAAATCAATCTTCAAAGATTAAAAATGTGTGAAAAGGAGAACAAGATTTAATAAAAGTGAATAGTTTAAAAAATTCACTCATTCCAAGACAACCATAAAAGACTGAGGAAAAACCCTACTAGTCTGCATTGAGACTGCTTAAAAAAATCTTTAAATTCTTAATCTAATTTAGAGGCAGAGGAACTGATACTGGAAATGATGGCTGATGCCCTGTGAGTGTAGTTTGCACTGAGAGGCAACTTGGCACTGTCTGGATCTGGACCCAAAGAAAAGGTGTTGGCCCTACATCAAAGCTTGACAAACGAGTCCACATTTATATAATTCAATGAAATAAAATTTAAAATATACATATTATTTTGATCTCCTGCCTTAACCAATTCTGTTAATTCATAGATCATCCAGTAATCCTGATAATACTAGGTAAGACAGCTTCTCTTGTATTAGGAAACTCTGACCTAAGGTAGGAGCCCCGTACCTTTGACAGGAAGGAATGTAGTTAATATCTAGTGATGTTTCCTGGGGAATGAGGGAAACAGCCCGGAGCAGGCTGCACTCAGACACTGAGCAGCTTTTATTTGGACCAACACGGGCCTCTGCTCATCGAATCTCGCATGTCAGGGCCCTCTTAACATTTCATATTTGGTCCATATCCACTGGATTCCAGAGATGGGCTTGGTTTTTTAATATAAAACTGTTAAAAATCAGATCATAAATAAAAAGCATCTATCCTCATTTCAAAAACAGCTTTGCATTAATTTTTTTTCTCATCTATGTTCCTCTCTTGGGGAGCTCTTGTTTTCTATTACTTTACCTCATTTATCTTGCCAAGTCTCTGGCAAGCTACCGAACTAAGTCAGGAGCACAGCAGAGCCTGGAAATAGGACCGCCAGAGCAGCAATGAGAAGCAGCCCTTCCAAAGCTCTCTAACAAAGTCAAACATTCTGAATTTATCTCGTTTTCTAAAAGCTGTATTAATTGTTGATCAGAAATCAAATGTGTCCAACATGAAAGCAACTGAAAAGCAAAGATAATTAAGAAATCTGAAACTAACAAAAAAAATCTGAAACCATTAAAATACACAGGTACACACAGTGACATCTTAAATAAAAAAAATTAGACGTAGTAAAACTAAGCAGAATGTAATCATTTTAAAAGTCTACTAAAATGTCTATGATGTAGAGCTTCCCATTATAGCACAAACATAAGCCCAGTACATTACTCACCCTCAAGCTATACAGTTCATATGAATACCGAATATGAAGGCGGTATTTGTACCACTAGCGTACGCAGTGTAACTACAGACCGAAGAAAGGAAATGTAAAGCTTGCATCGGCACCATTAATATGCATGTCAGCCAGAGCAAGAATAAATCAAAACTATTAGCGCACAACAGATGGCCCAAGAGTGAGCCAAGGTTTACATTTCACAAGAGGAAAATTCTGACACTACGTTCAAACCTGATAAATGCTGCCACGGTCACCAGAGGAAAGATTAGCTTGAAATCCTAATACGTACAAACTCGTTTTGCTTTAAGATATGGTTCTCACATCAAACTCGGTGGGAGTCTCCACATATGTCCACCTGACTCTGACCTCCCCTTTTATGCACACAAAAATGTGTAAGGTTGGACCATACAAAACTGTCTTTTTTTTTCCTGTGGGTCAAATATCAGTAATTTCATACGTATACCTCCTTTTTAAAAATAGTTTTTTAAAAATAAATTTATACCCAACATGGGGCTTGAACACAGCCCCTAAATCAAGGGTTGCATGCTCTACTGACTGAGCCAGTCAGGTACCCTGCTCTGCATCTCTCTCTCTTTTTAAGATTTTATTTATTTGAGAGAGAGAGAGCGTGTGCGCATGTGCAAGTGGGATGAGGGGCAGCGGGAGAGGCAGACTCCCCACTGAGCCCGGAGCCAGCAGGCTAATCCCAGGACCCCGAGATCATGACGTGAGCTGAAGTCAGCCCCTTTGCCAACCACACCACCCAGGCACCCCCTGCCTTTTTTAAAAGTAGAATTAATTTAGAGTTTCTTGGTCAACAAACTTTCTTGTAAATCTTTTCCCAAGGATACGACAGTTGCTTCTAAATCATTCTTCTCTCTTAATGAGAGTTTGCAGGGAAAGTGTTTCTAAACCAGGTCAGGACTGTCTTCCCCAGAGAAAGCTCTCCCACAAAATGCTGGTTATATGCTCCGACCAGGGATCAGGCCAGCAAGTCTCTGATCCTGCGCCTCACGTTACCCCATTCAATAACTCAAGCTAATCAAGTTCAAAACTCTGTCAGCTCTGTCAGCTTTGAACGTTCAAAACTCTAATACAGAGTTCTTCAAAAGCCGGACAGTGTGTGACTTGGGGAAACAAATTAGGACCCCTGAAACTTGTTCTCAGCTGTGATTTGGTGAGTGCCGACAGGGTGGCAATCCAAAAAAAATGTCTTAAGGAAAAAGATCAAACACTAAATGCATGCAGAGTTTAACCATAGGAGTTTGTCAGACATAATGTTTACAAGATGTTTCATTTTAGAAAGTTCGCTTTACTCCGGGCTACTGGCAGGAAGAGAATTTCCTAAAGACTGAACTGCATCCTCAGACGGGAGACCACGGCAGCCACGCGAGACAGGGAGGGAGAAGGTGAGTCTACAGCAAACTGAGCCAACGAGTTTTCTGAGAAAAGAGATTATTAGGAGTTGTTATGAAGAGGTTGTTAAATACAGATATCTAAGAAAATTATTTTACTTTTTGTTGTAAAAAATGGGGAGAATGCTGGCTTGAGGCAAAAATTAATTTTTTAAAGTTCTAGGCAGAAACTACAAAAATGGCATAAACGTGTGTTAACAGTAGTCTCAAATGCTGTGTGTGTGTGTGTGTGTGTGTGTGTGTGATCATCAGAGCAGCAGCGGATGGGAATGCAGAGAGATACTACTCTAGCTGACTTCTTCGTATCAATGATGCTACAACTTTTTGGAGGGAGTGGGGAAGAGGCATGCTACTTCTATTTCTAAAGTCATCTTTCCTGCATGATTCTGTGTCTGGGATAGCCCTCCAGTCTCCACTAAAGATTTTGATCTTCTCTCCAAAGTAATTTTGGTCTTGGTTTCACACAAACAGGAAGGACCATAAAATATCCCTAAGGACGTACATTTTAGGAAAGACTGGTCTTGACAAGGCAAACAACCAAGTAGGGAAAACAATCAAATGAACATTTCTTTTAAAGCCCTTATACATTTAACTATAATCTGCAATAATCTGATTTTTCTACTGTAGTGGACAAATTTTCTCTTGAGATCTTGGCTTGGCAGGACAGGCTAATGGGACAGCTGGTCCACGCTGGAAGCTGAGACTCACCGCAGTGACAACCCTCATGAAGGACTGGGCTCCGCTACTGCACAGACTTGTTCCAAAGAGTTCAGAAGAGTTCTCTCTTCGTATCACAAAAGCTGTACTTTCCGAACCCAGTATACCCCCACATTCACATTAGAAGTAGAACAGCAAGTTTGGCTTCCGTTCAGTTTCAAAGTGAATGCGATATGCTTGTGGGAAGGGAAGGAAAAGTCTGTTTTTACTGTTTGGTCAAGTATTGTTTAAGAAAGGATTTCAACTAAATTTCAGGCAGTGATGGCTCAAAGGCACACCAAAGGACCGCAGTATTAATTTTGAGTTCTGTAATAATTAGGTACCTTCAGAGAGCATCTACTCTTATGGCCAAAGGAAGCCAAGAAGTGAACACACAGACAGCAGGAGGTCCTTCCAAAATAGACGTTCTTAACCAAGGATCCACATCAGAGTCATCTACAGGACTTCTTAACGTAAACACCCAGGTTCTCTCCACGCCCCCCAAATTCTAATAAGGTAAGTCTGAGGTGGACCCAAATCTGTCAGGGATTCCTGGCAGTTCTGAGGCAGACAGCGTGAGGATGAACAGGCCAGCAACGCACAGAGCCCGTGAGGAGCCTGGGCTCCCGAGCTAGGGCCTGGGTTCGAACTTGCTTCTGACACCCCCATTTCTAGCTGCAGAATCTGGAGTGAGCTCCTTGATCTCTCTGTGCCCTGGTTTTCTCATCAGTAAAACAAGGATAGTAACCGTACGTAGTGCACAGATTGTTTATAAAGATTAAACAAGGTAATACTTTAAAGCACTTGGAACAGTGACTGGCAAGCAAAAAGCACTATTTTAAGTATTTAATAATTTTTTTTTTAAAGGACTGAAAAGTTTGAGGTCAGAGAAGCCCCTGAAAAAAATGTAACAGCACAACCAGGGACACGGACACTGCTGACCAGGTTTCTTCTGTCCCCACTGCTGGCTGAGAGTCACTGTTTCCCTGCCGATGACAGGCACTCACTCCCCATCCAAATCCTGAGCCTAGAAGTGAAAGCTCTTTACACTCTGGTCCCTTCGGGCCCGGCCTCTTCACCATGATCTCTCTCTACTCCTTTTCACAAACACTACTGCCAACTGTCAGAGACAGTCTCCACAAACTCAACCAAGAGAACAAGATAGCCTCACATTTAATGTTCTTTACTTTAAAAGATGGGGGAAATAATGAAGCACAAGTATTCAAAGCTTCTACCCTGTCTCTGCTTTTTCTCAGGACTTTTTTTAAGTGCTGCTGGATTGCTTATGTGGGCGGGGTGAGGTTACCGATGAAGAGGAAAGTTGGAAGAAGCTAAATTGTTGTTTTTTTAAGGTATGAGTTATTAGCAGGGAAGAAGGGTCTGGACGTTGGAAGAGTGGAAAGGAGGTGGACAGACAGGGCTGGCCTGAGCTGTGGCCTTTGTGTGAAGAGAGAAGAGAGACAAGGCAGGGACTCTATGGATTGGGGGCGGGGCAAGAGGATGCTGTTGCTGTTTTATTTAATATGCCCTCGGCAGTATCTTCAACAGAGGTCATTAGAGGCCTTACTTTACTTATCAAGTTTATGAGGTTTTGGATTTGTATTTCTTTTATTTATTTATTTATTTTAAAGTGGGCTCAACACCCAGTGTAGTGCCCAATGCGGGGCCTGAACTCACAATCCCGAGATCAAGACCTGAGCTGCTATCAAGAGTCAGACACTTAACTGACTGAGCCACCCAGGCGCCCCGATTTCTATTTCTTACAGATTTGTCACCATGTCAAGTCAGGCAAGCTGTTTCTTAAAAAAAGGCGGGCTGAGGGTTGCCGGAGGGGAGGCGGGGGGTGCTGGGGTAACTGGGGGATGGGCACTAAGGAGGGCACTTGTAATGGGCACAGGGTGTCACACGCTACTGATGAATCACTGACCTCTACCTCTGAAACTAACAACACACTCTATGTTCATTAACTGAATATAAGTAAAAAAAAGAGTTAACCCTAAAAAAAGGGGTGGGCAAGCCAAAAAGTCCAAATTCTATTTAAATTACACAAGGTCTTTCCTCTGTGGAGACTTCATAATGGTCTTCTGGCAGAGAAGCACCTTTAAAAATAAAACTAAATCCTAGTACCAAAACAAAACAAAACAAAACAAAACAAAAAACAGGAAACAGATCCCAATGAAACAAAACAAGACAGAACTCCAACGAAGAAAGAGTTCTCAAAGGCCTAATTTTTGAAGAATTTGGGCAGCCACTAACTGGACAACACATGCCTTTCTCTGCTTCACTCCACTGCCCGGTCTCCACCCCTCCTGGTCCCCAGCCTGGCTCAGCCGCTCCGCACGTGTGTCAGTGGCCCCAAACCCCGCCCCCATCCCGCGCACCCCTCAACCCAGTCTGCTCTTCTGCCTGTATTTTCCCACCAGGCTTCCCTCCCCCCTGGGGCACAGGATGTCCTAACACCCCTCTAGGTCCGCCCGGGACCAATCTCACTCCTAGAACTGTGCGCCCACCACAAGGTACAGCCGCGTTGCCTCCACTGGCCTCCTGGGCTTTGAGCAGGCTGCTGTCATAAATCCCAACGTTAGCGGGGCCCAGGGGAGAGATCGGAAAGGAGGAGGACATTTAAGGGCCTATATACTAAAAGGTCCAAAGCAGGAGAGATCAAAGCCAAGTTTTTAATTTGATACTCTTGATATTTAATATCAGTAAAGTAAGCCATGGTGTACATTCCTGAGTTTACAAAATCATTTTCATTTTGGTTATGTGGCTTTCAAATTAATTCCTCTAAACCTTTAAGATTCAGTACTTAGTTTTTCTAATACTGGCTATTGCTTTTGGCTTTCCAGCATTTGAGTATCTTGTCTATTTGTGGGTTTTTGTGAGGGGAAAATGTCTAAGTGCAGAAGCCTGAAGGGCACAGACATAATTTCTCTCCCAGCTCTCCAGCAACCAGGAGACATGTGGCCTAAGCCCGGCCAATCAGATACTCCCCTAATATTCAAAGTTGGGCAATAATGAAAAAAGACTCAGCTGCAGAGGTACAGCAGCAATGGGGACATGCCCCCAGCAGCAGGGCTAGTGGCTGCACGGCAAGTCTCGCTGTCCTACCCCAACTTCTTGAGCCGACACAATGACTGTGTTCTTGGCTGTGTGGCCTTCTTTGGTTCCCATCATTGTTCTGGGCTGAGTTCTCCAGTATCCACATGGAGTCTTGTGAACTAAAAATAGCTTCCCATTAAATTTCTTTCCTGTAATGTAAGCAGTTTCTGCTTTAACTTAAGTTATAGTAAGCTTCTGTTGTTTACAACCAGGAACCATTACTGGCACAATACTGGAATTCCATTTCTGACATATTTTGATACTACTGGTCAATGTCTGACCTAACATTTCCCCAAAACATCCATTTTAATTAGGTTAACCCCATGGTATTATTTAAGGTAAATAAAGCAGATTGAGTCATAAGTCAGTGGATTCCCATATCGCCCACTTGATCCCCACAGTAAGGAACACTGGCTCAGTCACCACCATTCGAACTGCAACTGTCCTTATAAAGACTCTGTTCCAATTGTCAAGTCATTGCTTTTATCTAGCCCTTGCCCTACTTTTTCCTGCAGCAGCTGATGCTCTCAGCTCCTCCTCCAATTTTTAGTCTCATTTTCCCTTGTTTTGTTTTGTTTTCTCTTTTTGCTATCCTCTCTTCCACCCACATCACTCATTAAATACTGGGGTTTCTCAGAGGCAAATCTTTTTTCTTCTCTTCACATTTTCATCTAGCTGCATAATTGGAAAAATATGTTAGGCTCAAATCTCTCAAACCCTAACTGAAGATCCATGTTTACAAACGCTTACTAAATTTTTCCACTGGAATATTCTACAGGTTCTTAAACTATGACTTGTCCTCTTTCTGGGTTTCCGATTTCAATTAACTTCATCCATTTCTATTTAGTTCTCCAAACTGAAACCTAGAATGACCATGGACTCCTCCATTTTTCTTACCTTCAACACTAAATATGCCCCTTTCTTATTCCCAAGCATAAATCTGTATTAGCTCCTCTCAGACGCCTGTATTCACTCTTTGGTAATCTCCTTTAGCCTCAGGCTTTTAAATATTATGTGCATGCTGATGACTCCCAAAGTTGTATTTCTAGCCCATCTCACTCCCTTGGCCTTGACTGTCTGCTCAAAACACCTGGACCTCTCAAAGTTAAGGTATCCAGAACTGAGCTCCTGCTACACCTCTCAAATGTGCTTCTCCCACAGCGTTTCCCATCTCAGTGGCAATGTCATTCCTCTCAGACACGCAGCCAAAGACCCTGTAGTATTCTTCTCATACTCCACATCCATTCATCTATCAGTGAAACCTATCGATGCTGCTTTCCAAATACACGGAGACCTGAACCATCATCCAAGCCGCCGCCACCATCTGCGTAGCTACAACAGCCTCCTCAAGGGTCTGTCTGCTTCTGCTCTGTCTTCCTTCAAGTCTCTTCTCATAGCAACCGCAATGATCCTGTTAAAATGTATACTGCAATGTTCCCACGGCTTCCCATCTCAGAGTAAAATTAAAATAAGCTCCATGGTCTCTAAGGCTGTATATGGTTTGACCCGGCTACTTAATTCTCCGACATCATCTTCCGCAGTTCTTTCCCCTGTTTATTCTGCGGCTGCCGCCACAGCCTCCTTTCCTGTTTCTGGCCTGCACCATATTCCTGCTGCACGGCCCTTGTACCTGCTGCTCCCCCTGGGGTACGAGTACGGAGTCTGCTTGTCCCTCTTGCTCTGCTCCTCCTCTCTCTCTGCCTCTCTCTCAAGTAAATAAAATATTAAAAAAAAGAAAAAGTTCAGAGTACCTAACTGGAAAATATGCTCATCAGAGACAATAACATGAAAAAAAAAAAAAAAAGGAAAAAGAAACAGTAATATGAGAAGCACAACTGGAGGAAATCACACTAATTGTAAATCACTTACTCTCTTCCTCAAAGTTCAGCTGTTAAAGAGATGCCCCTAAGAAACAGAGCCTTCATTTTAAGACACCGCCCACCACTCACCTTTGGAAACACTCAGAACAACGTAACAAGAATCTAAGCTGCTTCATCAAAACTCTGCAAGAACTGATGAATGAATTCAGTAAAGTCACAGGATACAAAATCAACGTAGAGAAATCTGTTGCATTTCTATACACTAATACTGAAGCAGCAGAAAGGGAAATTAAGAAAATAATCCATTCACAACCACACCAAAAATATTAAGAACCTAGGAATAAGCCTAACCAAAGAGCTGAAAGACCTGTACTCTACAGTTTTCTACCTGAAAACTACAGAACACTGATGAAAGAAACAGAGGACACAAAGAAATGGAAAGACATCTCACAGATGGGAAGAAAAAAATACCGTTAAAATGTCTATACGACCCAAAGCAATCCACACATTTAATGCAATCCCTATCAAAACAGCAACAGCTTTTTTCACAGAACCAGAACAAGGGCATCTGGGTGGTTCAGTCGGTTAAGCACCTGCCTTCGATCCAGGTCATAATCCTGGGGTTCTGGGATGGGGCCTGACATCAGGCTCCTTGCTCCATGAGGAGCCTGCTTCTCCCTCCCCCTCATGCTCTCTAATAAATTAAATCTTTCAAAAAAGATGATTAAAAAAATAAAAATAGAAAAAAAAGGACCTAGAACAGATAACCCTAATGCGTGTATGGAACCACAAAAGACCCTGAACAGCCAACACGATCTTGAAGAAGAAAAGCAATGCTGGAGGCATCATGACTCCGGACTTGAAGTGGTGTCGCAAAGCTGCAGTGACCAGAACAATACGGCACTGGCACACAAACAGACGCACAGATCAACAAACAGAAAAGAAAACCTAGAAACGAACCCTCAATTATATGGTCAGTTAATCTTCAATATGGCAGGAAAGAATATCCAATGGGGAAAACCAATGGTTTCGGGAGAACTGGACAGCAGTGGCGAAAGAATGAAACCGGATCCCTTTCCTAGATCACACCAAAAAAACAAATTCAAAATGGATTAAAGACCTAAATGTGAGACCTGAAACCATAAATATTCTAGAAGAGAACACAAGCAGTAATTTCTCTGACACCAGCTGAAGCAACTTTCCAGATCTGTCTCTGGAGTCAAGGGAAACCAAAGCAAAAATAAACTACTGAGATTATATCAAAATACAATGCCTCAGTGAAGGAAACAACCAGTAAAACTAAAAGGCAACATATGGAAAGGGAGAAGATCTTCGCAAATGACCTGATAAAGGGTTAGCACCCAAAATATATAAAGAGCTTATAGAACTCAACACCCCAAAACCGAATAATCCAATTAAAAAACAGGCAGAAGATATGAACAGATGCTTCTCCAAAGAAGACATCCAGATGGCCAGCAGACACATGAAAAGATGCTCCACATCACTCATCATCAGGGAAATGCAAATCAAAGCCACAATGAGATATCACCTCACACCTGTCAGAATGGCTGGAATCAGCAGCACAAGAAACAACAGGTGTTGGCGAGGATGTGGAGGAAAAGAAACTCTCATGCACTGTTGGTGGGAATGCAAACTGGTGCAGCCACTGTGGAAAACAACAAAGAAGTTCCTGGAAAAGTTAAAAACAGAACTACCTTATGATCCAGCAATCACACTAGTGGGTCTTAACCCAAAGAACACAAGAACATTAATTCAAAGGGATACATGCACCCTTCTGTTTGTAGCAGAATTACCTGTCATAGCCAAGACATGGAAGCTGCCCGAGTGTCCATCGACTGACGGATGGATGAAGAAGATGTGGTGTATGTATTATTCTGCCATGAAAAAGAATGAAATCTTTCTATTTACAACAACACGATGAAACTAGAGAGGATGACGCTAAGTGAAGTCAGTCTGTCTGAGAAAGACAGATGCCATATAATTTCACTCATCTGTGGAATTTTAAGAAACCAAATGAGCAAAGGGGAAAAATGAGTGAGAGATCAGGAAACAGACTCATAGGGAACAAACTGATGGTCACCAGAGGGGAGGGGTGAGGAGGACTGGTGCAACAGGTGATGGAGACTGAGGACACTTGCTGTGACGAGCAGCGGTGATGTACGGAAGGGCTGAATCACTGTATCGCACACCCGAAACTGTTATAACGCTGTATGTTAACGACACCAGAATTACAACAAAACTTGAAAAAAGAAAAAGAATTTAAGCTGGAGTTCACTCTCCAATGTGAGGTCTGCAAGCACCGATATGAGTAATTAATGGTGGAGCTGGAGGAAACGAGATGTGTTCAGCCCTGCCCTGGAATGGTGGGTCACGCACAAGTGTTCTCATTAGCAATGGGAGGCCTGTGGCAAGAGTAAGAGAAGGCTCTTTATTTTAGAGGAGTACGTAGGGGGAGGGGGATTTCTTTTTCTAAGTTTTAGATCTTTGCTCTTATAGGAATTTCCCTCTATTAGGAAATATGGCTACAGATAGACTCTTTGCACCTATCAAATGGGGCTGCACTCTAACTTCACAGATCATGGAAAATCCACCTACCAACACAGAGCTCAGAAGACATGTCAGATGACAATCTGGACAAAATGGCTGACTGGAGTATTAGGCTAATTATGAGGAGGAGTGATAAACTGAAAAGGGAAATAAATGCTTTATTAATAGGAAAACAAATAGGTACTATTAAAAAAAAAAACTCACCAAGGAAAGTGTCTAGGAAATGACTATTAGATAACAAAAGGAAGTAAAGAAATTCGCCTGACTAACCCTAACCCTCTCTGTTTCAACATTCTCACAATTATTAAGCAAAGATACTAAACTACTGCAGAAAGGTTAAATAAAACAACCCAAAGCAATCTAAAATTTCCCTGAAGTTTTTTTCTATTTTCCAACTCTTTATTTGTGATATATTTGCTATATTTGTGACATTCAAAAAGCATATAAATACAGGATATGTATTTAACTAAGAGGCAGTGGCTAATAAAGTGAAACTCTGGGCCCAATGTCCTTCTTCAACTGTCCAATATCACCCAAACTCTAATAAACTCAAATTTTTCCTTTTCTTTCCCATCACATTCTTTCACGGATACTCAACTTTACAGTGAGGTTCCCGGAGTCTGGAATGCCCTTGCTCTTTATTATTCTGTGTGAAAGAATATCTATTCACCTTGTATAACTCAGCTTACATTTTCGTCTTTGAAGGCTTTATGATCATCTCCTTCCCATCCCTAAAATCTCAGGTTTGGTCAAGTTTCACGTAGGAGATTCTCTTGAAGGTCTGCTGTTACATTCCAAAAGTCAAGCAAAATATGACGGAAATTATATTGAGCAAAGGCACAGAGTCACGGGGCAGGAAGAAGCCTTACAGATCAGGGAGTCTATGCTCTCACTTAAAAAAACTGAGCCCAGCTAGGATTTAGACCCAGCTCTGTCAACAACAATTTTATCCCAACATACCAACAATCACCAAATCAAAGTAAGTGTTTCTGAAATCACCAAGGAAAGAGACACTGAGATCTTCTAAGTGGAAAATACAATTCACTCATGAAAGGCCATTTATCAAACTGCGAAGACTACTGGAATCTGTCCGCTACATGGGTGGGTTTCTGGGATCCCTAAATAAAAGGAAATCAAGAGCCATCCACAACTTCTCAAACATACTTATCTATCAGGTCACATTTATCTATAATATAATATTTCTGGTCTGTCCCTGTATACATCTGGTTTTTCTTTGTGCGTGATCAGGAAGCAGGTGTTACCTTTAACATCACTCTGAATCACAAAGATCAGGATGCTAAAGATCCTGGGGAGAAAATGGTCAACACAGATAATCCTTATGGCCTCTAATTTATACAAATGACAGGTGATTATATGAAAGTAACAACTACTGATGATTGTAAATGAAGGTAAACGGAAGTAATTTCACATGAACACAGAGAATTATTTCAATATTATTGATAAGACCCCAAAATGCATTTGCATAAGTAATTCTAACATGGGCACATACTAAAGTATGTCAAAATAAAGTCAAAATAAATATAGGCAGCCTTACATACATATTAGTAATTATTCTTACATGTTTTAAGACATGAGTCAGGGAAACTGTCCTATAAATCCCTGACTCTATTATTTATTTCTACAGCTCCCAGGATACACCTTTTCCTGAAGAGAATCAAGAATTGTTAGAATGGGATGAAATACATGTATGACTCTACTATGGGCAGAAAATCAAAGAATGATCGAAGTATGATCTGACAACTCTCAGAATATAAAACATAAAAATCTCACCAACATCAAATAGTAAGGTAAAATTCCTGGACAGTAGTTTTAGACCACCGAACTTCAGGTTGAGTATATAACTTAGCTGTTTAAAATGATCCAAGAGCAAGTTCAAATCCAGAAACAAAAAACAGCTGCTGTCTGCTACCCACATAAGCACTGTCAGACTCTGAATATAAAACCAATTTATGGCTCACCTAAAACAGACTTAAGTATACCGGGGGAAGGGGGGAGGTTGAGACTGAAGAATATGTCTTAGTCATTCGAGACTAAGTGGCTTTAAAAACTACATAAGTACATACATATAATTCATATGCATGATAAACAGGAAAACTTGTTTTATAGTAGGTAAGGGTAAAGCTTGTTTAATTGATAAAGGACAGAACAGGGGCACCTGGCTGGTTCAGTCAGTAGAGCATGTGACTCTTGATCTTGGGGTTGTGATTTCAAGCCCCACGATGGGTGCAGAGTTTACTTAATTAAAAAATGTATATGACAGAATAATTATGAGTAGTTGATATAGTGCTCTGTCTATTGCAATTTTGTTCTAAACATCGTATCATTGCTACTAAGATTACACAGCAAAAGTATTCCCAAGCAGAAGTTAGTAAATGCATTAATACTGACTGTGCTCCCCGAAACCAGTATAGAAGTTAGTAAATGCATTAATACTGTGCTCCCCGAAACCAGTACAGAAGTTAATAAATGCATTAATACTGACTGTGCTCCCCGAAACCAGTACAGAAATGGTGTCATGTATGCTTGAACAAAATAAGAGATCAGTAAATCCTCAGGATACGTTAGTCAATTTTATGCTTTAATAAGGTCATAGTGCCTCTTGAAATTACTGAGAAGAGATCAAGATTATATCTAAAAAAATAAAATAGCCATTAATCTCACAGTGTAGCTAAAAAGTTCAGAGGAAAGTTAGGTTAGAAATTATTGACGTTTCAAGCAGAATAAATAAATTAATTAAAAGATATTCCAGCATTAGTTCATTAAAAGAAACATCAATCTGTCTCTTACATAAACATGTTTAAATTAATTTAAGAGACCAACACAGGGGCGCCTGGGTGACTCAGTCCGTTAAGCGGCTGCCTTCGGCTCAGATCATGATCCCAGGGTCCTGGGATCAAGCCCCGCATCAGGCTCCCCACTCCATGGGGAGCCTGCTTCTCCCTCTCCCACTCCCCTGCTCGTGTTCCCTCTCTCACTGTCTCTCTCTCTGTCAAATAAATAAATAAAATCTTTTAAAAAGAGAGAGCGAGAGACCAACACAGCACTACTGTGAATAATACTAAAAGTTTCAAAATTATTTTCTAGGCAGAATTTTTTTTAAAGATTTTATTTACTTATTAGAGAGCAAGAGACACACCCACACAACAAGCAGGGGAGAGAGGGAGAAGCAGACTCCTCGCTGAGCAGGGAGCCTGATGCGGGGCTCCATCCCAGTACCCCGGGATCAAGACCCAAGGCAAAGGCAGACACTTAACCGACTGAGTCACCCAGGTGCCCCTAAGCAAATTTTAAAATTTAAGATCTAGGCAGAACTTTTAAATTAAATCTTTTTGAGTAAATTTAAATGGTTTCTGAAGTGGGAATGGAAGAGTTAAAAGGAATGAGTAATATTTCTTTCAGATTAGCGTAATTCCCACAGCCTTCGCTTTTATCAAAGGTTTCATTTTTCAATTTTGAAATGTCATTCAATTTTCAAATGCTTAAATCTCCTTAGGGAGCTGAAGACTGTTTTGCAAAACATTTTTACAGAAACCATAAGAGACTCCTAAGCAGAAGAAATAAACTGAGGGGTGTTGGAGGGAAATGGAGTAACCAGGGACAGGCATTAAGGTGGGCACATGAGGTAATGAGCACTGGGTCTTAGACACAACTAATGAATCACTGAACTCTACCCCTGAAACAAATAATATACTTTATGTTAATTGTATGTAAATAAATTAAATTTAAAAATAAAAATTGAAAGATATTACATTCATCAAAGTCAATTTATTCTTCCTACTCTACTACTTACATCATTTTTAGACTCTTCCTATAATAAAATCCAATAGTGTGGGGCGCCTGGGTGGCTCCAGTTGGCTAAGCACCTGCCTTCGGCTCAGGTCATGATCCCAGGGTCTTGGGATCGAGCCCCGCATCGGGCTCCCTGCTTGGTGGGCAGCCTGCTTCCCCCTCTCCGCTTCTCCCCTTATCCTGTTCATGCTTGCTCACTCTCTCCCTCTCTCAAATAAACAAAATCTTTTAAAAAAATAAATAAAACAGAATAATGTGGAGTTTAAATGCCGAAGAACTGCATTTGACTTACTGGGTTCTTATTGAAAATATTAACCCTCAGCTCAAGAGGTTCATAAAATGACTTTCTGAGAGGTCTTTTTTCATGCCATCTGTTAACTCTATACGCAGAACTGAGTATTCCCACTCCCCGAACAGCGGCCAGATAGTCCAACTTCTTCAGCTCTGGATGGAGCCTAACAGTGCAGTGAGCTGCGAAATGTGGAGGTCACGTGCTCACAATAATTTTGTGCTTGGCTCACGGCATCAATGTAGGGAGAAAAGCAAAGAAAAATATTCACCAATATTAAAGAAGCATAGGAATAAGGCAGTGGTGTGCTGAGTTCACTATACTTACTCTAAACTGTACAAAATTTATGAAATTTTTTAAAAAAGATTTTATTTGAGAGTGAAAGAGACTGAATACGTAGGAGGAGGGGCAGAGGGAGACAGACCAGAGAACCGGATGCGGAACTCGATCCCAGGACCCTGGGATCAAGAGCTGAGCCAAAGGCAGACACTTAACCAACTGAGCCAACCCAGGAGGCCTCATGAAATAATTTTTGTGCAAAATGCTTTAAGTCTTCATATTTATCAGCAAATAAAACTTAATAAAATCTGAAAGAATTCCTTCTTAATTATTTAACGAACTATATTAATGTTCAAATACTAAAGACACTATTGAACTTTTTAGTACCGGAATCTGGAAGACAGAGCTTTATGTGCACGAGCACAGAGAACCAGTGCTGAGAAACAATTTTCAGGATTCTTCCCTCTTTGATACACTAGAGTTATTTCTCCACAACTGGTGGCTACAAAAGTAATAAGGAATTACTGGTGTTGTTAATGGGGTGAGAGAGTTGTTTTCGATGGGGATTCGGCGCAGATGTTTGGAGTAACTCGCAGCTGTCGCCGGGTGAGCAGGCTTAATGAAATTCCTGGGAGTAAGAAGCAGAGCTGCCAGGGGCGCTTGAAAACGTTCGCATTATGGTGACGTGCAAAGTTTAATTAGAAGCCAGAAACTGGCCTTTGTTCACTTCGGAACCTGATTTTTAGGTGTCTCACACCTAAAACTGTCACGTATTTCTGGGTCCGCATCCACGTACGTGTTCAAGTGCAGCAGAGTGCCTCACTTGTTGACTGTATGTCTTAGGGGAAAAGGGAGAAACAATTTTCTGCAGTTTGACCTAGTTTGGGTTTAGTTCAATTTAATTCAAAAATACTTCAGAAATTTACTGTAGGCAAAACCCCAAAAGAGTAAGTAAAAAAACTCACTATTTTCAAGGAACTTATGTGGAGAGAATAGACACAGACATAAAAAAAAGAAAGAAAGAAACATAATTATGATGGGGATTCAATGGCACTACGGGGATCTGGGTGTTCAAGCGCTGCTCCGTGACGGACAGCCTGACTTTGTCCATAGGCACCTGGAGGCACCGGGCTCTGGTATTCTTTCGCCCATACTGAAACAGTTTGCGTCTCAATTTTTATAATAAGATGCCAAACTTACCATCTATTTGGTTTCTAAGAATTATTTATTTCTTTATTTGACAGAGAGAGAGAGATCACAACTAGGCAGAGAGAGGGGGAAGCAAAATCCCTGCTGAGCCTCAATCCCAGGACCCTGAGACCATGACCTGAGCGGAAGGCAGAGGCGTAACCCACTGAGCCACCGAGGCGCCCATCAACTTGGTTTCTAAAGCATACAAAGCTGCCTTGAAGTAGCCATACAGATGACTATACTCTAGGCGTTCCCCAAAGTCTGGGTGACAGACACGCTATTGAGAAGGCATGCTTATGGGGCGTTCCAGCCATCCCCGCCTTCAGGCAGTCTAAGTTCCAAGATCAAGCTGGTGTCCAGAGAGGTTTGGTTCACAAAGTTTAGGCTCTCCCTGAATGGCTTTTACTGAATTGTACACTATGAACTGGATGGCAAACTAATAAAAATTTTACTAAAAATCAAAAAAATCCACACTTCATGAAATACTAGGTCCCCATAATACACCACTGTCCAAAGTTCTGTTTCAGCTTCAAGGCTCCTCCCAATTACCTCAGAAATCTTAGCTCACGCAGTTCTGTCCAACTTCATATATATAAGTAACTTCATATTTTCTAGTATACAAATTAAAAGGTGGAAAGAAACGTGTGAAATTTTAATAATCTATTTAACCCAGTACAGCTAGAATATTATCATCCAACATGTAATTGATGCAAAAATTGAGATATTTTATTTCTTTATATAAATCTTCAAACTCTTGTGTGCCTTTTATGCTTTTAGCCCGTCTCAGTGACCAGTTCCATCTGAAGACTAGTACCTACTGTACTGAATACACTGAATCCACTGGAGGATAAACTTTTGTGCAATGGCCCTTTCGGGCTTCCTCCCCAACAAAACTGAAGCTCTTCTGCTCTCCCCCTTTATCCTGTAGGTTATTAGGAACAGCAGCCCGAACACCGTAACAACTCCATTCAGCAATTCTTCGGTGGTAAAGATGAGGAGTGGCGGAGTTGGTTAGTAGGAAATTTTAAATTCATACATTAAAAAAGTAAAAAAAAAAACCTCTTGTAATATACTTCTCCTGGTCCGTCCCCCGATGCTCTAAAAGCACCAACCTCTAACACAAAAGGCATTCCTGATGGTACAAAGTAACTCCTCCTCAGAAGGATATAGGATTGGAGCTACTGAGACTCTCCTGGGTTTTGTTCAGTAAGAATTATTATTTTTTTTTTTAAAGGAAGCACCAGTCTTTTTTTTTTTTTTTTTTAAAGATCTTTTATTTATTTATTTGAGAGAGAGATCACAAGTAGGCAGAGAGGCAGGCAGAGAGAGAGAGAGGCAGGCTCCCTGCTGAGCAGAGAGCCCGATGTGGGACTCGATCCCAGGACCCTGAGACCGAAGGCAGCGGCTCAACCCACTGAGCCACCCAGGCTAACCAAATTACATTTAACATAAATTTAGAGATTTAAAAAATGTTTTCTTTATACAATCTTAAGTAAAAATTTTGCAGGTTTAGAAACATTTCAACTTCTCTTAAATTCTGTGGAAAAAGTAACACACCACAAGGACATGTTAATTTGTGGAATTCTCCCAGTTTGCATGTTTCCAGAAGAACTCTCTTTTAACATAATCTCATTTACTGATAATAGGGAGATAGTGTGGTCCAGTAAAAGAGCGCTAGCCTGAAATGGAAGATGATTTGACTTCTTGACTTTGCTTGTGGTGAGTTATGACACTATGTAACTTTCTGGGTCTTAATTTCTCCATCTGTAAAATTAACGGGCCAAAGTACATCTCTGAATCTCAAAAAATTTAAATTGAAAACTATATTCAACAATTTCAAAATGCTTTACACTTTGAAAGCAATAGTATTTGAAGCAAATGTTATCGCTTCCGACATAAGGTTTTAAGACTTTGTAAAAGTGAGCTTGCGTAACAAAGCTAGAACAAATGGCCAATTGTGAAAGGAATCTAATTCTGATTACAGGTTCGCCTCCTGTTCATCAGCACCTGCCAGCTTTTCATGAATGAATAAAAATAACACTGGACATTCTGTGTGTGACAGAATTCATTAAATTTAGCTTACCAGCAAGACATTTTAAATGTGAATGACGGGGTTCACTAAGCTTCACTGATAAAATTCTGCTAACTGACCTTAAGGAACTTAAAAAAGTTTTCACACAACAGGAGGCACCCGGGTGGCTCAGTTGGTTAAGCAGCTAACTGACCTGCGACCAACTCTTGATTTCCGCTCAGGTCATGATCTCAGGGTCAGGAGCTCAAGCCGGTACTGGGTTGTCTGCTCAGCGTTGAGTCGGCTTGTCCTTCTCTTTCCCCCTTTGCCCCTCCCCCTGCTGGTGTGTGCTTTCTCTCAAATAAATAAATAAAATTAAAAAAAAAAAAAAAGAGACTTAGCCCAATAAAGAAAACAACAGACAAATGTACGGTCATCTAATATAAAGGTATTATTGCTGAAGAAAAGGTAAGTCATGAAACTCCTAAATGTATATTCTGTTTCCCATGAACAGTTTCAGTTCAAGGCGGGCAGATGCTCATGTATTAGTGTAGGGTTCCGACGCAGAGAACAAGGGTGGTCCAGCACCTGTTTCTTAACTGACTGAGTCCTTTGTTTTCTTCAAAAAGATCAGTAATTTCTAAAAAATGCCTTGATGTCAGTGCACAATAGGATCTTTCAGAAATGTTTAAATGTTGACAGAGGAAGTAGGATTCCCTCCTAGTCATAACAAATCATGCGAGCAGGAATAACTCATCTAATCAGTATAAAATAATGTAATTGCTTTCTTGTACACATTTTAAACAGGTAATTAATACGCTTTTCTTGGGGGCGATAAGCACTAAATAATAATTACAGCTCTATGCTAATGCCATATGGAGCCCCAACCCAACAGCAGCGCACAATCCTAATCTAAATACCTAGACATTCTCCCAGTCATCTAGGCACATGTCCTCCTGCCTACCAGATCTCTATTTTCCACACTCTAGTCAAAATCCCTGACTCAGACAAATATTCTCACACTGACAAGACAGAGCCATAAGGACCCCTGAAAAACAGAATGAAAGGGGGTTTATTTATTGCTATCTGAATCTGGGGTATCACTCAAATGAAATTACAATTGGTAAGATTGGGTTTAAATACAAATGCTTATCCCCTACAGAAATACGCATCATGAATTTGCAATGATTTAAAAACACTTTTGTATTCTTTAAAATAAATGAAACCCACATAGACACTTCAGTAATTTTGACCTAGAGGGTTCTAAGTCATTTCTCCATTATTTTTCCAATTGAGGGTTAAGATAGTTCTTTTAGACTTTAAAACTGATCACACAGTTATCTATTAATGGTTAAGGCCACTTCGTTAAGAATTCTGCAGACACATGAAAACTTCACAAAAACTATAAAAATTTTTGCCTCTAACAACCCAAGAATCTATAAACAATTCAGTATTTTTTTAAAAACCCTCTAAGCTCCAAAGTTTAAATGTTAAAATTAAGCCTTTTCTACATCATTTATATGATTTAAGAAAGGTATTTTTCACTTATTTCTAAAAGCCAGATCTACCAATTTCCAAGTTTCCAAACAAATTTGAGTTAGTAGCCTTCACAAAGTACAAAAGTAATTTAAAACTACAATTATTTAACCCCCAAGTAAGTTTTTAGAACAATTTTTTAAGAATGAAACATCAGAACATTCTCTCAATTCAGTGGTATTTTTAACATTTAAAAATGGAGATGTAAGTACTAATAATAGGCTAATAACATATATTAGAAACCACGTTTTTACACCAACTCTTAAAATAAGTCTATTATTTTAAGAGCTTTTGCAACCATTCTCAAGAAAGGGAAAATCACAAAGGGCCTACTTTTTGCAGAAGAGACTTTATAAAAGCATTCCAACTTCAATTTGGTTCGATACATTATTAGAACGGGGGGAAAATACAAATATCAAAACCCTCACCTACAAAGGACAAGTGTATGTTCTTAGTAAAAGACATGCCTGGGTGTTTAGAGACTATTTGTTTCAATCTGGCATGGGTTTGCCAGCTTCGGAATAAAAGAAACAAGCAGAAGATGATAGTTGTATCATGCATGGAAAAGATATTTTAAACCTTAGAAGATTAACTATGCTTGAAAACTAAGCTAGTTTGGACTTCCCTTGACACTGTCCACTACAAATTTGTGTGCCATTAAATGCCTGCCAAATTGTATGAACCAACAGTAGGGTTCCTGGCACTTTTGTGATTCGGATATAACACCTTACAAGGAAAATAAAGAGAACTCTCTAGGGGGACCGTCAAATGCAAATAGAGATTTTTCAATCATATCTTTTGTTGTTGCTGCTGCAGGAGGAAAAAACTCAAAATCAGATTCGAAAGACAGTCTTTTCAGAAGTCCAACGAAAGAATAAACTTGTTTTGCCTCAATATCATTTTCTAGTTTACTTCTGAAATAAAGTTTCTACTAAGTCAGTTGACAAATCTTTCTAATCTATACAGGTTGGAATAGAAAAATGTTCATCACCATTTCTGTAAGAACAGGACCAACGTGCATTTTCTAGATAAAACTATAAATAAAAATTTAAAAATCAAACGTAATTGCAACAGAATTTTATGTCTCCAACTCACTTTCCTCATGGAGAAATATCTTTTCATTCCTTCAAGTGAAACACATAAGGAAAATGAAAGAAGAAATGCCAGGAATCATCAGACACTTCCTAGACAGATACATACTGACGTCAACTTCAGGAAAACCTAACAGGTATCCTACGACCTCAGAAAAACAAAAAACTACCCACCACAAATAATGCGGTATAGTTCAAACTTGGAAATATACCTTGTCTAAAAAAACATGCAAAAGAAAACATCGCTGCTTTACATTTTAAACAATTCTTGCTGATAAAAGGAAATGTTTTTACAACAGCATGTGAAATCAAGTCTGTACATAAAGGTTCACGTCGGTTTTCGCCCTTGGCAACCAAGACACACTTGAAGAGAAACTGTTTTTACTTCAGAAGTCATTTCACTCATTAAATGGGGAAAGAGATGAAATTATTCATGTTTTGACCTTACCCATAAGCAAGGTCAGAAGGTAACTGCATTTATAGCAAGATCTATATCCTTACAAAGATATTAAAAAAAAAAGAGAGAAAAGGTAGAATTACAAGTAAATTTTAAAATAGATATGGCCTCTTTTATATGGTCACTTCGTTTCAGAGGATCTTATATAGACAAGAAATTTCAATGGGAAATAAGTTTTCATCTCTCACAAAAAATAAACATAATCCCTCATCATTTTCCCACCAAAAACTCACTTGACAAATAATTTATTGCATGAAAGCATTACTATCCATTATTTTAAAAAATTAAGGTCATACTTATGTATGCATAAAGTTTCAAAAATATTATGAGGATTCAGAGCACAAGTTGTTAAATGGGAAAAAGAGACAAAGCTATCCATTGTGCACAGAAATAATCTCACTCCTATTATAAAAAGGTATCAAAAATAACTCCCACTCGTGCTTTTTCCAAATGTGTTATTACATAACCTCCACACCTGGTGTTTCTGAGTGATGAAGATCCTTGAATGATAGTAATACTAAGAAAAGGTGTTCTGAATAGACATACTTAAGCTGACTGAAGTGTATTTATCATCAAAAAAACTAAAATTCTGAACAAAAGCCATGATGGACAAAGGATTAATTTTATCAGAAGAAATTCCCCCTAATGCATGAGGTGACACAGAATGCAGTAATTCACTGTACCTGAAACTGAAATCTGGAAATGCTGGACTTGAAAAATATCAACAGCATAGATCATGGCTGAAAAGATAATGGTTTCCTCTCAACCAGGCAGCAAAAGCGGGAGGAAAAAACTCAAAGTCACATTTTAGAGTCTTTAAATATAAATAGTAATTCGTATGATGTGAGACAGAAATTCAAATGAGAGGCCGTAAGAGACATCTCAAGAGACAAAAGGGGAAGAGAGATGAAATTCAACTGAGGAGGAAAAAAGTAAACATGATACAAAGCTTAAAGGATTCAGCAGGAACTCAGGAGATAAATGAATACACAGAAGGAATTCTAAGCTGTGTGAAAGGAAACCAGAAGATACAGAGACGGTAGAAAGCTGTGCAAGGAAGCAGTTTTCATAGCGTCCTCTTCATTCTAAGGGAGGCACGGCAGTCCATTTCTTTAGAACAATGAAGATCTGTTACTCTTTACACACTCATTTTTCTTATACATCAGAGCTGAAAAGTATCAAGGGTATGAGTCCAAATGAGGACAGAAATCCGATACCTCTGAAGATTACAGTTCAGATAAGCACACTTAGTACATCATAAAATGTTAAAACCAAGTTTTATTTCAATCTGCCAAACTGGAGACATACAATGACCTAAACACATCCCTTTAAACCCCTTTCCTTGCGAAAAAACAAACAACAGTGGTAAAAGGAGCATTTCTGAGGTTTGAACAAAGTAACGTATAGCAGAACCTTCGGAAAGACTTCATTTAACTTTCTTTTGTACTTTAGGTTTTTCTTTGAGTAACCCCTGAAACCATTCAATGTCACCAATGCCATAAAAAAGAAACCCTGGCCAACATGCATCTACAAAACTGCTTTTAAAAACAGCAGTCCTCCTCCTTGGCCAACCCTACCATGGTCTGTCCCCACCCTCTCGGGGAAAGAAAAAGCAAGTAACAACTACACCACAAGGACTGAGTGTGAGGATAAAGCCGTATGAAATTGTCATTAAATGCACATTTCCAGTCGCTTCAACACCTGTAGAGTCATTAAGAACCCCTTTTGGCTGCCTAAACAGCTGGGGCACCTCCTGAAGGAAAGAGGGGTGGAGAAAGGCCCTCAGTAGAGGTTGTCGGTGTTGGTAATCCGAGGGGTTTTGATCTTGATGTTTTTGAGGATCACGTCGTGCAAGGTGGCAAACTGGTTCCGAACGTGCAGCAGGATCTGGCGCACGCTCAGATACTCGTTCTCGTCCACCGCGGCCACGGTGCGGCGGTCATCTTCCACCTGGGGGTACTTCGCGATCCTGGACACCAGCTTGGCCCTGGTGTTGTAGTAGGAAGAGAAGCGGTGCGGTGCTCTCCACGGTCCATAGCTGGTTCACGGTGTCCTCCTGGATGGACACGCCGAAGCTGTTGCCGTCCTCCACCTTCGGGATGAGCAGCTGCACGCACATCCGCACCGTGTTGCATTTCTCTCTCAGCAGCTCGATCTCAGGCTTTACCCGCTCAATCAGCTCCACCACATAGTGGTTGCTCCGCAGCAGCTGTCCCTCGCCCCCGGGCAGGGCCGGCACCTTGAGCAAAGACTGGGACGGCGGCGGCGGGTCCCGGTTGGGCCCGTCCCCCGCGGGGTCGGGTACGGCGGCGGGCTCCAGGGCGGGCACCAAGCGGATTCTGGACAGGTCTTGCAGGTGCAGCAGCTCCTGGACCCGACCGTCCAGCTCCAACAGCTTCTGAGGGAAGAAGGTGGACATCCTGTGCGATGCGGGCTCGAAACGAATCCACTTTCCCCTGCACGTCCTGCTCCAGCTCCAGCGGCGAAGCCATGCCATCCAGGGCCGTCGGGTCGGACACCACCCGGCTTCCCCCTCCGCCACCAACAGGCCTTGGGTACCGCCGCTGCTGCTGCTACCGCCGCCGCCGCCAACTCCCAACAGATCACGCCCAGCCCCACCGGAAGTGACGTTGCGGAGTCCGGGCCACCCGTGCCGGAAGAGACCGGAAGCCCCAGGTAGGGCATGGCCTCCCAGCGACGCCGCAGCCAGGCAGCCCTGCTTTCTGGGGGTGGGGAGAGGAGTCTCCACCGATCCAGGCTCCCTGAGCAGTCCCTGGCCCCTCCCCAACCTGCCGGCCCCTGGGCCGGAAGCCTGTGCACGACTGATGGTCCTGAAGAACATTGTTAACTTAAGCACTGTGAAGACCAAGCAACAACGTACTTTACACAGAAGCTCGAGGAAACCTACGATCCCTGGATTCTGGACACCCGGTCTCCTTCGAAAGTCACCTCGAGAAATGAGCTCTCCAGAGTAGGCTCACTTCTGGAGAGCCAGAAGTCACACCTTTCCTGGTAACTTGGGCGTATCCATGCTTCCCCCTTACAAAGTCAGAAGTGGCTCCTCCTTCACTAGGGCATTTTAATCAAGTTAGTAAAGTTCTGAGCTCTTCTATGGCTTACTTCAAACAATGTTTAGTTTGAGTTACAAATGTTAAGTTCTAGGACTCTTCTTAAACCTCATCTTCTTTGGGATGATTAACCGTTTGAATCTGGACTGTAAGATTAAAGTATCAAATATCTTCAATTTGATAACTATATTGTAGTTAGAGAAGTGAATATACAAAATTTTTTTTTTTAAAAAGTGAATATCCTTTTTTTAAAAATACACACTACAGTATTAAGGGATAAAGTGACAGGATATATTTAACTTCAGACAGTTTGCAAAAATAATGTGCATGTAGATGTATACAGAGAATGTTAAAGCAAGTGGAAAAATGTTAAAAATTGATTAATCCATATAAAGGTGTATGGGAGTTCAGTACTGTAACTTTTCTGAAGCTTGAACTTACTTCAAAATAAAAAGTGAGGAGTGGCTGGGTGGCTCACGTAAAGTATCTGCCTTTGGCTCAGGTCATGATCCCAGGGTCCTGGGATCCAGCCCCACCTAAGGATCCCTGCTCTGGGGGAATCCTGCTTCTCCCTCTCTCACTTCCCCTGCTTGTGTTCCCTCTCTCGCTGTCTCTCTCTCTGTCAAATAAATAAATAAAATCTTTCAAAAAAAAAATAAAAATAAAAAGTGAAAAAAACTACCTTTTCCCTAAAGGCTTCCAGAATCATAGAGAAAAATGCTGTAACCTTCTAAAATTTCACTCCATTTGTTTATTTTCATTTCCCTGAGATAACTTCCTTTCGTTCCTTGCAACACCACACTGCATGCCTTTGATTTTATAGATTACTGAAGTTTAGTTCAAAAGATTATTCTGAAGATGCTATAGTATAGTTCTGAATGTAACTGTCACCTCGACTGGACTGTAAACTTCTTCAGGACGTAAGTCAAGTCTTAATTTGTTGACATCACACGTGGCACAAGGCCTGGCATGGAGCAGGTACTCAGTACATGACTGATGAAATGACCTTGAATTAGTAAGATTTTAGCAAACCATAATTTCACAAGATCTAGAACAGAAAAGAAAATATCAACAAGACAAACATGTTATAAGTTGGGCTTCCCAGCAAGCACACAGACTGCTTATAGGAGGTTTTTCAGGGAGTGTTCTTGAGAAAGGACCTGAAAAAAGGAAGAGACGTAACGGGGGAGAAGTTAGGCACTGATGCGCTCTCAGAGCCTCAGATGACCCCACGGAAAACCAGGAAAGCCCCTTCACAGTTGTCCTGAGTTGGGGACAAGGCAATTCCTGAAGATGACTGTTTGGCAGGACTTCCAGCAGTTGGAAAAATACTCTTTAGTTTTGAGGCAGGAACTGGGGAGTGAACAAAGCTTCAAGTACACATGTACCACGGTAAGATACATATACTAACAAACAAGTGATTTAAATTGTATTCAAGTCAACTGTGTTCAGCCCCAATTAGGGGCTGAAATTTCTGTGTTTAGATCACAGCACGTCTTGGAATGTGACAAAAAAGAATGTGGTGGAGGGAATTATATTTTCAAAGATACATGTTTGGATAAAGGTGTATATGTATTGTGGCTCTACGGGGAGGTCTACTGGGGAATTACCGCTATGTTGGATCTTACGGTGTCTGGGAAAGTGGCAGCAACTGAGGCAGGAAAAGTAAGCAAGGACCAGCTCATGGAGGCATAGCCCTCGTTTCCAAGGTAAGGAAGTTAATCAAAGCCAATGAAGGGATTCAGGTGGGGGGCGCGGGGACCCACACAGATGGATGACTTCAGTGAGGAGGTGGATATGATGAGAATAAAGAGGGCCTGCAGATTTAACACAAATGGTAAAGCATGCCTCATTCAGAGGATGGCAATAGGGCTGGAGAGAAGACTAGAAAGTTTTAGGAAGTACAATTACAATACATGGTGACAGTTTTGGGATGAGAAAAGGCAGATCTCGATATTAATTTTTTCTTTTTTGTTAGAAAAAGATTTCCTATTTACACTTATATTAAACTTCTCCTAAGAGATGACTTGGATATCCATACATTTTTATACATGCAAATTTACATTCAAGTTATGGGAATTCAGATTGGGTGCTCAAACAGAAAAGGAAAATCAAATCTTGAAACATGACCAGTTTTCCCCTATCTCGATTTTCTTCATAACTTTAGCCATAAAAGATTACAAGGGGGCTACTATGGAAATTCTCTTTAATGTGAAAAGCATCCCCAATGTTATATATGATTTACCAAATACATAACTACTCTATTCTCAAAGGGAAAATATTTCTAGCTGCTCTTTTAAAGAAGTGGGGACTTACTTTCTATTTATGACACTGACTAATGCAGCCATATATATGAAATTATTTTCTTTCATTGTCTGATAACAGGATATAAAATCCTTGGGGGGGGGCTCAGCTGCTCTTTTTTCTACTGTGGTGTAAGAATTTCATTTATTCATAATATGCTTCTTGTCCTTGCTAATTAGAGCAGCAGTTGGCAGGAAAATGACAGCTCCTATTTCTTCTTTCCCCATTGACCAACAGCAAGCAGCAGTTGTTTTTGAAAATTATTTAATGCATTTACATGCCTTGATTCAACCCATGAAATTAACACTGAGTGCTAACAGGTGGAGGAAAGCTGGGCACAGCTGTGTAGAGGGTTGTCTCGTTGGGGTCAGTTTCTCCCTTCCCCACAGTCCAGCAGGGTTCAGCATGTACTGATGCCAATAAGGACACACCACTTTAATTTTAGGAATACCTACAAATTTGTGGGCTGATGTATCCTTTAACTATCCTCCAACTCTGAAACCATGCCCCTGAAGGAAGGATTCTGTGGTCCGATGCATGAGTTCCATTTGTAGAATTACTCTAAGCAACTGTTGGTTGTGACAACTCTTGGATGTAAGTGTAACTGAGGATACAGACTGGCATCCTTCAAGATACTTCTTTCCCCACTGATTTCTGTCAATAAGTTAGGAGAAATGCAATCAATGGGGCTGAACCTACATTAAGATTCAGGTGAGTAGTAATCTTTATCCCCTTATGTTTATGACGTTGACACGGATCTTAAGTTATTTAGGCCAAAGGGCTTCACTCACAACTTAGGAACACCCCCCAGTAAGCATAAAAGGCTTAGTTTTACAATGTAGTCCAGAGAACCCTGCCAGAGGCACTTTCTCGAGCAGACAAGTATCTTACGTCCCCTTCCTTCATTCTTCCTCCCAGACTGCTGCAGTGGTCGCTGCCAATTCAGTATCTCGAGAACCAGTGTCCAGACGTGACCTGAGCACGCCTCACCTGAAGACAAGTGCCACTGCAGCGTGGGGCCAAGGCTGTGCAGTGGCCCTGCCCTGTTCAAACCCCGGCTTCCCTACTTACTCGCCATGGACGCTGCTCAGTTATTTAACCTCCCTGTGCTTCATTTTCTTTACCTATAAAATGAGCAACAGAATAATAGTGCTTTCATAAAAGCTGTTCTGAGGATGAAGTCAGTGACTCCACGTGAAGAGGTGAGCACACTGCCTGGACCACGGCAACTGCTCAGTCAATGTTAGCTATTATTGAAGGAGTCGCCTCATCAGCATTTCAAAATCTCCTTTCGCCCTCTGAAATGGAAAACTGAATCCTCTATGAACAAACCAAGATCTAATTTTCCTGTTCACTGTCTTATTATACACCAGTGAGGACTCCCTGTATTGCAGAGTTGAATATAAGAATTAAAAAAAGAAAAATTGGCTTAAATTTCTGAGGTCCTCAGTATTTAGAGGCCGTATCACGGGGCAGAGAAGCACAACTTTATTGTCACCATGGCTGAAAAGGACATTTCTCGGCTGAACCCCTTCATGTCTTCATCAAGTTCATATGACTTCATCTTACAAATGACAATAACTGGTATATTCTGTTAACAATGATGTCTACTATCAAGGATCTGTAAGATCACTGATTAACAAAAATCTATTGACCTCTGGGTCCTAGATTCTTGACTTTTTAAAACGCTTTGGTCAATGACTCTCTACCAGAGCCACCGAAGGCTCCCTTCTGTACAAAATCCCTGTTCTGGATGAACAATGAATCCTCTAGTTCTGCATTTCTCATACTGGAGGCCATCCGTTCCCTGTAATTATCTCTGTGAATTCGTGTGGATGATAAAATAATTGATTTAAGCACATTCTAGAACTGCCATGCAATTTAGGGGCCCATAATTATATTCTTTTCGGATTATGATACCACCAAGTACCACTCCTTTAACTGATCAGAGAGAGGGGAGCATATTAGGTATAGTTATCCCTTTCCCCTTCCTCTCCAAATTCTGTTAAGAACAAAGATTTTCTTATTGGATCAAAGACAGAAATCTGGAGGGAGAATCCGGTTCTCAGAGAGTACTCAACAGCGAGGAAATGTCTAAGCAAACATCGAAAGAACCTGCACCATGAAGGTCAGCATCACCTTCATGTGTCAGTAGTGACTCCTTCACAAGAACATGACCCTTTTACATAAATGCAGGCTGCTAATTTTGATTTTATTATCTTTGTAGTTTTATTTATATTTAAGTTCTACAATTATTTTTGGGTTTTTTTTAGTTTTTTTTTTTTTAATTTATTTAAGAGAGCAAGCACGAGCAGGGGGAGGGCAGAGGAACAGGGAGCGGGAGAAGCAGAAAGCAGGAAGCCCAACGCGGGGCTCCATCCCAGGATCCTGAGATCATGACCTGAGCAGAAGGCAGACGCTTAGCTGACTGCACCCCCCAGGCGCTCACCATTATTCTGGTTTTTGTAGATGTAAATCTGCAAATGTAAGATGTTCTGAGAACTTAGTTCAGTGCTTGTCTGTGCTTAAACAATGCGTAACAGTAACGCTGAGGAATTTTTTCCTTTAAAAGAAATCATTTCCTTTAGAAGTACACTCTTCTAACACTCTGTACAAACAACTACAGAGTTACCTTCCTAAAATGCACATCTGGCCATATTCCATGTTCTGGCCATATTTTGGTTCTACGGACCAAACTCCTTCAGCCTGGCCCACAAGTGCCTTCGTGACTGGATCCCGCCATCTTTTATTTCCCAGAACCTGCCTACGTTTCCCAACGGGTTCTCTGTCATGCCCTCTGCTTTAATGTCTTCACTTCTCTCTGGATGAAATGCCACCTTGCCTCATCTTCCTCCCACTCTCCACCCTACTCATTCATCCTTCTACACTCAACTCAAGGAGTGTTCGTGAAGAAACTGTCCCTGTACCACCTTCTCCTTCCTGGGTGAGGTGAGTGTTCCTGGCACAAGTGACATGGTGTAACAGTATCGACCTCATGACGCTGCTGAGGGGATTAAAGGGAACGACTTACAGCTAGGACAGTATATGCTTCATAAATAGTAGTAGTTTTACTTGTCATCTTAAGAGTATGCTGCATGTATCTCTTTGATGGTTCCTACCACAGTGCTGTCATTTTAGACTGACAAGTCACTGTTCTCCACCATAATGAACTCTGGCAGGGCAAGGATTTGGGCTTACTCGTTTTTATACAGTCTGTGGTAGCGGGTCTGGGAGTAGCAGGTGTCAGTGAACATTTACTGAATGAATAAATGAACGAATGAAGATAGGATGAAGTTTATCAGACAGGACATGAGGAGCAGAAGAGATGGGACCCTCAAGCCACTTCTCTTTTTCTTTTTCCCCCGGGAGAGTTGCTGGACTGTGCTTACAGCATATAAAATCCCTGTTGGGGACCTCATAGCAGTCTTGTGGGTTGAACTCTGGGGATTTGGACAGGAGAGGTGGGAAGCAGATTTCCTTCTCCCACCAACGGCTTGCAGGATTTGACATTCTGCGTCTGACTGCGGTAACAGCCAGAATTCCAAGAGAGTCGCTGTACTGCTCAGTTCTACGAAATCGCCCTCTACTCACATACCGGAGCTGCTCTGTACAACAGGGCTTGTGCGGTGCTGTGTGTTTGGGCAAAGTGAACATCCTGGGGCGTTCTCTAGTCCACACAAGGAGTAAGGCCGATACTGGCCCTGACTCATGCTCCTACTGTTTATTTATAGCTTCTTATTAGTATGGGATTTGTTTTATTTGGCAAAAATACAAGATTTCAACGGACTGAGAGAGGAAGATGTAAGAAAATGCCTAAGCATAAAGCTTCTACAGCTGAATAATAATCTGTAACTCGGCGCTGTATCAACAGGCTCCCCAGGGGCCGCCACAAGTGGAGACCACTCCAGAATTCCGAATTTCATGGGCCGCAGACTTTACTGCTAAAAGTAAAGGAGTGGTTAACTGAAGCTTTTATTCCTCCATAGACACTTCCATTTATAAATGCTAAATTCACTAGTTGAGGCTAAATTTTCTGGTCAGTATACAAAATATGTACAATGAGTTCTTAAGTTCTCGAAGTAATTTTCAGCAACAACAGAAATGGTCAAAAGCCAAAATTAAAAATTTAAAAACACAAGCAAAAGATTTTATATGCTTCGACCTTGGAAAAAAAGTACTTTCTCAATCTTCATTTAAAATTATTCTCTGTCCTCTTACTCTGGTTCTTCTTGTCTTCTTTTTTTTTTTAAGATTTTATTTATTTGAGAGAGGGAGAGAGTGAGCAGGAGCACAAGCAGGGCAGAGGGAGGGAGAGAGAGAGAGGATTTCAAGCAAACTTCACTCTGAGCAAAGGGCCCAACGCCGGGCTTGATCTCATGACCCTGAGCCTGGGTCAAGATGTCAGCCACTTAATGGTCTGTGCTACCCAGGCGTGCCTCTGATTTTCTTTTATGGCATTTATCACAAACTTACATTCTTTTACATATTTATTTGTATATTAGTATTTGTCCCTAGAACATGAAAGTGAGGGCTTTCTTTTGTTTACCACTGGATTCTTTACAGTAAGAACAGTCTGGAATATAATGGCTACTCATTAAATATTTTGTTGTGTGAATAACAATAAAATTGGATAAATCTCTTGATTAAATAATTCTCTGAGGACAGCTACATTTGTGGAAGAATCTTTTTTTTTAATTATGAGAGTAAAGCAATTACTCAAATATAGTCACATTTAGCATGAATCAGAGTTTTGGGGATAATAAGAATTCTTAGAAGGCCTAAAGAACAAACCTGTTTATGCTTTAGGGTATCTCCTCTTTACCTTTTCTCTTAAAAATCAACAAAAGAGGTACTGCTGGTTTTAAAAAATTTGGATTTGATATTTATCACTACCATTCACCTTCTTAAAATAGAAGTGTATGTTTCAAAATGAAATTAAGATTCTCGTGGAAAGTATGCCTTCCTAGCTCTATATTTTAAACTCAGCTCAACTACACAGAACCACAGTAAAATCTGAAAAATATCAATAAAAACAATGGAGTCTGGAGTTGTTTTAGTTCTACTAAATGTTTTGCTTAAGAACACTGTGTTCTTCCTAATGTATGCTGAACACAAAATTAGTAAAACCATTCTAAGAGGACAAGAGCTTTCAAACAAACAGCAATTGTAGACGTGCAGATTTTGGCTGACCATTTCTTTCTGTATGATAGAGTATTATAAATACTTAGATGTTTTACTAAAAAATAAGCAAGATAAACTTTTTACTAAAAAGCTGACCCCAAAACCTCAGACATAAGTGAAGTTGTTTCATCAGAACAGACTTGAGCTATTTTATAATCTGAATTCAAGTTATTTTGTCATTAATTTTTCTATTAAGTCATTCTATGGACTTCTATTATATATAATAATGTAAGGTTAACAGGCCTCATCTAAAAATGAGAAAGAACCACAATTTTGTACAATAACATTTAATTATAAAACCTGTGCTGATGTAATTATTTTAAAATCTATATATGATTGTTCATATGTTATTAATACTTATAAGAAGACAATAAAGACTGACTTCACGCTACAAAGGAAAATAGTGTTTACTATATCCTCTGGATGAACTCGTGACATATCACTCATAAGGCTCCCATCTGATACCAATATGCAAAGGTCAGATTAAAGACTACACAGTTTCTGTCCAGTCATTAGCTGATATCACTACATCCATCAAAATGAATGTGATACTCTCAGTTTGAATAAACACTAAAAAGAGGCGAATAGGGGGCATCTGAGTGGCTTAGGTCATGATCCCAGGGTCCTGCGATCAAGCCCTGCATCGGGCTCCCTTCTCAGTGAGTAACCTGCCTCTCCCTCTCCCACTCTCCCTGCTTGTGTTCCCTGTCCCGCTGTGTCTCTCTGTCAAATAATTAAATAAAATCTTAAAATGTGAAGTGGAAAAACAGCAGAAAGAGGGATCAAAGGAAGCCAATCTCTCACATACTTTCCAGGCGGGACAGAATGGGGAGTCAAACCAGGGGAAGGGGTGGGTGGACAGCCCTGTTTGAGGGTGTGGCTGGTCCTTGTTAACAGCTGTCCCCAGGAGGCAAGAAGCCTGAGGAAAGGGGGACCCTCTCTGTTGGGTCCCCAGGGGAATCTTCCCTCCCCTGCTTGAGGCAGATGCCAGCTGTCTGCCAACCCCATCCCTCCAGGAATGGCCTTGTCCAGGAATGCCCACCACATAGACCCTCTCCTTTTTTCCTGGTCAAAACTGTTTCCTCCTAGGCCTGCTTCCCTCCACCCATTCTAAAACTTTACTTCTGATTTCTATTTCACGGAATTTGGGACTGAAGTTAAACTACAACAGTGCCACCAACACCAAGTCTTTCAGGAAAAAAATGCAAGCAAATTTAACAAAAAATATATTAAAAAAAAAAAAAAAGAACAAGGGCGTCTGGGTGGCACAGCTGGTTGAATGTCCAACTCTTGGTCTCAGCTCAGGTCAGGATCTCAGGCTTGTGAGATCGAGCCCCACCTCCGGCCTGCACTCAGCCCAGAGACACCTTGGGTTTCCCCCTCCTCCCTCTGCTCCCTACCCATGCACACATGTGTACACGCGCACACAATCTCTCTCTAAAATAATTCCTAAAAAAAAAGAGTGGGATGCCTGGGTGTCTCAGTCGGTTAAGCGTCTGCCTTCGGCTTAGGTCATGATCCCAGAGTCCTGGGATCGAGTCCCACACTGGGCTCTCTGCTCAGCAGGGAGCCGGCTTTTCCCTCTTTCTCTGCTGCTCCCCCTGCTTATGCTCTGACAAATTAAAAAAAAAAAAGTATAAAAGCTGGTGTCTACTATTATTCAGTTTTCTGTACACCACCTAAATCTCTACTTTCTGAAGACATGTGGCATGAACACTGAATTAGTATCTATACAGGAAATATTTAATTAATATGTATACTAATTAGTGTCTATACAGGAAATATTTAATTAATATGTATACTAATTAGTATCTATACAGGAAATATTTAATTAATATGTATACTAATTAGTGTCTATACAGGAAATAGTTAATTAATATGTATACTAATTAGTATCTATACAGGAAATATTTAATTAATATGTATACTAATTAGTGTCTATACAGGAAATATTTAAAAGAACTCTAGGGTCACCTATGTGCCTCAGTCACTTAAGCATCTGACTCTTGATTTTGGCTCAGGTCATGATCTCAGGGCTGTGACATGACGGCCCCGTACTGGGCTCTGCTCCAGGAGGGGAGCCTGCTTAATATTCTCTCTCGGGGCACCTGAGTGGCTCAGTCAGTTAAGTGTCTGCCTTCAGCTAAGGTCACGATCCCGGAGTCCTGGGATCAAGCCCTCAGTCAGGCTTCCTGCTCAGTGGGAAGTCGGCTTCTCCCTCTCCCTCTGTTCATGCATGCTTGTTTGCTCTCTTTCTCTCAAATAAATAAATAAAATCTTAAAAAAAAAAAAAAGGTTCTCCCTCTCTCTGCTCCTATCCCCAACTTGTGCTCTTTCTTTCTCTCAAATAAAGTAACTAAAATCACCTTTTTAAAGGCTATAAAGGGTTATACCACAAGGGAGATTCTGTTTGGAAAAGCCCTTCCTTTCAAACTTATGATTCCCTTTCCCCACAAAAGGGACACAGGGTAAATCTAAACTATCTAAGTCAAGCCTTCATAAACTTAGATAAGAGATAGTAATGTAAAGGCCACCGTACAGTCACGCAGGTTTCATACTTTCCCAATGTGCCAATCTTCCCTCTGTTGATGGATGTTAAGGACAATAATAGCGTCAGAATGAATGTCTGTGGGGAGCTGAGGTCGGGAGGGGTCATGGATGACTCTGCCACATCTAATGAGAAACAATCTCCCCTTGGCCTATCCATGTACAGGTTCTTCCAGCCGTAAGCCATAAGCTTCAAAGGTCAAGCCCCTAATGACACACATACACTGAACACCTACTGTGTTTTAAGTACAGTGCTAGAACTTGATTTTTCATTTAAGCTTATTAACCTAAAAAAATAATAAAAATAAACTTATTAACCTAAAAGAAGTTAATTATTAATATTACTGTATTAGAGATAAGGGCACTGAGGCTCTGGAAAGTAGTCTTTTGAGTGTGTAAGCAGTAGAACAAGGCTGGATGAAATCCACACTCATCCGACTCCCGAGGCTATGCCCCATGACTGCCTAGCAGAAGATGCTCTCAGCACCCCCAAAAGTGATCTTCTCCACCAAACTAAAAAGTAATGACTCATGATTACGTGGGAAGGCTTGTCTTTGGACTTCTGAATAAGGCGCACAATGCTACAGGATAAACTCTCTGCTACCCTGTGCTATTTTTCTACTCTAGGAGCCCATTCTGCAATACATGTATGTGTAGGTATGTGTGTATATACATATTCATACATACACAATACATACATTTTAGAAGATTAATTCTAGGGTCTAATTCTGCACCTCCCTTGTTAAATAAAGGGGGAAAAACGACTAGCAGATTAAACAAAAGCAGCAGACACTTCTACGATGCTTTTTTCAGTTCCTGTTTCACTTACTCTTCTGTGTGTTTCCTACCACTGTGCTCTGTCTGGGCACATGTCATGTGTTTATTTCATCTGGTCTCCAGAATCTTGGTTTGGCAGTATCTTCTGCTTAGCCATTACACTTTTGCCATAATTATCTACAGTATATGTTATGTTTCCAAAGAGTATAAATAACATTTCACTGGTTAAGTATAAAGACTGGAAATTTGAAGTTGAAGAAGTTCAATCACAGGATACTGTTTTAAGAAGTTCTAGCGAAGTGTACAACCTAACAAGTTAAGGGTAACACAAAGGAAACGGACAGCCTGGTATAACCTTTTAAACTTGGCTTTGCTTTAGTTCTTCCATCAAAAGCTACTGGATGAAAACACAGCATGAGTCTCACACAATACTGGATTCCATACACCAAAAAATGAACTGTAATTCATCCCTGCACCATTTACAAAAATTAACTCAAGATGAATTACAGACCTACATATAAAACCCAAAACCCTAAGGCTTTTAGAAGAAAACATGAGAAAATCTTTGTGACTCTGGGTTATGTAAAGATTTCTTACAACAAAAACTATCCATAAAAGAGAAAGCTGATAAATTGGACTTCATCAAAATTAAGAATTCCTGCTCTTTGAGAAACACCAATAAGAAACTGAAAAATCAAGCAACAGACTGAGAAAATGAATCTAAATCATGTATTTGATAAGAAACTTGTATCTAGAATATACAAAGACCTATCAAACCAATTGTAAGAAAACAATTTAAAATGGGCAAAAGATTTGAACAAAGATGTGTGGATGGCAAACAGGTACATGAAAAGATGGTTAAAATTATTAGTGATTAGGAAATATAAATTCAAACCAGGAGATATGACTACACACCTATCAGAATGGCTACAATTTAAAAGACCGGCCGTATCAGGTGCTGGCAAGGATGTGGAGGTAGGTACTCCAACACTCATACTTCTCAGAACATAAAATGGTAACACCAGTTTGGAAAGTAGTTTGGCAATTTCTTAAAAAGAAAAACATACATGGGCACAGTGGCTCAGTCATTAAGTGCCTTCAGCTCAGGTCATGATCCCAGAGTTCTGGGACTGAGCCTGCATAGGGCTCCCTGTTCAGGGGGAAGGCTGCTTCTCCCTCACCCACTTCCCCTGCTTGTGCTCCCTCTTTCACTGTCTCTCTGTCAAATAAATAAATAAAATCTTAAAAAAAAAAAAAGAAAAAGAAAGCAAAACACACCTACCATTTAACCCAGCCATTCTACTCCTAGGTATCTACACAAGAGAAATGAGAGCATATATCTCGCCAAAGATTTGTACACAAATATTCCTGGTAGCTCTAGTTGTAGTAACCAAAAGTGGAAAGTGAATGAATAAACAAATTGTGTTGTACCCCTACAATGGAATACCAAGCAAGAGAGGAATGAACTATTGATAAAGTTACAAGGTGCATGACTCTCAAAATAATTAAGCTCAAAGGAAACATATAGTGTATGATTCCTTCATATCAAATCATTTTTTTTAATGTAAACAAATTTATAGTAACAGAAGATCAGTGGTTGCCTACTGAGAGGGGAGAGGGGAGAGGGGACAGAGTGAATGGGGAGAAATTACAAAGTGTCAAGAAGAAACAACTTTCGGGAATAATGGCCGTTCTGGTCATCTTCACTACGGTGACGTCACAGATACGTATATACATCAAAGTGTGTAAAATGAGCAGTTAACTACGTACAGTAGCTTATATGTCAGTTATACCTCAATAAAACGGTAAAAAAAGAAAAACCCTAATCTACCATGGAAAACAATGCGGAGGTTCCTCAAAAAATCAAAAACAGAACTACCATATAATTGAGCACTCCAATTTCTGGGTATGCATTTGAAGGAAATGAAATCATTATCTCCAAGTGATTTCTGCACCCCCATATTCACTGTCTTGTTAGTCACAAAAGCCAAGACATGGTAACAACCTAAATGTCTACCGATGGATGAATGGGTAATGTGGTATGTACGTACAATGGAATATTATTCTGCCATGAAAAAGGGGGGGGGACAAGGAAGTCCTACCATTTGTAACAACATGGATGTATGGACTTTGAGGGCATTATGCTAAGTGAAATAGGTGGGACAGAGAAAGACAGATACTACATGATCTGACTCACAGAACAGAATGTTACAGAAACAGCACAGAATAGTGGCTGCCGGGGAAGTGGGGGAAACAGGAAGATGTTATTCAAAGGGTACAAGCTTCTAGTTACAAGACAAATAAATACTGGGTATCTAACACGCACTGTGGTCACTATGGTTCACAACACAGTATCATATACCTGAAAGTTGCAAAGAGAATAGATGTCAAATGTTCTCACTATTTAAAAATCAATGTGAAGCAATGGATATGTGAACTAATCTTATTGAAGTAATATTCTGCAATATATTCATACATCCAATCATACTGTACACACTTAAACTTCATTAAATCTCAGTAAAGTGGGAGGGGGGAACCCTAATCTTCAAAAAAAAATTAACAGCATTGCATGACACAAAATTTCACTATTAATTTTAATCACAAACTATGTTAAAGAGCAAGTCTTTGCTTCATATAGCAGGGAATTAAATTTAAACCAGCCACAGGGTTTTATTCTTATATTAGTCTTCCAAGTGGTATAGTTCCCTGATTGCTAGCAAGGCTAACTCTTCAGAAGGCAGTAAGACAGAAATCCACGGTAAACACTAAATGTTCAAATATTCCTGAATAGCATACAATTAATGTTTTGTGTACCCAGGCACACAACAAAGACCACGACCTGAGCCGAAATCAAGAGTTGGACACCCAACCCACTGAGCCCCCCAGGCGCCCTCCAACCTGCTCTTCTTTCATCAAACTCCTTATCCTTCCTCCCATATCCTCACTCTCAGCGGATGACCTCACAGTGCCTGTCAGCAGGAAAACAGAAACCCTCAGAGGTTTCTTCTCTTCTCTTTCTGGAACCAAACCTCCTACCTCTGAACCTGTCTTGCCTCTACCACAAGAGGAGGAAGATCCCACCTTCCAGCAAAAGGCAATTTTTCTACCAGTGACAGGAATTCTACCTCTTTGTTCCTTGTCAAGGACTTAATCACTTCCCCGATAACACTGCCCTTTTTCTACCTACTGGTTCATTGTTTACAATTTTACATTGTTGGGGCGCCTGGGTGGCTCAGTGGGTTAAAGCCTCTGCCTTCGGCTCGGGTCGTGATCTCCGGGTCCTGGGATCGAGCCCCACATCGGGCTCTCTGCTCCGCGGGGAGCCTGCTTCCTCCTCTCTCTCTCTGCCTGCCTCTCTGCCTAGTTGTGATTTCTCTCTGTCAAAAAAAAAAAATATATATATATATATATATGTATATATATAAAATTTTACATTGTTATCTGGGGATTTTAAAAAATCCTTTTTTCTGTTCCCTTTAAGAGGCAAAATTCTTAAAATAGTTACTCTGTCCTCATCTCTTACTGACTAATCCACTATTGTTAATCTTTTTTCTTTTCTTTTTCTTTTTCTTTTTTTTTTTAAAGATTTTACTTGTGAGAGAGAGCAAGCGAGCAGATGGAGGAGCAGAGGGAAAGGACGAGCAGACTCTGCACTGAGTGCAGAGCCCAATGCGGGGCTTGATCCCAGGACACTGAGATCATCACTGCAGCTAAAACCAAGAGTCGGACGCTTAAATGACTGAGCCACCAAAACACCCCCATCGTTGATCATCACTAAAGGGCTCTTGTCGAGGACAAGACAATGACTTTTATGTTGACAAAACCAGTGGATATTTACCTTCATCTTAACTGACCTCTCAAGAGAACTTAAGTCAACCACTCCTTCCCTCTTGAAAACATCTCCTCTCCGGCTTTCCTTCTACTTTGCTGGTTGTTCTACTTCATAACCTTCTCTAATGGAATCTTTCATTTGGTCCTGGGTCCCCTTCTTCCGCTACATTCTCTTCCTAGATGATTCCATCACTGCCATGGACTTAAGTATCTCTAAACTGTCAATTCCTAAATTCACCTTCCTAGCTCAGACTTCTCTCACCGGGTCCTAAATTCACAGAGCCAATGTGACATATTCCCTTAAAGTTTCTCAAAGACATTTCAAACTTAAACATGTCCAAAAAGAACTCTCAGTATTCATACCAAACATATTACCCTGCTGTATCCCAAAACCTTCCATCTCAGTAAATGGTACCACTATGTCTCAGTCACTCAAGCCAGAAATCTGGACATACTGGATACATCTCCAATTCCCACTGAATCTATCTGCAAAATGTATTTAGAACCTGTTCATCTCACCACTGCCATCATACTGCCTGGACCACGGAAAAAGCCTTCTAATTGGTCTTTGTGCTTCTAGCATGTCTCCTTCTAATCTACTGTTGAGATGACAATTAAACTCACCCTCCCTACAAACTGTATCATTCATGTCACTCAGTTACTTATATCCCTTCACTGGCCCTCAGAATAAAACACAAACTCCTTACCACAGCTCCCAAGTACTTGCATGACCTGGGGCCTTCCAATCTCCAATCTCCCTGTCATTACTCAGCCCACCTCCACAGCATTCCCAAAGTCCTCTGCCACACTGTTTCTTTCAGTACCTCAAATAACGATCTTTCCGGCCTTACTGTCTTTCTGTATGTGCTCCTGTCTCTGCCTGGAATGCCCCTTCACTTTATGATGTCAGTTAAATATCACTTCCCAGGAGAGCAGCCCTGGTCCGATCTTCAGCAGACTTCCCTGTTATCCTCTGATCCCACTATGTGTTTTCTTCATAAAACTTGTTATTTGTCAATTATTTTACACATTTATCTGTTTACTTTTTCTGTTTTCTGGTCGGGACCATCAACTAAAATAGAAGTTGCACGAGCACAGAGACTGTGTATCTTACCTACCACTGGAGGCCTTGCTCCTGGCGTATCATCATAATACTCATTAAATAGTTCCGGAAAACAGTGCTTCCCGAGACATGAAAAAAGTGACTCTTGGGGCGCCTGGGTGGCTCAGTGGGTTAAAGCCTCTGCCTTCGGCTCGGGTCGTGATCTCGGGGTCCTGGGATCGAGCCCCACATCGGGCTCTCTGCTTAGTGGGAGGCCTGCTTCCTCCTCTCACTCTGCCTGCCTCTCTGCCTAGTTGTGATTTCTGTCAAATAAATAAAATATTAAAAAAAAAAAAGTGACTCTTAAGGGTGCCGGAGTGGCTCAGTCAGTTGGGCAGTTGCCTTCAGCTTGGGTCATGATCCCAGCCGGGATCCAGTCCCACATCAGGCTCCCTGCTCAGTGGGGAGACTGCTTCTCCCTCTTCCTCTACCCCTCCTCCCTGCTCGTGCTCTCTTTCTAATAAATAAAATCGTTTAAAAAAAAAGTGAATCTTAAGGTACATAAACCTTATGATCTAGTAGCAGACTAATGGAGAAAGTCCTAAAAACACACTATTATGTAATTTAGTTATACATATGGACTTCACTACTGCAACTTACCATCTAAATACAACCAAGAAGAAAGTACATTTTGTTGTCTTTTGCAATAATATTTAAGTTTTTTGAAAACCTTTAAATTTTAACAATTTTATCTAAAACTGTTAATCTTACATTTAATATTTTATAATATCTGTAACACATTTTTCTCAAATTTAAGGTAGAATAAATGGCTTAAAAATGGGAGACTAGGGGCACCTGGGTGGCTCAGTGGGTTAAGCCTCTGCCTTTAGCTCAGGTCATGATCTCAGGGTCCTGGGATCGAGCCCCGCATCGGGCTCTCTGCTCAGCAGGGAGCCTGCCTCCCCCTCCCCCTCTGCCTGCCTCTGCCTACTTGTGATTTCTCTCTCTGTGTCAAACAAAGTTAAAAAAAAAAAAGGGGGAGTCTAGAAGACTTGCTTCCTTACCCCACAACTGTACTGTCTATATCGAAGATTCTGAAAAAGGTAAAACTGACACATTTGAGAATTCCGTTGACTCACTGAAAGGCAGAATCCACTCGAAAGAAACTGGCTGAAACTATTAGTAAGAAATGACCATATGTTCTCTTGTATTATAGGTGTTAATAATTCATTGTCTCTTAACGTTGTTGTTTTCTAAGATTTTATTTATTTGTGAGAGAGAGAGAGAGCGTGCACAAGCATGAATGGGTAAAGGGCAGAGGAAGAGAGAGCAGCAGACTACCCACTAAGCAGGGAGGCCCTTGCGGAAACTCGATCCCAGGACCCCAGGATCATGATCTGAGCTAAAGGCAGCTGCTTAACCGACTGAGCCACCCAGGTACCCTATTTATGATCTCTTCTGCAACAGAACATTTCAAATACTATGGTGTCAGTAAAGCTACAATGTCATTCTAAGACCAATCATGTAGGGTTCAAAGAAAAAGGAACTGATTATTTTAAACAAAGATGTGATGAATTCTTTAAAAATAAAACTAAAATTTGTTACAGCCCTTCATACTAGAAATGAAAAGACCACTGAAAGATCTTACATGTTAGGTTATGCACATACAGTAGCTCAGAAACTAATAAAATCCTGGACTGCTGACCTTGCTCAGTGCCTGCTGATGAATCAGTAAAAGAAATCACAGCATTGCTACCTTCCAATCATACAGTAATTCATCAAATTAAAGATTTAGCTGCCAGGGGCACCTGGGTGACTCAGTTGTTAAGCATCGACCCTGGGCTCAAGTCATGATCCCAGGATCCTAGGACTGAGCCCCTCATCGGGTTCCCTGCTCAGCAGGGAGCCTGCTTCTCCCTCTCCCACTCCCCCTGCTTGTATTCCCTCTATCCCTGTCTCTCTCTGTCAAATAAATAAACACAATCTTTAAAAAAAGAAAAGAACAGATTTAGCTGCCAGTAAGAAGACAAAGTTAGTATTTTCACCACAGAACTGTGCTTTTGTTTTACCAGTAGAGACTCTACAGACTTGAGGTTTTGTTTGTATTCATTGGGCAGGAGCTCCAAGTAATCAGCAAGAAAGATCCTTCACGGGAACACCTGGCAGCAAACAAAGGCAGTACTAAAATATTTAGGGTTGAATAACTTTTTTGAGTCTCATCATTCATCCTGGAGCAACTGCACTGATATTTACACTAACGATGCAAAAGCCACTCTGGCGCCTTACAACACGGACGCAGCTGTACCGCAGTTCCTTGCGTTATGTGTCACCCCATGTTCGGGCGCATTCACACACGCGTGCAAATGAAGTTTAACTGAAGGACGGCCTTGATAAAACCAACACAAGTTATTCACTTTATTAAATCTGGACCTCTGAGTAGATTTTTTAATACTCTGTGTGACAAAACAGGAAATACACAGAAAGCCCTTCTGCTGCGTCACCAAGTGTAACGGCTGCTGGAGGAGAATCGTTCATGTGACTGAGCTGTGAGCTGCACCAGCCACTTCTGAATGCAACAGCAAGTTTACCTGAAAGAATGTCAGACGAACTCTAGTTTTTTAGATCTGGGCATCTGACAGACATTTACTGGAAAATGAATTAAGGGAACCTGCCACTTGAAGGAAAACAATGGACAATCCTTTGACGATGGTAAAATCTGAACCTTCAGGCGAAAACTAGACTTCCAGAAAACTTGCACCGCTACCATAACCTGAACAGCTTCCAGATACTTGAAGACTTTTCTGGTAAGATTTGTAGTGGTCTTAAAGAATATGATTTTAAAATAATGAATAATAAATGTGTAAACATTTGGAAGATCTGCACAACTCAGTGAGCCAACAGTCTCCAAATGACAAATGCGGGATGTTACAAAATCACATACAGGTAGAAGATCCAAAGGGCAAGAGAAATCAATGGATTTTAATGGACCAGAGAACTAAAAGTTCATAGATTTGGCTTCTGCACTGCAACCAACCTTTAAGAAACCGTCTCTTGTTGAATGGTATTGTATCAAAGAAGAATATGAACAATTACCAGAAAGGCTTTAAAAAGAGTCCCTCCTTATCCAACCACATTATCCATGTGAGGCCAGGTTTTCTCTATAGATTTCAACCAAAAAGAAATGATTAATGCGGAAGCAGATACAAGAATCCAGCTGGATTCTATTTAGCCATATACTAAAGAGACCCATAATAATATTAAGACCACGCCCCTCTTCTCACTAAGTTTCTTTGGGTTTGAAAACTACAAAGGAGTTATGGAACCCAAAAAATCTGAGAACACTGACCTACATCAATCTATGGAGCTCCACTTTCTTATTACTCAGTTGGGTCTCAAGGCCTGATGGCAACATAGAAGACTGGAAAGGTCAGGGTCAAACATACAGAAAATGAGGGGATAAATACCTAAGCACATAAACGTCCGCCTGCAGGGCTCTGAGTTGGAATTTCTTCATTTCAAAATCAAGGAAGAACTGTTTTTTGACTATATATCATTCTCTTTAGTTCACACTGCTGTACCTCCACCAGAATAGATACTGAAAAGCCGCTAATTCAAAGCACATTTTATAGGGTGAAGGCAACCAGTCTCTTAAGAGACTTCAAAGTAAACACCTGACACCCCCTCCAAGGCAGACTCATTCCGAAGAGAACAAGTTACTGAATTCTTCCTCAATAACAAACAGAATCAGAAGAGAAACAGCTATAAAACTTAAACTGCGTAACAAAGGCCTGTTTATTCTGTAGGATATATTTTAGTTTTATTTTCAAGATTTATTTCTAGGCATACTGTGATAAAATGTAAATAACTCTAAAATTATTCAAAGTACAGGCTACGGAAGATTTAACAATGTAAGTTGACAAGCTTTCCTTGAATATCTTCATATTCAAAATAAACACCCTGCAGGGAATAAAATGCTAACATCTTCCTATCCCTCCTAGGGACACCACGGTGTACATTATAAACGGGCCCCCGTAAGTATGGGCCTTATGCAGTCTGCGGCACATTAATTTTGGAGATGAAAATGACACCGCAGTCTGGTTAGCATCCGAACTGAAAAATGATCTTCTCCACCCATGCTACTGACATCAGTGTTTCAACTCTGAAATACAGAGACGATCTGCCTGAATGTATAGCTTCTCTCATGCAAAATGGTAACCAGCCTTTGCATCTGAATTCATTAATTTTCAAAGACTGGTGTTCGGATTTACCAAGAGACAGACGTCCCTGATAGAGAGTCAAAACAGGAGGTCTATCACACATTCTCTATCACATTATGTGATGATACAGACCAGTTTAGAATATGGTGTCAAACTGGTGGAGCTGGTATCCAGTCTGGTGGTTTGTTCATTCACTCGACGTTTACTGAGTATCTGCAATAAGCCTGGGACGGCAGTGGATGCTAGGGACGGAGCCATGACTCAGACAGAGACAATTCGTGCCCTCAGGGTGCTTAAGGCACAGGCGAGGAAATGGAGTTAAGCAGAGAATTCCGTCATTACTTAGTCAGACATACTCCACACTGCTAGTCTCAGCTAATCATCCAACCTGTTGGCTTCCAAGGTGTCTCCCGTACTAGGAGTTGGAAAACTCCTCCAAAGCCTACTAGTAACAGGCTCTTCATAGATTAGCATCAATGCCTTAAAATAAATATCAAACTACTACTGGCCTTAGGATTTTCAGGAAAAAACCAACTAAGTGTCAGTGTTCAGATTTGCTGATGGTGTCAAATTTAAACAAATCTGAGTCCAAAATGAACAAATCACTGCATTTGGGGGAGGGGAGGAAATGACACGAGTGTTTCAGACCTTAATCCTGAGTCAGATCATAAATCATCAACTTTTCCTAACCATAATAATTGCTTCCTTCATAATTAAGATATGTGACATCATCAAAAGGCTTACATCGAATTTTTTTAGACATAAAATGATTTAACACCCCACTTGGCTAGTTTTCTGACTTTATATGAGGCAAAATATCCAAGACCATCTATGTATAAATTAAATTAGAAATAGTTCTATCAACTTCTATTTTTTAAAACCTTTCACCATTTTTTTTTTAAAGATTTTATTTATGAGAGAGAGAGAGAGAGACAGCACAAGCAGGGAGAGGAACAGAAGGGCAGAGAGAAGGAGACTCCCCACCGGTCAGGGAGACTGATGTGGGGCTCGATCCCAGGACCTAGGGATCCTGACCTAAGCCAAAGGCAGACGCTTAACCGACCAAGCTACCCAGGCACCCCAGCTCTTCACCATTATTAAAAAGCACATTTTATTTAAGATTTATAAGACTTGATGTCTCAAGGAATATTTTAAATATGACCTTATTTTTTTAAAATCTGGTTTTAATTCCATACTCTTTTATTTTTTTGTAGTCCCACTGCAAATAAACAAACAAGAATTGTTCTTCAACTTTCTCCATGCTCTGCTTTAAACAGAAAAACATTAATACAGATGAGGAACAGTGACTAGCTTTTCTTCCAAAACAGCTGTCAAGAATAAAATACATGCTCCTTCTTACTTTCAATATACATAAATTAACCACAGTTGCCGTATTTTGCCTCTATAGCTCTCCTATCCTGAAAGCACAGACACCCACACACGTGTACGCGTGCACCCTGACCTCTCTTTAACTATATCCAGGCCATCCTCCCTTCCCTTCAGGGCAAAGTTTACCAAACCCACCACTGAATTTCCTTCACACTGTCTCCTAACTGGCTCTAGTCTGGTTTCTGCTCTGAATCTGTTCTACCACAGATATAATCTCAAATCGCCAATGGCTTCCATGTTTATACAGAACCAATGAGTTTTCCTCATTCCTACTGCTCAGTGAGCTCGGTAACGCCCAGAACCGCTGAGCACCTCTTTTTGAACTCTCTTCCTCAACCTCCATGTTTTAAAAGAAAATAAGTCAACTCTTTCCACTTCATCTGCAGGGTACTATTCCAATTCTCCTTCTCTGTTTCTAATCACTTCTTCTATGTCTCCCGGCTAGCTGCTGTTCCTCCTACACGATCCCTTCAGGTAGCATGGGGCTTGGTTTTCCACAGGGCTCTGTCTTTGATCTTGTTCACTTTGGAAAACTAACCTGAAGCAACTCAGTACATGTTTTTTGTTTTTTGTTTTTTTTTTTTTTGTTCAGTACATGTTTTGAACACAGAGATCCATAGAATCAAATTCCAAACCGAATACTTTGAAAGAGAAGACATTTGGGTACAAAAGTTCTAAAAAGGCAGTATTTGAGAAATGATCACAAACACAGACTCTGGAGCCACACTTTCTTGGTTAAATTCTGACTCTGTCACTTAGAAACTGTCATACTGGACAATTATATAACCTTGCTGCACCTCAAGTTCCCCACCTGCAACATGAGGATAATATCTGTATTTACCTCATAGGCATATTATGAGGATTAAAGACTGGCATATTATAAGCACCATGAAAGTGATTATTAAAAAATTATAAGAACACCAACTATTAAAAAATCAAACTCATTAATTTATAGGTCCACCTTGTAAGTTGACTTTTTGTGAAAGTTGTTTTCCAAAACCCTTAAACTGTACTAACTTCACTAGACTGAATTATTTTAGTAACTTCAAAAATAAATACCACAGATTTCTAAGAGGACAGTGCTCACACTCGCTCGCTCGCTCACTCTCTCTCTCTCTCTCACATACACACACAAACACACAGGGAGAGAAGAATATCATAGGTTTCTAGAGCTAGCAGGAAAGTGAAAAGCTACTTCGTCACTCTACAGATAAGGAAAGAAAAAACAAAAGAGACAAGTGATTTCTCCAAAGTCACGCAGCAAATAATGAGTGGCAGAATCAGGGCTGGAATGTGGGTCTCTAAAATCTGCATGAATAAACTGTTTGTTTTTTAAAATTTTATTTATCTGACAGAAAGAGAGAGAGAGAGCACAAGTAGGCAGAGCAGCAGCAGAGGGGGAGGGAGAAGCAGGCTCTCCGCTGAGCAGGGATCCTGATGTGGGGCTCAATCTCAGGATCCTGGGATCATGACCTGAGCTGAAGGCAGCCGCGTAACCAACTGAGCCACCCAGGCACCCTGAACAAATTGCTTAAAAAACACTTTTTCCCCTCACAGAACCATGATGTAAAAAAAATATATATACATTCTTTCTTCAGATGAGGCTGTGCCTTCCGGAAATATTTTTTCCCTCATTACAAAATCCGAAATTTGATGAGAAGAAAACTCTCAAAGCCATAAGCTATCAATTACTAAATCCCACCTTTCTTCAGGGTAACTTCAGCCTTTCAGAAATGATTTTATTCTACAGGTAAGGCTCCAACTACAACAAAGTAGACTGTGAGTTTTTAGACGTTTCATTGTTATCTGAATTACATGAGTAATTTTAAACATTCACTGAGAAAAATGTCTTCCTTTGTTTCTGTAAACTCCACCTCTAGCAATTTTTTGAACAGCAGGATCTAAAAAATAAGGTTAGAGGGCACACGTAAACAGTGGCATGGGCAGCCAACAGTTACTTAGGACCTGCTTGGCACAGTGGCGTGTGTCGCAGCAGACCTTGAAGGAGGACAAAGCAGAATGAAGAGACTTTATCCCTGCCCAGAAAAAGCATGGGACCTGAAAAGGGAGATGAGGAAGTGCACGTGAGGGCGCCTGGGTGGCTCAGTGTAACCGGTGAAGCCTCTGTCTTCAGCTTGGGTCATGGTCTCAGGGTCCTGGGATGGAGCCCCACATGGGGCTCTCTGCTCAGCAGGGAGCCTGCTTCCCCCCCACTCTCTACCTACCTCTCTGCCTACTTGTGATCTTTCTCTCTGTCATAAATAAATAAAATCTTTTTTAAAAAGTGCACATGAACAACACATTATAAAATAAAGACGGCTACACAGAGCACACAAATAATGAACAGATGGAAAATCATCCTGACTCAGACGGGATCTGCCCACCGCCCTGAGAATTTTGAGGAGTTTAAACTACTTGTGAATTATAAGTTCTCTGTGTCCAGGGCTAGTCTATATGCAAGTCTAGTTCCAGAGACTACCGAATAATCATTTTTCAGACATAAAACAAGTTACTTTGGAGTTTGCATGGAGAAGTCTAAATAATAGAAATGTTTATGTTCGCTGGCGATCTGTTACAGAGCCAAGGAACAAATGACTGAATCCCCTAAAACCACACGGCACTAACTCATACTTAACAAGGAGCTTGAGATCAAACGTTTCTGATCCCAAGGACCTGGCAAGCCAGATACAGAATCTGTAACAAAATGCACTTACGCACGCACAAAAGCTACGCTCCTCTGTGAGACATGCTAGGGTACCAAGCATTACAAGAGTGTCTATTTTGGCTAAACGACTTCCTTTTTAAGACACACACAGATTCCCCATCTACCACCAATTGTTTTAAAAAGAAGCCAGAAACCTTCAAAGCCTATTTATCCTATTCCTTGGTTGACTCCTGCAGACCAATGGCTCATTCCCTACTATTATGAAAGTGTGACCTAATAAAGCACTCTGCCTCTATAATCAGGTAATCAACAAACAAAACATGTGAATTGTTTTTCAGTAACTCCAGCAAAACTGACGAGCAGATTTGGCAAAGAAACATGACTGACTGTAGAGGAACTGAATAATTATGCTATCTACATACTCTGGGCTGTATCTAAAATATAGCACTAGAACATAAAAGAATCAATGTATTAAATTAGAACACCTCAAGTATTGTCCTAGCTCTACTGCTTACAATTCTGTGCTTGGATAAACGACTTAACCTTTCTTTGCCTCCAGTTTTTTTGCCTGTAAAACAGAACTAGGAGGGACACTTGGGCGGCTCAGTTGGTTGAGCATCTTCCTTCAGCTCAGGTTATGATCCTGGGGTCCTGGATGGAGCGCCGTATTGGGCTCCCTGCTCCATGGTGAGTCTGTTTCTCCTCCCTCCGCCCCTCCTCCAGAGCTCTCTCTAATAAATAAATAAAATCTTAAAAAAAAAAAAAGAGGACTCGGAATACTTAACTATATGTAAGGAACCAAGAAGACTATGCATAGGAAAGGTCTGTAAACTGTAACAGTCGCATACGCTGAAGGTGTCAGCATTTGTGTGTAAATGAAATGAAAGAGAAAATGGAGAAAGAGAATGTTGCTGACTTAATCATTAAGTGAACCCAGGTTAAGTGGATACTCAGGCAAGTCTGCTCTATATCTTATAATGTGCTTCAAGTCTGAATGAGATATATTTCAAAGTAAGTTAAAAATCATTAGAAAAAGGCCTATTAAAAGGGTTTTTTTTTAAAGTCTCTCTTCTAGATAAGACATTTTTTTTTTATTGAAAGTATCTTTCCAAACTCATTTATTCACATTTTTTTTCCATCTAGAGAAAGAATTTGGCTAAAAGACAATGAAAGTGGAGATAAGAAAATGGCCAAACTCCAAGACTGATGTGTGTGCTTCAGTTGGGAAGTCCCAAAACAAAAGGAGCTGTATCCTTTTGAAGTAGACTTTATAAAGTGACTAATATCCTTTGATTACTAGGAAATTCCTCTTGCCTCTGAGGATTTTGTATATATATACTAAGCAGTAATTCTAAGAAGTAAATAAAATGCATCAAAAAAACAAAACAAAACACAAACCCATGCCATTCTTCTAAACATATAGTAGGTATTAATCCAGGCATTACGCTTAGAAAATATCATAGTTATTCTGTGAAATTCTTTTTTATGGTCTTCCATGGGAATCAATCTTTGGCAAACATTTTGAACCAATAACATCACAAGTCAGCCTTCCAGCCTTCCAATAATTAGAGCTTTTCCTATACTTTGTCCAGGGTTTCAAGTTTCTGGCTCTTGCTGCTGGAATCTACAGATACTAGACATCATCTTTTCTCCAAAAAAAAGAAAGCAATCACGTCTAACGACAATCTCCTCCAAAATGTTTCTGCCAAACATTAAAAAAATGAGGATGTAAGCACCTCAAAGTTCTACCTCGTGACTGTTAAACATTTCAGAATCAAACATTTCAGGCAGGTCACTTCCTCTGCTCCAAAACTTAGATTCAGAGACAAGAACAAAGCTGATGCAGCTCTGGCTAGGGCAACCGTAAGTGGAGAAAGGTCATCTCTAAATTTTCTGTTAGCATTCAGCGCTGCTTATGTTATTCCTTGGATTGGTAAAGCAGATTCACAGTTCTTTAGGCAAAGCAGATGCAAAAATACCCTTTAAATGATTATGAAAAGCAACAAACGTCCATCACTGGTTTCTCTTAGTGAACCGTTCTCTAAAATTGGGCTGTGTGCTAAGCACGGAGTGACTGGCCCTGCGCTGAGTGTCAGGGGCGGTCATAAAACAGCTATGACACTTCCTGCCTTTAAGAGGGTTAGGATACAGACAAGAACATACGCCTTTAAATCAAACAATTAGGCATCGATATAAGAATTTTTTCTACAAAAGTCAGGTTGCAGAGTGTAGTAAACAATTTATGAAGCTCTAAGGGCCCATCACCATCATTTTTTCTGAAGAGTGGCCCCAGGCTGTTCCTTCTGCACGAAGTTGCTGGCTCACAAAGCAAGGGACTACATTTGAGATCAACCCTATTTCCCTGTTGCAAATGAATGGACCATGAATCATGAGCCAGGCTATCTATATAAGATTGTACATAAAAGATGATGTAAGTATACATACATTCATACATTCATATATACGTGTGTGCACCCATGGCGTACACACACACACACACACACACAATCAGATCCTCTCTTCAGGAAGCCTCAGTGAGTGACACGTAAACGAGACCAACACAGAATCACTGGTGCCGCCATGGGATCAGGAATGACAACGAGCCACCACTGCAAACTCAATGAGGCCCAGTATACGTTCCAGTCTAGGAAGCACAAACACAGAGGGACTATTTGGCTGCTGAGCCAGTCTCCTGTGCTTCTTCAACTCCTATGTATTTTACAATAAGACCCTCTTATTTAAGGTTATCCTAAGAATCCATGCCATGTGTACGATACTGCTAGTAAGTTTTTTATAAGAGACCAAGAAGGGGTAAAATACCCGAATATGGTACTGTATCAAAGAACACAAGAAATATTCAGAAAGAGCATGGTATTGTATCTAGAATGCCTAAAGTACTCAGGAGGCAGGGGAAAGAACATATCCGGAGCAGGCATACAGCCAGAGCGCAGGTTCTCCTTACGTGTGTTACATTATGCATGTATCTGGAACAAATGAAAAGACAATGTTAAGTGTCTGACTTTGATGTGAGGGACAGGTACTGCAAACAGAAAATATAAAAGAAATACACAGAGTTCCAGAACGCAGACTTCCATCTCACGGGAAAGGACATCCCCAACGGGAAGGAAGACAATACGGTGAGCTGACATTCGCAGCCCCGTGAATGAGAGAGAGCCTGTTCCTAAGGGGAAGTTGCTTCCCGGAAGATAAGAATTCCTTTCTCTAGTTATCAGAAGACAAGAGAGTGGCATCTAGAGTAGTATTTCAAAATTTAGTGGAATTATAGACAACGTAAATATCATTTTCGTGCTTTTTTCTCAATGTTACCTTTCCTCACCTCTTTGGAAGCACTTTCTTATTCTACCTTACATAAGCCTTCTTGAGTATCTGCTTCTGCCCCATGCTTTTGAATTCATTTGATCATATTCTTTAATTTACTCCCTCCCTAGACAGACTGTCATATGGAAGCACTGAGAAAAAATAAACATTAAACTTAACTGGAATTTTTTCTTATTAATGTATCGGTTATACCACACTCAAAGTGACCTGGAAGTTTGAGAAAACATTATTTTCCACCACCCAGGCTCCAAATCATAGTAAAACAAGTCAAAGAAAGGGCTAAAAGACAAAATACTTCTAAGAAAATAAGTTATGAACACCTGGAACTAAATAAAAGGGAGTAGAGGGAGTGACTGTGTTGGGAGACAAACTTAAAGCAAAATCAAAAGAACAGGAAAAGGTTTGAACCTCCGACAGGATTACTAGGATCATAAGCATTCTTTCCTGCTGGCTAAACCAGGAAGTCAGTAGTTATCCAAGAGTGAGTCTTGGAGAAAATTATTTGAGCAGCTCAACTGTAATGTGATTAGAGCCCGGGAACGTGGGGTGTGAGGAGGGAGAAGTCTGGGACAGAGTAGGTTTATTAAATAATGGCATACTAAACAGTCAACGGCTACGTCTACTTTTTTAGATAGTAAAATATTTCATTAAACACATATCCACTCATAAAATAAAACAATATAGCTTGCTTACTGGCTCTGTTATGTCTGGTTTATACAAAGCCAAACCTTGGGGCTTTAGAACCTCTGTATTTCTTAAATTCCAATGCAATCATACGGTATCAATTATAATAATTTCTGTCAATGAAATTAAGAACTAAACTGGGAGAAAAAGCCTGCATCTTTCTGCACAGGAAATGATGCCCTTCATCTTTTTAGCGAAAATGTTAGAAGAATATTTTATATTGAAAAATGTAAGCGAAAATGAAGCATGAGGTCATTACTTCTTTCATTTTCATTTTAGCAAGAACGAAAAGAACAATCCAGCATTTAAGAACCAAATTCCTGTCCCATGACACAGTTTACAGTCATCATGATAAAATTAACTTCCTTAGTCCTGCTGTTGAAATAAAACAAGACAAAATGAAACAGGATGTTGTCTCTAACTCCTGTTACCTAATGAAGTTCAGTTTCATTCTCACTTTTCCTTGATATAAAACACCAAGATGTGATAAAGCAGTAATTAGGAAATAAGAATCCAAACAGAATGTGACAGATAGTCCTAACAGTTTTCCACAACATGAGAAGGACTGTTTCTTCTAGAACATCAAAAAGTTGGGGGCATGGGGAGTTAATAATTTTCCAACAGCACTTTTTACAGCAAACTAAAGAGAAAGAGCTCTTATAGACACAAGAAATATAATGTGTATATCTAAAATAAAAATACCATTCATCTTCCTTTGTATATATAATCCCTTTAAAGCTAGGATTATTGTTCTCTTCCCTAGAAAAACATTACCACGTAGGACTTCAACAACCCATGGCATGACCACTGATACATCCAATACGTACCATATATACTGTTTGGGTTAAATAATAGAGAAATTATCTGGAACCTGAGAAAAAGTATTCAGCTATTTGAGTGTGAAAAACACTTTCCTCTGGTAGCTTCCTTAAACATGAACTTCAACACATTCATTTTTTGACACCCATCGGGTCTCCGCATAGTGCTGTGAGATCTCTTTTCTAAAGTTTAGTTTTTTCTGTCCACTTTTAACATGACTGTGTCAACACTAAGGCAAATCCTTAGTTCTCAGAAGGCAGTACAACTGGAGCCTTGCTGAAACCCTGTTCTCAGCTGCCCCCTTGCTGCGGGAAATGAACTTCGAGGTTGGCACAGTACGGAAATATACCAACTATGTCTAAGAGAATAAGCTGAGCACAAGGAAAAGTCGGAAATCATGAGACGGCCCTGCAAAAAGTATTCCAAATCTCTAAGTGTGTTTGATTAACAACTAAAAGTATAGAACATGTCTGATTTCTTTCATCTTCAACTGTCAAAGTTCTCTGATCCTAATATCCTGAGCTACTAGACATATATACATTAGGAAAAGAACTGCGTTAACTAAGAATTTCAGATAGTGAATGGGGACAACAATCCGAGAATGAATTGTTTACTCTACAATTAGCATGTGCTTATTTCTAACAGTGCCCCCTCTACATTCTTAAAAAAAGAAAAGAAACGAAAAGCCTAGGATACAAACCTCCAAGGAACTCTAACTCATTCGTGTGTTTCCGGTAGAACGCACAGCGCTCTCACGGAGACATTCACATGGCAACTCTGGGAAACACCTATCTTCATTTTACAGGAGAAGCAGACGGAAAGCACACAGCTCTGCACCTGGCTTCTATTTAACATCTGTGACGTTCAAGTACTCAAACAAACACTTCCTTTTGCACCAACTAACACATCTTCACCAACGGGAGTAAACGATGAAGAAGCGAGAAAAGAACAGGACCTCTCAGAGATGTGAATCCGAGCCCTCCACATCAACACATGGATTGGCCCACGATTCACCTTAATCCCACTCCTGGGAAACCTATTTCTCAATAACCAAACGGGACTAACACCCCAAAGCCTAAAGAGAAATTTTCGTGTACTTAATTCTTTTGTTAAAAACAACCAGGATGGATATAGAATGACAAAGAATCAAAATCAGTACGCCGTTTCTATTTTCCAAATATGAACTCGGTGCCTGACCTCGATTCCACGTTTGTCTTAACAATGCCAACAGCACAGACAAGCCTGTACTCCAGGTTCCACTCATGGGACGCGGCTAGACCTCGTCCTATCTCAGCTCTCCCTCCCTCCCTCCCATAGGAGGCCGCCTGGTGCCCTGCACCTAGCAGGTATTCAAAAATTCTTTATTCTTCCAGAATGAACTTACCCTTCGAAATGACACCACATAGAACGTGTCTCCCCTCCTGCGGATAGCCTCAAAGAAGTCTTGGTAACTTCTGGGTGATGCATAATACACTTGGAGCTCACTCCCTGAGTTCCTGCTGACGGAAGAAAAGGGCAAGGTTTTCTTCAACTAGCAAATTTCACAACTTCTCGAAAATACTCCCCATTCTACAGCTATGTCTGAATTGTAAAAATTTCTCTCACACAAAATATTAGCAGCAGTTGGCAATAATTTTTATAATAACATTCTGAAGAGTCCAAGGTCAGGATATTTGTAAGATCCAATTCACTAAATAGCTAAAACTCTCATTTCTGAATGGAAAGCTCTAGAATTTATCCACTCAAGTGCAGTGCAAAGCATGTAAAAATAATGAAAGCATCAGAAAACAGATTGCTGCATTGGTTTCCGTGATTTTCAATTTTTGGTGACAGAAATTAAATCTAAGGGAAACTTCTTCTTTACAACTCCACCAAATCTGGGAGGCGTGCTTGCCTACAAGGTTGTGGGAAAGGTGGGAAGAATTTAGGATTTGAAAACAAACAGACCCAGCTTTCAATTTCTCCTCCACTCCTCAAGCAGGTATTCTTAGGGAATTTAACCTCTGAGCAACCTCAATTTCCTCAACCATAAAATGAGAATAACCATATAAACCCGCAGGATTGTTACTGGGGTCAGAGATGTTATCTATGAAGTATCTCACATGGGTCTCCTGTTTCCTATGAGTCACTCAACAAATGCTAGCCATAGATATTAAAAGTACCATGTCAAGGTGCCTGGGTGGCTCAATCAGTTAAGCGTCTGCCTTCGGCTCAGGTCATGATCCCAGGATCCTGGGATTGAGCCCCACGTCGGGCTCTCTGCTCAGCGGGGATCTGCTTCTCCCTCACCCTTTAACCTCCCCCCTACTCATACTCTCTCTCTCTTTCTCTCGTTCTCTCAAATAAATAAATCTTAAATTTTAAAAAATACATAAAGGGGCACCTGGGTGGCTCAGTGGGTTAAAGCCTCTGCCTTTGGCTCAGGTCATGATCTCACGGTCCTGGGATCGAGCCCCGCATCGGGCTCTCTGCTCAGCAGGGAGCCTGCTTACCCGCCTCTCTCTCTCTGCCTGCCTCTCTGCCTACTTGTGATCTCTGTCTGTCAAATAAATAAAATCTTAAAAAAAAAAGTTAAAAAAATACATAAAAATACATTAAAAAGTACCATGTCAGTGCCTTCATAAAATCTTAACTAAAATTACTATACCTCAACCACATCATATTTCCAAAAGATATACTCAAATGATATTAATATAGTTTTTAATATTTTCAGTCTTTTACTATTCAGCATAATAAGCTAACACCTTCAGAAGTTAAAGGAGAATTAAAGAAATAATGTTTCATTTTTCTCCAAAAAGACAACCTATGTTTTCTTTCTTGTATGTTCTTCTATGTTTTCAATCAAACTTTAAGAGGAAAAAAAGACTGATCTAAAAGGAAAATTATAAATGAGTCATAAGAATTTTCTTTGAAATAATTCCACTTGCTAACTGTGAGGCCGTTTCTAACCACAGCATTTTGAATATACCATCAGTTCTTTTTTTTTTTTTTAAGTAGGCTCCATGTGCAGGGTGGAGGCCAATGTGGGGCTTGAACTCATGACCCTGAGATAAGGCCCGAGCTAAGATCAAGGATTGGATGTTTAACCGACTGAGCCAACCAAGCACCCCTGAATAAAAAAAATGGAGCTTTATTCCTGGTAGTTAATATGTTCTATAAAATCAGCGTGAACACTGAATTAGTAAATACTGAAACATTCTAAAGGAAATCCAGGGTTAGGTTCCTACAAGCCCCCAGTTACAGCATTTCTGTCGGCTGATCACATATAACTTTGTTTTCTGTTTCTGTTTAAAGACACTTCCTTTGACATACACAGTTTATTCGTTACCATAGAACGCAGTCAACAGCGCAGGGTCAGTAACTTAATGCCTGAATGAAGCCTATCTAACATGTATATTTTCCCCATCTGCACAACCAGCCTTCTGGAATAACAGGTAAGTCCTTCAGTACTACTCTTCAGGGCCATTTTAAATAGTGAAATCACCAAGAAAAGGCAGAAAAATATGGCACTTAATAGACCTCAAAAAGAAACTTGTTTCCAGTATGAGAGCTAAAACAGGAAGGCAGAGTGTTGCCTTGTTAATTAAGCCTCACCCAGGGCCATCCATGCAGAGTCCTAAATGACTATGAAAAGATCCTGAGTACTGATTTCGGGGCAGAAGTATATTTACTGAGCACGCAGATTCACAGATATCAAATACATGAGTAATTGATTTAAAACATCTTTTTGAAGACTTTTTTTTTAAAGATTTTTATTTATTTGTCAGAGAGAGAGAGAGAGAGAAAGCAAGCACCACAGGGGAGTGGCAGACAGAGGGAGAAGCAGGCTCCCCACTGAGCAAGGAGCCTGATGTGGGACTCAAACCCAGACCTGATACCCAGGTATCCCTTTAAAGACTTTGTAAAAGCAATTTTAGGTTCACAGCAAACCTGAGATGAAGATGCAGAGATTAAAAACATTTTTAACCAGTAAATAAATAATATGCCAACAAATGATGCATCAAAAAAATGAGTATTTGGGTGCCCGGGTGGCTTAGTCGGTTAAGCGTCTGGCTCTTGATCTCAGCCCGTCTTGATTTGAGGGTCGTGAGTTCAAGCCCCACACTGGCTGTAGAGCCTACTTTAAGAATGGAGGGGGCACCTGGGTGGCTCAGTTAAGCATATCACTCTTGATTTTGGCTCAGGTTATAGTCTCAGGGTTGTGAGATCACACCCCATGTTGGGCTCCACGCTGAGCATGGAGCCTGCTTGAAATTCTCTCTCTCCCTCTTCCACACCCAACTCTCACAAGATCTCTCTTTCTCTCTCAAAAGAAAAAAAATCCATTAAAAAATGAAAGTATTAAGGTTGCTGGGGGGAGGGGTGTCGGGAGAGGGGGGTGGGGTTATGGACATTTGGGGAGGGTATGTACTATGGTGAATGCTGTGAAATGTGTAAACCTGGCGATTCACAGACCTGTACCCCTGGGGATAAAAATACATTATATGTTTATAAAAAAAATTAAAAGCAAAAACTACATTTAAAAAAAAATGAAAGTATCGGGCGCCTGGGTGGCTCGGTGGGTTAAGGCCTCTGCCTTCTGCTCAGGTCATGGTCCCGGGGTCCTGGGATCGGGCCCCGTGTCTGGCTCTCTGCTCAGCAGGGAGCCTGCTTCCCCCTCTCTCTGCCTGTCTCTCTGCCTACTTGTGATTTCTGTCAAATAAATAAATGAAAATATGCATAGAGTACACAAATGAAATATTCTGATAACTAGGGAATTATTGGTTACTATATATATTTGAATTATCTATTTCTACAAGATAATATAGTATGTCAGGATTTTAAACATTCATGGTTACTGATATGCTGCTTACTGCCATTTAATAGTAACTCAGTTAATAGGAAATGAACAGCTTTCAACTTAGTGGGTATGTATTCTCGGTGCCTAGTACACAGTCTGGCACACAGCTAGTGCTCAGTAAATGTGAAATTAATATTAAATAATTGTGAACTCTAAATCTATGGTAGAACAACAGACAAAAGCTGAGATTCTACTTTTTTTTTTTTAAGATTTTATTTATTTGAGAGAAAGAAAGCAAGAGACAGAGCACGAGTAGAGGGGTAGGGACAGAGGGAGAGAGAAAAGCAGGCTCCCCACTGAACAGGGAGCCCAATGAGGGGCCTGATCCCAGGACCCCGAGATCATGACCTGAGCCAAAGGCAGACACTTAACGAACTGAGTCATCCAGGCGCCCCTCTTTACTCCCACTTTAGTGCTATTGTCCTCAGTATATCATATCATCATCATTACCGGCTTCTGAACATGCCAAGTGCTGTGTAAAGTGCTTGAAATAAAGTATACAATTTAATCATCAACTCTGTGTGGCCCAAGTTTTGTAGACGAGGAAATTTTAAGTATGCTGCTTGTGTTTAAGTAATCACACAGCAAGTAAGTGGCAGAAATGATTTGCACTCTGCCAACTCAAAAGCTAGCATCTTAAACCACGGCACTACATTGCCTCCCGTGATACTGTTCCTTTTAGTTATGTCTGGTCCATACATTTCACCTGTAGGCACAGCACTCCTTCAGGAATCCTTCAAAATCTTAAGTGGCATCAGTGTGGTGAAAAATGCATTTTTTTAAAAGATTTTATTTATTTATGTGGCAGATAGAAATCACAAGTAGGCAGAGAGGCAGGGAGAGAGAGAGGAGGAAGCAGGCTCCCTGCTGAGCAGAAAGCCCAATGCAGGGCTCGATCCCAGGACCGTGGGATTATGACCTGAGCTGAAGGCAGAGGCTTTAACCCACTGAGCCACCCAGGCGCCCTGAAAAATGCATTATAAGTCAAATAGATCTGAATGGTGATTCTGCCATTTATTGGTTCTATGACTCTGGCTTAGAAAAAGTAAGTGACTTGCCCAGTTTCTCTCTATATAAAAATAGGGACTGTGATACCTACACTTTATAAGTTATTATACAGATTTGAAGATTAAAATGCATGGAAAGCACTTGCAGGACATCTGGCACAGAGCAGACATTCAAATAACATTCTCTTCCCCTTGGCTCATGAAAAAGATACAAATCGAGGACAAGAGTTATGTCTATTTAAATTTTACAGCAAAATTATGACTGAACAGCATTCTAACGAAATCTGTATTTAAGAAATTTGAGAGTTAGCCTTTTGAAATTATCTGGATTTACTCTGACTGCTCAGAAGCAGTATGCTATGTGAGCTAAGAGCAAAGTCACAGATGAGAACAAGTTTAAGGTAAAAGGGAAATGTGCTTTTTAACTTTATTAAAATACTAGGCATTTTAAAATTTCATGGCCAGGCTCAGTCATTAAGCGTCTGCCTTCAGCTCAGGTCATGATCCCAGGATCCTGGGATTGAGCCACACACCAGGCTCCCTGCTCAGTGAGAAGCCTGCTTCTCCCTCTCCCACTCCCCCTGCTCGTGTTTCTGCTCTCACTGTCTCTCTCTCTCTGTCAAAAAAATAAAAAGATAAAATCTTTTAATAAATAAATAAATAAAATTCCGTGGCCAAGAACCTTCACACTTTCTTACCTGATACTAGTGGTTTCTGTGTATTGGACAGCCATGAGCTGAGAATTTGAGCCCTGCTCCAGAGCACCCTGAAAGAAAAAAAAAAATTAATGCCATACAATGAAATTGTATGAAGATCTTCCTATAGTGACTGACTCTACATTTGCATTTACTAAACTCTCACTAAAGTGTTCACATGTTTTTTTTTTCATGAATATTCTGACATATTAGGTTCACATAACTAAACACCAACATAGAGATTAGAACTCTTCTCGTTTTACTCTGGGCTGAGAGATGTGTCTCAAGGAGATTAAAACATTAAGGCATTTCTCATAAAGTTTGAAAATACAGCCCAAACATTTAGCCCAATTACCGCAAGTTTTATTACCAAGTCATAAAAATATTACTGAACATGTAACAACTTGTATTTATCTAAAATAATTATTTTCCCAATGAAAAGTTCCTTAAGTGTGAAAAGTCCATAATGAAACTAGATCCTAGGGGCGCCTGGGTGGCTCAGTGGGTTAAAGCCTCAGCCTTCGGCTTGGATCATGATCCCAGGGTCCTGGGATTGAGCTCTGCATCAGGGTCTCTGCTCAGCGGAGAGCCTGCTTCCTCCTCTCTCTCTGCCTACTGCTCTGTCTACTTGTGATCTCTGCCTGTCAAATAAATAAATAAAATCTTTAAAAAAAGAAAGAAAGAAACTAGATCCTATTGTTTACTGAATTAAACACAAAGATCTTCATGCCAAGATATACCTATGGACTAAGCCGTCATTAAAAAGATCTCACCAATGGGGGTGCCTGGGTGGCCTAGTCGTATGACTGTCTGACTCCTGATTTTGGCTCAGGTGATGATCTCAGGGTCAGGAGATGGAGCTATCAGAGATGGGGCTCCGCACTTGGCTGGGAGTCTGCCTGAGCCTCTCCCTCTGGCCCACCCCTGCTTGTGTGTGCCCACTCTCTCTCTCTCTCTCTCAAATCAATCAATCAAATGTTACTTCCTATAAACAGCATATAGCTGGGTCTTCCCTTTTAAAAGCTCCAGGGTGCCTGGGTGGCTCAGAGGGTTAAAGCCTCTGCCTTCAGCTCAGGTCATGATCCCAGGGTCCTGGGATCCAGCCCCGAATCGGGCTCTCTGCTCAGCAGGGAGCCTGCTTCCTTTCCTCTCTCTCTGGCTGCCTGTCTGCCTACCTGTGATCTCTGCCTGTCAAATAAATACATAAAATCTTTAAAAAAAAAAAAAAGATTTAAAAAAGCTCTAATTTGAGGGGCACCTGGGTGGTTTGGTTCTTAAGCGTCTGCCTTTGGCTCAGGTCACATCCCAGGGTCCTGGGATCAAGCCCGCATCGGGCTCCCTGCTCTGTGGAAGCCTGCTTCTCCCTCTTCCACTCCCTCTGCTCGTGTTCCCTCTCTTGTTGTGTCTCTATCAAATAAATAAATAAAATCTTCAAAAAAAAAATCTAGTTTGACAATACCTCCCTTATAACTAATGTATTTAGCCCATTAAATGTAATTACTAGTACAGCTGGGGTTAATAATAAGTTCACTATCTTGGTACATATTTTCTATTTATCCTATTTCTTTAGTCTTTTCCTGGCTTCTTTTTGGTTAAAATGCTTATTTTTATGGTATTCCACTTTGATTTCCTATATTGGCTTTTCTAGCTTTATTTCTTTGTGCTAGCTTTTAGTGTTTGTTATACAGATTATCTTTAAATTACCAAAGTCTGCCTTTAAATGTTATTTGAACAATGTAACTTTATAATTCCATTTACCTGTGTTCTTATTCTCTTATATTTCACTTCTACATAACCCATAAACCCATAATAAACTGTTACGAGTTTTGATTAAAAAATAATCTTTTAGGGCCGCCCGGGTGGCTCAGTCGTTAAGCGTCTGCCTTCAGCTCAGGTCATGATCCCAGGGTCCTGGCATTGAGCCCCACATCGGGCTCTCTGCTCAGCAGGGAGCCTGCTTCTCCCTCTCCCACTCCCCCTGCTTGTGTTCCCTCTCTCGCTGTGTCTCTCTCTGTTGAATAAATAAAATCTTTAATAATAATAATAATAATAATCTTTTAAAGATATTTAAAAATACATACACATATAAAATATACTTTTTATAAAAAGAGCGTTTATTTTTACCAGTTATTTGCCCATTCTGGTGCTCTTCCTTCCTGCTAATCTGGAGTTGTACCTGCTATCACTTCCCTTCCCCTAAAAAATATTTAGTATTTCTTAGAGAGCAGATCTTCCAAAGAAAAATTATCTGTTTTTTATCAGTCTGAAATGTCTTGATTTTGCCTTCATTTTGAAAGGTATTTTCATGAATGTGCCCCTTTACCTTTTTCAGACTCCCAGTCCAGAAAGAGGGTAGAATTATGAACTGGGATGAACCAAATCAAGGGTATGGTGCTTGGAGATCACAGAACTTTCAAAGAAAGGGCAATTCATCAAATTTACTGAGTATCTTAACGAGACTATCGGATCCTCTTAAGTGTCTGAAAGCAGCAGCTGGGAGGAAAAAGAGGGATGAGATGAGGGAGGACGACGAGGCAGAGCAGTTACAACTCTCTATGCTAAGACAGAAAACCCGCCAATTCTTGGCATGTGTTGGTATGGACAGCAGCGTAAGCAGAATGGCCCTTCTCCTTCTGACCAAGCGCTCCTCTTACCCTTGACAAATACAGATTCATCCTTCGCATTCCTTTCTCTGTAACAGATAAGAGTCCCACATTTCTGACCATTACCTAATAAGCTCAATACAGAAACATATGCACCCAAGATGGCAGAGAAAAAATACGTCCATTTAACTACAGATCACCTCATGTCCAAAGGCTGTGAAATTAAAACAAGACTATCTTCTCTGCATTAAAATTCCTTCAAGATTAAAGAACACCAAGCACCCCTGACATAGTAAATAAACTATTCATTGACATAATGAATATTTATTCATTATATATGAATATATATTCATATATATCTTTTGATAAAAAGATATCAAAAGATAAGGCAAAAAACTCATTTAGGCCAAGAATTTTCATCTAATACCTCCTCTGTGGAATTACCTACTGGCAATTATCAGCCCCTTTCTTGCTCCTCCCTCTGCATGGCAAGGGATGGAAGCCTGAAAACTGTATTACACAGTTTTTTGCCATCAGGTTGATATAATTTAGATACTGCCAGAAAGATATTTTGGCACCAGGCTCAGAAAGGCAAGGAGAGACAGAGTCCGTTCTCCCTCCACCCATGGCAGCTGATTGTAGTCTTTGGCAGATAGGTGTGTCTGGAGTACTAGACATTGCATTCTGATGCTACTGAACAGCTTTGTTTGGGCTACTGAGGTAACTGTGACATTGAGAATAACTGCCTGTAGCCTCCAGGGGTACTAACGACCATAAAACCGCCGTAATGCATGAACAAAAGGTATCAGAGAGGCCCAGACTGGATAATCACAGAATCTCAAAGCTTGAGCTCCTCCAGACCAACCCTCATTATTTTACTGATGATAACAGCCCCATAACAGTTAGAAGTCCGTCTTTCTCAATATTCTTTTAGTGTACTTGTGAACATATCACATATAGTGCTTCCAATTAGTTTCCAAACAATCAAATATCTAACATGTTTCCATTAGTATATAAACATGTAAACCTGGTGAAATATATACCATCTAAAAATAAAACCTCTTATTTAATTCTTATAGCTACTCCATCTCCCTGCTCCTATTAATGGGGATCATCTTAAAATAATTTTCTCTAGTTCTCCATTTGTTATTACTTCCTGAATCCACATCAATGTTTTGTCACTGCCATTCCAATGAAAGGATTCATCAAGTTCACTAACAAATTCTAATAATCAAATCCACTGGTAAATTTCTCAGTCCTCATCCTAATCATTATCTCTTCTTTAGTAATAGTTAATCACATCCCCTTCTTATAAAACTTTTTTTGGGTTTTGGGACATTATTAATCCTACATTTTTTCTATTTCTTCTTTTTTTTTTTTTAAGATTTTATTTATTTTTTTTGCCAGGGAGAGAGTATAAGCAGGCAGAGGAGTGCCAGGCAGAGACAGATAGAGAAGCAAGCTCCCTGCTGAGCAAGGAGCCCGATGTGGGACTCAATCCCAGGACTCTGGGATCATGACCTGAGCCGAAGGCAGCCACTTAACTGAATAAGCCACCCAGGTGTCCCTATCCTACATTTTTTCTTATCCATGGGCCAACCACTCCTCTTCCTTCTCTTTTGTCCTCTAATGTTAGAGTTGGCCCAGGGCTCAGTTCCATACTCTTTCCTTTTTACTTTCTCCCGAGCGGCTATCATCCCAGACTAAACTTCCAGTCCTGACCTCGCCCCTGAACTCCAAACCTGGATGACTGTCTACTTGACTATCTACCTGACTAGTCATACTGAACTTAAGAGATATTTAAATCTTTTTTTTTCCTATTAAAATCTCTGATTCCTGCCTCCAACTCTTCCTTTCCTAGTCTCAGTCTCAGTAAATGGCATCACTAGTCCTCCAGTAGCCAAGCTCAGAAATGATCAGTGATACCTTCTAATCTTACAGCAGCAATTTTCAACAGCACTACTTTCAAGATATATTTGGCATTCAAATATTTCCCCCCACTTTCACATCTACCACACTAGTAAGGGCTGAAATGATCTCTCACCTAGCCTACCAAAAGCGCTTCTTAACTGTTTCCCTACTTCCACTCAAGTTCCCTCCACAGTCTAGTCTGTGTAGCAGCCGTTAAATAAATCTTTTAAAAATCCAATGTTTATAGCAGCAATGTTCACAATAGTCAAACAATGGAAAGAGCCCAGATGTCCACCGACAGATGAATGGATAAAGATGATGCCTGGGTGGGGTGGGGAAGTGTATCCAATGGAATTCTACTCAGCCATCAGAAAAAAAACAAAAATGGAATCTTGCCATTTGCAACAACGTGGATAGAACTAGAGGGTATAATGCTGAGCGAAATATGTCAATGAGAGAAAGACAATTATATGATCTCACTTATATGTGGAATTTAAGAAACAAGACAGAGGATAGGGGAAGGGAAGGAAAAATAAAACAAGATGAAATCAGAGAGAAGGAGACAAACCATAAGAGACTCTTAACCACAGGAAACAAAATGAGGGTTGCTGGAGAGGAAGGGGGTAAGGAGATGGGGTACCTGAGTGAGGGACATTAAGGAGGGCACGTGATGTAATGAGCACTGGGTATTATACACAACTGATGAATCACTGACCTCTACCTCTGAAACTAATAATAGACTATATGTTAAGTAATTGAATTTAAATTTTAGAAAAAAAGAAAACTACGCCTAGTCACAGTACAGTCAATTTGCTGAAAAGAAAGAAAATCTTGGCTTGGCGGGGGGTGAGCAATCAGATCAAGTCACTCCCCTGAACAAAGCTGTCAATGCTTCTCACCGTAGCCCATGAGGTTTGATATGACTTAGCCTCTGCTGCCTCTCTGATGTCATCGTCTCCTATTCTACCCTCAGACACCACAGTCCAGCCTTAAGGCAACTATTTGATGTTCCTCAAATATCCAGATGGTTTCCTCCAGACAGTCTTCACATGTGCTGTTCCCCTTTTCCAGAAACTCTTTCTCCAGATTTTCCCTTGGATCTTTACATCATTCATGCCTTCATTTTTTGCTACCACAAAAGCAATATTCTCACCAAATCGTTTTCTTCTTCCTAAGCAAACAGAAGACATTTGCCTAACCTACTGCAAAACAGACCGCAAAAAGCGACAAGAGTTTTAGTCAATTGGACATTGGCTACTGTCCAGGCTGGATCCCTAAAATGTTCTTCACAATCTTCCAAACTCTCTTTCCCAACGTCTGAAGCTAGAAGCGAAGAATTTCAGGTTGTTGGGGTCATACAGGGAAAAGAACCTGGATGCCTTAGTCACTGCTTGAAGGAAAGCCATCCTAGAGAGCTACAGCAAACTTTGTGTGGGTGAGAAACCAATTCTTATTTCACTAAGCTACTGAGATTGTGAGGCTAGTTGTTAAAACACCCAGCATTAATCACCCTGACAATACCTTCTCAAGCGCTCTTCAGAGCAGCTTTCTCTAGAACGGCTATTCGATCTAACATAGCCACTCATCTTTCAATTTAACCTCTAATCTCCAACACCACTGTTTGGGTTTTCTATTTCTTCCTGGTTCAGTTTCGGTAGTTTATAGGTCTCTAGGAATGCATCCATTTCTTCCAGATTGTCAAATGTGCTGGCGTATAGTTGCTTATAATATGTTCTTATAATTGTTTGTATTTCTTTGGTGTTGGTTGTGATCTTTCCCCTTTCATTCATAATTTTATTTATTTGGGTCCTTTCTCTTTTCTTTTTGATTAGTCTGGTCAGGGGTTTATCAATCTTACTAATTCTTTCAAAGAACCAGCTCCGAATTTTGATCTGTTCTACTGTTCTTTTGGCTTCTATTTCATTGATTTTTGCTCTGATTTTTATGATTTCTCTTCTGCTGGGTTTAGGATTTCTTTGCTGTTCTTTCTCCAGCTCCTTTAGGTGTAGGTTTAGGTTGTGTACTTGAGACCTTTCTTGTTTCTTGAGAAAGGCTTGTATCGCTATATACTTTCCTTGCAGGACTGCCTTAGCTGTGTCCTACAGATTTTGAACAGTTGTGTTTTCATTTTCATGTATTTCCATGAATTTTCTTCAATTCTTCTTTAACTTCCTGGTTGACTCATTCATTCTTTAGTAGCATGCTCTTTAGTCTCCATGTATTTGTGTTCTTTCCAAATTGCCTCTTGTGACTGAGTTCTGGCTTCAGAGCATTGTGTTCTGAAAATATGCAGGGAATGATCCCATTCTTTTGGTACTGGTTGAGACCTGATTTGTGACCCAAGATGTGATCTATTCTGGAGAATGTTCCATGTGCACTAGAGAAGAATGTGTATTCTGCTGCTTTGGGATGGAATGTTGTGAATATATTTTTGATGTCCATCTGGTCCAGTGCATCATTTAAGGCCTTTATTTACTTGCTGACCTTCCACTTGGATAATCTGTCCCTTTCGGGGGGGGGGGGGTGTTAAAGTCCCCTACTATTATTGTATTATTGTCAATGTGTTTCTTTGATTTTGTTATTAACTGGTTTATACAGTTGTTTGCTCCCATGTTAGGGGCATAGATATTTAAAATTGTTAGATCTTGTTGGACAGACCCTTTGAGTATGAGTGTTCTTCCTCATCTCTTATTACAGTCTTTGGCTTAAAAAAATCTAATTTATCTAATATAAGGATTGCCACCCCAGCTTTCTTTTGATGTCCATTAGCATATTAAATTGTTTTACCCCTTCACTTTAAATCTGGAGGTGTCTTTGGGTTGAAAATGAGTTTCTTGTAGACAGCCTATTGATGGGTTTTGGATTTTTATTCATTCTGATACCCTGTGTCTTTTGATTGGGGCATCTAGCCCATTTACATTCAGGGAAACTACTGAAAGATATGAATTTGGTGCCACTGTATTGCCTGTAAGGTGACTATTACTGTATATTGTCTCTGTTCCTTTTTGGTCTACTACTATTAGGCTCTCTCTTTGCTTAGAGAACCCCTTTCAATATATCCTATAGGACTGGTTTGGTGTTTTCATTTTTTTATTTTTGTTTGTCCCGGAAGCTTTTGATTTCTCCTTCTATTTTCAATGATAGCGTAGCTGGATATGCTATTCTTGGCTGCATATTTTTCTCATTTAGTGCTCTAAATACATTATGCCAGTTCTTTATGGCCTGCCAGGTCTCTGTGGATAAGTCTGCAACCAATCTAATATTTCTACCATTGTATGTTACAAACTTCTTGTCCTGAGCTGCTTTCAGGATTGTCTCTTTGTCACTAAAACTTGTAAGTTTTACTATTAGTTGCAGGGTATGGACCTATTTTTATTGATTTTGAGGGGGGTTCTCTGTGCCTCCTGGATTTTGAAGCTTGTTCCCTTTGCCATATTAGGGAAATACTCCACTGTAATTTGCTCCAATATACCTTCTGCCCCACTCTTTCTTCTTCTTCTGGAATCCCTATTATTCTAATATTGTTTCGTCTTATGGTATCACTTATCTTTCAAATTCTCCCTTCATGGCTGTTTGTTTCTCTTTTGCTCAGCTTCTTTATTCTCCATCACTTGGTCTTCTATATCACTAATTCTCTCTTCTGCCTCATTTATCCCAGCAGTAAGAGCCTCCATTTTTTATTGCACCTCATTAATAGCTTTTTTGATTTCAACTTGGTTAGATTTTAGTTCTTTTATTTCTCCAGAAAGGGATTTTATTTCCCCAGAAAGGGATTCTCTAGTATCTTCGATGCCCTTTTCGAGCTCAGCTAGCACCTTGAGAATCATCATTCTGAACTCTAGTTCTGACATATTACCAACATCCATATTGATTAGGTCCCTAGCTGTCAGTATTGCCTCTTGTTATGAACTTTTTTGTGTGTGGTTTTTTCCACCTTGTCATTTTATCCAGATAAGAATATATGAACAAGAGAATAAAATACTAAAAGGGTGGCAAAGACCCCAGAAAAATGTACACTAACCAAACCAGAAGAGATCCAAAACCGGGAGGAGTAGAAAGAGGGAAAAAAGAAATAAAAAATTTTAAATAAAAAATTAAAAAAATAATACATATATATATTAGACTGGTGAATAGAACAGAGCCACCCTATAGATTTTGGGTGTATTCTGATCTCTTAGAAGACACTACCTCCCAAAATTTTAAAGAAAGAAAAACTTACACATATACAAAAATAAGGGTAAACACAATGAAGGGATGGAATATGACTGTAAAGATGAAAACTTTTTAAAAAATTCTAAAAACGGAATTGATAAGATTGGTTGGAAAAAGAAAAAACAGAGGAGGGAATGTGCTCAGGGTGGAGACTGAAACAAAGTTACATGCTAGATTAGGGTATATTCTGATCTATTAGAAGAAACTGTATCCCAAAATTTTTAGAAAAAAAAAACAAAACCTATATGTATACAAAATATAAGGTTAAATACAATGAAGAGATAAAATATGACTATAACAATGAAGGTTTAAAATGACTTTTTTTTTAAGAAAGGTATTGTTGAGGTGCTTGGGTGGCTCAGTGGGTTAAAGCCTCTGCCTTCAGCTCAGGTCATGATCCCAGGGTCCTGGGATCGAGCCTTGAATCAGGCTCTCTGCTTGGTGGGGAGCCTGCTTCCTCCTCTCTCTCTGCCTGCTTCTCTGCCTACTTGTGATCTCTGTGAAATAAATAAATAAGATCTTTTAAAAAAAGGAAAAAAAAAGGTATTGTTAAGATAAACTAGTTAAAAGAGGAAAAGCTAAAAAAAGAAAGAAAAAAATAAAATTTTAAAAATTTAACTTTGCAAGACTAAAGGATTATGGAGAAAAAGCCATGAATTCTATGAGCTGCTTTCTCCTAGCTCTAGGGTTCTGCTGTTCTCCTTGATCGGTGAGCTTGGTCTTGGCTGGATGTTCTTGCTGACCTTCTGCAGAAGGGGCCTGTTGCAGCGATTCTCAAATGTCTTTGCCTGAAGTGGAATTGCACCAGGCTAAGTAATCTGCTCGGGTTCACTCTTGGAGCTTTTATTCCCTGAATGCTTTCCGTACCACTTTGGAGGATGGGAATGAAGATGGCAGCCTCCCAATCTCTGGTCCAGAGGAGGCAAGCGCTTGGGGTCGCACTCCTCAGTGCATCCTTAGAGAAAAGCAGTCAATCTCTCCTGTCTTCCTGGTTTCCGGCCGCATTCCAAGCTCACCCAACCTGTGACCGAGCATTTTTGTCTCTGGCACACAGCCCCATTTGGAATCTCCAAACCCAGCAGATTCCTGCCACGCTGCTGCTTCCAGAGGAAGAAGGTGAGTCTCCCCAGATCTGCCACTTGTGGGGTCCCTGCTCGAAGAGCAGTGGTCCGACTGTGCCTCGGATCCTGGTTTACGGTAACCCCAAGCTAAGAGCTCACTCTTCAGCTCCGTCTCTGTAGCCGGCTTCCCCACTCTGATACCTGGTGGCTCTGCCACACTCAGATACCCCCGATCTTTCTGTGACTGTGAGACCTGAGACCCACGAGGGCTCCACCCCTGCTTAGCCTCTGGAGCAATGTCCCTCAGAGAAGCAGACTTCTAAAAGTTCTGATTTTGTGCTCCACTGCTCCACCGCTCGCCAGGAGCAGGCCCCTCCCACTGTGGTCTATCTTCCCGTTGCTTCGGCTTCACTTCTCCACACGTCCTACCTTTCAGAAAGTGGTTGATTTTCTGTTCCTAGAATTGCTGCTCTTTTTCTCTTCTATCTCCTCTTGAGTTTGAGATGTTTGGCATGGTCTGATAACTATCTAGCTGAACTCCTGGGATCTGATGTCATTTCAGTCTGCTACTCCTCCGCCATCTTGCCTCTCTCTATCATAGGTAATGTTTGTTGGGAGCTTAGAATGTGCCAGTTGCTAGTCTAAGTGCTTCAGAAGTAATAATGAGTAGCTGACGAATGATGGAATGACTACAAACGGTGCTTTGTGGTAAACATTAAAATGGAAGCCCATCTGCGGCACCTGGCTGACTCAGCAGGTAGAGCATGTGACTCTTGATCTCAGAGTTCGAAGTTCGAGCCCCATGTTGGGTGCAGAGATTACTTAAAAATAAAATTCTAACCAAAAAAAAAAAAAAAAAGGAGGCCCAGCTAAATAGGTTCTAAATAAGAGCTGCCATTAACCTGTAGCCAGACCCACACATCTAAGTTCAAAAATGCTCTCCAGGAAGATGTGCCTCCATTTCCAAGCTGTCCTGTGTTTCAAAACCTTCTTTCTGAAAAGCTCTAAGAACAGAGGAGAAAACAGTACCATTTATCATACCATCTGTGCCAAAAGCATTTGACACAGATGTCCATGCACAGGAATCCCTGGCTTGAAAGTAAATTTGAGGGAGAGAGCAGGAAGGAGCATGAGACCCGGGCAAGAGCTCTCAGTGCTCTAACGCCTGGGACGAGGGCTTCAGGGGCAGTGACAGCTGCATCCGAAGCAGCAGGAGCCAGTGGGAAGGGACTGAAGTTCAAGTTTTCCAATTTTTCAGGGAAGAAAGCAACCCATCTGAAGGAAGAGGCCAACCCATATGCCAACCACTGTTCAAAGACAAGCAGAAACAAACCTGAAGAATACGGGTTTTCTGCTGATTATTCGTCATTCTTCTTGACTTGGTCCTTTCCACTTCATGTCTGTGAACCCATCCTCGAAGTTCATGATTTAACCTATAAAACAGCTTAGTTAATTAAGTATACTTCATAGAAATAAATGTCTCACTTTTGGTTAAAAATTAATTTGATCACATTCTCTAAGTTCCAAATAGCATCCCTAGCACCTGATATTCCTTTTTGATTTGAAAAAGCTAAGATACTAATGTTAAGTTATTTTAATACGACATGCATTTTTATATAGTAGCCTCCTCAACCATGAGTTCAGGTTTTTTTAAAAACCCATAACTAAATACATTCCAAATATAAAAAGTGAATGCAAAGTTTTTTTTCACAAAAGAGTACTTCCTGTTTCTGCTCTTGGGCTACATACACACAACCCCGGAGACACTGAAGAGCATTTAGTAAACTGTAGGATCCTACCAGGAAATGGATGCATTAAAGCCTTTGAAAATCATACTATTTTTGGGAGAAGGAAAAGAATGAACTCAATTGCTCATGGAAAAAAAAAAGGAAAGAAATAAATTTCAATGCACTATAAACCAAAATTTCCAACACTGCAAATAAAAAAAGGACTAGTTCAAATGAAGGTTCCATTTATTGTGCTTACTTTTTACAGCAGTTGTGAAATGTCAGATGATGCTTACTTAACGAAAGCTGATTATGACTTAAAAAAACTGAAGCAATTTTTAAAGTTCAAGAAAAGAATCCAAAATCAAAGGAAAATATTCAAGGGAAAAGGAGATGAGGAAGGGTAAGGTGTGCCCTAACGGGAAAATATCTCCAGAATCATTCTCTTCAAATTGTTTCTTCCTAACTCGAAGAAAAAGGCCCCTTCTCCTATGAATGTTACCACTTCTCAAGTCTAACATCCTGTAAGTTTATATTATCATTCTGTGGTTTTCAAATAAGGCATATTTAAGTAGCAACCAAACACTACCATGCGGAATAGACCCATCGCCATCTTTACCAGGTTGCTGGGGAAACTGGACAACAACTGATAAGCCTATGATCATCCAACACACAATCAGAGCTTCTCCCAGTCACTTAACTAATCTGAACAGTTTTCTACGTTCCAAAGCTAAGCCCAGGAACCCACTCAGATATTTTGTGACGATCTACAACACTCACCTGAGAGATTCTGTGGTGTTAATCAGGGGCTGACAAGGAGGCGGAGGGATATAGAGCAGTGGTTCTTCACTTAGGACCATGAGGGCCTTGTCATTTGAGACAGAATGATCATATCTGAAAAACATGCACAAAACCTTGTGTCTTAAATTCCTACGTAGTTTGCTACAAGACAGTCATTACGAGTATTAACTTTTTATGGAAATAAAAATATAGTAAATAGGACATAGTGCAAGATGGAAGCAAATGCAACCGAAAAGGAGGGAAGTGTAGACCACGTGGCACAAATGTCACTTTCCAATTTTCTGCAGATTGTCATGGTAATTCACATTTATCCAGCCACCATTTATTGAGCAGTGACTATGTGCCAAAAACTAAGGAAACGACGATAACACAAGGTCCATGTCTTCCGTGAACTTGAGGCCTACACAGTGCTGCTGGAACAGAGTTGACACAGGAATGGACGTGGGGGAAGGACCCGCTGACTGACAGGAAAGATAGTACTGGGTGAACAGATTAAAGTTTTGTGCTCATTCACTGTTCTGTGATAAAAAACTCAAGTCTCCTTAAAACTGTGTGTGGCGGGGGTAAGGAGGAGCATGAAACACTTGGTGGGAAAGAAGTGAGTGTTGAGAAGTTGAACATAAATTTTAGAATCAGGGAAGAATCCAAGTCACTAATAAAACACCAAAGTAACATTAACCAGTCAGGGACTCCACTAGCTTCGAAAAATATACTTTCCTAACCGTCACCCGTGGTGTGATGGAGGGAGCAAAACCCAGGCTGAAAATCAGAAGCTGAGCTGGGGCATCAGCGCTGTTTATTCCCTTCCACCGCTGTTTTAACCTTTCTCACTAACAAATCTTAGATCTGTCTTGAATTTCTTTATATTCAATGCTCTAGATTTAGAAGACTAGATATTTAGCTAAAACCCAAAAAGAAAAAATGTAAACACAAAATCAGACCCGGCTAGATTCACACTTTTCATTAATTCACTGAACCAGTATTTGCTGAATACAAACTATGTGCCAGGCGCTGCGCTAGGAGTCCAGCGGGGAGCGAGCAAAATGAAGTCCCTATCCTCAAAGGCCTCAACGGCGAAGATGCACCAAATATAAGAGAATAAGGAAACAGAAAACCAATGGCAGTCTCTACTTTAGAGGAAATAGTCTGAGGAGACGGCCTAAAGGATGAAAAGCAGCCAGTACCATAGAAACTGGGGAGAGAGTGATCTAGACAGACGCAGGTCAGGAAAAGGTGGCCTTCAGGAACTTAAAGACGATGACTCACCTGCTGAAGAGCTGAGAGCAAATGAGGGAAACACAAGACAAGGTTAGAAAGACAGAGACCAGGGGGTGCCTGGGTGGCTCAGTCAGTTAAGCATCTGACTTTGGCTCAGGTCATGACCTCAGGGCCCGGGAATGGAGCTCCGTGTCAGCTCCCTGCTCAGTGGGGAGGTCTGCTTGACCTCTCCCACTCCCTCTGGCCTTCTGCCTGTTCATCCTCTCTGTCTCTCTCTCTCAAATGAAGAAATAAAATCTTAAAAAAAAAAAAAAAAGGAAAGAGAGACCAGATTATAAGGCATTACTTAAGGAGAGAAGTGATGTATTTCAGTGTATCCTTGCCCCTGCCATTGTACCAAAAATGGATTCAATGGAGGCCACAGGGGAAGCTCGGAGACCAGTCAGGAGAGAGCTGGAAGCCAGGCAAGAGCTGAAGCTAGCGGGACTAAGCTGCTGGCAGTGAAGACGGAGAGTGGTGAACCAGCTCAAGATACTTTTGGGGAAGAATATCAATGGAGCTTGTTGAAAGGGAAGAATCAGGGTCTCTGGCCAAGCAAGACAATGAGGAGGACTGCTGTGGAGAAGCGGCTGGAGGATGAACACAAAGAGGCACCGAGAGTTCCTCCACGCATGTGTTAAGTTGGAAATGTTCAAAAAAAAAAAAAAGACAAAATAAATAAATAAATAAATTTAAAAAGATAAAGACATCAAGGAAACTACTGGGACGAGCCGTCTGGAGACGGAGAAATAGAAATTCGGGAGTTGTCAGGGATTGTGCCCTAGATTACGGATGAGTCACAGAATCAGGAAGAAAACTAAAAAGCCCACAGTTCCGGACGATGAGATTTGGATGAAGGAGGAGCCCAGAAATGACCGAAACAGAGGCTGGTGAAAAGATGGAAACTGAAAAATGTAGCAACAAAAGGGAGAATGTTTGAAGAAAGGAGGGATCCACACAGCCAGATGCGGAGGAAAGATCAAGACGAAGACAGAAGTTTCCACTGAATTTGGCAACACTGAAATAACTGGCCTCCATGACAAAAATAATTTTGGCAGACTAGAAAACTAACTTCAAGAGAAAAGTTACAGACTTCTCTGTATGCCACACATCACGGAAAAAAAGCAACAGCTGAGGATACGCACATCATTCAAGTCGCACCAGAACATTCTCCAGTCCTCTCCTCTGCCTCTGGGAGTTAAATTGTTTGGAGTAACACAGAAATGACAGTGCACAGGTAGTAACCGCACACAATCACCCTAAAACTAAGCATTGAGGAAGAAGGAAACAACCTCTCCCTTGTACTGGATGAATCTGCCTACCAGGCGAGGCTGTTTGCTACACTTAAAAAAAAGAACAAAGACTGGCACATGTGCCTTAGTTTAAAAAATCAGTCCTTCATACTTACAAAAAATACAAATGCTCCTACCCATCAGAGAAGTCTAAAATTACTGTTGAAGATATATTTTTGATCTATAATTTTATTTCCATGTGATAAACCCTAGTGTAATGACTTCTGCACATCTGTGCTAACTTGCTTTGTTTGATCAGCCAAAATATTCTTTGAAAAAAAAAAAAAAAAATCTGATAGGAGAAATACCAGGAAAAGAACTGGGTGGAGCTGAAGGGAAAAGAAAAGGGAGATTCTAAGCCAACATGCAATCTGGAGACAATCAGATCCACACTAATCCTGACGCGGTGGGGTTCTAGGCTGCCTGCAAACTATTTTATATCAATAAGATACCCTTTCAGCAAGTAAATCACTAAAGTAAAGGACAGCGCTAGGAAGAGTTAATGGGAATCCCTGGAATAAAGACAGGTTCTGGCTGACGCCTTCTATGTAGGGTAACCATCCCTTCCCATTTATCCCAGACAGTCTCGAATTTACACCGGAGGTCCTGATGTAATTATTACTTAGCACTCCCTTTCATTCTTAAAAGTGTCCCAGTTTGGTTGGACAAATTAAGTGCTCATCTTATTATAAGCCACACATTTCTAAAACTGAAAACATATATGCAGTTAATTACTATATGCTAAGAGAATGCAATGTTATAAACTATGGGATTACAATCTACTCCTTTTATATTTGAACCAATTCTCATAATTCTCCTAAAAAATGAAACATAATAAAAAGTAAGCTGCATTGAAAAATACAGTGTCATCTACTGGGTATTTACCCCAAAGATACAGATGTAGTGAAAAGAAGGGCCATCTGTACCCCAATGTTCACAGCAGCAATGGTCACAATCACCAAACTGGGAAAAGCCAAGATGTCCTTCAGCGGATGAATGGATAAAGAAGATATGGTCCATATATACAATGGAGTATTATGCCTCCATCAGAAAGGATGAACACCCAATTTCTGTATCAACATGGACGGGACTGGAGGAGGTTATGCTGAATGAAATAAGTCAAGCAGAGAAAGACAATTATTATATAGTTCACTTACTTGTGGAGCATAGGGAATAACATGGAGGACATTGGGAGAAGGAAAGGAAAAGTGAGAGACTGTGGACTCTGAGAAACAAACTGAGGGTTTTGGAGGGGAGGGCATGGGGGCATGGGGGAGCCCAGTGGTGGGTATTAAAGAGGGCACATATTGCATGGAGCACTGGGTGTGGTGCATAAATAATGAATCTTGGAACACTGAAAAATAAAGTAAAATAAAATTAATTTTAAAAAATATAGTGTCATGGCTGTGTATAAATAAACCAACTAAAATGCAGTTCAAAACACATTTGTATCTGCTGCTTTCAAATGTTGCACAAACATTCTCGGTTATCTTTTATTTAGTATTTATAATGATAAAATCAAGAATATCGAGTTGATGGACTGATACCTACTTGCATCCCCCAAGCTCCTCAATAATAATCTTAGATATTTCAAGATATTTGCATGCAGTCAAGAATCCATAATCTTTTCCATTTTTTTTTTAATAATACCAGTAACCCAGACTCTAGGGTGGGGAACAGCGAATGGCCTGTCTTTCATATACTACTTTGAGAGCTGAGAAATTACAGCCTGAAGGTCATTCAAACATCTAGGTTGAACTAGGGTGACCAGAGCACTATGCTTCCCATGTTACTTTACTCCGCCACAGGCAAATAGGTGAAGGCTGCAATTTCCTGAGGTCAGCTCAAAGTCAGTAGTATTCCTGTAAAGGTTACCCGAACTGTAATTTCAAGTACATAATCAATAACTAGTTCTACTTTTTTAACAACCAACCAGCAATAGGTACCTAAAAGGCACGTGGCATATTCTCAATGCTCGTAAATCCAAAGACTATCAAATTTCAAATGTAAGTTTTGATGGTTCGCATGTGGATAACACAACTCAAGATTACATGCAGAACATGCAGGGCAAACTTGGACAAATTATGCAGTAAAATGAGATACTAGTAAACTCTAGCAATATTCAAAGACGCCGTTAGGTGGGCGCTAAGATCAGTATTTCAGGAGTATGGCTAATTTTGGCATGTTAAAAAAAAAAAAGCAAGAAATGTTATCTAGTATTTTCCAACGTTATGGCATCCATCACACTGCACGCTGCGTCAGTTACACTCACTGCCATTTAATTCTCTGGATCCTCTGCCACACTTAACACCTGACACACTGCGGATTCCTAAAATAATGAATACTAGCATTTTTTTCCAGGAAGGCTAAAAGGAGACAAGCCCACAGGACTACAGTAGTAATTTCATTCAGTGATATGGCTGTCACAGTAAAAATTAAAAAAAAAAAGATTCCACTATGGCCCTTGGCCTGTAGAACCTTACCGAGTCACAAGTAAACAAATCTTTAACGATTCTAAAGCATTACGTTGTGCAATTGTTGCCACACTGTGACCTTCCTTTGCTTTGTTAGTCAAGGACTTCACTCCACTCGGTTCTAATGAAAATTCCAAATAACACAGGGAAATGTTTATCAAAAAGTATACAGCTCTGAAAAGGTCCACTGTAGCCTGCTTCTAGTTGACATAATACAAACCTTGTCTTTTCAAAAAATTTTAAGTCTGTTACTATTGGCAAGCCATATAGAAATTTACCGGAATGGTAAACCGTAACGAGAGGAAGATCCAACAAAAATCACAATAAGTATAAACGATCTGATCAGATGACTGACTGCACACAGGTTCACCCATATCCCTCCACCAGACCACAGTCCTCACAAGATGATACAATCACACGCACTACACGTGTACCCATATGACAGGTTTAAAAAAACTATATTAAAAACATTATGTATAATACAATGTGTATATATTGTATTTGCTTCCGTATGTATCTTAGTACACACAAACGGAGATTTTTAAGGTCACATCTCCGTAAGAATTCCAAAATTGGGAAAGGTTTCAAAAAGCAAATTTATTCTTAGAACTGACCTTAACAGTAAAGTTTCCTAAGGGCCTCAATAACTTGTTTGTTCTACAAATTAAAACTATGCATAAAAGATTTAGATGTAAAGTTATACTATATGATTCCCCATGGCAGTTTCATTAAATCATTTTAACAGACAGAGACATGCTGTCTTCTAACCTGTAGTTACTTTTCTGGATGATACCATCTGATGTGTCTTCCACCTCTTTAGCAGAAAATTCTAGAAGATGCCTCCTTTGATTTGCAGGGTTCACACTAGGATTTTTTCTCCTGGAATCCTGTTCCAACATGCTGAAAATTTTAAAAAGTGAAACAATAATTGAAATAACAGTTTGACACATATATACATACTACATTAGCTCTAAAGCAAACCCAAATCCCTTCATAGGTTCATGCGCACAGTATGAACACCAGGCACAGAAAATAAAATAGCACATGGCTGTGGTCAAATCCCTCACCTGGCACCCTATACACATGAAAAACAATTCTGAGAATAATTTTCGTTAAGTCTGAAAGTATCTCATTTTTAAACTGCTTCAACACGAGTGTGTGGGGGGCTCAGCCAGTTTAGCATCTGCCTTTGGTTCAGCTCATGATCTCAGGGTCCTGGGACGGAGACCTGCATCGGGTTCCATGCTCAGCGAGGAGTCTGCTTCTCCTTCTCTCCTTCTCCCTCGGCTCTCACCCCTGCTCTTATGCGCGCTCTAATAACTAAATAAAATCTTGAAAAAAATAAACTGCTTAAACAACATCAGTATTCTAGCATATAGAATACTGATGTTGTTTAAGCAGTTTTTTTTTTTATTTTTTTTTTAGGGTATAGAATACCCTAAAAACTCTTTTAGGGGTGCCTGGGTAGCTCAGTGGGTTAAAGCCTCTGCCTTTGCCTTGGGTCATGATCCCAGGGTACTAGGATCGAGCCCCACATCAGGCTCTCTGCTCAACAAGGAGCCTGCTTCCTTTCCTCTCTTCCTTCCTCTCTCTGCCTGCCTCTCTGCCTACGTGTGATCTCTGTCGGTCAAATAAATAAATAATAAAAAAAATTTTTAAAAATACTCTTTTAATTATGTTATATGCATATATAAAGTAGAAAGAAGTACGACATACATTTAACAATTTTAAATTCAGATAATAATTGAAATAAGAAGTCCTCCTGGATGCTGCAAGCTGTTTCAATGAGGGAACACTTCAAATGAAATTGGAACTTTCCTCCTTATGTACAGCCAAATGCATTAGACCTTCACAATCCCCGAAGGCAGGCGATCAAATACAGGAAACAAAAAATAATTTTTTTTCAAAGATTTATTTACTTATTTATTTGGGAGAGAGCAAGAGTGCACACATGAGTGGAAGTGGGGGAAGAAGGATAGAGAAAATCTCAAGCAGACTCCCCACTGAGCACAGAGCCCAATGTGGGGTTCCATCTTGACCTTGAAATCATGACCCGAGCCGAAGTTAAGTCGATGCTTAACTGACTGGGCCACACAAAAAATTATTTTTAAAAAATAATTCTATTTTTATTTACATGTAAAGTTTCCTACTTCCTTCTTTCTCCCCATCTTCCCCCATACTTTCAATTGTCAATGTGTGTCCTCACGGTGGGCCCAAGTATTTGCGGCAAACAAATACATATACACACGCACGTAAAGCCAATACTGTACAGTCATTTAACACTTTTAACTTGCTAATCATGGGCTTAGAGATTTGGCTCACCAATGATATTCTGTGTATGTATGCTTTGTTTGGCAATGCCTGGCACACAATTTACACTAGTTCTAATCCTGAAATTAAACACAAAGGGAAACATAAAAGGGATGTCAGATTCCACTGAGAAGGACGAAGAGGTAGAGGAAAGAAGGGCTAATGAAAGTGGTTCTAAGAGGGAAGGAGTTCCTCGGGGTAGGGCGGTTTGTCTCCACATCTGAGGAAAGCAGTGTTGGGGGAAATAGGAAGCAAGTACATCTTTCTAGAATCATTTTCTGATCTCTTAGTTTATTTCCCACTTTCCTTGTTTTTTTTCCCCCAGAATCACTGCTGTCCGGAGGTCCACACTCAGTATGCTTTAGCATTCACACATCCTGTAAACCCTTCAAAGGTGTGCCACCAAATTACCAGCCCCGTGGGACATCTAACTTCACTACAACTGAGGATACACTGTCACAACTCTATCTTTCAGGCACCACGTTTGCCCTACTAGTCCCTAACGACAGGAACCCTGCTGCAATAAGGGAAAAGGCCTAGTGGAGTCTAACCAAACTCAGGAAAACTTAACTTGGTGAGTATTTACGAAAATAGGAGAGAGGCAATAGAAAACAACTTTGTAGGGAAGACAAACGGAGTGTGTGATGATAACTGCAGATTTTTTTCTTTTTGCAATTTACTTCTCTGAAAAGGACTTTACTTTTAAATCTTTCAAGTGTGGTACCAAACATTCGACTTAAGAATGTACACTGTAAACAAAACAAAGTGAAGAACTTTCTCTACGGAATCTCCGTTAATTCAACACCTCCACTTTATTAGTGACAGAATCTCTGTTAATTCAACAGTTACACTGTTATTAGTGACACACCCACGTAGTAACGTTCCCGTTCATCCAAGTACCCCCTCAACCCCTCCAATGACGAAGAGGGACTCCACCACGAAAAGTGTTTCCCCTGGTTTTAACTAGAAATGTGCTTCTTTGTAACTTCCACCCTTTGGTCCTAGTTCTGGGCTTTGTGGCTGCTCAGAAGCCTAAGCAAGCCTCCTTCCAGTGTCCAAAGACATCTAATACACCTCCCACCCCCACCCCGAGGGCTTGCCTTCTCCAGGCTATGTTTTTTTCTACACATTCTTCTTTGAAGCAGTCTCAGTCTACAGTCTTATCTGGCATCTCAGAAGTGCTGTCCAGAATGGGCTACAGTACTTCTCCGGTGGCATGACCAGTCAGGATGGAACAGATTCATTCCTTCCCACGTCCGAGATACACTTCTCCCTCAGAGGTAGTCGAGTATCACAGAGGCTTTGTTGGCAGTTACACCACATGGTGCTTCTCCTGAGTCTGGTTTAATCCAAATCCCTACTCTCCTTCCATACTGATTCGGAACCATTACCTTCGTTTTCCTTCCTCTCCCACTTCCAATTCTGAATTTGTATCATTGAGCTTTTCGATCCTAGCTGAATAATTTACATCAATTCCTTTAAAAATATCACCTTGTCTACCAATCAGTCAAGAACCTCCAGGATCCTAATTAGCCAAGGAAATCCTCCTTGTATGCAAGGGGCAGCACGCCATCAACATCCGCAACTGAGCTGTTATTAAAATACTGCAACGCTCAGAACTAAGAAATCGAGCCATGGAGCATGCCCCTAGAGAAAACCTTACAGAAATGTTAAGTTCCACCACTTTTGAATTAATTATACCACATAGTCCAGAATTTCCCATCATGACGGTGAGGATACCGCAAGACTGCTAAACTGTCTTCCAAGATGCAAATGCGGTAAAACGCCAGCAGCCATCTGAGCACCTACTATGTTAGGGAATGAAGACGTAGTACAAGTTGAGGCTCAAAGAGTTTAAACAACGTGCTCTAAGTAGCTAAAGAAGCAGAGACTTGGACCTAAGATTGGAACTGCATTACTGCATTATGTTGACAACATTTCTCAGAATGACTGATTATTCCTTTATTCAACATGTACTATGGCCTATTATGGTCCAGGAACCCTATACAAAGCTAAAGACTCAAAGATCAAAGGAGGTAGGGACACTTGGGTGGCTCAGTCCACTGAGCGTCTGACACTTGATTTTGGCTCAGGTCATGATCTCAGAGCTGTGGGATCAAGCCCCAAAGTGTAGAGCCTCCTTGGAATTCCCCCACTCCCTCTCCCTCTAAAAAAAATTTAATGAATTAATTAATTAATTAAAAGCATTTTGAAAAAAGATTCTGAAAAAGGTAAAAATCAAATTACAGTGTATGTGTGTGAGCGGGTATTGATACAGATAAAAGATAATAGAGTGGGGGAGCCTGGGTGGCTCAGTCGTTAAGCATCTGTCTTTGGCTCAGGTCATGATCCCAGGGTCCTGGGATCAAGCCCCGAATCGGGCTTCCTGCTCCTCAGGAAGCCTGCTTCTCCCTACCCTACTCCCTCTGCTTGTGTTTCCTCTCTCACTGTGTCCTTCTCTGTCAAATAAATAAATAAACACTTAAAAAAAAAAAGAAAATAGAGTGAGTAATGTCACAATAAAGATTAACACTGAATGCTATGGAAGCCTACAGCTAAAGCACCTGATCTCTACTAGAAGGATCACAAAGTCGTCTTAAATGAAAGCCATAAATAAACAGGTGGACAAGGAAGAGGGAGGGAGAAGGGCATGCCAGACAGATGGAACAGTATATGGGAAAAGCACACAGGTGTAAGAGGGCATGTTTTGCTCAGAGAACTGCTCGTAAAGCAGGAGAGGGTGTGTGCGTGGACACTGAGAGAAACGGATCATCTCAGAGAGAGAGGAGAAAGAAGGGGAGCAGGATGATAATGTAAGGCTAGATTAGGGATGGCTTTGCCTGCCACAGTACCACTAAGTCCAGAAATTTATTCAAGTAACAAAAACAAAACGAGCCTGTTTGTTCCTGTTTTGATTTTGGCTCTCAGATATGTCCTTTTCTTATTTATTTATGTTTAAATATTTCATTTTTTCAATAATCTCTATACCCAATGTGGGACTCAAACTTACATCCCCAAGATCAAGAGTCACATGCTGGGGCGCCTGGGTGGCTCAGTGGGTTAAGCCGCTGCCTTTGGCTCAGGTCATGATCTCAGGGTCCTGGGATCGAGTCCCGCATGGGGCTTTCTGCTCAGCAGGGAGCCTGTTTCCCTCTCTCTCTCTCTCTGCCTGCCTCTCCATCTACTTGTGATCTCTCTCTGTCAAATAAATAAATAAAATCTTTAAAAAAAAAAAAAAGCCTCTGCCTTCGGCTCAGGTCATGATCCCAGGGTCCTGGGATCGAGCCCCACATCAGGCTCTCTGCTCAGCAGGGAGCCTGCTTCCCTTCCTCTCTCTCTGCCTGCTTGTGATCTCTGTCAAATAAATAAATAAAATCTTTAAAAAAAAAAAAAAAGTCACATGCTCCACTGACTGAGCCCGCTAGGCACCCCTATCCTCTCCCTTTCTGTATCAGGATCTTCCCTATGATTATTAAATTCCCTGGTCTAATGGGGGAAATCCACCTTCTTTCTTTGAAAAACTGGAATTACAATGATCCCCTAGTTACCTCAACTACTTGAAAAACAGCAGATTACTAGAACAGTTTCCCTGCTTTCCTATGCCCTGGCTAGGGGGTACAAGCCTTTAAAAAAGGGAGGCTCCCTGGATTACCCACAGTTAACTGCCAAGCCAAAGTGCGGCTATGGCTTCTAGAATAACTTCACTTGTGTTTCCTTGAATCCTACTATCAACTAGCAATTAACACACGTCATTAGTTTCTCTTGATCAGAAAGTACCTTCCTCTGATTCTCTAAGTGTAGTACCTGGACTGGCGGCATTAGCATCAGCTGACAGCTGGTTAGAAATGCAAATTCTCAGGCCCCACCCCATTCATACTCACCCGAAACTCTAGGAATGGTGCCCAATGACTCTGTGTTTTAACAAGCCATCTAGGTGACTGTGACACACTCAAATGTTCGCGAACCACCATTTTAAATAGTCCTGTCTTACACATCTTTCCTATCTAATTCCCTAAAAACTACACATTTGCCAAAATGAATTCAACAGAAGTGGACAGTCTGGGGAGAGGGTTGGGGCCGGGAGACTCTAGACAGGAGGCAGGTGGAAGGGTATAATCAAAGTGGACATCTGTATGGTTTATGCACGTTTTATAAAGGAAACGTGTTCAGCATCATTAATACTTGGAAGTCTGAAAGTGCCTTTCTACTGATCATTGTTCTTTTGATGATGTTAATACTGCTACGAAGACAGGCATTTCAATTCCCGATTTACAGCTGTTCCAAGCAAATGCCTTGATGTTAACCATCGGCTTAGTTGATTCCACTGGGAGCTGAGCTGCACAACTGTCACTCAGGAGTCACACTGGCCGGAAATCAGTTTTGATGTTGACTGGTTTGGCTCCTAAGTGATCACTGTTTTTTCACTGCTGCCCATACAGGTAATGAATATCACAGTGTAATGGCAACTTACCTTTAACCGTAGCTACTCTAGTAACTTCTACCCATTGTTTGCCTCAACTTTATTATCCACTCACTGGCCCAGAATGTATTTTGAAAAGGTAACATACTAAGAGATTCTGAAAAGAATCTGTTAAAGTTTTTCATTTACTTGTTTTTGGTTGTTGCTGTCATTTGGCTTCTGTTCCTTGTAGATTTTTTTTAAGGTCTTAAAATGAAATTTCTCTTAAGCTAAATTACAGACAAACCAGCTGTCCAATTCAGCTCAAAAGAAAAAAAAAACTATAAATGCTTGAACCCTATGAAATGACCCAGAGAAACTAATTATAACCATCTGAGTAACTGCAGAATTATGTTTCCCTTGTTTTTATGACTATCTGAAATACAGGAAAGAGCTTTATTTCACTGCCAGAATTCAAGACTGTCTTAGGTACAACTGTGCCACCACAAATATCAACAAGGAATCTGACAGTAGCCAAATGTACGAAAGAGGAAAAGAGAATTGTGGATGTGAACTTCCAGATTCTTGGCAAGACTGTTTCAGCATCATTCCACGACCCGTTTTGTTAATTTTGGAAAAATTAAATTTCTTTTTCTTTTTTTTAAGATTTATTTCTTTGACAGAGATCACAAGTAGGCAGAGGGGCAGGTAAAGAGAGGGGGGAAGCAGGCTCCCTTCTGAGCAGAGAGCCCGATGCGGGGCTTGATCCCAGGACCCTGAGATCATGACCTGAGCCAAAGGCAGAGGCTTAACCCACTGAGCCACCCAGGCACCCCTGGAAAAATTAAATTTCTAATAATACAAAGAGATGGCTCAGAGTCATGGGAAGGGTTAGTGTTGTAATGGCAATGACTGTTTATAGTTCATAACATTAATAAAATAGTCTAATCAAACTCTTTTCATGATTAGCTTAAATTAGGTTCTATGGGGCGCCTGGGTGGCTCAGTGGTTTGGGCCTCTGCCTTTGGCTCCGGTCGTGGTCTCAGGGTCCTGGGATCGAGCCCCACATAGAGCCCCGCATCGGGCTCTCTGCTCCGCGGGGAGCCTGCTTCCTCCTCTCTCTCTGCCTGCCTCTTTGCCTAGTTGTGACCTCTCTCTCTGTCAAATAAATAAATAAAATATTAAAAAAAAAAAAGAAAATGATTAAAAAAAAATTAGGTTCTATTCTGTATTTTTAAATAAACTAATAAATACTAAGAAAATAAAAGTCCCCACGTCTCTATGATCAGAAACATGTTATTCCACAGGAGTCACAAGAGTTTTAAGCCACAGAGTAAGTGTTACACCAACAAACCTTGCTCATGTCAGGGGCCAACAGGCCTGAAAGCATAGATTGGTAAAAACACAAATAATTTCAATTTCCCCAAAAGTCTGGAAAAAGTATTATAAAAATTGTTACTTCACTTTTTCATTTGTAAAAATTCTAAAAGCCAACAAATGTTTTAGATTATCTGTGAAGTCACTTAATTGTTAAGAAATGATTTCAGATAACCAATTTTCATACCAAGTAGCTAAACAAAAACCAGCACATTTCCAAATCCATTCTACCCTTTGCAGACCTTCCTTATGATACAAGCAGATCAATTTTAAGTTCAAGCCATCTCAGCAGGTAAGAATCCTACTGGTTTTCATCTCCCAGAGAAACCCACATGCTGTTGCTGCTCTGCTGGTTGAGAACCACCCATGAAAACTTGAAATCACATGAAGCTGAAAAAAGCATGGAGTTTTTCCAGTTTTAATGCAGGATGGTGGAAAGAGCACGAAATTTGGCATCAAGAGATCTAGGTTCAAGGCATGGCTCTGAGACCCCCACTGGAGGAGACCTTCTCTGGGCTTCCAATTCCTCATGTGTAAAATAGGAAAAATAACACATATTTCAGTTTCCCAAAGAGTTAAGTGAAATGACAGATGTGAACGTGCTTTTGTAAATCAAAAAGTGCTCTGTGTCCCAAGGATGACACAGAGCAGTTAAGTGAAACAGCTTGCCTTCCTGCCTGCCAGGTTCTGCCCTTTCTCAACACAGCAACGGGAGGGATTGTTTTTAAAATCTAGGTCAGATTATTATATCACTTCTCTGTTCAAACCTTCAGACAGCTCCCCATTTCTAGCGTGCAAAAGGCCCAAACCTTAAAATGACCAAGGCCCCACTCAACGCATCCATCCTATCCCTCTGGCCTCATCACCGCCTACTCTCGCCTTTGCTCACTTCAGTCCAGCCACCCTGACCTCCTTGCTTATCCTGCTTGCACACCTCCACCCTAGGGCCCTTGCGTGGCTGTGCCCTCTGCCAGGAACGCTCTTCCCGACATATCTATATGGTTGGCCCTCTCGTTAAGCCTTGGTGCGTATGTCTACTTTACAATGACCACTATTTCAAACTACAGTTCCAACAACCACCCTCACGCTTGAAAAACCATTCACTCTACTATAGTTTACCCCCTTTGTTCAGAGAAACTACAACTCTGTCATTGTATTTGCGTATTGTGTTTACTGTCAGTCTGTCCTCGCTAGAATGTAAGTTAAGGAGTACAGGGACCTCTGTTTCATTCTAGGACAATGCCTAGTTCAGAGAAGATATTCCCTCCCACTTTTTTTTTTTTAAATAATAAACAGATGAAATGTACGTAGCATCCTGCCTCAAGTCAAGAGAAAAATCCAGATCTTCATTTTAGGGACACTAAACTCACAACTCAAGAATGGCAGGTGGTGAACTCATTATTGCGCCATTTTCAGATCCAGGAACAGGAAATTATGTTAATTTTCATTGCAACTGAGGCTAAAAATGAAAAGTTCCCAAGGGAGTTCTCCAAATCTTAAAAGATGTTTTTTCTGTTTATTGAATGGTCCGCAGATGATTTTTGCAGGCCAGTAGTAACTGGGGGTAATTTACTAAAAACAGAAATGTGACTGGATAAAGAAATAATCTTTAAATCAAGATTTTAAAAACCTTCTAAATAGCAGTTCTCAGTACCAGGGATTATCGGTCCCTGGGAAGAAACACGTACTTTACAACAGCAGTTTGCCAAGTGAGCCAATGTGAGCAAGCAATCAGCATGAGATCCTTCCACTCACTCAAATGAACAATTATAAAGCAGGCACTCTTCTAACAGGGGATGCTCATTCTTGGAAACCCACCTCGAAACTAAGAGGAAAGCCACGCTGCTGGTGGAGAAGCCTAAATGAAGAAGAACAGAGAAACCCGGCCCATAGCCTCAGCGGTCTCAGCCAAAGCCAGCACCAACTTGCTGGCCATGATGCGTGAGCCATCCTGAATGGTCATAAACCCAAGCCATCCCCACTGACACTCCATGGAACAAAGAGCAGTCTCTACTGAGCCCTGCCCCAATTGTAGAGCTTTAGCAAAGTAAGTGTCATCTTCAGGCTTTAAGTTTTCAGGTGATTTGTCACATAGCAACAGACAATACACTATACTTACTCAACTGAAGTCAACGAGTCAGTGTCTGATATAAGAAGTTTGTGTGTAAACAACTTTCTGGAATCTTCTCACTTGAGAAAGGCATGCTCTGATCATTCTAAAGGTCAAAACGATGCCTGTAAATTGGAGCACAATCCCTTTTCTGTTATATTTACATCCAACCTAGTCAACTTAGAGTATTTTCTCCTCCTTTCACAGCCAATCCGAGCTTTCAAGGGATGGGTAAAGTTACTGGATCAAATCCTAACGCTTCTCTGTCTGCAACTTCTTTTCCCCTGCCTCAGTGGCTCTGTAAGCGATTAAGACAAGGACTCCACAGACGCACTCTAGATCCCAGCTCTGCAACATCAGCAGCCGGAATTTCAGTCTCCTCATCTGTAAGAGAGAGATAATCACACCTTCCCTCTTAGTTCTGGGAGAATGAATTCACAAAATTGCTTAGGCTCATTTGCTTGGCACAAAGTATTTAAAAATAGCTTAGCAAGACAAATACAAAAACCACTACCTTTACCAACCAAGCACAGACGGTATCAACATACAGCCAACCTAGATTCTTCTAGAACTAATTCTCTTCTCCTTTTTATTCACCTTTTCTTCCAGTGGTCTTATTTCCATCTATCTCACATTTTCAAATTCTCAACAGTAACAAAACCCACATAGGAAGGAAGAATGAAACACATAATGCTGCTTTACTGAGAAGGGCTGACAGAGAAAGCCACATAAGGCATATGGACTTTCTGTGATTCCCTAATTCTAGCTCCTCAGCAGTCACAGACTGTGAAAAACTGACTGTGGACAGAACATGTTAACGCCAGTTTTTGTTCAGAACGCATAGACAACATGAAGTCTAAATGTACATACACCACACACCCATGGTTCATGCATGCCACATCGGCCGTAACTCAGTTAAAAACAATCTGTAAAATATTTAAGTTTCCAATGTTTCCTGAAATGACAAAACAGCTCAAATCTGGAGAAAATAAGGCACTGATATCAAACCGCATAGAAGCTTAAATGATATGTGATTAATTACACTTATATTCCCTTACAATCAAAAGTTTCGGTTACCCTACACTACCTTAATATCAGGCTAGAGCTTCCCTTTCCACAAGCAAAGCTGTGAACTCCTTTACCATTTATGTTTTGATCAACTTCTACCGCAGGATTCTGCCTGAATATAGTAAGTTCTAGAAACGGTGGTTGAGAAAGCTGCTTCAGACACACCATACATGCTAAGATCTGGGGTCTAAAGAAAACATCAAAGTACCAACTTGAACTTTGACAGTTTTCTCCTGTGCCCTGGGTTTCTCAGTGACTCCTCTCTCAAAAAAGAGAAAGCAGTAGAAGTTACATTACTTCCTCTTATCTTGAAAGTGACATAGTGACTTACTCAAGGTTAAGAAGGCAATTAGCAAAGGATGTAGGTTTCTGGTTTCAAATGCCCTTCCCCTCACCATGACAACTTAAGTCTGGGCCAAAAGGTAGCCAAGCAATGAAGGCTAAGCCACTGGTACTCCTTACAGACCTCCCAATGTACAACTCCCATGGAGTCCAAAACTAAAGAAAATCATCAACAGACTTTTCCATGCCCTCAAAATTCAGCTCTGCACTTGACAAACTCTAAGTCATTTTTTTTTTAAAGATTTTATGTATTTATTTGACAGAGAGAGATCACAAGTAGGCAGAGAGGCAGGCAGAGAGAGTGAGAGGGAAGCAGGCTCCCCGCTGAGCAGAGAGCCCGATGTGGGACTCGATCCCAGGACCCTGAGATCATGACCTGAGCCGAAGGCAGCAACTTAAACCACTGAGCCACCCAGGCGCCCCTCTAAGTCATTTTTTTAAAACAAAGGATGAAATCTATATAGGCTGGAAGAAACGAGAACCAGTTACTCTGCATGGATACTTTTTTGAAGAACGAGCATAAACGACACGATTTGGGGGACGGACCGCCCTTTGCCCCATCACATCTCTGCAATTCAGTGACACCTGCTGTTTAGATGTACTGCGTTTCTTCAGTTTATGTGTCACTTTGATATATGTGGAAAGTATTTTTCGCCAAGAATTTGAATTAGACTCCATTTTAAAATCTGGCTGAACAGAATCATGTAGACTTGGTGGCTCGAATTCTGACATTGAAGTTATCCAGTGACTTTTAACCTACAGCCAATAATGATTTCACACAGCAAAAGGTGCTCAGCAATTGAACAGGAAAAAAAAATTAGAGCCAGATTTGGGGACAGGCTCATCTCAGGATAAGAAGCTAGAGTTTTTCCTGTAAAAATTATGAAAAGCTGACAAACTTAGAGAATGCTAGAATAGAGACATTTTATTTCTAACCAGTTCCAGACAACTCAAATTCAATGCCATATTTTCTGTGGTCAGCTTTTCCTTAACAGTCTCAGAAGCAAACCACAGAGTAGCTGGCCCTTAAACAGTATGATTTACCCTTCTTCATCCAAGTCTGATGCCTCAAACTGTAAAGATTCTGTTCTAGTGAGGAGAGAGCACCAACCCAGGAACAAACACGGAAAAAGCGCTGTCAATTTCAAACATTCGTTATTTTTTTAAGACCTAGCACATTCAAAACCTAAGATATTGCTTTTTATTTTCAGAAAAGGAGGAGGATGACAGTGACTTTTAAAATAGAAAAGGGAAAGCACAACAAAGGAATCTGTAACTACAGTCCTCTGTGCCAGGAAGAAACTCCCCACAGAAGGTTATGCTGTGGCTCTTAGTACAAAACAGAGGTCCACACATTTCCTCAATTATATAAGACAAGCTTTGAGTACAGACGTGTCTGTCTAGAGATTTAACAAAACTTCCCAGGTAACATGGGTAGCTCAGTTGGTTAAGCGTCTGCCTTCGGCTCAGGTCATCATCCCAGGACCCTGGGCTCAAGCCCCGCATCGGGCTCCCTGCTCATCGGGGAGCCTGCTTCTCCCTCTCCCTCGGCCCCTCTGCCCCCACTCACTCTCTCACTCTCTCTCTCAAATAAATAAGATCTTAAAAAAAAAACAAAACTTCTCTTATATACATTATCCTCTAAATTCAATGGGTAAGTACTCTTACAATTTCCACAGAGGCCAAGGTATATATAGAAGAAAGAAAAACAACAGTGCACAGTTTTCAACTCTGGACATACTTCAGAATCACCAGAGGGAAAAACATTTTGTTCAAGAACAACTGAATTAGACCCATCCTACCAGATTCCACAAGTTTTGGGCAGGGCTCCTCCCTTTGGAAGATTTCCTAGTGATTATTAACGTACAGCCATGGTCAAGAACCACTATGAGAAAATGCAAGAAAAAAATCAGCCGAACTTTTTTTTTCATCCCAACTTTTAAGCAGGCAAGGAGAATTTGCAAAACCTCAAACTTCTGCGATAAAAACTTTAGCCCCTGTCATGACTCAACCGTCCACAGAACTCAGAATAAACGACAGACTGCAAGTACGGTTCAGACCGATGTTTCTCCAACTAGCTCTTAACCATCCTGCTTTATAAAGACGGAAGTATTTTTAACACAATTTATTGCTCATTAAACTTTATGTTGCCAACAGAACCTTTTGGAAATTCTTTTCTTCCATCAAGATTAATCTATTTTCCCTTTCTCTTCCCTTATTTCCTCCATTTTTCTTAAATTAATTCAACTTCCTCAACCAAGAAATATTTTTACGAATGTCTAAAAGGAACACTGCTCATTCCCTCCAACCTACCCTATTTCCTGGATATCTGTACAAGTCTGAAATTTACATCAGCCGTTGAGGTATGGGGGAGGGTGAAACTTCCCTAATGTCAAAATGGTCTTAAGGTACAAACTTAACATAACAACAAAACAAAAACACATCAGCACAGAGCAGCAATGAAAACCCTGTCTCTGGTGTGACCAACATCAGCTGTGTGAACACTGCTTTAAGAACGGAGGAACCCAAGAAGACAAAATTCTAAAAATTAAGCCCCCACCCTACAATGAAAAAATCTCTTCTTCCACCTCAAAAAATTTAAACTTGATAACCACTTATGCCATATCCAATCCAATTCCAACATCCCTACAAGGCTAAGTGTATGAAAAATGAGAAGAGACTCCACTGTAATGCAGAAAGTAGCAGTAATGAGATAGAGAGAACGGGTTATGAAAATTAAGGTGTCTTAGAAAACACACAACCAGAAAAAAAATAAGAAAATCTAATCACTCATAAAAGGCCTAGGAAGTGAAGACCTTTTTTTGCCTCGTGTTTGTTTTTTTTAAGGCAACAAAAAGGGCAGACAGGGGAAATAACTTCTTCTCCATCTCCGTATCATATGCTGGTTAGTGTCATGCATCCCTCACCTCCCACGGAACCGCTGTCTCTCTCCTTATAAATCTTTAATTCCATTCTCCCGGGTGAAGCCTTTCCTATAATTACCATCTCCACTAACCTCCCGTTCATTGTATGACACTCACAAAACACACCACTAGTACTCACTAGAATGTTACCGTACAATGGTCACTGTTTGGGGTCTTCTCCTCCGCAGGGAACATGATGCCCTAAAGGGACTGGCCACAGCCTACCCTCTCAGCCCTACTGCTTTCCACTCGCCACGGGACAGTCTATGCTCATTCACATTCCAGCAGTCCCTCATTCATCTGTTTCGTCACTCAACCACATCCAACAAAGATTTTATTAAGGAGCTCCACTATGTCAAGCATGATCTAAAATTTCGGCGGAGGAGCTCTAGCCATCTCTGACTGCTTCTTACTGACGTAAAAAGCCATCCTCCCTAACTCTACCTGGAATGTCCATCTCTCCTTGTCAGCCTGACAAATCCTGCCTCGTAATTCAGTACAGCATTTTTTTTTTAGTATATGCCATGTACTGTACATATTATCCTAGATGCTGAGGATATAATAAAAAAATGAACTGCAGGAGAACTCCCCCCCGCCCAAAAAAAGAAAACACAAGAGCTATAGCAGTGAAGACAGACCAGCAAAGAACTAGCTAGTGTGACAAGTTCTATGATATGTAAACAGGACGATTTGGAAGCACCAGGCAGAAATACTTAGCCTGGCCTACGTGTGAGTTAAACTTACTCAACGTGACTTTTTGAATTTTGTAGTAACAGTTCCCTTGCTTTCTTTTACAGCTTTCACACATATGTACACACATTCAGACTGTGCAGTTCTTCGGTCTGAACCTGATATAAATGTAATCCTACTGTAAACTCTCTTCTGCAATTTGCTTATTCCATGTAATACGTAACTTCCTACAAGGTCTGATAAATAGTATTTTTAATATCATTCAGTAATCATTTCATTATGATTTCTTCTTTGATCTATGAGTTATTTAGAATTGTGTTTTTAAGTTTTAGTAGAACTGAAATTCTTACCTTTTTTTGTTATTGATTTGTAGTTTAATTACACTCACAGTGAATGTAGTCTGCATTTTAGTCTCTGAAATCTGATGAGACTTCCTTTATGATCTAGCACAGATCAATTATTTTTTTAACATTTCCAGCTCTGGTTCAAAAACTCTGTATGTTGATAAATGCAGTGTTTATCTAAATGGTCATCAGGTTGCATAGTGACATTCAAATCCTCTCCAATCTCAGCGCGCTCTATCAAGAGAGGCACACTCCTATTCCCCACTATGGCAGTGGAATGTCAGTTTCCCCTGTAGTTCTATTAACGATTGTTTCCGAGCTCTTATTAGGTATATACTAACTGAGAATCATGTATCTTCCTGGTAAACTAACTTTCTGATCAACAGTTCAATAATTATGTCTAGTAACACTTTCTCCTTAAAGTATATGTGTCTGACATTAATACAGCAACTCCAGCTTTCTTTTCGCTATTGGCTTTTTCTATCCCTTGACTTTAAACTTTGACTTTCTGGAGCCTGACACCTTTAGGTGTTTCTCCTGTAAAAGGCATAAAGCTGAATTCTGCTTATCATTCCGCACCCCCAGTCTGACGATCTTTGCCTTCCAAGTGCAGAGTTCAGTGCATTTCCACATACTGTGGTTACGGGTACTATTCTAGATTCATCGCTACTGTCGCATTTTGTGCCTTCATACTCTAGTAGTCTCCTTCCCTCTTTTCATGCCTTCTTTTGGGCTGAGTCTGTCCATCTCATTCAGTGATACTTCTTCCACTAGATTTTGAAATGATACACTACAATTACATTTTGCTAGGAGTTAAACCAAAACTTTAAAATGCAATGTAATTAAATAAGTCTAAACGATCAATATTTTTACCTACTTCTCAAACAAGAACTTTGAATGGTTTCACTTCCATCACACCCTTTTCAATTTATCAGGGATTTACTGTACAGAAAATACTTCCGCCTTGAGTTGTTCTAACCTTACAAACTAGACATTGTTCATGTTCTATATCACCAACTTGTTCAGAAAGCTTCAGCTACAACTATTATTTTTGTCATTCTGGCCATTCGTTTCTGTGTCTCAAACCATCCTTTGAGGTTATTTTCCTTCTTCTTGAATACCCTGAATGCTTTTTAAGATCACAGGCTATTTTATACATTATCCTCTCTATATGGATTTATCTGTTGTTTTTTCATTAGAAAATTAAGATTATTCCTTCTTTGGCCAGAATATCACAGAAGTGATACTGTATCCTTTCCAGGGCATCTCTTCAGGAGGTACAAGATGGCAGAATGTCTGATAAGTGCTACTTTGACTACTTGGCGAGGGCAGTGTGACCTCCTCTCTTAAATCTCTTCCATGTTTTCCATCTCGCCTCTCTGTTACACTCTTTATTTCCTTCAGCCCTATCTTCCCATTCACAATTTCTTTCTTCAAATGTGCCTATTTTGTTGTTTTAACCTGGGCATTTTCTAATTTTAACTTACTATCACACTTCTAGATTTTCTCAAAATGTGTGCATCATTTCTGAGAGTCTTTTGTTCCTTTTCCATTCTTGGAAGCCCTCTTCTAGTTCACATACTTACTTTACACTCGTAGCTGTTGACTCAAATACCTGCAGTCTTCCGAGTCTTATTCTGTAGTTTGCTATTTCCTCCAACTCTTGCTCAGGGTGGCTTGTTTCCTAGTGTGATTAATGATCGGGGGAAAGGGAGGTGATGTTGGCTCATGGTCAGTTGGAACTGGATCTGCAGTTTTTTAGAAGGATGTCCACGGCGCTTTCCTCTGAGAAGACTGTGCATTTGTTTCCACCAGGAGCCTAGCAGTACCAACACAGGGCCACTTAAACTACATTTTTGGCTTGGTTTTTTGAGGAGTGTCACAATAGTAGTATAAACTCAGGCTCAAACCTGCGTGAGTTAAGACATGTAATGATATGCGAGATTTTTTTCTTTATTTCCGTCCTATTCAAAGTCAATACCAAGACAGGTACTTGTCAATGCTCTCCCTATGTGATATGACAACCTACTTTTTCCCCTCTTTTTAGCAAATGAAAATGTCATTCTTTGGAAGTTCCAGCTTTATTTGGGTTTGGGAAGGGGGGATGGGGCTCAGTTGTGACTTCCTACCTTGTTCAGGACCCCACAGCTTTCCTGTCACCAGACTCTAGGCCAGAGGATCAGGAAATAGCACCACTTCCAATGCTAGCTTATAATGGATTCATGTTATCTTTACATTTCTGGCCTCTAAGAAGTCCTTACTCTGTCTTGGGTTCACCCGTTACATAACAGAGTTTTGATTTGTTTGTTAATCCGGCATTTTTTGGTGTATAGAATTGCAAAGAGTTTCTCTATACTGCTAGCCCACCATATTGCCAAAAAACAGAAGCCCTCGAACAATGGGAGGAAATAAACACTTATGGTATATATAGTAGAGAAGGCAGAGTTTTCCATGATAATTTTTTAAAAAGACCTCTGTTAAATTTCCAGTTCTTTAACTATAAAATAGGACTGATAATCCCAGAATCAACCCTAATGGGTAGTAAGAAGAGGGTTTCCTCCCAATTCACCTTTGTCCAGTTTAGCCACTCCCTGCTGCCCAGAGTTACTATTTTTACAGACCACCCAGAGGGGGCCAGCACTTTGAATCCTGTGCCAGAAAAAGCTAGATGCCGTTTTTACCATCCACACAACATCAAGAAGGTCAGAAAAATTAACCCTTTTAAGTCTGTTTGGTTTATTTTCGTTTTCTGTGTTATGACTATTCGGTAATCTAAAACTCTGCAAACTAGTCAGCAGTACTGCACAAAACTCTCTTACTTTAGATGTAAGATGTATTTACATTTCATCACCACAAGGGCCTTCAGGAAATGTTTCTTAAGGCATACCTATAGGCAGCAAACTTGTGTGTTATATATTTTTTCACTTGGACCCATACCAATACGGCACAGAAGTTCAATTCGACATGGAACATCTGAAACAACACTGACAACTTTATTATGGTAATGGGATCTGTTCTGAAAGCGTTTCGTTTCCTAAATTTAAAATGCTTTGGAAATCTCTCCTTTAAATGTCTGTTTGTCTGGCCAAGCTTAGTTTTGTGGTACTTAAGAAAGGTTCAGTTAGAACACACAATCTTGCTTTTTTCGATACCAGTTAAAACCCAATAATGCTTAAGGTTTGTAGACTGACAGACACAGCCATGGGTATGGGAGTTATTCAATAAAGGCATTCCAGGTAGTATTAGTAAGGTTCAGCGGGAAGTTTCTGCTCCTCTGGCAGATTCCCAGCCCTGAGATCTTCAGTCTTGCAGTGAAGAGGCTGCAAAGGACAGGGTCAGTCAAGAATGTTCCTGAAGAGCATCCGCGATGGCACATGTCCACTGCCACCGCTGGTTCGGGCCAGGTTTAGCCTCTCAGACCACCGCTACCCTCTCGGCTTTGATATTTCACCATCCGTACCAAATTGTGTCTAGAAGAAATAGTTCCTGGTTTTTATGAGCCAGTTTCTTTTCTATTTCCTTCTTGGTGTCTGGAGGTATTCCAACCTGTTGAGATACTTCGATATTTATCCACCCCTTCCAGCTCTTTGTTACTTTGCTTCAAAGCAAAGGCTTAGGTTTTAACATGTTTGAATTTAAAAATCTGCACACTTCCTAAATCTTCCCGCTGCTTGCTTTCTGCTCCTCAAGCCTTCACAAAGACACACAGATCTCCTCTGCCTGTTCCTCAGGACTTGCAAATATTTAGGCTTTCTTCCATTCTTCATTCTGCTGTTTTCACTGTCCATCTAATTTTTTGGACACAAAATCTTCATGAGAAAATAGGACCACAGTCAGGTGCCTGGGTGGCTCAGTTGGTTAAGCGGCTGCCTTCAGCTCAGGTCATGATCCCGGAACCCCGGGATCGAGTACCACGTCAGGCTCCCAGCTCCATGGGGAGTCTGCCTCTCCCTCTGACCTTCTCCCCTTTCATGCTCCCTCTCACTCTCTCTCTAATTAATAAATAAAATCTTAAAAAAAAAAAAAAAAAGAGAGGGCCATAGTATCCTCCTTCCAAAATGAATCAACTTATCTGCTCACAGAAATGAGATCCATTCCCACACACCCCCTCTACCCTCGGTAGCTATAAACATAATTAATCCATTTTAAAATTTTTGTCTTTTTTTCCCCACAAATCTCTATTTACTCATGAGGGTTCCCACAACAAGGTGGATCACCAGCCCCATCCTCACTTCCTACAGCCCAACCCCATCTGCTTTACTGTCCACCAAAGGCTACTGCATAAAGCCTCTGAGACTGCCATTATCAGAGTTAAATGACAAAATAATTTTAATATGAAGGATATGGGTAAAATATCAACAGGTAGCAAAAAAAATTTTTTTTAATAATTTAAATGCTTGTTCCAGGTATCTCTTCTACATATTCTGTGTAACGTGTCTAATACAGTATGAACTCAAAAATAGGTCAACTCAGAAGTATGACCTCTTTCCACTGAATCACTGTAGTAAAAAGCAGACGGGTATCTGGGGCTCCATGATGGGGTATCAACTACTCTAGCGAGTTGTGCTAATACCAAATGATAATGAAAGTTGAATACAAGATCTACATCTTTTTTAGAAACTATGTAGAAATAAAATGGGAATGACCTAGCTTGACCATCAAACATGTGAAAAAGATACGGGGATTTTACTTAATAATACATGTCTTCGAAACAGTTACCACAATCTTAGGCTGCGTGAAAAAAATGAGCTCTTAGGAAGTAAGGGTTTCACTACAGTCTACACAGGTCAGAAGATAGTGACTAAGGAAACGTGTTGCCTCTGGACATCACCTTATGAAATGAACACTGATAAAACAGTGTCAAGCACGAAGCCTGGAACACAGAGAAGCTCTAAGATAACCATCAAGCGCTAGTTGCCAAATTCAATGTTCTCACCTCAGGTTTCTGCCCCAACAAGCCTGTTTTTGAAATTCTTTCATTCTTGGCTGCAGAAAACCATTCTTCTGGTTCTGTCCCTAACACCACTCACTCTGAGTTTCTTTTCCTGAGTCTGCCATGCTGGTTTCCCCAGATTCTCATTACTTTTCTTCCCCTACTTGTTCTCCTTGGATAATCTCACCTACTCCACTACCATCTGTCTGTCTGTCTGTCACGGTAATTCCCAGTATCTAGTGAGGAACACAAACTTCCCATACTAATAAAAACCATTATCCTCCATCATAAAATGATTCATCCTCCTATTTTCTGCCTTAAATAAGAGTATCGCCATTTAGTCCCTCAAGATAGAAATTTGGAATTATCTTTAGCTTCTCTCTTTTCTTCCTCATGTCCCATTCTGTGTCAGTCAGCAAACCCCAGAGTCTACATCAGAGGCGCACCCTGAGACAGCCTGTCCTTTCGGTCACCACAGTCCAAATCCAGACTCGTATGTATCACTTTAAACACACCAACAGCCTCCCGGCGCTGTCACTGCCAAGACCATCTGCTCAGTCCAGTCCATTCTCGCTACCACCCTTAGTCACCTTCCTAATGTCAAAACAGATCATGCTGCCCCCACCTAAAAACCCAGCGGTGGCCCCCGCTGCACCGCAGCACGCGAGGCTCGTCAGTATCTGGCCCCCACTGTATACCTGTACACAGGTACACCTGTAGCCCCATTTCCCTCATACACATTCCCACTCGTACAAGATATATGTGAATTTTTCACTTTTTCCTGAAGGTGTCAAGCCATTTCCTAACTGTGCCTTGTAACTACTGTGGTCCCTCTGCTTGGCATCTCTTTCCATACTCTGCGGCTGGCAAACTGCTATCCCACTTCCAAGATTCAGCTTCTCCTGCAGGGACTTCCCTTTCTACTGTCATCCAACAAATCTGTTCTGAGCATCTATGAACATGACGCAAACCTTCTCAAGGAATTCTTACTCTCATTTATACTCTTTTAGTAATTTGTTCACACTGCTCTTCCTACATTCACCACATTATAATTGAGTCATCCTTTGCCTTGTCCGTCTTCTCAGCTGGACCATGAGATCCTTGAAGGTATGGCCTGGGTCTAATTACTCGTGGACTCCCCAGCACCTAGGATATACTGATTTCATTCACTGATCAAATGTGCCACGGTAAGTGGGAGTCTGGAAAAGAGGGTCTCCAGGGTTCCTCTGAATCTTAGTGTTCTACAACTCAGACCTAAAAAAAGTGTTACTCAAGCTGTGATTAGCTAGAAACCTGTACCACAATCAACTAGAACACGATAAAATATTTGCATTCTTGATTCCCATTCCAAACCCACTCAATCAGAGACTGCTAATTGCGGCTCTAGCTGTTTACTTTCCAGCTAGGGAGGAAGCCACACAAGTGTCTTATAATCCCTGAGGCCGCTCAAGCATTACAGTATGGGGGGAGGCAGGTTACAGTATTATGATAAAGGCTTCATCATTTTAAAGGTAAGGAACTGAAGCACAGAGGTTAAGTAACTTGCCTAAGACAACAAAGTTACCAAGTGCAGGGGCAAGCATTTGAACTCGGGCAGTCTGATTTCAAGGCCCACCACTGATGTGTTTGGTAACAGAAGCCTTTCTTCATTAAACATCATGAATTTTCTGCCAGACCTAGGTGAAGAACAAGGAAGAGGAACCAATCTTTCTTCTTCCCCCTCTTCTTAACTAAATATTGTCCCTGAGGAGAACAAAACAAGACTGTTTTTCTCTGGCTTATGACTAGAGCTGAAAGAATGAGAACTGAAATTTTCAGCATCAGTACCCAGCACAGACGGCTGTCCGCTTACCTCATGGGTCCGTAGTTGAACACTATAAATGCCAATATTACCATCACACAGATCGCTCTTCGCTTCGGATTAGGAACTTTAAGCCTCTGGTTCTGAAAGAAATAACCACGTTAAATACAGCTGAACCGCATATCGCTCTCACAAAAATCAACATCTAAGATAAGCACACTCCTCTTCACCAATTTTATTATAGTTAAAAAAAAAAAAAAAACCTCACAGGTGAGGAAACAGTACTTTTCACAAGATTAGAGCAGAGCCTTCTAGGTTCCCTGGGGCAGCAGCAAGGGAAAAGGAGAGAGGGACACCAGAGGGGAGAAACACAAGGGCCATTCCCTTGCAGTCTCCTCTGCACCCAAAAGGAAAGAATTCAACAATTTAACATTTTATGGATCTTCAAAGAATTTTAAAAGATATCTGTAGTTTATTTCCCTGTCTCTTAAATCCCTTAATATGCGCTCAGTCAGGGCAAGAGAGAACAGTGGGAAAAGCCCCACACAGTAGGCACAGACATCCCTTTGGAGTAGGAAATTCTGAGACAGGAAGTTTCATAGACAGAATTAAGAAGATTGACTTCATCGGGACTAGCATGGCAACAAAATGCAAAAACCATAATAGTAGTCAGGTAGACAGAGAAAAGACCTTAAAATTTTTTATTTTGTGTTTTCCTTCTTCCTTTTTTTTTTGTTTTGTTTTGTTTTTGAGAGAGTAAGAAAGAGAGCGCATGAGGGGAGGGACCTCATCGGGCTGCCTCAGTAACACTTACCTCTGACACGACTTCATCCAGCTGTCGCTTCAGAGATCCATTCTCTTTCTTTAGCTTCTCGTTCTCCGAAAGCGCAGCCTTTAACCTGGCCTCTAAACCCAGCATGTATTCCTTCTTCTTCTTGCGGGACTGACAAGCAGACTCTCGATTTTTTATCATACGTTGCTGTCTCCTTAGCACGGCAATCTAGCGAAAGTTGTAACAAATCAGAAATATCCTGCTTTTAGAATCAGATCGGAATATACTGATTTTTTCCCCATCATTTTTAAACAAAACTGTTCAAACACAAGTTACTGGCTGTTTTAAAAAAGGTTTTAAAAGATATTAACTCAAATTAAGCAAACTGAAATCAAATGATGAAAAGTGGGCCTCTAAAACCTAAAATGATATTTTCTGATGTTTTCTAAGGCTTATTTATTGATCTTCCATTTTTCCCTTTAGAAACTCCCTCAGGAAAAAAAGAAAAAACTCTCAGAAAGTGCCCTTACATATCCATATACGTACACATTCATACACTTCACTCCATGTCTCAGGCCCTGAACTATTTTCCAGAACCACACATCCAGGACTTGTAAGGCCACTTGTACTTGCAAAGTCACCATCACTTCGAATTCAGTCTGTACAAACTGCATCATCTCCCTCTGCCTAGATTTGTTACCGATACATCTTCTATCAGTGGTAAATAAGTCTCAAGATATCTAGGAAGAAGTGACCATTAACTGATTTTTCCCTTCATTCGCCATATTTATTCCCTCTCTCAACCTCTGATTCATTAAACATGTACTGAGGATATGCTAATGACCAACTTTCTTCTGGTGACAGAGTGTCTCAGTTATCTCATCTCTTCCTGCCCTCACCCTCCCAAGGAAGGCCCTTACTAACTCATCCCCAGATCATGGCAATCATCTCCTAAATATGTTCAATGATCTCCAATCTCTTCCTATCTGCCATTTGTAAGATAACTCACCAGGGAGAAACTAAACTGTTTATCTTGCCACTCTATTGCAAAAACGAGCTTCATGCGTCCTCACCGACCACCTTTGCTTTCAAAGCCTTCCCATAATGTGACCACCCCTCTCAACAACCATATCTCCAGCCCTAACCTGACAACTAGTCAATCCACAGCCAGGTACTTATCACGTAAGGCCATTCCAAGATCTGCACACATGCCTAAGTCATTCCTTTAGTTATAGTGTTTACTTCCAATTTAGGATGCTCTCTCCTCCACTAACTTAATTTTAAGGACCTTCTGCACTCTGATTATGCTAAACCATCTTCCCCGAACGTCTTGTGCTCTTGTAATTTGGAAAATACACCTGAACACTTAACGGTCTAAACTGTTTTGTGACTGTTAACTCTCTCTCTCAACCACCTTGGAAACCAAAACCATGTAATACTACCTTTTTCTTTCCTACCCTCAGTATCTACCATAATCAAAACTTAACTGAGTAAAATCATGTTTGTCATGTTTTCTAAACAAGTTATGGAACCTATTTATTACAGCATTAATCTAATTTATTTGAGGCAGAGGGTGAGGTACCAAAGTTAAGTCCATAAAAAGGACCAAATAACATTAAGTTGATAATTTTAAGTAAGCAGATGACTGAATTACTGACTTTATATGTTCTTTTTTTAAGATTTTATTTATTTATTTGACAGACAGAGATCACAAGTAGGCAGAGAGGCAGGCAGAGAGAGAAAGAGAGGAGGAAACAGGCTCCCTGCTGAGCAGAGAGCCCGATGCGGGGCTCAATCCCAGGACGCTGGGATCATGACCTGAGCCGAAGGCAGAGGCTTTAACCCACTGAGCCACCCAGGCGCCCCTGACTTTATATGTTTTTAAAAAATAAACATTCCAGGGGCTCCTGGGTGGCTCAGTGGGTTGAAGCCTCTGCCTTCGGCTCAGGTCATGATCATAGGGTCCTGGGATCGAGCCCCGCATCAGGCTCTCTGCTCAGCAGGGAGCCTGCTTCTCTCCCTCTCTCTCCCTGACCACCTCTCTGCCTACTTGTGATCTCTGTCAAATAAATTAATAAAATCTTTAAAAAAAATAAAAAGTAAACATTCCACTCCACGGTATTCAATAATTCTTACTGAGACTAGTAAACAGAATTAAATCATTTAATATCGATTTCTTTTAAAACAACACAATTCCAAACCCATGCTACATTCCCTCAAAAGAACCAAAACCAATCTCTCTGCAGTAAACACTGTCAACAAAATTTCAATCAGAACCTGCAAGGAAAAAAAGCCACATGGGATGTCAAAAGAGGGTGTTTTTCTCTTTTCTTCCTTTAACTAAAACTTCCTAAGAATGCTAACTTACAGAACTGTCACTTGTAAAATTTCCCTATGGAATAACTACCCCCCACATCCCCCCCCCCATAATGCCGCGCACATGTGCGCACGCACACAGCAGTGGGCAAGCCATGATGAATGGATTATTCACCACGTCAAACTACTCTCTGGACAATGCCACTTTGTTCAATCTACTGTTGTTCTTAGAGTTCTTCATGGTGACTGGGAATGTCAATGTCTGTAATTAATACTTAATACCCGAGTGCTGAAGTACATGCAACACTGAGCAAGCGCGGGACAGAGAAGGTTCCCAGATGGAAGAGTTTATACTGCAGTTAGATAAAAGGCAACCTTGCTTTAAAGGCTAATTAATCTATGGAATTTAGGGAGGCTTACAGACGGAACACCATTTAATAAATTTCAAACAAGGACTAGGAACTTCTATAAACAATAAAAGCACCTGCATATTATAAAGCATTAAGGTCTCAAAGGCTGTCAATGCACATGCCTCATGCAGAAAAAATGAAAACCACCTGTGGCCATCCATTTCTTCCCATGGAAAAGGATCCAATAGCTCTGAAAATAAATACTCAATACTACCGATAGACACAAAGGATAGAGAATAAAAATAAATGAAACCCACAGGCATCACTGAACACAAGAATTTCAACTTTACATCTCAGCAAGCTCTCTTCAGCTATCTGGATAAGTTATTCTGTATTTCCTAGACAAAAAAAATTATTATTTTCAGACTAACACACACACACGCACACAGACACATACACACACCCCTGTGGTGTTTGGTTTTTTGGTGGGGGGGATATATTTTACAAGAAAAAAAATTAGACCGTAATTACTGTTTTGTAAACTGACTTTTGTACCCACTGTGTTACAATCATCCTTGACATGCAATGAGAACGGCAGCATAGTATTTCAATTATTTTGATGTTCTATATTGAATCTCCTCTTACTGAAATTATTACAGTTTTCAAGATTCTCTGAGATAAGCCTCATCATCTGATGAGTGCCACGGCCAGAACTCAGGTCGGCTGACTGTAAGCCCAGCACACAACAGCACCACACTGTTTTTATTTTTATTTATTTCTTTTAAAGATTTTATTTATTTGACAGACAGAGATCACAAGGAGGCAGAGAGGCAGGCAGAGAGAGAGGAGGAAGCAGGCTCCCCGCCGAGCAGAGAGCCCGATGTGGGGCTCGATTGCAGGACCCTGGGACCATGACCTGAGCCGAAGGCAGAGGCTTCAACCCACTGAGCCACCCAGGAGCCCCAACACCACACTGTTTTTAATATCAAATGGAAGTCCTGGATCCCAGCGTGGAACTCCAACCTCAGTGAACTCTGTGCTTACTTTCATTATGCACCTGTTTGAAAAGAAAGGTTTATGGAAACACTTGTATTTGGAAGCTTAATCTCCTTTAGCAGTCTGAAAACAAAATCAATACTATGGCTCATTAATCAATTGACATTTCTCTTCTTACGGGCATATCGGATGATTTAACATGACTAAAATGAGTGAACAGCTGGTCAGTCCCTGCTTCTGATCATCCTGCCTTCAGACGACTCCACCTTCAAGCATTGTGCCTTGGAACAAGAAAAAAGAAAAACTTCACAGCTGTAAAATATTCTCTCCCTTTGGTGCCCCCATTCTGTAATATGGTGTTGCATTATTCAGCAAACATTTGTTTGACTGTAAAAAAGACTTGTGTAAAAAGAGAACTTTCACAAATGAATGAGTACTTTCTGAAGCCTCAACCAACTTAAGAGTCAAAATTCCAAGTCTTTTAAAAGTTATCAATCAATAAACACTGTATTATGTTCTTCTTATAAGTAAAACAGACCGTTTGGACCTTTGATTCTGTGATGTTGCCAAGAAATGAGCTTCAAAGTCCTGTATGACTATAAATCAAAGATATTAAAATAGGGTATTTTAATGCTAAGAAATACATTCCAACATCTCATATAAACTCAAGCGAGATCAGGTACTGGTAACTATGAAGAATCACCGGTTTACACATTTCATTCTCTCAATTGTAATTCTTATTTTGCTGAATCTCTAAACTAATATACAAACTGTTACTGATTAATGACAATATCTTCATATCGGACAAACCAATTTTTCCATTACATACAAAAGAAGCTTTGTCTACTTGAAACTAATTTAAAAGCCAAAGAAGTAAATTATCTTATACATTTCTAATTTATATGACACATTACTGCACATCATAGTAAATATACTTATAAATACTTTCTAAAAATATGTGTACAGCTAAACTCATTAGCATATTTAATGTGTGGGACTCTCATTTTAAATATTCAAATAAATTAAGTTATTTTAGTTTGATTTCTCTAACAATGCTTTAAGAATACTCCCTTTTTAAGGGCACTGGGCTGGCTAAGTCAGTGAAGCAAGCAACTCTTGATCTCAGAGTTTTGAGTTAGAGCCCCATGTTGGATATAGAGATTACTTAAAACAAACAAATGAATCATTTAAAAAAATTCCTTTTTTCTCAGAAAATTGTTTAAAACAGAAAACGGGAAAATTTCCTCTTATACTACCCGTACTCTTCTCAAACCTCATGACAGAAAGCCAACATTTTAAGAAATTGTGTTGGGGGGGGCACCTGGGTGGCTCAGTGGGTTAAAGCCTCTGCCTTCGGCTCAGGTCATGATCCCAGGGTCCTGGGATCGAGCCCCGCATCGGGCTCTCTGCTCCGCAGGGAGCCTGCTTCCTCCTCTCTCTCTGCCTGCCTCTCTGCCTAGTTGTGATTTCTCTCTGTCAAATAAATAAAATATTTAAAAAAAAAAAAAAAAAGAAATTGTGTTGGGTGTGTGTCTGTTAGACCCAGTTCCTAGTCAGCAAAAATTAAATAAAGCAGCTTCATTACTGGCAACCTGAGCCATTTAACTGGCAGAGTCGAAGAAATAATCTTCACCCTGCAAATTATTATTATTTTTTTTAATGAAGAATGCCTTTGGGCATGTAGTGTGATTTCCTGAGTAAGAAAGGGTGAGAGACAAAATCCCTGCCGATGGTAGGGCCAGGCTGCCTTATCTAATCTCATGTTCTGAGGGAAGAGAAAAAACCGGTAGAGAACGAAGGCAGGAGTATCCTCCAGATGCTCTTAGGAAAGCCACACTGCGCGGCAGAGCCTCCTTAAGAATGGAGAAAGTCCCCTGCACAGGGATCATCAAAGGACCCTCAGAGCAGTTTCCTGTGCCTTCAGTTAATGATTCCTCTGTTTTCTACGTCCCTAGAAATACCTGGTGTAGCTACCTAAGAGTCATAGTAATTTAGGGTCCTGTGTGGCTTGGTCAGTTAAGTATCTGACTCTGGATCCTGGCTTGGGTGTCGATCACATGGATGTGGAACCTACTTAAAAAAAAAAAAAAAAAAAAGCATAATAGCAATTTAAGTCATTAGAGGACAATAATCCAACACTGGAAGTTGGGTGTCCTTAACTCTTATTTCAGCACTGCAGTGAATTAACTGAAAGATCTTAGAAGAATCATTTCTTCTCCTGGGGCCTATTTGTATAGTAATACAGGGATTTAGACCAGATCAGTATTTTTGAAATTATAACCCAATATCAAGTAGTGTAATAAATTTAGTAGATCACAAAAGCCTCAAAAAAAAAAAACTGACAAAGTCACAGGATGGAATAAAAGAAAACAGAATACTTTCTATGTAGCAAGAGCTTACTGTCTCACTAGACTTGTATGTGTTAAGAAAGATGTGAAACACATTTCTTACTGTGGACTGTGGGTAAAAACTTGAGATCCGTCCCATTAATCTTCTGAAGGTCTCATTCCATCCAAAACCAAAATGGTCCTAGTCCTGATGCTAAGCAAGTATACTGAACTGCCACATATCCTAGTAATGACTACTGCGTCCCAAGACAGAAGAGATTAACTTTGCTGCAAATTTTATCTGAAATCACCAAACTGTCCGTATACTGTCAGCCCTCACACTTTGTCTCTCAAGACTTAAAACCGCCTGCTGAAATTTTTTAAAAATTAAGAGTACATCTGTAGAGGGAGAAGCAAGTTTCAAGATGCAGGTCATTTGCAGTTTGTACTGCACCGCGCTCTCTTGACAGTAAAGCCCCGTGAAGGGAGCACAGAGTGGGGACAGCACACTGGACCAAGACAAGGCCCAGACCTGAATCCCAACTCAGCTGCAGCAGGTCGAGCGATGGAGGCGAGGATTACACGACTCATGGATGTGAGGGTCTCTGTCAACTGTCACGCACCACACACACGTAAGTGGCAGTAAAAAGAGATGCCCTGCGGCTATGAAGAAACTGACTGAGGAGGCAAACAGTCTGAACTTCACCACCAATGCCTCACAGCTGCTCAGATAAACTGTGAAACTAAAGCAATATTGAAATTATCTGCCCTCATTTCAGCTATTTTCACAGATTTTAAATGTTAAAAATGACTTAAGAAACAAAAACAAAAACAGACAAAATCTGGAAATCCCATTTAATTGCTGCAGAAGCAGAAAAAGAGCTTAAGGGTAAAAAGCTGACTGAGATCCTCTGAGAGCCCTCCGTCTGCTCCTTACCCCGTACGTATCGGGGCTCTCGCTCACCTCAAAGGGCTGTCGGGAGGTTTAAAGTGCGTCGCTGTGATTATCCGAGAGTCATGAGCTTAGAGGCAAGGGTGACCCACACCACTTTATCAGCATTCACCATCTCGGCAATATGGCCTGGCCTAAAACACCTCACCAACTGACTCCTTTCATGGTGAAAGGGGAATAAATATCACCCACTTCACAAGGATTTTGTGAGAGTCAAATAGAACTATGTAAAACTAAATGATTTATAATGCAGTAAGAATGTGGAGTACTTATTAAAACTTGTATCAGAGGGGCGGTTGGGTGGCTCAGTGGGTTAAGTCTCTGCCTTCGGCTCGGGTCATGATCCCGGGGTCCTGGGATCAAGCCCCGCATCGGGCTCTCTGCTCAGTGGGGAGCCTGCTTCCCCCCTCTCTCTCTGCCTGCCTCTCTGCCTACTTGTGTTCTCTGTCTGTCAAATAAATAAATAAATAATCTTAATAAAAAAAACAAAAAAAAAAAACTTGTATCAGAGGGGCACTGGGGTAGCTCAGTCGGTTAAGTGGCTGGCTCTAGATTTCAGCTCAGGTCATGACCACACGGTCCTGGGACAGAGCCCTGCATGGGCTCCGTGCTCAGCGGGGAGTCTGTCTGAGATTCTCTCTCTTTCCCTCTCTGCCTCTGCCCTCCCCCCACCGTTCACATGCTCTCTCCCTCTAATATTTTTAAAAAAACAAAAAACAAAAAACCGACCATATTAGAAAAGAGCCAAATTCTTCTAAAGCATCAGAAAGACAAAAACTGTGCAAATGTTCCAGATTAAAAGAACCTAAACAGACAACTAAATGTATCTGGCCCCAGACTGGGTCCTGTATTGAAAGGGAAAAAAATTCAATAAAGGATATTACATCAGCCAACAAAACTGTAATAACTGACAGCAGGTTAAAGTATTTAACAAATGTAATTTACAAAGTTGATTACTGTGGGTATGTAAGAGAATATCCTTATTCTGAAAAAACACACCCTGAAAAATTAGTGGTAAAAATTATAACATATGGTTACAATGGTTTGGGGGGGAAAGAGGAGTCTGTGTGTGGAGAGACAGAAAGAAAGAATGAATAAAGCAAGTGGGGTAAAATGATAACAGGTTAACGGGTGAAGGAACGTGGGCATTCTCTGGAGGACTTTTGTTTCTGCAACTTTTAAGTATCTGACATTGTTATCACATGGAAAGTCTAATGTACACGTACACACACACACACTTTCAGGGCTGCAGTGCACGTACCACGCTGGGGAATTACAAGAAAGACATACAGAGGGGCGCCTGGGTGGCTCAGTGGGTTAAGCCTCTGCCTTCAGCTCGGTTCATGATCTCAGGGTCCTGGGATCCAGCCCCACATCAGGCTCTCTGCTCAGCAGGGAATCTGCTTCCCCCTCCCACTCTCTGCCCGCCTCTCTGCCTACTTGTGCTGTCATATAAATAAAATCTTTAAAAAAAAAAAAAAGAAAAACACACACAGATACTTTAGATCTCGTAATAGCAAGGGGAGATAAGAGCCACAGAAAATATTCACCATGACACTTAATCCCTGAATAGCATTCTTTACCCAGTCAAAAGTTCTCTTCTATTAGTAATTAATATTCTTTCACATATTTTAAAATAGTCATCTTTCAGAGGGCATACCCCTTCAACAATACAGAGCCACTGATACCTTCCTGAAAAACCTGCCATTCTCTTTTGTGAATTATCTATTCATATATTTTGTCCTATTTGTTGGGTTAACTTGCATTTTTCTCACTGATGTGTAAATACTCTCTATATTAAAAAGTGTTTCAAAAAGACTATGAAAACTTACACATGAATGTTCACTTGATCTTAGCCAAAAGGCCGAGGAGCGATTACACATGAATGTTCAAAGCAGTATTATTCCTAATAGCCCAAAAGTGGACACCACCCAAATCCCCATTAACTGGTAAATGGATAATCCAAATGCCTTCTAGCCAAACAACGGGAAATCATTTGGCAACAAAAAGGTGTAAGTACTGATACACGTTATGCTTTGAATGAACCTTGAAACCATTGTGCTAAGTAAAAGAAGTCATACACAAACGGCCGCCCTGGATAATTCTATTGACATGAAATGTCCAGAATAGGCGATTCCATACAAACAGAATGCACACTAGTGGTTGCCAGGGGCTGGGAAAAAGATCAGAACAGGAATGACTGCTAATGGGTACGGAGCTTCTTTTTAGGGTGATGAGAACATTCTGGAATTAGATAGCAGTGACTGCAGCAGGACTCTGTGACTATACTGAAAACCACTAAATTTCAGAACTCAATGGTGTGTGAATTTTATCTCAACAAGCTACTAAAAAAATTACCCAGGAAGCTACAGACTCTCTCTCCAGACACATGCACAGACCCAGGATTATAAACGATTATGCAAGGAAGGGGGGACATAAGGAAAAGGGGAACTGTCTGTGGAGACACCGTCCATAGACGCTCTGAGAAGCCTCATGACTGGCACTCTCATACACTCAAAATGGAAGGATGAATTAAAACTACTACCCCAACGGTGGCCCATTTAACTATATTTATCAATACTGAAAAACTTCCTACCTTCTGACTCTCTTCCTACAGTCCTGCACATAAGCAACATTAAGTTAAGTACCAAGTTATTCGATGGAGGAAGGCTTACAAAGAAAAACACTTTCAAGGTCTTAAGTAATTATGATGCCTGTATGAAACAGACTACCATGCAGCTATTAAAGAAAAAAGAAAAATGTTTATGTACTGATCCGGAGAGTTCCCTAAGATACACCAAATGAGAAAAGCAAGGTGCAGGACAGAATGGACGTGCTCGTTACCACTTCTGTAGAACAGGTAAATGGCTAAAACTAGAATCACATTAAGGAACTGTCTCAGGACAGAGGCACAAAAAATGAGTGACAACGACTGCTTCTGGGCAGGGGGACCGAGTGGCTATACTCATCTACGACATGGAAGGACTGTCCTCAGGGACAGGCTGCAGGAAGGGAAATCAGAGAAAAGAGAATTAAGTGTTAATTATTTATGAAGATAGAAATCAGGATCCCGGGGCGCCTGGGTGGCTCAGGCGTTGAGCGTCTGCCTTCGGCTCAGGTCATGATCCCTGGGTCCTGGGATTGAGCCCTGCATCAGGCTCCCTGGGCTCCCTGCTCTGCAGGAAGCCTGCTTCTCCCTCCCCCACTCTCCTTGCTTGTGTTCCCTCTCTCGCTGTGTCTGTCTCTGTCAGATAAATAAATAAAATCTTTTTTAAAAAAAAAATCAGGATCCCTTTAAGAATAATTATTTATTAACCTTATCAAGCTGCTTAAACTGAAAACTACAGAACAAAGAATGCTCCAGTTGCTAGGTCAGAAATCTAATACAATAGAACCTAGAGGGGGAATAAAACCACCATCTGCTCACTTCCCTTTCCAAAGCTACTGTAACCACAAATGAAATTACTTGCCAAAGTCCTTATTCAAGATAAATTTTTTTAAAGCCCCAAAGAGAAACTACAAGTATTTTAACAAAGCATGTTTTTCTTTGATTTGCACAGTCCCTGGCAGCAGCAAAGCCAGAAAAGCAATCAGCACAGAAGTAATATTTTACTAAAATCTGGATAGCTTTGGAGTCCTCCAAATCCTTCCTGCTGAACTGGTTCTGATGGATTCCTCCATTTTAAAGCCTAAAGAAATATCACAATCTCAATGTCTTTGTTATTAAAGAATTCAGTCACGGAAAAGTATCTATTCATTCTTCATCTTAGATCTAGGCTGGCATCATTTAAGGATGGATATTCAGCTCCTACTTGGACCTAACAGAGGACTTACTCTTGGGTGTTACAGATAAAATAAGCAGCTTAAGCGTCATTAGAAACAACGCTTTTTTTTTTTCTCTCCTGAAACAGAATGCAGGCACTCTCCATTTTTCTAAGGGTTTCTCTGCAGTGCTTTGCATTGTAAATGAATTATTTTAGATGCAAATTTTTCTTGAAAGATACTCCTCCAGGGGTCTCTTGGGAGTCCTGCTGCTATACGTCTTGCTGGGCATGCCAAGGCCCTAATCGCTCTTCACCCAGGCCCTTTCTCAGGGCTGTGTTTCCAGCAAAAAACCTTGCGAGATGACGTAATGTCTTTCTCTGGACAATGAGGAAACTTGCTCACTGCTCGCTGGAGAAGTGCTAGACTCCCAAAACTCAGCCCTCCTGCACAGCCATAAAGGAACGCTGTGTGTACTGGCCCTGTCCCGTCCCAGATCACATCACCTCCACGCTCAAAGTACTAACAATACCTGAAATCTTGAGCCGAACTAACACTGTCTTCCAGAGAAAAGAAATTAACAAGGTTCCGTTCGGTCCGCCAAAGGAATCCCCTTCACACTATTTCTAATATCTGCAGGCAGGTGGAAAGGGATCCCCCCGGCCCCTAGCTTCTCATGTTGGCTTTAGTGACCAGGACAGGGACTCTCAAGGGTTAGGGACCGGGTTGGGAGGGATCAAGGTCATTAAGTAAAGAATCAGAACAGTGCAAGAATAAAGGGTTTGTAAGATGTCTAATGGGGTGAATGGACTGAGAGGAAGGCCTGAGGCCTCCGTCAGCAAACCCTGTACCCTTGATCAGCCTCCCATCCAGGATTTCTAATTCTGGCCTAGCCCCTGATCATTTTCTTTCCATTGTCACCACCTACTGACTTCCATTAAGGGTTTGGGCTCCACCATGGTCCGCCGCGGAGGACACAGAATATCATTTCCCCACTTGTTTTCCCCTGGTCTTTTATCCCCCCAAAATAATAACAACAATGTAACTCCATGGCCCTAAAACCAGGGCCATAATGTTTCATGAACTTCATGGAATTATGATGGGTACGGAGTAGTAGTTACAGCAATGCAGATCCAAATAGTCTGCCTAGAGGCACCTGGGTGGCTCAGTGGGTTAAGCCTCTGCCTTCTGCTCAGGTCATGATCTCAGGGTCCTGGGATCAAGCCCTGCATCACGCTTTTCTCAGCAGGGAGCCTCCCTCCCCGTCCCCCTCTACCTGCCTTTCTGCCTACTTGTGGTGTCTCTCTCTCTCTCTCCGTTAAATAAATAAATAAAATCTTTTAAAAAATAAATAAACGAATAGTCTGCCTACGTTCAAGTCCATGGTTTGATGTCTGGCAACATTCAATAGCCCTTTAAAGAAAGATACGCACCCTTGCCTATGAGGCAACTTTGCAGTTCTAAGATTGCCTTTTACTGAGAAATAAGAGAATTTCTACACTGAAATGAGAGACCATGTTCATTTTTTCCATCACGATCAGAGCCAAAAACCAACCATATTTCTTGAAAACTTGGTAAGGTTTCCAAGAGTTAAACAGAACAGATTTACCAGCAAAAGACAGGAAGAGTGAGATTATAATTTGAACCAGGCAAACTGTTTCGTAACAGAAAATGTGGCACCAAATGCAGTCTGCAGAATCTGGAATGCAAAAAACGCTACTCAGGGCCGTAGCAGGCCTCTAGAGAGTGAAACTAGCCAAACGAAAGAACAAAAAAGGTAGGAAAAAAGAAGCCATGTCGGCATTATAAAGCCACGAAAGACTGATATGCTTTCTTCTGCTGAATTATAGCTTTTTCACCAGGCTTTTGATTCAAAAGCACATAATGAAAAATTTTTCTTTTTGGCCATTTTGAATCCAGATTTTATACTACTTCAAATTTATCATAATTTAATAGGACTTGAGTCTAACAAACATGTGCACTATTAAGGTCAACCAAGTTTTAACACAGGGGACTATACCAGCAGATCAAAGTTTCCTGCAGCTCCTTCTGGAACAAATTTTCTTTGGGTTCCTGAGTGGCTTGGCCAGCTGATAGGACAGACTGATGTTTCTTTACTTGAAATAAACATTAAGTCAAAACCTCGACCAGAGAACTCACACTGCAAAGACCTGGCTCACTTCCTGATGTGCTGGCCAAGGAAAAATCAGCACAAAACCTCAATGCAGGTTGACTAGAAATTCACTCTGATCGCCTTGAGGTCTCTTGCACTAGACACACAGTACGTGAAATCTCTCTTCTATAATACTGTCAACTCTAAACTCTGGAAAATAATAACAATGGTAGCCAATAAATATTGCTTTAAAAAACAAAAAGATGATGCCTGTTGGGCCTATACTTTTGCACCTCACACATCCCCCAGTTCAATGTCGACTGAGACTTTATCTGAATAATTTACTGATGCAAGAGCAGGACAAACATGTTCTTTCAGGGCGCCTGGGTGGCTCAGTGGGTGAAAGCCTCTGCCTTCGCTCAGGACATGATCCCAGGGTCCTGGGATGGAGCTCCGCATGGGGCTCTCTGCTCAGCGGGGAGCCTGCTTCCCTTCCTCTCTCTCTGTCTTCCTCTAGATTTAGATTTAAATCTAAATAAAGATTTAAATAAAATCTTTAAAAAAAATGTTCTTTCACACCAAGGAACTTATGGCGAACGTCTGTTCAACAAATAATTAATTGAAATGTTCAGCGACTACAGAATGGGTCTGTAGAATACAACGATGAGTGCCAACATTACAGGCGCTCATTATTCAGATATTAGCCTAGAAGAAAAAAAAGGCTTCCTCCTGCTTTTTTTTTTTTTTTTTTTTAAGATTATACTTATTTGTCAGAGAGAGAGAGACAGAGAGAACACAAGCAGGATGAATGGGAAGCAGAGGGGGAAGCAGAGGGAGAAGTATCCCCTCTGGGGGTACAGGCATCCCCGTCCTCCTGTTTTTAAATGCAATGACACGATCAAAGAATTTTAGGATGAGACAAAATCTTTCTATAATATATCTGCACCTATTCTAGCTGAGTCCTCTGGAACAACCCAGAACAATCATCCTGTTTTCTACACAGCAACCTTCACATCCTGGACTCAGCTCCCAGACCTATGCTCAGTGATCTCTTCTGGTTCATGGAGTCATTCCAACCCTTAAACCATTCCTCTACCAGAACATCATTTCAAGACATCTTCCCTATCCTAGCCCCATGCCTCTGGACTGTCCCACAATCGGATGTTAGAAAGCCAAGAATACAGACTAACACTATGTGGATAATTTAACAGCTGTGACATACTGTCGATCTATATTTTTTAAAGTTCTAATTAGTCTTTACCTTTTTTCATGTCTAAGATATTTCATAATAAATATTTTAAATGTCTTAACATGATATAAAGACAACTCTGAGGGCTCCTGGGTCGAGCGCCCAACTCTCAATTTCAGCTTAGGTCATAATCTCAGGGTGGTGGGATCGAGCCCTGCATCAGGCTCCGTGCTTGGTGGGGAGTCCATTTGATAGTCCCCCTCTCCCTCTCCCTCTGCCCCTCTCCGCTATATCAGCATGCACACTCTCACTCTCTCAGATAAAGAGAGGACTCTTTAAAAATAAAAAGACAACACTGAATATTTTCTATTGCCAGTTGCGTTTGGGAGTATCACAGAACAAATATTCAAATTCATAACTTAAAGAGGATTAAAAGGAAATTTTAAAGGATCATTTAAAAAATACTCTCTTTCATCATTCTTAGCTATCTCAGTCTCCTGTGAAAAACATACTCTTTCTTTTATTGGCTATATAACTTTTTAGTCGAAAATAGCACAGGATATTTTTGGACTTTTGTTGTTATTTACTTACTGTGGAAATTTCCCCATACACCAAAAGGAGAGAAAGATTATACCCAACTTTAACGATCACCAAGATTTTGCCAATCTTGTTTCCTCCATCCTGTGTTCCTCGCCTCCTGCCCCAGAGTATTTTAAGCAAATCCCAGCATCGTATGATTTCGTCCTCAACTGAAGCCCAAACTGTATACTAGTGCCTATTATGCCATACCACTATGCTTAAACTTCTCTAGTCCTCAAAATAAACGAACTTTAACAGTCAAGGCTAATCCTGTACTATCCATGTGTATTCTCGTTCGACACTAAATTTTCTTCCATGTCTGGACACACGGAGTTTTCAAAACGTACAGAAACTATGGGAATTACTGGAGATCTTCAATGTTCTGCTTTCATCAGATAATATTCCTTTGTTATGGGTCTTTAAAATACTGCTGAATGGACATTACTTAGTTGTGTTTATGCAACAACGGAGCAATTTTACTACGGGGCTGCTAACATGCTAGTTAATAAATTACGGTACATCAGATTGTAATAATGCACAAAATTTTAGAAGTATTTTGCAATACCTAAAGAAAAGAGTAGCAGTATTAACAACCAATAATAACTAATTTTATTTTAAAGAAAACATATGCGTTTGCCTTCCCAGTAACAATTAAAGAGAATCCACTGTCAAAGTGATTATTTGAGTTTAACGTCATTAAGCTTTAAGCCTATAATGTTCAATAACTAAGTAATACATGAGATACTTTTGTATCGCTTTTAAAGAAAGCAAAAGGTAGCTGGCAAATGCTATAACTGGCTTTGAGGAAGACAGATCTTAGGAAACTTTCTGTGATTTGTAAATTATAAGAAAAAAAAAACAAAAACCTAAAATGTGCTAGAAACTCAGAATTTGCAACGACAGGAAAATACGAACTAATCATTAAGCGAGCTCCTAAGAGTAGCAAGTCATCATTTTGCAGTGGTGAAAACCCTTCAATAAATCAGGAGAGAAGGTAAATATAAATCCTGACCCAAAAAAATGGTCTACAGGCTCTTATCTGGGAACTGCCAAAAACATTTCAATTAGGAGACATGAAAGAGTCTTGGAAAATACTAGTGTCTGACTGGGCTGGGGGAGGGCCTTGCAGAATGTGAGGAGAGGGCTTGACAGGAGTTACAGAGGAAAGTTTACAAACGTCACTTTTCATCAAACAACTTCAGACTTTCTAAAACCTTTGCGCTTAGATTCTGACGTGCTAATTTGCCAAGGCAAGGTAACAGACTTCAAAAAGCAAAAACAAGGCAACAAAAACAAAACAGTGTGGTTTCGTCCCTGTTGACTTTTTCAGTCAGGCATGATAAAGCACGAAGGGGCACCACTCACATCCGAGCCCACGCTTCTCACGGTGCTTTGTAGGACAGGTTTAGTCGCCGCGAGTTTTCCATTCACTGGGCTGTTTGCCACAGGGGCCGGCACCACATTCACCATGTGATTAGGTAGTTGTGTGGCTCCCCCGGCGACAGCAAGGACTGGGGCAGAAGAGGGCAGGGCTCCAGGGGCCTGAAGTTGTACAACCGCAGGCTGGGAGAGCACGACGGTCGGACCTGCGGTGGAGGAAACAGGAAAGGAGTCAGAGTGTGTGTGACCACTATGACAAAGGACAGTGTTTGACATTTAGGTCTCTTTTGTGGACACAAGAGGAGGACACTGAGGGTGTTTAAAACCACCAATTAAAACATAATCAACAGGGGCGCCTGGGTGGCTCAGTGGGTTAAAGCCTCTGCCTTTGGCTCAGGTCATGATCCCAGGGTCCTGGGATCGAGCCCCACATCGGGCTCTCTGCTCAGCGGGGAGCCTGCTTTCTCCTCTCTCTCCCTGCCTGCCTCTCTGACTAGTTGCAATCTCTGTCTATCAAATAAATAAATAAAATCTTTAAAAAAAAAACATAATCAACAGCAGCACACACGCACAGGGACTTCGGATGTTTTGTTTTTAATGGAACCAACTACATTTGTTTCCTCTGAAGTTATCATGAACAATGTATGTCCACATTTTTTCTCAACTATATTCAAGTCAAACTTGCTGAGTTACACATAGATTTCTCTATTAACCACTGAAATTTATCAGTGCCAAGAAGTATTTTTCATATTATAAATAATGAATCTTTTATCCTGAGCACTGAGAGCCACGTATTTTAAATTAACAGGATTTAAAACTACAGCACCAAAAATATACAAATGGAGATGCGGTGACTCAATATGGGGCAGCACAGGGACTACAAGTATCAAAAATGTTAAAACTTGCAGTAATACCTCCCAAAGCCGAGATCTGGACGAATCCCAAGTATCTACTAACTGATGAATGGACAAAGAACAAGCGTCCTATATGAGCAATGGAATACTATTTCGCCGTAAAAAAGATGAGATCTTGCCATCTGCAAAAACATGGATGGATCTAGACACGATTCTGCTAAGTGAAATAAGTCCAAGAAAGACAAACATGTGTGGAATTTAAGAAACAAATGAACAGAGAAAAGGGACAGACAACAATAAAAACAGACTCCAGGGACACCTAGGCGGCTCAGTCATCTAAGCGTCAGACTCTCGCTCTCAGCTGGAGTCGTAATCTCAGGGCCATGAGAACAAGTTCTGTGTCAGGCTCCAAGTTGGGTGTGGGGCCTGCCTGGGATTCTCTCTTTCCCTCTCCCTCTGCCACCCTTGCCCCACTGCCCATTCATACTCTGTCTCTAAAAAAATAGAAGCAAAAAATTAAAAAAAACAAAACCCAGGGGCGCCTGGGTGGCTCAGTGGGTTAAAGCCTCTGCCTTCGGCTCAGGTCATGGTCTAGGGGTCCTGGGATCGAGCCCCGCATCGGGCTCTCTGCTCCGCAGGGAGCCTGCTTCCTCCTCTCTCTCTGCCTGCCTCTCTGCCTGCTTGTGATCTCTGTCTGTCAAATAAATAAAATATTAAAAAAACAAAACAAAAACAAAACAAAAACAAACAAAACCCAGACTCTTAAAGAGAACTGGTGGCTGCCAGCAGGGAGGTGGGCAGGTGAAACAAAGGGGATGAAGAGTGACACTTACTGCGATGAGCACTGAGTCACAAGCATAATTGTTCAGTCATTACACTGCACACCCGAAGCTATGTTAATTATACTCAATTAAAAATATACTTTTTTAAATGAAGTTGTTCACAATGTCCTTATTTAAAAAAACACTGAGGGGCACCTGGGTGGCTCAGTGGGTTAAGCCTCTGCCTTCGGCTCAGGTCATGATCTCAGGGTCCTGGGATCGAGCCCCGCATCGGGCTCTCTGCTCAGCAGGGAGCCTGCTTCCCCCTCTCTCGCTGCCTGCTGCTCTGCTTACTTGTGATCTCTCTCTCTCTGTGTCAAATAAATAAAGAAAATCTTCAAACAAACAAACAAACATTAAAACCATTTGAAATGAGTTCACAGTGAATAAGCACAGGAAACAAATCTGTAACTTAAAATAGTCTGTAGATAATACCAACTCCCCCTACACACACAAAATGGCCTCTAAATCTTTTTCTTAAATCTTCACATTTAACATTATTTTTTAAATTACTAATCTGAGGAGACTTAGTATCATTAAACTAAAGAAGACTCCCATGACTCAGGGCTTTGGTCTCTTAGAAATCTCACTTGCCTACTGAATGCTTCCTTTCAGATCTGGCCAATTTTACAAGGTGCTGAAAGCCTCCCCCAACATCCACAGCTGCTTGGGCCTATCCAGCAAAAAAAAAGTACTACAGTAACCAGCAACTACAATTACATAAATATTTATAATTCTTCTTCAAGGCAGGAAAAAAAAGGCATTCTACTTCCAGAGAGTGTAACACAACCCACGTAAAATTCAGCTTGGTATTTCAAAGGATCAAGAAAAACTAAAAATCTAAATAATACTTTAGAACACCTGTTTGTAAAGAACACCTGTTTAGCTTAAAAAAAAAAAGATCACTTCTATAAAATCAAAATCTTTATGTTTCACATGGCCCCAAAACGCACACTAAAACTAGAGTTTAGTTCACAGCATTTTATCCCACATAAAAAAATAAAACTTCATAGATTTTTAATATGTGTAATTTATTTCGATAAAAGTGATCTCTAAACATTTTTATCTTTTTTCCCCCGGAAAAACTTCTTTTATGAAATAAAAACATTTAAATGAGGAGATGACTCATAAGCAGATATAAATATGCTTAGGCCAAATATTCAAATAAGAATATAAAATAAAAAGCTCAAGACCAGGTGTAAGGTTTCCTTTTTTTTTTTTAAGATTTTATTTAGGCAGAGAGGCAGGCAGAGAGAGAGGAAGAAGCAGGCTCCCTGCTGAGCAGAGAGCCCAATGTGGTGCCCCGGTGTAAGGTTTCTTAATAACACTTATTATTAAGAAATTACAGTCTAGGGGCACCTGGGTGGCTCAGTGGGTTAAAGCCTCTGCCTTCGGCTCAGGTCATGATCCCAGGGTCCTGGGATCGAGCTCCACATCGGGCTCTCTGCTCAGCAGGAAGCCTGCTTCCTCCTCTCTCTCTGCCTGCCTCTCTGCCTACTTGTGATCTCTGTCTGTCAAATAAATAAATAAAATCTTAAAAAAAAAAAAAAAGATATTACAGTCTAATACAAATGGCTAACAGACATGTGAAAAATGTTCATTATCATTAGCCATCACGGAGATTCAAATGAAAACCACATTGAGATACCACCTGACACCAGTTAGAATGGCCAAAATCAACAAGACAGGAAACAACATGTGTTGGAGAGGATGTGGAGAAAGGGGAACCCTCTTAAACTGTTGGTGGGAATGCAAGCTGGTGTAGCCACTTTGGAAAACAGTGTGGAGATTCCTCAAGAAATTAAAAATAGAGCTTCCCTATGACCCTGCAATTGCACTACTGGGTATTTACCCCAAAGATACTGATGTAGTGAAAAGAAGGGCCATCTGTTCCCCAGTGTTGATAGCAACAATGGCCACAAGTCAACAAACTGTGGAGAGAACCAAGATGCCCTTCAGTGGACAAATGGATAACAAAGATGTGGTCCATATATACAACGGAGTATTATGCCTCCACCAGAAAGGATGAACACCCAACTTTTGTATCAACATGGACGGATCTGGAAGAGATTATGCTGAGTGAAGTAAGTCAAGCAGAGAAAATCAATTATCATATGGTTTCACTTACTTGTGGAGCATAAGGAATAACATGGAGGACACTGGGAGATGGAGAGGAGAAGGGAGCTGGGGGAAATGGGAGTGGGGAGATGAAGCATGAGAGACTGTGGACTCTGAGAAACAAACTGAGGGTTTGGGAGGGGAGGAGATGGGGGTCGGATGAGCCTGGTGGTGGGTATTATGGAGGGCACCTATTGCATGGAGCACTGGGTGTGGTACATAAACAATGAATTCTGGAACACGGAAAGAAATAAAAAAGAAAAAAAAATTACAGTCTAGGGGATGCTGGGTGGCTCAGTTGTTTAAGCGCTCGACTCTTGATTTCCGCTCAGGTCATGATCTCCGGGTCATGAGACTGAGCCCCATGTAGAGTACCAAGCTCAGCAGGGAGTCTGCTTAAGATTTTCTCTTGCTCTGCTCCTCCCCCACTCACTTGCACACTGCCATACTCTCTCAAATAAATAAAATCCTTTTTTTTTTAAGATTTTATTTACTTCAGGGGAACTGGGTGGCTCAGTGGGTTAAGCCTCTACCTTCGGCTCAGGTCATGATCTCAAGGTCCTGGGATCGAGTCCCACATCAGGCTCTCTGCTTGGAGGGGAGCCTGCTTCCCCCCTCTCTCTGCCTGCCTCTCTGCCTACTTGTGATCTCTATCTGTCAAATAAATAAATAAAATCTTTAAAAAAAAAAAAGATTTTATTTATTCCACTGAGCCACCCAGGTGCCCCCTCAAATAAATAAAATCTTAAAAAGAAAGAGAAGAAAGAAAGTACAAACCAGAAGAAGACACACTCATCATTATGTAAACCTTAAATCAAGTGACCACTCTTCTTTAATATCAAAAAGTATCATGGTCACCCAAGATGATCATGGCTGTCCTTTCAGTTTTAGGACTGAGAAAATACATGATGAGAAAAGGCTATTAAGAACTTAGTAACATGGGCGCCTGGGTGGCTCGGTGGGTTCAAGCCTCTGCCTTTGGCTCAGGTCATGAACTTAGGGTCCTGGGATCAAGTCCCGCATCGGGCTCTCTGCTCAGCGAGGAGCCTGCTTCCCTCCCTCTGCCTGCCTCTCTGCCTACTTGTGATCTCTGTCTGTCAAATAAATAAATAAAATCTTTAAAGAAAAAAAAAAAAAAAGAACTTAGTAACAGGGGCACCTGGGTGGCTCTGTGAGGCTGAGACTCTTGATCTCGGCTCATGTCTTGATCTCAGAGTCATGAGTTCAAGCCCCACATTTACTTAAAAAAACAACCACAACAAAAGCCTAGTAACAATTTAAAATAAATTTGTAGTTTCCTAATCTGAACTACAGCCACAAAAACTTTAAAAATAGGAATACAAAAATATATAAAACAAATTATTCAGGCTACAAAAAAAACCTGCCAGCATATGGGTTTGCAGAGGCCTTGCAAAATGCCAAAGGCTACTATTCGCAGCACCCATTCCCTGGGGTCCACAGTCTGTAGTGTGGGAACCACTGAGTTAAACCAATACTCTGAGAAGAGCATTGTGGGAAGCAGTGTTCCACATCTTCTCAGTTTAAAGATTACAATAAAAAGATCCCAAAACAAAACACTGCTCAGTGAACTTCGGGATTACTCCAGAGAGCAGAGGAGGTGGTAAAAGTACAGAATTAAACATTTCAAAGAAAGGATCATACTTCTAGCTGCAGTTAACACACGCAAATGGCTTCGCACTATTTCTTAAAACCAATTTAGAAAAGTAACCCAAGTCTGTACTGTCCATTGCGTAGTTATCACCATCTCCTTGCTGAGAGAACTGCTCATGGAGGGAGGGAGATGGGGCAGCATGAGGCAGGGTCCGTGTACCCAAGCGGCTCCCAGCCCAAGCAGGCCACTGCTGCCTCCTGTCTTCTGCGATGAACATCCCATGGTGCCCAGCTACCCTCAAATCACCTAGCAGCATCTAACTCTAGGATCCTCTAAATATTCCAGGCATGCCAGGGTTCAAGACAGAACAGGGAAAAACTTCTATTATAACATGTTCAAGAAAACAAAAAACTCTTGTGGTGACTTGCTAAACCCTGGCCCGCTGGATGCTCAGCAATCACAGAACGCATTACAAAGCACTGTTCTGGGCAGCTGAACACAGGAACACTGTCCCAGTATGAAAAGGACAAAGGGCAGTCAAAAAGGACAACCGTGGGGCACCTGGGTGGCTCAGTGGGTTAAAGCCTCTGCCTTCAGCTCAGGTCATGAAACCAGGGTCCTGGGATCGAGCCCCGCATTGGGCTCTCTGCTCAGTGGGGAGCCTGCTTCCCCCTCTCTCTCTGGCTGCTTGTGATTTCTTGTCAAACAAATAAATAAAATCTTAAAAAAAAAAAAAAAAAAAGGACAACCGTAGGGCTATTTATCCACTGCAGCACGCTCAGAATCCTTTCAGACATGACATACCTTAATGGTGTGTCCACCCTTAACGGTATGTCCTTACCTTACAGGTAATCACCCTTAATGGAACCCCCAGAACACAGCTAGATTCAATGCTGAATACTTCTGACTCTGTATGACTCACCAAGTGTGACAGGCATTCTTCCTTTTCAACTTTCTTCAAAGATTTCAAACTATGTATCACACATTTATTGAATGCCTACTTTGTCTAAAATAACATAGCTGTGTGACTTGGGGTAAATGATTCCTCTGTGTCTTAATGGTCTCGTCTATAAAATGCAGACAGTAATAGTACCTATTCTCAGAGCCAGTGTAATGATTAAATGAGATAATGCACTTAAACACAACAGTGCCGCACAGTAAGAGCGTCAATGTTAGCTATTACTTACTATTATTAATTTCCATTTCTATACGGTAACAGCTTCTGTAAGGGCACTACACATATTATTAACTCGTTAGTTCTCACAGTCACTGTTATTTATTTTTGTAAATATGTTAACTCCCCAATTAGACAGAATTCTGGAGATCAAGGAGCACATCGGCACATTCTTTTAGAGGCAATCTAGTAGCATGACCAATTGCACAGACCTTGAGCCAGACCACCCGGGCTCCAGTTCTGCCTCCACCTCTCAGGAGCAGAATAACCTGGGGCAGGTTAGTTTACCTCCATCCTCCATTTCAATGATTTGCACTACCACCTACCTAACAAGCCCAAGACATAGGACACATTCCTCTCTATCCTCCATCCCTTTTCTAAACCATCCAACTGCCAAGCTTGCGATTCTACACTTTTTAACCTCTGCACCCTCTATCCTGGCTCTCCACTTTCACAGACACACCAGGCTTTCATCATGTCTCACCTGCACTCCTCCTAACAGCCTTAATGGATGTACAGGACTTGAGTTACAGAAGTTGTTTCAGGCAGACAGAATGGTCTGAGCCAAGAAACTAGGAAAAAGGAGAGAATTCAAGGGACAGTGGCCAGATTGGTTGGGCTAGAAGAGGAAGTTGGGTTTATAAAAAGGAGTGATTATAATGTAAAGTTAGAAAATGAAACTGGGGCCAAACCACGGTGGGCTTTACTTCCAAGTTAGAGAATGTGAAATTAATCCTAGAAAAATAAGTTCTTTTTTAATAGTAAAGTATTCACTACTGACACTTACATTGATTAACAATAAAATGACTCTCCTGCATTTCCCCTCTACCACTTTATTTCAAATAAATGGAAGACGTACACTTAAATCTGTATGTTATAAGAACACCAACTCTCTGGACTGTACCAGAAAAACACACAAGTGCCTTATACTAGCAAACATAAATACTATCTTCAGAAAATGAGCAGGCACTGACGTTCTGAATAACGCATGACTCAGGTTTCTGAACAACGTATGACTCGGGTTTCTGAACCTGATAAACTGCTCAGAAAAGAATGGTTTGTCTTCTATCACTTGAACATGGTCTGCTAAGAGAAAATTCTCAGGAATACCCCTTGCTTCACACACTAGTCATATTAATGGCCAGCTTTCGCTTTTTACACTTGTGTTTTAAGAACTTATGGAAACCATAATGAGGTTCTTCACAAGTTTAAATTCTTAGCCTTACACTGAAAAAATAAAATAAAATTATTAAAAAATAAATTCATTCATTCATTCATTCATTCTTAGCCTTTGGGAAGACACAGACCCTTCTGAGATCCTGATGAAAGTTTTGGAGACTATCCTGAGAAAAGTCCACACATACAATAAATCTTACATTTTATTTCAAGTTATGAACACTTAACATCCATTCACAGACAAGAACACCTCTTCTATAGGACTGCTATCTCTCACATGAAAAAAGCAGCAGTTCTGACCCTGTACAGAAAGGGCTGGTATTCCAGGTCTGTCTAGGGTTCTGGTAGACTTTGATGGATTTTTCACTGACTCGTCCAATCTCCACCTAGTTCTTCTCTTTATCAATGTTATATTGTCCATGACCTTAGAATAAAACAAAACTAACAGAGTAACTAGAAATCAAATTTATGACCTTGCTCTCATTAAAACTTGATCTTCTTGCTCCAAAGAAAGGAACTGACAATCTAGAGCTGGAAACATCGCCATGGAAGAAACATTTGTTTACAATCCATACACCATTGAGACCTAGCCCTAAATCCGGGGCAAGAGCGTCGATCAGGTTCTCCTGTACTCCTGTGTACACCCATCAGTATGAGGAGAATGACAGATAATCTGCCTAAGACATCTCCACATGCAAATGATTCCTGTATCTGTGCACCACCAAATCCTCAAGCATTTTCAATACTACAATTCGTGTAGAGTTGAGGATGGGAGGCCATCTGGTGGACACAATATAGAAATACACATTTTCTTAACTGTGAAGACAAGAGTTGAGCTCTCTTCCTCATGCCCTCACTCAAGATCACATTTACTAAAGCATGCTGCCTCTGTAGGGATGAAGAGCCTCATGCTATCACCGAAACTCACCTATAGACCCGTCACGCTATTTACATACTGACCTCTCCTTAAAAACAAGAGTTCAGGGGCATCTGGGTGGCTCAGTGGGTTAAAGCCTCTGCCTTCAGCTCAGGTCACGAATCCAGGGTCCTGGGATCGAGCCCCGCATCGGGTTCTCTGCTTAGTGGGAGGCCTGCTTCCTCCTCTCTCTATCTGCCTGCCTCTCTGCCTACTTGTGATCTCTGTCAAATAAATAAATAAAATCTTTAAAAAAAAAATTGTAAGAAAAAAGTAGTATCTGATATCATTCATCTGGATAGCTATCTCCCTTGTTAGGACAGGAACCACATGTTAGTCATCTCCGTCACATCCTCAAAAACCAAGGACAATTCCTGGCACCCAGCCTGTGCTCAGAAATTATAACCTGAGTTAAAACAAATGACATGACACAAGCCTCAGTGGCACTAATTAAACTACACAGCCTCCAGTTCCACTCAGGTACCTTTAGTGGGCGCAGGATGTATGCTGATAATTGGCTGCTGCTTTGCCAATGGCACAAGCGTGGGTAATGTCTGAATAATGATGGTTTTCGCGGGAACGCCGGAGTTCGTCTGAGTCTTGGGTGCTGCTGGAAGTAATAATGGCTTGGGCTGAACTGAAGGTTTTGAATTTATCTGAATTTTTTTCTTTGGAGTCAGTCCATTTTCTGGAGAAAATCCAAACAAACCAGAGATCATTGTGAAAGCAATTCCTAGAAAACAGATTCTATGATACACCTTTTTCTACACATGATCTAGACCTCTGAGTAACTGTCCCTACCCAGAGTTTAAGCCTAGCTACTCTATAACTTAATGGACTAAAGAAAACTCCTTCATCTGAGGTCTACCCCTTTTTTTGAGGTGTAACTGACATATAAATTATATTAATTTCAGGGGTACAACATGATTTGATATTTGTATCACAAAAGGATCACCACGAGAAATCTAGTTAACATCTGCTACCACAGTTACAAATTTTTTTTCTCGTGATGAAAACTTGTAAGATCTAATCTCTTAGCAATCAAACAGACAACACAGTACCACGAACCATAGGCACCGTGCTGTTCATTACACCGTCATGACTTATTTACTATGGAAGTCCAATGAGCCTTCCTTTCTGACCACACTGACGGTCAAAATGATGATTTTCGTTGGAATGACCACACTGCAGCTCTGGGATATTTGAACAGGTAAAGGAGAATAGCTAAAATCACTGAATAAGGCCTGAAGATTAAGAAGTAATAAATGTTGGGGCTCCTGGGTGGCTCAGTGGATTGGGCCACTGCCTTTGGCTCGGGTCGTGATCTCAGGGTGCTGGGATCGAGCCCCGCATCGGGCTCTCTGCTCAGCGGGGAGCCTGCTCCTCTCTCTCTCTCTGCCTGACTCTGCCTACTTGTGATCTCTCTCTCTGTCAAATAAATAAAATCTTAAAAAAAAAAAATAAGTAATAAATGTCACACCCAAATGGCCCTCACATTCAGTATCTTCACCTGAATCCTTGAATTCTCTCCTGAAGATGATGAGGCCTATATCTACTTTAAAGCATTTTTCACCCATAAAGACAATACAGCCAAAGAAGACAGGTCCACTTGTTTAAAAACAAGAAGCCAGCTTAATAAACATGCACTTAATCCAACATTTTCTTTTAAAAAATGGAACCTAAGTTCAGTGCAAATTAGAAAGAACAGAGGATAGGAGACGGGAGTCATACCAGTTTTGCTCCTGGGACCAACGATGGGTTTATCTTCTTTCAGGGGCTCTGCTGAGGAGGGACTGTGAGAGCTTTCACCATAAAGGGAAAGGGGAGACATCTGGGAAGGAGAAGACAAATCCAACTCCTCCTACAGCAAAATAAAATACAAATAAGTTCATGGAGAAGAATGTAATTCTTGAACAGAAAATGGCTTCGAGAGGCAAGATCCATACATAAACAGATAAACAATCAAGGACAACTTCAAGGCAAAGGTGTGATGTATGAGAAACTTTACATACTGAGTAATAAGAGACTGTGGATAAAGTAACATTATCCATCAATACAAGAGGAAAAATAATGCAAATTGCAGAGGATGCCTAAGTCATCCTCTTGTATTTCCTCCCACACACTTCTGTTTACTTGGTTCCTAGCCATACAAACATTTGGTATAAGACTAAGGTTAAAATGCCAATATCCTTTCCTCCAATCTCTAATTTAGTAGTCTTATAAGAAACTCAAATCAAGTAATTCTTACTATTTTTCTTTTTCATTTATTAACACCACCTTTGTCCCAAATATTTTGAAAAAAAGACAAACATTGAAAGGAACAGGGCTATTTTCTTTTATTTAATGGGTGAATTGTTAATACAGAGATGTATAAAGATAACATTTTCCGAGACTTTTAACATTCAGATCTAAATACAAATCTCTTTGTGGCCTTAGATACTTAAAAGTATTTCTTAACATTAAAAAAAAACAAAAAAAAAACCACAAAAAAATTAGGGCACCTGGGTGACTCAGTGGTTAAAGCCTCTGCCTTCGGCTCAGGTCATGATCCCAGGGTCCTGGGATTGAGCCCCTCATCTCAGCAGGGAGCCTGCTTCCCCCTCTCTCTCTGCCTGCCTCTGTGCCTACTTGTGATCTTTGTCTGTCAAATAAATAAATAAAATCTTAAAAACAAAAAAAGCCTAGGCATAATTGCATAGCCAATGTCATACTTAATGGTGAAATACTAAATACAATACCATTAAAGTCAGAATAAGAAACATAACTGCTTTTTCTATAATTCTAGCAAACATCATAATACTAAAAAATGGAATAAAAGGAGTAAGTATTAAAATAGAAGAGACAGAAGTGCTTTTGTAAGGTGACATGCTGTCTACTTGGAACACATATAAAAACCAATTAAAAAAACACTTCACAATGAAAATATTGTCTGAATAATCACTTAAAAATATAATAAAAAAGATTTCACCCACAAGAGCTATAACAATTATAAAATACCTAGGAGTTAATTTTCTAAGGAATGTACGGGGCCCATATAAAGAAAATTTCAAAACTTAACTGAGATACATAAAAGATATCTTGACTAAGGCACCACCAACCTAAGATATTTTTTAACAGAATGACTGCAAAGGTGATACAACTGGAAAAACTGATTCACTTAGAGAAAATTAAGACTAGATCCCTAACTAAAACCACACAGTAAGGTAGACTCTAAAGGCATTAAGAAGGGATGCTTGGGTGGCTCAGCTGGTTAAGCATCTGCCTTTGGCTCAGGTCATGATACCAGGGTCCTGGGATCAAGCCCCATATTGGGCTCTCTGCTCAGCAGGAAGCCTGCTTCTCCCTATCCCTCTGCAGCTCTGCCTACTTGTGCTGTCTCTCTGTCAAATAAATAAATCAAATCTTTAAAAAAAAAAAAAAAAAGAAAGAGATCTTATTTATTTGATAGAGAGAGAAAGCAAGAGCAGAAACACAAGGAGGGCGAGTGGGAGAGGGAAAGCTGGCTTCCTGTGGAGCACGGATCCCAACGTGGGGCTCAAACCCAGGACCTTGGAATCATAACCTGAGCCAAAGGCAGACACTTAATGACTGAGCCACCTAGGAGCCCCTAAATAAATAAAATCTTTTAAAAAATAAAAAATTCGGGGCACCTGGCTGGTTCAGTGAGTTAAACCTCTCTGCCTTTGGCTTGGGTCATGATATCAGGGTCCTGGGATCGAGCCCCACATCGCAATTTCTGCTCAGCAGGGAGCCTGCTTCCATCTCTCTCTGCCTGCCATTTGTGATCTTTGCTGTCAAATAAATAAATAAAATCTTTTTTAAAATAAAAAAATAAAATTTTAAAAATTAAAAATAAAAATTCAATTCAATTTTTTAAAAAAAGGTATTAAGAAATCTTGGGGCACATGGGTGGCTCAGTCAGTTAAGCCTCTGCCTTCAGCTCATGTCGTGATCCAGGTGTCCTGGATCAAGTCCTACATCAGGCTCCCTACTCAGCAGGGAGTCTGCTTCTTCCTCTAACCCTCACCTCACTCCCTCTCACAAATACATAAATTAAATCTTTAAAAAATAATAAATAAAGGCATTAAGAAATCTAAATATGAAAGGTAAACCACGCAGTTAATAGAAAAAAATGCAGAACATCTTTGTGGCCTACAAGCAGAGAAAGACTTCTTTAAAAAAAACTTCAAAAATAAACCAAAAGGGCAAAAGGAAAAAAAGATGAATCTGAGTATTGAGAATTAGAAATTCTACTCAATAAAGACTGCAAAGCTAATATATAATAAAAGGTAAAAAGATATATGCAGGAGTGCCTGGGTGGCTCAGTCGGTTAAGCGTCTGCCTTTGGCTCAGGTCATGATCCCAGTGTTGGGACCAAGTCCTGCACTGGATTCTCTGCTCAGAGGACAGCCTGCTTCTCCCTCTCTCTCTGCCCCACCCCCTGCTTGCGCATGCTCGCTCACCCCCTTTCTCTCTCTCAAATAAATAAAACCTTTAAAAAAAAAAAAAAGATACATTTCCTATCTACACCCAGTAAAGTTACTATCTCAAATACAGAAGGAGTTCTTACAAGTGGGTAAGAAAAAGACAACTCAATAGAAAAACTGGCAAAGGATAGGAATGAATAATTCAGAGAAGAAAAAATATCCAAATCCAAAAGGCCATGTGATGTTGAAACAATCAGTAATCAAAGATAAATGAATTAAAACAAAACAAACAATAAAAGATTTACACCATCTGGCAAAAATTAGAAGGCCAGGCAACGCTGAGCATTAGCGACGAAGAGAAGCTACAAGGATCCGGAAGCGCTGTGGCCGGGACTTCAGACTACCACGGGTGACCAGAGAGCAAGTGGCAGCACTGGTCCCATGAAGCACGTGCACTCGACCACCCAGCAGTCCCACCCCTGGGCTACATCCCGAAATAGTCCTCACGCAGGCCCATAAAAGGTCATTTCTGACAACGCTCACTGGGACGCAGGTGAAACACGGTAAACACATCCGTGAGTTGCTGTGCAGTTCGATGCAACAGACCATGCACACAGAACAATATGACCTGATCTTAAAAACACTGTGTTGATCTTTCAAAGAAATACAAAGAGATCTAACATAATAACACCATTTACCTAAACTATTTTAAGTACACAGAATTGAAACCAGTGAGAACAAGATGAACTTTACTGAAACCATTCTTTTGATAGTCATTTGGGAAAAGATAAAATTAGATTTGTATCTCACAGCATACACCAGGATAATTTCAAATGGATCAGAGATCTAAGTTAAAAATACAACCTGGGGCACCTGGGTGGCTCAGTGGATTAAGTTCTGCCTTCGGCTCAGGTCATGATCTCAGGGTCCTGGGATCAAGTCCCATGTCGGGCTCTCAGCCTGCTTCCCCCTCTCTCTCTGCCTGCCTCTCTGCCTGCTTGTGATCTCTTTCTGTCAAATAAATAAATAAAATCTTAAAAAAAAAATTGGTGCTGTTCAGGCCTCAATCCTGGGCCACATCTTGTTAAAAAAATAAAAAATTAAATTAAATTATATTTTTAAAAACCCTACGGGACACCTAGGTAGCTCAGTCGAGCATCGAACTCTTGACTTTGACTCAGGTCATGTGTCAGGGTCATGGGATGGAGCCCTGCTTTGGGCTCCAAGCTCAGCAAGGAGTCTGCTTGAGATTCTCTCCCTTCCCCTCTCCCTCGGCACCACTGCTCCATCCCCTTGAGTACACTATCAATATATCTTTAAAAATAAATAAATAAAAATAAAACCTTATAAAAATATATATTAACAGTCACTGAGAAAATATTTCTTGCTCATGAATGGACATAGAAGGCATTAAGCTAAGTGAATTAAGTTGGACTGAGAAAGACAAAGACCAAAGGATTTCACTCATTTGTGGAATATAAAAAACAAATGAATAAACAAACAAGCAAACAAAAATATTCCTTGCTGAGTAATTTTACCCTAAAGCCACTAGATGGGGCATAACAAGAGCAGAGAAAGACCAACATCCATGCGGAGAGACGGGCTAGTAGAGTGTCCGAGTCCAACCTGAGTTGGGTAGAGAGAGTGCTGAGATGTGGATGGGGAGAACACTCCAGCACTGGGAGTCAGAACAGGGTGATAACATCAAAACTGGGTCAGCCTGACTTATCAAAAAGCCCAGTGAAGACATATTAAAAGAACACAGAGGTCTGTGGGAAGGGAGCTGCTCTGGCCAAATCCAGGACAGCATGAGAATCAGAATGATAACAGTTATGGATTACAACCTGTTGAATAAAATAAGAAACCCTGACGTCCACACTGACATAAAGAAGTAAACAGATGAAGTTAAGCTCTGAGGAGAAACTGGACTTTATTTTTTAAACATCATTTTAAAGTACTTCCTTTTTTTTTTTTTTTAAAGTACTTCCTCACAAAATACTTACTTATGGCAAAGCGAGAAAGGACAACCCCACAGTGGGAAAGCCTGGCAGACATTATCTCAGCTAAGTGAACAAAGAGAACGTCACCAGTAATGACAAACTGAAATCGTGTGCCACGTCATCAAAAGTAAATGAGACAGACGCGGCACCACCCCGGTGATATTCCTGCCATGGCTACAAAACCTGAATCTAACCCCTAGGAAAACACCGGACAAACCCAACTGAGGAACATTCTACAAAGTAACTAGTATTTAATCTCCACAAGTGACAAGGTCATGACAGTTGAGGAAGAATAAGTCGTTTGCCTGAAGGAAATGAAAGAGACAAGCCAACCAAACACGATGCTGGATTCTACACGAGGTTCTGTTGCTGGTCTAACAGATATCTCCACGACAACCGGCACAAGCGAAGTGGGAGTTGAGGACTAGGTGAGCGTAATGCGTCCACGTTCGTTTCCTGATGTTAGTGACTGTACCGTGGCTACAGAAGGCACATCCACGCTTGTAGGAAGTAGACAGTGAAGTATTTGGGCGTGATAAGCAGGTTTGCAACTTACTCTCAGATGGTTCAGGGAAAAAAAAGTTATTTGTGGGGCGCCTGGGTGGCTCAGTGGGTTAGGCCTCTGCCTTTGGCTCAGGTCATGATCCCAGGGTCCTGGGATCGAGCCCCACATCGGGCTCTCTGCTCAGCAGGGAGCCTGCTTCCTCCTCTCTCTGTCTGCCTGCCTCTCTGACGACTTGTGATCTCTGTCAAGTAAATAAATAAATAAAATCTTTAAAAAAAAAAAAAAAGAATATTTAAAAAAAAAAGAAAAGTGAATCAAAATTTGAACGGACAGTTCATTAAAAAACAAATACAAATAGGCCTTATACACATGAAATATTTGAGAAGCTGTTCAAGCACACTCAGAATAAAACAAAGAGACAACAAAGCACGCTGTGCAGGAACGATGGGAACACTGGCCCTCTCACACGCTGCTGGTCAGAACACACAACCGCACGACCCCGCAGAGGGAAATCTGGCTATAATCCACACCATTACAAATGGATTCACCCTGAGCTCAACAATCTCAGTTCTATAATTTATCCCAAAGACACCGTGGCGAAAATATGGAGTGACTTATGTAAGACCTTATTCACTACAGTATTATTTGAGCCTGAAAAGGACTGAGAACACAAAGAGTCATCAAATAAGGAAATCCCTAAAGAAAGCATACGTCCACACAGTGGAACACCATGTAGCCATGAAGAAGAATGAGAGAGATCCTGAAACTGGTCTTACCTCCAAGATATACCACTAAGTCACACCAGCAAGGTGCAGACCAAGGTACAGAGTATGCTGCCTTTCATGTAAGGATGGATGGGAAGGAAAGGTCAGAAATCAGGCTTCTGGAGTAGCAGCCTGAGACTACATCAGGTAGCAGGAGATCAGCTCGATAGCTTATCTAAACATTGCAAACACCTACAAATCCAACGGGAGAGCGAAGAGAAGAAGAACAGCAACTCTAGAAACAGAAAATCAACCACTTTCTGAAAGGGGTCTCTTCTGATTTGGTTACAGCGCATTTTTCTGGGGTCTTTGCCACCCTTTTAGTAGTTTATTTGCTCCTTCATATCCTCTTATCTGGACAAAATGACAAGGCGGAAAAAATCACCACAAACAAAAGAACAAGAGACAGTACCGAAGGCTAGGGACCTAATTAACACAGACATTGGTAATATGTCAGATCAAGAGTTCAGAATGACGATTCTGAACATTCTAGCCGGGCTCGAAAAAGGCATGGAAGATATTAGAGAAACCCTCTCTGGAGATATTAAAGCCCTTTCTGGAGAAATTAAAGAACTAAAATCTAACCAAGTTGAAATCAAAAAAGCTACTAATGAGGTGCAATCAAAAATGGAGGCTCTCACTGCTAGGATAAATGAGGCAGAAGAAAGAATTAGTGATATAGAAGACCAAATGACAGAGAATAAGGAAGCCGAGCAAAAGAGGGACAAACAGCTACTGGACCATGAGGGGAGAATTCGAGAGATAAGTGACACCATAAGACGAAACAACATTAGAATAATTGGGATTCCAGAAGAAGAAGAAACAGAGAGGGGAGCAGAAGGTCTATTGGAGAGAATCATTGGAGAGAATTTCCCTAATATGGCAAAGGGAACAAGCATCAAAATCCAGGAGATGCAGAGAACCCCCCTCAAAGTCAACAAGAATAGGTCCACACCCCGTCACCTAATAGTAAAATTTACAAGTCTTAGTGACAAAGAGAAAATCCTGAAAGCAGCCCGAGAAAAGAAATCAGTAACATACAATGATAAAAATATTAGATTGGCGGCAGACTTATCCACAGAGACCTGGCAGGCCAGAAAGAGCTGGCATGATATATTCAGAGCACTCAACGAGAAAAACATGCAGCCAAGAATACTCTATCCAGCTAGGCTATCATTGAAAATAGAAGGAGAGATCAAAAGCTTCCAGGACAAACAAAAACTGAAAGAATTTGCAAACACCAAACCAGCTCTACAGGAAATATTGAAAGGGGTCCTCTAAGCAAAGAGAGAGCCTAAAAGTAGTAGATCAGAAAGGTACAGAGACAATATACAGTAACAGTCACCTTACAGGCTAATAATGGCACTAAATTCATATCTCTCAATAGTTACCCTGAATGTGAATGGGCTAAATGCCCCAATCAAAAGACACAGGGTATCAGAATGGATAAAAAAACAAAACCCATCAGTATGTTGCCTACAAGAAACTCATTTTAGACGCGAAGACACCTCCAGATTTAAAGTGAGGGGGTGGAAAACAATTTACCATGCTAATGGGCATCAGAAGAAAGCTGGGGTGGCAACCCTTATATCAGATCAATTAGATTTTAAGCCAAAGACTATAATAAGAGATGAGGAAGGACACTATATCCTACTCAAAGGGTCTGTCCAACAAGAAGATCTAACCATTTTAAATATCTATGCCCCTAACGTGGGAGCAGCCAATTATATCAACCAATTAATAACAAAATCAAAGAAACACATCAATAATAATACAGTAATAGTAGGGGACTTGAACACTCCCCTCACTGAAATGGACAGATCATCCAAGCCAAAGATCAACAAGGAAATAAAGACCTTAAATGACACACTGGACCAGATGGACATCACAGATATATTCAGAACATTTCATCCCAAAGCAACAGAATACACATTCTTCTCTAGTGCACATGGAACCTTCTCCAGAATAGATCACATCCTGGGTCACAAATCAGGTCTCAACCGGTATCAAAAGATTGGGATCATTCCCTGCATATTTTCAGACCACAATGCTCTGAAGCTAGAACTCAATCACAAGAGGAAAGCTGGAAAGAACCCAAATACATGGAGACTAAACAGCATCCTTCTAAAGAATGAATGGGTTAACCAGGAAATTAAAGAAGAATTGAAAAAATTCATGGAAACAAATGATAATGAAAACACAACAGTTCAAAATCTGTGGGACACAGCAAAGGCAGTTCTGAGAGGCAAATATATAGCGGTACAAGCCTTTCTCAAGAAACAAGAAAGGTCTCAAGTACACAATCTAACCCTACGCGTAAAGGAGCTGGAGAAAGAACAAGAAAGAAACCCTAAACCCAGCAGGAGAAGAGAAATCATAAAGATCAGAGCAGAAATCAACGAAATAGAAACCAAAAAAACAATAGAAAAAATCAATGAAACTAGGAGCTGGTTCTTTGAAAGAATCAATAAGATTGATAAACCCCTGGCCAGACTCATCCAAAAGAAAAGAGAAAGGACCCAAATCAATAAAATCATGAATGAAAGAGGAGAGATCACAACTAACACCAAAGAAATACAGACAATTATAAGAACATACTATGAGCAACTCTACGCCAACAAATTGGACAATCTGGAAGAAATGGATGCATTCCTAGAGACATATAAACTACCACAACTGAACCAGGAAGAAATAGAAAACCTGAACAGGCCCATAACCAGTAAGGAGATTGAAACAGTCATCAAAAATCTCCAAACAAACAAAAGCCCAGGGCCAGACGGCTTCCCAGGGGAATTCTACCAAACATTTAAAGAAGAACTCATTCCTATTCTCCTGAAACTGTTCCAAAAAATAGAAATGGAAGGAAAACTTCCAAACTCATTTTATGAGGCCAGCATCACCTTGATCCCAAAACCAGACAAGGATCCCACCAAAAAAGAGAACTACAGACCAATATCCTTGATGAACACAGACGCAAAAATTCTCGCCAAAATACTAGCCAATAGGATTCAACAGTACATTAAAAGGATTATTCACCACGATCAAGTGGGATTTATTCCAGGGCTGCAGGGTTGGTTCAACATCCGCAAATCAATCAATGTGATAGAACACATTAATAAAAGAAAGAACAAGAACCATATGATACTCTCCATAGATGCTGAAAAAGCATTTGACAAAGTACAGCATCCCTTCCTGATCAAAACTCTTCAAAGTGTAGGGATAGAGGGCACATACCTCAATATTATCAAAGCCATCTATGAAAAACCCACTGCAAATATCATTCTCAATGGAGAAAAACAAAGCTTTTCCGTTAAGGTCAGGAACACGGCAGGGATGTCCATTATCACCACTGCTATTCAACATAGTACTAGAAGTCCTAGCCTCAGCAATCAGACAACAAAAAGAAATTAAAGGCATCCAAATTGGTAAAGAAGAAGTCAAACTATCACTCTTCGCAGATGATATGATACTATATGTGGAAAACCCAAAAGACTCCACTCCAAAACTGCTAGAACTTGTACAGGAATTCAGCAAAGTGTCAGGATATAAAATCAATGCACAGAAATCAGTTGCATTTCTGTACACCAACAACAAGACTGAAGAAAGAGAAATTAAGGAGTCAATCCCATTTACAATTGTACCCAAAACTATAAGATACCTAGGAATAAACCTAACCAAAGAGACTAAGAATCTATACACAGAAAATTATAAAGTACTCATGAAAGAAATTGAGGAAGACACAAAGAAATGGAAAAATGTTCCATGCTCCTGGATTGGAAGAATAAATATTGTGAAAATGTCTATGCTACCTAAAGCAATCTACACATTTAATGCAATCCCTATCAAAATTCCAGCCATTTTTTTCAAAGAAATGGAACAAATAATCCTCAAATTTATATGGAACCAGAAAAGACCTCGAATAGCCAAAGGAATATTGAAAAAGAAAGCCAAAGTTGGTGGCATCACAATTCCGGACTTCAAGCTCTATTACAAAGCTGTCATCATCAAGACAGCATGGTACTGGCACAAAAACAGACACATAGACCAGTGGAACAGAATAGAGAGCCCAGAAATCGACCCTCAACTCTATGGTCAACTAATCTTCAACAAAGCAGGAAAGAATGTCCAATGGAAAAAAGACAGCTTCTTCAATAAATGGTGCTGGGAAAATTGGACAGCCACATGCAGAAAAATGAAATTGGACCATTTCCTTACACCACACACGAAAATAGACTCCAAATGGATGAAGGACCTCAATGTGAGAAAGGAATCCATCAAAATCCTTGAGGAGAACGCAGGCAGCAACCTCTTCGACCTCAGCCGTAGCAACATCTTCCTAGGAACAACGGCAAAGGCAAGGGAAGCAAGGGCAAAAATGAACTATTGGGATTTCATCAAGATCAAAAGCTTTTGCACAGCAAAGGAAACAGTTAACAAAACCAAAAGACAACTGACAGAATGGGAGAAGATATTTGCAAACGACATATCAGATAAAGGGCTAGTATCCAAAATCTATAAGGAACTTAGCAAACTCAACACCCAAAGAACAAACAATCCAATCAAGAAATGGGCAGAGGACATGAACAGACATTTCTGCAAAGAAGACATCCAGATGGCCAACAGACACATGAAAAAGTGCTCCACGTCACTCGGCATCAGGGAAATACAAATCAAAACCACAATGAGGTATCACCTCACACCAGTCAGGATGGCTAAAATTAACAAGTCAGGAAATGACAGATGCTGGAGAGGATGTGGAGAAAGGGGAACCCTCCTCCACTGTTGGTGGGAATGCAAGCTGGTGCAACCACTCTGGAAAACAGCATGGAGGTTCCTCAAAAGGTTGAAAATAGAACTACCCTATGACCCAGCAATTGCACTACTGGGTATTTACCCTAAAGATACAAACATAGTGATCCGAAGGGGCACGTGTACCCGAATGTTTATAGCAGCAATGTTTACAATAGCCAAACTATGGAAAGAACCTAGATGTCCATCAACAGATGAATGGATAAAGAAGATGTGGTATATATACACAATGGAATACTATGCAGCCATCAAAAGAAATGAAATCATGCCATTTGCGACGACGTGGATGGAACTAGAGCGTATCATGCTTAGTGAAATAAGTCAATCGGAGAAAGACAACTATCATATGATCTCCCTGATATGAGGACATGGAGAAGCAACATGGGGGGGTAGGGGGATAGGAGAAGAATAAATGAAACAAGATGGGATTGGGAGGGAGACAAACCATAAATGACTCTTAATCTCACAAAACAAACTGGGGGTTGCTGGGGGGAGGTGGGATTGGGAGAGGGGGAGGGGGCTATGGACATTGGGGAGGGTAAGTGCTATCGTGAGTGCTGTGAAGTGTGTAAACCTGGCGATTCACAGACCTGTACCTCTGGGGATAAAAATACATTATATGTTTATTAAAAAAAAAAAAAAATTTGGAAGGGGAGGCGAACCATAAGAGACTATGGACTCTGAAAAACAACCTGAGGGTTTTGAAGGGTCAGGGGTGGGAGGCTGGGGGAACAGGTGGTGGGTAATGGGGAGGGCACGTTTTGCATGGAGCACTGGGTGTTGTGCAAAAAGAATGAATACTGTTACGCTGAAAAAATAAATAAAATGGGGAAAAAAAAAAAAAGAAATCAGGCTTCTGTAAATATTCCTTGAATAGGTGCACCTGGGTGGTTCAGTGGGTTAAGCCTCTGCCTTCAGCTCAGGTGATGATCTCAGGGTCCTGGGATCGAGCCCCGAGTCGGGCTCTTCGCTCAGTTAGGAGACTGCTTCCCCCTCTCTCTGCCTGCCTCTCTGCCTACTTCTGATCTCTCTGTCTGCCAAATAAATGAATAAAATCTTAAAAAAAAAAAATCCTACTGCCTTAACCGAAGTGAGATGATGATGGCCTTGGTCTGGCAGGAGCATAGAAGGTGAATCATAGAGACATTAACTGGACTGAACTGCCCAGATTTCACAGTTGGCTAGATGTTGAATCTGAAAAGAAGATACCTCTATTTACAGCAGATATAATGTACTCAAATATTAATTTGAATTTTTCTTCTTAAATTTTCCCCTCCCCCATTCAAAAAAGCACCTGAAAAGTACCTTTTCCCACCCTCTGAGCTTTTCTGTGGATGGAAAACAGAGGCCTTTTAAGAAGTTACCAGATTTTTATAAAAGCCTTAGCCCATTCAAAGGTAGAACTAAACATTCCTGAATTAAGAAATCCATTCTAGGCTCTATGGCCACGGTATTACAAATCAGATCATTTTGGAGTCTTTCCTGTCCTCAAAGAAGATATATTCTGACAGGCAGAAGAGAGAGCAGCAGGGAGAGAAGATGGTAAGGAAATAAATAAAAAATACAGAACACTGGTGAAGTGCAAAAAAACCACTGCAACAATGAAATCGTGGAGGCAAGATGAAGGCAAGAACACCGGGGAAGGAGGGCAAAACCAGACCAAGAACTTACGAGCTCTCCCAAGGCCCTTCCTCGAAACTCAGGTTTCTTGGGATGAAATGAGATCATAAGGCTCACGGCAGCATCTCATAAACGGTAAGCGCCTCCACCGTATGCGTATTTCCTAGATGGTTATGACCAACATCACCGGAGAAGACTGGCTACTTACAGGAACATGCTGAGTTGAAGAGTGAGAGTCCACTGACTGCGGAGAGGAGGCCGAATAACTTGACGAGGCCGGAGAAGGTGGCTGAGGTTCTGCCTTAACATCTTTAACTGCAAAACATGAAGTAAAAATGTCCCAATGGACACTATAAACTCAAAATAAAATGAATAAGGAAGAGAGTACAATCTACTCTTAAAATTCAATCATACTGAAGCTAAAGTCACCAAAATGTATCATCAAATGAAAACTCAAGATGCAGAAAACAGTGTATCTAGTCTGCCACCATTGGTGTAATAAATTCCATACGTGTGTATGCGTGTGTCTACTAACGTGCGCCAATTCTCCGGAAGGACAAACATAACAAAGTGGTAACTGTGGTTGTCTCTGGGGAGAACGTGTTGGCTGAGCACCAACAGCTGAAGGAGATATTCTTCTACCCTACAGACTTTTTGCACCTTTTGAATATCATACGACAGATTCCTCTAAAGGTACCTCTTTTTGTACCTTTTGAGTATTATACAATAGATTCCTCCAAAAATAACCTTTAAAAATATAAGAAATCAGAAACCATTATTTTGGAAAACATTTTCGACAATACAATTAAAACTCCCCAAAATGTTTGTATCTTTTGCCAAAATTTATTTATAAAAATTTACTGAGCGGGACACCTAGGTGGCTCAGTGGGTTAAGCCTCTGCCTTCGGCTCAGGTCATGATCTCAGGGTCCTGGGATCGAGCCCCGCATTGGGCTCTCTGCTCAGCGGGGAGCCTGTTTCCCCCTCTCTCTCTCTCTCTGCCTGCCTCTCTGCCTACTTGTGATCTCTCTCTCTCTGTCAAATAAATAAATAAAATCTTAAAAAAAAAAAAATGTATTGAGCAACCACAGCCCAGGCAATGTTTTCCAAAGTTAGCTGCCAAATAGCTAGCATCCCTCATGACTGTAAGGCGCTCTTACCCTTTCCTATCAACAAGTAGCATCTATTTCTCCTCGGTTTGAATCAAGGTAGGCTTAAGGCTTGTTCAACCAACAGAGTATGGAAGTAATGCTACATGATTCCAAGGCTGGGTTACTCAGGCAATGCAGCTTCTACTGTGCCCTGAACGCTCCCATCTGAGCCTCTGAAGTCTGACTACCGTGAGACCACCAAGCTGAAAGGAAGCCTAGCCACACAGGAAGGCCGCGTGCAGCCAACAGCGCTAGCCACAAGTCACTCGGGCCTGGCAAGTGACATGTGAGTGAAGAAACCTTAAGGTAATGCGAGCCCCAACTTTCAAGCTACCTCAAGCTTTCCCAGTTGAGGTCTGGCCATCACAGAGCAGGGCCAAGCCATTCTCGGGGTACCCTGTCCAAATTCCTGACTCTCAGATTCTGGAAGCATAATAAAATGGTTGTTGTTTTAAGCCACTGAGTTTTACAGTAGTTTGTTACATGACAATAGTAACCAGAACACTGGCCCTGGGTAGCCCATATTCTACGAGGGAAGATATGCACTGAGCAAGATACACAAATACATAAAATGGGGGACCGGGACATGCAGGGGTGGGTGGGAGGATGTGCTGGTGATTTACCCACTGTCTCTCAGCTCTTAAGTCTACTGCCTATCTACAGTCTGTGATGCACATTAAGACACGTCTCAGCTGGCTCCCTTTCACGTCCTATCAATGGAGGATACTGGAAAGATACTAAAGCAAAGAGAGGGGAGAAAGGGGTTTCTTCCTCCTCCCATCAGCTTCATCCTACATTTGCTCCAGATCCCAGCTTCTCTCAGCACATCCCAAACCTACTTCATCAGGGCCCCTTAAAGACACTAGCATCAGACAGAGACTGCCCCCTCCACGGAAGTATGTATATCAAATGCAAGGGACCCCTACGCCACCTTCCTAAATTGTGATAATCCCAAGTTTTCTTTGATTCCCTAAATTCGGTCTGGTTCTCAGATAGGTTAACCTCCTATAACGATATTACACAGAATTCAAAATCAGGGTTTCTGATATGACTTCTTTATCATTATGTGACTAACACATAGCTATGAAATTCTTTCCATCCATTTGGGTAGGAAACTTACGTGTGCACTGCCCCATCAGAAGTAATATCTATCCCTGGCTTTTATTAACCCATCAAAGTAGCCCAATTATTAAGATTTTTACCAATGAAATACATCATTACCTGTGCAGAGCTGGTTGTTGATGTCCCAAATGCCTGTTTCCCAAGGCATCAAATCCAAGTCAAAATCAAGATTATCAAAATTGTTTTCCTGTACGTTTCAAATCAGGAAAAGCATATTAGAAGAATAAAATATATAGCTCTAGAAATCAAACTATCAGACACATTTTGCCATAAATAATGTAATTTCTATTACCCAACTCAGTTAAAATAATTTTTCTACATCAATCGGGTCATCTTGAGAATACACATTGCATGGCCTAAAAATAAGCCAATTCACTTATATAAAACACAGCAGGAACAATCAGGGAGGTAATGGACTCAACATCTAAAAGATTCAGTTGGTGTCATTTTCTTCCATGGGAACCAACTTTTACAAGAGTCACAAAATATGTCTTTGTCATAAGGGAGATCCAGCAGAGTACATTTTCCCATTGCCATTGATGAAAACAAATCAAAGCAAATGCCCACTTACAACATCATCTCTATACAGCAACAAGAAGAATATAGATTTTAGCCAACAGACATGCAAGAACTGTAACGAGACTTTAGCTGAACCTTCAGTTATCCCAAATATTAACACGGTTATCTAAGAAAGAAGAGATCCATAGAAGGACGGGTAATTTTCTTCCTTTTTCTACTGTACAGTACCTTTCAAATTCCTAAAATAAAATTTCTAATTTTTTTTTTAATCCTAGAAGGTAAAACTAAGTTTCTCAAACAGAAGTCAACACACTTCTTAGAGGGACTCTTAGTTTCTTCATTTAGATGATAATTTTTTTTACTTAAATATAAGCATATTCTGGGTCATCTGAAGTCATCTTATACTATATACATAAATAAAGTACTGCCACACGCGAGTCTGAGGTCTAGGCAGTGCTATTATCTTAAGTCTCCACGGGTATGGAGACAAGAATAGAAGTAAACAATATACACACAGTACCACAAAGTCAAAGGCGGTCAGTATTAACCTAACATAACAGATAATAAAACAGCAACAGTAAAGAAAGTAAGCCTCAGACCAAAAGTAAAGATTAGTCTTTTAATTATTAACAACCATTTGGTGATAATTTCTAAAATAATATTATTTCAAAATGTCTCTTTTGTGATTTATTTTTATTGAGAACAAAAGGAAAGAAGGGGACAGTTTGATCCCACTGCCCTTAACTAAGTAAATATTGGTACAAGTTGTAGAAAGAGAATGTGTGGACATTCACATGAAAAAAAAAATACTACTGAAACCATGAAAGAACCCCTTTTTAAATCAACCCCCTTTGCTTTTTTCTCTTACTTGAACCTACACAATCAGAAATGAAGCAGCCTTGTATCTTCAGCAACCAAACATATCCTTAAACTTTCTTAACCTAAGAAATGAAGCCTCCTCACAGTACTAGTAATACTTTCTAACTTCCTGGAGTGGGACATGACCCACTCCAGGAAGCTTCTTCCTTGGTATTCAGCCAAAACAGTCAAATACCTTTTAGAGCATAAGACTTTTATCTGTCTAGAAACCTAACAGGCTTATTTTATGTAAAGTGAAACATATTTATGCTTCTATATTCTACATTCTGGCTCTTCTATGATTTCTCATGGGAAACTACTAGCGTGTGGAAGAGAATGACACAATTTTAAAGCTAGAAAGGGCCCTAAGACACCATCTAATCCAATCCCTTAACTTCGTACTAGAAAAACTAAGGAACTGAAAGACTGTCTTGTGTAAAGTAAGGATGTTAGTTACAAAATGAGGATCATATTTCACTGAACCTTTCAAATTTTAACTACAGTATGGTAACTTGGTAGTTTTAGCCATAGAGGCTGTAAATGAATATCAGTTGCTTAGGCAACCCCCCAATATTTAAAGCCAATCTGGGGCACGTGAGGGGCTCGGTCAATTAAGTGTCTGCCTTTGGCTCTGGTCATGATCCTGGGGCCATAGAATTGAGCCCCTCACTCGGCTCCCTGCTCAGTTGGGAGCCTGCTTCTCCCTCTCGACCCTGCTCATACTCTCTTGCTATCTCTTTCTCTCTGTCAAATAAATGAAATCTAAAAACAAGCCAATTTAATCAATAGATTGCACTCTCAAACATCCATAAGGTAAACAAAAACTATTAAAATTTCATGTGCTGATTAAAAAAATACCATGTATTCTTTTTTTTTTTTAAAGATTTTATTTATTTGGCAGAGAGATCACAAGTAGGCAGAGAGGCAGGCAGAGAGAGAGAGGAGGAAGCAGGCTGCCTGCCAAGCAGGGAGCCCGATGTGGGACTCGATCCCAGGACCCTGAGATCATGACCTAAGCTGAAGGCAGAGACTTAACTCACTGAGCCACCCAGGCGCCCCAATACCATGTATTCTTAGTCTCTTCTACTGATGCATATTAAAACAACTGCTAAATTATTCTTTGACAAATATTTAACAAACTCACTAAGCAGGCATTACATATTTTTGTACTCAGCATAATAAGGGCTTAAAAAATAAGAAACAAATATCCAACCTGATTGATGTACATATAAAATCACTCTGTTCAATTAAATTACTTCCCAAGCGAAACAGCATCTCATCCATGCAAGAATATGACAGAATGAAAAAAAAAAAAAAGGATATGACAGAATGAAAGAGTTCTATAGGCCAATGTACTATGCACTAACACAAAAAAGGAAAGCTATTTTGAGGACTCAAAGTGCTATAATAATAGCTCTCACACAGACTTCTAACCATTCACAGGCAAAAAGTAAGGACACGTCTAAATTTCAGAGCTTTCTATAATAAGGATATGTAACTTTTAAAAAGGAAGTTGTAAGTTCTGCTTGACTGGATCCAAGACTCATATACACCCTTTAACATCATCGTTTCCCTTATGCAGCAAACTACCTACAAAGCCAAAAGTAGGCAGTTAAGTGATTTGTCCAAAGTCATCCAACCCTGAGGCCAAAAGTAAACTCAGAATACAAGTTTTCTCCCACCAAGACCAATGCAATTTCTGCAATCCTAAATTTATGAGTAAAAAGTGGCTGCTAAATTTCACACTTAAATACTAAGTTATTTAAACTTAAACCACTACCCTAAACCTGTTATCCCGAAACCATCTTGCAATAATTAGAATAAAGATTAAATATCACATTATTCGATAATTCTCCCCTAGTAAAGACTTACGTAAATTTCCTTTGCTGCATCCAGATGCAGGTCATCAGTGTCTGTGAAATAGCCAAGTTCAGCAAACAGTGCAGAATCTTTGTACAAAAGGGCAGAGATTGAAAAAAAAAAAAAAGAACAGAGATTGTCAATTCAGTGTTTCAACAAAAGAATAAGCAACTGTATCCCTATGCCACCTCTAGCAGGGGTTCTCATCAGCCATTACTATTACTGATAAACTCTAACAGCGTGAAGGACAACCAACTCAAAGCTATTTCTAATTCATGTATTGTTTTCCACATAATTTTTATCTTGGATCTAAACCTTTTCACCAAGAATTAATGAACAAGTTTTATGTCAGGTCACACTGCACTAAATGATAGTGACTTTCTAGAACATTACTAACAGGAATTCTGAGGCTACACCTGGGCTCAACATGAAAATGTACCATGGTTAGAAAGGGGAACCCTCTCACACTGTTGGTGGGAATGCAAACTGGTGCAGACACTCTAGAGCTACCCTACAACCCAGCAACTGCACTACTAGGTACTTACCCAAAGGATACAAACATAGTGATCAGAAGGGGCACATGGACCCCAATGTTTAGAGCAGCAATGTCCACAGTAGCCAAACTATGGAAAGAGACCAGATGTCCGTCAACAGATGAATGGATAAAGAAGATGGTGTGTGTGTGTGTGTGTGTGTGTGTGTGTGAGAGAGAGAGAGAGAGACAATAAAACATTATACAGCCATCAAAAAGAATGAAATTTTGCCAGCTGCAACAACATGAATGGAACTAGAGGGTATTATGCTAAGCAAAATAAGTCAGCCAGAAAAAAACAAATATCATACAATTTTACAGCAATGTGGGATTTAAGAAACAGATGAACATAGGGGAAGGGAAGAAAAAATAAAATAAAATGACAATTGAGGAGGCGGCAAATCATAAGAGACACTGAACTCTAGGAAGCAGTGCGGAGTCTGCTTGTCCCTCTCCCTCCCCCTACTTGCACTCCTATGTACACTCTCGCTCTCTCTCAAATAAGTAAGTAAAATCCTTAAAAATAATAATAATAATAAGTCGGCAAAATCTTTTTGGTAACTTGAAATTTTGACGTTTACTAAGATAAGTTAAATGCTGGGTATTTGTTCACTAGCTAGATCACTTCCAAATAAAATAAAATACTGAAACATTAATTACTGAACATAGGTTTATTGGCTTTTGCTCAGCGGGGAGTCTGCTGGAAATTCTCTCTCCTTCTCCCTCTGCCCATCCCCATTCACGTGTGCTGACTCTTTTCTAAAAAAATAAAATTTAAAAAAATGTATGTGTCTATCCATCTGTATATGTGGATGTATTTGCATATTAGCTCCATGATCCAACCACTGCCGTGACCCCCACTGCCACCACTGCCGTTCTCTGGATTGCTCCAGTGGCCTCCAGATGTTCTCCCTGCTTCCGCCCTTGCCCGTCCTTCAGTCTATTTTCAACAGAGCAGCTAAAGCGAGACTGTAAAAACACAGGATATTATTGGGAATCAGGATTTTCACAGAAAAGAAAAGTAACCAAGCAGTGAATGCTTTGTCCAGCTGGGCACTCCTGGATTCCCTGTACATAAGTTCTCCCAATAAACCTCTATCTCGGGGAAAAAGAGAGAGAAGAAGAAAAAAAAAATGTAAGCATATAACGTGAGAAGGTGAGAAAGAACCCTGTGGTACTGGCTTTGACCTGTAGGTATTAGTATGAATTCATGCTGTTTAAAAATACCTATTTCCTCGTTCTCGGGAAGTAAATGATGAAATGCTTAGGAGTTTCATATTATCTGTAGCCTACTTTCAGATGATGAAAGAGGAGGGAAGTATGGGTAACACTGAATGGGGCAGAATGCTAACAGTTGGTCAATCTAGATGAGGGAAATACAGGGTATCCCGAAGTGATCTTCTCATTCGCTGCGGTTTTTTAACAAAAACCTCAGTGGTTTAAAAACAACTGAAAGTAGGTTACTAACGTATATCTACTGAACATTCGGGGCTGGTCCCCTGTAAAGTATCTCTAAAGTCCACTGTCTAGTCTGACGTCCTCTTTGCCAGTCCCATGTAACCAATATTTAGACGTCCCTTTGCAGTAGTAAACTACGGGAGCTATTACTTTTAACTTTCTCAGCAAGCTTTCCCACCTGACCTTGACCGTTTATTCATTTACTTCCTCTCAGTTTAGTAAGATGAGAAATGGCCACCAGATTTAACAAAGTGGAAGTCAATGGTGACCTTCAAGCCACTTTGGTGGAGGGGTGGATCCCGGCTGCTCAATGACAATGAGACAGGAGAAACTGGAGTCAGTGAACATGGCTTTTATTTTTGCTCTTGAGAATTGTGCTTTAGGCATACCTGGGTGGCTTAGCGGGTAAAAGCCTCTGCCTTTGGCTCAGGTCATGATCTCAGGGTGCTGGGATCGAGCCCCACATCGGGTTCTCTGCTCAGCAGGGAGCCTGCTTCCCTCTCTCTCTGCCTGCCTCTCTGCCTGCTTGTGATCTCTCTGTCTGTCAAATAAATAAATGAAATCTTTAAAAAAAAGAATTGTGCTGTAAAATAAAGAGAAAGGTAGTAGTAGCTAGAGGAGAAGTATCACCCAAAGAAGGTTTGGAGGGTTTTTTCTTGACTCTGAACAGGAGCAACAACCACATGTTTATTGACCAGTGGAGATGACCTAGCAGAGGGGGAAGTGATGCCATCCAGGGAACAGAAGGAAGAAGCGTCGCACAACACTCCTGACTGAGGAGGAGGGATCTACAGCACCAGGGGCTCCAGCGAGAAGCCACTGGTTCCCAACAAGAGAAGGTAAGTATGGTGGTAAGTGGTGGATGAGGTAGTGGGAGACTGCGGCAGCTCTCTTCCCATTCAAAGGAAGGGGGAGGAGGTGAAAGAGGCTTGAAGAGAGAAGGAAGTTGATACAAACAACCATCAAAGTGGGAGAATGAGAGGTCCAGGCAAATATGATCCACCAGGCCACACCTGCAGGCCTGTTTCAGGTTACTATCATCAATCAGTTAGAGTTACCCACGCTCGTGGCTCATCCAGAGAGGACTACAACACGAGAGAGAGACAAGGTACCGCGAGTGAGCGAGGGAAGCTGCAGTGAGTGCCGACGCAGCTGAACTGGGTAAGGGGGAAGTGATGACGCGGAGAAAACGGGGAACAGGGAAAAGTCGGCAGCGTCTCAGCAGGACTGCAGGGACTGGTGGAAACAAAAGGGAGTGAGCTGGTAAGACAGGAGGTGGTGGTCGGAGTGGGCGCTGTTGAGACTGAAACTGTGATCAGCACTGACAGGGTTTCAGCTTGTGACCAGGGGAGTACATGGCTGGGACAGGGCGGAAGGCCAGACCACTGGTGGAGAGGAGGCCGAAGACATGAGAGGTCATGGTATTTGAAGTATCCTCTGAGTATCTGAAATCAGCCAAGGAAGGAATGTTGGAGAAAAGTGACAGGAAGCTAAGAGCTGGAATCTCTCAACAGTGAGGGAGAACGAACCAGGAGAGCAGATGACTGACTGTAACAGGGACCCAGGAGAGCAGATGACTGACTGTAACAGGGACGGGTGGCACAGCATGTCGTGAAAATGGGAGACGCAAACTGGATGTTTCTTAGGAAGGACGAAAGGAGAATGAGCTGAAAGTAGCAGTGAAAAACAAGAAAGCTGGGGCGCCTGGGTGGCTCAGTGGGTTAAGCTTCCGCCTTTGGCTCAAGTCATGATCTCAGGGTCCGGGGAGTGAGCCCCGCATCAGGCTCTCTGCTCAGCAGGGAGCCTGCATCCCCCCTCTTTCTCTGCCTGCCTCTCTGCCTACTTGTGATATCTATCAAATAAATAAATAAAATCTTTAAAATAAAAAAGAAAGAAAGAAAAACAAGAAAGTTAACTATATCCCACCTTTAGAGGCCCAAATGGCAAAAAGGATATGAGAATCAAAATGGCTGCCATTCACCAAGCCTTCAGAGAAAGCAGCAGCCACCAGGGGAGTCAGGCTGCGGTCAGTGCCTAAAGGCCAACTTTCACAGAAGAGACTGAAGATATAAAAGAAACCACAGAAGCAGACAGAAGCTTCTGATCTTGGTACATATACCTTACATGTGGCGAAAGATTGTTTCTATACGAAGTTGAGACAGGGAGGAAGGGAAGAAGAGGAAAGACATGCAGGTGACAAATAAGCATTTGAACACGTGCTCCACATCACAGGTTATCAGGGCACTGCAAATTAAAACAAAAATGAGGGGGGCGCCTGGGTGGCTCACTCTGTTAGGTGTCTGCCTTCAGCTCAGGTCCTGATTCCAGAGTCCTGGGACCAAGCCCCAGGACCCAGCCCCCTGCTCACTACGGACCCTGCTTCTCCCTCTCCCTCTGCCTGCTGTCCCTCTGGCTCTCTCTCTCTCTCTGTCAAATAAAATTAATAAAATCTTAAAACAAACAAACAAGACCCAACAAGGTGGTGTGCCTGGGTGGCTCAGTCCATTGGGCGACGGACTCTTGATTTCAGTCATGATCTCAGGGTCATGGGATTGAGTCCCATGTGGGGCTTCAGGCTCAATGGGGAGTCTACTGAAGATTCTCTCTCTCTCCTCCCCGCCCCACTCAGGCTCGCACTCTCTAAAATAAACAAATCTTTAAAAAAAAAAAAAACAACAACCCAGACCAACAATACTTATTGGAATGGCTCAAATCCAAACACTGGCAACATCAAATGCTGGTGAGGATATGGAGCAACAAGAACATTCATTCACTGCTAATGGGAAAGCAAAACACTACAACCATTTAGGAAAACAGTTTGGAACTTTCTTTCAAAACTAAATAGGCTCTTACCATACGATACAGCAATTATGCTTCTTGGTATTTACCCAAATGATTTGAAAACATGTCCACACAAAAAGCTGCACATGAACATGGCAGCTTCATGTGTAGCCGCCAGTATTTTAAAGCAACCAAGAGATCCTTCGATATATACATGCATAAGCACAACGCAGAGTGCTTACATGCCATGCCCCCCAGGGGGACTGCAGCCAGAGACAGGGTGGTCTTTAGGAGGTAAACAAGATTAAATGACAGTGGAAGTTTGGGGCCCTATATTATGCTAAGCGAAGTAAGTCAGAAAGACAATTATAAGATCTCTCTGATATGAGGAATTTGATGGGGGGAGGGAGGGGTGTGGGGAGTAGGGAGGGAAAAAAATGAAACAAAATGGGATCCAGAGGGAGATAAACCATAAGAGACTCTTAATCTCAGGAAACAAACTGAGGCTTGCTGGGGGGGGGGGGGGTAGGGACAGGGTGGCTGGGTGATGGACATTGGGGAGGGTTTGTAGGGTTTGTGCTATGGTGAGTGCTGTGAATTGTATAAGCCTGATGATTCAAGACCTGTACCCCTGGGGCAAATAATACATTATATGTTAATTAAAAAAAAAAAAAAAGAGTGGGGTCCTAATCAGATAGGACTGTGGCCTTACAGGAGGACGGAGAGAGATACCCTTCCCCACCCCCTTCTCCTCTCCTCCTCTCTCTCCCTTCACTCCTCTCCCCTCTCTTTCATCTCTCATCCCTCTGCCTTGTGAAAACACAGTGAAAAGGCAGCCGTCCACAAGTCAGGAAGAGAGCCTTCACCAGAACTTAGACCATGCTGGCCCCTCATCTCAGACTTCTAGCCTTCAGAACTGTCAGAAAATAAATTTCCGTTGTTTAAACCACCCAGTCCGCAGTAATTTGTTACGGCAGGCTGAGAGACTAACACACTGTAGTACATCCACACAACGGAACAACATGCAGTGCTTAAAAAAAAAAAAAAAAAAAAAGCCATCAAGCCATGAAAAATCACAGACGGATCTTAAATGCATGTTGCTAAGTGGAAAAAGCTACCTACTGTATGATTCCGACTGTATGACATTCTGGAAAAGGCAAAACTAGGCAGACTAGGTAGAGGGCCCAGGTGGAGAGAGGGAGGGACGAATAGATACAGCACAGGGGATTTTTTAGATACATGAAAATATTCTGTGAGATACTGTATATACATGATGTTAGGTATCTGTCAAAACCCACAAAATGTATAACACAGAAGGAATCTTAACGTAAACTATGGACTTTAGTTAATCATATTGGATCAATAATGGTTTAACGGTAACAATTTACTACAAGATGTTACCAATAAGGAAAATGGCAAGGAGGGTATAAATAGAACTCTATGGACTGTCTGCTCCATTATTCTGTAAATCTAAAACTGTACTAAAAAGAAACTTACTAAGTATTAAAAATAATTATATGAAATTCAGGGGGCGCCTGCCTGCCTCAGCCAGCAGACCTTGCAACTCTTGATCTCAGGCTTCTGAGTTCAAGCACCACATTGAAAGTAGAAATTACTTAAAAATAAGTAAAAAAAGGGGCGCCTGGGTGGCTCAGTGGGTTAAGCCGCTGCCTTTGGCTCAGGTCATGATCTCAGGGTCCTGGGATCAAGCCCCGCATCGGGCTCTCTGCTCAGCAGGAAGCCTGCTTCCTCCTCTCTCTCTCTGCCTGCCTCTCTGCCTACTTGTGATCTCTCTCTGTGTGTCAAATAAATAAAATCTTAAAAAAAATAAAAATAAAAAAAAATAAGTAAAAAAATCTTAAAACAGAATAAAGTAACTACATGCAATTCAGAGTTCCAGGTCATAACAAGGTTGTACGGGAGCACAGTCATACTCATCTCCGTGTTCAGCTCACCCTGCCTATGGATGCTTCTGCACCGGAACAGCAGAGCTGAGTAGCTGCAACAGAGACCACAGAACCACAAAGCCTGAAAAACTTACTATCTGGACCTCCACAGAAAATGTTTGCAGACCACTGCTCTAAATGTCACTACCCAAGTTAGAGGGAAAAAGCCCCTCCCACCATAGGCTGTTCTGAACTAATCACTTTAATTATTCAAAGGTATGAGAGTGACAAGTACTAATTACATAATCTAAATTCAAATATCACTGGCCACCTTCTAATATTAAAAAAAAAAAAAAAAGATCAGGGGCATCTGGGTGGCTCAGTAGGTTAAGGATCTGCGTTGGGCTCAGCCATGGTCCCCAGGGTGCCGGGATGGAGCTCCGCGTCAGCCTCCCTGCTCTACTCCCCTGCCACTCCCCTGCTTGTACTCTCTCTCTTTATTAAATAAATAAATAAAATAAAATCTTTTATAAAAAATCAGATAAATCAGTGACGTCTTTGGATACTCAACATGGCAACTCCCAGAAAATGAATCCATGTTCTACTGAAAAACAGCAACAGACGGTAGTGTTTCACTTTAGTGCCTGCAAAATCGATCCTACTTACTGACTACCTAACAAATCAGAATTGAAGTGTGCAACCAGGAGAAGACTGTCAACAGTCTGGAAAGAGAAGCCTGGAAAACAATGGGAAATGAACACATTCAGGGAGGAGCAGGGCAGGATACCTGAGTTAACTCAGTGAAATGACTACAAAGAACTGAATGCTCTGTCAATGAACATTAGGACTACACGTCAATTTACACATCAATTTATCGGGTTAATGGAGAAAATGCAGCCTGAGTATCAAAAGACAAAATAATGCTTCAAGAAAGTGCCCCACAGTTGCAGTTTAAGAAATATCATGAAAATGTAACAGCTGACTAGCTGAGAAAAAAACCGTTACTACCTGATACTTTAAAGTAGATTTATTAATAACTGGGCGGGGGGGGGGGGGAGGTTCTTGGGAAGAATCGCATCTGCAGAAATAATTACGGAAAGCATTACGGAATAATGACTAAGAGCACAGGCTCTGGAGGTAGACAAACTGGTTCTGATCCTGCCTGTGCCCCTCACAGGCTAGAAGACTGAACACTCTCCCTCAGCCTCAGTTTTCTCATCTGTAAATTAGTAATAACTTCTTGCGCTGTTGAGAGGATTAAAGAAGACAATGCATATAGGAGCTCTGCAGCACACCTGACACAAATGAAGTCCTAGATCAAGGGTAATCACCATTTCCACTATAACTGGCACAGGAAAACACACTTGAAATTGACAGTCTACAGTCTTTCCAACAACTGCTAGGAAATCCACCAAGGATTGAAATAAATTTCTCATGTGACTTAATTTTAGAAAAGTTCTGTCCTTAGAAAGTCAAACGAGGAGTTCAGGTCAATAAATAGAATTGAGATTGCACTTTGCTTCTCAGAATGATGGTCCAAGGGGGGAAAGCTGAGCATCAGTCTGGGTCATCCGCCAAGTTCCAAAGTACGTGAATGGCGTAGGCTCAACTACAGGGCCCACTCGACCTATGCAACCCCAAATTCTCACTGAAGCTCAAGACCAGCATTAGTACCACATCCCACAACAAAGAGAAGAATAAAAGGTTCCTCTAAACACCTACATGAGGAAGTTTCCCCATTCTGAGTCCCATTGCATTGCCTTCCACTTTTCCTGACCATAAAGCCAAACAAAAATACACGAGGCAAAATTAAAAAAAAAAAAAAACAAAACAATTAGAGCTGTTTCTGGAAGGCAGTAAGGATTACATCAGTTTTCAAGTGTTAGGTCTAGGTAGTCAGGGGCCCAAGGTCTGGTGCTTTGGTTCTCTGCCAAAATGGACATCAGCCTAGACCAACAGTGGCAGCTGCGACACGAAGATCACTGTATACACTCCCATTCTCTCCCACAAACACACTCCCAACAGTCACACTTCACGGCAATCACCGCCCACATCCCACACCGAGAAAACAGCTTAGAGCTTTTCGGGTGGTCACAGTCCTCCTGCCCTCTGCTTCTTACCTACGCCTTTTCAGCCCCTCACAATGATCACCTAGTACTTTCCCAGGGGAAACGCTGAAAAACGATAATAATTCCAATCAGGCAACATTTCACGCTCGCTGTTACCCGGGCAGACACCGACCGGTTCGGCGAGACCCTTCCAGGGAGGAACGCGGGCGGAAGCTACAGGCGAGCCCCGGCTCCCAGGGCAGAGTTCGCCCACACCTGCCTCCACAAGTGCGCGTCAGGAGGAAGAACCCCACGGCCGGCAGCGGCACGTTCACAGCTGCCACTCACCCCAATCCTCCTCGGCTCGGTGAGAGAGGCCCGGGCTGAGAGGCGACTCCATGGTGCCGGCAACGCCAGCCGGCTCCCGCAAGCCCCACGCTCCGGCGGCCTGGAACTCAGTGACTGATATATCCCGTACGGCGGCTCCCGGCGGACAAAATACCGCCCACCGCGCTGCGGACGGTGGCCGAGGGAGGACAAAGTGCTTCGACCGCCCGGGCACTTGCGCGGATCGGAAAGGAGGAGCGTGAGACACCGATGAGCTCGTTTAAACAAATGTCCGAGTAAATATTTCCCTGTAGGACTTTTCGGCACTTTCTGTCCCGCTGGTTTAAGGGGGGGGGGGGGAGAGAAAGACAGACACATAAACACTACATTGGTTAAATAGAATGTACTGATAATATTAAAAGAAGAAAGAGCCCTTTCTGAACATGCTGGATATCTCTTAATACCACAGCGTAGCTCTCGCAGAACAAAATCAGGGACCGAGAAAGTGAATTCGATTTAATTTTCAGAATCGCTCGCTAGCAATGTAAAAGCTTCCCGTACACACGAGCGCGTGGAAGAAAAGCTCTCGCTCCGCGCTCGTCAGTCCCACGTCTTCCCAGGCACCGCGCCCGAGGTAAACACGAGGGCGGTGAACTGTGCGGTTCTAGAAAGCCTGCTTTGATTTAAACAGATTGAAGCGAGGCGAATATAAACGATGAACTGCCCGGCTCAGACCGATCTCCTAGATTTGCGTTTCTAAGTCGTAGCAGGGGTGGAAATCCCGGCGAGCGTACCCCAGGCAACCTACGATAAAGGAAATTCCCGACCTCTTTGTTACTAAAACTTAAGATTCCGTTTTGTTTAGAAGAAATTCACATCACGAGCTCCGACTGAAAATCTGAACCGAGTTTGACACAACAGTGTCCGGGCTGCTGTGTGACACCTTTCTCTTCGCGGCATTTCAGCGGCGAGGGTGTCAAACGCCCTGAGAACACGTATCCCTCTAGGACCGAGCGGAGTCTTTCCCATAGTTACTGAACCAAACAAGCGCTTCCCAGAATCCACCCAGTCCTCGTGGCTGCAGGGTTACTCCTGATTGCATAATCCGCCGTGGTCAGTACCGCCCTGGGACCCAGAGCCAGAAAAAAACAAAAACAAAACAAAACCCCGCATGCTCTCTTTTACCTTCAGATAGCTAACCAATTTTCAGGTGCGGTGAAATATGCATCAGTTCTGTTCTTAACTGCAAATCCAAAATTGACCAACGAAAATAGAACCAGCGAGAGTCTTCTATTCCGTATCCACCAGGTGCTTCAGTCTTTTTTTTTTTTAAATCACCGTGACTGAACTCCTGCCAGTTTTTATTTTTTTAATTTTTGAAAAATTTATTTTTATCCCCAAAGTGCAGATAATGTTTCATTATTTAATGAAAATATTTAATGTTTCATTAAACAAGCATTTGCATACCTATCACCAAAAATTAACAAAAATTAACGATTTCCATTTTTGTTTCAGGTTTTTCATAATATAAGAAATTAAACATTGCAGATAAGACCCAAGTCTGCTTTTCCCCCTGCTTCATTTCCCTCCCTCCACATAGATGGCTTCTATGACACACACTGAGTACTGGGTTGGGTTTTTTAATTTACATAAATGTGTCATCCTCATGTTCTCCAAATCACTTTTCTTATCCAACATTACTTTTTGATGATCTATTCATGGTTTAACTGTTACACGGTATTTCCTTGAAAACACACACACACATACATATATACACATACATACATATAACTCACAATTTCTTCTTTCATTTCTCTACTAACGGACATTTGGATTGTTTCAAATTTTTACCGTTACATACGCCTTTGTATGAGTCTCTGTGTATATAAGCAAGAATGTCTTTAAGATAGATGCTGGGTCATAGAATAGGGATGTTAATATTTGCCAGATTATACCATTTTACATCCTTGCTAGCAGCGATGAGTTCTTTGCTCCACATTCTGACCAACACTAGATTTGGTCATTTTCACATTTTTTGCCCCTGTGAAGGGTGTGACTATAATTTACATTTCCCTGACAATTAAGGAGATGGTGCATCTTTCCATGTTTATTAAACCTTACTTACTCTTCTGTGAATTGTCTATTCTTACAAAATTTGCTATTGCATTTTCTTTCTCTGATGATACCCACATCTTTAGCTAGTCTACTGTCTTCATTTAACAGATACATATATTGCAAATACATTCTCCCAAGTTGTGCTTGTCTTTTTTAAGGGGTTTGTCTTTTAGGTTTTAATTTCAATGTAGTCAAATTTACCGGTCTTCTGTTTATGATCTGTGGCATTTGTAACTTGCTTAAAATTCCTTCCCTCTCCTGAGGTCATAGAGATTTTATTTTCCTTGAATATTTTTATAGTTTTGTTTTTCACATTCTTCCTCCCCCCCCCCCAATCTGGTTATAGCTTGAGTGTAGTAACACTATTGATTTTTATATAGCAATCTTGTATCCAAAAACTTGCTGAATTGTGTGACTGTAATATTTTGTCTGTAAATTCTATAGGATTTTCTATGTAGAAAAATTTGCATGCAAACACTGACATTTTAAAATTTATTTTAACACTGTAACCTTTTTAAAATTAATCTTTAATGTGGAAAATTTCAAACACACACAAGAGACAAACTAACCAACCCTCTTGTTCCTAGCACCCAACTTCAACAATTTGCCATTCTTGTTTTATCTACTTTCTCTCCCCACAACAATTTTATTTTTTGTTTTGGTTTGTTCTTTTCCCCTGGAGTGTTTTTTAAACATCTTTAAAAATATTTTATCTGTTTATTTATTTAGAAAAAAGAGAGCATAAGCAGGGGGAGGAGCAGAGGGAGAGGGAGAGAGAGAATTTCCAGCGCTCTCCACTAAGGGTGGAGCCTGATGCAGGGCTGGATCCCACCACCCTAAGATCCTGACCTGAGCTGAAATCAAGAGTTGGATACTGAACTGACTGAGCCACCCAGGCGCCCCATCCCCTGGAGTATTTTAAAGCAAATCCCAGGTATCATGTTATTTCACCTAAAAATACTTCAATATGTATCCTGACAAAGATTTTTTCCAATTTTTAAAAAACATTTAAATACCATTATGATACCCACCAAAAATAATTCCTTAATATCATCTCATACCCATTCCACACTCAATTTTCTCCCCAAAATGCCTTTCTACAGCTGGTTTGCTCAAATCAGGATCTTGGGGGTGCATCTGGTTCATGGGACAGTCCCCTCTTCCCCTTGTCACCCCATGCCCTTTGTTAAACAATCTGTCATTTGTGCTGTAGAATTTCCTACTGCTGTTTGGGTCTTCACGGTGATTTGTTCCTGTAAACTGCAGTTAAATGTAAACTTGACTAGATGGTTTTGGTTTCATTTGTTTTCGCAGGAATGCTTCTTACGTACTTCCTTGCATTATACAAGGAGGCACCTAATTTCTAAATATCCCACTTTTAGAGATGTCAACACCTATCGGTGAATTGTTTTTTTCCTAAGGCTTAAACCTTTTCCCCTTCTTTTTTTTTTTTTTTTTTTTTTTTAAGATTTTATTTATTTATTTGACAGAGAGAGAGAGATCACAAGTAGGCAGAGAGGCAGACAGAGAGAGAGGAGGAAGCAGGCTCCCTGCGGAGCAGAGAGCCCGATGCGGGGCTCGATCCCAGGACCCTGAGACCACGACCTGAGCCGAAGGCAGCGGCTTAATCCACTGAGCCACCCAGGCGCCCCCCTTTTCCCCTTCTTATTTTATTGCAATAGCAAGGACATCTGGTACCACACTGAAGGTAGACGCACAAGTATACATCTTTTACCTTGTTCCCAACTTTAATGTGAAAGTTTTTAAAAGTTTTACTATTGATAAGATTTTTCCTGTAGTATTTCAGTGCAAGGAAAACTTCATTTTTCATCCAGAAATTCGCTGTGGTTGTTATAGTTTTTATACACACTCTGGTCATATACTCCTTCCATTCTGGTTACTCTGTGTGTGTGTGTGTGTGTGTGTGTGTGTGTGTGTTTAATGATAAATGTCAAATGTTATTGAATCTTCTTTATTACCTTGCTTTCAACTTAAACCCTTGGAAGAGAAGTAAAATTTAAAAGAGAGTTTTGCCTACAGACATAAAGGAGGCACTTGCCTAGATCCACACTTCAGAGGACTCGACTCTGGCATCTGGCAGTGTCTCTTCCCACAGGGTGAGAATCCATGGTGCCAAGGGGATATGCCCAACCAGAACACATGCCTCCTTCTAGATGTGCTTCTCATGCCTGAATAGCTCCATGCCTGTTTCTTTTTTTTTTTTTTTTTTAAGATTTTATTTATTTGACAGGCAGAGATTGCAACTAGTCAGAGAGGCAGGCAGGGAGAGAGAGGAGGAAGCAGGCTCCCTGCTGAGCAGAGAGCCCGATGTGGGGCTTGATCCCAGGACCCTGGGATCATGACCTGAGCCGAAGGCAGAGGCTCTAACCCACTGAGCCACCCAGGCGCCCTGTCCATGCCTGTTTCTAAAGTTTGCTCAGGCCTCTGACTTCCCAAGGGCGAACTGTGCCAATGCCGTAGGCCAGTACAAGACTAGGTTTAGAAATGTGAGGTGGGAAGTTCACGTGTGCACATGCACCAGGCATGTGAATGAACCCGGGGTGGGGAAAGGGGCTGCAGGTTGTTCTGTAGGTTCGGAGCCAGCTCTCTGTACATTGTCATATTGTCAGGAACTCCATAAAGTCAGAGAATTTTAAACTCAAACCTTGTCTCCCAGATTTTCATGAAGTTATATTTGTCAAGATAAGAGAATGACACATTTTATTTAATAGTTTGGTAGCTAGATTTATAACTTTCAAGTACTAAGACAAGTAGCATCTAGGCCCCAATTTGCACTCATCAGAATTCTGCAAGTGCTGGGGGGGCACCTGACCAGTATATTTACAACTTGGTTAAAAATTGCATTTCACCAGTACTTTTCTATTTCACAATCTCACATTTTGAGTATGACATCTTCTCTATTGCCCTAAATAGTGAACTCAAACCTAGAATACAGAGTTGAAAGCTCAGATTTTGGAATAAGCCAAATCTTGATTCCAGTCTACGTTCAACCATTTGCCAGCAATATAACTTTGATGAAGCGGCTTAATCTTTCTAAGCCTCAGTTTCCCCGGTAAAATGGGAATAATAGGATCTATCCCGCATAGGATTGCGGGATTAGATAAAACACGTTAAATGGGGACACCTGGATGGCTCAATGGGTTAAAGCCTCTGCCTTCGGCTCAGGTCATGATCCCAGAGTCCTGGAATCGATCCCCGCGTTGGGCTCTCTGCTCCCAGAGTCCTGGAATTGATCCCCGCATTGGGCTCTCTGCTCGGCGGGGAAAATGCTTCCCTTCCTCTCTCTCTGCCTGCCTCTCTGCTTACTTGTGATCTCTGTCAAATAAATAAATAAAATCTTTTAAAAAAACACACATTAAATGCAGTGACTAGCACATGGTAACTTCTCAATAAATTGCAGCTATTTTAAGGAACCGTGTTGAATGCTACTAGCTAGGTACTGTTTTACGTTCTGTACCTGCATTGTATCATTAAAATCCCCACAACTGCCCGGACTGGATATAATTATTATCTCCCTTTTATACAAGTGTTTTATTTAAGGCTTATATAAATGACCTTTAAAACAACCCTACTAGAAGGGCAGAGCAGTAGACATACATGACTCCCATTTCATGAAGGAGGTGCCTAACCCTCAGCTTGCAGAAGACCTTCCAGGCAGCTAGAGACAGGTGGGGCCGGAAGGATCAGAGCCCAGCCAGACTTCCACTTTACTATCTTAACTGTACCTGAAACACCACCTATGAAACAAAACTCGTATCACTCTTTTGGACAGATTTGCTTTAAGTTGATGTTCTTAAATATTAAAAAGGGTTCCACTTGTTTGTTTTTAAAGATTTTGTTTCTTCTTCATAATGGATTTTCTATTTACCATTTCTATTTACTATTTACCAAGTAAAATATTAATGGAGTTTAAATTGGGAATTTTTACTTAGTGGATGTTTCACAAAATTTCAAAATTTACGTAAAGAAAAGTCATTTTCCCCAAACTCATTTTTCCACTGGCAAATACCAATTATCTTTCAAAAAAGGAATCTTGTCAGAGTACCTGGGTGGCTCAGTCAGTTAAGCATCTGCCTTTGGCTCAGGTCATGATCCCAGGGTTCTGGGACTGAGCCCACATGGGGCTCCCTGCTCAGCAGAGTCTGCTTCTCCCTCTGCCCTTCACCACCCCGCCCCCCACGTGCCCGTGCACACGTGCATGCTGGGTGCACTCTCTCTCAAATAAAATCTTTAAAAAAAAAAAAAGTACCCTCTCTCCCAGCCAAAATACAAATTGTTAAGAGAGGTTTTGGGGTGCCTGGATGGCTTAGCCAGTTAAGTGTCTGCCTTTGGCTCAGGTTGTAATCCCAGGGTCGTGGGATCAGGTCCCCCTTTGGGCTCCCTGATCCTTCATCTGCCTCTGCCTCTCTGTCTCTCATGAATAAATGAGTAAAATCTTAAAAAAGAGAGGGGTTTTATCTAGTTTGTTCACTGCATCACCTAGAATCTGCACATAATAGGCGCTCAGTAAATACTTACTGAGTTGAGAATTGCACATTCAGATAAAATCTATGTCATTTTCTCTGTTAGATGCTAGTGTGGATAGCCATACAAAACTCTCACTACTCAGTTTTGCACCCACAAAAGACACAATTCATATGGTTCACCCTAATTGTTTTCAAAAAGCTTGCAGAGTACATTATGAAGCAAAGCGAACAGATATTACAAAAGCTAAGAAAGAAATGGAGAAATTTTTTCTCATAAGAAAAATCATTTTATGAAGTTACCAAAGGCTTCAGGCCCTATGCTAAGATGTTCTCAAGAATCACCTATAACACTCCCAACATTTCAAAAATAAACTAGGTAGGAGCACCTGGTGGCTCAGTTGGTTAATCTCAGGTCATAAACTTAGGGTCATGAGATCCTTCTGGGGAACTGGGCTCTGGGCTCTGCGCCCAGTGCGGAGCTTGCTTTGATTCTCTCTCCCTCTCCCTCTGCTCCTCCCCACCTCCCCAGTGGCTCCGGCACTCTCCCTCTGTAAAAATAAATAAATAAATAAAATTTAGGTATTTTTTAAGAGGTTCATTTTCACTTTTTCCATTTAAAACTATGCCCATTTTTGTGTTTATATACATATAGACATATTCACATGTAAATACGCAAAGTGGCTTAAGAACATGGACTATATTTCTCTTTACTAGCTAATTCTGACTTCATGTAAATGTTCAACTATCTCATTAGGTCCAATTCTAATTATTAGTAATGAGTGAAATAAACTCCAGTTTCCAGAGAGCACGTTAAAAAGCTAATATGGACACAGTACCTTTTCCAATTCTCCAACCTATCAGGCTAAAAAAGTGATTGATATATAGTTATTCCACATGTATTTTCCTTATCATTAGAAACATACCTAACATTAATACATTTTTAAGTAGATTACTTCAAAATGTATCTTAAACATACTTTTCTAAAAATTTACATAATTGGGATTCCTAAAGAGTAACAGGAAAAGCTTATTTTAGTCAAGGTTTTACTAATAGCCTTTCCTTCTACACTTCCAAGAAAAATCCAGACATATGTAGATTTACTAATGTCCCTTAAAGAGAAATAGTTTTGAATTATGTCCAAACAAATCTGCTTTACATTTCTAAAAATAAAAATCTATTTAAACATGATAATTTCCAATTTTTATAAATAATTTTGTCTATCCAGACCTTAATATCACATAACTAAACACTCCAAAAATCAGAACTCTTGAAAATAAATGAAACAAAGAACATGGGTTATAGAAAATTTTAATACCAAATAACGTACAATTTACATGATTAAAAGTTTTGATTTGCAAATAAAGTATTCTGCTTAAATAGTGTAGGAGACTAACAAATAACAGAGCAGTTTCCATGCCACATCAAACGAAATGCTGATGGCCTATAAACTAGACAATCTACCACGAATGACAGTAAGCAAGGGAAGCAGGTATCAGCAAATTTCTTTCCAAGCTATCAAAAACGTCACAAGTTCATGTTTTTCTTATTTGCGATCCCAAAACGGGCAGCATCTTCATTTCGTCCACTCTATTCTTATGTATTTGAAAAGCAGGTGTTATCCATCGACCACATGAGCACTGCTCACCATACCAATTGAAAGAACCCAACTTGGCATTGCATTTGGGGCAAAGAAGCTGAAATAAAGGAACTGTGTTACTTCATTCACTCCCTTTTATCTAAGACAAATAATTATTACTGGCAATAGAAGATATAAAAACAGGTAAGACACAGTCGGTTAAGAGCCGTACTCTTGATTCAGGCTCAGGTCCTGATCTCAGGGTCCTGAAATCAAGCCCCACCTTGAGCTCCGTACTCAGCAGGGAGTCTGCGACTCTCCTCCCTTTCCTCTGCCCCTCCCCCTCTCCCCCTTGTAACACAAACAAACAAAACAAAATAAAAACCAGGTTAAGACATGGCTCCTGCCTTCCAGGAGTTTATGATCGAATCAGCAAGGTAAAATGCAATGGCAATTTACCATAATAGATAGTGGACTAGGATAACTGTGTAAGAAACATGTTGTATCCTGGGACTCTGGAGAAAGACCAGATTAATCTGGTCTTTCTGCTCCAGTATGAGGGCAGAAAGGTTGAGATAGGACCCAAGATTTCAGAACTGGCAAGTGTGCCTTTTAAATCAATCTGCAGCTTAATATTTCAAACTAAGATCACCATGACTAAAGAACAGGAAAGCATGTGAGGACTCTCATGTCAATATCACTATTGAGACTGACAGCATGTAGGTTAGGCCTCAGAATCACGGCTTTTTAAAAACAAACTGATACTCCAGTAAAATAGACTAATTAAAAAAAACCCTGAGCACGTCAATTATATTTTATGTATTTAGAGCATTATTTTTTAAATTTAGCTTGTTATTTTGTGCATGACATGAGTCAGGGAGTCTTATTTTTAATCTTAAATGAAAAAAGCTCTGGACATAAAACTCAGAAACCAAATTTGATTACGGAAGTATCTTAAATTTTTTTTTTAAGAATTTATTTATTTATTTGACAGACAGAGATCACAAGTAGGCAGAGAGGCAGGCAGAGAGAGAGGGGGAAGCAGGCTCCCCACCGAGCAGAGAGTCCCATGCAGAGCTCAATCCAGGACCGTGGGATCATGACCTGAGTCAAAGGCAGAGGCTTTAACCCACTGAGTCACCCAGGCGCCCCCAGTATCTTAAATTTTAATATGACAAAATATATCACAAAGCTGAGATAAGCAACAGGAGAAATTCCTCGCAATATATTAGAGGAATCATTAACATCTAGACTATATAAAGAGCTCCTATAAATCAATAAGAAAAAGGCAAAATCCATAGAAAAATGCACCAAGGATATAAAGGAAATGTACAGAAAAGCTATAAATAGCTGATAAGTATATAACAATATTGGTCCTCAGTAGTAGTCATGGAAATTCAAATGATGACATTTTAAGATGAATATTTTTCATCTCAGATGGACAAAACGTTATCAGTTTTATAAAATCCACTATGCCAAGAGTATTGGGAAATGGGTACATCCATTCAATGCTAGTGAAAAGCAAATGTGTATAAGCATTTTTATTGCCAGGGTGGAATATTAGCAATATTTAAGACAGTGTAGACACTCCACAAGCCAGGGATTCCACTTTTAGATCTATAGGAAAATTCAAATAAGTGTACAGAGAAGTATGCACAAATGTGATAGAGTATCTTCCACAAAAATGCCTCCATCTTCTATGTTTTCCAGGCTAATTAAGAGCAGCAAGCCAAAAGCACAAGCCACAGAAGAAAGAAGGAAAGAAAAAAACCAAACAGATAAAGTGGATTTCAAAATTAAAGCCCCACTGCTGCAAATGATACCACCAAGAGCGGGAAGTGATGGCTAATGGGTATAGCGCTTATTTGGGGAATGATGAAAACAATGATGTTGCATAAATTCTGTGAATATTCTAAAAACCACTGAACTGTACACTTTAAATGGGTAAATTATATAGTAAGTGACTTATATCTCAGTAAGCAGAATTGTCTGAAAATGTGGGTTTGAATATAAGGTTTCTCTTTCTAGGCAAGATACTAATACAAACTAAGTTTCCTCACATATAAAACATGACTATGTATGTTTTACCTATTCATACAGTTATTGTATTCTTCAAGTGAAATATAGTGAGTTTCATAAAATTTTCATTATACAAACCATAAACCTTTATATCATTTAATTATATCTTAGATTATATTAATATATATTACATATAATATATATTAATATAACTAAATTATATTAATTATATCTTAGATTAAGAATATCTTTAAATTAAGTAAACCTAAAGGAGAAATGTGGCCATCCCAGGATACTCTCATGAGCTGCATTCTTAAGAATAAAAAGGAAATGAAAATGAATCTCTTAGCAAACATACTGAACTGAAATATCAGGGAAAAAAGAGAGAGGAAACAAAAGAGAAAAAGAAAGGGAAGAAGGAAAGAAACTTTAAATGTAATCTCAAAAATCTTTGACTTGCCCTACTTGTTACCAAATTTAAATTTGTTAAATACATTCTAATCAGCTTACGTTAGTCTTCTATTTGAGAAAATATAAACAGTCTTAAAAGGAATTCACATAGATCAACAGTTCTCAACCAAAAGTGGTTCACTACTTTAGATAGGCTGGATTTTTACTCAATTTATTTGATAGATTCTTATCTGCACTAGAAAGATATAATCTTCGTAAGAAAATACTTATGATGGAATGAAACACCAGTTAAAATATGGTTGAGAGGGCAGGAAACAACAAAATATAGATGATACAATGAAACTGCAGAAAATAAATGTGTTCTCACCTGGCCATCCATCACGCCCAACAAAGAAGATTCCATCCACTGTACAGGTTCAATGAAATACGATGTACACTGAGCCTGACTCCCAGCGGTGAGCGAGAAAGATGGGGTCACTTTCTTGTGGGCAAAGGCTATGGGACCACTTCCTTCATTATGATCCAAAATGCTAGAATTTCGAAATAAAGATCGCCTGCAACCCCCAAACAAACAAAAACATTAATGACCTCCAAAAGGATGAAGAAACAGATGAAATGTGCAGTGTTTCTTAGCAAAATAAAAAAGGATTATGCTACTTTAAATTTTCAATAACCTCTACACGTAACCTGATTTACTTTCACTCTTAAGAATTTATTTTCTTTTTTTTAAGGTTTTATTTATTTGACAGAGAGAAAGATCACAAGTAGGCAGAGAGGCAGGCAGAGAGAGAGGGGCAAGCAGGCTCCCTGCTGAGCATAGAGCCTGATCCCAGGACCCTGGGATCATGACCTGGGCTGAAGGCAGAGGATTAACCCACTGAGCCACCCAGGGGCCCCAAAATTTATATTCTTAAAAGTAGTTTTGAATTTGAAATTTTTATATTATTCAATTGAACAAATTCTTCCTATAGATTTTAAGAAAATGAAACTTTTAGTACATTTCAGCTCCTGAGATAAGATAAAATCTCCAGAGGACAGAAAATATTTTACCTGCACTTTCTACATTTGTAGAGAACGCCGTCTTTCAATCCTTGTGAAATGGTGGTTGGGTCAACAGCAAAGAGTTCTTGAGGTAAGTTCTGTAATTCTACATGAGATCATTAAAATTTATCTCTTTGTTGCAATCAGCTCTGCATTTTCAGACAAAATTCAGCGAATGTCAAATTGAGGCAAGAAGTGCTAACCTCCGAAATTAAAAAAAATAAAAATAAAAAAAATAAAAATCTCCGGTGTTGAGAAATCAGGGTGAGGTCAGAGAACATTGTGAAGAAGCCCTTGGGTTCTGAGCACAGACTGCCTGAGTTCAAATCCCAGCCCACCCCTTACAAACCATGTGACCTTGAACAACTTACTTCTTGGTAAACCACCATTTCAGAAGGAAGTAACAGCACCTGTCTCAAGGGATGACTGGAAAAGTAAGATAACACACTGGAAGCCTTTAGCATCAGAGTAAAGAGCATCTAAAATGGGCCCAGTAAGTACTAGTAATTATTACTCACCTGGATACTTTTCTGTAACCTTTTGTAAACGATACTGCTTATAAATTGCACTGGAAGTATCTACTTCATATCCCATTGCCTGGTATAATTTCAGTTGCCACTCAAATCCCTCATTCATCCTATAAGGACAAACAAATACAAAGCTAGGTTTTCTTTAAATGGATAAAATCACTTTGAAAAACCAGAATTATTTCTATAACAAAGAACTCACTTAGCCTCTGGTTTGATGGTCTGGAGATTTTCATAGGCTTTTTCAAAGGTAAACTGGTCAGTCTTCATCATAAAAGCAGTAATCACAGCCACACTACGACTAATTCCTGCATGACTGAAAAAGAGACCTTTAAAATAAAATAGCAAATAGCAGCAATTTAAAAAAAAAAAAAAAAAAGCCCAGTTTCCCATAAACGGTAAAGTTCAGGTCCACTTCCCGTCTGCTCCTTCTACCCAAATAAAAACCCTTTGCCTCTGAAATACCGACATACAAAAGAATGATTCCTTTATTTATTTCCTTAATCTTTTTGAATTCTGAACCATGTAAATGTATTACCGTTTCAAAAATAACTACACTAATTTAAAAAATTTTATAATGGCTTTGGAAAAAAATCCAAAGCTCCCCTCTCTTGGCATTAAGGGCCCTGAAGATCTGATCTGGTTCCAGGCTTCTTCCATTTTACCACTAGCTTAAGTCCTTTATGTAAATATTTAAAACAAATGCGGGCACGCAGTAAAAGTGCTGAGTCAATAAATTTAAACTAATTATTACTCTCCAATGCAACTAAAGAGGACTACTAAAAATTCCCAAATACCTATCAAGATTTTCTTTTACGCGTTGCTACAACTCACTCCATCTCTCCCCGGGGCATGGCTCAGGGCTCCTGCATGTCCTAACCAATTCTTCTCTCCCCATTTCCCTTCACCAACCATCCTCTGCCCCAAACAAAAACACTGAAAATAATCTGCCTTTCCGGTGAAGTGTGAATAACCTTAATCTTTGTTAATATCTTTTACTGCACGACTGGCATCCTAATCTGCATTATAATCATCTGGGTAGGTGCCTGAAAATCTATCGACTCTTTTTAGGTCCAGGGACTTTGCCACCCATCAGTCCCCCTAAAAAGCAACTCGGGGTTGGGAGGGACGGGGGCTGCAGAATGAATCAAGGCGCGAGCATGAATGAAAGCAAGCGCGCCCGCGGGGGCCTGCCACCCGCCCCTCCTCTCTCTCGGAAGCACGCCAGCCGCGGAGTGGTGGTCTGACAGTCCCTTCGTCCTCCCGTAGGGTCCTCGGAGGAAGGGGCGGCGGCGGCAGGCTGGAAGCAAAGCCGGGGGGCTCCCCCATGTGCGCGCCACTCACCAGTGCACCAACACCGCGCGGCCCTCGGCGCGGGCCTGGCTGATGAAGGCCACGCACCGGTCCAGATGGCTGAGTAGGTCAGTCTCGGGCTTGTCCAGCGCCCACACGAAGAGGCTCCGTAGACCCTCCATCCCAGCCCCCGACCCGAAGTCGGGCTCCTCCGAATCCACCGTCAGCACGGCTGTGATGCCCGCTTGTCTCAGGTGGTCCGGCTCCGCCACGGCCGCGGCTCCACCCAGGTACAGGCCCGGCCGTACCTCCAGCATCTGCCCGGCGGAGCTGGCGCAGCTCGGACGACGCACCTGCCGCTCGCAGCCATGGTTCCCTCCCTGAGCCTCCAACATGGCGGCCGCCGGGGGCCGAGCGGGCGGGGCCCTACCATCGAGTAGGCTGACAGCTGGCTAGAACGCCCTTCCTCCGAGTCCAGCCGGCCTGAGATGCGCAGGGCTCCCTCGGAGGACCACGGAGACCGTAGGAATGCGTGCTACCTGGGGAGCCTTTAAACCCGTGTCTGCGCCCCAGCTCTTGCAACTTGGTGGTAGAGGATAAACCCCAAATACAGGGTTTTCCAGGCTTGTAGTGCTGAGGCTTTACGGAAAGGGACAACGAGAGTAGCTGGACTCAAATTTGAAATGATGTCCCACCAACTGAATCAGCAGGATGCATTTGGGGTAAAACACTTTTTTTTTTTTTCAACATTTATGAAGCCATTTGCTTGTATTCCTTCTCTTATGACTATTTTTTTCTTTTTTTCTCTCTTTGTCTAGTTTTTTTATTGGTATGCGAATCTCCTATTGATGCATACTGTCCTATATACTTTGAAAATAGAAATCCCATGTTTTCGTATGCCCATACCCTCCAACCAAAGACTGCCAGGAACGCACTTCACTTTCTTATCATTTGCATGTTCACTGAAGTAGCATTTTTAATTTCCTTCAAGAACTTTTCCTTTGCATTCACATTTTTAGTTAATTGTTTGGTACAAAAGGCATAATTTTCCGCCTATTTTGGCTTTTGACATGCCTCCCCCACTAAACTTAATCATTTCTAGCTTCTGCCTTAAAGTGAGAGATGTGTGAGTCTTCCTTTCACTTGAACATTTAGAGACCATTGTAGGATGATTAATTGGCTTGCTTTCAGTATTATTGTGTCTCAGAGATAGGGAGGCCCACAGAGAGGGAGAGAGATTGGGGGAATGACTGGTCTGTGAAACAGGGAGAACATAGATAACACTTATGAAATTTGTCATCTTTTATAGGTGTGATTTGTGGCATCCCAAAAACAATTACAATAGTAACATCAAAGATCATCGGAGATCACCATAACAAATATAATAGTAATAAAAATTTTGAAATGTGGGGAGAATTGCCAAAATGTGACAGAGATGTGAAGTGAACAAATGCTAAATGCTGTTGGGAAAATAATGCCAATACACTTGCTCATTGCAGGGTTGACAATGACCTTCAATTTGTTTAAAAACTACTTGTTAAGCACAATATCACAGGTACGCCTGTGTAGGATCTGGGCTTATATTGGGTGATTTTGGACAGAGTTCAAGGAAGCAGGGCTTTGCTCTGGACTGGATGCTGTCAGGAAGTGGTGGTGATTCTATGATTGGGTATCTCAGTGCATTTTCCCTACAAACACAAGGACCAATGGAGCAGAATATAGAGCCCAGAAATAGACCCTCACATATATGCTTAAATGATCTTCAACAAGGGTGCCAGTGGGAAAATGGGGGAAACTAGCCTCTTCAAATGGTGCTGGGAAAACTGTATATGCACATAAAAGAATAGAGTGTGATCCCTACCTTAAACAATGTCCAAAATTAATTCAAAATTGATTAAAGACCTAAACGTAGGACTATAAAACCTTGGTCACGTGGGTGGTTCAGTCGGTTGAGCGTCTGACTCTTGACTTCAGCTCAGGTCATGATCTCAGGGTCATGGATTGAGCATTGGGCTCCACACTCAGCACAGAGTCTGCTTGTCCCTCTCCCTCTGCTCCTCCCCCTGGTTGTGCTTTCTCTCTCAAATAAATAAATAAAAATCTTTAAGGGCGCCTGGATGGCTCAGTTGGTTAAGCGTCTGCCTTTGGTTCAGGTCATGGTCCCAGGGTCCTGGGATTGGGCCCCGCATTGGGCTCACCCAAGGAGCCTGCTTCTCCTTCTCCTTCTGCCTGCTGCTCCCCCTGCTTGTGTGCTCTCTCTCACTCTCTGTCAAATAAATCGATAAAATCTTTAAAAAAGATCTTTAAAAAAAAAAGATTACAAAACTCCTAGAAGAAACATAGAAATAAATCTTCATGACAGGATTATGTCAAAATTTAAAACTTCTTCACATCAAAGGAAATAATCAAAAGAGCAAAAGGGCTTCCTATGGAATGGGAGAAAATAATTGGCAATCATATATCTGATAAGAAATTAATATCCAAAAAATACAAAGAACTCTAGAAGAGTGATATTGGCATCATGGCTGCATAAGATGTTCCTAATCCATGTCCCCCCACCACCAACAACAAGTTGACATCCATCCACAGGCAAAAGGGCCTTGGTGGGAGCAGCGAATTCCCGCACCTTATGCCAAGGGACCTGGGAGGAGTCTTGCCCTCCTGTATGTGAGGTAATAGACACATGGACCTTGGTCCTGGCTACAGACCCTATGGTGGCCTGTGAACCATCTTCCCTCTTGGCTCTGGTCAGGGAGCCTGCAGAAAACACTGATTTAGATAATCAACAGGGATAGGAGAGCTTTTGTGGAATCCCAGGTTTCCACCAGAGACATCCTAGCAGAGAGTTAGAACAAAAAAGTATGTTTGAATGCATCAGAGAGCATAAGATTGTCTTTCCTCACATCACTCCTCCCCCAAGGCAGCACAGGTCTTGCCAAGAGAGGTCTCCTGGGCCTTAGCTTTATCCAGGGGGGTGGAGTGGGGGAATGGAGGGAAGAGGCTGAGAGAACCACACAGAGGACTCTCAGAGGGCACCAAAGGGACATGGGTCCTACAAAGTAATTCAACAGGCTCCATCAAGAAGCCAGCCCAGGAGCTGCTTGAGAGGCCTCGCCCCTGGATGCCCCTATCTGGCCATGGGCCCCCCTAGTGCTCTGTGCACCTCACCCCCACACTCACCTCCACCTTGTGGCCAGCTCCCTGTGGGTGTTCCCAATGGCAGCAGCAAGAGTATTTTGGCAAGTGTCTGGAGAGCATGCGCAGAAAGTCAGCCTGAATCTGCAAGACAGGGAGAGTCCACAAAGTTGAACTTTAGTGCCACTTTTGGGAACAAGAAGGGAAGCTGTCAGTATGTTGCCGCGTCTGAGAAGGCATTCAGGCTTAAGATATCAGCCTCAAGAGGGAGCAAGGAAGCGTGGTGTAGGTGTATCCATAGAAGATTTGAAGAAACCTCAGAATCTCTAGGGAGGCTGATGGACGGTATCTCTCCCCTGAAGGCAGTTAATAAAGGCTGGGGTGACTATTACTTCATATGCAAAGGTAACAATGCAAATTTTCAGGGAACATGAAAAGTCAAAGAAATGGTACCACTAAAGGATCAAAATAGTCTTCCAATAACCAACCCCAAAGACATGGAGATCTGCAATTTATCAGATAAAAAATCTGAAACAGCTGTTTAAGGAAACTCAAGCAGCTACAAGAGAAGACATAAGGACAATTCAGTGAAATCAAGAAAACAATACAAAATGAGAAGTTTAACAAAGAGATAGAAACCATTAAAAAGAACCAATCAGAAATTTTGGAGCTGAGGAACACATTTAATGAAATACAAAAATGCAGTAGAGAGTATCAGTATCAGAATGGATCAAGCGGAAGAGAGAACTTGTCAGTTAGAAGACAGGAATTTTAAGGGCACCTGGGTGACTCTGTTGGTTAAATGTCTGCCTTCAGTTCAGATCATGATCACAGGGTCCTGGAATTGAGCCTTGCATGGGGATCCCTGCTCAGAGGGGAGTCTGCCTCTCCCTTTCTCTCTCCTGCCACTCATGTGCTCTCTCTCTCCCTCACTTTCTCTCAAATAAATAATACTAAAATGTTTTAAAAAAGAAAAAACAACAGAAGAAGATGACAACAGGAATTTTGGAATCATCCAGTCAGAGGAGAACAAAGGAAAAAGAATGAGAAAGACTGAAGAAAGACTACTTGATCTACAGGATACTAGCAAAGGAAATAATTTGCAAGTTATTGGAGTTCCAGAAAGAGAAGAGAGAGAGAAGGAAGTGCACAGCTCATTTAAGGAAGTAATGGTTAAGAACTTGCAAATCTGGGGAGAAATTTGGATATCCAAATTCATGAAGCTCATAGGTTAACAAATAAACTTTAAAGAGACCCTCTCCAAGACACATTATAATAACATTGTGAAAAATCAAAGACAAAGAGAAAATCTTAAAAGCAGCAAGAGAATAGAAGCTTGTAACTTATAAGGGAATCCTCATAAGGCTATCAGCAGATTTCTCAGTAGGAACCTTATAAGCCAAGAGAGAAAGGGATGATATATGCAAAGTGTTGAAGGAAAGAAAAAATGCCAAGGAAGAATACTCATCTGGCAAAAGTTGTCCCTCACAAATAAAGGACAGACAGGTAAAGACTTTCCCGGAAAACAAAAGCTGAGGGAAATCACTAGACCCGCCTTTGCTGAAAGAAACTCTTCAAGCTGAAACCAAAAGATGCTATTTAGTAACATGAAAACATGCAACACATTGTTAAAGGTACGTATATAGTCAGGTTCAGAATAATACAGTGATATGGTGGTGTGGAAGCCACTCAACTCTAGTATAAAGGCAAAGGATGAGGATATTATAAGTGATTAGAGCTATAATATTTTGTTAATAAATACACAATATAAAAAGAGGTTGGGCACTTGGCTGGCTCAGCCCATTGAGCTCCGACTCAGTTGACTGTTTCAACGCAGGTCATGATCTCGGGGTCCTGAGATTGAGCCCTACACCGGGCTCTGTGCTCAGTGGGGGGTCTGCTTGAGATTCTTTCTCTCCCTCTCCCTCTGCCCCTCCCCCACCCTCTCTGTCTCAAATAAATAAACAAATCTTTTCTTTAAAAAAAAAAAGAGTTTGGGACTCTTGGGTGGCTCAGCTGTTAAGCATCTGCCTTCAGCTCAGGTCATGATCCAGGGTGTTTGGATGGAGTCCCACATTGGGCTCCTTGCTCAATGGGGAGCCTGCTCTGGCTGTTCTACCTGCAGCTCTCCCTACTTCTGCTCGCTCTTTCAGACAAATAAAGCAAATCTTTAAAAATAAAATAAAATAAAATTTAAAAAGAGGTTAATTGTGATTTCAGAAAATCAAAAGGGGGAGAGGACTAAAAGGGTGGAGATTTGTATGGATTAAAGTCATTATCAGGGCCAAATAGACTGTTACAGCTACAAGATGTTTTACATCAGCCTCATAATAACCACAAAACAAAAACCTACAGTAGATACAATACAAATGAGATAAAAAGCAGGGAATCAAAGCACACCCCTGGGAAAATCATCACTTCATTAATGAAGGAAGCAAAAAAGGAAAAAAGGAACAAGGGAACTACAAAACAGCCAGAAAATAACCAACCAGACTGCAGTAGTCAATCCTCGCCTTCTCATAATCATTCTAATTGTTAATGGATTGAATTCTCCAATTAAAGTGCATAGAGTGGTTGGATGGATGAACAGGCAAGACCCAAGGATACGCTGCCTGCAAGAGAATCTCTTCTGCTTTAAAGACACACACAGGCTCTAAGTGACCAGATGGAAAGTGATATTCCATTCAAGGAGAAACCAAAAGAGCACAGGGGTAATTATATTAGATAAAATTGACTTCAAGCCAAGAACGGTAACAAGAGACAAAGATAGTCATTATATAATGATAAGGCAGTCCATTTATCAAGAATAAAACTTTTAGGGACGCCTGGGTGGCTCAGTTGGTTAAGCGGCTGCCTTCGGCTCAGGTCATGATCCCAGCGTCCTGGGATCGAGTCCCACATGGGATCGAGTCCCACATGGGCTCCTTGCTTGGCGGGGAGCCTGCTTTGCCCTCTGACTCTGCCTGCTACTCTGTCTGCCTGTGCTCACTCTCTCTCTCTCTCTGACTAATAAATAAATAAAATCTTTAAAAAAAAAGAATAAAACTTTTAAAGAGCGAAAGACAAGTATGAACAATTATCTGCTAACAATGTGGATAACCTAGAAGAAATAGACACATTCTAGGAAACATGTAACCTACAAAGACTGAATCATGAAGAAATGGAAAATCTGAGCAGATCAATAATAAGTAGATTAAATCAGTAATCAAAAATCTTCTAAAAAATAAAATTCCCAGGGCCAGATGGTATTGCTGGTGAATTCTACCAAATATTTAAGGAAAAATTAATGCTAATCCTTTTCAAGGTCTTCCAAAAAATTAAAGGGGAGGGAAAACTCTCAAACCCATTTTACAAGGGCAGCATGACCATGATTACAAAGACAGAGAAGGACACTACAAGGAAAGAGAACTATAGCCCAATATCCCTGATGATATAGTTGCAAAAACTCTCAACAAAATATTAGTAAGTAGAATTCAACCACAAATTAAAGGATCATAGATCATGATCCAGTGGGATTTATCCCTGGGAGGTAAGGATGACTCAATATTTGCAAATTAATAAATGTGATACACCAAATTAGCAGAATGAAGGATAAAAATCACATGATCACCTCCACAGACACATAAAAAACATTTGACAATTGGGGCTCCTGGGTGGCTCAGTGGGTTAAAGCCTCTGCCTTCAGCTCAGGTCATGATCCCAGGGTCCTGGGATCAAGTCCCACATCAGGCTCTCTACCTGCCTCTCCGTCTCTCTCTGCCTGCCTCTCTGTCTACTTGTGATCTGTCTGTCAAATAAATAAAATCTTAAAAAAAAAAAGGCATTTGACAATACATAACATCCTGTCATGGTAAAAGAAAAAAACACAAAGTTTCAACAATTGGGCATGAAGGGACATGTATAACAAGCCCGTAGCTAACACCTTACTCAACAATGAAAGACTGAACGCTTTTCCTCTAAGATCAGGGTCAGGACATAACTGCCCACTCTTCACCACTCTTATTCCGCATAGTCCTGGAAGTGCCAGCCAGAGCAATCAGGCAAGAAAAGAAATAAAACTTCCAACTTGGAAAGGCAGAAATACACTTGCTTTTGCTTGCAAATATGTGATCTTATATATAGAAAATCCTAAAGACTCCCCCCCCCCAAAAAACCTGTTAGAACTCATCCATAAGTTCTATAGAATTATAGGATACAGAGTCCACATACGGAAATCAGTCGCATTTCTATACACTAAAAACAAACTCTCTGAAAAAGAAAGAAAGCAATCTCATTCACAACGGTGTCAGAAAGAACAGCTCGGGGATCAACGTGACCAAGGAGGTAAAAGGTCTGTACAGTGAAGTATGAAGGATTAGCCTTTTCCGTGGTAACTGAAGGAAAGGGGGAAAGAGTGGGTGGGCATGAAAGGAGACTCAGTGGTTTTGTGTCAAGAAGCTAAAGCCATGCTCTTGTGATGTCTTCTGTTTTCTGGGTGAAGAATCTGTATATGCTGAGAATGGGGATGGAAGTTTGAGAAGAAGAGGCAGTCTGAGGAAAATTTGCCTGAAGAGAGTGGAGAACGTCCGTGGGAGCTGACCTGTGGGGTCAGGCAGCCCAGGTCCTGATCAGTGTTCGCATCATAACAATAAAAATCTTCCGTATAGTAAAGGGTTAACTCGGTAGCCTCAGTTGCTCAGGCTCAAACCTGAGTAGTATGGTAGTCTCTGATATAGAACATATTGTCTAGAATAATGAAAAACCAGAACTATCTCAACGACTACAGATCTAGTCGATGAGATACTAGGCAAGTATTTTAAAGATAACAAAGGGAATGGTCGATGCTAGCTCTATTATAGTTGTTTTTTTTTTTAAGCTGGTTTACAAATAGAAAACATGTCTCAGCCCACTTATATGTATATGAAAAATACTGAAAGACATATCAAACCGTTAACAGTGGTTATTTCTGGGAGCTGGCTTAAGAGACTTACATGATAGTCTTCACACACTTCATTCTATGTAGCTGTTTTGGTTTTTTGGTTTTGTTGCTGTTGTTGTTTGCTTTTTTAACTACTATCATTAAAATTATTCATTGTAGGGGTGCCTTGCTGGGTCTGTTGGAAGAACACGTGACTCTTGATCTTGGGGTCATGAGTTTGAGCCCCATGTGGGGTATACAGATTATTTAAATAAAAACTTCAAAAAGTGAAATTATTTGTTAACAATTATAGATATTTATATTCCGGGGAGAGGAGGGAAAAAGCTATTAAGGGTTCATCCCCTGGAGATTTTATGTAGCTACCTTAATCATTCCCTCAGCTTTATTAGTTTTTTGTTGGAAGTGAGCTTTCAATCCTCAACTCCCTAAAATGATTGTAAGCTCCTTCATGGACCGGAGTAGGAGACACACCTGAATTGTTAACTACAGAGTCTGGACCAGTCAATCTGTAAACGGATAACTGAAGCGGAAGGTTATTTACCAGGTTCTGCACTTGTAGTCTTCACCACTAGATGGCACCATTGACCCCTTGGCCAGATATATTTTCTGTCCCTCCGTCGCAAGAGGGAAAAATGAGTGTGACAACCTGTAGGAAAAGCAGGATGTTAGGAGAGGAAATGCAAGCTTTAGAGAGGGAGCTGGATTGTCTTCTATGAAGAGGAAAAGCGGCTCTCTGTCCTAGGAATGGTGCCCCCCCCCACCCTGCCACACCACACAGACCCAAAGGCAATTAACGGTTCATTTTATCACCAGAAACGCTGCAACCCCGATAAATATGGATTAGGCAAGAATTCTTATAATTGCTAAGAGATCGTCAAGTATGTGGTGGCTTGCATGTTAAGGAAACACCATTTTATGTAACATGACCGGATCTCATGGGAATACACATTACGCAGCCTTCCCCTTCTTTGGTTGTTTCTCAGAAATTTTTGGCTACAGTCTTATAATTTATCATTTTCGTTTTTAAAAATATTTCCTGTAAGTGCATATCTGTGCTGAGCCATGAGCAAGGAAATTTCCCCTCTTCTGCCCCATCACCTCCCCACCAAAGTCCAAAAACAAACTTCCTCTTACACCCAGTGAGTTCTCAGTAAATGTTGGTTTGGTCAGTGGTGTTCTTCATGGGACTTAAAATCAAAGACAAGGATGAAGAACCACCTGAAATGTACTTGGAAGCCAAGTAAAAATGAACAAAAATATAAACAGGTGATAATGACATAATTCTATTATTTGGCTTGCGTCTGTGAGGGGAAGTGGTTATCTCGAGAGTGATGAACCGGGAATTGGCATTGCTCTGGAGGGACACAGTCTGAAGCCAGGGAACACTTAGGCGTGATCCTGAGCTGCGCTGGCCCTGCTTCCCAGCGACATGTGGTGATATGCCTTTCTAGAAAGTTCTCTGATTTCCCCAAGTCTCTGTTTCTTCCTCTGAAAAATAGGGGTGATCACAGCCAAATGGCATAACTTACTAGTGGCAGAGAGATATCCTGCACTGAACTACTGCACCAGGAACAGCCTCGAGGGGCTTGGGAGAGGGGAGCTGAGCCAGGGTGAGGGAGATGCCTGCCGATGGCTCGTTCTTGCTGAAGCTGTTGAGCAGAGATGAACCATGAACTGGGATCTGTCCAGGAATTCAGGTGGTCGTGAAGATCAGGGGAAAGTGGATCCCAAATATCTACCCTGCTACAACCCCATCCCTGCCCAAACTCACTTATTCACTTGGAGTCCGTGTCTTTGTAAAGGTGTGTTCTCCTCCTCGGAGGGGTACCTACTGCCAAGATTCTGAGGACAAAACTTCAGCTCTGTGAGTCCTGGGATCAGAGATGACTGCATGGAGTTGGAGCATCCTTGGTGTGTAGGGACAGCTTGCTCAAGGGACCCAGCAACTCTCCCTGCCTTACTCCCACTCCTCCCCAGCCCCCAGCGTTTGCAAACTTACCACGTGGGCAGCTATCCTGAGAAACGCTGTGTCAGGAACTGATCTGTTTCTTTATGACTCAAAGAGAAACTGGTCAACAGAGAGTCAGATACGCAGAGCAAAGGAGACCACAGATGTTCCCTGCTGCACATTAGGGGTTTGCTGGGTTACATTTGGCAGAACCTGCTTCCCCATCCCAGCGCTTCTTCTGCAGACAAACAAAATGCAGGGAATGGCCTATGTTACAACCTTCCCAGCATTCCAAGTTTGGAGCTCTTTTGCTGCCCAATTTCATCCAGTGAGTTACACGGGAGAGAGCTCTGGACAGGTGCTCACCAGACCTAGACAGAAGCGTGGTTTTGTCATGTGGTGGTCGTAGGACTGGGCCAAACCAGTTAAATCCTTCGAACTGCAGTGTCTCCAGCCACAAAAGACAAAGCCAGTGATACCACCTCTAACATTCCCCAGAGAGCTTAAACTATGAAATCTGAAATCCGATAAGTTTTGGCTCAGTCCACAAAAGATTTCGAAATCCTTTAAGATGCTGTTCCTTGTCCCTCCTCACCACCGAATACACTCCACTTGTCAGTGTTTCAAGTTTGCAATGGCACCCACCCCCTCCAGGAAACATTTCTTTGCCTGCCCTACCAGTAATCTACTCATCCCCAGCCAGGAGAACTGAAAGTAGAGATGGGCCATTCACAAACATTCAAATCAGCAGGAGGAAACTGCCTAAGGTGAAAAAGGAAAAAACAAAACGAAACAAAAAACACCCTGGATTCGGATGTTCATAGAAGCATTTTCATGTGGTCTCAAAGTTGAAATCTTTTTAAATTACTTAATGAAACACTCACTGATTTTATCTCCATTGGTTCGTTCTTGCTCAGCAATGGGAACACAGCATGGAATCAGATGAAGACTTTACGGTCAAGTTTGCACTATGTAGACAGGGGTACAGACACCCAAACCACGTGTGAAACCAGCCCTACTGTGGAGGCCGAGAAAATTAAGGCCATCCCACCTCAAGTTTAGCTGATGTCGGAAACAGAGGCAGAAGAAAATCATTACAATTCCCCACCTACTGACAAGCCCTTGAAACAGACAGAGCGGCTCTCCCTGGGGACTCAACTGCCCTCACCTTGAGAGTTTGCAAAGACAATCCTAGCCTGACCGACCCCCTACCCCAACAGGTCCGACCAGGATCCTGTAAGTCTACTTTAACAATTCCTTTAGGAAAATTTATCTCTAGACCACCAAGATAGTGTCGAGAATCATTCCCAAGCATATGGCCCACTGATACATGTCTAAAGGGTCTCACGAGAAGATTTTACTACTGGTAATAAATAACCTTTCTCCTAACAACAGCTAGCCCCTCAAGGTCCTGGAGACCTTGCTTCCAAAATTCCTTAGAGACTTACATCATCCATAACCTCCTTTGCCCTCACCCATCGCCAAGTCCACCCCTACTCTGCCTTTAAAAACTCTGACTGTAATCTGGTTCGGGGTCCAAGTCCCTACTCCGCTGTGTCGGGTATACTTGGGCCCACGCTTAAGCTTGTCAAATAAACCCTCGTGCGATTGCATCGGTGCTTGGCTCCTTGGTGGTCTCTCGGACGTGGAAACTCAGGCATAACACTACAAACAACTACAAACAAAATACTTGGGGCTCAGACCAAAAAACAAACAAACAAAAAAACCAAAACAGGAATTCATTTTGGCTGGAAGAAACTCTCTGAGAAGGTGGCATCTGAGTTGGGTCTCTCCCACAGGTAAAGGAGATGAGGGGAAAGGGTTGGGGAGGAGATCCATGAGGAAGGTACTGATCTGAGGGCTGACCCCCAAGACTGTCTCATTCGGCATGCCCGACGTCACTAAAGGGACGATTTCTTGTCACACTTCATGAGATGTGTTCACAGAGTTGTAGCCCCTGTGAAGGCCTCATGGTTCCACAGCCCCCTGTCGCGGAGGGTCTCAGGATCCCTTAGCAGCCCACTGGGTGCTGAGTGAATAGGCCTCCATCTCCCCCTACACCCTTAGTCCACCAAACCAGTAAGGTTGCCTCCAAACCAAGACAATATTCCAGAGCAGGTTCCTGCAGAAATGACAAATAAGCACTTACAGAAATAATTGGCTACATTAAGCACAGTGTTATTAGCCCCAGATGCATGGTCATTAACTATAGTTAATCACATGGTAGGCATGGGGACGATCGTTAATGATACTGCATTGCATACTTAAAAGTTGCTAAGAGGGTAGATCTTAAAAGTTCTCGCCACAAAAAAAAAAAAAAAAAAAAAAAAAAAAAAGTTCTCGCCACAAGAAAAAAAAATTCTGTTAACTATTTGTGGTGATGGGTGTTAAGTAGACTTCGTGAGGTGATCCTTTCGCAGTACATGTCAATATGGAGTCATTCCGTTGTCTGCCTGATGCTCTAGGTCACAAGTCCGTCATCCCTCAATTTAAAAGCAGCAATGGCAGCAACGTCCACTAGGGGCCAGCACGAGCTACCAAGGTCTGTCTGGCTCTGAGAACCTGTTCTTTGCCAGGCAGAAGGACAACAGGGGCAGATGGAGACTGGTCCCACACCTGGATCTGTACTTCTCCAGGCTTTCGGACACACCTCCTGTGGACAAGCGCCAAAATATATGCCGGATAGCAGGACAACCGAGTCGTGGGTTGAGGTTGGTACATTACCGTTTGAGACAATTCATGATTTTTTCTGCTTCTCTTGATAATCGATAGTCCTAAAATGACTTTAGGTCACAAGCATAGTTCCAATTTATAAATTAGAATGCCCAGTTGTCCATGTTACTCAGACCCCAAACTTAATTCAGAGATAAGTCTGTCCTCCTACTTACCCTGCTCAGGTCCTGATTTGGGGAAGGAGCTTCACTGGCCTCCCTCCTGCTTTCTGCCTCTCCATCCTTTCCCCCTCCCTCTTTCATAAGGATATTTCCCCTGGGGTCTCTCCTAAGCCAAAGTTGGAGGGAAGAGAGAAGGGAGGATGGGTAAGGAAGCAGGAAGTTCTCCTGCACCTGGGCAGTTTTCTGCTCTCTGAACTTGGCAGGTCACTTAAGCCAATGCTCTTTCCTGTAGGGACCTTTGTGGACTTTCTGGGGTTGTTTATTTCAGAGGATGCTCCCCTCTGGCCCTGTGTTCAAGGCAGAGGCCTCATGGTCTTGCTCCCAGGCCTTCCCTGCCCCCTCTCCCCTCAGCTCCGGGAATTCAGATCCACCTTCAGCTTTTCTGGGACTTCAACAACCCCTCCTGGTGGTTTAGTACAGGAACCAAGACAACCCCATGACAGCTTGTAACCAAATTCAATTTCGTCTGCCTGGGATGCACCACAAAGACCATTTACTGAGACGCAGGTGTACAGCAAAGGAAAGGGTTTATTCCAGAGGCTGCTGAACGAGGAGACTGGAGGGCAAACCTCAAATCAGCCTCCTGGAGGAGGAGAGAAAGTCAGGGATATTCAAAGGCAAATGAAAGGTCCAGTTGCTGCCCAATTTGTCCGGCTTGTAGCTGGGATTAGTCCCATTAACCTTTGATTGCTGGTTCAGGCTCCGTCTTCCAGGAATCATGGAAATACACGCCTTGCTTTGCCCCAGGATGTTCTGTAGCACAGGCTGATCCCAAGACAGGCTCTTCTCTGCTATACAGTCAAACTCTCACCATAACCTCCTGAGGTGCGAGTCAGGCTGGGTGCCCTGTGTCTCCCAACTGAACCCATTTCAGAGCTCCCTGAGTGACCCTGTGGGCATTTTCATCGTTAGGCTTGAGGAAGACATGGGGACTTCCCACACCTTCACACTATGAGGAAGAATTGTGATGGGAACTTGTATCATGGCAAAGGAATCTCTTTACACACCCCCTCTCTTCCTTGTGCTCCTCCATGTGACTGCGGTGTCCAGAAGGCAGAGAACAGATGCTCCTCTGTAAATTTCCTCTGTAAATTGTGCATGTGATAATCTGGTTTCAGAATTTCACATCTATTGTGTCATGAAATATCACTGTAGACATCCCGTCACGAGTGCAATTGCTTGATTGTAAAAAATAAAAATAAAATCCTTCCTTCCTGCCTTTTTCCCCCCAGACAGGCCCCCCTGAGGAACTGTAATCAATTGTGGGTCCCATGTACTAAAGCAGAGATAGAGCAGCTGGAGATGCACTCAGAAAAGCCAGGATAGAGAAGGAACTCCGAATTAGGGATGGTTGCAAACACTGGGAAGAAAAAAAAAAACCAACAAGAAAAAGAGTCTATCGGGGTGCCTGGGTGGCTCAGCGGGTTAAAGCCTCTGCCTTCGGCTCAGGTCATGATCCCAGGGTCCTGGGATCGAGCCCCGCATCGGGCTCTCTGCTTGGCTGGGAGCCTGCTTCCTCCTCTCTCTCTCTCTCTGCCTGCCTCTCTGCCTACTTGTAATCTCTATCTGTCAAAAAAATAAATCTTAAAAAAAAAAAAAGAAAAGAAAAAGAGTCTATCTTTGATAAAACCTAAACGTGACCCACTCAGAGTCTTTAAAAATCTGTGAAGGGCTCACAAGAGGGTCAGGAATCAGATTTGTTCTGTGTCCCCCTAAGGAGTGCAGTGGATAAAAGCTATAACAAAACCATTTCAAATCACATTTGAACCCAAGTCTGAGCTCCTGAGCCAGGGTTCTAAACCTCTATGCTCCGCGACCTCTGGGTCCAAAGCTGATTAGTTTGGCTGTTACAATTTAACACGGTACACTGGGGGCATATTCAGTCTAAGAGAGGGGAAGAACGATCATCTCCCACATGCCCGCAATAAGATTGGCTCCTTTGAACTGAAAAAGATGAAAATGTCTGATCTCTATTCTTCCGCCTTGGATCTTAGTGGGACCAGGGATATACAATTATATGAAGCCTCTCACTATGAGGAGGGTTTGAGCATGGAAACCAGTTACCTTTGCAGGTATGGTGACTGGGGAAGGAGCTAACCCAATGTGGGCTAACTGTAGTATATGTTGGAGATAAGAGCTCTACTTGGCAGAAAGTCTGCTCTTACTAAGTAAGTAGGGTCAGGAGTGCATTTCCCTTAGTTAACTATGGACCAGGAGCAGGTAATTCAGAAGATGGGTGGGGCAGCATCACAAACAGGGGCATTGGCTCTGGGCTGCTACCTAACACTAAGTCAGTAATGGTTCAGGATCCAGTGGGAACACTGCACAGTGGGTAAAGAGTTAAGAGATTCTCTGGGTCAAATTAAGAAAGAAAAGTATGATGGTGCTCTCTCTAGGCTAGGGTAGGCGAGACAAGCCTTCTCATGCATATCTAGCAGAAATTCAAATTGTAACAGTCTCTTTAAGGGATAATTTGACAACATCTATTAAAATGCAATATAAAATCCAACAGTTTTTCTTATAGGAGTTTATCCCATAGATCTATTCAAAGACAGGCATAAAGATGTAGGGGAAGGGCACCTGGGTGACTCAGCTGGTTAAGCTTCCGGCTCTTGATTTTGGCTCAGGTGATGATCTCAGGGTCATGTGATCAAGCTACATAGGGCTCTGCACTCACTGGGGAGTCTGCTTGAGGATCCTCCCTCCCTTTCCCTCTTCCTCTCCCCGATTGTGTTCTCTCTCTCTCAAATAAATAAATAAATCTATCTTTAAAAAAAAAATCTAGGGGTAAGGATATTCACTGCAGTATCATGTAAAACAGCAGAAGTTTAGAAATAATCTAATACTCTGTCAGTAGGGACTGGCAGATGTCATCTCTCCAGGAAATGACTTGTGGACCCCCACGTTGGGCTTAGTGTCCCTTCTCTGTGCTTCTAAGCATCCTAACATCCTCTGTATTAAAACTTCTGGTAATGAAAGGATTCATTTACTTGTTTGTGTCTCCCTGTAAGGTTTCTCTTATTTCCCTCATTTTGCAGATGAGGACACTTGGGCTCAGAAGGCCTGAGCAGCGCCCCCCCACCGTGGGGGGGGGGGTGCTGAGGCAAGAGGATATGACAAGGCACAGAGGTGGGCAAGGTGCTGTGTTGGGGAGAGAGCGAGGGCTCGGTGTGACTGCAGTATACAGGGTGAATGGGTTCCATGGGCCATGATAGGGAGTTTCGACTCTAACCAGAGGATTTGATTCAATCTCTTAGGGAAAATGTCATCAGTGTAGAACCCAAAGTGTTTCTCCTTTCCATAGAGTTGAGATGAGATAAGAAACAGACTCAGCGAGGCTGAGATCCAAATGGAACAACTTGCCAGGATTCTCTCTGCTCTCTGATAACAGACAGTTGGGTTCCTTTCCTGGAATCTGGTTTAGAGTCTGAGACTTGAGTCTAAGACACTGAACTGATCAGAGAACCAGAGAGAAGCAACTTCCTCCTCGGGATTCTCCAGCATTTTGCTGCTATCCTTGCTACTTCAGAATGAGCTCTAAGCTCTCCTTGGGAAGCCTGCGCTAGCTAGTCTTCTGTTTCCTTGAACGCATGTTGGAACTTCGACCGGAAGCTGGGTGAGGTTATTTCTTTTTCCACCAGAAGGGCATGGCCAGTAGGCTGCCTGTCTGATTATTTTCTGCTATTTTCACAGTGTAGACCTTCCTGGAGATCATTAACAGGAGTAGTAGGAGATGATCTATGAGACCTGGGGGCTTAAAACAGAGGGCAGGAGGGCTATGAGTCAATCCCTCTTGCCCCTGGTGAGACAGACAGACAGACAGACAGACAGACACACACACACACACACACACACACACACACACAGAATTTGCAGCATGAATGACTTCCATTCTAACGCTTAAACCTTATTCTTCCCCATCTCCCACATCTCTGGTGCAAAAGTGAGGAAAGTGACAGGACAGGAAGGAAGAGGTGTATTGTGGCTACTAACGGGATGTGAGTGAAGGAGATACTGCCCTACTAGATCTCTTGTGAGTGGCTTTTTCACTTTTTTTCCTCTCTTGACAAATGATCAACTGGTTTCTTCAGTTCTGGGGGTTTTTGACTTGCAATCCTTTGATTCCCAAGCTTCATGGCACTAAAGCCAGTCACTTCCTGTCTAATTCAGAGATGGCAGAAACATCAGCAGAACGAAATCAGAAGGAGGAAGGACGCTCGCCCCCGGAGTAGCATGGGATTAGCCAGAACTCTAGGAGAGTTCTCAGAAGAGAGATGAGCTTGTATCAGAGAGCTGGAAACCAGATCCACCGTGATTCTTGAAAACCAGAACCCAGTACTGGATTATAGGGGCCCGGACATGCCTTCTCAGAAATAAGTAAGTGTCCACTGAGATCTGTTTAATTGATTTTTCTTTTCTGATTTTAAATTGGCATCTCCTCCAATAAGGCTTTTTGATGCCTTCAGTAAAGAATGCTTCCAAACACCCATCCCAAATATCCAACAGGTTGAAGAACTTCTTAACAAGACTTTTTACTTCTTCATGTTCATCTCCTGTCATCTTGTCACTGAAAGTCATCTCCCCCCACAGAAACACACACAATTCTCCAACAACTCTCAAATTATTTGCAGCTCTACAAACACACAAGTCTCCATGTGTTTGTTTCCACAGTCCACATACCCGACTCCCAACCTTTTTCACAACTCCACTTGAATTCTTACTTTTTTTTCAAGATTCAGCTTCCTTCTCTGAATTCCCCTGTTTCAGAGAGCACGTATTACATTGCATTGTAATTTATGTGTGTACCTGCCTGCCTCTCTCCCTGTACAATTTTAATGACTTTGTAGTAATAGGGTGACGAGTCATACTAAGAAGAGTATGATGAAGGATGTTGATGTCATTCTGGTTGATCACTCAAAAAGAAAGGGGAAATTGGGTTTTGACAAGTTCAAGTAGACGTGAAAGATGGGAGGGTTGAGTTGCTATCAGTTCTTAGCCTTAACAGTGCACTTACTTAATGATGGGTGTGGACCCCAATGACCTTCTGGGAACAAAGCACACCAGCCCCGAGGAGAACAAATGGCTCTAGCAGGCGGAAGGGGACTCAGGGAAACCCGGCTTGTAATGAACACATTCCTGAGATCACAACTGACACGGTGTCTTGCTTTTTTCCTTCAAGTAACTGTGAAATCACCATGCAGGATGGTATATGGACCAGGTCATGCGTGTCTAGGTGTGTTAGGGTTGAAGTGGCTCTTAGGGAAGTAAAAAAACAGCTAGAAACTAGAATTCAGCAATTTTCAGGATCTGTCTTAAAACTTCCTTGAAAGAATTTTCTGAATCCAAATAATACCGCTTGGTTTAAGTTCTGGCTGAAGTGAGTCTGGCCAGAGCCCACCCGACTGTCCAGATCCACGGGGGCAGGAGGAGCCAAAGGGCTCATTGTCTCAATGACCGGAAACACCCGACTGTTTCCTGTGCTGCCGTGTGTACTGGGTGGGCATCTGTGAAAAGCTAAGGGTGACTAAATAAACTTGCCAACAGAAGGCAAGTAATAGAAAGGGAGTCCTGAGAGTGGAGGAAGAGACCTGAGGACCAGCTTCGCGCTTGCAGATGCTCAAGAAGATGCGACCCCAGATCGACAGCCACCACACTTTATAATGCGCCTTTACCGTCACCGCCAAACAAAGCACGGAGCAGAGATGGCTTCTCGGCTTCTCGGGGGTATTTGCAGGTGGGAAGCAGGGGAGAGGAGAGGCAGGACCCTGGGGGGGGGGGACAGGAGTGCCCCCGCCCCCTCAGCTCTCCACAATAGTGGTCTCCGGGGTTCTCCGGCTCACGGCAAAGTGGGAAGTGGGGGTCCCCAGCGTTCCCCTGTGCTCTGGGAAGGCCTGGGGCTCCTTTAATTCCAGGACCACCCGGTTCAGAAGGCCCTTGAGCAGCTGCATTTCTTGGAGCAGAAGGTCCACGTCGGGTTTCAGGGCTCCAGCGGATGGTTCCAAGGGCGTGGGCTGGGCGCAGGCCGGCGGCCCCGCTGTGGAGGCTCCGCCCGCGGGGAACTGCAGCCCCGGTGAGGTGGTGTTCCGGACGGAGGTGGCCGACGGGGCCGATCTGGACACCGGGGGCTTTCTGAAGGAAAGCGGCTGGTTACCCGGCGCCAACGTGGCAGCCTGGGGGACTGCGGCGGTGGTGGACGCCAAGTCCGGCGGAGAACCTGCGAACGCAACACGCGGCTCTCGCACAGCCTGCGGGGGAAGCGGGGCCCACGGGCCGGAGGGGAGTAAGGAGGGCGGGGATGGAGCGGAGGGGAGAGGGAGGGGTGAAGAAGAGGGGATGGGTGGAGAGGAGAGAGAAAAGGGGTGGGTGAGGAGGGCAGAGGGGATGGGGTGGAGAAGAGCGAGGGATGGGAGGGGTGTGAAGGGGTTTAAAGGATGGAAAGGAGAGAGGAAGGGGAGGGGTGAGAGGTCGGAGGGGAGGAGGTGGAGAGGAGGAAGAGAGGGGGGTGAAGAGGGCTGAGGAGATGGGGTAGAGAGGAGAGAAGGGAGGGGGGGGAGCAGTGAGGAGGGCGGAGGGGGAGGCGTGGAGAGGAGAGAAGGGAGGGAGGGGAGCAGTGAGGAGGGCGGAGATGCGGAGATGAAGCTGGGAGGGCAGCGTGACGCGAGGGAGACTCGGGGTGCGGAGGCGGGGCTGCCCACTGCGGCGTGGGGTGGGACGGGTTGGGGGGAAACGTGCGGGGAGGGTGCGGTCACTCACCGCGCCCCGCAAGCTGCAGCCAAGGGCTGCGTTTCCGGACGCTCCTCGTGGCGGTAGCGGCCTCGCACCAGTACGACTCGAGCTCCTCGACCTCGGACTCGGGGACCGTGTACTCCGCGCCCCAGTCGAAGCGGCGCACGGGGCGACTGTACTTGTAGAAGGCGAACTGCAGCGGCGTGTCGCGCTTCTGCGGGTGCAGGCGGGTGTCGCAGCGCACGGCCACCCCGCCGCGGGCCTCCGCCCGGCCCGTCACCCTCAGCACCGGCGCCGGGAACAGCTCTGCGGAGAGGGGTTCCGGAGGCTGAGGGTACACGGCGGGCCGGCACAGGGGTCCCAGGGGACGAGGTCTCGCATGTCCACGGTCCCGCGACCCTTCTGTCCTTCGGGTTTCCCGCGAGGGCTCCCCGCGGACCAGGGCACGGAGAAGGGGTGGGAGGAGGTGTGTGTGCGTGCAGAGGGAGGGGGAGGACTTCCGAAGTGTGGGGCCAGGGGCCGAGGCCTCGAAGGACGAGGAAAGCTCGCAGGGGAGTCGGGGGGGGGGGGGAGCCGGCAAGACGCTTCCTGTCACATCCCGACTGACACCCAGTTTGATCCCCGGACTAGAAGGGGTGGCCGCGTCCGCCTGGCAGGATGCTCGGAGCCGTTCCCTCGCCCCACTAGTACAGCGACCCGGACCCCCGCCGCCCTTTCTTCCTGGGACTTGGATAGAGCTGCCCCCGATGTGGAGTTCACCCGGAGTAAGAAGCCGGGGCTGTGCGGAGGGGAGGGAGACACTCGTCCCCTCGCAGGCTGAGCAGCAGGGGCGCCTTCACAGCTGAGGAGAGGCGAAAGCTTCCGTGCGTTCCGTACAATGCGTTCCCCCTTCTTTCTCCCTTCCCCAAAATTTAAACCCTCAGAAAGGTTGTTTCGACTCACCCTACAGCATCTCCACTTCCGTGGGCTGGGGGAGAAGTCTGTCTCGCGGCGGCTACTTGAACCTCCTTCCTCCCGCCCCCCCCACCTTGGTTCCCGTCCCAGAATTTCCCAGCGCTCCATTGCCTCCCTCCAGGGCCCCAGGTGTTCCCCACCTTGCACGGTCACGGCCGCCTTGGCGGAGAACATGGGCGCGCTCTCCACGGGGATGCGCATGGTGCCCGAGCACTGGTAGCGGCCACTGTCGCTGGCGCGCGCCTGCGGCACCGTGTAGTTGGCGCTGGAGTGGAAGTAGCGCACCGCCTTGCCGTCGTGGTAGTAGTGAAGCTTGTAGACCATCTTGTCGTACCAGCCGCGGCAGCGCAGGACCAGCGGCTCGCCCTCGAACACCGCCGCGTAGGGCACTTGCAGGATCAGCCAGTCTAGACAGTCACCACAGACCGGCCTGATCCCCAGAGAAGTCCAGCCCTGGGGGGTCTCCTGTTCTCCTCGGCCTCCCTGCTCCCCGTCCCTGCACGGTGGCTCGCCTCCTCCCCACTTATTACGCTGCAGGCGGGCGCCCCAGGAGCCTCAGAGCTGGATGCATTGGGAGGCGAGGGGAGAGGAAAGCAAACGGCCACGTCTGCCCTTAGGGATTAGGAAGGCAAAGATGCCTGGTTCTGGGTTCCAGCCCCATCAAAGAGTAACGGCCAACAGGATCAGGTTTACACTCCCCAGGATGCCCTAGGGGCCTTCTTCACCTGGGCCCTGCTTATCTTCCCAGGACCACCTCAGTATTGTCCCTTGCCCAGTGTCTCCCTCACTGTCCCCACCTGCCACTCCTAATGCAGGCTACATGCAACCACGCCCAGCATACATGTTGGGATAACTGTACCTGCTCTGTGCCCCGGGCCTTTGTACCTGCCAAGAAGACCCCCCCACACACACACACTCTGTTTTAGTTGAGACCTACTTGTCCTGTAGGTCTAGCGTTAGACATTTTCTCCTCCAGGAAACTTCCCTAACCCTGCAGGACAGGGCAGGGCATCTCCCACAGCACCTCACATTTACGGATCACCATCGTCGTCATACCTGATCTGTTCTGGACACCATCTGAGAAAGAACTGCGAGCAACAGCCCCAATCCGTCTGCTACGCTATTCCACAGTCGGTAGCCACCTGCTCTCATGGCCAGTGTCTTATCTGAACTATCAACTTCCAAACAACAAACCAGAGAGTACAGGCAGGAGGTAGATGTAGATGCTACGGGAGGGATGATCTTTGAATCCTGAATACAAACCGTGGCCCATCAAGCTAAGATGATGTGATGTTCCCTATCTAGCAGCTAATCCTGTACGCTAAAGAATGAGCTATTGCTGTTTTCTTATCCTGCTTTGAAACCCTTACGTGACTCCGGGAAGTCAGTTTCTGAATTGAGCTCTATGTACACGCGTATGTCTGCAATAAACTTCTGAGCATTTTTTTCCACGGCTGCCCTCTTTTTTCCCTGACAACGTGTTGTAATTCATTTTTCATCCTCACAACAACCAAAGACACAGATACAATTATTGTCCCTGTTTTGCTGCTGGAAAGCACAGAGAAGCATCGTGCTGTTCATCAGGAGTAATCCTCCCAGCTGCACACAGCCTGCCCAGGGACCCTCACTCCCTACCCCCCTTGCACTCCCCGACCTTCGCTGACCCCTCCTCCAAAGTTCCCTGTCCAGTACCCCAGGCCCTCAGAGCCTCTGCCCTTCTGAGCTAGTCTCATAAATAAGCACAAAGGTTTATTGCCTCCCACTCAGGCAGAGGGGTGAGGGGACCTTTGGGGTCAGACAAGCCTTACCGCCTCTCTCACAAAGCGCCATGCAGGCCTCCACAGCTGCAGAGACACCAGATAGTCCCCACTCCGCACCCCAGAGAGAGTGGCCCAATGTTCTCTCCCCCTGGAGGGCCAGTAAGGCCAGGGGAGATGGGCAGAGCCCCGCCCCCAGGTCACTCACCGTTGGAAACAGAGAGGTGGATGGGGTCACTGACAGGTGCTCCCTGAGTCTGGCATCGATACACCCCTGGTGTCTGCACCTCAATGCTCTTCTTGTGGGAGGGCAGAAGGAGGTGGCCCGAGTACCAAAGAGTGCTGATAGGCCGGAGCTCCAGAAGCGGAGGGTGGTACCCATCACAGCGCAAGGTTACCCGCTCCCCCTTGAAGATGGTGGTCCAGGGAGGGTGTAGAGACAACGTGGGCTTCTCCAGAGTAGCTGGGAATGTGTGGGAGAGGGGCCAGTGTGGGCCAGAGAATCAAGGCGAGGTGCCCAGAGTGTGGACCCAGCCCACATGACCACACCGTCCCCGTGGCAGGACACACCACACCGGACCGCAAGCTCCCAGGACCCATTTCGAAGTGCTTAGAAGTAAGAGTCACAGGGATTGAGGAGACGTGGGAAGAGACACTGTCCCCCAATGGCCAGGAAGTGGGGAGTGCCCAAGCAGGTCACTTGGGGGGGGGATGTGGAAGTTGCCAAAAGTTGGGCTGAGGAATGTAAAGACTCACCAGCTCGCCCGCCGCTTGGGACTGCAAAATGAGAATGAAGGAGAATGTCAGGGATGAGAGGAAAGTGAGGTATCTCTTCACCAGAGGAAAAACTCCACGGGTCTCAAGACTTGGTTTTCTTCTGCTTTTAGTTTCCCTGGATCTGAGAAAACCCCCTTCTTTTTTTTTTTTTTAATTTTATTTATTTGACAGAGATCACAAGCAGGCAGAGAGAGAGGAGGAAGCAGGCTTCCCGCTAAGCAGAGAGCCTGATGCAGGGCTCGATCCCAGGATCCTGGGATCATGACATGAGCCAAAGGCAGAGGCTTTAACCCACTGAGCCACCCAGGTGCCCCAACCCCCTTCCCTTTATCCTCGAAAAATAGTGAACTGCTGTTTGGGATTGGGGACTATCACCCAACACACACACACACACACACACACACACACACACACACACACACACTCTGGTCCCCTCTCCCCTACAGCCAGTCCGTATGCTGTTGGTGGTGCACCGAGGACTCACCTAGGAGCACAAGGTTTATCAGTGCCCACATGACGGACCTGCCCTCAGCAGCTGCAGGACGACGTCTGCAATACGTTTTTAAGTGCTTTGTTCCACCGCTGTTCTCTTTTTTCCTTAACACCATGTCATAAATTCATTTTTCATCCTCACAGCAACCAAAGAGGCAGAGACAAGTAATGTCTCCATTTTACTACTGGAAAGGCTGACCAGTGCTGACCACTGAGCCCTGGGGGGGACATTGCTCTTCTCTCACCCATTCTCAATTCCTGAAGATGGTGACTGGAGACAGTAGGACGTGGGCTGGAGAAGGGTCAGCCCTCAAGTGTCCCCAGCACCAGGCACCGTCTTCCCTAACACCCCTGAAGCCACCTCACTTCTCAGTTCATCCCCAACCCCTAGAGAGAAGGCATTCGGAGCAGAGTTCATGCCCTCTGCAGCCTAAGAAAGCCACATCTAACCCCAGATGGTGACAGGTGACCCTGTCCCTGTCAGGCTCCCACTGACATCCCCCTCCCATCCCACCTCCCCCCACCTTCCAGCTTGGCCCTATAAGCCTCAACTGATGGAAATACCTCCCCATGTCCTCAAGGTCTACCTGGGGTCTTTATTCTGCTCATTCCCTGCTGGTGCGAGGCCTTGGGAGGCTGGCCCTGGGGTCCCTGTCCCCAGAGCTCACAGCCTCCCGCCGATGAGTGGACAGAAGGGTAGGACTCGCCAACCACCTTCCCTGTCACTGTTTTCTGAAGTTCCAGTAAGAAGGGAACTATAAGGCATCCCCCCTTCTTTCTCCCTTCTTGAAAATTTAAATCCTCAGAAAGGTTGTTTTCGACCCACCCTACAGCATCTCCACTCCCTCGTGCCTTCCTCCCTCTAACCATCCCTGAGAGCCGCCCCCCACTAGCACCCCAGCCATGCCCCAGTGCCTGGACTCCTTACCTGATGGAGAGAGGTCACTGCATCAGCCCCTCAGAAACTTCTCAGATCTGACCTCCCAGCTCTAATTCTCCTGCTTTGAGAGCCATGTGATCATACCCTAAGCAATGGGGAACCTGAATTCTCATGTAAATACTTAATGAATTTTCCAACCTGATTGTATGTCTCCTTGGGCCGTCTCCTATCCTCACCTGTGGTCTTAGAGTACCAGGCACCTTTTTCCTCCGGGACTGTGGCAGAGAGGAAAAGGACTATTAAACTCTGTCAACTCCCTTAAACAGTCTTCTCCCTCTTGCTTGCTGATAGCCAAAACTCCACTCCGAGAATTCCCTTCTGGTTGTGCTTTTTATGGCAGCTTTTGTTAAAAATGCAAGTGCCCTGGTGGCTCAGTTGTTAAGCATCCCAGGATTAAGCCCCACATAGGGCTCCCTGCTCTGCAGGAAGTCTGCTTCTCCCACTCCCACTTCCCCTTCCTGTATTCCCTCTCTCACTGTGTCTCTCTCTCTCTGTCAAGTAAATAAATAATAAAATAAAATATTTTTAAAATGCGAATGACTCTTAGGGAAATGTGGTTGGTCATTTAAGGTAGGCTGGGCCATTTCAGATCCTGTTTGTGAACAGATTTTAATAAAAGACAGATAGTCATATGGATCTGAAGAGCAGGGACCTGGTTACACCAAATTTTCATGAGGTGTATAGTCTTCCTGAAAATCTCTAGGCTCATCGACAGACTTCCTGTCGTACTGTGCTCAGAATCTGGCTTGAAGCATCTCCCACCCAACATATCTTTATTCTGGGCTTCCTCTGCATTTTCCCCCATGTTGAATCTTTTTTTCCATCCAAGACTTTTCCCAGCAGAATTTCTAATTCTTCACCCCTTTACTGTGCAGAGATGTAGCAGTTATCATTTGTTCCCTGAGCAGTTCTTGGAAGCCCATCATGATGTAATTTGTGGACAAGATACGCCATCTTCCTCTAAGAATTTGGATGGCCAAAATGTTCTCAGTGACGGTGACGGTGCCGCTGCTGCTGACCGTGATGGCGCCTCCTTACGCTCCGTGAGTGCTGGAGCAGGGAGCGCCTGAGCCTGCGGACACCCCATTCCTGCGTTTAATCCCGACAAGGGACCGTTGAGGATGGTGATTAGTAACCGAGGTGATAGAGCTGGGATTTGAGGAGAAGTCTATCTCACTCCAAAACGTGCGCTGTCTCCCCTGCTCACGGCAGTTTGTCACCCCAGACTGTTCAGGTCCCCTCTCCAGGTCTATTATTTCTTTTTTACCTCTATGCACACTACCCTTCTCCTCTGCCCCCCACGAGTACCCATGGCGTGATGCTTATCAGATGTACCCGATACACACACATGTTCATCCCTGAGGAATGTCTCGTGTTATTGATATACATAAACGGTATTGTGTTCTAGGCATTATTTTCTTTTAGAGCAAAAGCCAGAGGTAAGAGGAGTTTCCCCAGTCCCCTTTCCCCCCCGCTTCTATGAGAACTGGGATATCTCATCTCATCTTCTCTGGCCCTCGGACTGGGATTTATACCATCAGCTTTCTTGCTTCTCAGGTCTTTGGACTCAGACTGAATTATATCTTCTTGGGTCTCCAGCGATAGACACGCAATTGTGGGACTTCTCAGGCTCCATAATCTCATGAAGCAATTCCTCATTTTCTCTCTCTCTCTCTTTCTCTCTCGGCCTCTGACAACCGCCGTTCTACCATCTGCTTGAGTCTATTTTAGATTCCACACCTAAATAATATTTGCCTTTCTGTGTCTGGCTTATTTTGCTTAGCGGAATGTCTTCCAAGTTCATCCATGTTGTTGTGAATGGCAGGACTTTCACACATGCACACACAAGTCTCACGTTTCCTTCACCCCTTCATCTTCGAAAGACGTTTAGCATGTAGGTCATTCCCACACTTTGGCTACTGTGAACAGTGCTGCATCGAACTTGGGAGTGCAGATATCTCCTAGAGATAATGATTTTGTTTCCTTTGACTATGTCTCCAGAAGTGGGATTCCTGCTCATAAGATTGTTCTTTATTTTTTTAAAAAGCTTTTATTTGTTCATTTGAGAGAGAGAGAAAGAGCATGCATGAGGTAGGGGGAGGGGCAGAGAGGGAGGAAGAGTCAGACTCCTCCTGAGCAAGGAGCTGGACTTGGGGCTCCATGCTAGGACCTGGACATCATGATCTGAGCCAAAGGCAGATGCTTAACCATATGACTTGCCCAGGAGACCCGTTTGTTTTTTTTTTAAGATTTATTGATTTATTTGAGAGGGAGAGAGAGAAAGAGTGAGTGAGCAGGGGGAGTGACAGAGGGAGAGGGAGAGAGAGAATCTCAAGCAGACTCTACTCTGACCACAGAGCCCTACAAGGGGCTCAATCTCATGACCCCAAGATCATGACCTGAGTCAAAAGCAAGAGTTGGCCGCTTAACCCACTGCGCCACAGTTGTCCCTCATAAGATAGCTCTATTGCTAACTCTTTGAGGAACCCCCCGGACTGTTTTGCACAGTGGCTGCCCCAGTTTGCACTCCCACCAGCAGTGTACAGAGCTCTCTCTCCTCCAAATCCTCATCACTACTTCTGACTTCTTGTCTTTTTGATACTAGCCGGTCTCGCAGGTGTGCAGTGTATCTCCTAGTGGTTTTGATTTGCATTTTCCTGATGACTGGTGATGTTGAGCGCCTTTTCACATACCTGATGGCCATTTTTTGGTTTTATTTTGAGAAACATCTATGCAGGTCCTTGCCCATTTTTAATTCAAGTTATTTGGGTTTTTTGCTATTTAATTGTAAGAGTTCCTTATATATTTTGGATGTTAATGCCTTATCAGTAAACGGTTTGCAGGTATTTTCTCGTTTCATAGATTTCCCTTTCACTCTGCTACTGTTTCAATTGCTGTGCTGTTGCTGTGGATTTTTTTTTCCCTCACAGATGTATAACGGAATAAAGGAACATGTAGCACAATCAACTTATGACTTTATAAACTTCAGTTGAACTCTTCTTTGAAAACCGAGGTCATGTTAAATTTTTTTTTCTATAGCACTTTTTTTTTCTAACAACACAATACTCCATATATAAATGTCAAATTAAATGAAGGTTCTTCAGTATTGAAAAAAAAATAGCTATTTTGTCTGACCTGATTAAGACTGGGGGAAATGTGTGAAACACACACAGTCATGACTTTCAGGTCAACAAACAAAGGTTCACCAAATTCAGTAATACTGAGGGTACACTGGGGCAGTCTTTAACAGGTTGGCATGATTACATGAAGAGGATCAATAAAGGAAAACTACTCCACATAGTAGGTAATGAACTTGGCTTTTTTTACCTCTGAGAAAAAATAAAGGCAGCAAACACATAGGAATTTGAAAATAATTTAGAGAATATATATATTTAAAGGAAACCTAAATTCTTACTCAGAGAAGATTTTTAAAATTACTAATAATTTATATGTACTGGGGCACCTGGGTGGCTCAGTGGGTTAAAGCCTCTGCTTTCGGCTCAGGTCATGATCCCAGGGTCCTGGGATCGAGCCCCACATTGGGTTCTCTGCTCAGCAGGGAGCCTTCTTCCCCCTCTCTCTCTCTCTGCCTGCCTCTCTGCCTACTTGTGATCTCTGTCAAATAAATAAATAAAATCTTTAAAAAATAATAATAATAATTTATATGTACCTATGTGTTTCTCCCTTGTGGTCTTCCCAGTCAGCCCGTCAAGGTAACTAGTACCCTGACCTTGGTGTTTCCATGTTCATGCCTTTTAAAAAGGTTTATCCTATGCTAGTATAAATGCCTAAACAATATATTCTTGTACAAGTTTTTAAATTTCTATGAAAGGTATCTTACTATGTGGTATCTTCTGGGACTTGCCTTTCCCCTCAATGTTATATTCCTGATATTTTTTATGTTGCTTCATTTTAGCTATGGTTTAATTTTTTACTGTTGTATAGTATTCCACTCTGAAAATAGCACACTTTTTCCATTTTTCTGTTGGTGGACAACTGAATTGATTCCAAAGTTTTGCTTTTACAGATAGTGCTATTATGAACATTATTATACTTGTCTTCTGATACACATACACTAAAATTTATTTTGGACATATACACCCAGGCATTGGATTCAACTCCACAACATAATGGATATGCTTGCTATCTAATGTCGACTTCAGAGACAAAAATCTAACATGGCTCCATTGGGACTTCTGTGGGCTACAGAATCCTAGACTGCACAGGCCATAAACCCGACCGAGTGTAACAATTCATCTTCCCCCCACCCAAACTACCCAGGCTAGAGGGGCAGAAGGAGACAAGTAAAAGCACCCCCCCCCCATTCTTTCAGCTCTGTTCTTGCCTTACCCCTGATGATGGGAGATCCTGTCCTTGAGGCTTCCAAGTAGTTGACTAGGCTGTGTCCCCCAGGGCAGAGTCTGGAGATTTTGCAGATGTCAGACATGCCACTCATCCTGTAAGGTCCAGCTTAATTTCGATCTTATTCTAGGTATTGTCCCTTATCCTGGCCCAATTCAATTCAACTAACAGAATTTTAGCACTTAACTATACCTCATTAAGCTAGACACCAAAGAATCAATGTGGCACAAAGAGGTCAAGGAGCTCTCAAAGAGCTCACTCTCCAAAAGAAGTAAGATTAAAAAAAATCAGATGCAGTGTGATGATAGAGGTGCACGTAGGCACATGGATGAGGAGTGCAGAGCTGACACACTGACACTTATCTCAGTCAGCTGTATCCATGACTTCCTTCCTGGATCTCTGATAGCTTTTCTTATCTGTACATAAATTCTTTTTTTTTAAGATTTTATTTATTTATTTGACAGAGAGAGAGATCACAAGCAGGCAGAGAGGCAGGCAGAGAGAGACGGAAGAAGCAGGCTAGCAGGCTCCCTGCTGAGCAGAGAGCCCAATGCGGGACTTGATCCCAGGACCCTGAGATCATGACCTGAGCTGAAGGCAGAGGCTTAACTCACTGAGCCACCCAGGCGCCCCTGTACATAAATTCTTTATTCTCATGAGAGCTTGCATTCATGACAATGGTACCATTCGCTGAAATCAACCCCACGTGAAATGGTTCTAACATAGTATCTTTGGAAGTATATCCAGCATGGTCCTCTGGCAATTGAGCTTCCATGTTTTCAAATCCACCAAAGCCATGAAATACCTCTGGTCATCATTTCTTGCAACTCCCATTCACACAACTGTGAGTTGATCCTCTCAGGCGCAAAGACGTTTATCGGTCTTTACCAGTTCCCAACTGCCTCCTGATCCTTCCCCCTGAAGGTGTTAGGAACCACCATAAAACTTGCATTTTGGAGAGTGCTAGGAACCACCATAAATCTCATATTTTAATATCCAGCATGATTCTATTCCTTTGTTTCCTTGTGGCATGTCTGGAGTGATCACATGTGAATTTTTGTAAATCACTGTGGGTCAGTATCACATAGAATAAATGGCACAAAGAAAGAATAAGGTGGATAACATCGTACCACATGATTTAGGATAACATGGTAGAATGCTCATTGACTGAGGTCATTCTAAATTGGTGTGCAAACCCATTGGCCAAAGTTACTGTAGAGTCTGTCAATCTATCTTTCATTGGCTGTGACTATACAATAGAGTCCAAATGTAGAAAAAAGCATCATTATGGTACCAAAATAGACTCAAATATGTCTTTAAAAAATATTTCAGAGGCAAGTATATTAAAACCAATATTTGCTGTTTTGGCAATGTTATGCTTGATCATGTATTTCTGAGTTTAGTAGGATCCTGTGGGAAATTTTCACATACTCTCCTTTTGTTGCTTTGTGGAAAAGTGTATTACTGCTCCTCTATTCCAAAGTCTAAACCCTCTGTAGACAGAGACACTATCTAATCAGTATACTTAACATAGCACAAATTTTGATAGGTAGTGGAGGCCAACAAAATACCAGCATGTAATTAATATTTGCTGAATGATGCTCGAGGGGGCGGCAAGTAGAAGAAGCAAAGGACCACCGCAGAGTCTAACACCTAGTTTCCACAAGGCTGAGGTTTCTTAATCTCAGCACTACTGACCACTTTGGGCCAGATAATCTTCTGTCGTGGGGGCTGTCCAGTGTGTTATCTGATGGTTAGCAGCACCCTTGGCTTCTACTCACTAGATTGCACTACCCCCACAACATGAAGACCAAACATGTCTCTAGACATTGCCAAATGTCCCCTTTGGTGGGGGTGGGGGATTGCCTCCAATTGAAACTGCTGCATTAAATCCATCTCACTGATTTTCTTTCAGTCACCAGATTCTGGTCTGGGCAAAGGAAGGTAACTACGGCTCTACAGAGATCAGGACTTATGTCATGTTATGAGCGAATATAAAATTATGGCTAAATTCTGAGGATCACTCTGTGCACATTTATTTATACTCACCTATCTCTGTTACTCTAACAAAACACTGGGCAATTTGTAAGACTATTTATGTGTGTGTAAAGGACAGAAAGAGAAAAGTAGAAAAAGTCGAATTTATTGGGAGTAGTTGAGCAACACTGCAAGTGAATTATTTACTCATATTTGGCAGAACCCGTTGTGGTCTCAAGCTTCAGGAGGGCAGATAAGTTCCTCAGTTCTGTGACCAGGTGACCAAGGAGAGCTCTCATATCCTGCATTTGCTTGAGAAGAATGCCCATCTGGTGATGCAGATGGGGATCTGGCACCTGCGCAGGAGCGGAGAAGCCTGGATCCTTCGAGGGGGTGGACAATGGAGGGTGAGGTCCAGGGGAGGCTGCTGGAGTAGGTTCTGGAACAGCTGATTTCTGAGGAGCTGGATTCAAGGTGGGGGGTGCAGTCGAGCTGGAGGGACCTGCATTTTGGGGTAAGATGCACATATTATCAGACTGAAGTCTGACTCTGGCCCTAACCTCATATTCATGGTCAATCTTTCTTGTTTTCTGAAAGTGGCTGCAGCAGAGAACTGAAGACCCCCTCGTGGTCAAAATTTGAATCTGAAGCTTGGCTACCTCAGTTTGAAAATCTTTAGTGATGAGGCTTCATCATTATAGGGCTATAAATATTAGCCAATTCTTACTCTATCAAGGCAGAACCTAATTCTGGACAGTGTGGATGTGGTAATTGGTTCTAGGTCAACATCTTCACTGTATATGACATTAGTGTAATTCCTTGTCTTTGTGCCAGCCTTCAGTGTTTTGAGGACACCTCCACTGGCCCCTTGAGTCATCTCCTCTTCAAGATGAGCATCTTCTGCTCCCTCCATTATTTTTCTTATGACATGGCTTCAAGCCCCTCATTGCCCTGGTTACCACCTCCTCTGGATGTATTATTTCAGTTCACGTGCAGCCTTTTTAATTGGGGGTCCCTGAACTAAACATAAACTCCAGACTACCTCATCTTCATTCTAGATACTGTATTCCTGTGGACTCCCAGAGTTCATGTAGGGAGCAGAAGGTCTATGGGGCAGCAGCTGTGGAACTGGCTCAGGTTTTGGTTTGGTGAGTTGTACACTGTGGTCTGAGAAAGAAGTTCCCTATCTGTGTTCTTTTCCATCCCCAGGGACTCTGGCTTATTGTTCCTGACTCCTCTGTGTCCTTCTTAACCTACTTATACCAAACTCCAGCTCATGGGTTCAATCTTTTCCCTCACTTTTCATACACATCCGACAAACACGCACTGACTTACCCTGCACCCGGATCTCCAGCTTGGAGCTCTGTTTCCAAACTTGGTTGTCCTCAGTGGCTGCCTCACACCAGTAGGACCCAGAGTGTGCCTCTGAAGCTGTGGGGATCTGTAATTCTGGGGAGAGGCCTCTGTCCCGCACTATCCTGCTGTCCTTATAGAAGGAGTAGAAGAGGCGGGCGGTTGACCTCTGCAGGGGCAGTTTTGTCTGACAGCTCAGGGTCACCGGGTCTCCCTCTTGAGGCTCAGCTGAGGGGGTGGCTCTGAGAAGTGGGACTGGAAATAGTTCTGAGGGAGAGAGAGGTGAGAAAGAAGAGCTCAGCCATCATACATTCAGCTGGACCCATGCCAGGCAAAGAACCCAGCCCAGTTTCTTCCCTCTATTTCCATCAGTAATAAACACTCTTAGCAAAGCAGGATCTGAGCCTTTCATGTCTTCTCTCTCTTCAACTAAACAAGATTAGGAAAGACCCAGAGATGGACAAATCTGACAATAGTCCAGATGCCCAATCAGTGAACACTGAGAAGCATGGATCTGTAGGACAGAGCTGTGGGAAGCATACTGGACTTGGAGAGGGCTGAATGACTTGAGAACGTAATACTGAGATGCTGTCCCTCCTGAAACCCAACTTGGGCATTTGCTAGCAACCTGTTCCTTAGCCTTCAGTGATCTTGCCATCTCCAGTGACAGACAGTCTTGGTCCCTCTGTGTCTCTCCACCTGCCCTTGCCATAATGACATTCCCTTCAGCTCTCACCTTGGACCTTGATGGCCACAGGAGATGCTGTTTCTGGGCTCCCAGGACCAGGGTTTCTGAAGATACCACTGCAGTGATAGTGCCCGCTGTCAGCCTCTCGTACCACGGCAATGGAGAGTTCCCTCTTGGGTCCAGGAGGACCCATTGCTGAGCCATCTCGGTAGAAGGTCACTTGGGTCAATGGCCAGTCTTGCCAGGCCTGGCAGCGTAGAATCAGTGGGTCTCCTTCAAATATAGGGCTGACTGGACCTTGGAGGATCAGCCAGTCTGTGGCCCAAAGCAAGAGTTGAGTGTGACCCACTGCCTTCCTTGGGAGTTCCCTGTGCTACCCACATAGATTCCCCCCTAAGCTTTCTCTGAGAGTCCAGGTAATTCTTGCCCCTAGTTGGGAAAGCAGAACAACTTCTTTAAGGACTAAGACTGAGGGAACCCTGGCTTTTGTGGACTGAATATGGCGAAGAAGGCACAGTAGTCCCCCCTCATCCACAGTTTTGTTTTCCATGGTCAACTGCAGCCCAGAAGCAAATGATCCTCCTTCTGATATATCACCAGAAGATCAATAGCAGCCTAACACTACCTCACAAGGCTTAGTCATTCCCCTCCCTTGCCTTATCAAGTAGGCATTTTGTCATCTCACATCATCACAAGATAGGTAAGTATTAGTATAATAAGGTATTTTGAGAGAGGGAGAGACCATTCTTAAAACTTTTACCATAGTACATTGTTATAACTATTCTATTATTAGGTATTGTTTCTAATCTTTTGCTGATCTCTTGCTGTGCCTAATTTATATTTTATCATAGGTATGTATGTATAGAAAGAACAGTATATTTAGGCTTTGGTACTCTCCGCAGTTTCAGGCATCCACTGGGGGTTTTGGAACATATCCTCCATGGATAAGGGGTGGGAGGAGCTACTGTATCTCATCCCATGGCCAGTTTCCTAGGGGCAACTTCCTGAGTGGGTTGGCGGGCTAAACAGGCAGGTTTGGGAAATGGGAGAAAGAGAAGGCCTGTACTTCCCGAGACCTCACCGTAAGACACAATCAGATGGAAGGGTTTACTGAAAGTGTAGCCCTTGACCTGGAAGTCAACTTCCCTTGGGGCTGTGAAGTCCTCCTGGGAATCGCAGCTGCTGTCCTGGGTCCTGACCGGTCCTTCACATTGCAGCATCTCAAAACCGGCAGCTGAGGAGGGCATGGTTTGAGAATCAGAACACAATGTTGTGACTTGGAGGAAGAAGACAGAAGACTACCCTCCACAAGGGAAGCTCCAGGGGAATCATCCTTTTTAGAATGAAAAGGGGAAGATGCCAAAACCCATACGGGTCTCTTGACCCAGTACTTTTAACTTGATTCACTGGCTTTCCAGGGTTTTCGGTGAATGGACTGTGATATGAGGAAGAGGGCAGGGAGAGAATGGCAGAACGTGAACTCACCAGCATGACATCCAGCTGCTGGCACAGGAAAACAGAGGCCAAAGGCAATGATGACCCCAGAGCAGGCAGACACAGGACACAAGGGAAAGGCAGATGATCAGATTTTAACACTTACTGGGAGGTGTTTAATGTACACCACACACCACGAGACACTTGTACACATGATTTTACTTAGTCCTAACAAGTTTTCAAGGTATGTGATTTCATGCCCCATTTTATAAAGTTAAGAGAAACAGGCTTAGAATAGTTCAATAACTTACCCAAAATTTCAAAAGGAGTAGGGAATGGAGCAAGAAAGAAAGGTCGTCTGAGTCCAAAATCAGTGTTCACTTCACTGTTTAGACTTGATCAGCTGTAGGTCTCAGACCTTCCTTGGGGGTTTCCTTCCAGATTTTCATTCTCTCAAAATTCTGTCGGCTCTTCATCCATGAATATATTATCTACCGATGAGCTTTCAGTATCTGGTGGTGTCTCCTCGTCCCTTGCTCCCTCCTTTCAGGTCTTCATTTTTCAGCTATATGATGCCCACTGTCCCTTAAACTTTCCATGGCAGCTGTAGAGCCCTTCCAATGTCCTTCTCTCTGCTCCAAATCTCCGTTCCCAGTCTGTACTGGTAACTGTGGAACCATTCTTTCTCTGCTTCCAGGTTGAAACTTCTCACTGCTTCTCCTCCTTCTATCGCTTCGCTCCATGGTTGACTCAAGCAAGGTAATTTCCATTCTTCCCATTTTCATTCCTGCTTCTTGTCCCTTAATCCCTCTCCCCTTCTTCCGGCCCCGTAACCATTCCCATATACTCAATCCTTCACTCCATTCTTTCCTGACCCACTTGCCTTTATTCCACTCCTGAAAGTCCAAAACTCTTCTTCGACCCTGTAACTTCCCCCAGCAAGGTCCTTTTCCACTTCCTAATTCTCACTGCATCAGTACCAGGTGTTTTCTTTAGATCTGGCTTCAGCTCCCTTCGCCACACCGCTGCTACCTTTTTCAGTTCCTCTGCTATCATTCAACTAGACTCAGCCTCCACTCTGTTTTGAAATGAACTTGTGGGTTGCCAGGCACTTTCACTCAGTAAGTTATGTGGTAGGTATTAGGCTCATTTTATGAATAAGAAAATGGAATTAGAGGGGCACCTGGGTGGCTCAGTTGGTGAAGCATCTGCCTTCGGCTCAGGTCATGATCCCAGGGCTCTGGGACTGAGATCTGCATCAGGCTCTCTGCTCAGTGGGGAGTCTGCTTCTCCCTCTCCCGCTACCCCTCCCCAACCCCAGCTTGCGCTCACTCACTCTCTCTCTCAAATAAATAAAATCTTTTTTAAAAAATAAAATGGATTTAGAGTTATAAAAAGTGAATTTTCCAAGGTGACATAGAGCTAGTTAATAGAAGAAGAACGGCAAGAAACCAGAACGTCTGGACGCACTGATTCTTGCCACGATATCAGTGCTGTGTCTTCATACAGTCACCCAGTCCTGTTTCTACTTCAATAAAAGGATTCAACAATTTTTTTTTTTGGTCAGGGACAAAGCAGATGCTAAAAATTCAAATATAAATTTGACAAGGTTAAAAAACAAAAGCAAAAACAAAAAGTGCTGTCCCTGTCTACAAATAATTCAGTTTAGTGGACAGCAAGGTCATATGAGGAGATGATTTCATGAGGAGGAAGGTAATAACAAAGACATGCAACAGGCAGCCACTGGGACAGAAAGAAGGACTCAAAGAAGCTTCCCTGGAAGATGGCACCCATGCAGAATCTTCAGGGGGTGCCTAAAAGTTTGTGAGTGAGAGGGAATGGGGCCGTGGAAAGAGTTCATTTCAAGCAGAGGTAGGAGTTTGAGCGCAGCTTGGAGATAGGGAAGAACGTGGTGTGTGAGTGGATAAATACGAGCCTGTTGGGGTTTGTTACAGCATAATACGCAGGCCCCCAGGATAACAGCAGAGGCTGCAGGGTTAAATACCAGGCGATGGTGGGCCTTGTGTGCATTGGCTGCAGAGCACAGAATCCATTTCAAGGGCACAAGGCTGAGACACGGAGGTTAGTCAGGAAGTTACTGTACTATCCAAAGTCCGCAATGATGAGGGCTTTTCCTAGCATCCTATTAGTTCTGTCTCAGAACAGTGTAGAAGATACACTTTGCCGAACTTGCTGATTGATCATATGCAGAGAATGAAGAGCGAGGAGTCTAGGTGTTCTCCCAAGTTTTTAGCCTCCATGTCTGGGTGGGCGTTATGAACTGAGACAGACACAGAGAAAGATGAATTTAGGGAGAGGTAAGGGCCAAGAGGACAGCTCTGGTCATACTGGACTGAGATACCTGTGAAACATGCAGATAGATACATCTTATGCAAAGTTGGATCTTTGTGAAACTCAAAAGCACAATTAGGGTTGGTGATATGACTTTGGACTCTTAAGTAGATAGCTGAAGTGGTAAAAATGATACAGATAAATGAACTCACTAAGGAGATTGTGTAAAGAGTGTAGGGTAGGGATGCAGAAATGCAGCAGTAGAAAACACCAGCCTATAAGGGGAAGAGAATAGAAGCCACCAAAGAGACAAAGACTCGTACATGGAATGCAAGGAGACAATGGCATGCGGAAGTCAGGCAAGCAGAGAATGCCGAGAAAGAATAAGTGACCAGCACTGCCCAGTGCAGCAGACACGTCCAGCAGCAGAAGAACTAAAGGGTGGACAATGGCGCAGTCAATATGGAAGTCATTGCACCCTAGGCAAACTGTTTCCCGTGGAAGCCAGACTGGGAGCACTGAGGTATGAGTGAGAAGTGAGGAAGTGCAGAAAGCAAGTGCAAACTACTCTTTCAAGAAATTTGAGAAAAGGAAGGAAAAGGGTTGAGATGGTAGCTCAATAGGGTATCACAGTCAAGGACACTTTAAGAATGGAAAAGGCTTGAAGATTTTTATATTCAGAAAGAGCCATTCAATCCAGCACACCAGACTTTCTAATACCTATCCTTCATTTCCCACCAGCACATTGCTTCTTTGGGCCAAAGTCAGTCCACGTATCATTCCATTGATCAAAGTCAGGCATATCTCCAGTCCCACACCAACGTTCAAACATATCACTTACCCAGTAGCATCTGTACTGCCCAGAGCATGGTAGGAGAAAAGTAGAGGACCCCAGCTGTGAGGACAGAGCCCAGCTTCATGGTGACTCTGTTTAGGTCTTCTGCAGCCTCTAACACGCTGATTTTCATCAACATGAAACCTCTCAAATTAGAAAAGAGGAAGTAATCTAACTGTCTCATCTCCTTGCATCTGGGGCCTATTTTCAACTTCGTGATTGGCTTTCACCAGATTTGGCTAGGTTGGCCCCAGCATCATCTACACCCTTAGGGCTGTGGATGAAGTATCAGCACTCTCAGTTGTTCAAGAACTCCCCCACAGAGCTCAGAGAACTTCCCAAGCACACAAGTGTCTGAAATCCTTCTGGACTTCATGACACCCTGGGAAGGGCCAGTGCAACAGCCCTTCATTTCACTGGTGAGCCAGCTGGGGACAAGAGGGAGGAAACACGGGAATTCACTGGGAGAGCAACGATGAGAATTCATGTCCTGCCCTATCTTGCTCCAAGGCCTCCATGTTTCTAGTGACCAGACTGTCAGAGGGGGAAGTAGGTTGGTAATGGCACCCGATCAGGTATCAGATTAGTCCCTTGGGCGCTTCAGCCATCCAAAGCCCACACAAATTTGTACGCAAATTTCTCTAGACTCATGTCTCAGCTCTCCATTTCTGCAGTAAGATTAAGGCTATTTAGCCTCAGAGGAAATCTGAGTATGAGGCAGGGAGAGTCCCCTGGGAAAGAGGAGAGGAAAGAAGAAAACTGACTTCCAGTGGACATAGCAGTAAGCCCAGGGCTCAGGCTCAGGGCCAAAGCTTGAGCCACTGATCCTGGGGAAATTAGAGACAGGAGGCATCTGATAGCTGGAGAAACCTAAGGAGACTCAGGAACAAGGGTGATATGGAGGCTATAGCATCTCTCTGTGGCTCCAGGTGGCCTTATGGGGACTGTTGTCCTTGCCTCTGAATGTTTGCTGTTGGATTGAGTCCTCCTTAATGGCAAGGCTCATACCTCTTGTCCCAGGGACGACACTCCTTAACCCTCCCCATCACGATACTCACCATGAGATAAAACAAGTCATCAGAAATGCAGTCCTGCTTGAAGGCAGAAGGAGGGCCAGCATGACCCTTCAACCGTGCAAAAACCACAGATCAGAACAGACATATTAGCAACATGGGCATGAGAGAACGGATATTTCTCTATCTAAAATAAGTGCTTAGAATAAATTTTCCATTATCAGAGAGGCATATATTTTTGTGCAGGTGGCCCCAGGGAATCCATCGGGGGTTGAATATGGGCGTGGGGAGAGTCAGTGAGGCAGTAAGCCTTGCAGCTGACGTGATGTGAAAGACCCAGCAGCCTCAGAAGAGGAAGAAAATTCTTGGCCAGACCTGATCAAAATTAAGAAAATGAAATGTGTTTATACGGACCTCCACTCCTAATACTCCCTAGAACAGAGTCTCAAAGTTAGATAGGTCTTCAAGGGGCTTCTCAACCAACCACAAAAATCTTTCCCCTCTCACGCCACCCACACTATCATACCTGCATCGAAACCCTCTTCCATACCACCTGCATCAACTCACAAGACCTCAATATGAGAAGCAAAAAGGCCTCTGAAGACATGGGGTGAAGCTATCATATTCTTCACACTTAAATTCCTACTAAGGCTCTGGGAAATTTTACTCACTTGAAGCCTGATCAATGAACTATTTAGAGTAGGAGAAAAAGGCAACCTTGGGTCTTGCTCTGTGCTTATGAAGACTGAAATCCAGTTGCCTGAGTCAGTTCTGCCATCAAGATCATCCCAGAACTCTCGTGGGGAGATGGGACAAGTCCTTGATTTCACCCCATCCCAACACCATGGGTTAATGGCGGTTACCATTCCTAGCTGCACCTGGCTTGTCACTAGTGGGCGGATGCTTATTTTTCCTTTGTTTTTTTTTTTTAATATTTTATTTATTTGACAGAGAGAAATCACAACTAGGTAGAGAGGCAGACAAAGAGAGAGGAGGAAGCAGGCTCCCTGTGGAGCAGAGAGCCCGACGTGGGGCTCGATCCCTGGGATCATGACCTGAGCCGAAGGCAGAGGCTTTAATCGACTGAGCCACCCAGGCGCCCCTCCTTTGTTTTTAATTGAGAAAAGATACTCATAAAAAATGTGAAGGTTTAAAGGATAATGGTGCAATATGCAGTTTTGTATCCTCACCCAGTTGAAGAAATAGAGTGATACCATTATCCTGGATATACAGTGTGGGTCCCTTCTGATGACATTCTCCTTCCCTGTGATAATCATTCACAACCCTGGTCTTGTATTTATTGCCCCCATTATTTTATAGTTGCAAAATTTAGTACTTTTGAACTTTTAATAAATAGAATCATATTATATTTATTGTTCTGAGACTTGCTTTCTTCATTTTTCTTGTGAATTTCTTTTATTAGCCTTTTGCTTGGTCCTTAATTCCTTATCTGTCATCCTTCAGGTTAGGGGTGTGTGTGTGTGTGTGTGTGTGTGTGTAGAACATTTAAACACAATTTTTTAAGAGTAGTTTTTTGTTTTAAGAATAGTTTTAGATTTATGGTTTTAGATTTTAGATTCACAGTTAAGAGTAGTTTTAGATTCAATTTAAATTGAGGGGAAGGTGTAGACAGTGCCCATGTACCCCTTGCCCCTACACACCCACAACCTCTGTCATTGCCAACATTCTCCCAAGAGTGGTACATTTGTTACAGTTGGTGAACCTACACAGACACATTATCATCACTCAAAATCCATAGCTTACATTGGGTTTATTCTCGGTGTTTATACTCTAGGGTTTGGACAAATGCATAGTGACAAATACCCATTATTATAGTATCATGTGGGGTATTTTCACTGCCTTAACCACTCTGCGCTCTGATATTCGTCCTAAACCCTGATAACGACCAGTCTTTTTACCATCTCTATAATTTTGCCTTTTCCAGAATGTCACAGAGTTGGGATTATACAGTGTGTAACTTTTTCAGATTCACTAGTTTCACTTAGCAATGTGTGTTTGGGTTTCCTCCATGTCCTTTTCTGGTTTGATGGCTCATATATATATATATATATATATATATATATATATATATATATTAGCCCTAAATAAAATAAATAAAACTACTATGGATATTATATACCAGCTGTTGCATACGCGAAGGCTTATTTATTTATTTCTTTATAGGGAGATATAATTGACATATAACATTATATTAGTTTCAGGTGTATGACGTCATTATTCAGCATTTATATGTCGCAGAATGACTACCACAACTCTAATTAACATCCCTCACCCCACATAGTTAAACATTTTTTTCTTGCGTTGAGGACTTTTAAGATCTACTCTCTTATCAGCTTTCAAATATACAATCCAGCAATATTAACTTGAGTCACCATGCTGTAGTTATCTCCCAGGACTTACCAGCTTTCATTTTTACTGAGCAAACAACAGTAGACTGGCTGCCTCTAGAAGTGTAGTTATACGCTTCACTTTTTTATTTCTATTCTCAAGTTATTTCTGTAAGTATGTATTATGTGTGGATTGCTATAATTTCTATTGTCATAAAATACACATAACAATTGACATATTAGCCATTCTTAAGTGTCCAGCTCAGCGGTATTAAATACATCGTAATATCGTGCCGCCATAGCCACCACCCATCCCCATCACTCCTTCATCTGTGAAACGGAAGCTCTGTCCCTGTTGAACAATAACTCCTCATCTTTCCCAGCAGAAGGGCATCCACTGTTCTACCTTCTATCTCTATAATTTTGACTAAGTACCTAAGATAACTGAATCATAAAGTATTTGGTTTCTTTGTGGCTGGCTTAGTTAACTTATCGTAACATCTTTAAGATGCATCCATGTTGAAGCCTATGTCAGAATTTCCTTTCTTTTTGGGGGTGCCCGGGTATGTCAGTCAGTTAAGCATCTGCCTTCAGCTCAGGTCATAAACCCAGTGACCTGGGTCTGAGCCCCACATCGAGCCCTGCATCTAGCTCCTTGCTCAGCGGGGAGCCTGCTTCTACCTCTGCCTGCCTCTCTGCCTGCTTGTGCGTTCTCAGTCTCTCTCTCTCTCTCTGCCTCTCTGACAAATAAATAAATAAACTCTTTTAAAATTTTTAAAAGAATTTTCTTCCTTTTTAAGTGTAAATAATAATATTCTACTATATATATGTATATACATATATATATATACACACACACACATACCACATTTTGCTTATCCATTGACGGACAGTTGGGCGGCTTCCAAAATTCAGCTATTGTGAATAATGCTGCTAATAAGTACATGGGTGCACAATATCTCATCATGACCCCGCTTCCAATTCTTTGGGGTATATCCTCACAAGTGGAATTTCTAATTTTTAATTTTCTGAGGAACCACCATTCACCTTCCACAGCAGCTGTACATTCCCAGCAGCAGTGCACAAGTGTTCCAATCAAGTGCTCAGAAATACTTGGCATTTTCTGGTTTTTTTTGTGGGTTTTTTTTCTGCTAGTAGCTATCCTAATGGGTATAAGGCAGTATCTCCTTATAGTTCTGATTTGCATTTCCCTAATGATTAGTGATCTTGAGCATCTTTTTATGTGCTTATTAGCCATTTGTTTATCTTCTTTAGAAAAATGTCTATTCAAATTCTTCACCCATTTTAAAACTTGATTTTTTTGTTGTTGTTGAGTTTTAGGAGTTCTCTGTATGTTCCGGACATGAACTCCTTAGCAGATTTATGATCTGCAAATGTTCTCACTCATTTTGTGGATTGTCTTTTCGTGATGTGGACATTGTCTTTTTTTTTTTTAAAGATTTTTATGTATTTATTTAACAGACAGAGATCACAAGTAGGCAGAGAGAGGTGAAGGGAAGCAGGCTCCCCGCTGGGCAGAGAGCCCGATGCAGGATTCCATCCCAGGACCCTGAGATCATGACCTGAGCTGAGGGCATAGGTCCCAACTCACTGAGTCACCCAGGCACCCTGGACATTGTCTTTTGATGCACAAAATTTTTAAGTTTTTATAAAGTCCAATTTGTCTATTTTTCTTTTGTTGCCTGTGCCTTTGATTTCGTATCCAAGAAATCAATGCTAAATTCAATGCCATGAAACCTCTGCCATATGTTTTTTTCCTAAGGGTTTTTTATTTTTTTATTTTTTTTTTCCTAAGGGTTTTTTAGTTTTAAGTCTAGTATGTTTAACTCTTTAAGAAACTGTCATGCTGTTTTTTTAAAGTTGTTGAACCATTTTACAAGCCCACTCGCAGTGTAGGAGAGTTTCCGTTGCTTATTCATTTCTTGCAAAAGAAAGACAAAAGGAATGAAGAGAGGGAGAGAAGGATGGAAAAAGGGAAGGAAGGAGGGGGAAAAAGCAGGAAGGGAAGAAAGGAGAGAGGCAAGGGAAGGAAAAAATAAAGAATACACTCAGGGCTAGCTTCAGGTTGCTCAAGTAGATGCTGAAAGTGTCCAGATAAGCCAGATATGAATTGATATACCCTAGACCCATGCTTTCCGTGCACAGATTTTAGAACATACATTCAGAAAGCATGCACAAGGATGCCGAGTCTCCCAGGCACCAAACCTCTCTCACTCAACTATTTCTCTTTCAGGAAGTGGCTCCAATTCCTTGAGAAAAATAATCCCTTACCCCCAGGACACTAGAAGTATGAGAAACTCACTCTGCTGCCAGGTGGGTCTCATTTCATAAGGAAAATGAACATATTCCAGGAAGATAGTGCCCTGAGCTTTTCCTTTAACTTGACATCTGGCAGCAAATGAAAGACTTAAGGATATTTCACAGAGGATAGTGCCCTGAGCTTTTTCTCCTGGAGAAATTAATACTGGTTGAGGCTCTTGGGCCACAAAAAATTAAAAAAATATATCTATTTTTTTCTTATGCTTTCTATGATGGGTCTGCAGATTCTTCCAGCAAAACAGAGTAATTCTGAGCCGGCAAGAAGTACAGTACAGAGGGGGCCAGGTTCCTACTGGAGCCCAAGGTGATGGTCTCTCTCCCTTCTCTTTGCTGCTTTATTTGGTCCCGTCAACACAGAGCACAGCCTTCAGTTCTCAGCTGCCTCGTGTATTGCTTCATGGCATTTGTTAATTAACTGAAATACATCTCTCAGTGTCTTTGTCAAAGTAGACTATCTAGCAGAACTAAAGTCTTTCCCGTACCTCCAACATACATAAATGAAAAATGAGTGTGTCAAGTAACTACTGCCTATTTGACAAGCAATCTTGCAACTACGTATTCTGCACAAAAATACAGAGATGTCAATTACAACATTACTGCCCAGACAACACATTCTAAAATAAGATAACCAAATAGAATCATGGGTTTCCTTCTGAAGGTGATTTTCATTGAACATGGCAATTTTTTAAAGAAGTTCTTCTATGAGGCCCCCTTAGTCAAGTTTTACTTCCCAAAACAGATTGATATTAACGAAGCAAGTTGGTAAACAATTATGAATATTCACACAAGTCTCTAATTGCTCAAGAAAACAAGACTGACGTTCTAGTGAAAGTAGTTAGTTTAACACCTTATCAAATTAGATTCTTTAGGCCAGCTTTTATGACGTAGAAGGATAATGCTCCCTCTGTTGATTCAGAAGAGAAGGCACGCTTCTTTCATCTCTTTCAAGACCCCTTTTATTAGTTATAAAGACTTTCATTTTTAAGTTTAGGGCCTGCAATTTTATTGGTTTATCACTGCAAGAAAAAGAAGCCTATAAAACTCTATTTTACTGTTAGAAATAAGTAAGATTTTAGTTAATATAACAACATAAGGCACACAGTTCTGTGCCTATTAAGCTTCCAAATATATTTTGCAACAATACTTTCTCATTGGAGAAAGTGTAGAGAATACAGAAAAAGGAAATAAAGAAATAAAAATCATCTGTAATTCTTCTACCTAGAGACTTTTCTTAGATAGTTTGGTTTATTTTCTTCTTGGGTGTTCCCCTCACCCAACAAGCTCAAGGGAAAACATAGACTGCGATTAATTTTATGTACTGATAGAAAATAAAAATTTAAATATGTATATTAAATACATAAAGCTCTTGTGGCACCTGGGTGACTCAATTGGCTGGGTGTCTGACTCTTTTTTTTTTTTTTAAGATTTTATTTATTTCTTTGATGGAGAGAAAGATCACAAGTAGGTAGAGAGACAGGGGGAAACAGGCTCCCCGCTGGGCAGAGAGCCAGATGTGGGGCTTGATTCCAGGACTCTGAGACCATGACTTGAACCAAAGGCAGAAGCTTAACCCACTGAGCCACCCAGGTGCCCCTGGGTGTCTGACCCTTGATCTAAGCTTGGGTCTTGATCTCACGGTCATGAGTTCAGGCCCTGTGTTGGGCTCCACACCGAGCATGGAACCTATTTAAAAATACATAAAACAAAACAACCCCCCACAAACAAAAATACAAAGCTCTAAAAAAATATATCTAAAACTCTAGATATCTGGAGTAGGGAATGTGCAGTAGAGGTACTCTTCCTTATTTCCCTACTAAATGAAACTAAAAATTCTGGACATTACATATACAAATAAAACCTTTAAAAATGTAAAGAAAAAAGCAAACCAGTTACGGCTCTTGGAACCCAGGGAACAAATGATGGTAAGTTCCCTGGGTTTTCCTTTTGTTTTTTATATCTCAGACTTGGAGTTGAAAGAGCCAGCAATCCAGAAATGCAGAGGCACAGAAAAAAAAAAAATCCCCAGCAAAAGCCTGCTCTCTTTAGTCAAAGGACTGGGAAAGGGACAGTTTAGCATGACTGAAAATATTTAGACAGTAAATATTCTACTTCAGCAACATCCGAGGGAAAAACGATGGCCCCACCACCACCCACAAAAGCCTTAGAAAACTGGGGTGACTGGCTGGCTCAGTCAGACTCTTCCTTTCAGTGTCATAAGTTTGAGCCCCATGTTGGGTGTGGAGATTACTAAAAACAAACACTTAAAAAAAAACCAAAATTATTAGAAAAAGCATCAGTGGACTTCAGAGTGGAGAAAATTACCATAGACAATTATATGGATATTAAATAATAATAAAATGGTCAATCCACCAAAAGACATCCCATATGTATATATACTAAATGGCAGAGCTGCAAAACATGTGAAACAAAAATGATAGAAAAGTGGACAAATTCACAGTTATAGTTGGAAGCTTCAACACTCCTCTCCAACAACTGTTGAAACAACTAGATAGAAAACCAACAAGGATATAGAAGAACCGACAACACCATCAACCAACAAGATCTAATCGATATTTATAGAAAACTTCACCCAATAAGAGGAGAATGGACATTCTTTTTACATTTCCATATATTAAAATAGACAATATCCTGGGCCAAAAAAAACTGCTCAACAAATTTTCAAAAATTAAAATCATACAGAATGTGTTTTCCAACCACAGTGGAATCAAACTAGAAATCAATAACAGAAAGAGAGCAGAAAAATCTCTAAATAGTTGGAAACTAAGCAACATACTCTCAAATAATACACGAGCCAAGGGAAATTAGGGGCACCTCCATGGCTCAGTCAGTTAAGCATCTGCCTTCAGCTCAGTCATGATCCCAGCATCGTGGGATGGAGCCGGACATTGGGATCTCTGCTTAGTGGGGAGTCTGCTTCTCCCTCTGTCACTCTGTCTACTTGTGTGCTCTCTCTCTCTGTCATATAAATAAATAAAATCTTTTTAAAAAGGGGGAATTAAAAAAAGATACACTGGACTGAATGAAAATGAAGATACAACATATCAAAATTTGTAAGACATGGTTAAAGCAGAGTTGAGAGGGAAATGTATAGCACCAACTGCATACACTAGAAAAGAGAAAAATCTTGAATCAATGATCTAAGCTTCCTAGAAAAAGAAGGGAAAAATAAATCCAAACAAGAAAAAGAAAGAAATAATAAAGAGCAGAAAAACAATAAAATTAAACATGGAAAAACAATAGGAAAAATCAGTGAAGTTAAAAAAGAGAAAATTAATTTTTCCTGGAAGGACTAATAAGACTGACAAACCTCTAGCAAGGTTGACAAAGAAAAAAGAGAGGAAGAAGACATAAATCACCAATATCTAGAAAAAACAGAGGATATCACTACAGAAACTGCAGATATCAAAAGGAGAGTAAGGAAAAACTACAAATAATTTTATACACATAAATCTGACTTAGATCAAATGGGCCAATTCCTTGAAAAACCCAAACTACCACAGTTTACCCAAAATTAAATAGATAAGTGAATAAACCTATAATTTTTTTAAGATTTTATTTTCTTGACAGAAAGTGAGAAAGACCAAGAGAGAGAGAGCACAGAAGGAGAGGGAGAATCAGACTCCCAGCTGAGCAAAAGCCTGACATGGGGCTCAATCCTAGGACCCTGATATCATGACCTGAACTGAAGGCAGACACTTAACTGACTGAGACACCCAGGCACCCCAAATAACCCTATAATTATAAAGGAAATTGAATTCATAATCTTAAATCTCCCCCAAAAGAAATCTCAAGACCCAGATGGTTTTTCTGGAGAATTCTGCCAAAAATTTAGAGAATTAACCTCAATTATACACATTTTTTTAGAATATAGAAGAGGAAACACATCCCAAGTCATTTTAGGAAGTTAATATTACCCTGATACCGAAGTCAAACAAAGAATACATGTTATTTTCAAGTGCCCATGGAACATATTTGAGATAGACCTTATACTGGGGCAAAAACAAATACAGGCTTAACACACACACACACACATCATAGACTCATATCTCTCATGAATATAAATGCAACAATCTTTAACAAAATATAAGCAAATAGAGTTTGGTAACATATAAAAGGAATTATACACCATGCCAATGTAGGGTTTATTCCTGGAATACAAGGATGGTTCAATATTTTAAAAGTATTCCATTTAAGCCACTGTATTAACAGACTAAGAAAAGTCACATAATAATGGTATTCAACTCAAAAAAGTACTTGATAAAATCAACACCCATTCATGATTTTAAAAATTCTAAATAAAGTTTGGGGGAATAGAAAGGAATTTCCTCAACTTGATAAAGAGTAGCTATAAGACCTACAGCTAACATCATACTTAACAATGAGAGACTGTAGGCTCTCCCTGGAGATGGGAAGCCAGGCAAAGATGACTGCTTTCATTATCCTTATTCAAAATAACTCTCTGCCCTGGGCCAACTGTCTAGCTGCAGCATTGTTGTTAGGGATGCCACTGAGTGACCCAACAGTAACATTTTTTTTTCGCCTTCCGGGATGCCCCTGGAGAGATTTAATTTTCTCTCACTCTTTCGTAATGCCTGAGAGCCTCACACCTCTCTTCAGTAGAGGTATTAACACTCATACTGATAGCCCCTGGGCAGACAAGCAATTGCCTCCCCCTTAATAGAGGTTGATATCCATTCCCAGGTCTGGGCAACTCAGGCTCAAGTGGGTTGGGCCTTAACACCAGGACCTGTTCCACACACCTTAAGGACCCCACAGCTTTCCTTCATAGGAAAAGTTTTTTGGGCATAACAGGACATTGTCACTCGTGGATACCAGGATATGTAGAAATAGCACACCCCCTCTAGAGGTTGATCAAGGATACCCAAACAGCTGGTACCCATCTATTAATGTGGGATCCAGAGTCAGAAAAAGTTTTTTAAAATCTCAAGAGAGCCTTCATCAGCACTCCAGCTTTAAAGGGAATAGCCTTGGGTGCCCTCACCCAGGGCCAGGAGCCAGGTGACCAGAAAGTGGGACATTTATCAACTAGAGCAGAACAGAAAAGGTGGCTCCAGTATCATGAAGGAAACTGACTGGCTTTCCTTCTGTTTCCAAAACTGCCTGAGGTACTGGGTTCCCTATGGTGAACTGTTTTGGAGGAGCCACCATGGAGAACCCTGTGTCCATCAGTCCTGATCAGGGGCGCTGGCCACCTGAGTCCTCATCGAATGAGGTCCCTGAGGGCATTCAGATTTCCAGTGCCCTCCTCCACAAGCGGGACAAGGGTTACAGGGCCTTGGTTTTTGCCATTGGGGACATTCTCACTTCCTGTGTCCTGGACGGCCACATTGTGGCCAGAGCTTAGGGAGGCTAAGCGACCCACTGGCAGTTTGTTAGAACTCTTCTAGGATCCCCCCAGGGCCAACAGCCAACTTCTGCAGTTTTTTCCATATATCTGGGGGCAACTGGGTCTTTAAGAATGATCTCAGCCTTGGATCAAACTGGGGGAGATAGCTATGTATTGAATGAGAGCCTCTCATAAGAATACAATAAGAGGGACACCTGGGTGGCTCAGTTGGTTAAGCATCTCTCTTCGGCCCAGGTCATGCATAAGCCCAGGGTCCTGGGATCCAGTCCCACATCTGGATCCTTCCTCAGCAAGAAGCCTGTCTCTCTCCCGCCTCTGCCTGCCATTCCCCCGCTTGTGCTCTTGCGGGGTCTTTCGCTCTCTCTCTCTGACAGTTCATGGAAGCCCAGAGGAGACAGGAATTTCCCAAAACAGAGTTTCAGCAGCTACTTAGGAATATTCCTTAAAGTCTCTGACCCAAGGTAGAACTAAGCATAGTTGGCTCCAATTATAGCCACTAACCTGGGAAATGAATGAGGGAGAAGGCCCCATGTACCACTCAATCCCTGTTTGGTGCGGCTTGGAAGTGATAGCCATACCAGTTTCCAAAGAGATCATTAGGGTCCCAACTGGGGTCTTGAGGTAGTACAGCATGGACTCCAGTCAGAAACTGAAGCCACCCATGGATTCACCCATCCCTTGATCCTGGTATCTTTCAGCAGTGGCTAGAACCCCACATTTTCTGCTTTGGAGAGGGTCTGATTTAACAGAAAGAAGTGTACCTCCAACTTTGGAAAACTTTGAGGTCCCCCTTCATCTCAAGTCTTGTGGTGGCACCTCCACTTGGTCCCTCTTGGAGCACTACCTATTCGTGCAGAGGGTAAAGCCCTTGAGCACTGGCAGAGGTTCCAACATAGGGTGGGACACGTATGGGGATTTGATCTTTCCCGGGGAAAGTTGGAGCCAGCAGTGGAAATTCCACTGCAGACTCCATTCGCCTATCTACTTTTTTAAAATATATTTTTAAATTTTTTTATAAACGTATAATGTATTATTAGCCCCAAGGGTACAAGTCTATGAATCGCCAGGTTTACACACTTCACACCACTCACCATAGCACATACCCTCCCCAATGTCCATGGTACACATAGATCAATGGAACAAAATAGAGAGCCCAGAAATAGACCCTCAACTCTATGGTCAGCTAATCTTTGACAAAGCAGGAAAGAATGTCCAATGGAAAAAAGACAGACTCTTCAACAGATAGTGTTGGGAAAATTGGACAGCCACATGCAGAAAAATGAAACTGGACCATTTCCTTATACCACACACGAAAATAGACTCAAAATGGATGAGAACAAAAGAAAATGAGCTGCCTTTTTCCCTATTGAAACCTGGAAGGCAAAGTCCCTCAGGTGGCCACGGCCCCTTCTCCAACTTATTGTACTGTGGCAATATCCCAGAACAAAAGAAAATGAGTTGTCTTAGTCCAATTAAAACCAGGAAAGCATCTAAGTAAATGATACATTGAGTGATTTACTGGTCTGATTCTCTTCCTGTAGCCTATAATGGCAGGAAGGGATTGTAAAGGAGTAAAAATCCTGGTCAGGTCAACAAGGAAAGAGGAAAAGTTGTCCCTTACCTTAGTTTCTTATAGTTGATCAGGGAGACTTGGGAAGAAAGGAAAAGATGTCCCCCACCTCAGTTTTTCATCTTTTTCCTGGTGTGTGGCCTTAGCAACTATGTGACTGACAGCCAGAGCCCCTGTGTTTTCTCGGAGACTTGATGGGAATAGTAGCACTTACCCAGGTTTGGCCTTACTTCCAGAAAGTCACTCTGGTTTCCCCACCCTTAAGTCTCCCTTAGAAGTCGATAGGTACACTAGGCTTCTTTTCATAGAATTGTTCTGTCCGGCATAGCCACATGAAGGGACAAGATGGGGCACCCAAGGAGGGGAAATCCACCTGGGATAAGCCCTGATTGAACTGAAAGTTGGGAAATCCCTTAAATCTTAGTTATTTTCCCCTGCTTGGCCATTTCTTCACATGGGTGATGTAGCCAGTCTGAGGGTTGTTCTAGTAATCAGATAGTGGACCTGAGAGGGTTGTCCTAGGAAAAGCAGTCTTTTCAACAAGGAGTCACTAAAGCAGTTGGTTTTTCATAGACAACAAAACAAAACAAAACAAAAACCCAACCCAAGTCTCACATCTCATTAAAAAGAAAGAAAGAAAGAACTCCAAATGGATTGTGGACTTAAACACAAAATGTTAAAACTTCAAATCTTTTTAGAAAAATACAGGAGAAATTTCTTTGAGATCTAGTGCTGAGAGTTCTTAGACATGATACCAGAAGCATGATCTATAAAGACAGAGGGTTTCACTGGATATGCAGAAATCATAAATTGATGGATTTAATTTATCTGACTAAGAGTAGTTATAGAAATTTATGTTAAAATGTGTTTGATGAAAAGTCTTAAGTAATCTTGTTGATAGAAACTGTATAATTTAAACAGTCTTATGAAATTGTGGTTTTCACAAAAATAAAAGGAGAGAAATAAGGAGTATTTAATTCCAGTGAACACAGGAATACAGTAAACAAAGAGACTACACTAGTGAGGGAAATATCTTAGATGATTTTAAATATGCACATATTCTTTGGTATTTAAAAAATATAAAAATATTAGAATTAAGGAAGGGGATATTATTTAAGACTAAAAGTTATTGCAGGGCACCTGGGTGGCTCAGTCGTTAAGCATCTGCCTTCGGCTCAGGTCATGATCCCAGGGTCCTCGGATCCCAAAGACTTCAGATTGAGCCCACATCCTGCTGGGCAGGGAGCCTGCTTCTCCCTCTCCCACTCCCCCTGCTGGTGTTACCTCCCTCACTGTGTCTCTCTCTGTCAAATAAATACATAAAATCATTTAAAAAACTAAAGTTATTGCACATAGATTACAATGTACAAGATAGAAGGCAAACAAGAGCGAAGACTTGATCAATGGGGCACCTGCGTGACTCAGTGGGTTAAAGCCTCTACCTTCTGCTCAGATCATGATCCCAGGGTCCTGGTATGGAGCCCCACATTGGGCTCTCTGCTCAGCAGGGAGACTGCTTCCCCTTCTCCCCATACCCTCCCCCCCCCAACCCCCCGCCGCCTGCCTCTCTGCCTACTTGTGATCTCTGTCTGTCAAATAAATAAACAAATTCTTAAAAAAAAAAAAAGACTTGATCGAAATATCAAAAGTTAATTCTGTGAAAAGCCCAATGAAATAGGCCTTTGACAGGTCTGATTAAGATAAACAGAAGTGTAACGATGTCTCTAGTATTCAACCATTAAACAACAATATTTTGTTTAGTATCTATGAAGTCATGTGATGACCACAAATCTTGGTCCTGTTATTATAGAAAATTGAGTTATAGGAATTTGACTTTATTTCCCTAAAAAGGAAAATGCTAACAAGAAAGAAGATCCTTTTCCTGAAAGATCCCAAGAAAAGTTCAGGAATGGGAGGAATTAAGTACAACATAAGATATAGATCAGGAATGATTTTGAAAATAAAAGGCTATTTGGAAGCCTGTATAAGGACAAATTAGACACTTAGGGTCTCTCTCCTATCCAACAGGAGTGGGTGTTTCCAGGACACTAATTACCCCTTCCCACCCCACCACCATAGTTAGATTCTTAAGAGAAATTGAACAAGCTAGCAAGTGCAGGTGAATTAAGGTGAGTTGAGTAGGTATGAGGCAGGTTATCAGCGGCATCCGCTATACCATCCAGACACACTTTTTCAGGATGCCCTGGCAAAGGTGTTTCAGCCAAGCAAGGAGGTAAACCAAGAAATAGGAAGACATAAGATTCAGGAAAAAGGTTTGATACAAAAGACAGATCCAGAAAAGTCTCAGGACAACAGCAGTGCGGGGGAGCCTAGACCTCAAATGATCCAAATTAGGGCCAAAGAATAGAGAATTCCAAAGGAGACCTTTTGCTGATGGAAAGAAAGGGGAGGGTAGAGAAGAAAGGAAAAAGGAAGGAAGGAAGGAGAGAGAGAAAGAGAAAGAGAGAGAGAGAGGGAGAGGAAGAAAAGATGGGAGAAAGAAAGAAAGAAAGAGGAGTGTCTGGGTGGCTCAGTTGCTTAAGTGACTGCCTTTAGCTCAGGTCACGATCCTGGAGTCCCTGGATTGAGTCCCACATCGGGGTCCCTGCTTGATGGGGAGTCTGCTTCTCCCGCTGATCTCTCTCCTCTCATGCTCTCTCTCTCTTACCCTCTCACTCTCTCAAATAAATAAATAAAATCTTTAAAAAAAAAAGAAAGAAAAAAATGAAAGGGAAGGGAAGGGAATGGAAGGGGAAAATGAAAAGGAAAGAAAAGAAAAGGTGAAAAACTTCGTGGTACATTCAACCATGTGGGAAATAGTATTAAGTTGTTTTAGAATGTTTTTGAAAAATTTGGGCAAAGCTAATAATAGACGCATAGACAACTAACCAAATGACAAAAATGAAGCAGTTATTATCTCTAGAGAGGAAAAGATTGTTCAGAAAAGGAAATATAATCAGAGAACACTGTGTGTCTCAGTAATGAACAGTAGTCATAAAATCATGATAAAGCTGCATTGGAGCAGTGGGTAAGGAAAGCGAGTAACTATGGTATAATAAAAGAGTAGGTTTCATATTCTATGGTAGGAAATCAAGTGGATAATATCTAATATTGGAAAATCAAGAAATAGCAACAGATTATATCATTGGGAATAAGGAGGTAAGTTAACAGAAGACATAGTTAAAATTGTTGAAAAGCATTGCTTCCGGGGAACAGGACAGAGGAGAGGCAAGGAAAGGGTCAAAAAACAGCTACTTCTTTCTTTTTATTTTTAAATTTTTAAAATATTTTTCTTTATTTATTTGACAGACAGAGATCACAGGTAGGTGGGGGGGGGGGGGAGGAAGGCACCCCGCTGGGCAGAGAGACCGCTGTGGGACTCTGTCCTGGGATCCTGAGATCATGATCTGAGCTGAAGGCAGAGGCTTAACCCACTGGGCCACCCAGGTGCCCCAAAAAACAGCTATTTCTTATTATATGCCTTATGTTATATTACATAATTCATATTTTGTGTGTGTGTTACTCTAACAGAAAATTTAAAAAATTATCTTAAAATGAAAGAAAGCACTATCTTCACATATACATTTAAAAACATTTAATGCAATAAATAAATAAATAAATAAATAAATAAAATAAAATAAATAAAAACATTTAATGCAGAAAAATCATAGACCACATCACCATGCAGTGAAAGCAGAAAATAATAACAAAGACGATTATTCCTCCTGGAAATAAAACAAACCAACAAAATACAACAGCCTTCTATATCAAACGTAAGAAGAAAGTAGAACTAGGGGCACCTGGGTGGCTCAGTCAGTTGAGCATCTGCTTTTGGGTAGGGTCATGATCTCAGGGTCCTGGGATTGGACCAACTGGGATTGGACCAACAGGGAGTCTGCTTCTCCCTTCCCCTGCCCTTCCCCCAACTCATGCTCTCACACTCACACTTGTTCACTCTCTCTCTCTTTCTCTCTCTCTCTCAAATAAGTAAATAAAATATTTGAAAGAAGAAGAAAGTAAAACTAAAGTTATAGTTTTTCTATATAGAAGTAACGACAGGAAGACATGAAAATCCAAAGGATGTAGCCAAAATAACGAAAAGAGGAAAAGTTATAACCTCTGTGAATTTGTTTATAAACAGTTTAGAAATAAATGAGTGATTCAATAAATCTAAGCCCAATAACATAGACCTTTGACCCGTCTGATTAAGATAAGCAGAGGCGTTAATTAAATCTAAATAAAGTAGAAGAAACAATGCATTAGGAAACGAAATGCAAAGATGTGAATGATAAGACAAAATCTGTGACAGGACTAATAAAACAGATAAACCTTTGGCAAGTCTGATTAAGATAAACAGAAACAGTGGTCAAGGTGGTTGTCTCTCAGAATGATTAAGCTAAGTAGGTTATGGTGGGTGATTCCCCATTCTAGTGATGGATTTAAGAACCCATATTACTAAGCATGTTACTTAGTCCTGACCAATATGATATGGCAAGATTTCTGGAGAAAGTTTCAACACTCTTTTTTTTTTTTAAGATTTTCTTTTATTTATTTGAGAGAGAATGAGAAAGGGAGAGACAGAGCCTGAGGGGGGAAGGGTCAGAGGGAGAAGCAGACATCCCCGTGAGCAGGGTTCCTGATGCGGGACTCAATACTGGGACTCCAGGATCATGACCTGAGCTGAAAGCAGTCACCTAACCAACTGAACCACCCAGGTACCCGAAGGTTCAACACTCTTAAGAAAGAGACACATAGAGTAGATAGTTAGTCCCTTTCTTTCTCTAGATTTTTGGGTATGATGCTCAGAGCTGCTCTAATCATCTGGTTGCTAGCCCAAGGGCAGTGCCCAGAGAGTTGCAGAAAACTGGACCCAGAGTCTTGATGTACTGGAGACATCCTGTCTCTCTACTTTTTGTTATGTGAGATAATACATTTCCTTATTGTTTAAGCCAATTTGACTCATGCTTTCCTGTTTTTTCCAGCTGAAATCATCTAACCGATAGAAGAAAGAAAGCCCAAAAGCTAGGTATGAGAGGGGGGAATGTATATACAGAAACATAAATTATTATCAAAAAGTTAGAAAAAATATAGTGTACAGTTACATACCAGTAAAATGGATTTTTCAAACTTGACTCCAAAAGAGATAGAAAAGCCTGATGAGGCTGATAATGACAGGACACAAAAGTTTGTCAAAGATCTATCCCAAAAAAGGCATCAATCCCATAGGATATTATAGGAGGAGTCTATCAACTTAAATTATCTACTATAAAGGGAAGTTGACAGACCTTAGAAACTACAAGAAAAGGTGCAGATTTAAGGATGTAGGATGTTGGTCTCATTCAGGCAGTGCCATTGGGATGAATGAACTTTATGTGCCTCCAGTCTAATCTGTTCCAGATTTAAATTCTAGGGAAACAGCACCTACTTGACCAGCTTGGGTGCACACTATCTTCCGGAATCAGGTTTGAAGTCCACCCACATACCCACATGGACTGAGAGGGGCAGTAGAGCTCTTCCGCCAAAGCAAAAGCAGTCTTTATTACTAAAATTAGGGGAAATTCACGCTGGGTAGGGAACAGTAACAGAGTGTATTCTAGTCAGATAGGCAAAAATTAAAAATGTAAAGTGCCCAGCATTGACAAGGGTCCCAGGAAATGGGCACTCTAATATACTTTGGGAGGATACGTAAGCTGCTTTTTTAGAGACAACAGGAGAGTATCCTTTAAGTCAATGATTCTACTTTAGGAATTTATCCTTCAGAAATAGTCACACGTGCTGTCAAGGATATCATCCACAGAAGTTATTTACTGCAGCATTGTGTACGACACTGACCAATTGGTGACATTTGAAGTGTTGGTTAAATAAAATATGGGGGTGCCTGGGTGGCTCAGTGGGTTAAAGCCTCTGCCTTTGGCTCAGGTCATGATCTTGGGGTCCTGGGATTGAGCCCCACATTGGGCTCTCTGCTCAGCAGGGAGCCTGCTTCCTCCTCTCTCTCTCTCTCTCTGCCTGCCTCTCTGCCTACTTGTGATCTCTCTCTGTCAAATAAATAAATAAAATCTTAAAAATAAATAATAAATAAATAAATAAATAAATAAAAAAAATATGGTCTAGCATTTGTACTATGGGATACTATATAACCCTTAAAAAAAAAAAAGTTCCATGGAAAGAGCTCCATAATATATTGCTAATCAAAAGAAACCAACTGCAAAAGCAAATGTAAAGTATGGTCCCACTTATGGTCTTTAAAAAACCGTGAAAAACCATAAATATGTGTTAGATGCATACGGAAAAGTCCAGAACCAACTCCACACCAAATGTTCTACAGGAGTTACTCATATAACAGGGAACAAGATCAGGTGTGGTGAAAAGGAGCATTCACTTTTACTTCTTTATATGTCTGTAGTGTTTGAGTTACATGCTTACAGTGAGCATTTGTTTCTGCCTACGTGTGTTTATGAACATGTAAAAATATGATATGATCCAATTTTTTAAAAGATTGTATTTATTTATTTGACAGAGAGAGAGATCACAAGTAGGCAGATAGGCAGGCAGAGGGGGAGGAGGAAGCAGGCTCCCCGCTGAGCAGAGAGCCCCATGTGGGGCTCGATCCCAGGACCCTGGGCTTAGCCCACTGAGCCACCCAGGTGCCCCAATGTGATCCAATTTTTAAAATACATGCACCTATTGCTACTGACAGGAAGACAGATTGGCACCATTTAAATGTTAACATTGGTTGTGGTTTATAGGCTTATAGGTGTTCTTAATTATCTCTTTTGCTTATCTGTATTTTGATTTTATAAAAAGAATATTAGTGTAGTAAAATAACTTACCTAGAAATCTTTATTTCCTGTTGGAAATAAGTTGCTACCATGTAATTTATAAATAGATATACATTATTACTATAAAAATGGGCAAGAATATGTGAGCAGGAAAATCACAAAAGAAGAAATACGAATGGCTCATACTCTGAAAGTCTCTAATTCTATAGTTTGGCATAAAGTAAACCCTCAATAACCTGGTAATCATATTACTACTAATCCTTATTATAACGATAGGTGAGTGTGAAATCTGACTGTGGGACTATAAAATGTGAGTATCATAGGGGTGACTGAGCCACCTGGATAACTCAGTCTGTTGAGCATCTGACACCATTTTGGTTCAGGTGATGATCTTAGGGTTGTGAGATCAATCCCTGCATCAGGCTCCACACTGGGGATGGAGCCTGCCTAAGATTCTCTCTCCCTCTCCCCCTGTCCCTCCCCTGCTCTGCTCACATGCACACAAGCTCTTGCTCTCTCTCTATATAAAATAAAATAAAATGTGAGTATCATGGAAAGCCATGGGAACTATTCAGGAAACGAAGTTGCTAAATATTGAATGCAAAAATGCTACACAATGAAGTCAGAGGCCCAGGAAAACAAGGCCTCTGCAAGGGCGCCGGCCAAACCCCCAGAGAAGCTGTCAGTCATGTTTTTAACCTGCCAGGATGGCTTCCCTGAGAAGGTCACATCCTTCTGGTAAATACAGGAGAATAGTCAGGAAGAGTCAGCAACCTCCACAAGAACTCGTCTGAAGCTTTGCTTCCGAGAACTGGTGTTGCAAACAAAATGATTGTTTTCTTTGCCGTGGGAGGAAGAGGAAGAAGACATGGAAACTGTTGGGTCCATGGTCAAAGGAGCGAGACTGATACAAAGTGAAGGTCAAGCAAAGCTTTATTTCACGCCAAGCATCGAGAATCAAACTGACTGGCCAGGGGCATCTCTTGCAAAGAGGCGACCCCTCCCAGCCTCACAGACTAACTTTTATAGAGTAAAGGTCATGTAGTTGAGCCTGGCTACACGCAGGTGGCCAATTGAATTACAATTCACCCTATAGTAGCTATTTGAACTAACCTATCACTCTGGTCAGAACTGGTGCCCAAAAGGCAGGGCCGACATTCTTGGGTGGTTAGGAGGTGCTTTCTGCTCTCTGTTACCTCCTCCTGACCTGACACGTCCTGGTATATGGGCTCTGTTATCAGAGGCTGGTCAGTCATATTTTACTGGTTTCCCAGACTTGTTTCTAAATAAGTTCCCCTGGAGGGGGGGGGGCAGGGTCAATCTAAGTTTGCTGCATAAATGACAAAATGGCTCGCTCTGGCTAAGTAGGCCCATACAGAAACCAGGAGGCCATTTTTAAAGAAGAGTATTCAGTTTTAAGAAGAGGACACTTGGGAGTCAAGATGGCGGAGAAGTAACAGGCTAAGACTACTTCAAGTGGCAGGAGATCAGCTAGATAGCTTATCAAACCACTGCAAACACCTAGAAATCCAACAGGAGATTGAAGAGAAGAAGAACAGCAATTCTAGAAACAGAAAATCAACCACTTTCTGAAAGGTAGGACTGGCGGAGAAGTGAAACCAAAGTGATGGGAAGTTAGACTGCGGGGGGAGGGGCCAGCTCCTGTCAAGTGGCAGAAAAACGGAGCACTAAATCAGGACTTTTAAAAGTCTGTTCCATGGAGGGACATCACTCCAGAGGTTAAAAGGGGGTGAAGCCCATGCAGGGGCAGAGTGGCCCCAGGTCCTGCAGGGTCACAGAAGGATTGGGGGTGTCTGAGTGTTGCAGAGCTTGTAGGTATTAGAGTGGGTAAGCTGGCTACAGAGACAGAGCCAAGGAGTGAGCTCTCAGCTCGGGGTTACCTTAAACCAGTCATAGGCTGGGTGAGCTTGGAGCAGGCCAGAGGCTGGGGAGATGGGAGTGATTGAGCACTTTTCTCTGAGGGCACACTGAGGAGTGGGGCCCCAAGCTCTCGGCTCCTCTGGGCTGGAGATTGGGAGGCCACCAATTTCATTCCTGTCCTCCGGAACTCTACGGAAAGCGTTCAGGGAACAAAAACTCCCGAAAGTGAACCCAAGCGGATTACTTAGCATGGCCCCTGATAAGGGCGGTGCAATTCAGCCTCGGGCAAAGACACTTGAGAATCACTGCAACAGGCCCCTCCCCCAGAAGATCAACAAGAAATCCAGCCAAGACCAAGTTCACTTACCAAGGAGAACAGCGGAATTCCAGAGGAGGAGAAAGCAAAGCATGGAATTCCTGGCTTTCTCTCCATGATTCTTTAGTCTTGCAGTTAATTTAATTTTTTTTATTTTATTTTTTTTCTTCTGCTAGTTTTTTTAACTTTTACCCTTTCCTTTTTTAACATTTTTTAACTAGTTTATCTTAACAATACCTTTCATAAAATAATAATAATAATAATATTTTGAAGCTTCATTATTATAGTCATATTTTATCCTTCATTGTACCTAACTTTATTTTTTGTATACACATAGAGTTTTTTCTTCTAAGAAATTTGGGGTACAACTTCTTCTAATGGAACAAAATATACCCTAAATCTAGCTCTAGGCTTGTTTTAGTCTCCAGCTTGAGCAAATGTCTCTCCACTTTCTTTTTCTTTATTCTCCCAACGAACTTACTTTATCAACTCCTTTTTTAGAAATTAAATTTTTTTTTTCATTTTTATAGGCATATTCCATTCCTACATTGTGTTTACCACTATATATGTTTTTCATTCTTTAAAATTTTGGGAGGTAGTTTCTTCTAAGAGACCAAAATACTCCCAAAATTAAGTGGGGACCCTGTTCTTGTCAACAGTCTAATATATAGATATTTTTTCTTTTTTATATTTTTTCTTTATTTGTTTTCTTTTTTTATTTTTTTTTTCTGAACTTCTTTTTATCCCCTTTCTCCTCCCCACGATTTGGGGTCTCTTCTGATTTGGTTAAGGTGCATTTCCTGGGGTCTTTGCCACCCCTTTAGTATTTTATTTGCTCCTTCATATATTCTTATTTGGACAAAATGACAAGGCGGAAAAACTCACCACAAAAAAAAAAAAAAAAAAAAGAACAAGAGACAGTACTGAAGGCTAGGGACCTAATCAATACAGACATTGGTAATTTGTCAGATCTAGAGTTCAGAATGACGATTCTCAAGGTTCTAGCTGGGCTCAAAAAAGGCATGGAAGATATTAGAGAAAACCTCTCTGGAGATTAAAAAAAAAAAAAAGCCCTTTCTGGAGAAATAAAAGAACTAAAATCTAACCAAGTTGAAATTTAAAAAGCTATTAATGAGGTGCAATAAAAAATGGAGGCTCTTACTGCTAGGATAAATGGGGCAGAAGAAAGAATTAGTGATATAGAAGACCAAATGACAGAGAATAAAGAAGCTGAGCAAAAGAGAGACAAACAGCTACTGGACCACGAGGGGAGAATTCAAGAGATAAGTGACACCATAAGACGAAACGACATTAGAATAATTGGGATTCCAGAAGAAGAAGAAAGAGAGGGGAGCAGAAGGTATATTGGAGAGAATTATTGTAGAGAATTTCCCTAATATGGCAATGGGGACAAGCATCAAAATCCAGAAGTTCAGAGAACCCCCCTCAAAATCAACAAGAATAGGTCCACACCCCGTCACCTAATAGTAAAATTTACAAGTCTTAGTGACAAAGAGAAAATCCTGAAAGCAGTCCGGGAAAAGAGGTCTGTAATGTACAATGGTAAAAATATTAGATTGGCAGCAGACTTATCCACAGAGACCTGGCAGGCCAGAAAGAACTGGCATGATATATTTAGAGCACTAAACGAGAAAAACATGCAGCCAATAATACTATACCCAGCTAGACTATCATTGCAAATAGAAGGAGAGACAAAAAGCTTCCAGGACAAACAAAAACTGAAAGAATTTGCAAACACCAAACCAGCTCTACAGGAAATATTGAAAGGAGTACTCTAAGCAAAGAGAGAGCCTAAAAGTAGTAGATCAGAAAGGTACAGAGACAATATACAGTAACAGTCACCTTACAGGCTAATAATGGCACTAAATTCATATCTCTCAATAGTTACCCTGAATGTTAATGGGCTAAATGCCCCAATCAAAAGACACAGGGTATCAGAATGGATAAAAAAACAAAACCCATCAGTATGTTGCCTGCAAGAAACCCATTTTAGATGCGAAGACACCTCCAGATTTAAAGTGAGGGGGTGGAAAACAATTTACCATGCTAATGGGCATCAGAAGAAAGCTGGGGTGGCAATCCTTATATCAGATCAATTAGATTTTAAGCCAAAGACTATAATAAGAGATGAGGAAGGACACTATATCCTACTCAAAGGGTCTGTCCAACAAGAAGATCTAACAATTTTAAATATCTATGCCCCTAACGTGGGAGCAGCCAACTATATAAGCCAACTAATAACAAAATCAAAGAAACACATCAATAATAATACGAAAATAGTAGGGGACTTTAACACTCCCCTCACTGAAATGGACAGATCATCCAAGCAAAAGATCAACAAGGAAATAAAGGCCTTAAATGACACACTGGACCAGATGGACATCACAGATATATTCAGAACATTTCATCCCAAAGCAACAGAATACACATTCTTCTCTAGCACATGGAACATTCTCCAGAATAGATCACATCCTTGGTCATAAATCAGGTCTCAACCGGTATCAAAAGGTTAGGATCATTTCCTGCATATTTTCAGACCACAATGCTCTGAAGCTAGAACTCAATCACAAGAAGAAATTTGGAAAGAACCCAAATACATGGAGACTAAACAGCATCCTTCTAAAGAATGAATGGGTCAACCAGGAAATTAAAGAATTGAAAAAATTCATGGAAACAAATGATAATGAAAACACAACGGTTCAAAATCTGTGGGACACAGCAAAGGCAGTCCTGAGAGGAAAATATATAGTGGTACAAGCCCTTCTCATGAAACAAGAAAAGTCTCAAGTACACAACCTAACCCTACACCTAAAGATACTGGAGAAAGAACAACAAAGAAAGCCTAAACGCAGCAGGAGAAGAGAAATCCTAAAGATCAGAGCAGAAATTAATGAAAGAGAAACCAAAAAACCAATAGAACAAATCAACAAAACTAGGAATTGGTTCTTTGAAAGAAATAATAAGATTGATAAACCCCTAGCCAGACTTATCAAAAAGAAAAGAGAAAGGATCCAAATAAATAAAATCATGAATGAAAGAGGAGAGATCACAACCAACACCAAAGAAATACAAACAATTATAAGAACATACTATGAGCAACTTTACACCAACAAATTTGACAATCTGGAAGAAATGGATGCATTCCTAGAGACATATAAACTACCACAACCAAACCAGGAAGAAATAGAAAACCTGAACACACCCATAACCAGTTAGGAGATTGAAACAGTCCTCAAAAATCTCCAAACATGTAGCAACATGGACAGGACTGGAAGTGATTATGCTGAGTGAAATAAGTCAAGCAGAGAGAGTCAAGTATCATATGGTTTCACTTATTTGTGGAGCATAACAAATGACATGGAGGACATTGGGAGATGGAGAGGAGAAGGAAGTTGAGGGAAATTGGAAGGGGAGGCGAACCATAAGAGACTATGGACTCTGAAAAACAACCTGAGGGTTTTGAAGTGGCAGGGGTGGGAGGTTGGGGGAACCAGGTGGTGGGTAATAGGGAGGGAACGTATTGCATGGAGCACTGGGTGTTGTGCAAAAACAATGAATACTGTTACGCTGAAAAAATAAATTAATTAATTAAAAAAAAACCTCCAAACAAACAAAAGCCCAGGGCCAGACGGCTTTCCAGGGGAATTCTACCAAACATTTAAAGAAGAATTAATTCCTATTCTCCTGAAACTGTTCCAAAAAATAGAAATGGAAGGAAAACTTCCAAACTCATTTTATGAGGCCAGCATCACCTTGATCCCAAAACCAGACAAGGATCCCATCAAAAAAGAATTACAGACCAATATCCTTGATGAACACAGATGAGAAAATTCTCACCAAAATACTAGCCAATAGGATCCAACAGTACATTAAAATGATTATTCACTACGACCAAGTGGGATTTATTCCAGGGCTGCAAGCTTGGTTCAACATCCATAAATCAATCAATGTGATAAAATACATTAACAAAAGAAAGAACAAGAACCATATGATACTCTCAATAGATGCTGAAAACGCATTTGACAAAGTACAGCATCCCTTCCTGATCAAAACTCTTCAAAGTGTAGGGATAGAGGGCACATACCTCAATATTATCAAAGCCATCTATGAAAAACCCACCGCAAATATCATTCTCAATGGAGAAAAACTGAAACTTTTCTGCTAAGGTCAGGAACATGGCAGGGATGTCCATTATTACCACTGCTACTCAACATAGTACTAGAAGTCCTAGCCTCAACAATCAGACAACAAAAAGAAATTAAATGCATCCAAATCAGCAAAGAAGAAGTCAAACTATCACTCTTTGCAGATGATATGATACTATCTGTGGAAAACCCAAAAGACTCCACTCCTAATCTGCTAGAACTTGTACAGGAATTCAGTAAAGTGTAAGGATATAAAATCAATGCACAGAAATCAGTTGCATTTCTCTATACCAACAACAAGACAGAAGAAAGAGAAATTAAGGAGTCCATCCCATTTACAATTGCACCCAAAACCATAAGATACCTAGGAATAAACCTAACCAAAGAGGCAAAGAATCTATACTCAGAAAACTATACAGTACTCATGAAAGAAATTGAGGAAGACACAAAGAAATGGAAAAATTTTCCATGCTCTTGGATCAGAAGAACAAATATTGTGAAAATGTCTATGCTATCTAAAGCAATCTACACATTTAATGCAATCCCTATCAAAATTCCAGCCATTTTTTCAAAGAAATGGAACAAATAATCCTAAAATTTATATGGAACCAGAAAAGACCTCGGATAGCCAAAGGAATATTAAAAAAGAAAGCCAAAGTTGGTGGCATCACAATTCCGGACTTCAAGCTCTATTACAAAGTTGTCATCATCAAGACAGTATGGTACTGGCACAAAAACAGACACATAGATCAATGGAACAGAATAGAGAGCCCAGAAATAGACCCTCAACTCTATGGTCAACTAATCTTCGACAAAGCAGGAAATAATGTCCAATGGAAAAAAGACAGCCTCTTCAATAAATGGTGCTGGGAAAATTGGACAGCCACATGCAGAAAAATGAAATTGGACCATTTCCTTACACCACACATGAAAATAGACTCAAAATGGATGCAGGAACTCAATGTGAGAAAGGAACCCATCAAAATCCTTGAGGAGAACGCAGGCAGCAACCTCTTCGACCTCAGCCACAGCAAATTCTTCCTAGGAACATCACCAAAGGCAAGGGAAGCAAGGGTAAAAATGAACTATTGGGATTTCATCAAGATCAAAAGCTTTTGCACAGCAAAGGAAACAGTTAACAAAACCAAAAGACAACTGACAGAATGGGAGAAGATATTTGCACATGACATATCAGATAAAGGGCTAGTGTCCAAAATCTATAAACAACTTAGCAAACTCAACACCCAAAGAACAAACAATCCAATCAAGAAATGGGCAGAAGACGTGAACAGACATTTCTGCAAAGAAGACATCCAAATGGCCAACAGACACATGAAAAAATGCTCCACATCTCTTGGCATCAAGGAAATACAAATCAAAACCACAATGAGATACCACCTCATACCAGTCAGAATGGCTAAAATTAACAAGTCAGGAAATGACAGATGCTGGCGAGGATGCGGAGAAAGGGGAACCCTCCTACACTGTTGGTGGGAATGCAAGCTGGTGCAACCACTCTGGAAAACAGCATGGAGGTTCCTCAAAAAGTTGAAAATAGAGCTACCCTATGACCCAGCAATTGCACTACTGGGTATTTACTCTAAAGATACAAACGTAGTGATCCGAAGGGGCAAGTGCCCCTGAATGTTTATAGCAGCAATGTGACAATATCCAAACTATGGAAAGAACCTAGATGTCCATCAACAGATGAATGGATAAAGAAGAGGTGGTATATATATTCAATGGAATACTATGCAGCCATCAAAAGAAATGAAATCTTGCCATTTGCGATGATGTGGATGGAACTAGAGGGTATTATGCTTAGCGAAATAAGTCAATCAGAGAAAGACAACTATCATATGATCTCCCTGATATGGAGATGCAACATGGGTGGTTTGAGGGGTAGGAAAAGAATAAATGAAACAAGATGGGATCAGAGGGAGACAAACCATAAGTGACTCTTAATCTCACAAAACAAACTGAGGGTGGCTGGGGTGAGAGGGGTTGGGAGAAGGGGGTGGGGTTATGGACATTGAGGAGGGTATGTGTTATGGTGAGTGCTGTGAAGTGTGTAAACCTGGCGATTCACAGACCTGTACCCCTGGGGATAAAAATACATTATATGCTTATAAATAAATAAATAAATAATTTTTTATAAAAAGAAGAGAACACTCACCATATACTCCAAAGCTTCCCTCTCTTCCACCTTACCCACTACGACTGTCCCAAGATTTTTATCCTCGAAAAGAAACAGATCAGTCCACACTGCAACCAGTACAGCCTTTGAAAGGTAAAGGGCATGTTGTTTTCTATATTTTATTATAAAAGTAATACATGGTCTGTACAGAGAGTCTCGATGGCAAGAAGTGCTGAGACTCAAAAGGAACCAGGACAGTCAGTCCTCTGGGACCACACTGTCCTCGACTTTTAGGACAGCAAGCTTCAGGATTCATGCAGATGTCCCTGGAAGGGTTGTTCTCTTCCTTTGGAACCGTGGCATCCTCTTGTCCTCCCTAAGGGGAACTGGGCCAGGCGTCCTGGTGTCTCTGATTCTGTTTCCCGCCGGGCCGCAGGCAAGATAATGGAGGCTAAATTTGGTTCTGGTAATCTGCCTCTGCCTCTTCCTCCGGGTGCATGAGAAGTGAGTAGGTGATGGTATTCTCAGCCTAGGGAACACAGAAGGGAGCAAGTCACAGGAATGAAGGCAGCAGAGGAGGAGGCAGAAGGAGGAGATGGCTGGGCGGCTCACCTCAATTTTGGCAGCCTCTTCGGTGTCAGTGACATTGGCTGTGGGCAGAAAGAACAGAGGTCAGGGGCGCGTGGGGGCTCGGTCAGTCAAGGGTTAACCTTCTGCTCAGGTCATGATCTCAAGGTCCTGGGATGGAGCCCTGAATCTGCTTCTCCCTCTTCCTCTGCCCCCCCACCCCCACTCATGCTCTCTCTCTCTCTCAAATAAATAAATACAGTCTTTAAAAAAAAAAAAAAATGAGAACAGAGATCAGCCCACTGCACGGTGGTGGCCGCTGCAGAACGAAGGCCCCAACCAGACACGAAGAAACAAGGACCTGCAGACCGAGTTCTCTGCCCAGACTGAGCCTCTGCTCCTGGCCACATGGGCAGAGGGAGGCCCTCTTCTGCGCTGCACGCTTTTCAGAGAATTGCTGACTTTTTCTAGAAACCAACCCGCCGGCTTTAGGAACCGGAGATCCTGGGGAAGAGATGGGGGGATGTTCAGGATCACCGGGAGGTCAAGTTCAGTGTTTTGCTGGCCACTGTCTTCAGGGAGAGAAGACTGGGGGGCGGTTCAGCACTGGCCCAATGCAGCAGGGGGGGTGGGGGTGGGGCAGGGCCTTTGCCGAATGTGAGTCTCCGCCACATTAAAACGGAAGAAAGCGCAACAGTGAAAGCGAGGGGAGGAGGGAAGGAAGCAAGCCAACAAGCCAGGACTTTCCCTGGTAAACAGCTAAAACACACCAAATTCCCACATGTGTTTTGCCAGTGAACTCACTCACTTACTCACTCACAGTGTGAAAAGTAGTCTCAGTGTCTAAGAAGCAGCATTCCTTAGGCAGGGGTGGGGTTGGGAGGGTGAGACAGTGCCTCCAATGTCTCCACTCACCCCCACCCTGCACACAGACAGTCTCTGTTTGCCATGCTCCAGATTCTGGAACAAAGCACCCCCTGAATTCTCCTTCTAACGCGTTCTCAACGATCCTAGTGACCTAGCTCGCTGTTGGGAAACCGTCAGACCCCCTGCCTCTCTGTGACAGGAGTGCTGGCGAAATGGATTTGTGCCAGTGCAGACAGAGCCAAACCTCCAAGGGGCTGCTCCAGTTGGGTTCGGGCCTTTCTCTAGACCTGGCTTGGCCTGGTGCGGGCTCAGGCCCGCATCCCGTTGGACACGGCCAAGAACACAAGGGCCTTGCTCAAAGCACGGGGGACAAGTGCCATTGCGCTCAAGCTCTCGAATCTGTTGGTTCCGCTCTGAGTCACACTCCGGCCCCCTGACGCAGAGCCCCTGACGGCCTCTTTTCCCTCTGCTTCTGCTACCCAGGAGCCCCTTGAGAAATTTCCAGGTTCCCCGGCGCTCTCGCTTAGCTACAGGCAGGAGGTCACCTGGGATACTCCTGCTCCCACCTGGGCCAGGGGTTGGAGAGTCACGGACTCTCAGAATGTCAGACCCAGAAGGGCTTTGAGGTCATCAGGCCAATCCGCCCATTTCCTCAGGGAGGTGACTGCATGCCATGGTGGGGAACGTGCAAGTTTCCACCTGCTGCTGTTACAGAGCCATGGCCAGGCCCGTGTTTAACAAACTCACACACGTGCGCACCAGAGCCAAACTCTGCCCAGCAGTGAAGCCCAGGAATGCACCCAGTCCCCTAGAACTTTCTCCAGCCCGCATGTCCTCGTAATGCCTCGTTCTTCCCCCATCACTCCCTGAGACAGACTCCTCAACCTGTCCAGGGGCCATTCCCTGGGTCTCCCTCTCTCTTCCTCTTATTCCGTGCGTCTCAATGTCACCACTCCTAACCTCTGGCCTGTGCCAGCTCTGCCAAACCCCACAGAAGGACCCAAACGTCTCTAATGTCCTGTTCTGGAAACATCCCCAGCATTCCTGGTTCCAAAATTTGGACACAACCCTCCCCTCTCTATCTGTGGCAGGTGGTCCTCTCCCTCTCATCCCCAGTGAGGTCCTCTTTAGGCCTAGGAGTTAGTCTCAGAGCGGACCAAGCGATTTGAGCCCCTGCCCTCCTCCCACCGCCCCCTCCCTCTCCTGTGCTCCCAGCTGAACTCACACAAGCCACTTCCTGTGGGCTCCAATCCACCTGGCAGCCCCAGGCAGGGCACCTTGAGCCTCCAAGCAGGGAACTGCACTCACCTGGTTCCTCAGGGAGGGGCTCTCCCATTTCCCTGTGCTTGGGGCTTCCTAGGGGAGCTATGAGGGGCACAGAGGAGGTTAGTAGAGGTACAGGGTGAGCCTGAGTCCTCAGGCAGGGATCAGGGGCAGGAACGGGTTAGAACCAACAGAGACCTTCCCCTCCCCCACCCCGTGGAGATGCTTCTCCTCCTCTTCCTCCTCCTCCTCCTCTCCTGCCCCAGACCTGCCCACCCTATAGAAGGGCCATTGAGTTAACCATGGGGACCCCTGGGACTGTCAGAAAGGCCACTCGGCCATATCTTTCTCAGGCTTGCCCTGCCCTGTAAAAAGCTCTTTTTCCTCCCTCTCAGAGTCTCTGTGCACCTCGGTGGGGAGCCCGACTGTGCACTGACGACGCCCAGGGGCCTTGTGAGGTACGAGGAGGATCTTTTCTCCTCGCCTGTGGCTCAGAGTCTTATTTCCTCTTCCTCCTCTTCTATCTCTGGGTGTCTTTAGACTTTCTCTCCTGCCAAGCTAGCTTTCCAGGGCGATGAACCGTGACAACTTGCTTATTCGATTTCTAGGGCTCCTCGCCTCCTCCCTCTGCTCCTTCAGGGTGGTACAAGACCGAAGGAGCCGCGTTCCAAGAGTCGGAGTTCTTCAGGGCACCCGTCTGTGAACAGACGCTCAGTGACCCGGTCTCCCTGCCGGCAAGCCGTGCTAGGTGCAGGGGCGAGGAGGGGACGCGAACGAGGACTTACTGGGACTTCCTTCCCGTCGTCTCGCCACCCACTCTGGAACACAGTTTCCGTTCTCTAATGTGGCCTCTGTGGTTTCTGCACGACCCGGCCCTTGGCCACGTGTCTGCCCAGTCTCATCTGCCCTCCCTGCGCCTTGCAGGTTTTGGTTTCCAGCCGCACAGCCCTTACCTGCTCCTCCCCCAGCCCCTGTCCCAGCCACAGTGCTCTTCCTTTCTGTGCCCTGGCCCCCAGCCAAGCAATGCTCCTCCAGGCCTCTCTGTCCGGCTGACGGCTACCAGCTACCCTCCAACGCGTCCCCTCCTCCGTCACAAGAACGGCTCTCTGGCTCGCTCTCCTGTGCTGTTATGTACCCCGCACTGGGCTGAGCGCTCAGCCCTGCTCAACCCCATCCCATCCTGTGAGGTCGGTCCTACTAGTGCCCTCATTTTCCAGATGAAGCAATACAGGCACAGAGATAGTGAAGAACTCACCCAAGGTCACAGCTGGTGGGCTGTGGAGCTGAGATTTAATCGGGGATGGGGGGGCGATCCGCCTCCCCCCCCCACGTGTGTTTCCGTCACTACATATACCACTGCCTCTAAGCTTCTCTAACCACTCCCTGGACTGCATCACGTGGGCTCTTGTGGCCCCCCTCCCCCCATCACAGCCTTGGTGACTCGACTACAGCTTTCATCCCACCTAACTCTAATGATTTACTTGTCCTGTCTTCCCCACCGCACTGGGAGCCCCTGGAGAGCAGGGACTGGACTTCTTATCACCCAGGGTGCCTAACACAGTGCTGGACCCATAAGCAAGTTTTCGCAAGCCTTGTTGAATAAATGCATGAATTTATTTAGCTCAGTCTGCTACGTCTGCATCTGCCTTCCTGCCTTCCGCTCAGGTTGTGATCCCAGGCTCCCTGCTCCACGGGGAGCCTGCCTCTGCCTCTCTCTCTCTGTCTCTTATGAATAAATACATAAAATCTTTCAAAAATAAATAAGTGAATGAATGAACAAATAAAATATGGGGCTATGTCTGAACTATAAGGATTCTCTGAGCCCAAAGAGGAGGGTCCTGGCTATGGTTGGGGTTAAAGCCTGGGCCAAGTGGGAATTGACAGCAAGAGGAACCCAGAAAAGACACGAACCTGAAGTTTGCTTTTGCCTGAGGTGGAACCAGACCACAGCAGCCACGAGGATGGCCACTGCGGCAGAGCCAGCAACTGCAGCCATGACCGCCGTCATCACCGAGGAGTCGCTCCAGTTAGACTCTGGGGGAGACAGACCTCAGGACACGCAGCAGCCTCCCACGTCCCACCCTGTACTCCAGGGCTTCTCTCCAGGAGTTGCTTTGTGTCTGGGTCCCTTGTCCCTTGTCCCTTGTGTGGGTCCTCCCCAAACCTCACCTGTGGGGATGACACGGCGGCTGGATTTGTGCCTCCCCACCGACAGGTGTCTCCGCTCATCCAGTAAAGGCAGACTACTGAGTGTGTGGGGGCCGAGCTCAGAGAGAGAAGGGAGGGGGACCCAAACCCTCCCCTAGTTGGAGGCACCGAGACTCAATCCCACGAGGGCTAGAACTGTTGGGGACAAGCCATGTCTTGGGGAGTGAACGGGCATAACATGTGACCTGACTCTGAGCTCTAGCCCCTCCTGCTGCCCAGGGCCAATATTCATTACGCCCCATTCCTCCCCGCTCTGCCTCTGTGCCCTGGCATTTCTCAGATCTCCCAGGAGGCCCCTACGACCTTAGCCACAATTGCCCATCCCCTCGCTGTCCTCCTCCCTCCGTCCTGACGGAGTTCCCACCTTGGACGGTGATGGCCACAGGCTGTGAGAGGCGCAGCATCTGGCCTATCATTCCCGTGCAGTGGTAGTCACCGCTGTGACTGAGGTTGGCTTCCGGGATGACGAATGTGGAATTCAGAGAGGAGTACTGCTTGGATTTTCCGTCCTGGTAGAAGGTGATCTTGTACAGATACCGGTTCTGCCAGCTGTGGCACCTCAGCACGATGGGGTCCCCTATCTGGAACACCAGGCGCCGGGTCTGGAGCAGCAGCCAGTCTGAAAGACACAAAGGGACCCTAGGACCTGGGAGGTCTTGACTCAACTCTGAGGCCATCCTTACCGGTGGGACATGCTGTGGGCGGAGGAAAGGGCTTGACACCTGGTGTCTCAGGGTAGCTACATTTGGGGGGAGCTCTGACTTCGTTGGCCTCTTCTGGGCCTTGGGTTCCTCCTCTGTGAAGATGGACATAACAATTCCACGCCGCTACAGCCGTTCCTGGCACACCGTAGGTGTTCGGGATAAGCTTGTCTTCTCTTTCCTGTCCTGGGAGAAGGCAGCTGCCGCCCTGTCCTGCCCAACAGGCTCTCTCAGGAAGAGAGCCCAGGATGCAGTCTGACCTAGGAGATGACATGTGAGGGGACGCAGCAGAGACAAGTCTTTCGGAAGAGTGAGAGGCCATGGACCTCCAAGAAGTACTAGTTTATTTGATGTAATTTGGTAAATGTGGAGTTTTACTTCAGCAGAGTCTTTCAGGTCATTGGCCTGCTGTCTTTCTTCCCTCCCGATGTTCATCCTTTGACTGAGGAAGACGAAATATTCAGTATGTTTGTTGTGTAGGGAATAAAGCCTAAGGTAGAAATTTGTACTCCTGACCTCAGCTCACGTGCTCCTTTTCCCTAAAGCTGGAGGATGGAGCAGAGCTGGAATCGGAGAGAGAGTTAGAGGAGAAGACAACAGCAGAATCAGAAGGGGGGCACCTGGGGGGCTCACTGGGTGAAGCTTCTGCCTTCAGCTCGGGTCATGACCCCGGGGTCCTGGAATCGAGACCCCATGTTGGGTTCCTGCTCAGTGGGGAGCCTGCTTCTCTCTCTCCTCTTGTGACATCCCCCACCCCCAAGCTCATGCTCTCCCTCTCTCTCAAATAAATAAATAAAATCTTGGAAAAAAAAAAAAAAGAATTAGAAGGGAGTGAGGGTAGGGGGGCGGGGTGCAGGAAGAACGACAAGGCCAACCAAGTCTCGGCACTGGCTGGAGACACAGCCACGGATGCAGGAGGAGATGGTCAGTACCAAGGGAGTGAGTGACAACACAGAGAAGTCAGCCACAGCTACAGCGGGAATTTGAGGGGTGGAGGGTGGCTCAGGGGCTAGAAATGCAAACATAGTTAAAACACAGCTTCCAGGGGGCACCTGGGTGGCTCAGCTGGCTAAGTGTCCAACTCTTGGTTTCGGCTCAGGTCATGAGCTCAGGGTTGTGAGATGGAGTCCTGTTTCGGGCTCTGTGCTGGGTGTGGAGCCTGCTTGGGATTCTCTCTCTCCCTCTCCCTCTCCCCCTCCCTCCCCCTCTCTCTCTAATGAGGAAAAAAAAGATCAACACAATTTTCAGGTCAAGTTGCATGGGGGCAAGGAGATGCTGATTCCCACAAGGACCTGGGGAGGGAGGCATTAATACCCCCATGAGTAGACAAGGCATCAAATCCCAGGGCAGATGAATCACCATGGCTGGTGGTGTCCAGGCTGAAGACCCAGTTGTGGTCTGTCTATGCTTTGTGATGGCTACAAAAATGGGTTTTTCGGCAGTCAGAATTTCCTTCTGCTGTTCTCATACCCTACGTGCTTGTCTGTAGCCTTGTAACCTTGCTGCATCAGGACTGAGGCAAAACTGAGGACTGAGGAATCTCTTAGGGACCATCCACCACCACCACACGTACTAAGCACAGGGGGTGGATGAAAAGGGAAGTGAGTGGACAAAAACATCTTCCAATAGCTCACAGCCCTGCTTCCCAGGAAACAGGTTACCCCCCTTCCCTAAAAACCTCTGCCATGTTAGCAGATTTCATCTTTCCTTATTCACCCAGTCCCTCCCTGGGCCCTTCCTCCACTGACCGGAAGTCACGTCCAGATGCACAGGGTCACTGAGGCTGGTCTGGTCGGTCTGGCACCTGTACTCCCCACTGTCCTGTTTTTTGGCCTTAAAGCTGTAGTTGGACTTGACCAGGGTTGGGATGGAGCTCCCATTATGGAACCACTGGGTGACGTGGTCTGCAGCGGTGTGGGCCCCCTGACACTTCAGGGTCACGTGATCCTCCTGGAGCACATTGACCCATGGGGGCTCGAGGTCCAGCACAGCCTTCGGGAGACCTGCTGAAGGGCAGAGAGAGGAGGAAGCAGGAGGAAAGGGGGCCCCAAGAGCCGAAGCGGCCCGCAAATTTCAGTGAAGCATCCCTGGTCCTTCTGAGGACATCATGAGGGAACCCGGCCCCGTACTGTTGTGTAACTGTAGGTAATTCCTCTTAGTCATGCGTCCCACCACAGGGGCCTACAGGAAGCCAGGTCCACTCAGGGAGCTTGACCTTTCCTCAGGAAGAGGAAGAGGGCAAGGTAAGAGAAAGGAAGAAGGGGTAAAGGAAACACGAGAAATATATGTACACCTCAACAGGGATCACCTGAGGCAGTTCTTTCTTCCTTTTTTCTTCCTTCCTTCCCTCCCTCCCTTCCTTTTTTCCTCCCTCCCCCCTTCTTTCCTTCCTCCCTCCTCTCTCCCCCCTCCCTCCCCCCCTCCTTCCCTCCCTATCCGTTCCTTCATTTCTTCCTTCTTTCTTTCCTGCCTTCCTATTTCTTCTTTCCTTCCTTCCTTCCTCCCTCCCTCCCTTCCTTCCTGTTTCTCTCATACACACACACACACACACACACACACATACTACACACACACACCTTTCTGGAACTCACTTTCTTCCCCTATAAACAGAGGCGTTTTGTATATTAGATAAACTCTCTCCAGAGCCGGATGAAGGCATCTGGTGGAGTTATCCAGCATGAGTCAGACATCAGGTTTCTCTTTGGACCTGATGTCAATCTTTGTCCCTTAGAAAAGACCTATCCTCACACCCAAGTACAGAGGAATCTCTGTGTCCTCAGAAGGATAAAGAAAGAGAAAGGCTGGAGGGTCAGTCTAGGAAGCCCTGGGTTCAGTGTCCCAGGGATAACCGCATCCCAGCCTCCTGGGATTCCTGGGAGGCAGGGAGTTAATTGCCATAGAGAAAGAAGTGCCCGGCAGAGTTTACAACACCAAGCTGCAATCTGGGGTATCTCCTCCTACTTCTTTCCAGGCCTTGAAGCCCTCAGATACATGCAAAGTGGAGGATTTAGCAATACGGGAGATAACCTTGGCAGATGATGGGATTTTGTGTGCAACTGAGACTAAAAATGTCTGGGGTCTTGATTTTTCTGAGAGAGAGGATGAGCTATTTTCTGTGACCGTACCTGTGACGTCTCACCCTAACAGAACCAGAAGGATTCAAGCACCTGCTGCCTATCCTGGGCTCCCTGGGAGGAGAGGAAAGAGAAAGGGGAGAGGGAGAGGGAGGGGCAGGGCATCTGCTTCCTGGTCCCACCCAAGTACTAGGTTACTGGTGCTTTCAGGGCACCTCCAAGTGGGTGCTGGGAGCAGAGGAAGAGTGTGGCTGGGGGAGGGAGAGGATGTGGGTGGAGCACTTACCAGGTGTCCCAGCAACTGGAGCTGTGTAAGAAAGTGAAGATCAGTCCAGAGTTTAGATTTGATGATTCATCATTACAAGAATCACTTCAAAAAAAAAAAAATCGCTCCATGCAAATCCCCTTAACTCCCCTGCCCTTCCTTGTCTCTTGTTAAATTTAGCTATACTGTCCGTGCCTTTACTTGTTCATCTGTGGGTCACTAAAATGAGCACAAAAGCAGACAGATCAGTATCTCTATAAATCTGTGGTCACCATTTTCAAAAGGACATTGAACTGCCATTCTGACACGTTTTTCTAATAAATTTGTTCTGCTGTTCTCAGCAGCGGCACTCATCATTTCCTCGCTCCCAGAACTGTCCTGTCTTCTGCCTCCAATCCCTTCTTGCTTAAAGTGGATGCCTTCCTTCATTCTTCACAGAAAACAAGCAGTTGGGCAGGAAATCTCACACCTTCCCTCAACTCAAATGTCTAACCTCTCTGCCCCTCTGCCCAACTTCCTTTCTTGCTGTTCCCTAGGAAAGTCTCCACCTGGTTCGCAATCCCTGTCACCCTCTCTCTATTGTCCTCATGCTCTTCTGCGCCACCAATTTCTCCTCAGCTGGTTCTGTCCCATTAACATAAGCATAGTCCAGATCTTTCATTAAAAAAAAAAAAAAAAAGCTTCTCACTTGATCGCACATATAATTCCAAAATTATTTCTCTGCTCCCTTTCATAGCCAGATTTCTCAGGGCTGTTTGGGTTTTTTTTTTCTACAAGGACTGCGCTCCTTTCTACTCATGGAGCTCCCATAACACCAGCCCCCTTTAAATTCTTCACACTTGCGGCTTTTGGTATGCAGATCCCTCCTCTGGCCCGGCTTTCTTTATCTTTTCAAATGGCTAGATCCTTGCGGGCTCAAAGTCCCAGCCCAACTGTCACCTTTCAGAAAAAGCTTTCCTTATCATCCTGTTTATTACCCTCTCTTCTTCCCCACAAAGACGGTTCTTATCACAGTATCCTGTTTACATCTTCGTGGCCCTTTCCAATTTATATTTATGCCTATTTATCCATGTATTTGTTGTTTATATCTTCCAGGAGGATGGAAGGTCAAAGGGGGCAGCGGCCATATCAATTTTATTTGCCAGTACTCTGGGAAATCACTTATTGAATGAGTCTAGGTGGGAGATAAAAGGGGCCACAGTTGTATTGACAATAGGATGTGAAGAATATATGCACATGAAGGAAAATTTTTCTTAAGATTTTATTTATTTGTTTGAGAGAGAAAGAGTGAGAGAACTTGAGCAGGATAGGGGGCAGAGGGAGAGGCAGAAGCAGACTCTCTGCTGAGAAGAGAGTCTGACTTGATCCTGGAACTCCAGGATCATGACCTGAGCCAAAGGCAGATGCTTCACCAACGGAGCCATAAGCCACTTCTCATGTGGGGGCACATGAGAAATTTAAGAGGCAATGTTGGGGGAAGCTGGCCCTTGAAGAGAGTGCGGGTAAATGTGAATGGATGGCTAGGGAAAAGGTTACTCATGCTCACACAAATATTGTTAGGAAGAGGAGTACGTCTGTACGGGGAAGATAAGTTGAGTTTGAATATAGTTTGTTTCTGAGCCGGTATATCAGTGTGAGGGTGTCCAACCAGCAGGTGGAAACACAAAACTGTAGTTGACACAAGCAAGAAAGACAGGTTTGGAAGTTGTTGACACAGCAGCGATAGCTGAAAACCACAGTGTGTCAGATTGGCAAGACGGGTGGTGTAGAAAGAAGTAGAACCTTAAGAGGAGGGGAAGAGGAGCAACAAGAAAGAGATGAGAAGAGTGGAGAGAAGTTGTCAGCCATTTATTCATTCCACACTCAACCAACAGTCATGAAAACACACTCAATAGAGTCATTGTAAGGCAGACAAAGACCTTGTGCTTTAAGATCAGGAAGGCTGTCTGTCTTGTTCATTGGTAAATCTCCAAGTCCTAGAACAGGGCGTGTTCATGCATTTATTTAAAGTTTAAACAAGGCAGTTTGTGGAATCTGTAGAAAGCAGGAAATGCAGTGTCCACATTGCCTGGCTGTAGAGGAAGAGCCACTTAGGGCAATGGGAATGTAGTGAAGAGGGGGCAGTGGGGGGCTTAGTTAGTACGCAAGGGAGCAGCCCTGGAGGCATTTAAGTGCGGTGACTCAACTGTACTTGAAGATGTCATGGCCTCAGTGCGCAGCACAGATTCAGAAGGGAGGAGACAGGAGCAGTCGGGATGGGGTCAGAGGTGTTGTCAGAGCTGGGTTATTGAGGGATGCAGTCAAATGCTCTACCCCTGAGCTATACCCCCTGGTTACTGAGGGATGAAGACCTAAAGATAGTGCTCCAAATTAGGATGGGAAAAATGGAGCCAATCCTGGGTGACTTAATGAAGGGGCAAGTGGAAGAAAAGATCAAGTTTTGCCCAGGAGTCTTGCCCAGGTGACTGGCATATTGGTGGCTGAGATGGACAAGCATATCTATCACCTCTCAAGGCCTGAGCTTCCTTTCCTTCACATGAAAAATGACATGGTCTAATGCTCCTTTCACATGTTATTCAAATTCAGTCCATTTCATCCTGCTCATGAAGGAATACTCTCTCCTCTTCACCTCCACTTCTTATCTCAGTATCATTGAGCAGTGAGGTCGAAGGCTCCCAGACATGACCAGATTTTACTATCAGTCACTCGAGAGTAGCTGCATGTCTTCCTCTGGGGCCATCGTAAGGTGTATTTGAGGGTAGAAACTCTAGGAATTGAGCTTGGAGAGATAATCCTAGCAAAAGCGCCCCTAGTGGGCCTCCTAGACTTCCTCCCACCCGGCACCAACAGTCCCTGGCCTCCCTCTTGACCTAGGACCCTGACTTTCTCCCTGATCACAGCCAGGACCTATCCCCACGTGTGTGTGTACAAGGAAGTATGCATGATTTCTCCAGTCCTACAACTGACAATTCCAGAACTTCCCAGGTTGTGTGTTCTCTCAACCCCTGCTCCCTGGATAACCCAGACCCTCTTTGCTTCTTCCCAGGGAAATCCAACACACACACAGAATAAGCTTCTGCTGCTTAACACCCCAAGTGTCCTATTGCTTCCTCCCCACCCTTTATCTGAGACAGCGCTTGTCCTTCCACCTAAGATTTGGTCTCTGTGAAACACGAATTTCTAAGGAAGGAAAACACCCTGGCCACTCATTAGCGACTCAAGTCTGCGTCACGAGACTTTCCCCAGAGCAGGTTCAGGTGTAGGTGGTGTCAGAACCTCGGGGACCTGGCTGCCCAGTGATCGTGGGTAAAAGACACTAAAAACAACAACAAACACTCTGCCAGTTTTATCGTTTGCAAGGCCAGTGGGTCTGTCAGAGTTGGGTCTTCCTCAGCCTGCTTCACCCTCCTCATTTTCCTGGACAGTTCCCATGCTACCCCTCATCCTGGCCAAAGCTCAGCCCAACCTAGGGAAGCAGCCGCTGAGGTAGGCAAGTGCACCTGCCTCTGTCCCTCATGAGGACACGGACTCACCCAGAAATAGCAGAGCTGTCCACAGCAGCATGTCACCCAAAGGCTGGCAGGGCACACAATTGGCCCAGTCACTAGCAGCAGCAGGGGTGGGGAGGTACGAGGGAATCCGCATCGACTGTGGCTCACGTTGGCTCCAGCAGCACCAGGGTGGCAGGCAGAGGTTTCTCTTGAGACTTGACAGATTGTACCCGAGAGGACGGACAAATTCTGAAGTCCAAAAGAGGAAGTGAAAAGAAATGTTGTTTTATCATAGGCTCCTCCCCTTCTACCCCTTTTCCTCTTCACTGTTCCCTCCCAGAAGATTCAGAGCTTCCCAGAACAGGTCTGGCTCAACCCAATTCCAAATTCACGGAAATTCTAGAAACTGGGAAACAACTTCCTCTTCTTTTGGGACACAGCTAGGCTCAACCTCTGGGAGTCGGAGGGAAATAGTCATCAGCTCAAAACTTCCAATCTGTTCCTGTCTCTTTAGAAAAGGCAACAGAGCAGAAGGTGCAGCCAGTGTTCTCTGACTTCTAGCTCCATTTGGAGGCCCAGATGCTCCTGAAACTGGGGATGGTGGGTTTGAGGCCACCCACCATCATTTGATTTTCCTTGTTATCATAATCTCTGACTTACTCCGGGATGGTGGAACAAGAACAAGGATGTGTGTCTGGGTGGCACTGGGATGGTTATGCTCATCCTCTTATTCCAGCATTCATTCCTTTTTTTTTTAAGATTTTATTTATTTGACAGACAGAAATCACAAGTAGGCAGAGAGGCAGGCAGAGAGAGGAGGAAGCAGGCTCCCTGCCGAGCAGAGAGCCCGATGCGGGGCTCGATCCCAGGACGCTGGGATCATGACCTGAGACGAAGGCAGAGGCTTTAACCCACTGAGCCACCCAGGCGCCCCCATTCCTTTTTTTTTTTTTTTTAGATTTTTTTATTTATTAGAGAGAGCACACTCATGCATGTGAGTGTACAAGGGGAGGGGGAAGGGCAGAGGGAGGGGGATGAAGAAGACTCCCCACTGAGCACAAAGCCAGACATGAGGCTTCATGTCAAGACCCTGAGATCATGACATGAACCAAAATCAAGAGATGGACATCCAACAGACTGAGCCATCCAAGCACCTCTCACATTCATTCTTTTGCTTGTTCCTTCAACAGACAATCTTCTGAATACCAACTTGTGCCCTGATTCTTTATCTTTACCATCTTCAATCCCATCACTGTTTCTATCACTATGGCATGGTGAAGGAGCATGGGCCTCGGGGCTATATAAGTCTAGTTTTGAATGCCAACTCAGATTGCTTGTCTAGGAAGGTAATCACGCCTACCCTTCAAGCAGGATTTCTCAGCCTCAGTACTCTTGACATTTTGGGTCAAATAGTTCTCATTGTGAGGAACTATCCTGTACACTGTAGAATGATTAGGAACATCAGTGGCCCCACCCACTAGATGCAAGTTGCACCCCTAGTTGTGAAAATAAAAATGTCTCTAGACATGGACAAATGTCCTCTCAAAGGCAAAATTGCCCCAGGTTGAGAATCAATGCACTCAAGGTCTTTGGAAAAGAAAAGAAAATTCAAGTACTAGCAAAATGCCTGGTGCATCATGCGTATCCAATGAAGGCTGGTTTCCTTTTCTTGCTTTCTGTCATCATCTTCATCACTGTTTGTTCACCCTCAACATCTCTAGAACATAAATTGCTCTTCTTCGGGCCCCTTCCTGGGGTCTCTTTCCCAAATGCCCTCATAGGAAGCAAGCTGCAAGACTCAAGGAACTAACACTGTAAAATCTCTTCTCAGATCCATAATCTTCAGAAATCCTCAGCTACAGGCTTTTACTACTGGCCCCATTCAGTGTTCCTACCCCAATCTACTTCTAGCTCTTATCTGATTTTTTAAAATTAATTTATTTATTTGATAGAGAGAGAGAGAGCATGAGAGGGGGGAGGGTCAGAGGGAGAAGCAGACTCCCTGCCGAGCAGGGAGCCCTATGTGGGACTAGATCCCAGGACTCCAGGATCGTGACCTGAGCTGAAGGTAGTTGCCCAACCAACTGAGCCACCCAGATGTTCTCTTACCTGATTTTTAGGTGAATTTCTTGACCAGTGACAAGACTCCAATGATCTGACATCAATACTTCAAAAATATCATTAGAAACTGCTAAAGTTAACTTGTATATTAAGACCATAAAATGGAAGCCCCACTGCCATGGCCTGGCCCATGACACAAAATCTAAACCTAAGTCAGCTTGTGCTTACAGGAAACACCTGTCAAGGAAACCTTACAGACACCAATCACAATCTTCCAACTCAGCTTTAGATAGCTTACCTTATCCTAGAAAATAGGACCTGCTGACCTCATAGGAAAATCCCCAAACTTCTAGCCAATCAAGCAATTTTCTAGTTGCCTCTTCTATTGCTCTATAAAACTCACTTTTCCTGGGATACTGGGTAGCTCAGCCGCTACAGTGATGTACACTGTAAAGCACTGCACAGTCCTCAACCCGTGGTACATCCCTTGTAGTTACTAATTTGGTTCTGTGAGACTTAAGGCTTAACTAAGGAAATGGGATCCTCTGTTTTCAAAGAATCAAGCGTGTCACTCTCCAGCATACGTGCTTAGTTGATGTCTAAGAACCACAGTCCTGGAAGCTGTAGACGTCTATAAAAGTGGCAAAATCTTACTAAGACAAGCTAGAATTACAATGGCTTTTATGGGAAACATTCTAGTTTGACAAGATCATTCATTTAAGAAATGCACTTGAAAGTAAGATTTCCAACTCAAACAAACATAATGGTTTTAATATTTAATTGGTATGCAGAAGCTTCCAAAAGTCTTCAAGTTTCTAAAATTTATTCATTTATTTGAGAGAGAGAACATGAGAAACGGGGATCAGAGGGAGAAGCAGACGCCCTGCACAGCAGGGAGCCTAATGTGGACTGGATCCTGGAACTCCAGGATCATGACCTGAGCTGAAGGCAGTTGTTTAACCAACTGAGCCACCTGGGCACCCTTGAAAGGTTGTTTTTTTTTTTTAATAGCTCTATGGTCAGAAGTTGACCAAATTGGAAGCTGATATTCAGAACCCAATAGAAACTTTTTTTTAGGCCTCCTCTCCTGAGCTAAGTGAAACTATATACTCAGAAGAGAAGGAAAACATTCCAAAGACAAATAGGCATAAATTTAGAACATGGATTCTTTTGCTTTCTAAATTAGTGGAAGGTATTTTCTCTGATATAAAGAAACCAACTGAAAAAAATGTAGTTGGCTGAGTGGGTCAACCCTTCAATGTCATTCAGGCTGCAACCCAGTTCTTTGAGGAATTAAAAACAGCTGTTTTTGTCTTATGAGTTGACTCTTTACAAGAACAGAAATGCAACTCTATAAGCAATTCAAAGCCCACCTATCCTTTTTATCACTTCCAAAACCACCTGTATTCTTTTCAGAAGGCTTGTGGTATTGTCAAATTCTGGATTTAGGAAGTGGAAGTCCTTCTTGGAGGAACTTGCACTCTTCCCCTGTACTTTTGAAATGAAAACATACTACCCACTCTTCTCTAGGAACTCCTATCCAGTCTACCTCTTTGAAATGCAAACTTTGGATGGGTAATTCTTTTTTGTTTGGTTTTGTTTTGTTTTGTTTTTAGTTTCATAGGTAAAATTTAGTGATTCATCAGTTGCATGTAACACCCAGTGACCATTACATTATATCAAGTGCCCTCCTTAATGCCCATCACCCAATTATCCCTTTCCTACCCCCACCTCCCATCCAGCAACCCTCAGTTTTTTTCCTAGAGTTCATCATCTCTTCTGGTTTCCCTTCCCCTCAATGTTCATCTTATTTTATCTTTCCTTCCCTTTTCCTATGTTCATCTGTTTTATTTCTTAAATTCCACATATGAGTGAAATCACATGATAATTGTCTTTCTCTGATTGACTTATAACTCTTAGCATAATACCTTCTGGTTCCATCCACGTCATTGCAACTGGTGTGATTTCATTCTTGTTGATGGCTGAGTTGTATTTCATTGTGTATAGCCCACATCTTCTTTATCTATTCATCTGTCGATGGACATCTGGGTTCTTTCTATAGTTTGGCTATTATGGACATTGCTGCTGTAAATAAACACTGGTGTGCAGGTGCCCCTTCTGATCACTATGTTTGTATCCTTTGAATAAATACCTAGTAGTGCTTTTGCTGAGTCATAGGGTAGCTCTATTTTTAAGTTTTTGAGCAACCTCCATACTTTTTTCCAGAGTGGTTGCACCGGTTTGCATTTAGGACGTAATTCTTATCAGAAAAAAAAAAAAAAAAAAGGAAAGGTTATTTGGAAATTAGGCAAATGAAAAACCTTTAAAGTTTTCACAAATATTAATGAAAAGTTTAAACTATCTGAGCAGTTAATTTTAACTTATTCAATTTACCAGAAAAAGAACGTGGATCCAAGTGTTTCTTAAATTCCACATATGAGTGAAATCATATGATAATTTTTGCTTTATCATAGCTGTCACATGGTTTTACCAAAGCTTTATCATAGCAGTCTCATAACTAAAATTTTAAAACAAAGGTTATGAAACCTCTGGTTGCACCTATCTGTAGATCTATATTTGTATGCATGTTATAAATGTGTGATTTTTTTCCTATCTCCAGATGGTATTGCCAAAATTAATCTATAAAGAGAGCTCTATCTGACTGGTTTAAAGAAAATTAAGCATTTGTATAAGTCAAGTACACTTTTAGAAATTTAGAAAATAATGTTTTTCAAAACATTTCAAAAACATTTCAAAAATGTTTTACAAATTCACATGATTTAGGATAATCTTCAGTAAACAAATGCTAGTTTAGATTTATTGCTTTAATAAAATGAGTGTGTCTTTAGAGTTAGCATCATTAAGTATAATACTTTTATTCTACTGAGGTTTACTAAAAGTCATATAAGCTCATTTTATCTCATCTATCATCTTACAGAATTTGTCAGCGGGAAAGCTAAGTTCAAAAGATAGTTAGCTGTTTACTGTCCCTTGAATTTTTCATGAGTAATCTGAACATAAGTATTAAGAACAAGCATATTAAATAGATGTAAGTAAGATAAAAGTTTATAAATTTCTTTTCAACAATAATGACATTTTATGGTACATCTACTTAAAAATAGTTGCCAGGGTGCCTGGGTGGCTCAGTCAGTTAAATTTTGACCTTTGATTTTAGCTCAGGTCATGATCTCAGGGTCATGATCTTAGGGCTGTGAGATTGAGGCCACCATCAAGCCCCTGATCAGGCTCTGTTCTCAGTGTAGAGTCTGCTTGTCCCTCTCCCTCCCCTCACTTGCACTCTCTCTCTCTCTCTCTCAAATAAATAAATAAAATCTTAAAAAAAAAATAGCTTCCAAAATCTTTTTGGTAACTTGCAATTTTAATGTTATGCTAAGATATGGTAAATAATGGGCATTTGTTGACTATCTAGGTCATTTCCAAATAAAACAAAATACTGAAATATTAATTATGGAACATAGGTTTATCCACTTTTGGCTTCCTTTTACAGAATAAGTAAAGGTGTCTGGGTGCCACATTGAAAACATTTACTATGAGGAAGAATACACTGCTAGAAACTATGAAATGTATTTATAAATTTGCTAATTCACAGAATGCTAATCTAACAGTCCCCAATTATTTGCTTCTTAGTTCACTAAAAATTAATGATTTTGAGGGTTATGCATTCTAATATATGTGATAATACTACTAGAAATAATAAAGGAAACATCTCTATGCAAGGAACATAGGACATGTTTTTGGTAAGAAGTATTAGATAGGGAGATGTGTTTTTGTTAAGGGAAAAAGAGAGTAATTTTGTCCCAAAGTAAAATAATTGTTTCAGAATGAGAAAGAAGAAAAAAATCAGACAAAATTTAAATGGGTACAAAAAGTTATAGAATGCTTGTGGAAAAGGAATCTTGGGAAAGTAATTTTAGATGTCAAGCTGGCTAATACTGGAATGGACCTATTTAAGTTTTTTTTTTTAATTTTAAAGAATTTTAATTGAAAAAATATACTGATGCAAAATTAGAATTTGGTTTTCTCTTTGTAGCTGGCTCTGGAGGTTCCAAACAGACCGGGTCTGGTCACTCACCACTGAAAAAATCCAGACAGAGAGATAAGTGGTGGTTAAACAAGAAAGGAATGTATTTCACAGAGGCTGCCACTGGGAAGACAGTAGGGGAATGTCTCAAAGACTGTCTCCAAAGTGCTGAAAATACTTCCAGGTTTGTATAAGAAAAACGTGAGACAAAGGTCAGTGGGTACATGTAAGTGGGCAGTAAAGGTCATGTCAATCATTATTGGGAGGGGGGAACCTGGGTGGCTCAGTGGGTTAAAGCCTCTGCCTTTGGCTCAGGTCATGATCCCAAGGTCTTGGGATTGAGCCCCACATAAGACTCTCTGCTCAGCGGGGAACCTGCTTCCACCTCTCTCTCTCTCTCTCTCTGCCTACTTGTGATCTCTGTCTGTCAAATAGATAAATAAAATCCTTTTAAAAAATCATTATTTTGGGGTCAGTCATGGCTAGGGTCTTGCTGGCTCAAAGCAGTCCTTATTGCTTGAAGGGTAGTTAAGGTTCCCATTAAGGGACACTTTGCCCCCAGGATCTTTTGCCTGAGTTGAGCTATGCTGAAAGAAGAATTTAATCAATTAGAAAGCTTGAGGTCCAATATCCCTGATGAACATGGATACAAAAATTCTTACCAGGATACTTGCCAATAGGATCCAACAGTACATTAAAAGGATTATTCAGGGGTGCCTGGGTGGCTCAGGGGGTTAAGCCTCTGCCTTTGGCTCAGGTCTTTGTCTCAGGGTCCTAGGATTGAGCCCCACATTGGGCTCTCTGCTCAGCAGGGAGCCTGCTTCTCTCTCTCCACCTGCCTCTCTGCGTACTTGTGATCTCTGTCTGTCAAGTAAATAAATAAAATCTTTTAAAAAAAAGGATTATTCACCATTACCAAGTGGGATTTATTCCTGGGATGTAAGGGTGGCTCAACATTCACAAATCAATCAACATGATACATACATTAATAAAAGAAAGGATGACAACCATATGATCAAAAAAAAAAAAAAAGAACCATAGGATACTCTCAATAGATGCTGAAAAAGAATTTTACAAACTACGGCATACTTTCTTGATTAAAATTCTTCACAGTGCAGGGATAGAGGGAACATACCTCAATATCATAAAAGCCATATACAAAAACCCCACAGCGAATATCATTCTCAATGGAGAAAAACTGAGAGATTTTCCCCTGAGGCCAGGAACATAGCAGGGATGTCCACTATCACCACTGTTGTTCAACATAGTATTAGAAGTCCTAACCTCAGCAGTCAGACAACAAAAAGAAATAAAAGGCATTTGAATTGGGGGGTGGGGGAAAGAAAAGTAGTCAAACTCTCACACTATGCAGATGACATGAAAAACTTTCTACATGAAAAACCCAGAAGGGTCTACCCCAAAATTGCTAGAACTCTACAGGAATTCAGCAAAGTGGCAGGATGTAAAATCAATGCACAGAAATCAGTTGCATTTCTATACACCAACAGCAAGACAGAAGAAAAAGAAATTAAGGAGTCAATTCCATTTACAATTGCACCCCAAATCATAAGATACTTAGGGATAAACCTAACCAAAGAAGCAAAGAATCTGTACTCTGAAAACTATAGAACACTCATGAAGAAATAAAGGAAGACACAAAGAAATGGAAAAACATTCCATGCTCATGGATTGGACAAATACACATTGTTAAAATGTCTGTGCTACCTATTGCAATCTACACATTCAGTGCAATCCTTATCAAAATACCACCGATCTTTTTCACAGAGCTGGAATAAATAATCCTAAAATTTGTATGGAAGCAGAAAGACCCCAAATAGCCAAAGGAATGTTGAAAAAGAAAACCAAAGCTGGTAACATCACAATTCCGGACGTCAAGCTGTATTACAAAACTGTAATCATCAAGACAGTATGGTACCAGCACAAAAACAGATACATAGATCAATGGAACAGAATAGAGCCCAGAAATAGACCCTCAACCCCATGGTCAACTAATCTTTGATAAAGCAGAAAAGAATGTACAATGGAAAAAAGACAGTCTCTTCAACCAATGGTGTTGGGAAAATTGGGCAGCCAAATACAGAAGATAGAAACTGGAGCATTTCCTTACACCACACACAAAAAAAGACTCAAAATGGATGAGACCTCAATGTGAGACAGGAATCCATCAAAATCCTTAAGGAGAACACAGGCAGCAACCTCTTCAACCTCAGCCACAGCAACTTCTTGCTAGACATATTTCCAAAGGCAAGAGAAACAAAGGCAAAAATGAACTACTGAGATTTCATCAAGATAAAACACTTTGGCACAGCAGAAGAAACAGTGGATAAAACCAAAAGACAACTGACAGAATGGGAGAAGATATTTGCAAATGTCTTATCAGATAAAGGGCTAGTATCCAAAATCTATAAAAGAACATCTCAGGGGCGCCTGGGTGGCTTGGTGGGTTGGGGCCTCTGCCTTCGGCTTGGGTCATGATCCCAGGGTCCTGGGATCGGGCCCCGCATTGGGCTCTCTGTTCAGCGGGGAGCCTGCTTCCTCCTCCTCTCTCTCTCTCTCTCTCTCTCTGCCTGCCTCTCTGCCTACTTGTGATCTCTCTCTCTGTCAAATAAGTAAGTAAAGTATTAAAAAAAAAAAAAAAAAGAACATCTCAAACTCAACATCCAAAGAGCAAATAATCCAGTGAAGAAATGGGCAGAAGACATGAACAGACATTTCTCCCGAGAAGACATACAAATGGCCAACAGACCCATAAGAAAATGTTCAACATAACTCAGCATCAGGGAAATTCAAATCAAAACCACAGTGAGATACCACCTCACACCAGTAAGATGGCTAAAATTAGCAAGTCAGGAAATGACATGTTGGCCAGGATGCAGAGAAAGGGGCACCCTCTTATATTGTTTGTGGGAATGCAAACTGGTGCAGCCACTCTGGAAAACAGTATGGAGGTTCCTCACAAAGTTGATAGTAGAGTTACCCTATTACCCAGCAATTGCACTACCAGGTATCTACCCCAAAGATACAAATGTAGTGATCTGAAGTGGCACTTGCACCCCAATGCTTACAGCAACAATGTCAACAATATCCGAACTATGGAAAGGGCCCATATGTCCATAGACAGATGAATGGATAAAGAAGATGTGGTATATATATGTACAACAGAAAATTACTCTGCCATCAGAAAGGATGAATACTTACCATTTATACTGACATGCATGGAACTGGGAGGATATTATGTTGAGTGAAATAAGTCAGTCAAAGACAATTATCATACGATTTCACTTAAAATATGTGGAATTTAAGAAACAAAACAGAGGATCACAGGGGAAAGGAGGGAAAAATAAAACAAGATAAAATCAGAGAGGGAGACAAACCATAAGACTCCTAATCATGGGAAACAAACTGAAAGTTGCTGGAGGGGAGGAGGGAATAAGGTAACCGGGTGATGGAGGAAGGCACATGATTCAGTGAGTACTGAGTATTATATAAGACTGACGAATCACTGAACTCTATTTCTGAAACTAAACATACACTATATGTTAATTAATTGATTTAAATTTTAAAAAAGAGAAGTTTGGCGGTGGTTGAAGGCCTCTTTCAGAAGGACAAAGTTTTGTTGGACTATTGGTCTTCTTTTTTAATTGAAATATAGTTGACACAATGTTGTATTAGTTTCAGGTATACAACAGAGTGATCTGTGCAATTCTATACTATGGCTATGCTCACCACAACTAAATACCATCAGTCGCTATACAACACTATCACAACACCATTGACTATATTCACTATGCTGTACCTTTCATCTGCATAATTTATTCATTCCACAGCTGAAAGCCTGTATCTCTCACTTCCTTTCCCCCATTTTGCCCAACCCTACCACCCCCACCACTATGGCAACCACCAGTTTGTTCTTTGTATTTATGGATCTGTTTTTGTTGTTTGTTTGTTCATTTGTTTTTGTTCATTTTGTTCATTTGTGTTTGTTCATTTTGTTGTTTAGATTTTTAGATGCTTATAATTGAAATCATATAATATTTTTGTTTGACTAACTTCATTTAGCATATCCTCTAGGTCCATCCATATTGATCTGTTCTTGATAAGGGATTGTGAAAGTTTCTCTTTTTTTAACCTTCTGGGTAATGTACCTGGAAAACAAAGATTTGATGTCTTACCAAATAATTTCCTGTGCTTTATGTTGTCTTTATCAGGTCTTTGATTACTTAAGAAAACCCAGTCTTCTCAAATTTAAAAGAGCTTAAGTTTTGCTCATAACTATGTAACTTTCCATATTTGATTTAAGATCTTCTATTGTCACTTTAAATAATTATGTATTATTTCATGATGATCTGTGGTTTTATTTAGTCAGCTGTTCCAATCTTTGCCATTTGGACAACTTTCTTAAATCAAATCCTCTTTATTTCCTAAAGGGTCTCTGGAAACCTCAAAGGATTTATCACCTTGGGAAGGAAAGAGGTTAAACTGATTAGGTATATTTGGTATGTTAAATTATATGGGAAACACTGTAAAATAAAATGTGATGAGGGGCACCTGGGTGGCTCAATCGTTAAGCGGCTGCCTTGGCTCAGGTCATGATCCCAGGGGCCTAGGATTGAGCCCCACATGGGGCTCCCTGCTCAGTAGGAAGCCTGCTTCTCCCTCTCCCACCCCCCCTGCTTGTATTCCCTCTCTTGCTCTCTCTTTCTGTGTCAAACAAATAAATAAAATCTTAAAAAAAAAAAAGTGATAAGCCTTCGTAGGTTTTATGTGTGTGGATATATGTTACTGATTTAGGATTCCAGAAATTGTTTAAAGGTTCTAGAAATTTGTCAGTACTCTCATTGTCTATTACCCTAAATAATTTTTTGCAACAGAAATAGCTACATTTCCTTATTGAATGGGAAATTCTGACACCACTAGACAGATCAAAATTATAGCTCCTGGCTGGGTTGGCCAAAACTATTGACAAACAAAGTCGAATAAACACAACACAAGTGAAGTCAATAACTCAAAAGATGAGATTTTGGAAAAAAAGAAGGGGAGACATTTGTTTTGGGGGCTGGCAGCCAGGAGAGGTGGCCAGCTCAAGCCTTCACAACTGACCACTTAGCCCACAAGATGGACGCCTAGAGTTTTCTAAGGAGAGGTTGGAATGGGGGTGGTATGTGCAAGAGAGCAGGCTGAGGGCACATGATCATGGGGGGGTTGGTATGTGTTCAGCCCATGATCATGGGGAGGGAAGTGTAAGGGCCTATTTAGCCAGAGCGATTCCATCTTGGATTAAACAGTCATTTTGTTGTTTATGCAGTAAAACTTAAACTGACCCTGCTCCCCACCCAGGGGACTTACTTAAAAGCAAGCCCGGGAAACCAGTCCCAGGTAACAAAACCCAAATACAAGGGTGGGTCAGGCCAGGTGGAAGTATCCAATCAGTGGGGGCGCATACTGTCTCCCTAGCTACCAAGGAGTGTGGGTCCCGCCTTTTGGGCACCAGTTCTGACCAAGGTGATAGGCTACTTCAAATATCTACTATAGGGTAAATTGTAATTCAATTGGTCACTTATGTGTGACCTAGCATGACTGTGCAGCTTTCTCTGGGTGTTACAATCTCATTGGCCACCTGTGCGTGGCCAGGCCCAACCACATGGCCTTTGCCCTTAAAAGCTAGTCTGTAAGGCAGAGAGAGGTCGCCCTTTCTGTAAGAGGCATGGCTCTGGCTGGTCGGTTTGATTCTTGATGCTTGGTGGGAAACAAAGTTTTGCTTGACCTTCGCTTTGTATCAGTCTCGCTCCTTTAATCACGGACCCATTATTGAGGGACCTTTCAGCAAGGTGATGTGTGGGGGCAAGGGATGTGGTTCTTTCTGGCCTGGCAGTTGGGATATTCTCAGTCACTGCAAAACATCTTAAATCTTCATCATTGCCTCAAGAAAGTGAAATGCGGAATAAGTACAATGGGTTTTAGTTAGAGCATGAGTTAAATGGTTTCTTTATTTGGCTCCCTAACACTTTAGCAAAGGTGAGATTCATAGAAAGAATCCTACTAAGAATTTTTGACCACTGACACTCTGCCAAATTACATAGTGTTGAACTGTGAGTGTATATATCGCAACTGAGAAAAGCTCCACCTGGTATCTGGTCCTGCATGAATGCCAGAGACTTCAAAATCAAGCCCATTAGAATAAGAAGATGCTGACATTGGTCCCTTCCCCTCTTGTCATGACCTCCATTAACCACTTTGTACCTGTTTTACTATTCTTCTTCCTCTTTTTGCCACTTAGAAGCATAATGCTGTCACATGTATTTCTGAAGCTCTTGCAAAGTGGGAAACCTGTTTGATCATTGGGTTTGCCTCCAAAGACTACACTTGGTCCATGATGCTTGCGATCCTGTAGTTCTGCCTGTTACAAACTTCTCCCTGATTTCCAATGCTTCAGCTTAATGGAGCAAATGAAGCCCCCTCTCTACATGTCAGACTCCCTAAAATAAAGGACATCAAACGTGTTCCTTCATTGTCATTCAAAACAAAAACACAAAGCAATATACAGTTAACACATTAAGAGACCAAAACCAATATGTTACTATGTAAGCATATGAATGCTTACTATAGAGGAGACATTTTATATATATTATCTCTAACACAACAATTTCAGAAGGTAAACTATACCCATCCTCATTTGCCCATGAAGAAACAGTTAAAAGATAAACTGGGGCATACTAAAAATTTTTTAGGAGTTTATTTCAGCAAAAATCAATTTCCATTGGGAATCCGGAAGTGGTTATGAGCGGCCCAACAACAGAACCTTAGGGAAGGACTTGTACAGGGAAAAAGTGGAAGCAAAGCAAGGTAATCATTTTGTCAGGTATACTTTAAGCATTTGCATTATTTGCAAAAGCCTAGTTGGCTGTCTGTGATTTGTTGTGAAGGGGAACAGAATATGTCATCCCAAAATATGCCTCTTTGGCATAAGGATTATGTTGAGGTGGTTGTTTTTAAGTAACAGCAGAGACATAAGAAGTTCTGAAAACCAAGCAGCAGTGACCCTTCCGTAAGAGACATTTACCTTTATAAGGAAATCTCCATTTGTAAGGGGGTCTCCTCCCTTCAGGTGCCAGGGTGAGAAGGATGACTCTGAATCACAGGAAACTCTTATCAGTGGAGAAGGCACAGACTTAAATCTGTATAAGAAAGTTACCTTTTACTGTGCTTTTCCTGATAACCTCCTATAAATGGCTCCTCCCTTCCCCCTTGTAAATTTTTTTTTCTTTTGTGTTTAGCTGAGGTCATATTTAAGTGATGGCTTGGGCCATTTTGGGGAGTCACTCAGTGTTCCTGGATATTTCCCAGGATACAGGATGTATTCGTATTATTCAAATTCTGTCTGTTTTTCTGCTGTTACTCTGTCTTTTGTTACTGAGGAGGGGGAAGTTGTCTCAACCCAGATCCTAGAAGGGTAGGGGGAAAATTATTTCTCATCCCCTACAAAACCAAATACCAGTCTCTCTATAGAAGTGGGAGTCTCTCTTTCCCATCACAGCTGGGAAAAGGCTAAAGAACAAAATACAAAGAGGTATTTCTAAAACAAAATGGATACAAGAATACACACATAATTTTTTTTTAAGATTTAATTTCTTCATTGAGAGAGAGGCAGAGAACACAAACGGGGAGGTGCAGAGGGGAGGGAGAAGCACACTCCTTGCTGAGCAGGGAGCCCCATGCTGGGCTCATCCCAGGACGATGGGATCATGACCTGAGCTGAAGGCAGCTCACCAACTGAGCCATGGTACCCCTATTTATTGAAACTGAAATATGGCAATGAAAAAGACTTGTTAGAAAGAAACAGTTTGATATTGATGTATTCATCTGGAAATAGGAAAGGTATGAATGGTTTAAAAATCAGGAAAGCCCAGTGATTACGTGCATGGACTTTGGAGATAGCAAACCCAGATCAAAGCCTTACCACCCTTACCAGATGTGTAATCCTAGATATATTACCCATCTTTTTAAAGCTCTGTTGTTTCATCTTTAAAATGGAGATTGCATTAGCATTACTTTATAATGTTGCAAAGATTAAATGAGAAAATCCATGAATGATGTTGTTTAAAAAAATAAAAGTCAACTGAGTAGATTTTGAAGATCTTATCGATTCTATTCAATGATTCATTAATTGGGCAGCATCCAATCTAGCAGATAGGAAAGAGGTCCGAGGAGCTGCACAGAACGAAAGATTTTGTAGGCAGAAGGGAGCAGAGAGAAGGAAGTTGTACAAGGCCAAAAAGATTGGTATGGCAAGACTGTTTTCCTTTGCCGGGGCAGGGGGTGGTGTTAAGATCATCAGGTAGATGACCTAACTTACGCAGATCAGGCAATTAGTGATTGGGATAAGATTCTATTTCTGTTAGAGCCAAAACTGTAATTTGGTCTCAGTTTGATGACATGGAGCGTAGCATGTTGGGTTTTTCCTCTTGTTCTCAACAATGCTTAACATAGAACCGGGGAGGCACCTGGGTGGCTCAGTCAGTTAAGTGTCTGTCTCGGGCTCAGGTCATGAGCCCAGGGTCCTGGGATCAAGCCCACATCAGGCTCCTTGCTTAGCAGGGAGCCTGTCTCTCCCTCTCCCTCCGCCCTCCCCCTGCTTGTGTGTGTGCTCACTCGCGCTCTCTCTCTGACAAATAAATGGGTTTAAAAAAAACAAACCCCACCTGACATACAAATTTAGTCTTCATCATTGCTGTCATCAAAGGACCAGGAAAGTCTCTTCTACTCCAATGAGGAACATTGTTTATGGACCCAAGGTGGAGAGGGCCAATCAGTGCTGTAAACTCCAGTGACTCCAGGTCCAGACACTCCCAGATTCTAGTCACCTGATTCAGGAGGTGCTCTTTTTTCTCTTCTCTGCTTGGCTGGGTTCTGTTTCTCTTCCCCTTAACACCCTGACCACCCTTTGAGTGGATTCCCGTGATTGTTTCATCAGTTCTCTCTAGGGTTTCCTCTTTACACCCACTTCCTCCAGAGCCCAGCCACCCACACAGCACTACAATCAGCTGCTGATCCCAAAAGAAGAGGAAGTCAGGGAGGAAAGGCAACCACAGAAGGGAAGAAAGGAGAAAGAACGATTGAGATATGGAGGCTCTGGTTTGGGGCATCACATCCAGGTCCTACAGTAGCATCACCAGACCAGCCTGGAAACTTCCTCTAGGAGTCCATGTCTTTATATTGAAGTGTTGTTGTCTTTATATTAAAGTGTTTTCATCTTTAACAGCATTTTAGAAACACAAATGTCCTAAGCTGTTGGGTCATTAACTTCAGAGAATGCATTTGTTTGTACCAGTCACCACCCTTTCTCAGAACAGCAGAGTACCCAAGAATTCTGATGCAGAGGAGGGAGAAATAACATGACAGAAGGGCTCTTTCCCAAGAGGCCAAGACCTATGACAAAGTAAGGGGCTTAGACAACAGAAGGCTCTTTATCTCTAAGCATCTAAGTTAGGAAGGGAGGGGTGAGATCTGATTTTAGACCTACCTTTGCCACTCTGTGGTCTTGGACAAGGCATTTTGTTTCTCTGGACCTCAGCAAGATGAGGGCAACAGACAGGATGCTCTTTACCAGATATGACTTGCAAATATTTTCTCCCGGTCTGTGACTTGACTTCTGATTCTCTTGACATCCTCTACGGAGCAGAAGCTACTAATTTTAACAAAACCCAGATTATCAATTATTTCTTTAATGGATTATACTTCTCATGTTGTATGTAAAAAGCCATTACCACATCCAAGGTCATCTAGATTTTTCTCCTCTGTTATCTTCAGGGAGTTTTATAGTTTTGCATTTTCCTTTTAGGTTGTGATTCATTTTGAGTTACTTTTGTGAAGGTTTAAGGTTGGTGGCTAGATTCACATTTTGTGGATGTCCAGTTGTCCCGGCACCATTTGTTAAAAAGACTGTCTTTTCTCCATTATATGGCTTTGCTTCTTTGTCAAAAATCCATTGAGTGTATTTATGTGGGTTTATTTCTGGGCTCTCTATTCTGTTCCACTGATCTATGTGTTCATTCTTTTGCCAATAACCAGGTGTTCTTTAAGATTCTTCTTGGTTTTGTTCCTTTATTAAGGAAGACTGCTGAGTGTATCTTCAGCGAACGTGCAACGAGGGAGAGCAGCCCCAGAGTCACCCGTCAGACGCCCAGGTTTGCAGAGCGCAGCAAACCCTGCTCCTGCTAGGGACCAAGGTGTCACCAGGAGCGACTCTCGTAGTGATGATGGAGGGGGGCCCACTCCAGGGCTGCGGACTGCCAGATCTGTGTTTGGGAGGAGAAAAGGGAAACTGAGAGATACAAGAGGAAGGAAGAGAAAAGGCTAATTAATTTAAACCCATGTGTTCTCCATCATTGGGTACAACTTAACATTTCATAATGAATTTGCTGTGAGGAAATAATACAATTAAAAGTATTTGTGCAATTAGGGGTGCCTGGGTGGCTCAGTGGATCAGCCGCTGCCTTCGGCTCAGGTCATGATCTCAGGGTCCTGGGATTGAGCCCCGCATCGGGCTCTCTGCTCTGCAGGGAGCCTCCTTCCTCCCCTCTCTCTGCCTGCCTCTCTGCCTACTTGTGATCTCTCTCTCTGTCAAATAAATAAAATAAAAAATCTTAAAAAAAAAAAGTATTTGTGCAATTAAATAAAAAAGAGTTCTTCTTGTTTGGGGTACCTGAGTGGCTCAGTTGGTTAGGTGTCCAGCTCTTGATTTTGGTTCAGGTCATGATCTTGGAGCTATGAGATGAACCCCTGTGTTGGGCTCCACACTGGATATGGAGCCTGTTTAGGATTCTCTCTCTCTTGGAGCACCTCGGTGGCTCAGTGGGTTAAAGTCTCTGCCTTCAGCACAGGTCAGGATCCTGGGGTCCTGGGATCGAGTCCTGCATCAGGCTCTCTGCTCTGCAGGGAGCCTGCTTCCTCCTTTCTCTCTCTCTGCCTGCCTCTCTGCCTACTTATGATCTCTGTCTATCAAGTAAATAAATAAAATCTTTAAAAAAAAAGGGGGGGTTCTCTCTCTTTCACCAAATCCTCACAAGTGAAATGTGTTCTCTATCAAAAAAAATAAAAAATAAAAAAGGGGGCGCCTGGGTGGCTCAGTGGGTTAAAGCCTCTGCCTTCGGCTTGGGTCGTGATCCCAGGGTCCTGGGATCAAGCTCCGCATTGGGCTCTCCACTCAGCAGGGAGCCTGCTTCCTCCTCTCTCTCTGCCTGCCTCTCTGCCTACTTGTGATGTCTGTCAAATAAATAAATAAAATCTTAAAATAATAATTAAAAAAATCAAAAAGGTGGGGCACCCGCCTGGCCTAACTGGAAGAGCATGTGATGCCTGATTTTGGGGTCATGATTTCAAACCCTATGTTGGATGCAGAGATTACTTAAAAATAAATAAATAAACTTTGGGGGAAAAATGTGTCAAAAAGATTTTAAAACACTTAGTCAAATAGGATCATAGGTCACTACATCATAACTAATGATACTTAGCTACGCATTTAACCATGGTGACAATTAAAGATTTTGCAGACGTGGGTACTGGGTGACTCGGTTATTGGGCATCTGTCTTCAGCTCAGGTCATGATCCCAGAGTTCTGGGATGGAGCCCCACATCGGGCTTCTTGCTTGGCGGGAAACCTGCTTCTCCCTTCCCACTCCCCCTGCTTGCATTCCCTCTCTCACTGTGTCTCTCTCTGTCAAAAAAATGAATAAAATGTTAAAAAAAAAAAAAGAGGGGCGCCTGGGTGGCTCAGTGGGTTAAGCCTCTGCCTTCGGCTCAGGTCATGATCTCAGGGTCCTGGGATCGAGCCCCACATCGGGCTCTCTGCTCAGCAGGGAGCCTGCTTCCCTCTCTCTCTCTGCCTGCCTCTCTGCCTACTTGTGATCTCTCTCTGTCAAATAAATAAATAAAATCTTTAAAAAAAAAAAAGATTTTGCAGACACACAAAGTTAAATGGCTGTAAAAAGGGAAAACTTCATTCTTAGAATACTGAGAAGATTCGGTTTTCTTAAGCAGTCAAAGGCCTGATTAAGACAACGTGAAGCACCAAACATTATTTTGATAAACACAACATTTTTGTTTTCTAGGCATGTCACTTCAAATGCAAAGAAAAGCCCCTCATAAGCTCTTGTTATTAAGAGCAGAACAACAGTCCAAGAAAATTTTGTCCTCCTAACAGACCAAATTTTGGGGTGCCTGGCTGGCTCAGTCTGCTGAGTATGGAACTCTTGATCTCAACGTTATGGGTTGTTAGTTCAAGCCCCACATTGGGTATAGGAGATGACTTAAAAAATAAAATCTCAGGGGTGCCTGGATGGCTGTCAGTTGAACGTCCAACTCTTGATTGTGGCTCAGGTCATGATCTCAGGGTCATGAGATCAAGACACAGGTCAGGCTCCAACTCAGCTTGGAATCTGCTTGAGCTTCTAGCTCTCCCTCGGCCCCTCCCCCTGCTCACAAGCCCCCCACATGCTCTCTCTTTCTCTCAAATAAATAAACAAATCTTTTAAAATATGCCTTAAAAACGATAAAATCTTTAAAAAACAAATTTTAATTTTGCTTCTTTTGGATATTAAAACCCATTTTCTTAATTAAATTCATTCCAATCTTAGCTAGTCTTGAGCATACATAAAATTCACTTTCAAAGATTTCTTTTCCACAAACCTTCTATGACTTCCATTTTTTTATGTTCAGATTTTGTCCTTTCCTCTTTCCCATAACCAGTTTTACTTTCGTACAAATTTTCTTTCTCTTCTCTTACCCAAAACATCTCAGTATCTCATACCTTTTCTTATCCAAAACATGTCCTATTTTTACTTAATACAGAGCTGTTTCCTTATTACTTCTAGTAGTTTTAACCACATATATTATTTAAAACTAACTCTTAGACACTTTAATTTCTAATGAAAACTAAGAAGCCAGCAATTGTGACCTGTTATGCCAGCATTCTTCGATTGGCAAACATATGAATACATGTCGTAATTTCTAGAAACATGCAATTCTCTATAGTACAGTCTTTCAAGAAAGCACATGTTTATTCAATAAACTTGTGTTTATTAACAGACCCAAATTTATCTTTACTTTCTCTGTAATAAGGAGTCCAAAGTAGAGAAACCTATGCTCAGTAACTAATGTTTCTTTTTTTATCTTATGTAGAAATGATCTAGATATTTGATAAATTTCCATTATTTAACTTAACTTGGCAAAAGTTTAAGGTTTTAAGTACCAAGGATATTTGGGAAACTATTTTAAAACACTTAATTGTTCCTTAAAAAACGTTCACCTAAAACCCTGCTATTCTACTTACATCTATTTAATTTACTGGTTATTAATAATTATGCTTAAATTACCCATGAAAACTTCATGAAACATTAGACAAAATCAGCCATTATTTTTTGCTCTATTTTTTGCTGACAAATTTTGCAACAGAGATGATGTAAACTTATAAGCAAACCAAACTGATTTCCTTCCTTGGTGGGTTAGAAACTGGACCAGGATGATTCGTCCCACAAAGAACACTTTTGTATGCAGCAAATAAGGAGATCGGGGGAATGGCTTCCAAAGCCTTAACTCCCTGGGGCGCCTGGGTGGCTCAGTTGTGATTCCAGGGTCCTAGGACTGAGCCCCAGATTGGGCTTCCTGCTCAGCAGGAAGTCTGCTTCTCCCTCTCCTGCTCCTTCTGCCTGTGTTCCCTCTCTCACTGGGTCTCTGTCAAATAAATAATTTTAAAAAAAAAGAACCAAAGCCTTGACTCCCCAAGAGAGAGTGAATGGGTTCCTTTTGCTTGGAGTTGGGATGAAAATTTAGATAAGGAAGACTTGTCATGTATATAGAAGGAGCAAATGGTCATGCATGTGCCTTAAGGAACCATGCCCATCTGTACGTTGTATGTTATGTAAATGAGGCTTGTGTTCCTCCTTGGGTGGAGATTTTAGTGTGATAATGAGATAAAGGTAATGGTAGGTCATTCCAGAGGTTACTATAGGGTCCATCTGAGCAGGCATGAGTTGGGGGAGAGAGGAGGAAGTGGTGTTTAGGGGAGCGGGGGAGGGGTGTCTGGTGGAGATTTTATCAGGGCAGTTCACTATCACCTGGAGGGGTCTGGGTGTTATTCTGGGTTTTGTTTCCCTGAGTTAAGAAGAAGGCAAGAAAGAAGGGCTTAAGGAAGAATGTAAGACAAAAGTTAGTGAGTAGAAGCAAGTGGGCAGGAAATGGCAAGTCTTGGGGTCTAGGTGATGACAAACTTATTTGACTTTGATTTTTGTTTTGTGCCTAATTTTGGTTCTTCCATCTTATTGAGGGAGTCCCTATGGCTAGCTGTTACACCAATAAGACCAGTGTTTAGAATGAGAGCTGTCCAACATTTTTTTTTCTTTCAAATATAGCCAATTTAAAGGATCCATCATCTTGTCATTGGTGATTGTAGGATTTTATATTAATCTCAGAAGAGACTTAAGCCAATAAGCCTCTTTATTGCTTAACCAAAAATGCGAGAGGTATACTATAAGAGAATGAAAAAAATGCAGCCTTCACAAGATCCAGAAAGTTCCTTCCCAAAGATAGCCTAAGAAAACAGGGGCGGTACTAATAAGGGCCCTATTTTAAACAGCTGTTTCAAAACACAGGAAATCCTGTGTTTTCCCTCCTTTTGAACAGAATAGGGTAACTTACCAAGCCAAAAGTTCACCACCTCCCTGCCCCTTTTTAATTCCCTAACCTTGGGTCCTCAGCCTGTTCAGCTGCTTGCCGGATTCATATGCACCCCCTCCAACTGATGGAGACCAGAGAATATTCTCACTGATCATCAAGGAGACAAAAGAAAATAATGACTATCTCTCGGAGAAAAAAGGATCCATAGAAAACAAAATTACCCACAACAAACATTTACCAAGTTGCTATCCCCAAGGAATTAGTTTCACAAATATTTCCTTCTGTTTATCTGAATTTAGATTTTAAAAATGTACTCTTACCACCATCACCTCCATTAGACCATGCAGGCAGATTTCCAGAAGACTGACTTGATAAGAAGTCTCACCTGCTCAGGTTTTACCAGAAGTCTCAGGGTCTCTCAGTTGTGGCAGTCCTGGGTGAACAATGTCCAGTCAAAGTTTATCCTGCCAAGATCACTGACTGCTGGGGAAGGAAGAACAGTCCTTTACCCTCTAATATTCCTTTGATGGGGCTAAGAGTTAAATTGACATGAGGCAGAAAATCAGTGCAATTACATTCATACAGGGGCTCCATCAGAATAGGAAGCCCCCGGGCAGTCAGGCAATTGAGGCTGGTATACCATCCAGAGCTAAGGAAAAGGGGGTAGGGGCCTGGGACTTCAAAGGGAAGGAACCCAATCAGAAAGATGAAAAAGAGTAAATGTTGGGTAAAGAAATGTCTGTTGGACCATACAGAAACGATGGGACATAGAGAGGAATTTTAAGAAACAGACTTTGCTAAGTTCCTCCCTGTCTACCACATCCAGCTCATATTATACTGTAGGTAACTATGGTAATAGCTCCCTTCCTGGAAAAGCTCCTCTGTCTAAATTCCTTTAGGCAGTTAGTGTAAGGTCAAAGTTTCCTCTTGAACCTTCCATTTGTTAAAAGTAATTTGCTTCAAGTAGCCACACACCAAAGAGGCACATTTTAGGATGCATATTTTGCTCCCCGACCTTATTTCCAGTTTTACCCAGTATAGGCTGCAGACTCAGCTTTCTCTAATGCTGATTTCCAGCCTGACAGTGAACAATTTCTCATAACCTGTTGGGAACAAGAGAGTTGGGATCCTAGATCACACCCAGGCAGAGTGTCTTCTGAGGCAACAAACAGAAGGGTGGGAACTAAGATACAGCTTACTATAAGAGCTAACTAAACAGGCACTGAGCCAGAAGGGAAGAGGAAGGTCATTACCTGGACAGAAAGCAGAAAAGTTTGTAGCCAGAGAAGCCAGTTAGTGAGGTCTCTAGAGCAGAAGTACTGGAAGATGAAGAATCAGAAATAGATGAAGTGTGGTAGGCCTAGACTCAGTTTGGGACAAATCTCATCAACACAAAGGTCCTAAAATTTGTCCTTTCTATGCATCGATTGGAGGATTGCTAGGAAAAGACAAATCCTAGAAGCACAGGAAGGCAAGTGGAGATCTCTTCTGACCATAGCAGTTGAGTGAAGTTGCAAATATAAAAGGTATATGTTGCTCACTGAGGAGACTTAAGGAAAAGTACATCCAGTGGGCCTCAGTTTGTTAGTCTAGAAACTGGGAAAAGTCATTTTGAATAAGATAGTGGTAGTCACCTGCTCATCACCTGTTCTTTCCTGTGGGCCCCCATCTCAGTAGAAGTCCCAGAAAAAGAGTTTACTCTAGCAAAGGTGCAGAGCAGGTGGGCAGGCTAGGGCAAACTTGAGCCCTGGCAGAATTGTGGAAGTGAAGCTAGTCTTCTGCAACCATTGGAAGGAAATGATACTGAGGCTAGCAATAACACCAAGTGCTGAGCAAGGGAGAATTTGCCCAAGGGTGTTTACTAGAAACTGAGTGACTCAGCCAATACCCAGTATTCTAGCCCTGTGTTGGCATTATACTCATAAAAGAGGTGGAGTGGAGGTGGGAGGAGAAGATAAAGAAATAAGAAGAGTCTCTGCCCTGAGGAAAATATCAGTATAATGGGGAAGAGATGATGCATGCAGAAGACAGACAGAAAAACAGCACAAATATATCCTATGCTTCACCTGTATTCGCAGAATACAAAGGAAATTTGAATTTATGACTGAATCAAAAATTGAGGGAAAGTATTAATGTTAGTAAAAATGATTATTGATTGTAGTGTCAAAGTATTTCATCAAGAGGGTTTGACTTTGGACACATCTACAGGTTAGCTGCAAAGTAGGTCTGAGTATCAAGCAGTAATAACATACATGTGAGAAAACACTGAAGAACACGGTAGCTGAGAGAGGCTTGGAACATTTATGTTCAGGGTGGTCATAAAATTGACATGTTTATATTACAAACAACATAGCCTCAGAGAAAACAAATACCAATATCATGCAGTGGTGAGAACTTAGCACAGGAGAGACTGTAAAGTGTACATATAGTGATGAGAAGAACATATAGAAAAGCCTACCACCATAGCTTGGCTCCTGCTTGCATAACTTCCTACTCATAATCAAGGGATGACTCTCAATCACTTCAGATGAGGACTTTTATTTCTTATTTATTTATTTATTTATTTATGTTTATTTTAGAGAGAAAGAAAGAACAAGAATGAGTGGCAGAGGAGGGGCAGAGGGAGAGGGAAAAGAGAAAATCTTAAAAGAGACTCTATGTCAAGTGTGGAGCCCAACACAGGGCTCAATCTCATGACTCTGAGATCATGACCTATGCTGAAATCAAGTCAGATGCCCAACTGACTGAGCCACCCAGGTGCCCCTGGATGAGGACGTTTAAAGCACACCATTTCTACACAGAAACAGAAGAATGGACTGAATGGGGATACAAAACAACCAGGAGGCAAACAGTAGATGGCAGTAGTGTCTTGACAAGTCAATAATCACTCTAAATACAAAAGGATTGAATTCACCAACCAAAAGGTACAGAGTGGCTAGACAGATTTTAAGAAACAAGACCTGAAGTACTTGGCTGGCTCAGTCAGTGGAGCATGTTACTTTTGATCTCAGGGTTGTGAGCTTGAGCCCCATGCTGGGTGTAGAGGTTACTTGAAAAAAATAAAATCTTAAAAAAAAAAGATTCAACTAAATGCTGCCTACAGGAGGCTCATTTCAGTTCTAAAGACACATAGTAGCCCAAATGAGAAAATGGAAAAGGATATTGCATGCCAGTGGAAACCAAAAAAAAAAAAAAAAAAAAGGCATAGCCACTCTAACTTCAGAGGAAATAGACTTCAAGCCAAAAACAGTAACAAGAGACAAAGAAAGCCATTCTACAAGGATAAAAAGGTCAATACAAGAATACATGAAAATCATATACATGCATTCAACATCGAAGCACCAAAATAATTAAATACTAACAGATACTAATTAAATACTAAATTAAATACTAACAGATCTAAAGAGAGAAATAAACAACAATAAAATAATAGAAGGGGACCTCAATATCCTCCTGTCAGCAATGGATAGGTCATCCAGACAGACAATCAACAATGAAACCTTGGAATTGAACCACACTCTAGAGCAAATAAATTTAACAAGTATATACAGAACTTTCCATCCAATAGTAGAATACACATTCTTCTCCAGTGCACATGGAACATTCTCCAAGATAGGTCAGATGATAGGACACAAAACAATCTTGGCAAATTTAAGAAGACAGAAATCATACCAACTATCTTTTCTGACCACAATGGGATGAAACTAGAAATCAACAACTGAAAAAAATTGTGAAGTTACAAATATATAGAAACTAAACAACACACTTCTTTTTTTTCAATGAACATTTGATTTTTTTTAAAGATTTAATTTATTTATTTGAGACAGAATGTGAGAGGGGAGAAAGTCAGGGAGAGAAGCAGACTCCCCCACGGAGCTGGGAACCCTATGCGGGACTTGATCCCGGGACTCCAGGATCATGACCTGAGCCAAAGGCAATCACTTAACCAACTGAGGCACCTAGGCACTCACATTTGATCATTTTATTAACAAAATATAAGCAAGAAATACATCCCTCTTCAGTGAAACTTTTCAAATAATCTTACGTGGAGAGCCTTGAGATGTATCAATTACAAAACATTAAACAACACACTTCTAAACAACAATGGGTCAAAGAAGAAATCAAAAAGGAAATAAAAACTTATCTTGAAACAAATGAAAATGTAAATACACCATATCAAAACTTATGGGATGTGGCAAAATCAGTTTTGAGAGGAAAGTTTATAGCAATAAATGCATATATTTTAAAAATGAGAAAGCTCTCAAATAAATAACTCACTTTACACCTTAAGGAACTATAAAAAGAACAAATTAAGCCTAAAGTTAGCAGAAAGAAGGAAATAATAAAGATCAAAGTGGAAATAAATGAAATATAGACCAGAAAAACAGTAGAAAGAATCAATGAAACTAAAAGCTGGTTATTCAAAAAGATAAACAAAATTAACAAATCTTTATCTAGACTAACCAAAAGAGAGAGAATACTCAAATAAATAAAGTTTTAAATAAAAAGGGACATTATAACTGATACTGTGGACATGCATAAGACCATAAAAGAGTGTTATGAACAATTATATGATGGCAACAAATTAGACAAACTAGAAGAAATGGATACATTTCTAGAAACACACAACCTACCAAGACTAAATTAGGAAGAAATAGTAATTCTGAATAAATCAATAACATGTAAAGAAATGGAATCAGTAAATCAAAAATTTCCCAACACAGAAAACCCAAAGACCACACAACTTCACCGGAGAATTCTACAAAGCAGTCAAAGAACTTAACACCAATCCTCAAATTCTTTCAAGAAGTTGAGGAGGAGGGGCGCCTGGGTGGTTCAGTCGTTGAGCATCTGCCTTTGGCTCAGGTCATGATCCCAGGGTCCTAGAATCGAGCCCTGCATCAGGCTCCCTGCTTGGCAGGGAGCCTACTTCTCCCTCTCCCACTCCTCCTGCCTGCTCCCTCTCTCGCTGTGTCTCTCTGTCAAATAAATAAACAAAAATCTTAAAAAAAAAAGAAGTTGAGGAGAAGAAACTTCTAAACTCATTCTTCAAGGCCAACATCACCCAGCCAGTTAAGAACACCATGAGAAAACTATAGACCAATATCCCTGGTAAATATAGTTGCAAAAATTCTCAACAAAACATTAGCATAAAACACATAAAAAGGATTCAAGAACACATAGAAAAGATTATACATCATGACCAAGTGGGATTTATCTCCAGGATGCAAGGATGGTTCAACACATACAAATCAATAAATGTAATATATTGCATTAATAAAATGCAAGATAAAAATCACATGATCATCTCAATAGATGTAGAAAAAGCATCTCATGAAAGATAACATTCTTTCATGATAAAAACCCTTGGTAGATTGAGTATAGAAGAGACATACCTCAACATAATAAAGGCCATATATGACAATCCCATAGCTAACATTCTACTCACTGGAAAAAAAAATGAAAGGTTTCTGCTGAAATGAAGAGCAAAATATGATATCCACTCTTCCTACTCCCATTTGATGTAGTACTGGAGGTCCTAGCCACAGCAACTAATCAAGACAAAGAAATTAAAAAAAATAAATAAATTAAAAAATTAAAAAAAAAAATAAAAAAAAAAGACGAAGAAATAAAAGGCATCCACATCAGGAAGGAAGAATTAAAACTGTTACTATTTGCAGCTGATATTTTGCAAATTGAAAATGCTAAAGCCTCAACCATAAAACTATTTGAACTAATCAATGATTTCAGTAAAATTGCAGGATACAAAATCAACATACAGAAATTAGTTGCAATTCTATATACCAATGATGAAACATCTGAAAAAGAAATAAAGAAAAATATCCTATTAATGTTAGCATCAAAAACAACAAAATACTTAGGAATAAATTTAACAAAGGAAGTGAAAGATTGTTCAACTAAAACGACAAGATCTTCCTGAAAGAAATCAAAGAAGACATAAATATGAAAAGACATCCCATGTTCATGGATCAGAACTAATATTTTTTAAATGTCCACACTACCCAAGGCCATGTACAGATTCAATGCAATGCCCATCAAAATATCAATGGTATTCTTCACAGGAATTACAAAAGAAAAAAGAAATCTAAAATTTGTATAGAACCACAAAAGTCCCCGAACAGCCAAAGTAATCCTGAGGAAAAAACAAAACAAAACTGGAAGTATCACAGTTCCTCACTTCAAACTATACCACAAAGCTACAGTAATAAAAACAGAATAGTACTGTTCTAAAAAATAGACACATAGACCAAGAGAGTCCAGAATTAAACCCTTGTTCATATGGTCGACTAATATTTGACAACACAGTTAAGAATACCCAATGGAGAAAGGGTAGTGTCTTCAATAAATGGTGCTGGGAAAACTGGACAAACAGAGGCAAAGTGATGAAATTGAACCCCTATCTTGTACCAACCCCCAAAATTTACTTGAAATGGATCAACGGCTTAAACATAAGACCTGATGCTATAAAACTCCTAGAAGAAAACTTAGAAGCTCCTTAACATTGGCCTTGGCAATGATTTTTTGGATATGACACCAAAAGTCCAAACAACAAAAGCAAAAAATCAACAAATGGGGGACTGAATCAAACATAAAAACTTTTGTACAGCAAAAGAAACAATGGACAAAATAAAAGGCAGCCCACAGAATGGGACAAAAATTTGCACACGTTCTATCAGATATAGGGTTAAATACCCAAAATATATAAATAACACATACAACTCAATAGCAAAAACAAAACCCCGAAAAACTTGATGTAAAAATGGGCAGAAGAACTATACAGACGTTTTTCCAAAGAAGATATTCAAATGGCCAATAGGGACATGAAAAGATGCTTACCATCACTCATCATCAGGGAGATGCAAACCAAAACCATAGAGAGATATCACATATACCTGTCAGAATGGCTTTCACCAAGGAGACAAGAGGTAACAAGTACTGCTGAGGATGGGAAGAAAAGGGAACACTTATACACTATTGGTGGGGATGGGAATTGGTTCAACCACTATGGAAAAAAATATGAAGTTTCCTCAAAATATTAAAAATAGATCTACCCTATATTGAGCAATTCCACTCTGGCCAAATACCCAAAAGAAAGGAAAGAAGAATTTTGAAGAGATATATGTGCTTCCATGTTACTGCAGCATTATTAACAACAGGCAGGACATGGAACAACTGAAGTGCCCATCAGTGGATGAATGGAAGACGTGCTACGCACACACATGTGCACGCACACACACATACACAATGGAATGATATTTAACCATGAGAAAGGAGGACATCCAGCCATTTGTGACAACATGGATGGACCATGAGCACATTATTCTGAGTGAGACAGAGAAAGACAAGTACTGTACGATATCTCTTATGTGTGGAATTTCAAAAAGCCAAACTTATAAAAACAGACAGTAAAATGATGGTTATCAGATGGGACAGATGTTATTTAAGGATACAAATTTACTATCAATAGTAAAAAAGCCCTAGAGAGCTAATGCACTGTACAGTGAATATAGGTAGAAATATTGTATCATAATCATGAAACTTGATAAGTCTAGAACTGAATTATTTCAGTTACTAAAGAAAGGATAAATTTTTAAAAACATCTTATTTATTTATTTGATAGGGAGAAAGAGCTGGCATGAGTTGGGAGGGGCAGAGGCAGAGGGAGAAGTAGACTCCCCCTGAGGAGGGAGCCTGACACTGACACGGGGCTCGATCCCATGACCATGGGATCATGACCTGAGCTGAAGGCAGATGCTTAACTCTCTGAGCCACCTAGGCGCCCTAAATGGGGGGTACCCTAAAAATTACCCTAAAAAGGACAATTATGTAATGTGACAAAGGTGATAATCCTCACTACAATGGCAACCATATTATAATATATAAACGTATGAAATTAACATGTGCACCTTCAATTTATATGCCATCATATGTCGTATATATTTCAAGAGAAATATATCAGAGAATATATAGGAGAAAAAATCAGTGTCTTGTAGGGGGGTTCATGGATATTAGCCAAGCTGAAATTCAAAGGGAAAAGAAAGTGAAAAAAGGAAAATAGAACAGAGCATCCAAGACATGTGGAACAATGTAAAATGGTCTAACAGAAGTGTAATTGGAATTCCAAAGAAGAAAGGATGGGCAGAGGAAACATTTGAGGAGATAATGGATCAAACCAGAGATCCAAGAAGCTGAGAGAACCCTAAGCAGGCTAAGCACACACACACCACCTAAACACATGCTATCCAAAGTCCTGAAAACCAAGAGAAAGAGAAATTCATCAAAATACCAATGGACCTTTCTTTTTAAAAATCCCAGAGAGCTGGGATATCCGTTCCACCACCTTAGCCAGCCACCAATAACGTAACTGTTCCAGAGGCTATCACAGAGATCAACACAGCTAAATTGAAAAAAATTTTTGAAGATTGTATTTATTTATTTGAGAGACAGAGCACGGAGGGAGAGTGAGAGGGAGAAGCAGACTCCTGGCTGAGCAGGGAGCCCAATGTGGGGCTCAATCCCAGGACACTGAGATCATGACCTGAGCTGAAGGCAGCCGCTTAACCGAAGGAGCCACCCAGACACCCCTAAAATGAAAAAAAAAAAAATTTAAGAAATCGAAATGAGCAAAAGGAGAATGGCTGAGTCCAGTTTCTAAAGGATGCCACACAACAGTAGTCTCCTTCCAGAATAGATAGAAACCTCCGTTTAGCCAGACCTTGTTTTCCAGCCTTCCCTTCAAGATGGAGACTTCAGGTCACCTCCTCTGGCTCCAGGTGGCAGCAGAAGGCTGCCTGCCTTCCCTCTTCCCTTAGAGGGGAAGTCCCTTTTCTTTCTAAAATTCAAAGTTTCCCCCCACTGAGTTGTCAAGATGTTGCCTTGGGTCCTCATAGAAAAAACTCCTTCCACTAGAAGCACAGGGACTATTCAGAATTGTCCCCCTTATCTAAGAAGGGGCTTTGGAACCCCAGGGACAGGATATAGTCCTTTGAGATGTATCATTGCATTTTTCAGGCCCCAAATACTTTGATGTTTTTCATTACCTCTTTCCTCATGACTTAGGGGTTCTCCTCCTTGCTGCCTCTCTGATGATTCTTGTTACTCCCCCGAATGCTCATTTATCTTTATCCACCCATTAAATATTCGTGTCTGTTCAGCTTTCTGTCCTCAACATACTTCTCTCTCTTCCGATGATCTCTTTTTTTCATTTTTTAAAAGATTTTATGTATTATATAGCAGAGAGAGACATAGCGAGATAGGGAACACAAGCAGGAGGAGTGGGAGAAGGAAAAGCAGGCTTCCTGCTGAGCAGAAAGCCCCATGCGGGGCTCCATCCCAGGACTCTGGGATCATGACCTGAGCCCAAGGCAGTCACTTAAGGACTGAGCCACCCAGGCGCCCCTCTTCCAATGATTTCTTAAGTGGGGAGAGACCCCCCAGGGCATGTATTGGAATAGGAAAGGAAAAGAGTGGTAGAGGTATAGTTTGGAAAGCTTCTTCAGCATTATTATACTTTTATACTTGTACATTTGCCAAACCAATTTTGAGATTTAAGATATAATTAAAGAAAGATGAAAAATTTTTATGTTTATGTTTAAAAGGGTTGCGAATGGATTTCAAAGAATTGAGAGGGGCACAGGCTGTCTTGGTCAGTGGAATCTGTGACTCCGGATCTTGGGGTTGGGAGTTCAAGCCCTACATGGGGTGTAGAGATTACTTTAAAAAATATCTTTAAAATAATTTTTTTGAGAAACATGATTCTGTACTTTTTAAATTAATTATTTATTTTTTAAAAAGATTTTATTTATTTGACAGACAGAGATCACAAGTAGGCAGAGAGGCAGGCAGACAGAGAGAAGGAAGCAGGCCCCTGAAGGAAGCAGGCCCCCCTGCCGAGCAAGAGCCCAATGTGGGGGCTCAGTCCTAGGACCCTGGGATCATGACCTGAGCCAAAGGCAGAGGCTTTAACCCACTGAGCCACCCAGGCACCCCTGAACTTTTTTTAAATAAAGATTTTATTTATTTATTTGAGAGAAAGAGCACAAGGGAGCAACAGAACATGAGTCGGGGGAGGGACAGAGGGAGAGGTAGAAGCAGGTTCTCTGCTGGCCGAAGAACCCAACACCGGGCTCAATCCCAGGACCCCCAGATCATGACCCCAGCTGAAGGCAGACACCTAACTCACTGAGCCACCCAGGCACCCCTCTTTTTTTTTTTTCTAAATTGGCTCCAGGGTGGAACCCAATGAGAATCTTTTTTTTTTTTTAAAGAATTTATTTATTTATTTGACAGAGAAAGAGATCACAAGTAGGCAGAGAGGCAGGCAGAGAGAGAGGAGGAAGCAGGCTGACTGCTGAGCAGAGAGCCCGATGCGGGACTTGATCCCAGGACCCTGAGATCATGACCTGAGCCGAAGGCAGAGGCTTAACCCACTGAGCCACCCAGGTGCCCCCGCAATGAGAATCTTAAACTCGGACCCTGAGGTCAAGACCCAAGCCGAGATCAAGAGTCATACACTTAACCAAATACACTTAACCAACTGAGCCAGCCAGGATTTTAATACAGCCAGAAATCCTGTGCATTTCTTATTTCTTCTAATTTTATCCACACCATGACTCCTTCTACACCGGTAGTTCTCAACTGAAGCGATTCTGCCTCCCTGGGGACATTTGGCAATGTCTGGAGATAGCTTTGGTTATTACAAACCAAAGGCAGTGGGTAGTGGGTAGAAACCAAGGATGTTGTTGAATATCCTCTCATGGACACAGCGACCCCCACCTCTGGCCCCAAATGTCAACAGTGCTGAGGTTGAGAACCCGTGCCTTGCTCCTTAAAGGCAGATGACTCTCAAGTCTTTATTTTCACTCAACACTTTTTTCCTAAATTCTAGAGAAGTGTATCCAGCTACCTATTTGCTATTTCCTCTTCAACATTTTTTTTTCTAAAATAATTCTCTTGTTCCTCCAAACTTGCACTTCTTTCTCTATGATCTACTCTGTTACCTAAGTCCAAGTTCTTCCAGTTGTCCTAGGTCCCTTATTCTCCTTCATTCCTATCCAACCAGTGATTAAGTGCTCTCAACTTCTTGCCCTCCTGCCAGTTGTTAGCACCATAAAATTTTGAGCAAGTCACTTACTCTCTCCATGCCTTGGTTTTCTCATCTGTGAAATAGGGACAATCATAGTACAACTAGCCTCATGGGGTTGACGGAAGATTAAATAAATTTAAGTGCTTAATACAAGGCATAGAAAGTGCCATATACGAACTTGCTGCTATTATTACTATTAGTAGTAGTGTAGTATTTCATGTCCTCATTAGTCCTTGCCTAAATTCCTGAAACAGAATCTTAACCAAGCTTCCTTCCTTCCAGTCCATCTTCTCTACTGTTTTCAAAAAGACTTATCAAGCTTTTTCATCAAAAGACGTCATTTAACAAATGAGTAGCCATGAACGAGAAGATACCTACAACGGGTGTTTCTGACAAAGGAGTCTTATATCTAGAAGCCATAAGGAACTCCTACAAATCGGTAAGAAGACAGACAACACAATTAAAAAGTGAGCGAAAGATTCAAACAGACACCTCACAGAAGAGGATATCAAAACGGCCAAATCACATGAGAAAACACCCAACATCATTACTTATCAGGGAAATGCAAATTAAAAACGCAATGAGAGGGGCGCCTGGGTAATTCAGTGGGTTAAAGCCTCTGCCTTTAGCTCAGGTCATGATCCCAGGGTCCTGGGATCGAGCCCTGAATCGGGCTCCCTCCTCAGCAGGGAGCTTGCTTCCTCCTATCTCTCTGCCTGCCTCTCTGCCTACTTGTGATCTCTGTCTGTCAAATATATAAATAAAATCTTAAAAAACAAAAAAGACTTTAAAAAAATACAATGAGATATCGCTATATACCCCCTGGAAGGCTAAAATTGAAAATGGCACTACCAGTATATCCCTCAGTAAAAAACAAAACCAAAATTGGCCAACAGATCACGTTACCACCCTGCCCCCAATCCTTCAGTGATTTCCAGGATGACATTCAACGCTTCAAGACGGCTTCTGTACCCATCAGGGTAGCACGTAGCATCTGAGGGCACATCTATCAGCCGTCCGCACCCCAATCCTGTGCTCCAGGATTTGTGCTATTCCCTAAATTCACCATGTGTTGCCATGCTTTTGCTCACGCTGTTTTCTGTGAACAAAGCTATTTTGCCAACCCGTACTCATTCTTCAAGGCCAAACTTCTTCATGAAGCCCTCCATGAGTTACACAGAGCTAAACTGTTGTTTGCAAGAGGAGGAGTCAGATAAGAGTTGCTGACTCTCCAGGGATTTCCCTCCCACCATGGAGATCTCTCGATCATGAACACATGAAGCCCCCATGTGCCCTATATTGGGACCTGGACATTGGGATAATGTAAACGGACTTTTTCTCTGAGCTTAGCAATGGAAGCTGTTAGCGGCTCTCTACTGCCCTCTGTTGAAACTAAATGGGCACTGTGAGTCTAGGCTGCAGGACAAAGATACTCAGTTTTCAAGAAAACTAAACGAAGGGGCGCCTGGGTGGCTCAGGTCATGATCCTGGGGTCCTGGGATAGAGCCCCCCGCCCCGCATCAGGCTTCCCTGCCCAGCGGGAAGCCTGCTTCTCCCTCTGTCTCTCCCACTGCTCATGCACATTCGCTCACTCGCTCTTTCTCTCTCTCTCTCAAGTAAATAAATAGAATATTAAAAAAAAAAAAACCTAAAAAAAGATCTGAGTGAGTGGCTTAACACAAAAAAACAGCCAGTCTGGGGGATGGGAGGTTGGGGAAGCAGGTGGTGGGTAATAGAAAGGGCACGTATTGCATGGAGCACTGGGTGTGGTGCAAAAACAATGAATACTGTCATGCTGAAAATAAACAAATAAGAAAAATAAATTAAAAAAAAAAAACACAGCCAGTCTAAGAGACGAGGAAAGTAGGAATGAGTCAGGTTCGGGAGCAAGAAGAACCTGAGAATACTTACTTTAAGCCACTTGCTCTATTCTTCTGCTTGAGTGACGTCAGACAATGACATTCAGAAACGGTCTTGCTTTCATTCATCTGCACCCTGGCTTTGGGTCCTTAGGGGCGAGGGTAGGATTTGAAGTTGTAGCAGAAAACTAAGAGTTAGATCCCAACATTTAAGGTCTGCAGTTCATCTAGCTAAGAACCTCCTACTCAGTCCTGCTTTGTCCTTTGTCCGCTGTACCAAGAGTGTGGGTCTTCAGCGAGGGTGCAGAATCGGGGGCTGGAGGGGTAGGAACACTGTCCTAAGCCAAGCGCATCAAGGGTTGCTTCTGGGGAGAGCGAAGCTGGCTTGCTCGGAAGCAAGTAATATTCCACCGGAACATTTGAAGAACCGTAAATGAGATCTAAGTGAGTCAACATTATCTTCGTGTCACTAGAAATACATCTACCTCAAGGCCTCAGCAAATAAAGGAATCACTTTTATGGCTTCCCGTTAATTTCCTAAAGCACAATTCAGCTCGAGTCTGTGTCTCTGGTTCTAGCTCAACCCTCTCCTTCCTGATGTTAAACTGACTCTGATCACTCACCATTATGTCCCATGAGTACCGCAAGCCCAGAGTCTCCAAACCTGGACTTACCATGTTCCCCCAGCTCCATCCCACCTAAATTCCTTCCCGCCATATTTCCCACCTTAGGAAAAGGTATCTCCTAAACCAGAAATCAGGGTATCATTGTGGCTTCCGTTCTCTTTTTCGTAATCCTCATCTAACTTTGCTCGTTCTCCTCGTTAAATATCTCAACCCCACCACCATCATCTTAGCAAAAGAATCTAAAAAAGGATTGTAAAGTTTTACCTGCACTCCTGTGTTCCTGTAGCATTATTCACAAGAGCCAAGACATGGAAACAACACAAATGGCCAGATAAATACAGATTACGAGACGAATACAAAAAAGAGAGAGAGAGAGAGAGAAAGAGACAAATTCTAAAGAAAATGTGACATACGCATCCGGTGGTGTATTAGGCAGCCTTAAGAAGAGGGAAATCCTCTCACATGCTACCTCATGGATGAACTTCAAGGACACTAAACTAAGCAAAAAATGCCAGTCACAGAAGGACAAATACTGTACCATTCCACTGAAAAGAAGTATCGAAGGTCGTCAGAACCATAGAATCAGAAAGTACAAAGGTGGTTGCCAAGGGCTTGGGGGAAGGGAGAGGGAGAATTAGTGTTCCACGGGTAAAGAGTTTTAGTTTTACAAAATGGGAAAGTTCTAGAAACCTTTCATATAGCAATGTGAATAGATTAAACACTGCTGTGCACTGCAAAATGGTTAAGGCGGTAAATCCATGCTGCGTGTTTCTAACCACAGTTTCTTCCGAAGGAGGGAACTTAATAAAGCAAGTTGTTAGACAAACATCAAAACTCACAAATATATTTCAGAAGGACGACAGGGTGAGCCAGAAGAACCAAGCCATAGGAAACCCAGACTATAATAGAGCTGAACGGTGATCAGATTCTCTCAAGGAAGAAAAAGATTTCTAAGCCTGGGGGGTAAGACAGAAGGAGGGAAAAACTTCTACATTTTAAAATTTCTGAGTAATACAAAACTAAAATCAGCTCAAAATAAACCACCAACTGCAAATTTTGCAAAAAAAAAAAATTTTTTTTTTACTTATGCCCCCCACCAAAGAGGTATTTTTATTATATAAGCCATCAAGGAGAAAAATAGAGATTGCTTCTCTGCCTCTTGGCTAAGATCAAGTGTAAAGAGAAAAACATAGAGTCCTGAGCAATAGGCAGGGATGGGTGTACCAACAGACATGCAAAGACATTTGGATAAACAGACCTTAAATGTCTGAGTGTGCCAGAGTGTGTCTTAAGTACTTCCCATTTAATAGAAATATACAAGAGGTGGGTGCCTGGGTGACTCAGTGGGTTAAAGCCTCTGCCTTCAGCTCAGGTCATGGTTCCAGAGTCCTGGGATCAAGTCCCGCATCGGTTCTCTGCTCCGCAGGAAGCCTGCTTCCTCCTCTCTCTCTCTCTCTGCCTGTCTCTCTGCCTACTTGAGATCTCTGTCTGTCAAATAAATAAGTAAAATCTTAAAAAGAAAGAAAGAAAGAAAGAAATATACAAGAGGAAATGCAGCCAGTACAATCCATGGGAAGTGCTCAGCCATGGTAGTAATCAAAGAAATTCAAGTTAAAATGATGAAACCCCATTTCTCATTATTAAGTTTCCAGAGAGTTGAAAAAGAATGTGAAAGCAAAGAAACAAAGGAGGAAGAGTGATGTGAGATGAGGAAAACCAAGCAAAACTCTTTTTTTAAATTTATTTTTTTCAGTGTTCCAAGATTCAGTATTTTAACCAAGCAAAACTCTTTTTTTAAATTTATTTTTTTCAGTGTTCCAAGATTCAGTATTTTAACCAAGCAAAACTGTTTTTTTTAATTTAATTTTATTTTTTTCAGTGTTCCAAGATTCAGTGTTTATGCATCACACCCAGTGCTCCACGCAATACGTGCCTTCCTTAACGCTTGCTGCCCTAACCCTAACCCTAACCTTAACCCTAACCCTAACCCAAGCAAGAGAGAGAGCACACTGTTGGTCGCCAGAGAGGAAGTTGGGGGAGGACAGGTGATGAGTACTGAGTAACGTACAGAATCGTTAAATCACTCTATTGCACATCTGAAACAAATATAACACTGTGCGCTAATGATACTGGAATTAATTTAATAAAAAGATTGCAAGGGGCGCCAGGACAGCTCAACTGGTTAAACTTACAGCTCTCAATTTCGGCTCAGGTCATGATCTCGGGGTTGTGAGGTCAAGCTCTGCCTCACGCTCCGGGCTAAACAGGGAGTCTGCTTTCCTCTGGGCAAGGGAAGTGGGTCTCGAAGTGGGTTCTGGGACCAGCAGGACCACCACCACCTGGAAACTTACTAGAAATGCAAACTCAGGGCACCTGACTAGCTCAGTTGTAGAGTATGTGACTCTTGATCACAGGGTTATGAGTTCAAGCCCTAGGCTGGGTGTAGCGATCACTAAAAAATACATAAATAAACTGAGAGAAAGAGGAAGGAAAGGAAGGAAGGAGGAAGAAAGAAAGGGAGAGAGAAAGGAAAAAAAAGAGAAAGAATAATGCAAATTCCCAGGCCCACCATAATCAGAAAATCTGAGAGTGAAGCCCACTGGTTTGTACTTAAACAAGACTTGTAGGGAGGCCTGGGTGACTCAGTTTTTAAGCGTCTGCCTCGGACCCCGGGCCCCGATCCCAGCATCAGGCTCCCCACTCAGCAGGAAGCCTGCGTCTCCCTTTCCCACTACCCCTGTTTGTGTTCCCTCTCGGTGTCAAATAAATAAAATTTAAAAACTAAAAAAAGGGAGAGGGGGCCTTTAAAAAACAAAAACAAGCCTTCGGATGACCCTGATGCAGCTCAGATACAAGAAGTACTGACTTACAGGAACTAGAGGTCACTCCCTGAGGCTGGGAAGAGGTCTGACCTCCATCTGTCTGAACAAACTCATGTTCTGTTAGCAAGGGAGAAACGGCTGTGGAGCAGGGAGCCTCCTTCCAGGTGAGAGTCCCTGTGCTGGTGCCGATAATGACCTGAGCCTTCTAAGAATCCAAGTCAAAGGAGTAACACTGTCTCTTCCTTTCCACACATCGCTTGAAAATATTTAACGTTTTTTTCTCCAACGAGAAAAATGTGGCAGATGTTGTGGAGTGTAGGCCTATGTGTATGTGGAATTACCGCAAAAAGTCCAGTCGCAGAAAAATCTCGTAATGCAATATGTAAACAGTATCGGCAACAAATGAACAGAAGATAGCGATGTGTCGATGGTTATGTGTTTACGCGAATATGAATGCATAGGGCAAGTTCGGGAAGGACACAATGTTTTCCGTGGTTCCTCTGGGGAAGGGAGAAAAGTCATTAAGAGTCACTTTCACTTTCGCTTGATTAACTTCTGAAGCGCTTCAGTTGTTTAGTAACAAGAGTATATTATCGATTCATGTGCACATTTTCAAACAGAAAATGTTTAAAGCAGACAACGACCAAACACTGGCGAGAGGGACAAGGACTGAATCTTTAGGGCTGGTTCTGTGCTCTCCTCATTCTCCTGCTGAGGCCTCCAAACCCCTCATCTCCAGAGAGATGGTATCAAGTAACGAAACCAAACTGTTTTTCCATCTCCTTCCCAAACCTTCTCTTGGTGTTACCTTTTATTTTCCTGAATACTGACTAGTTTGCATGTGAGTGAAAGCATGAGTTCAGGTTCTGTGATTAATTTTTATATCTTAGAGGTACTCATTTGCTAGCTCTGCTAGAAAATTCCTTTAGTTCCCCAAAGTTGCCCAATGGCCTTCCTTAGGATTTTTGGAAAGACAAAGTCTACTGCATTCTGCCATGTCTAGAAATTACCATTGGAAGCCAGCCTATTTAAGATAGAAGGAGCTAGACATAATCATTACCTCACTTGGGGAATAAAGAAACAGGGGTTTAGGGAAGAGAAATGGCTTGACAGCTAGCCATAGTCCTACCGAAACTGAAACCTGGATTTCCTTCCTCCTTGGCCCCCAAAACCACACCATCAACACTTCTTTTGAAACTTTAAATGTTTGCAAGCCGGGGCGGGGGAGACTCTAAGTGCGCTCTCACGGGGATACCAAGGCAGGGCATTTATAAGTTGCTCTAGCAGAGAATTTCAAAATTCTAGAACCTTCTTTAATGTCAATAAGCTGTATCATGTTAATGAGCACAGCCAAAGTAAACAGGCTGTCACTTAAAGTCACACCACAAAACCAGTTTTATTTCTGTGTTGTTTTCTCCCCCAGCCCCTGCATCTATGACTTCCTGTTGTTTGGAGTTGGCTTTTCTCTTTCCCCACAACCAGCCCTGTATGTGCCACTGCAGGAGTGTCTGTTCCCAGACCTCTGTGTGCGTGTCTTGAGCTTTACGTGTTTTCCAACTACATTCGAGACTCGGGGGTCTGTGAACCCAGGTACCTCTCCTGTTACCTTTTACTTTTCCAGGGTTTTCTCTACCTTCTGCTCCCTTGTGTCTCACTCTCTGCCTGGCCCCCCCCCCCCACCTCCTTCTCTTCGATTCTGCCAGTTTCCTTTTCTGTTTCTTTTCCTCACTTTACTGGACGTTTAACAGTGAATCTTTTTTTATTAAATGACTCTGATATCGATTGTATTTCAAGCTCAGAGATTACTATATTTTGCTTTTAAAATGACCAAGGAGACTATTTCCTTTAAAAGGGAATTACATTTCTTTTTCCTCTCTCTGGGACTTCATTGTTCATTTCTTTGTGGATCAGCGATGCCTACTGAAAAGTAAGGAGCCATCTTTCCTGTAGTTAACATTCATTAAGACAGAACTGTCATATCAGAGAGGATCTTTTTTTTTTAAGATTTTATTCATTTATTTAACAGAAAGAGATATCACAAGTATGCGGAGAGGCAGGCAGACCCCACTGAGCAGAGAGCCCGATGTGGGGCTCGATGTGGGGCTCGATCCCAGGACCCTGAGATCATGACCTGAGCCAAAGGCAGAGGCTTTAACCCACTGAGCGACCCAGTGCTCCTAATCAGAGAGGATCTTAACAAACACAGAGGCCACCTTCTCCTCTGCTGGTTGTAGAGATTGAGACCTGGTGGGATTCGGTGACTTGTTCTGGGTCACATAAGTTCGGTCTAGAACTCCTGGCCTCCCCATCAATATTCTTTCTCATTAAATACTAAATTTTCTCTCCTATTCACTAGTAGCTCTTTCCAGAAAGAGAGTTTTGTATCCTTTTAGTTGATTCTCTTTATAACCTATGTATCCATTAGGATGCCTTTGTCTCCAAGTAGCAAGCCTTGACTTAAACAGGCTTAAACAATAGGGAAATGTACCTCAGATTATAAAAATCTGGTCTGGTTGCCTCAAAAGTTTGGTGATACCACCAAGGCCACATTCTACCCCTCCCTTCCTTTCCTCTCTGCCCTCTTAGGTGGTTTGGCTTTGGCTTCATGCCGGCTGCCCTCAAAGTCTTACCAAGAGCTGCCCACAAACCTTGAGACATAATGAGTCATTGTTCATGTCCAGTGGAAGAGAGATGACCTCCTGCCCAAATCTGACATATAAAAGCCAGTCCTTTCTGCCCAATTGGATCTTTTGGACAAAGTCCCCTCTTCCCTCCCTTAGCCAGTAAGAGCCAGGAGAAAGCTCTACCCTTGTGTCTTAGACCAGTCAGGATTCACCTCTGTATGTGGGATGACCTGAGCACCTGAACCAAATCAGCACTGTATTAGGAAGGAAGAAGGATGGATATCGGGTAGTGTTATTCCCTCATTGTACGCCGTATTCTGCTTGTTAAGTCAACGGAGCCCTAGCAATTTTTGAGTTGCAGAGAACTCAGAGATTACTATGGATCTGAGTTGAAGAAGTCCTTGTTTCCTGGATATTTCAGCAATTGCACTACAAGGCTGAGCTGGGAAAATGCCATGAGGTACCCTGCTTTCTCGTGGCCATAATCGTACCCAGACTCTTGGGAGAGAGGGAGGAAGGGTTCTGTAATGTCTGTCTGGCTTTCTTCTTTCCAGTTAATACCAACCATCTCCCTTCTTCCTGTGATTGTTCTTGAATAAAATGAAAATTCTTTCCTTCCCTCCATTCTACACTCTCCCATATGTATACACGGAGACTCTCTATTTTGAAGATTTTGTTTTAGGGGCTCCTGGGTGGCTCAGCAGGTTAAGCGTCGGCCTTTGACTCAGGTCATGATCCCAGGGTCCCGGCATCTAGTCCTGCCCTGGGCCCCCTGCTCAGCCGGGAGTCTGCTTCTCCCTCTCCCTCTGCTGCTCCCCCTGCTTGTGCTCTCCCCCTGTCTCTGTCAAATAAATAAGTAAAATCTTAAAATAATAATAATAAAGATTTCGTTTTAATCACCGTACCCTCGAAGGATCAGGAAATCCTCCGAAAGTTACCGAAGTCGCTAGCTGTGGCAGTACTGACATAAGGCTGCAAATTCTTTGACATTCTCTCCATCAAGAGATGGATCTGTACCTCCTACCCTTGACTGGGGGAGGGGAGGGGCTTATAACTGTTCTTGTTGCCAGGTGAACTGGGGAGACCCCAGGCCCTGGGCCCTCGACCCAGCTTGTCCCAAAGACGTCACCAAAGTTCTTGGTTGCCTCAAGAGAAAGAATTCAAGGACAGACACAAGCAAGCAACCTAAGGGGGAAAGGTGGTTAAAGTGAAACGTACCCTCTAGTTTCCCTCAGCTCCGTCTCCAAGAGAAAGAATTCAAGGACAGACACAAGCAAGCAACCTAAGGGGGAAAGGTGGTTAAAGTGAAACGTACCCTCTAGTTTCCCTCAACTCCGTCTCCTCTCCATCTCCCCATGTCCTCCATGTTCTTTGTTATGCTCCACAAATAAGTGACCATGAGAGACTATGGACTCTGAAAAACAACCAGAGGGTTATGAAAGGGTGGCGGGGGGGGGGGTTGGGGTGGGAGGTTGAGGAACCAGGTGGTGGGTAATAGGGAGGGCACGTACTGCATGGAGCACTGGGTGGGATGCCAAAACAATGAACACTGTTATGCTGTAAATAAACAAATAAAAATAAATAAATTAAAAATAAAAAGAAATACTATCTATTTATAGTTTTTATCTGATTGCTATTACTTGTTACAAAATTTAATATGTCAAATTACATCACACATCTAAATTATTATTTTGCATTTTATGCAAGGCTTTTGTCAACATTCTGAATTATTGAATAAATTGATTCATCAATAAAAAAAAAAAGTGAAACGTACCCTCTAGAGATGTGAGGGCCTGTGAGCTCAAAAGATCGCTGGTAGCCCCTGGGGTTGAGTTTCTAGTGCTTTCTGAGAGTTGTTAACTAGGGGGTGGAATATTCATTACTTTAGGGCAGGAAGCAGGGTTTTGCACTTTTTCTTCCTTATTTGGTCAGGGGTTTCCTTCATGGCATGGGGGGGAGTGCTGTCTGGTTTGATCCGGCTCTGGTGGCTGGCTGCCGGGAAGGCCTCTGACTCTCCTGGTGTTGCTTGCAGACATCCAGGTCTCCTGTTAGAACCTACCTAACCACCGACGCTAACATTCTGGCTAGCGGGCAGCCGTGGAGAGTGAAGCGGTTCACCGTAGTGGCCGTTAAGAAAGCTAAATGGCCTGTGGGGAAGTTCAAGTCTTTCCCTTAACACAAAACAAAATCTCCTTTTCTTTCCTTGATCCCCTCTAGCTACCATCTTTTCATTCTCCTTCCTTACTATCTCACTCCGGTTTCTGTAAGCAACTGTATCAGAATCTAGGTATCTTAAGGAAAGGAAAGGAATTCCCCGGGTGGAAATTGGAGGCAGGTCGGTCTCTCCACTGCTGTGACGACCAGCAGCCAACCGTCTCCTTCCCTTATGAATGGACCTCCCTTACAAGTAACAAGTGTTGCTTATTCAGGATTCAACATTCCAGAAGTCGGCCAAGCCTAGATCACATGCCTGGTCCTTGGCTTCCTGTCTGAGTCAGCTCGGGCTGCTAATAACAAAATACCAGGTGGTTTAAAGAACAGAAATTTGGGGGCACTTAGGTGGCTCAGTTGGTTAAGCAACTGCCTTTGGCTCAGTTCATGATCCTGGAGTCCCGGCATCAAGTCCCACATCAGATTCCCTGTTTTTCGAGAAGTCTGCTTCTCCCTCCGACCCTCCCTCTTCTCATGCGCTTTCTCTTGCTCTCATTCTCTCTCTCAAATAAATAAATAAAATCTTTTAAAAAAAGAACAAAAATTTATTTTCTCACAGTTCTTGAGGCTCATGGTCTGAGACCAAGGTATTGTCAGGGGTGGTTTTTCTGAGTCCTCTCTCCTTGGCTTGTAGATGGCCATCTTCTCCTTGTGCCACCACACGGCCTTCCCCATCCATGCCTGTCTGTGTCCTTATCTTCTCTTCTGGTAGCAACACCAGTCATATTGGATTAGCACACACCCTGATGACTTTATTTTAACTTAACGGCCTTTCCAAGGTTCTGTCTCCAAATACGGTCACACTCTGAGGTACTTGGGGTTAGAACCTCAACATATAGATTTGTGAGAGACTCAGTTTAGCACATAACACTGGCCCAAGTCAGGGGGGAAGGGGGCTCTGGCCACTTGGCTTATGTAGTAGAAACCAGTCACCACTTTCTATTAAGACTACTCCCAGTAGGGGCTTCCTCAAGGGAGAATGAGATGCTGATACGAAGGGCAGTGGGTAAGGATCCTGGACAGCCTCAACAAAGGTCCATGATGCCTTCATAATGGAGATTCTCAGAAATAGTAGTAATTGATGAAAACACTTTCTCACTTCTCTTCAATCTTCAAACAAAAGTTATGAGTTTCTCTCCCCCAACCCCAACCCCTGAAATTGTTCAGGCCAAGGTCAGGAAGAGCTCCCAGAAGCCCATGTTGAAAGGACTTCTTGAACTTTCTATAGCACTTAAACACTGTTGACTTCTGCCTCCTTAAAGGTCTCTGCTGCCTGGGCTTCCCTGTTCTCCTCTCTTCTCTAACCCCTCCTACACAATCTCCTTCGTCAGCTGTTCTTCCTTTTCACACCCTGCAAAAGTTGCTGTGTGCCAAGTTTCTGCCATTGCTCCCTTTCTTCTCCTGCCCCTCCCTCCCATCCCCTCTACTTCCCTCCCTCACTGGACCTCCCCCTTTTTTTCTGACTCAATAGTCTGATCATCAGAGAGATCTTACCCATACTATATCTGAACCTAGGCTCTCTGGACGGGCTTCATATGAAATGTCCTAAGTTATAGGGAAACTTGGGGTGCCTGGGTGGCTCAGTGGGTTAAAGCCTCTGCCTTCGGCTCAGGTCATGATCCCAGGGTCCTGGGATTGAGCCCCACATCCGGCTCTCTGCTCTGCAGGGAGCCTGCTTCCTCCTCTCTCTCTGCCTGCCTCTCTGCCTACTTGTGATCTCTGTCTGTCAAATAAATAAATAAAGTCTCTAAAAAAAAAGTTATAGGGAAACTTATGTGTATAGTTATTTGCATTTTTTCTTAGTAAAAGGACAAAACCTGTTATCAAAAGTTTAAAACAGCATGTTGATGCCTTCTAAATCTTGTCTTTTGTCCAGACCTGCCTTCTGAGTTCCCAGGTCATATACCCAACTGCCTACTCAGAATCTGCACCTAAGATCATAATTACCTCCAGCTTAATAATGTCAAGAGCTAAGATCATTATCTGCCCCCTAAAGCCTCCTCCTCTTCCTTTATTTCTTATGTCCATGAAATGTAACACCATCCATCCCGCTAGCCCAGACCCCTCCTTCTCTATGACACTCAGAGCCAATCACTCATCCAGATCCTGTCCTTTCTCCGTTCTTCACAAGTCTCTTAGAGGCTTCCATGGCATTTCCACTTCTTTAACAGGGAGCCCCCTCTTGGCTACGCTGTTAAAATAACTTCCCAACATTTCCCTCCACCTTTGATCTCTCTCCTCTCCAATTTATTTACTGGACTGGTAGCAGAGTAATTAGTATAAAACTTAAAACTGATCATGTCATTCCCCAGCTTAAAATGTTGATGACTGCTTTTACATTCTATAAAAATTATTCTGAGAGAATCTAAGACGGCACCAACTGTTCACCAAGACATACAAAGTCCTTCATGATCACTCCATAGATACTAAGGACCAAGTACGTTGTAGGCACTGTGCCAAATGCTGGAGGTACAATATGAACAAGAGGAACAGATTCCCTGCCCTCAAAGACCTTCCTGAAATTTGATGATACCACAAAGGAAAAGCAAAGCTCGGGAGTACGGAGATAGGGGGTGTCACAACTTCATTTGGGTCACCAGGGAAGGCCGTCAGCTCCTAGCCTGCACTTCTTTTTTTTTTTTTTTAAGATTTTATTTATCTGAGGGGGAGAGAGAGAGAGAGCACAAGCAGAGGGAGCAGCAGGCCCAGGGAGAGGGAGAAGCAGGCTCGCTGCTGAGCAGGGAGCCAAGCAAAGCCGGGCTTAATCCCAGGACTCTGAGATCATGACCTGAGCCTGAGCGGAAGGCAGAGGCCCAACTGACTGAGCCACCCAGATGCCCCATCCTTAACCCTTTAGCTAGTGCTCCTCCTTTGTGGTTCTCACTACTCTGGTGGAGCTATCCCCAGCTCCGCAAACACGCCAGCCTGCTTCACCCCATCTTTGCGCATGCCTCTCTGTTTGCCTGAAATGCCTTTCTCTCAAAGCTTTCCTGCCAAACATACAATTATCTTTTTTTTTAAAGATTTTATTTATTTACTTGACAGAAAGAGATCACAAGTAGGCAGAGAGGCAGGCAGAGAGAGAGGGGGAAGCAGGCCCCCTGCTGAGCAGAGAGCCCGATGCAGGACTCGATCCCAGGACCCTGAGATCATGGCCTGAGCCGAAGGCAGAGGCTTAACCCACTGAGCCACCCAGGAGCCCTCATACAATTATCTTTTGCGATCCAATTAAAGTGTTCTCTCTCCCAAGTGGACCCGTCCCACAGATGCCTTCTTTATGCACAAACAGAATTTTGTAAATATCCTCATAGTCCTTATGGCACTGCAAGTGCTTATCTGCTGGTCTCCCTGCACAGCTGTGAGCCCCAGGCGGATGAAAACTGGCCTGGTAATCTCAGAACCTGGTGCGGTGGCTGGCATTTCAGTGTTGAAGGGAAAGTAAGGGGAGAAAAGAAGGGGGAGGGGAAGGGCGCCTGGGTGGCTCAGTCAGTTAAGCATCTGCCTTTGGCTCAGGTCATGATCCCAGGATCCTGGGATCCAGTCTCACCTGGGGCTCCTTGCTCAGTGGGGAGACTGCTTTTCCCTCTGCCTGATTCTCCCTCTGCCTGCCATTCCCCATTTGTGCTCTCTCCCTGACAAATAAATAAATAAAATCTTTCAAAAAAAGAAAGGAGAGAGGAGCTAGACCAAGAACATCTGTCCTTTAAAAGCCGTGCATTTTAGCTACCCCATAAAATTAGCCCTTGCCACCCCACGCCAAGCTGAGGCTGGCTCAGTAAGCCTTATGAAAACCTTCAGAGTGCTCCCCACTCTCACAGTCCTCCTGGGGCTCCCTCATTCCTCTGTAGCTGACAGTTCCTCCGTGCACATGAAGACCACAGAGAGAAGATGAGTCAGAGTAGACCATAAAACTGCAGAGAAGGCAAACTAAAGGGAATGCCACGGACCGCAAGCCACGTGCGAGAAAACCATGCAGAACTGCGAAGAACAGAGGGCGGGGGGAGTCCTCCTTCAGCCCCGGGGTGGGGGCACTCTCCGGGCCTAGGTTACCCAGAGAAGCATCCTGTGCTGTAGCGTGGGGCTTCACGTTGTCGGATGCTGGCCTGCATTTTGCTGGATGTAAATGCGTCTCTTAAGAGGGAGCACTAGAAGGGCGCCTGGATGGCTCAGTGGGTTAAAGCCTCTGCCTTTGGCTCAGGTCATGATCTCAGGGATCCTGGGATCGAGCCCCACATCAGGCTCTCTCTGCTCAGCAGGGAGCATGCTTCCCACCTCTCTCTGCCTGCTTCTCTGCCTACTTGTGATCTCTCCCTCTCTCTGTCAAATAAATAAATAAAACATTAAAAAAAAAAAAAAGAGGGCGCCTGGGTGGCTCAGTGGGTTGGGGCCTCTGCCTTCGGCTCACATCATGATCCCAGACTGGGATCGAGTCCCGCATTGGGCTCTCTGCTCAGCAGGGAGCCTGCTTCTCCATCTCTCTCTGCCTGCCTCTCTGCCTACTCGTGATCTCTGTCTGTCAAATAAATAAATAAAATCTTTAAAAAAGAAAAAAAAGAGGGAGCCCTAGAAGGGATGCCTGGTTCCCAGTCCAAGTGGATCCTAACCAGACAGCTAACTATGGGGGAGGGGCTGCCGCAAGAAGTGGGTAGATTAAGGGGTGCACCAATGATCTCTACTAGGAGCAAAACAGAGCAACATGAAATCCTGAGAAATGGTTTTCATATGATTTTGGAGTGGACAGGGGCATTGGTCCCAATAAGGGGTCAGCAGACACCCGTGCCTGCCCCTTCTCCCCTCTACCGCTGCCAAATGTCACATCGGTCTGCTGTTTACCTCCTGGCCATTTCCAAGGCTGTTACAAGTGAGACCTGTCCCTGCTATCCAGGAGCCCACTGGAGCAGTGGCAAGGTCAAGCAGAGCCCTTTGATTTTCTGCCTGCCACCTAGATTTACACAAAGTGGGGAGGAGGAGGGTACAGAGGTGCGCGTGTTGGGAGGAGGGTGGGTCTGGGGGGCACAGAACTGGTTCCCGGTCACAGCACCTCTGCCTTTTCCAGCAAAGAGCTCGGGCCAGCCCAGGCCCAGTGGGTCCCTGAGGGGCTGAGCTCGCCTGAGCTGCTGTGACTCAGCTCAGCCCTGGTAACCGTGGGTTGAAGGTAAAAGGCTCCTGTTCTCTCCTCCCCGCTGCCCTTCCCTCCTCTCCTCCTTCCCTGCCTTCCCTGCAACCGGTGACGTTGCCCCCTCCCAGGGCCCTATTCCTTCCCCACTGCCTGGGTTTCCTTTAACAGAGGATGTGAACCTCATGGTCAAATTCATGCTAAGAAGTGCACTGCAGATCCCAAGGCACGTGCATTTTGAATTTTGAAAAGTATGCTGGTGCAGATAACGCTCGAGGGCGGGACGCTCTCTGGCATCTGCAGATTTACAAGGATGCAGGTGGGTGCCGGCTGGATGGAGCCAGGCCCAGGTAGTGACAAGTTCTGAGGTACAACCAGAGATCGCTCAGTGAAGGTTCTCCCCTCTTGAGTCTGGTCTCCAGGGTCCTGATATCTTGTTTTTGTTGCTGAGTGGATGCAAATCCATAGGTGGGGGGAAATACCTTGAGATGTACTAGGAAGCATTCTCACAGACTCTGTGTCACTGAATCCCTGCGGGGTGGGGGGAAGTGGGGAACACTCCACTTTGGCTTCTCATCCAGACTTTTTTCTTACCCTTCCTGCCCTATCGTGGGGCTCACTTGCCAGAATTATGGCTCAGAAATCAGATGACATTCTGGGAAAAGGAACCTAGAGAGTAATGAGCTGGGGGGTGGGGAGAAAGCCTATTTACTTCCTCTCTTCAAGGGAGGTGCATGTGTCCCTCAAGGGCTCAGTGTATCTGCGGTGACTTGTTCGCTCTGGTGTGGCAGCATGTGGCAGCTGCTGCCCTCAACAGCTCTGCTGCTTGTAGGTGAGTCAGAGTCACTGGGGCTGAGAGAGAAGCTCGAGCGGCCCTGGGTTCCGCGGGCCCACTTTTCAGGCCAGGGAGGGTATCCCTCCCAAGGAATAGGACCCCTTACAGCACAGCATGGAGAGGTCTCCTTGGAGGTCCCAGGACAAACCACTGGGGGTTAGAGATGAGAACTCCCGCTCAGATTTGGGCATAACCAGAAAGTGAAAGGGGCCTGGGAAGTCTCTCTTACTTCACGCTGCTGGGGCTCAGTTTCCCTATCTGTACACTGAAGACTATGGACCAGATAGAGGGTCCCGAAGTTCTGTCTCTTCCGTTCTGACATCCCTGGGTTCCCCTCTAGGACTTCTCATTTCCACCCTTTGCGGAGGACTTGGATTGAGGCAGTGTCTCTGGCTTGATTCAGGGAGATTCAGTCTTACCTTTGTTTTGAGCGTTTGAACAGGGACTGAGGAGGAATGGAGGGTGCTGAAAGCAGGGGTGTGGGTGGAAAGCAGGACAGGAGGCACAGACCCCGGTGACCAGAAGGCAGGCAGCGGGAAAGCTAGCCGCTGTACATATCTTGATTCTTGGCGACACAGGCTCTCAGGGCAGGGCTGGCAGGGCAATGTACACTCCAGCTGCCTGATCTACGCTTCTGCTCAATATTTGTTTCACCGTTTTGTCTTGCAGTTTCTGCCAGCACGCAAGTTGGTGAGTCCGCTCTGTGGTCTGGGATGGATGGAGGGAGGTGTGCAGTGTAACAGCCATGGAACCTCGGGCAATCTGTACCGCGTGGGAAACTGCTGGCTTCGGGGTGTCAGGGGGCACTTGCCCAGTACAGTCGGGCTTGGCCCTAGGCTTCTCTGGTTCATTTTCCTCAGGTTAGTGAGAGGCCAGAAATAGGGCTAAGTCCCTTGAAGCCAAGATGCTCTAAGTCTGAGTCACCGACCACGGCAGAGTTGCCAATGTGGGCTCGCTCTGGCTCTGAGCCTCCCCAGAAATGCCAGTGTAGGACCCCCCCCCCCCCGCCCTAACCCACCTTCTCTTGGCTCCTCAGCAGACCTCTCAAAGTCTGTGGTAGTCTCGGACCCTCCAGGCAATAGGGTCCTCACGTGGGACCGTGTGACTTTCAAGTGCCAGGGAGCCAATCCCTCTGGGGACCATTCCACCCAGTGGCTGCACAATGGGACCCTCATCTCAAGTCAGACCAGCTACGTCATCGAAGCCGCCAGCATTGAAAACAGCGGCGAGTACAGGTGCCAGAAGGGCCTCTCCGAGCTCAGTGACCCCGTGCAGCTAGAAGTCCACACGGGTGAGTGGGTGATGGGGAAGGGGGGACTCACCAATAAATGGTGAAAGCGGAAGACTTGAGAAGAGCTGAGTCCTGGGGGTTAAAACTGAGATGAGATGACCTGCGGCCCCCCTGAATTACATCACCCTCGTAGTCTTAGCCCCAGGCAGGCCTGAGGCCAAATGTCAAAAGTTGGCACCTAATGGACTCAGAACTCTGCAGGGCACAGTCCCCGCAATCACCGTCCCCATAGAATGAACCCCAGGGAATGGCGTCACCTGAAGGTCAGGCTGTGCCCTTAATGCTCTCTCATATTTATTGAGTAATTAATGAATCTGTTCTTATGACCTTCGTCTCCTTCTGACTCCCAGATGCATATGTTCTAAGTGACCCTCCAAACCCTGCTTGGTGGCCCAAGGTCCTTTCTACCTCTCTGTCCCCATCAGTACCACCCTCAAACTTAAACTTCAGTGCAGGGCACCTGGGTGGCTCAGTTGGCTAAGTGTCTGCCTTCAGCTCAGGTCATGATCCCAGGGCCGCAGGATCAAGCCCCACATCGGGCTCTCTGCTCAGTTGGGGCACCTGCTTCTCCCCCTCTCTGCCCTCCTACCTGCTTGTGTTTGCTCCCTTGCTCTGTCTCTCTCTTATTTAAAACAAAAACAAAAGTGTAAATCTCCCCACTCAGAAGCAGATGAGGGAAGGGTATCAGACACAGGCTGTGCCTGCTGTCCCTGGAGTCACACCACCCGGCCCTGTACCCGCAGTGTCCCCTCGAAAGCCTAACGGTACTTCAACGGCTGCCTCAGTTGCATGATGTGTATGGGTGGAAGGAGCCTGGAGGGGAAGGAGCCCCTGATGGTGGGGGGCTTGCAAGGGATTTCACAGAACTGGGCCTCTGGCGCTGATTCTTATGGCTCCTTTGCCTCTGACCACCATGTAGCTGACACGGTCCTCCTGCTACGGAGTTCCGGGGAGGAATGTGTGTTCTCTGACTAGGTGAAACATGGCTACCTTTGACCAAATAAGAGGGAGAATTACCAATAAGAAGCAATAGAAAAATCAAGCCTGAGAGCTCTTAGTTTGCCTTGGAGTTTGGTGTAGAAGCTGGCTTTGGAAGTCCCGTCAATGAAGACTGTACTAAGCTATGACCGTAAGCATTAACTTCACCAGGAGAAATTCTTGACTGTCTTTTTTTTTTAAAGACTTTATTTACTTATTTGAGATAGAGAGAGCATAAGCAGATGGAGAGGAAGAAGCAGGCTCCCCTCTGAGCCAGGAACCAGATGCAGGACTCAATCCCACGACCTTGGGATCATGACCCTAGGATCATGAACCAAGCCAAAGGCAGCTGCTTTACTAACTGAGCCACCTCGGTGTCCCTACTGTTCTGTTCTTATTACAAAAGTCATTTGGGTTCAATTTCTAAAATATATTTGGGTTCTAAATTGGGCTCAATTTCTAAAATATAGAAAAATAAAAGGGAGAAAACTAAGATGACTGTAGTCCTGTCCCTCGGAGTAAAGCCCTGCTAATGTGTAAGCACATTTTCTTTTTCTTTTTTCTCTACTTATCTGTTTCTTGTATTCTGTCTTTCTAACTCAGCTTTGTCTCATGAATGTTTTTCTTGTGTCATTTTAAAATGTATCTGCAATGCCATCTTTAATTATTTCGGTCAGCTTCCTGACCGTGACTTTGTGTTTTCTCGGGGTGAACTCCGGTTACATGGCAAGACAGTCCTGGTGATATAGGATTTTCTGTCTTGAAGTTTCTGCTCAGTGATGAATCTGGCCTCGTGGAGGCCCTGGAGCCCTTCAGAACGGACCAGCTACCATGAGCACTACCGGTCATGCCCTGCTTTCCTCTCCTTGACTTTCATTCTGAGTTGTGCCTCGAAGTTTCTGTAGCCACTTCAGGGGACACCCAATGACCTTATTCCCACAACTATCTATTCCTTCTGAAGTCTACCCTTCCTTTATTTTTTTAAAGGATTTCATTTATTTATTTGACAGAGAGAGAGAGCGCGCGCACACACAAGCAGGCAGGGGGAGAGGGAGAAGCAGACTCCCCGCCGAGCAGAGAGCCTAAAGTGGGGCTCGATTCCAGGATCCTGTGATCATGACCTGAGCTGAAGGCAGACGCTTAACCCCCTGAGCCACCCAGGTGCCCCTCTACCTTTCCTTTAATGGAGCAAATCATCATTTCCTCTCTCTCTCTCTCTCTTTTTTAAGATTTATTTATTTATTGAGAGAAAGAGAGCATGTGCATGCATGGGTTGAGGAGGCAGAGGGAGAGAGGAGAATCTCCAGCAGACGCCATGCTGAGCGTGGAGCCCGATGCGGGGCTCCATCCCACGACCCTGAGGTCATGACCTGAGCCAGATCCAAGAGCTGGACATTCAACCAAGAGAGACACCCCACCCTTCGGGGCTCCACAAATCATCATTTTCAAATGCAATGTTTACTCTTTGACCTAGAACTTATGGTGGCTGCTCCTTACATAGCAAACCCCAGGGCAACCCTAAGGACCCTGTGATGCAAGTTCTCCTGCAGGGTCCCGTGGGCATTCTCCCAAAGCAAGCTCTGCAGGGATGGTTCCCAGGCCAGCTCTCTGTGACGCCCTAGGATCTGGGTGTTGAGTGTCCCCTTCCCGCTGAAGCCTCCTGGGCCTGTGGTCTCTGTGTCTTTCAGACTGGCTGCTGCTCCAGACCCCTCAGCGGGTGTTCCAGGCAGGGGACCCCATCCAGCTGAGGTGCCACAGCTGGAGGAACATGTCCGTCTGGAACGTCCAATACTTCCAGAATGGAAGAGGCAGAAAGTTTTCTTATAATAATTCTGAGTTCTACATCCCAGCAGCAAGAAGCGAACACAGTGGCTCCTACTTCTGCAGGGGGCTTATGAGAAGGAGAAATGTGTCTTCGGAGGCTGTGGACATCATCATTCAAGGTAAGAGCTGTGCAGCCTCGAGGGTCTGGGACCCCCGGGCAGGAAGTCTGCATTTGCAGACTTTGTGAAGATCAGTGGAGAGGAGATTCTGGACTGTTCCATAGGCTTTTTTGACAAGGGGTTCTGAGGGCTGTCGTTGACTTGGCACGAACAGAAGCCCCATTTCCTGCCCCATAAGTACACCTGTCCCACCTTACCCCGATCAAACCATGTCCACAAGATTCTGTGTCCCTACAGTGCTGACCCATCTTTGCCTGCCCTCCTTCCTCTCCAAGCCTCAAGTCCTAGCCAAGAGCCAACCTGGTGAGCGCCCCTCACATGCTCACAGAGAGGCCATAGAAACCGGGTCCTGGCTCTGCTGTTCATTAACCACGTGATAGCGGGTAAACCAGTAGTCTCTCTGAGTCTCAAGTTCCCTTTCTGTAATGTAACAAAGTTGAGACGACATTTATCGGGCAAGTTTCAGTGTGCTGGACACTGCGCTAAGTGCCTCTTTCCACGCACCCAGTTTGACCGTCCCGGTGACCCCTTACCACAATGGTATGAGGTTATTGGTGTGAGTCTACTTTACAGATGAAGTAACTGTAATGGAGTGGGGGAAAGCGGAGGGGCGTTAATGGGTCTCTAAGATCACACCAAAGATTCAAAGACCTTTATATTTATTTAACCACTAGATAAAAGGAAAGAACTGGACAGATGCCAAATTTCCTGCCTTAACAACTGTCATTTTTCTCCTCCCTCTTCTTCTCCCATTAGGTCCACCGGTTCCGTCCACCTCAACACTCCTCCCATTTTGGCCCCATATCCCTTTAGCCGTGGTGATAGCACTCCTGTTTGCCGTGGACACGGGACTATATTTTGCCTTGCAGAGAGACCTTCATAACTCAAAGCAGGCCTGGAAAAACAGCAAAGTCTTCTGGAAACAGGGCCCGTAAGGACAAATGGGGGCAGTAAAGCAGCACCTCTGAGCCTCTTTCTGGACTCACAATCCCATCCTCCCCACTAGGCAGCTCTGGGAGCAGCAGGAAAACCACACCTCAGGGTCTAGGCTGAGGGTCCTCCTCTCAACTCCATTTTCTCTTGGTCTCTGCTAGAAAGGAAAGGTCTGTGATCTCAGAGGCCAACCATGAAGCCTCAGCAAGCAGACAGAGTGCTCAGCCTTGAAGTCTCAAAGCTACCCAGATACTTTTTCTGCCCGACTCTCTGTCACAGCAAAGCCACATGCCGACTCTGGATGGTGACCCGATGTCTGAACTAGTTCTTAAATAACAGGATAAGGAGATAAGAGAATTATGGCCGAGGACCAGCTGGGTAGTGGTCTACATCTGTTGCTCCAGGACGGGTTGCCTTCTAGGCACCCTAAAACCCCTTCCAGACAGATTGTGGGGGCTGTTGAGAGTCTAGCGGAGACAGCACAACCAGCGAAGGGAGTGGTTGAGAAAGAGCAAGGCAGCCCAGGACGGACCGGGGAGCCCCCAGCCTGCACTGTCTTCCTAGAACGAGAGCGGTGGGTGTTGGTACAGAAAAATCACGGGGGTGATGCAGAATTGGTTTTTGGGGGAGCCCCTGTCAAAACTGGGACGGCGTGTGGGTACTTAATGATGAACCACTCTCGATGGCATGAGTAGAAAATGCTCCCAGAAGGGGGTTAGGGATGGGAGGGTCCTGGAAAAGAGCACAGAACAAACTGCGTCCACAGGAAGGAGAGACACATTGCTGCCCCAGAAGAAGAGCAGCGAACAGAGATTTCTCTGGGTCTGAACTGAGAAAGCATGAAGGCAAAGAGCCAATGAGAGCTGCTCGGGAGACAATGGGCGGGGGGGGGGGGGGGGATGAGAACATGTGTGGGCCAGGATAATAGGAATTAGGGAGAGGAGATGAGGGGACTGTCGCCCGCTTTCTGCTTCAGTATTTAATATATAGCTCCAGCTTCACACTATTCATCCGATAAATGCTGGATGCGCTGTACGAAATGTCCTTGACTCTGCTGTGCTGAACTCTGCAACTTGGAAATCCCTCTGCCGGTCAGTGACTGGATTTGGGGAGTGGGGTCACGAGCGTTACTTGTGGGAGAAAGTTTAACTGTCTTTCTGTATTAGAAGCTTTCAACAGAGCATTTCCAGATTCCAATAAAGCATTGAACAAGATCTTGCAGGCTGCTCTCTGAAGAAGGAGAAACCGTGATAATAAGACCCAAATGGTAGAATCCATTTTTCCTCCTGTTGTCTGAAAATCTACCAGGGAAAGGTTGGATAACGAGATCATATCCGCACAGCTCACATGAACCAACCAGTTGCGGACTCACCAATGTTGCTGAGACAACGGGCGAAGGGACTTTTATGGGTGGTGGGTGGTGCGGGATGGGAAGGTGGGTGGCCAGGTGGGTGGCCTAGAGTCAGCTCCCGGCAGATGGTGGGCAGGAGAAGGCACCCCCAGGAAGGAGATAGGGGCCTGGACAGAGGCATAGGGTCAGTCTCATTGTGTGGGCTATGAGCTATACCCCAACACGATTGAAACTTAATCTCTGAATATTACATGAGATCCAGACATGAGGCAAGTGCATCAGGAAACCCCAGACGTCCAACTCACATCTAGGGTGCCTGGGTGGTTCAGCAGGTTGGTGTCTGCCTTGGGCTGAGGCTTTCCGCTCAGCCGGGAGTCTGCTTCTCCCTGTGCCCCTCACCCTGCTAGCTTGCTCTCTCTCACGCTGTCTCAAATAAATAAAATTTTCAACTCACATTTATTTAGTTCCCGTAATGCCCCGAGCTTGGGTTTAGGTGCCAAAGATGGAGAGCTGAACAACACGAGGTCATTCCTGGGGGAGCTTTGGTTCCAGGGAGAAAGGTGGGGAGGAGAGAAGGAGGAACAGGCTCGGTTTCCCGGTGCGAAAGGACGAGTAAGGGTTTAGCAGGCAAAGGGGACAGACGCCGAGGGTCTATGGGCAGAGGTTCAAAAGCCAGAAGAGGACTCAAGAAAGTAGGTTCGCTGTTTTCGAGGGTAACGAGCCCGGGAGGGAGAGGAGCGAGGTCAGGGCCGGATCACCAGAGGCCCTGCCTTCCACGCTGAGGGGAGCCCCGCCGGCCGAGCAGGCCCTGGGGGACTTCAAGCAGCACAGGTCTGCGTTTTAGAACAGGTCTGAAGGCGCTCTGGCAGCTGGAGAAAGGAGGGCAGAGGGCGTGAAGACTGGGGACCCCCGCCAAAGCCAGGCAGTGGCTGCAGAACCCGACGCGGGAGTGGTGAGGTGCTCGCAAGGCGGCCTCCCCGGGCGCGGGTCCGCAGGGACCGGCGGGACTGAGGGCCCAGGCTCCGGCCGCGCCTGTCTCCGGAGTCAGGAAACCCGCGCACGAAGGCCCGCAGGCTCAGACGCGCTACCGAATTCGCCTCCGGCTCATCTGGACGCGTCTCTTTTGCTCGCAAACATTCTGAAAACACCAGTTTCACGGGCCCTTTTCGTAGAACCTGACTCAAGCCGCTAAAAGTCTCGCTACCGACCGCGGGCGGCAGCGTGAGAACCCCCCGCCTCCGCGCCCCCGCCCGAGAGGCACACCCCGGGGGTCAGGGGTCAAAACGCTCGGGCCCCGTCCCTGGGTGGGCTCGAACCACCAACCTTTCGGTTAACAGCCGAACGCGCTAACCGATTGCGCCACAGAGACAGGCGGGAATAGGCGCCTCTGCCAAGTCAGTTCACCGCAGAGAGGTTCGTGCCGCTTCCTCCCGCGCCCCAAACCCGGGCGGGGGCGGGGGCGGGGGCGGGGCGGCCCCAGGGAAGCCGGGCGCTCTCCGCGCTGGCTCCGGCCTACCCCTGGGCCGCCGCGGGCTCCCCGACCGGCCGCGCAGCCGGAGCAGCCGACACCGAGGCTCCCCGCGGGCTCGCGCGTTCGCTCGGATTTGCCCCGGGAAGCGCCGCCAACTCCCCCCGATCCGGCCAGTTAGTGCGTCCGCGTCAGCCTGTTACTGTGAATATTTGGACACGGCACCGCGCGCCCCGCAGCGTGAAACGCTGACGCAGCCGCAGAGCGAGGCCACCGCCGACCCCGGCCGGTCCGAAGGTCTCCGCGAGCGCCTGGGGCCGCGGACGGACGCGAAGCTTCTCCAGGCCGTGACTTGGGGACTTTCCCACCGAAGGATCCGGATCCAAACATCCGAGGGCAGGGACCCCGCACCCAACACCACCAGCCCCGGGATCCTGGTCGGGGCGGGGCCTCCCCTTCGCTCCTGCCCGGGGGAAGCTCCTCTTCCGGCTCTTGGCGCGCGCGGCAGCCTCGGGCGCACCCACCCCCGCCGCCGTTCCGGGCCGCGCCCCGGCGCACACAGTGTGAGGAGGGTCCGGGGGCCCCTCCAGCCTCCGCCCAGAACCTCCTCTTCCTTCCGCGCCGCCACCCTCTCCTCGGTGTGTGTGTGTGTGTGTGTGTGTGTGTGTGCACGAGTGTAGACGGAGGGGGATGTCCACCGTGTGTGTGTGTGTGTGCACGAGTGTAGACGGAGGGGGATGTCCACCGTGTGTGTGTGTCTCCGATAAGTTCGCCAAATGATCTCCGCATTGAGACTACCTTTTTTCTTGCAACTTTACAGAAGTTTGTTTTAAAATGTTCTTTACTTTATAAAATTATGGTGAGGATAGGTGATAGTTGGGGCTGTGGTTGTTTTACAAATTTCCTAATTTGGCAAAATAAAAAGTTGGCAACTCTGCACTGATCACCAACATGTTACGGGAAATTTTACTCATCTAAGGAGTCCAACTTTAGGAACCTCTACTCTTACCTTCCCCTCTTTTGTTGGACTGGCAGCAGGAATTAAGAATTCCTTTGCAGTCTTTGCAGTTCATTCTAAACACACATACATTTCCTGTGCTTCACTTTGCCTGTACACATAACAGCAACCCAAAAGAAAGCCAAAAACCCCCCAAAAAATAAAAACAAGAAAAATTGAGGCATGGAAAAGAAAGTACAAAATGGGAAGGTGAAATCAATCCAAATATAGCAGTGAAATCACAATATAAAGAAATGGAGAAAATTTGCCAGTTAAAGTGGATTTTTTAAAAACATATTTTATCCTGTTTTAGAAAAATAACATTAAGACATTAAAAAGAACCAGAAAGCTTGAATGAAAAAGAATGGAAAGAGATATGCCAGGAGTAGCTAACAAAAAAGAAGTTGGCTTATGGCTATATCATCTCAAACAAAATAAAGTTTAAGAAATAATGCATTATGGGATTGAGACAGCCATCAGATGATAATAAAAGATTAAACTTGTGACGACCACATAATAATTCTAAAAACATATGTATCTAATAAAACAGCATTAAAATATAAAAGCAGGAACTATTTGACCTGCAAGGGAAGATTGACAAATTCATTTACAGTGACTCTTTGAGTTCTACAGTGAGAGATTTCAACATATTACTTTCAGCCTTCAATAGGTCAAGCAGAGAAAAAAAAATTAAGCATATAAACACAGTAAGCTTGGTTTAATAAATATTTACAACTCTGCAACCAATAATTTTTGGTTACACATTCTTCTCAAATGCTTATGGAACATTTGCAAAATTTGACTTTATATGAGGCCGTAAAACAAGTCTTAACGTGTGTCATGAAATTGGCACTATATAGAACATAATTTTTGAACATAATGCAGTTTAACTCAGAAATCAATGACAAAATACCTTTTAAAACTCTCACATATATGGAAAATTAAAAACCTGTGTTTTTTAAGCACCCCATGGATCAAAGAGAAATTGAATGGAAATTGAAAAATATTTAGATTGAATAATAATAAAAATATAACACACCCATATTGTGGATTGCTCAAGGTTTTACATGTGTTCTAGGGAAAAGGAACATTATACCAACCTTTAGTGTTTAGCACATGTATTAAACAGTATTTTCTATTAAATATATCTGTTAGAAAAAAAATAACAGTCAACTTTTGGAATGCAATTAATCCTGTTACAAGAAGGGAAATATACAGGCAATAACATTCTGATTGGTCAGGGCCATACCAGCTAACTCTCCCTCAGAAAGAATCATCTTCTAGGGTCTGCTTTGGCTCTCCCTGGACACCCCAGAAAGCCAGTCCCCATACCACTGTGGGCCAACTCTAGGAAACTCTATGTGGGCACTTCCCAGAGGCCACTCATTGCCTCCCAACCTGCAGGTTCAATTTAAGCCAACCTACTGCGAGTCCTGGTTATAGGTCCCTGTCCCTGTTTGTCTCCCAGGACAGGGCTACCTGAACCCTGGTCCATTGAACAAGAGCCCAGTGTCAATTTGCCCTCCCCCAAGACTGTGGCTGCCTACTACCACTCAGTACTACTCTGTGGTCACCCTTGCTTGGGGCCTCTTGTGGGAACTGAAGCCTCCACCCAAACTTGGTACCAAGAATCAGGAAATAACAGAGAGCAGGCGCATCAGCCAAGTGTTGTGGCCTTTGCTGGTACTGGTGGCTGGCCTGTGGTAGGAGGGAGGCTGTAAGGCCAACCGGGCCATGGGTTCAAAGATGAGTGAGGGGCAGGCACCCCTTTTCCTCAACTATATCATATTTTACCTTCAATTCATGGGACAAGGTTGTCTTTTTTTTTAACCTCAAACATCCTCCCAACCATTAATAATTGTCTTAGGAAGAAAAGGATAATTAATGCTTACACATTGCCAGCTACCATTCTAAACATTTATTAACTCATTTGAGAATTATAATTATCGTCATTATTCCTTTTCCCATATGAGGAAACTGAGACAGAGAACCAGGATTCAAAAATAGGCAACTCCACAGAGTCCCTGCCTCACAGCTGTACTATGGTGCCAGCCTGATGGCTATGGCCAAGCTAATTACACATACTATTCCAATAAACAATCATTGTGTAATAGAGAAAACAGACGTATAAAACCCTCAGACAATATTTTTTTAAGATTTTATGTATGTATATATGTATTTAGAGTACCATGGTCGGGGGGGGGGGGTACTGAAGGAGAATGAGAGAGAGAGAGAACCCCAAGCAGACTCCCTGCTGAGCTCAGAGCCCCATGGGGAGCTTGATCCCACCATCTCAAGATCACCACCCGAGCCAAAATCAAGAGTCAGATACCCAACTGACTCAGCCACCCAGGTGCTCCACAGTTAATATTTTAAAGGCTAGAAAAAAAAATGTATTACAGCTGCTGATTCAACAGAAGATGATGAAGGATTCAGTATCGCTAATACCTATCCTTCCCTAATTTCAGGGAAAAAGTCACCTAATGGCTATCACCCTATTGGAAAGAAATTGCAGGTAGTTGTTAGAGTTCCCCGTGTTAAACCAGGGTTCAGATAGAGGCATCATTTAGCTAGTGACAGCTGTATCAAACAAAACCAACAATTATTAAAAATCAAATATTTAGGAGATGATTTGGAAGGTTGACATAGTATTTCCATTACAACTTACATTACTTGGGAACCAGTTTTATGAGATACATAAACACACATTTATCTATCTATCTATCTATCTAAGGACTAATATGGAGTAGATGAAACACATAATCCTGCAACTATGTAAAATCTTCTGAATACCATTCATGGCCACATGTGTCAATATGAATGAATCCTATAAAAATAATATTTAGTTAAAAAAAAAAAAAGGCCACTGAGTGGCTCAGTGGGTTAAGCGGCTGCAGACCATGATCCAGGGTGCCGGGATCAAGCCCCGCATCAGGCTCCCTGTTCAGCAGAGAGCCTGCTTCTCCCTCTCCCTCTGCCTGCTGCTCTGCCTATCTGTGCTCTCTTTATCTCGCTAATAAATAAATAAAATCTAAAAAATAATAATAATTTAAAAAACGAGTTGTGAAAGAATATGTACCATCTGATACCAGTTACATAAATTTTTAAAGTGTAAAAATATAAATATATATATATTTGATAATGCATACACATGTATTGAAACTATTACAAAAGCCAAAGAAAGAATATACACAAAATCCAGAATAAGGGTTGCTCCTTAGTGGGAGAGAGACACCAGCTCTAGAGAGATCACTTAGATTGCTTCCCATTCAAGGATGGGCACACAGTAGGGTTCTTAATCACAAGCAACAGAATCTACTCTAGCTTATTTAAATACAAAAGGATTTAGGGTTAGGGTTAGGGTTAACCCTTATCTGGAGGGCTTTGCCCTTCATGGAGGGGTTAGCCTCTGTAAGGGGCTAAAGGGCTAACAAGGTTAGCCCTTTATGGAGGGCTACAGATAACTCACCAGGCATTGGGAAGCCTGAAGAAAGAGACTCAAGGCTGACTTCCAGGAATAACTCCAGGAACTATTCTGTATACAAGGTTACCAGCTATCTGGCAAAACTGCTACAAAATAAATTACAAAGTTTCTGCTGCTTCCAGTCTCGGCTCTACAACAAAGTTGCATTGGCCCCTATTTACCCCTATTTACCGTCTAAAATTGGATCTCTGTGTCTCTCCATGTAACTCAGTTACATATCAAAATCTCACTGAAGTACATCCGGTTGGTGAAACCGAAGTCATAACCAGAACCCCAGCTGCAGAAAAATCTAGAAAATGTCATTTTTAGCTCCCCAGCCTCAACAGCACAGGAAAGTAAACCAGAATAATACTGGAACAGGTGTTGAGCAAACCAACCCACATCTCTACTACAGTGAGTAAACTGGAAAGTAAAAATAAAATAAAACCAACACCAAATTAAAATATAAGCAGAGCATGTTCCCACCTCTGCCTCTAACATAGAGAATGAGGGGATGAAAAGTTCTAAAGAAATACGTTGTCATGGGCTAGGGTGGGTATATTCTGATAAACTGTGGCAAGGGTCTGTGCCTGTTTTTGTTCTTAAAAGACAACCTGGGAGTGGGGAGAAGGAAGGGCTCCAGGTCCATGTGTTGGACTCCTCCCAAATTCCTGTGGAAAAGATCCCAATGGTGTAACAGAGGAAAGTTTATACCATCCCATTGACCCACAGTATCTAAGAGAAAGTTTGCCATCTACTGGGTTCATGATAAACAGCTCACAATCCAAGTGGAGTCAAAACTGTCTTGGAAATCAGAGTGGGACATCATTCCCGGAATTGAATATCAAAATCATGAGCAAGGAAAGACAAGAAGGGACAGCAGCATAAACGAACACAAGCCATTGGCTCCTAGTCATTCACAATATCCAAGAGGAAGCTTGATATCTTCTGGTTTCACTATTGTCTCATGGACCCAAGCTAGGACTAGAGTCAATTATGTGTTTTGCTTTGTTTGAGAGGGATGGTTGGATTAGTAGCCGTCAATGATGCAATTTCAAATCAGTGGTTGAGGGATGGGCTAGTCAATGAATTGAATGGAGAACCATCAGGTAGAGGGTTGGGAATAGAGTTATATAAACTTACCCCATGTTATATCTCAAAATAATGTCAGAAAGAATTAAAGGGATAATATCAAAAAGCAAAAGGAAATAAAATTACTATAAGGAAAAAAGGGCAAAAACTGATCTGATATTGGGGTGGGGAGGAATTTTCTATATATGAAAAAAAGTTTAAAAACTACCAGGGGAAGTATTTGACTACATGAAAATTAGAAACTTCTGAAGTTCAAAAACGCTATGAATAAAATTAAAAAGCAATCCCAATTTCCATCATGGTGGAGAAGCTTGCAGGATGCTAACCACTCCATAGATGATAACAATTATAAACTTTGAACAGAAAATTTTTTTTTCATCTGTAAGGCACTGGATAGCAATCAAATCAGATTGAAAATAAAGAGCATTCAAGCCCCAGAAGAAGGAATCAAAATGGGTGAGATCCTCATCGTGGCGGCACTCAGACTCAGGGGTGTAAATGAAAACTAGTCTTACTCCCCACGCCTTCAGTGAGGTAGGGCTTAGGGCTGCCAGACTGGATGGAAATTGAAGAAGTCAAACTCAAAAAAGAGATAGACTCATCCGGGAAAACCAAATCTGCAAATCAAGCCCTACTATCTTTGGCTCACCCTTGAACTGAGTATGTACTGACCACAGATTTCACGGAGGCCATCGTGGAAGTAATCGCTGGGGGAGTGAAAGATATCCAGCAGAGATTTCAAGAGCTGGTTCAAAAGCCAGAAAGACACTGTGACAACAAAACTGCTCAAAACCAGGAGATTCCTTAAAGAAATGGTGAGGTGGCCCTTAATACAGCCCAACGAAGCCATTAAAATAGTGTTTTAGACTAGCATTTAATGAATTTAGAAATAGTCACATTTTAAAGGAAACACCCAAGTAGATTAAAAAACGATTTGCACAATGTGATTCCAGCTTTGCATTTAAAAAATGCGGGAAAGCTAAACACACAGCAAAATATTAGTAGGGATTTCCTGTGTGATGGAAATATGGATGCCTCTTCTTTCTTTGTGGTTTGCTTATCTCCCCTATTTTCTACATGGACTATATCTTACTCTTATATTCAGGAAAATCGGTATATTTTTAAAGCATGAGCATATACCGTGTGCCAGCTGCCAGTGCAGGGCACTACTTCCAAGGACTTTAGCCCCAAAGAGTTTTGAAAATTCTTGTCTCCTCCACATTACAGATGAAGAAATCAAAGCGGGGCGGGGGGGGGGAGGGGATGGCTTGAACAAAAGCAAAGAGCTGCTTAAGGGGTGAAAGGACCCGTATTCTGATTGTCAGACTAGTGCTCATTTCTGTTTACTCACCTTCATTGTAGAGAGGCAGCGGAAAGAGCGCAAACTTTTGAGAACGTGAGCTGGCCTCTGCTGGATAGCAATGTACCCGGGAGAAAGAAAGCAGGAGGTAAGTCGTTGGTGTGGGAGAGGGCAAGAAAGAACGTGACAATTTGGAGTACACGGCTCAAGGTAGGGCCCGGATCCTGGAATTCTCTTCCAGTGGGCAGCAAGAAATCATGGGATTGGGAGAAGTTAACGCCCAGGAGCAGGCCTCTTGGGTGAAAGCTTGCTTGCAGGGTTAAGAACCAGGGTCAAAATAACCGTGCCCTCCAGTACTCCTGGCCATCATCCAAGAAACTCACGTGACAACCACGCTCCTAGAGAGAACCTAAAATTATTTAGGAATAACTTTTGTTTCTGCAGTAAGCAAGAATGTAGACCAAGGAAGGGGGAAAAAAAAAGAAAAAAAAAACACCTCTTCTGTCTCCCCGTCGGGGAATCGAACCCCGGTCTCCCGCGTGACAGGCGGGGATACTCACCACTATACTAACGAGGAAAACCGCAGCGCACTTTTGAAATTTATAGTTTAGGAAGTTACTTCTAAGTTGCCGGGACACTGGGCTCCGTGGAAGACGCTGACCGCCGGCAACGCCGTGCCTTTCCTGCCTCGGCTGGCACGTCACAACCGACAAGGAGAGAGCCCTCCGAGTATTTAAATCTTCTTGCAGCCACGTTAAAAAGAAACATGTACTAATTTTAATACCACATCTTATGTGACCCAAGATTTCCAAAATATTGTTTCGACATGTAACTAATATAAAAATATATACAGATTTTTTTTTCGTCCTTGGTTTTCAAGCCAGTACGTATTGCACACTCGCAGACCAGCCCTTTTCAAATCCCGGGCGTTAAATTCCGATTTCAGAACTGGATCGGGACTTCGGTTTCATAACGTTTGCAGTTGAAAAAGTGGATTCCTATACCTAAGTTGCTCCGAGCGTGCTTGAACTTTCTCCAGCCGCGAAATGGGGCATCTCTTTAAAACGTTCCATTTATTGACTTCCAATGATCTGCTCGCTGACGGAGACTCGCGAGTGCCGTTCCTCGGACGCACCCGCTCATGTCCCTCCCGCTCATGCCCCTGCACGCAGGGCGCGGAGACACTCGGTACCCGGACCGGGAGGTTCCTCCGCAGGTGGAAGCGCTCAAAGGCAGGCGGGAACGGCGCGACCGAGAGGAAAGCGCTCAGAGTCCAGCACCGCCCAAACGCAGCTGGGCGGGGAAGCGGGCTCTGCGGCGACAGGCGGAGCCCTGGCGAGGAAGAGCGGCCTCCGCCCTTCCTAGTTTGGGTTCGAGTTTTAAAAAAAACACCCCGCGGTCTCTTCCTGGAGGAAAAAGCGAGATTTGCGTTGGCCGGGAATCGAACCCGGGTCAACTGCTTGGAAGGCAGCTATGCTCACCACTATACCACCAACGCCGACGCTTCCTAGTTCCCGACATTCCATATATAAGGAAAGTGAAGGCGGCGAATTTTTCCGACCCCAGTGTTCTATGATCGCGAAGTGTGTTGAGCCTTCCCTTGGCGAGGACAGACCCTGAAATTACTCCTAGTAGGTCCACCAGCCACCGAGACGGGCTGGGGTTGAGGGTTCTAGGAGCCCCGCGGGAAAGCGGAAGCCTCGCTTGGCGGGGGATTTCCCCCGCCGCCTGCTCTGACCCGCGCTCCCAGCTCCGCACTCGGTGCTCCCGAGCTCTGGATCCGCCCGCTGTGGGATTCGGTACCGGCGATCTGCGGCCGACGGTCGGAGGGAGACCGGCCGGGAAGGGCGCAAGGAAAAACGGCTCTTTACAGTTTAGGATGGTGGAGAAGGAGAAGGGAGGAGTCAGAGACTGTTTTACTTTCCGTACTTTGCCAAGGACCCCGGGGAGAAGTCTAGTTTTAGTTAAAATAATGAAGGCGGCATCGACATGACCTGACGTCAGGCTACCGCCCTGTGGGATAATCTGAAAGTGAAATATGAAAGAGAAAAGCTTCCATGTCAGGATGGCCGAGCGGTCTAAGGCGCTGCGTTCAGGTCGCAGTCTCCCCTGGAGGCGTGGGTTCGAATCCCACTTCTGACAAAGCTTTTTTTTTTTTTCTTTCCCCTTCTCACTTTGTTCCAAACAACAAATACAATGGAATTCATGGAGAAAGGAGCATTGCTTAATCGACACCTTTTTGCCCTGCGTATCTGTATATGAACATATGCTTCATTGTGACTTTGGAACTGAATCAATTTTTTTTCTGTGTTGTAGGCAGGAGAGGTCTATGAAATCAAAAAGCAGTTGAGACTCAGACCTATACCTAACTATGAAAAAAATTTGAACACTTTCTATGTGCCAAGCACACTAAGGTAGGCAGATATCAAACTGTCCTCGGACTGAACAAGGAAAAGCTCTTAACTCAGATCCCTTCATTTGCTAGCTTGGCCGGAGTCTTCTAATGCTCAAACAGTAGTGTCAAACTGTGGTGGACCTCACAGTTCCCACCATCGTGCCCCGCCCACTCCTACTGTTGCAGGGTGGACTGGGGAGACCCCTGGGCCCAGAGGCCGCTGCCAAGGCAGTCCCCGGTCCCTCAGATGTGGACGGAGGCTCTTAGTTTTATGACAAGAGAAAAATTCAGGGAGAGACCTTGGTGGTTGAGCGGTGAAAGTGGAGTTTATTAAAGAGAAAGAGTGCACTCTAGAGATGTGAGAGCGGGAGTGCTCAGAGGAAAGTTGCGCTCAGAGTTCGGGTCTCTTCTATTGACAGTTGTTAACCAGGGAGTCGAGTCTTTATCAGTTGGGGAGATTTCTTTGGGAGCAGGGTTTCCGTCCTTTGCTCCCTTACTTGGTCAGTTTCAGGCCTTCTTTGTTTTGGACCTGTCTGGCTTGATCTGGCTTTCCTGTGGCTTTAGTTTTGGAATGCTGCCAGGCCAGGTGTCTGACTTTCCTCATAGCTGACCCTGACTCCTTTGCTGCCATCCAGACCCCCAGTTAAAACCTAACCAGCTGCTGACTCTAACACCACCACCAATTCTAATTCAGTCTGCTTGCTTTGTCACCAAAACCTAGGAAATGAAGTCAACAGAACAAACCAGGAGACGTAACACAGAGGGAAGGTAAACTTGGCGGAGTTTGTTTTTGCAAGAGCTACTTTTTCCTGGCGATCACAAAAAAGATGCTTTCAGATGTAGGAGGAACTGGTTATGAAAAAAATGCCGTCGCCCTTCTGAGAAGAGGACCGAACTGTCAAGATGAAGAGGCTGAATGTGTGAGGCTCACGAGTGTGTGGGGGGGTGAGGACGGAAGGATTCTTCAGGTCTACTAAGAAGAGTTTGCCAAACAAACTGCATTCCTTGTTATTTACTAGGCCTCCGTCTTGGGAAGTCTGCCTGCAGCATAAGCTATACAGAGTTGTTGGGGGGCTTAGATGAGAACCTAGGAGCTTATTAGAAATGTGGACTGCAGCCTGCATCTCAGACCCACCAAATCCAAAGTCTGTAAGATCTCCAGGTGAGGCATGTACATATGAAAGCTTGAGAAGCACTGGTCCAATTTAAGTGCCTTTGCACAGGTTGATCTTCAACTTGGAATATCCTTTCCCTTGCTTCTCACCAAGACACCTTTTACTCAGTATCAGCTGAGTGCTCACATATATCAGACACTGGGCCTAGAACACAAGATCAAAAGTTAAATTAAAACTGTGTCTAAATGAAAGACAGTGACACATTAGAGAGACATGAAAAAAGACCAAGATGACCTTAACCATGTGATCAAGGTGAACATCACCAGTGATTCATCCTGTTGCCATCACATACCCCTGATCAGATTCATGGGAGATGGGCACTTCACCCAGCGGCCTTCTCCTCAAAAACCTCGGTCTAATCATGAAAAACATCACATAAACCCAAACTGAGGGACAATCTGCCAAATACCTGGCCCGTACCCTTGAAAATATCAAGGTCATGAAACACAAGGTCATGAAACACAAGGGAAGGTTGGGAAACCGTCACAGATTGTGGGTTAGACATGATGACTAAATGCACCGTAGTCTCCTAGGTCAGCTTATGAAATAGTAAAAAAATAAAAATAAAAATAAATTAGTGGGAAAACTTGAAATCTGAATACAGTCTACAGTTCAGTGAGCTGTATTATACCAATGTTAGCGTCTTAGGTTTGACAAGTCAGCTCTTAACCTTAGGAGAAGCTGGGTGAAGGATATACGGTGACTTTCTGTAATATCTTCACAACTCCTTGGTCAATCAAAAATCATTGCACAATAAAAATGCCCTTAAAAAAAAAAACTTAAAAATGGCTGCCTGTGAGGAATTGAAAGTGGGACAAGAAAATCTTCCTTTTTCATTAGAAGCCTTGTGGCAACATTTGATTTTTAAATATTGGGCGTGTATTTTTATTTAATTTGCTGTAATATTTTTGAGGAGGAACTGAGTGACACAGGTGTTATTACACTAACCAAACTATGTTAAAAAGAGAACCACAGGCCCAAGATGGAGTCACTTATGCTGGGCCAAGTCACCAAACTGGGGCTTAATACCTAACCTAATTGCGGTTTCAACCTCCCCCGGAAATAGAGTCTTAACCAGTCAGACAGGGATGTTCTAGTCCCCAATAAGGGAATCCCTCACCCGGGCCCTCTGCATCCCCCAAAGGAGGAAGAGGTAAGACTCCCCCTGTTCTTAGCCCTAAAGGAAGGTGACCTTGTCTGGAACAATCCTTTCTTTTCTTTTGCCAATAACTTCCTTGCCCTACCCTTCTTCCTATAAAAACCTTCTATTTTGAATTAAGCATTGGAGTTCCTCTTTGCTTTCTAGATGGGATAGTTCCCAATTCTCACTTAAGTCCAAGAGATCTCAAGTCCATGAGATCGTCAGATTTACTCATTTGAGATTTTGTTCTTTAAAGATGCCTATTACAGGGGCACCTGGGTGGCTCAGCGGGTTGAAGCCTCTGCCTTCGGGTTGTAGTCCCAGGGTCCTGGGATCAAGCCCCGTGTGGGCTCCCCTCATGGGCTCCCCTTGTGGGCTCCCCTTGTGGGCTCCCCTCGTGGGCTCTCTGCTGGGTGGGGAGCCTGCTTCTTCCTCTCTCTCTCTCTGCCCACTTGTGGTCTCTGTCTGCTGGGCGGGGAGCCTGCTTCTTCCTCTCTCTCTCTCTCTCTCTGCCTACTTGTGGTCTCTGTCTGTCAAATAAATAAAATCTTTAAATAAATAAATAAAGATGCCTATTATACAATAAACAGTCCCCAAAGAAAGAAAACTGGTAACAATAGTCATTTAAAAGTAGATGAAGTAGGGCACCTGGGTGGCTCAGTGGGTTAAGCTGCTGCCTTTGGCTCAGGTCATGATCTCGGGGTCCTGGGATCAAGTCCCACATCGGGCTCTCTGCTCAGTGGATAGCCTGCTTCCCTCTCTCTCTGCCTGCCTCTCTGCCTAGTTGTGATCTGTCAAATAAATAAAATCTTAAAAAAAAAAAAAGTAGATGAAGTAGTGTGTTTAATAGATACAACACAAATGAGAGGATCTGAAATGTTTTCCTGACAAAGCACAAGAGAACTTTCCTTCTTATACCCTGTATGTGTTTTTAAAGAGAGAATGAGATATATGTTGTTGAAATGCTAAGGAACCTTGTGAGTGTTGTGAGTAGGCAGCTAAGTTCCAAAAGGAGACCTGGAAGCCAGCAGCGAGGAAGCCATGACCAGCTAGCTATGGGAAGGTCAGAAGCCCCCCCAACAAGGAGCCAGATCAACTGGGCAGGCCCAAGATGGCAATGCTGTAACAGGAAACCCCTGACCAAATGAGGAAGAAAAAACCTTGAAACCCTGCTTTCTACCCCAAGTAATACATATTCTCTGCCCCCTACTTAACAGCTGTGAATAAGAGATAGAAACCCAAACCCCACCCAGTCCCAAACCCAAGCCCAAACTCTCTCTCCCTCCTCCTCCCTCCCTCCTTCCCTCTCACTTGGCCTCTCTCATATCTGCTCTCATATGGCTACAGTGTACTTTTCACTTTAATAAACTTTCCTGCTGGTGTCATTTGTCCACAGTGCTGTGTTGTCTGCCCTGAATTCATTCTCTTGACAAGATCAAGAACCTTCAGTGACTCCTTGGGGTCTAGCTGGGTTGAGGCCCCAGGGCCCGGGGTATCCCCGGTTCACCAGGCAACACAAGTACCATCATTCCTCTTGGGAACTACGAACAGGTTGGGTGGTCCATGTTGGAAGTTGGGAGGAAATTCAGGAAGGGGAAAGTATTAATACAGAGTGTGTATGCGATATCCTCTTTTGGAGAGCAGTTTCCTTCAATTCAAAGCCAGGATGCGTATTATACAAGAAACAGGATGTAGGCCAGATGCAAGGAAAAGAGAGTAGTTAAAAATACGAAATGACAGGTCCAGGAGAAGTTGGTTGTTTCTGCAACCCTCTTTCCACCCACTAGAGACAACCCTTAGCTGTAGCCTTGCCCCAGCCAAACCCAGCTGCATTTCTGAGATACAAATGCATCTCCCGTTGCTCACAGGAAAGATATAGTGTGAACTGGGTTAACTGGGAACCAACTCGTGCCAGTCTGTCCTCGCTCTCATAGTGTCATTTACTTAACTGGCAGTAACACCGAGCCTGAGGAGACTTCCCAGCTTCAGTCATTTGCTATAAAAAGCACATATTCGCTTAGTGAATCATGTAAACCGTGCAATACAATACACACTTTTCTCCCAGGGCTCAGCATCCAACTGTATTCTACAAGAATAACATATCCAATTTCACAACATCTGGAGGAAATTTTGATAATAAGTAGAGTCGCCACCTGTTTGTGCGGTGACGACGCACAGGCTCTAGAATCAGGAAGGACAGGATTCTCAATTCCAACCTGCTCCCCCACCCCACGCACACCTAATCGCTGTGTGACCTTGAGTAAAGTGCTTAACCTCTCTGAACCTCAGAATCCTCATCTTCCAGAAGAGCTACTCCCCTATGATGTTGCCATGGGGATTAAATTAGATTATGCATGATGCGTGACAGGTACTTACTACATAGTTGACACTCAAATAAGTTAATTAGTAATAGCTAGTATTTGTTGCTCATATGGTGTATGCCTAACATTCTTCCTCACTTCTTACCTAGATTAATTCATTGAACCCTCTTGGCCCTCCTGAGATAGGTCCTATTTCATCACCCCCCTCCCCCATATGGACAGTGAGACTGAACCTCAGAGCGTTTAACTTGTACCACATACAAAGGAACAGAGCTGCAAACCCAAGCAGAGTGGTTCCAACATTGTCATTATGACCCACGATGGTCAGTTTTATTATTACTACAATCATCATCATCACCGTCACTCCAGGGCCCAGCAGCAGGAACCAGATGGGCCCACGCTATTCCTCTCACACACATAAGAGCAACAGTGACTTTAATCACACCACTCGAGGTACTCTCTCCAGAGTCCGGAGAAACTCCTTCTCCAGTGTCCGGGAGTGGGGCTTGTTCCCTGAAAGAACAAGGGATAAGGTCACTTGATTAGAGATTGCTAATTAGCATATGAATGATCTCAGGGTATTAGGACACTAGACAAACTAGAATCCCAATATATGAATTTTTATCTTAAGGTCACACATGGGAACCTTGCCAGGACATAAAGTTTCTCTCCATTCTCCACTTTTCCAAATCTATCTCCTTAGGCTCCAAATCCCCGAGAGAGCAAACGCTCCCCCGGCGGGTGCTGCCCGAGCCCCGCAGCCGCCAAAGTCGAAAGCGTGGCACCGTGCGGATACAGCCGAGGCTTCAGGGCCAGGACGTCCGAGAGCCTTTTTTGTTGTTCTTTTCTGAGTCGTAACATTTTCCTGTCTTGGAACATAAAGGCACTACTTGCGAAAGGATGACTCAGCAAGGACGGATTCCCGTGGTGGAAGGGAGCTGGGGAAGAAGAAGTTAAAAGACGATGCCGGAGCTAGTGCAGCATGGGCATTGGTGGTTCAGTGGTAGAATTCTCGCCTGCCACGCGGGAGGCCCGGGTTCGATTCCCGGCCAATGCAAACCGGAGATTTCCCTTTTAACGAAATGCTTTTCCATTCTTGGATTTACGACTATGAACTAAACGAAACCAGCTAGCTGGAGCCAGTATTCTTTCGTTTTGGGTCTCCTCCTTTACCAAGTCACTTCGCTCTGAGGAACGGGGGGCCTGGAAGGAGGAGGTACGTGAGCTGCGGTGAATACACTGGTCTTGAGATCCGTCCCTGATGCTCCCTCGGGTTTCCGAGGGACATTGTCCCAGAGGCCGGCTGGAAAACACAGGATGCCAAAAGGAGGAGACTTTACGGAGACGTGTCTGTGGAAGTGGAAGAAAGAAAACAAAATGCCTTTGTCATTTGTCCGCTGGGGAGTGGGGCCTGAGTCTCCCAGGCAGGCAGAGACACTCCCGCCTACACTCACCAGGCTAGTCCCTAAGAGTATGTGATACATTGCAACAGTAAACTTCAGTAGTTTATTAAAGGAACTTAAAGTTGACTTTTGTGTAAGATATTGTTTTTGGCCTAATTCAAAAGGAACTAATTTTTAAAAAGAGAAACAAAAACCTGTTCTCCAGAAGTGGCTGTTTTCTCCTCAGAGGGCTTGAGAACCCTTCTGGAAGCTCAGGGGGTCTTTGAAGAGGGAGGTAGGTAGAAGTCAGGGTGCAGAGGTCAGTGTGGCTTCTGGACTGGGTTTCTTGATCAACACTCTCTCCCTGTGTGCTGGTGAGAAGGAGCCGGCAAAGTTTGCTGCTGGAGAGATCAGCTATACTGGAATCAGTCCTGGTGATGGGTCCAGGAAAAAAGGGAATGTTTGAAGAAGTATGGAATGAATGACTTCCACAGTGGAAAATCGAACAGTCCTCAAAAAGAAGGAACCTATTTTATAGCCCCAGAAGAAAGAAGAACTGTCAGCTTTAAATCCATTCACTCTTGGAGTCTAGGCCAGCCAGGCCTGGGTATCACATTTGGGACATTTTAGCCAAGGCCCTGCAAGAGAAGGGTCCTCACCTCAGGAGGAAACGTGCTCTGGCCTGTTCAGAGATTGTCTCGTCTCAGTTCCTCCAACGTTCTCTCCAGCCCTCAGCAGCTCAAAGCCCCACCTATCCACCCACCCCCAAGAATTCCAGGGAGAGCTAAAGCAAGTCCCCCGACATTAACCACACAAGCACTCTACCAGAGTCATTCATTTCTTTAGTTTTTAATTCACAAAGTTTCCAATATAGCAGAGTTTATGTTGCTGTGCTGACTTCATACACACACTTAAATACATCCACTTATGTTTAGTAACTTAGCTTGAGTACCTTCAGAAGTAGAACAGATTTTAAAGTGATAACATAAACAGGCATTATGAAGTGGAGGGTTGCTCACGATCCAGTAGTGAGTGCAAAAAGCAAGCTGTAAAGAAAAATGCATAGTACAACCCAAAACTGTGTATATAAAGGTTTATAACACCAACTACCTGCTTATCTTTGAACAAGTCAGTTTGACCATCTGGGCAATACCTTCCTCAATTTTAAAATGAGGAGATTAAACTACGTCATTTTTAAGGACTTTCTAGGCTTTAAATCTGATTTCGGGGCGCCTGGGTGGCTCAGTTGTTAATTGTCTACCTTTGGCTCGGGTCGTGATCCCAGGGTTCTGGGATCGAGCCCCACTCAGGATCCCTGCTCAGGGGGAAGCCTGCTTCTCCCTCTCCCACTCCCCCTATTTGTGTTCCCTCTCTCGCTGTGTCTCTCTCTGTCAAATAAGTTAAATCTTTAAAATTTTTTAAAAAATAAAATAAAATTCTGATTTCAAATGCTAAAGAATGTACTCATTCCACGAATTTTTGAGTGCTTTATCATGTGCCAGTCACTGACCTACACTCTAAGTGTGGCCGTGAACAAAACAAAGACCCAGCTTTCCTGAACCTCACATTCTGATAGGAGGTGGGGTAGTCAGGCAAAAAACAATTAAACAAATGAAAACATGGTACATCCATTGGTTAACAAGCACAGTGAGGGAAAATAAAATGGGAGACAGGGATGGTGAGGGAGTGGGATTATGGTGCATGATAAAGGAGATCTCATGATCAGGTGACATTTATGTCAAGACCACGATGAAGCATGATCTGGATAACTGTTAGGAAGAATATTCCAGAAACAGAAGTCACACGAACCCTGAACAGAAGGATAACAGAGCAGTAGATGAGGTAGAGAGACAGAGGGGGCAAGCTCATGCAACACCTGGTGGAACACTGCAAAGCCTTGGCTTTTACTTTCAAGTGCAAGGAGAAGCTATTGCTTAGCCTCGGGTAAAGAAGTGTCAAGTACAACACACGTTTTAGAGGACAATCTGGCTGTTGTGGTGAGAATAGACTTTCAGGCGGCAAGCGTGAGTGTAGAGAGACGAGTCAGGGGCCCACTGCAATAATCCGGTCCAAGTGAGAGATGATAGTGCCTTGGACAAGGTGCTAGCGGTCAGCTTGCTGGACTTATTTCGAAAGGAGAAGCAGAATTTACTGAGTTTCCATGCATTTGAGGAGCCTCTGTCTGGGATTTGTGAAAACACATTTGCTGTGAGTTCCTGCAGAGCTGCCTGGGCTGGCTCTGGGCCTTGACCTTCAGAAATCCAGTGAGAGTGGGGCCTCTTAGAGTGTAGCTCTGGAGATCACAGGCCCCTTTTTTTCCTGGAGGCTAAAGGGTGGTGGGAGGCTCCTCAGCCAGGTTGCTGTGGAGAGGGGCTGGGGCAGGAGGAAAGCTAAGGCCTGGCCTGAACCCAGGCTGCCGCCGCCACTGCTGTTAACAGTTTGGCAAGAAAGGCCATTGGAGGGCCCTGGCTCTGACTGACTTTGCAATTTCTCCAGTCTCCCTTTGAGCTTTGAAAGTCTCTCTACATGGACAAAGATGGCCCTGTGTCCAGACAAACAGGAGTCCCATCACTCGTCTGAAGGTGATGTGATACCAAGGTGGAAAGATGAATAGAATTGCCAGATGTACAGGAGATGCAGAGGGATGGGGGGAAATGACGGTTGTTCAGGCAGAAATTTGGAATAAACAGTCAGGTGCCCTGTGGGGAGCCTTTGTGAAGTCACCCAAGCCAGGGGCTAAGGCCAAGGCCAAGACCCATCAGGTAACCCAGGAAGTCTCCAGAGAGTCTCTTCATCTCTCTCTCTTCCCAAATAAAGCACTGGATCAGCATCTCCTGAAGGGTGACCTTGGGTGCATCTGTTCCACGCAACACTGATAGAAGTTACAGAGGAAGAACGATTCTGTGGTTACCTAACTTTGGCAAATGCCTTACATAACTTAGTTTAAAAGTTTTCTTTGCAATAGGGCTTCTCGGTGTCTTTAATAGGCATTATGAATATACAAGGAGAGGAACAGCGTAGCAGAATATTCTGCATTATTTTGGCCACAGAACCCTTCATTCCGAAAAGCTGAATCTCAAGGAATTATGGGATTGGGGAGCAGCTTTTGGAAAACACGGAGCTGGGAAATCCAGACCATATCAGCATTTTCACTCACTACTTCCTCTGAGCACAGAACTGGGTAGTACTCACTGACCAACACTAGTGAGACCCCAAAAGACCCCAATAATTAGACAGCAGCAGCTAACAAACAAGATGGGTTCCCTCAGATGAAGGGAAAGAAACTAAAGTTTTAATCGGGCCAAATGACTGCGGGAAACAAAGGCAGTCAGTGTATTCGTGTAGGCAGGCAGTTGGGTTCTAACAGGAGACACGGAAGAGCAGTGAGGAAGCCATGGTCAGCTATTGGGAAGGTCAGAGGCCTGTCCCGGCAGCCCTCCACCAGAAGCAGGATCAAACCAGACAGGCCCAAGATGGCGGATGCCATGACAGGAAACCCTTGACCAAATAAGGTAGAAACGTCCTGCCCCAAGTAATGACTTTTCTGCCCCCTAGTTAACAACTGTGAATAAAAGATAGAATCCCCCTCCCCAGGGCACACATCCCATACTCTCTCTTCCTTTCTCCCTCCCCTCCCCTGTCTCGCCATAAACTTTCCCACTTGTGTCACTTGTTAGCTGCTCTGTGTCTGTCCTGGAATTCCTCCTCATGACAACGATGTAGTTCTTTTGAATGTTGGTGTTATTGGTGGGGTCTGAGCTGACATCCAAGAAAGAATTCTTGAGACGTCTTTAGGACAAAATGGTGGTTTTATTAAAGCACAAGAACAGGACGCATGGGCAGAAAGAGCTGCTGTCTGCTGCTCCCTGCTGCCCTGGGATTGTGAGGAGCACGTGATTATGTACCTTGGGGTCAGGGGAAGTAAAGATAAGGGAAGGGACTTTCAAACGTTAAAGAAGATTCAGGATCTTGGGGAATGTTACAATCTGCGTGTCTTAAGAATTGTCACTGGACTGCAGGTTAGAAAGACATTATAGGTAAATGGGAGAGTGTTCTGGGTGAATAGGAAAGGCAATACCAGTTACTGTTTGCTAAATAGAGATGGATTTTCCGGTTTTACTATGGATATGGAGTAGACACACACCACCAGATAAAGGGCTAGGAGAAGAAACAGAATCCTGGTAAACCTAACGGGTAAGTTTGTTGCTAAGCATACCTCAGCGCAGTGCGGTCCGATAGAAACGCAATGTGAACCACATATTTGAATTCACATATGTAATAGCTTCATTTGTAAAAGTAAGAAGTAAAAAAAGTGAAAGTAAAAAAATCTTCTCATCTCTAATGGCGATGATCCCTCTAGCTTTTATGAAATTGCAAGTCTATAATTTTTACATTATTTCTCATGATACATCTAGATACAATAGCCACAACCCAAGGAAAAAATAGGTAATGTCAGTGTCTATTTTCAATAGAAAACTGTTTGCAGATACGTGACATACGTGCCCCCACTTCCTGCGCCCTGCTCACACCCAGAAGAGGCAGCCCTAGGTCTTTCAGGTGGGAAAAGCCCTCTGACACCTAACTCCTTCTCTCTCCTCCCGTCCCAGGTCAGGCGGGGACCTATCCTTACCCAAGGAGGACAGAGCTCACAGAATCACCGATGACTAATGAGACTTTGAAATTAACGGAGAGGCAAAGACTTCAGGTAGATGATGGCAGGTACTTACTTGAAAGAGCACGTCAAGGGAGACCACATTAGGTCATGTAAAAATAAAGCAAGCCACCTGAGAGAAGGTGAGGGGAAGGAAGGGAGGACAAAAAACAGATAGGGGGAGACAGCAAGAGAAAGCGAGAGTTGGCTGAAATTGTGGAGAGTAGTAGAGACAAGAGCAGACAAGAGCTGTCCTGTGTTCCATTTCCGGCTTCCGGAACACACTTCCGGTTTCACTTTCAGTCGGCTCACGTCATGCTGCGTCCCCTGTTTTTGAAGATCTCTGAGGCTTCCTTTCATCGGTTTACAGTGCATCTGTATTTTATCTCGTCTGACTGGGTTTTGTTTTCTTACAATCAACTTTCTTCTCTTGTTGAGGACAGTCAGTAATACCATAAGGAGACTCAGGAACTCGGCCTGGTACTTTGCTCAGAGGAGGCAAAGATCCAGCTCTGGGAATGCACAGCAGTGAGGGAGCCGTCCAGTGAGCGGACAAGGGAGCTCAGGGAAGGGGTGGAAGGATGGGAACAAAAAGCAGTTAACTTACAGTTTCACTGAAGGCTCATCCCATTCCTTTTGATGATTGAATAAACTATTTTCTTCTTCAGACCACCCACCCCAAATCAGAGAAAAAGTCAAATAAGTGATTTATTCTTCCAGATTTTTGTGCTACAGTCCGCCTCCACAATAATTCTGATCACATGTTCTCATCACAATTCTTCATGAGGCCACAATACACACTCTCCAGAGCTGTGGGGAGAGGAACAGGTATTCTTTCCATCAGTGACATGGGCGGCTTGATTCCGTTCTCATTGTCTTAACCATGGAAGATTTCCCCTGTGGATATCCGTCCACTTTAGCTGTCATGCCACAAAATAAGAAATATGCTTATCGCTTTGGTTTAAAATGGGATTGCATGATTTTCCAGAGATACATACCTCTGTTCCGCAAGGTATTTGAAGAGGGAAGAGTCAGGGCCTTCTTCGAGACAGATAAAATTAATTTAATAATATATTTTATTTAACCCAATGTATTAGCTTTTGACGGCTGCCATAATAAAGGTGGCTTTACCATGTATTTGCCATAAATATGGCAATAAAGATTCCATAATATTGGCTTAACCAACATAAATTTATTGTTTCACAGTTTCTGAGGCCGGAAGTCAATTCAACGCGGCTGCAGAGCTGTGCTCCCCCTGAACGCACTAGGGAAAGATCTGTTCCAGGCCTCTTTCCCAGATTCTGATATTTCCTTGGCTTCTGGCAGCTTAGCTCCAAACTTCACATGGAGTTCTTCCCAAGTGAGTGTGTCTGTGTCTTTGAATTTCCCGTTTTTACATGCACACTCATCCATATTAGTAGGCTTCTCTACCCCAGGATGACCTCATCCTAACTAATTAAATAGGAAACAGACATCCTATTGCCAAACAAGCTCACATTCTGAGGTACTGGAAGTTAGGACTGCAATACATGAATTTTGAGGGGACACAATTCAAGCCATACAACCCAATATATCCAATATAGTACTATGTCTATATGTAATCAATATAAAAATAGAGAGTTTTTACACTCCTGTTTTCAAATTACATCTTTGAAATTCAGTATATATTTTACATTTACAGGTCTCTTCACTTTGGGAAAACATCTTTTCAAGTGCTCAATACAACTCCTGACTATTGGCTACCATATTGGAAAATACAAATATAAACTTACTAGAATCACAAAAATTCTATTTTTAAAAAATACTTTATTTATTCATTTGACAGAGAGAGCGAATAAGCCGGGCAGTAGCAGATAGAGGGAGAGAAAGAAACAGGCTTCAGACTGAACAGCGAGCCCATGAGGAGTTGGATCCCAGCACCCAGGGATCAGGACCTGAGGCAAAGGCAGATGCTTACCCACTGAGTCACCCAGGCACCCCTCACAGAGATTCTATTGGAAGCATGCTCTGGAAAACAAAATTAGGCAGTGATAACAGAAAGCAAATCAACTGCCTCCGGATGGCAACAAGAAGGAGAAGATTACAGAGGGGGATGAGAAAATGTTTGGGGGTGACCTACACATTATCATGACGGTAGTAACAGTTCTGTATGTCAAAACACACCTAATACTGCACTTGGACGGTAAACATGTTATTGTATGTCATAATACACCAATAAACCTCAATCATACATCATATTTAAATGTTAATTTCTAAAAATCCATCAAATACAAATATAGACAAAAGAGGAAAGCCCTCATTTACGATATTCTTATGTTTTGAAATTCACGTTTACATGAAAAGTATATGATTTATAATTTTTAATAATTTATAAACATTTGCATAATACATAGTGTAATCCGATCTCACTATACTACAATTCATTTTTCTTGAAGCATTTTATTTATTTGAGAGAGAAAGACTGCAAAGGACTAGGCCCTCCGCGCCGCTGGCGAAGCAAAATGCTTTTGATGCCCAAGAGACAAGGAAAAACTTGGGCGGGAGGAGGAGGCTGCCCTTGTGCTGGCGCCCTGGCCACGGGGCCAGGGAGAAGCCATGGAGCTTGGGCTAAAAGGGGGTGCGTGCCGATGCGCTGCGGAGGTGGGTAGGCCGAGAGGAAGAAGAAAGGCTTCCCTGACCGGGAATCGAACCCGGGCCGCGGCGGTGAGAGCGCCGAATCCTAACCACTAGACCACCAGGGAGCGTCGGGTGCCGCGCCTGGCCCGCACCCCCTGGACCCGGCGCCTCCATCCCACCCGCTCGCCTCTGCTTGGGCTCCGGGGCCCCTGCCTGGCCACCGCCAGCCACCCCCCCGCCCTGCCAATCCGCCTGCCCCGCTGGCAGCGCCCTCAAAACGCCGTGCGCCTCCTCCCCTGCCACCGGCGCTCAACCTGCGGACCCGCTCCGGCCGCCTCAGCACCGCAGCGCGCCGGCCTCGGGGGCGCTCCGGGCTCCCGGCTGCCATGGGGCCTGGCCACCGGGGCCCTGGAGACGCGCAAAAGGTTGGCCAGCTGCGTTGGCCGGGAATCGAACCCGGGTCAACTGCTTGGAAGGCAGCTATGCTCACCACTATACCACCAACGCTGCACAGCCCGGGCCGCCCCCAGACGCCGGCCCAGGGTTCGCCCCGGCGTCTGCACGCGGCTCTGGTCACCGCCTCGGCGGCCCAGCGCGCCGCGGCCCTGCCCCGACGACCCGCCGGTCCACAGCGCCGCGCAGCTGCTCGCGCCAGCAGAGGCCGCCCGGCGTCCCACCCGCGCCAGCCCCACGCGGCTGGGCGGCTCCCCGGGCCCGCCCGCCACCCGCCCTTGGGGGGCGCTCCGGGGACCACCCCCGCCCCCACCACGCCCCCTCTGCCGGCCGGGAAACCCCGTCCCCCGAGATCCGCCTCCCTCCCGCCACGCGCTCGCCCCGGCCCTTCTCCACAGGCTGCTGGGTGGGGCCACATCCCGCGCCCACGGAGGACCCCACCCAGCCGCGGCCCACCCGTCCCCCGCGTCCCGCCCCGTCCCGTCCGGTCCCCTCCATCCGTCCTCCGCCCCCGCCCCGCCCAGACCGGGCGGCGTCCAATAACCGGGGAGCCCGGGGTGGCCCGGGCACGACGGAAGGCCCTGGCTGGGCTGTGGCGAGCCCGCCGGCGCGCCGCCCCGACGCCGAGGAAGGCAAAAGGGTGGCGGTGGTCGACGGTGAGCAGGCCGGGCGGCCGTCGTGGCCCTGGCGGCCTCTGGCCGCACGCCGGAGGGAGGAGGACAAGGGCCCTGGCGGGGCAAGCGTTTGCGCGGAGCGGGGGCGGCGCCGGCGGCGCCCAAAAAGGGCGTCTCGCCTCGCCTCCCCGTCGGGGAATCGAACCCCGGTCTCCCGCGTGACAGGCGGGGATACTCACCACTATACTAACGAGGACGGCGGCGGCCGTCCGGCCGCCCGACCCCTCTCCGCCTGCCTGCCCACGCCTACCCCTGCCCTCGACGCCCTGCTTTCCACAGGCGCCCGCCGCGGGCCGCACCGGACCCGACCCCAAACCAACGTCGTCCGCCGTCCCAGCAGCCCCCCTGCCCGGCTCGGGACGGACCCCGGACCCGGACGCCGGCCCAACACTCCCAGCGCGCCACGGCCTCTGCCCTGCCGGGCGCGGATCGCGCGGGGAGAAGCCGCCCCACAGGACAAGCGAGGCTGCGACCAGGAGGACGGGCGCCCAGGAAGGGCAGAGGCCGAGGAGGGAGAGGGGGAGGAGCTGGGGGCGGCGGCGAGAGAGGCGGGCCCGACGCCGCCCTCTGGGCGCGCGCCGGGGGATGTGCGAGGGCGGCGGCGGCGGCGGCGCGCGTCCCGTCCCTGGCGCAGCCACACCGCCGCCAGCCAGCGGCAGCCTTCGCGCCGGGTCCCAGCCAGGCGAGCGGCGACGCGCCCAGCCCCGCCGTCAGGATGGCCGAGCGGTCTAAGGCGCTGCGTTCAGGTCGCAGTCTCCCCTGGAGGCGTGGGTTCGAATCCCACTCCTGACAGGCCCACCTTTTGGCCTGCCCTACCAGGGCACGGGACCCCGCGGGCCTGGGCCACGCCCTCCGGCAAGCCCTGTCCTTGCCTGGCGGGCCGCTGCGGCCCTACACCCCGGCGCAAGGGGCCCAGGACGGAGCTCGGACGCCTGGACCCTCCGGACCACAGGCTTGGCGCGCACACGCCCTCGTCCACCCTCTCGCGCGCCTCTCTCACCTGATCCCACAGCCGCAGGCCTGGGCAACTCCCTCCTCGCCCGCTTGCCGAGGGCTGCGTTCTTGCCCCTCCCACCGGCCCCTGCAGACCAGCGGCGTGCGCCAGTGCCGAAAGCCCTCCGCCCTCGCTTCTCCCGCCCACGGGTGCCCGCTGAACAGTGCTTCGCTCTCAGAGCCCTGCGCTTCCGCCACCAGGAGCACGGTGGGGGACGAGCACCCTGCCCTTCCCGCCCGGCCCCCGTTCCATTCTCGCCACACCCCACTCAGGTGGCCCGCGCTGCCCTGGACGCCTTACCCTGGCCACACCCGCCTGCCTCCGGCCGGGGACCCAGGCCGCCCAGCCATCTGCTCGCGGGCCCACCACACGGCCCTGCCTTCGGTGGGCCTGGCCCAGGAGTCCAACCCGGCATGAGTGCTCCGCCGAGCGCTGGGCGGAAGGAAGCCCTGCATCCCCAGGCCTCCCACCTGGGCGCCCCAAGCCCGGCCCCCCCGGCCTGGACCCGAGGACCCCAGCGGCGCTCCCTCACCGCGCTCCCTGTCCGCCAGATAGCCAGCAGCCCCGAGGGGCCGAGGGCTCCTGCCTCTCCACCACCGGCCCGAGTTGGACCCCCAGGGAGAGCTGCGGGCCAGAGCTCAGACCCTCAGCGCTCCTCGGCCACGCTCGCGGCGCTCCGGGGCCTCCATCTCCTACACACGACACGCGTGCGGCGCGCACGAGCCCCCGCGGACACCCACCCAACCACCCCCACACACCCACCCACACTCACGCCACCCCATGGCACCCCACGTGTGCGCACACTCAACCGCAGCTCCGTTCCCCAGCCCCGCGGGATCGCGCCCACGCGGCACGGGCGGGAAAGCCATCCGCCAAAGGGCCTGTGGGTCCGGCGGAGAGTAGCCGCCCAAGGGAACGGCGGTGCTCAGCTGCACCTGCCCCAGATGATCGCCCGCGCTGGGTGGGGTTGGGGTTCTGGCCGGGCTTGGCCCTGGCGGCGGCCCTGGACCAGGGAGAAAAGGCAGGAGGAGCCTAGTCCGCCTCCGGGCGACTGTGCCTCGCTCGGCCCATCTCTGCCGCGGCCGCCGCTCCCAAGCGCTCTAGACGTGCGTGCAGCCTCCTCTCTGGACCACGCGGCCGCCTCCTGCTCCAGCGGAACAGGAGGCTCACACGACTGGCTCTGGCCCTGGTCCTGACCCCCGCCCTGGCCCTGGCCCTGGTCCTGACCGCCGCCCTGGCCCTGGCCCTGGCCCTGGCCCTGGCCCTGGCCCTGGCCCTGGCTCCGGTTCTGGCCCTGGCTCCGGCCCGGACCGCTGTTTGGAGCCGTCGGTTGACCACCGCCATCGGTGCATGGGTGGTTCAGTGGTAGAATTCTCGCCTGCCACGCGGGAGGCCCGGGTTCGATTCCCGGCCCATGCAGCACGCCGTCCCCTTTTGGCCCTGCAGCCCCAGCGCACAGAAGGGCTTCCTCTCTCCCCGGCTGGAGCCCGCTGGCCTCAGCCAGCTCGGCTCCTTCCCGGGAGCCCTGCCCCTGCCCCGACGCCCCTTCCCTTCCTCTCCGCTTCGCTGGCCCAGGGGACCAAACTCAACCCACACCCCAAGGCCCCGGGCCCGCCTACACGCTCTCCTTGCCCCTTTGCTCTTCAAGACCTCAGCACCCGGGGCCCTTCCGGCACTGCCGCCACGGCCCCCCCACCACCACACACCCACCCGCCCCGCAGCGCGCCCACGCGGGCGCCTCGCCCCACCTCCACGCCTTTCGCCACACTTGCTCGCTCCCTGCCTCACTCCACCCACGGCCCCAAGGTTCTCCTCTCTTGGCAAAACCAGGAGCCATGAACTTGCCACCCCTAGCGCTGATACATCCCATTCCCCCACAGGGACCCTCACAAACTCTCTTGGACGCACCCCCGGCAGCCGCCCCGCCCCCCCCCCCGCACCTCCCCCCCCCACCCCCGTCCCCAGCCCCCTGCGCTCTATATCCTGTCGCTGCCCCAGCGAGGCCCACTCCGCCGGGCTCCCAACCCGAAGACCACCGCCGGCACCAAGCTCCCCCTCCAGCACCGCCAACCTTCCCTTCTCGGCAACAGCAGCAGCCGTGGCAGTGGCGGCGGAGCCACCAAGCCCACCAGCGTGGCAGCGCCTGGACCGCTGCCAGCACCAGGGCCAGCACCCCTGCGGCCGCCGCCAACGCCACCACCGCCACCTGCAGGACCAAGCCCACCGCCACCACACCGCCACGGGCTCCGTGGCCAACAGCACTCAAGTCCTTCACCATCACCGACGCCGTCACCGACGCCGTCACCAACTGGACCCCGTCCAGCTCCAGCGTATCGCCGCGGGCATCCGTGCCAACGGCGCCCAGTCCTCCACCGTCCGTTCGGCCACCCCGCGCCCCACCCAGTCCACCACCCATCCCCAGTACCAGCGGCGGCAGGACCTAGACCACCATCGCCACGCCGGCTCCCGCACCGCCGCCCACAGCACTGCCTCCTTCACCGTCCCGCCGCCATCAGCAGCACGACCGGGTCCACCGTGTGACCCGTGCAGCAGCATAGGCTTCGTCACCAACAGCACCGAAGTCCTCCTCCTCCTCCCACTCCACCGCCACCACCCCGGCACGGACAGCACGGCCCACGGTTCCGACGCCGGCCCCGTCCCCGCCACCGCCGAGGTCGCCGCCGCCGCCAGGACCATCGACACCACCACCACGGCAGCTCGCGGACCGTCACCGATGGACGGCAAAGGTCCACCACTACCGTCCTCACCCGGTCGCTCACACCCAGCAACACGAGGACCAGCGCAGCCTGCGCCGCCGCCCCTGCCAGCCCCTCCTGCCCCAACATCCCCACACCTGTCCCCGGCCTCCACGGCCCCTCCTAGCCACGTCCTGATCCGGGGGAAATGATCCAGCGTCGCCTTGGTGCCTTTGGCCTCTCGGAATCCCAACCCCAGGACGACCCCCGAGACGTGACCTGTCGTCCCGATGACAGGCGGTTGAGATCTCCAGGGGGCGGTGGATCTCCCCTCAGACGCGCCCCCCCACCCACCACCGCTAGGCCTGGTCCCAGATGCGGTCTGCTCACTCTGTCTGTTGCCCTTGCCTGCCTGCCCGCCCGCCCGCCCGCTTCCCACCCACGCCCCTTGGACCCCACCCATGGGCCCCACGCCACCACCCAGCACGGTCCCAGCAAAGCACAGCAGAGCAGAGCAGAGCACAGCAGAGCAGTCTTTGCCGCCCCCCACACCTCCTCCTCCTGGGTCCTTCCCACCACGGGGGAGCCTCCAGCCCTCTCGCAGGGCACCGGGGCACGCTCCCCACCACTCGCCGCCCGCCTGCTGCTCCCGCCAGCCTCCGGTCTCCACCCGCCCCTTGTAGCCCCCACCCACCTCTCACCCTCAAGGCCGGCACTCGGTCTCCGCCTCCCACGGGATCCTCAGGCACACTCCGCCCCTCTGTGCCCTCCCCTCCCTCGCATCTCATTCTCCTGCACAGGTGCACACACGTGCCGGGCAAGGAGCTGGGCAAGGGGCCCCTGCCGCCCCAAGCCTCTGCAGAGACCCTGCCCGAGTGGCCAGCCACGGTCTCCCCCGGGTCCCACCAGACCCACGGTTCCTCGCCCCGCTCCTCCCCCGTCAACACACACACCCGTGCTGCTCCCAGACCTCCCCTCTTTCTGGGATCCTTTTCACCCTGTGCCCTCACCCCCGTGGGAGGCCACCCAGGGCAGCCAACACCTTGATCCTGCCCTATCCCCCTCCGCCGCTGACTCGACCCCCCACCCCCACACAGCCACCCCCACGCGAGGGTGCAGAGGGGCCTTCCTGGGACGACGGGAAGGATCTGGGCGCTCACAGGGGCTCCTTCCCACCGCTGCCCCGACCTCATCCCGGTCCTGCGGGTGGGCTGCTGTGGCAGGTTGGGGCGGCGCACGGGCTGTCCGCTGGGGCTCTGTAGGAGACCGTCTCTGAGTGGACCGCAAACCCCCTGCGGACGAGGGGTGCGAGCGCTGGCGGGAAGGAGACTGTGCCCTGTGACTGAGCCGGAGGAGCATCCGCACAAGAGGACACCCCGGGGAACGGGGTGGAGAGAGGGGCGGAGGAGATCGGGGCTAGGTGGGCCCGAAGGCGCCCGTGGGAAAGACCGGAGGGGAAGACAGGTGTTGCAGGGAACACCCTGGCCACTTTGCCTTGGATTCAGGCGACTGGTGACGCGACTGGAAGGGCGGGTTGGCCCCAAGCCCACCCTGTGTGTGCGTCCGGTGTGCCTCCACCGCCTCGCAGCGGCAGGGCTGTTGGCTTCTCCCCGGCGGCCTTCTGCATCTCCCCGCTCGCCAACCTCCGCTGCCCGGGGGCCGGGCTACCCGGACGCGCCCAGATTCGCTTTGCCCACTCCACGTGCCGGGCGCCGCGGTGTGCCTCTCTGCTCCCATCCCGGCTGGAGCCCGCCACCCAGGTGACCCACACCCGCCGGCGCCGGGGAGACGCCGCCAGCCCCGGGGGTGGCCGGTGCTGTGGAAGCTGGCCCCAGCGGTGGCTGGCCCGAGGGTGGGGGGCGAGGGAGGGGACCAGGGGCTCCAGCAGGTGACCCGACTCCCACTCCCACCGCCCCCTCCTCTTCAAGGCACCCACGCCGCCAACTAGCACCTCAGGAAGCAGCAAGGGGTCGCTGGTCACGGGCGGCCCCGGTGTGCCGCGGGAGAGTCCAAGTCCCTGCGGTGGCCGTCCGTCCCGGCGTCTGTTGGGGGCCCCTCCGCGGGGACAGAGGCGGCCGCGGCCTCTGGGGTGGTGTCCGAGGGGCGAAGGGGGGGCGCGGGGGCAGGTGAGCGTCCAGGGGAGGCGCGGAAGTCCCACCCCACCTGCGAGGCCAAAAGGCTTGGCCTGGCCGACGCGACAGGGCAAGGCTCGGGCTGGACGGGGCGGCTGGCCTGGTGCGGGCGCCCTGGCCACGGGGCCAGGGAGAAGCCATGGAGCTTGGGCTAAAAGGGGGTGCGTGCCGATGCGCTGCGGAGGTGGGTAGGCCGAGAGGAAGAAGAAAGGCTTCCCTGACCGGGAATCGAACCCGGGCCGCGGCGGTGAGAGCGCCGAATCCTAACCACTAGACCACCAGGGAGCGTCGGGTGCCGCGCCTGGCCCGCACCCCCTGGACCCGGCGCCTCCATCCCACCCGCTCGCCTCTGCTTGGGCTCCGGGGCCCCTGCCTGGCCACCGCCAGCCACCCCCCCGCCCTGCCAATCCGCCTGCCCCGCTGGCAGCGCCCTCAAAACGCCGTGCGCCTCCTCCCCTGCCACCGGCGCTCAACCTGCGGACCCGCTCCGGCCGCCTCAGCACCGCAGCGCGCCGGCCTCGGGGGCGCTCCGGGCTCCCGGCTGCCATGGGGCCTGGCCACCGGGGCCCTGGAGACGCGCAAAAGGTTGGCCAGCTGCGTTGGCCGGGAATCGAACCCGGGTCAACTGCTTGGAAGGCAGCTATGCTCACCACTATACCACCAACGCTGCACAGCCCGGGCCGCCCCCAGACGCCGGCCCAGGGTTCGCCCCGGCGTCTGCACGCGGCTCTGGTCACCGCCTCGGCGGCCCAGCGCGCCGCGGCCCTGCCCCGACGACCCGCCGGTCCACAGCGCCGCGCAGCTGCTCGCGCCAGCAGAGGCCGCCCGGCGTCCCACCCGCGCCAGCCCCACGCGGCTGGGCGGCTCCCCGGGCCCGCCCGCCACCCGCCCTTGGGGGGCGCTCCGGGGACCACCCCCGCCCCCACCACGCCCCCTCTGCCGGCCGGGAAACCCCGTCCCCCGAGATCCGCCTCCCTCCCGCCACGCGCTCGCCCCGGCCCTTCTCCACAGGCTGCTGGGTGAGGCCACATCCCGCGCCCACGGAGGACCCCACCCAGCCGCGGCCCACCCGTCCCCCGCGTCCCGCCCCGTCCCGTCCGGTCCCCTCCATCCGTCCTCCGCCCCCGCCCCGCCCAGACCGGGCGGCGTCCAATAACCGGGGAGCCCGGGGTGGCCCGGGCACGACGGAAGGCCCTGGCTGGGCTGTGGCGAGCCCGCCGGCGCGCCGCCCCGACGCCGAGGAAGGCAAAAGGGTGGCGGTGGTCGACGGTGAGCAGGCCGGGCGGCCGTCGTGGCCCTGGCGGCCTCTGGCCGCACGCCGGAGGGAGGAGGACAAGGGCCCTGGCGGGGCAAGCGTTTGCGCGGAGCGGGGGCGGCGCCGGCGGCGCCCAAAAAGGGCGTCTCGCCTCGCCTCCCCGTCGGGGAATCGAACCCCGGTCTCCCGCGTGACAGGCGGGGATACTCACCACTATACTAACGAGGACGGCGGCGGCCGTCCGGCCGCCCGACCCCTCTCCGCCTGCCTGCCCACGCCTACCCCTGCCCTCGACGCCCTGCTTTCCACAGGCGCCCGCCGCGGGCCGCACCGGACCCGACCCCAAACCAACGTCGTCCGCCGTCCCAGCAGCCCCCCTGCCCGGCTCGGGACGGACCCCGGACCCGGACGCCGGCCCAACACTCCCAGCGCGCCACGGCCTCTGCCCTGCCGGGCGCGGATCGCGCGGGGAGAAGCCGCCCCACAGGACAAGCGAGGCTGCGACCAGGAGGACGGGCGCCCAGGAAGGGCAGAGGCCGAGGAGGGAGAGGGGGAGGAGCTGGGGGCGGCGGCGAGAGAGGCGGGCCCGACGCCGCCCTCTGGGCGCGCGCCGGGGGATGTGCGAGGGCGGCGGCGGCGGCGGCGCGCGTCCCGTCCCTGGCGCAGCCACACCGCCGCCAGCCAGCGGCAGCCTTCGCGCCGGGTCCCAGCCAGGCGAGCGGCGACGCGCCCAGCCCCGCCGTCAGGATGGCCGAGCGGTCTAAGGCGCTGCGTTCAGGTCGCAGTCTCCCCTGGAGGCGTGGGTTCGAATCCCACTCCTGACAGGCCCACCTTTTGGCCTGCCCTACCAGGGCACGGGACCCCGCGGGCCTGGGCCACGCCCTCCGGCAAGCCCTGTCCTTGCCTGGCGGGCCGCTGCGGCCCTACACCCCGGCGCAAGGGGCCCAGGACGGAGCTCGGACGCCTGGACCCTCCGGACCACAGGCTTGGCGCGCACACGCCCTCGTCCACCCTCTCGCGCGCCTCTCTCACCTGATCCCACAGCCGCAGGCCTGGGCAACTCCCTCCTCGCCCGCTTGCCGAGGGCTGCGTTCTTGCCCCTCCCACCGGCCCCTGCAGACCAGCGGCGTGCGCCAGTGCCGAAAGCCCTCCGCCCTCGCTTCTCCCGCCCACGGGTGCCCGCTGAACAGTGCTTCGCTCTCAGAGCCCTGCGCTTCCGCCACCAGGAGCACGGTGGGGGACGAGCACCCTGCCCTTCCCGCCCGGCCCCCGTTCCATTCTCGCCACACCCCACTCAGGTGGCCCGCGCTGCCCTGGACGCCTTACCCTGGCCACACCCGCCTGCCTCCGGCCGGGGACCCAGGCCGCCCAGCCATCTGCTCGCGGGCCCACCACACGGCCCTGCCTTGGGTGGGCCTGGCCCAGGAGTCCAACCCGGCATGAGTGCTCCGCCGAGCGCTGGGCGGAAGGAAGCCCTGCATCCCCAGGCCTCCCACCTGGGCGCCCCAAGCCCGGCCCCCCCCCCCGGCCTGGACCCGAGGACCCCAGCGGCGCTCCCTCACCGCGCTCCCTGTCCGCCAGATAGCCAGCAGCCCCGAGCGGCCGAGGGCTCCTGCCTCTCCACCACCGGCCCGAGTTGGACCCCCAGGGAGAGCTGCGGGCCAGAGCTCAGACCCTCAGCGCTCCTCGGCCACGCTCGCGGCGCTCCGGGGCCTCCATCTCCTACACACGACACGCGTGCGGCGCGCACGAGCCCCCGCGGACACCCACCCAACCACCCCCACACACCCACCCACACTCACGCCACCCCATGGCACCCCACGTGTGCGCACACTCAACCGCAGCTCCGTTCCCCAGCCCCGCGGGATCGCGCCCACGCGGCACGGGCGGGAAAGCCATCCGCCAAAGGGCCTGTGGGTCCGGCGGAGAGTAGCCGCCCAAGGGAACGGCGGTGCTCAGCTGCACCTGCCCCAGATGATCGCCCGCGCTGGGTGGGGTTGGGGTTCTGGCCGGGCTTGGCCCTGGCGGCGGCCCTGGACCAGGGAGAAAAGGCAGGAGGAGCCTAGTCCGCCTCCGGGCGACTGTGCCTCGCTCGGCCCATCTCTGCCGCGGCCGCCGCTCCCAAGCGCTCTAGACGTGCGTGCAGCCTCCTCTCTGGACCACGCGGCCGCCTCCTGCTCCAGCGGAACAGGAGGCTCACACGACTGGCTCTGGCCCTGGTCCTGACCCCCGCCCTGGCCCTGGCCCTGGTCCTGACCGCCGCCCTGGCCCTGGCCCTGGCCCTGGCCCTGGCCCTGGCCCTGGCCCTGGCCCTGGCTCCGGTTCTGGCCCTGGCTCCGGCCCGGACCGCTGTTTGGAGCCGTCGGTTGACCACCGCCATCGGTGCATGGGTGGTTCAGTGGTAGAATTCTCGCCTGCCACGCGGGAGGCCCAGGTTCGATTCCCGGCCCATGCAGCACGCCGTCCCCTTTTGGCCCTGCAGCCCCAGCGCACAGAAGGGCTTCCTCTCTCCCCGGCTGGAGCCCGCTGGCCTCAGCCAGCTCGGCTCCTTCCCGGGAGCCCTGCCCCTGCCCCGACGCCCCTTCCCTTCCTCTCCGCTTCGCTGGCCCAGGGGACCAAACTCAACCCACACCCCAAGGCCCCGGGCCCGCCTACACGCTCTCCTTGCCCCTTTGCTCTTCAAGACCTCAGCACCCGGGGCCCTTCCGGCACTGCCGCCACGGCCCCCCCACCACCACACACCCACCCGCCCCGCAGCGCGCCCACGCGGGCGCCTCGCCCCACCTCCACGCCTTTCGCCACACTTGCTCGCTCCCTGCCTCACTCCACCCACGGCCCCAAGGTTCTCCTCTCTTGGCAAAACCAGGAGCCATGAACTTGCCACCCCTAGCGCTGATACATCCCATTCCCCCACAGGGACCCTCACAAACTCTCTTGGACGCACCCCCGGCAGCCGCCCCGCCCCCCCCCCCGCACCTCCCCCCCCCACCCCCGTCCCCAGCCCCCTGCGCTCTATATCCTGTCGCTGCCCCAGCGAGGCCCACTCCGCCGGGCTCCCAACCCGAAGACCACCGCCGGCACCAAGCTCCCCCTCCAGCACCGCCAACCTTCCCTTCTCGGCAACAGCAGCAGCCGTGGCAGTGGCGGCGGAGCCACCAAGCCCACCAGCGTGGCAGCGCCTGGACCGCTGCCAGCACCAGGGCCAGCACCCCTGCGGCCGCCGCCAACGCCACCACCGCCACCTGCAGGACCAAGCCCACCGCCACCACACCGCCACGGGCTCCGTGGCCAACAGCACTCAAGTCCTTCACCATCACCGACGCCGTCACCGACGCCGTCACCAACTGGACCCCGTCCAGCTCCAGCGTATCGCCGCGGGCATCCGTGCCAACGGCGCCCAGTCCTCCACCGTCCGTTCGGCCACCCCGCGCCCCACCCAGTCCACCACCCATCCCCAGTACCAGCGGCGGCAGGACCTAGACCACCATCGCCACGCCGGCTCCCGCACCGCCGCCCACAGCACTGCCTCCTTCACCGTCCCGCCGCCATCAGCAGCACGACCGGGTCCACCGTGTGACCCGTGCAGCAGCATAGGCTTCGTCACCAACAGCACCGAAGTCCTCCTCCTCCTCCCACTCCACCGCCACCACCCCGGCACGGACAGCACGGCCCACGGTTCCGACGCCGGCCCCGTCCCCGCCACCGCCGAGGTCGCCGCCGCCGCCAGGACCATCGACACCACCACCACGGCAGCTCGCGGACCGTCACCGATGGACGGCAAAGGTCCACCACTACCGTCCTCACCCGGTCGCTCACACCCAGCAACACGAGGACCAGCGCAGCCTGCGCCGCCGCCCCTGCCAGCCCCTCCTGCCCCAACATCCCCACACCTGTCCCCGGCCTCCACGGCCCCTCCTAGCCACGTCCTGATCCGGGGGAAATGATCCAGCGTCGCCTTGGTGCCTTTGGCCTCTCGGAATCCCAACCCCAGGACGACCCCCGAGACGTGACCTGTCGTCCCGATGACAGGCGGTTGAGATCTCCAGGGGGCGGTGGATCTCCCCTCAGACGCGCCCCCCCACCCACCACCGCTAGGCCTGGTCCCAGATGCGGTCTGCTCACTCTGTCTGTTGCCCTTGCCTGCCTGCCCGCCCGCCCGCCCGCTTCCCACCCACGCCCCTTGGACCCCACCCATGGGCCCCACGCCACCACCCAGCACGGTCCCAGCAAAGCACAGCAGAGCAGAGCAGAGCACAGCAGAGCAGTCTTTGCCGCCCCCCACACCTCCTCCTCCTGGGTCCTTCCCACCACGGGGGAGCCTCCAGCCCTCTCGCAGGGCACCGGGGCACGCTCCCCACCACTCGCCGCCCGCCTGCTGCTCCCGCCAGCCTCCGGTCTCCACCCGCCCCTTGTAGCCCCCACCCACCTCTCACCCTCAAGGCCGGCACTCGGTCTCCGCCTCCCACGGGATCCTCAGGCACACTCCGCCCCTCTGTGCCCTCCCCTCCCTCGCATCTCATTCTCCTGCACAGGTGCACACACGTGCCGGGCAAGGAGCTGGGCAAGGGGCCCCTGCCGCCCCAAGCCTCTGCAGAGACCCTGCCCGAGTGGCCAGCCACGGTCTCCCCCGGGTCCCACCAGACCCACGGTTCCTCGCCCCGCTCCTCCCCCGTCAACACACACACCCGTGCTGCTCCCAGACCTCCCCTCTTTCTGGGATCCTTTTCACCCTGTGCCCTCACCCCCGTGGGAGGCCACCCAGGGCAGCCAACACCTTGATCCTGCCCTATCCCCCTCCGCCGCTGACTCGACCCCCCACCCCCACACAGCCACCCCCACGCGAGGGTGCAGAGGGGCCTTCCTGGGACGACGGGAAGGATCTGGGCGCTCACAGGGGCTCCTTCCCACCGCTGCCCCGACCTCATCCCGGTCCTGCGGGTGGGCTGCTGTGGCAGGTTGGGGCGGCGCACGGGCTGTCCGCTGGGGCTCTGTAGGAGACCGTCTCTGAGTGGACCGCAAACCCCCTGCGGACGAGGGGTGCGAGCGCTGGCGGGAAGGAGACTGTGCCCTGTGACTGAGCCGGAGGAGCATCCGCACAAGAGGACACCCCGGGGAACGGGGTGGAGAGAGGGGCGGAGGAGATCGGGGCTAGGTGGGCCCGAAGGCGCCCGTGGGAAAGACCGGAGGGGAAGACAGGTGTTGCAGGGAACACCCTGGCCACTTTGCCTTGGATTCAGGCGACTGGTGACGCGGTTGGCCCCAAGCCCACCCTGTGTGTGCGTCCGGTGTGCCTCCACCGCCTCGCAGCGGCAGGGCTGTTGGCTTCTCCCCGGCGGCCTTCTGCATCTCCCCGCTCGCCAACCTCCGCTGCCCGGGGGCGGGGCTACCCGGACGCGCCCAGATTCGCTTTGCCCACTCCACGTGCCGGGCGCCGCGGTGTGCCTCTCTGCTCCCATCCCGGCTGGAGCCCGCCACCCAGGTGACCCACACCCGCCGGCGCCGGGGAGACGCCGCCAGCCCCGGGGGTGGCCGGTGCTGTGGAAGCTGGCCCCAGCGGTGGCTGGCCCGAGGGTGGGGGGCGAGGGAGGGGACCAGGGGCTCCAGCAGGTGACCTGACTCCCACTCCCACCGCCCCCTCCTCTTCAAGGCACCCACGCCGCCAACTAGCACCTCAGGAAGCAGCAAGGGGTCGCTGGTCACGGGCGGCCCCGGTGTGCCGCGGGAGAGTCCAAGTCCCTGCGGTGGCCGTCACGTTCACCCAGACGCCGGCCCAGGGTTCGCCCCGGCGTCTGCACGCGGCTCTGGTCACCGCCTCGGCGGCCCAGCGCGCCGCGGCCCTGCCCCGACGACCCGCCGGTCCACAGCGCCGCGCAGCTGCTCGCGCCAGCAGAGGCCGCCCGGCGTCCCACCCGCGCCAGCCCCACGCGGCTGGGCGGCTCCCCGGGCCCGCCCGCCACCCGCCCTTGGGGGGCGCTCCGGGGACCACCCCCGCCCCCACCACGCCCCCTCTGCCGGCCGGGAAACCCCGTCCCCCGAGATCCGCCTCCCTCCCGCCACGCGCTCGCCCCGGCCCTTCTCCACAGGCTGCTGGGTGAGGCCACATCCCGCGCCCACGGAGGACCCCACCCAGCCGCGGCCCACCCGTCCCCCGCGTCCCGCCCCGTCCCGTCCGGTCCCCTCCATCCGTCCTCCGCCCCCGCCCCGCCCAGACCGGGCGGCGTCCAATAACCGGGGAGCCCGGGGTGGCCCGGGCACGACGGAAGGCCCTGGCTGGGCTGTGGCGAGCCCGCCGGCGCGCCGCCCCGACGCCGAGGAAGGCAAAAGGGTGGCGGTGGTCGACGGTGAGCAGGCCGGGCGGCCGTCGTGGCCCTGGCGGCCTCTGGCCGCACGCCGGAGGGAGGAGGACAAGGGCCCTGGCGGGGCAAGCGTTTGCGCGGAGCGGGGGCGGCGCCGGCGGCGCCCAAAAAGGGCGTCTCGCCTCGCCTCCCCGTCGGGGAATCGAACCCCGGTCTCCCGCGTGACAGGCGGGGATACTCACCACTATACTAACGAGGACGGCGGCGGCCGTCCGGCCGCCCGACCCCTCTCCGCCTGCCTGCCCACGCCTACCCCTGCCCTCGACGCCCTGCTTTCCACAGGCGCCCGCCGCGGGCCGCACCGGACCCGACCCCAAACCAACGTCGTCCGCCGTCCCAGCAGCCCCCCTGCCCGGCTCGGGACGGACCCCGGACCCGGACGCCGGCCCAACACTCCCAGCGCGCCACGGCCTCTGCCCTGCCGGGCGCGGATCGCGCGGGGAGAAGCCGCCCCACAGGACAAGCGAGGCTGCGACCAGGAGGACGGGCGCCCAGGAAGGGCAGAGGCCGAGGAGGGAGAGGGGGAGGAGCTGGGGGCGGCGGCGAGAGAGGCGGGCCCGACGCCGCCCTCTGGGCGCGCGCCGGGGGATGTGCGAGGGCGGCGGCGGCGGCGGCGCGCGTCCCGTCCCTGGCGCAGCCACACCGCCGCCAGCCAGCGGCAGCCTTCGCGCCGGGTCCCAGCCAGGCGAGCGGCGACGCGCCCAGCCCCGCCGTCAGGATGGCCGAGCGGTCTAAGGCGCTGCGTTCAGGTCGCAGTCTCCCCTGGAGGCGTGGGTTCGAATCCCACTCCTGACAGGCCCACCTTTTGGCCTGCCCTACCAGGGCACGGGACCCCGCGGGCCTGGGCCACGCCCTCCGGCAAGCCCTGTCCTTGCCTGGCGGGCCGCTGCGGCCCTACACCCCGGCGCAAGGGGCCCAGGACGGAGCTCGGACGCCTGGACCCTCCGGACCACAGGCTTGGCGCGCACACGCCCTCGTCCACCCTCTCGCGCGCCTCTCTCACCTGATCCCACAGCCGCAGGCCTGGGCAACTCCCTCCTCGCCCGCTTGCCGAGGGCTGCGTTCTTGCCCCTCCCACCGGCCCCTGCAGACCAGCGGCGTGCGCCAGTGCCGAAAGCCCTCCGCCCTCGCTTCTCCCGCCCACGGGTGCCCGCTGAACAGTGCTTCGCTCTCAGAGCCCTGCGCTTCCGCCACCAGGAGCACGGTGGGGGACGAGCACCCTGCCCTTCCCGCCCGGCCCCCGTTCCATTCTCGCCACACCCCACTCAGGTGGCCCGCGCTGCCCTGGACGCCTTACCCTGGCCACACCCGCCTGCCTCCGGCCGGGGACCCAGGCCGCCCAGCCATCTGCTCGCGGGCCCACCACACGGCCCTGCCTTGGGTGGGCCTGGCCCAGGAGTCCAACCCGGCATGAGTGCTCCGCCGAGCGCTGGGCGGAAGGAAGCCCTGCATCCCCAGGCCTCCCACCTGGGCGCCCCAAGCCCGGCCCCCCGGCCTGGACCCGAGGACCCCAGCGGCGCTCCCTCACCGCGCTCCCTGTCCGCCAGATAGCCAGCAGCCCCGAGCGGCCGAGGGCTCCTGCCTCTCCACCACCGGCCCGAGTTGGACCCCCAGGGAGAGCTGCGGGCCAGAGCTCAGACCCTCAGCGCTCCTCGGCCACGCTCGCGGCGCTCCGGGGCCTCCATCTCCTACACACGACACGCGTGCGGCGCGCACGAGCCCCCGCGGACACCCACCCAACCACCCCCACACACCCACCCACACTCACGCCACCCCATGGCACCCCACGTGTGCGCACACTCAACCGCAGCTCCGTTCCCCAGCCCCGCGGGATCGCGCCCACGCGGCACGGGCGGGAAAGCCATCCGCCAAAGGGCCTGTGGGTCCGGCGGAGAGTAGCCGCCCAAGGGAACGGCGGTGCTCAGCTGCACCTGCCCCAGATGATCGCCCGCGCTGGGTGGGGTTGGGGTTCTGGCCGGGCTTGGCCCTGGCGGCGGCCCTGGACCAGGGAGAAAAGGCAGGAGGAGCCTAGTCCGCCTCCGGGCGACTGTGCCTCGCTCGGCCCATCTCTGCCGCGGCCGCCGCTCCCAAGCGCTCTAGACGTGCGTGCAGCCTCCTCTCTGGACCACGCGGCCGCCTCCTGCTCCAGCGGAACAGGAGGCTCACACGACTGGCTCTGGCCCTGGTCCTGACCCCCGCCCTGGCCCTGGCCCTGGTCCTGACCGCCGCCCTGGCCCTGGCCCTGGCCCTGGCCCTGGCCCTGGCTCCGGTTCTGGCCCTGGCTCCGGCCCGGACCGCTGTTTGGAGCCGTCGGTTGACCACCGCCATCGGTGCATGGGTGGTTCAGTGGTAGAATTCTCGCCTGCCACGCGGGAGGCCCGGGTTCGATTCCCGGCCCATGCAGCACGCCGTCCCCTTTTGGCCCTGCAGCCCCAGCGCACAGAAGGGCTTCCTCTCTCCCCGGCTGGAGCCCGCTGGCCTCAGCCAGCTCGGCTCCTTCCCGGGAGCCCTGCCCCTGCCCCGACGCCCCTTCCCTTCCTCTCCGCTTCGCTGGCCCAGGGGACCAAACTCAACCCACACCCCAAGGCCCCGGGCCCGCCTACACGCTCTCCTTGCCCCTTTGCTCTTCAAGACCTCAGCACCCGGGGCCCTTCCGGCACTGCCGCCACGGCCCCCCCCCCCCACCACACACCCACCCGCCCTGCAGCGCGCCCACGCGGGCGCCTCGCCCCACCTCCACGCCTTTCGCCACACTTGCTCGCTCCCTGCCTCACTCCACCCACGGCCCCAAGGTTCTCCTCTCTTGGCAAAACCAGGAGCCATGAACTTGCCACCCCTAGCGCTGATACATCCCATTCCCCCACAGGGACCCTCACAAACTCTCTTGGACGCACCCCCGGCAGCCGCCCCGCCCCCCCCGCACCTCCCCCCCCCACCCCCGTCCCCAGCCCCCTGCGCTCTATATCCTGTCGCTGCCCCAGCGAGGCCCACTCCGCCGGGCTCCCAACCCTAAGACCACCGCCGGCACCAAGCTCCCCCTCCAGCACCGCCAACCTTCCCTTCTCGGCAACAGCAGCAGCCGTGGCAGTGGCGGCGGAGCCACCAAGCCCACCAGCGTGGCAGCGCCTGGACCGCTGCCAGCACCAGGGCCAGCACCCCTGCGGCCGCCGCCAACGCCACCACCGCCACCTGCAGGACCAAGCCCACCGCCACCACACCGCCACGGGCTCCGTGGCCAACAGCACTCAAGTCCTTCACCATCACCGACGCCGTCACCGACGCCGTCACCAACTGGACCCCGTCCAGCTCCAGCGTATCGCCGCGGGCATCCGTGCCAACGGCGCCCAGTCCTCCACCGTCCGTTCGGCCACCCCGCGCCCCACCCAGTCCACCACCCATCCCCAGTACCAGCGGCGGCAGGACCTAGACCACCATCGCCACGCCGGCTCCCGCACCGCCGCCCACAGCACTGCCTCCTTCACCGTCCCGCCGCCATCAGCAGCACGACCGGGTCCACCGTGTGACCCGTGCAGCAGCATGGGCTTCGTCACCAACAGCACCGAAGTCCTCCTCCTCCTCCCACTCCACCGCCACCACCCCGGCACGGACAGCACGGCCCACGGTTCCGACGCCGGCCCCGTCCCCGCCACCGCCGAGGTCGCCGCCGCCGCCAGGACCATCGACACCACCACCACGGCAGCCCGCGGACCGTCACCGATGGACGGCAAAGGTCCACCACTACCGTCCTCACCCGGTCGCTCACACCCAGCAACACGAGGACCAGCGCAGCCTGCGCCGCCGCCCCTGCCAGCCCCTCCTGCCCCAACAACCCCACACCTGTCCCCGGCCTCCACGGCCCCTCCTAGCCACGTCCTGATCCGGGGGAAATGATCCAGCGTCGCCTTGGTGCCTTTGGCCTCTCGGAATCCCAACCCCAGGACGACCCCCGAGACGTGACCTGTTGTCCCGATGACAGGCGGTTGAGATCTCCAGGGGGCGGTGATCTCCCCTCAGACGCGCCCCCCCACCCACCACCGCTAGGCCTGGTCCCAGATGCGGTCTGCTCACTCTGTCTGTTGCCCTTGCCTGCCTGCCCGCCCGCCCGCCCGCTTCCCACCCACGCCCCTTGGACCCCACCCATGGGCCCCACGCCACCACCCAGCACGGTCCCAGCAAAGCACAGCAGAGCAGAGCAGAGCACAGCAGAGCAGTCTTTGCCGCCCCCCACACCTCCTCCTCCTGGGTCCTTCCCACCACGGGGGAGCCTCCAGCCCTCTCGCAGGGCACCGGGGCGCGCTCCCCACCACTCGCCGCCCGCCTGCTGCTCCCGCCAGCCTCCGGTCTCCACCCGCCCCTTGTAGCCCCCACCCACCTCTCACCCTCAAGGCCGGCACTCGGTCTCCGCCTCCCACGGGATCCTCAGGCACACTCCGCCCCTCTGTGCCCTCCCCTCCCTCGCATCTCATTCTCCTGCACAGGTGCACACACGTGCCGGGCAAGGAGCTGGGCAAGGGGCCCCTGCTGCCCCAAGCCTCTGCAGAGACCCTGCCCGAGTGGCCAGCCACGGTCTCCCCCGGGTCCCACCAGACCCACGGTTCCTCGCCCCGCTCCTCCCCCGTCAACACACACACCCGTGCTGCTCCCAGACCTCCTCTCTTTCTGGGATCCTTTTCACCCTGTGCCCTCACCCCCGTGGGAGGCCACCCAGGGCAGCCAACACCTTGATCCTGCCCTATCCCCCTCCGCCGCTGACTCGACCCCCCACCCCCACACAGCCACCCCCACGCGAGGGTGCAGAGGGGCCTTCCTGGGACGACGGGAAGGATCTGGGCGCTCACAGGGGCTCCTTCCCACCGCTGCCCCGACCTCATCCCGGTCCTGCGGGTGGGCTGCTGTGGCAGGTTGGGGCGGCGCACGGGCTGTCCGCTGGGGCTCTGTAGGAGACCGTCTCTGAGTGGACCGCAAACCCCCTGCGGACGAGGGGTGCGAGCGCTGGCGGGAAGGAGACTGTGCCCTGTGACTGAGCCGGAGGAGCATCCGCACAAGAGGACACCCCGGGGAACGGGGTGGAGAGAGGGGCGGAGGAGATCGGGGCTAGGTGGGCCCGAAGGCGCCCGTGGGAAAGACCGGAGGGGAAGACAGGTGTTGCAGGGAACACCCTGGCCACTTTGCCTTGGATTCAGGCGACTGGTGACGCGACTGGAAGGGCGGGTTGGCCCCAAGCCCACCCTGTGTGTGCGTCCGGTGTGCCTCCACCGCCTCGCAGCGGCAGGGCTGTTGGCTTCTCCCCGGCGGCCTTCTGCATCTCCCCGCTCGCCAACCTCCGCTGCCCGGGGGCCGGGCTACCCGGACGCGCCCAGATTCGCTTTGCCCACTCCACGTGCCGGGCGCCGCGGTGTGCCTCTCTGCTCCCATCCCGGCTGGAGCCCGCCACCCAGGTGACCCACACCCGCCGGCGCCGGGGAGACGCCGCCAGCCCCGGGGGTGGCCGGTGCTGTGGAAGCTGGCCCCAGCGGTGGCTGGCCCGAGGGTGGGGGGCGAGGGAGGGGACCAGGGGCTCCAGCAGGTGACCCGACTCCCACTCCCACCGCCCCCTCCTCTTCAAGGCACCCACGCCGCCAACTAGCACCTCAGGAAGCAGCAAGGGGTCGCTGGTCACGGGCGGCCCCGGTGTGCCGCGGGAGAGTCCAAGTCCCTGCGGTGGCCGTCCGTCCCGGCGTCTGTTGGGGGCCCCTCCGCGGGGACAGAGGCGGCCGCGGCCTCTGGGGTGGTGTCCGAGGGGCGAAGGGGGGGCGCGGGGGCAGGTGAGCGTCCAGGGGAGGCGCGGAAGTCCCACCCCACCTGCGAGGCCAAAAGGCTTGGCCTGGCCGACGCGACAGGGCAAGGCTCGGGCTGGACGGGGCGGCTGGCCTGGTGCGGGCGCCCTGGCCACGGGGCCAGGGAGAAGCCATGGAGCTTGGGCTAAAAGGGGGTGCGTGCCGATGCGCTGCGGAGGTGGGTAGGCCGAGAGGAAGAAGAAAGGCTTCCCTGACCGGGAATCGAACCCGGGCCGCGGCGGTGAGAGCGCCGAATCCTAACCACTAGACCACCAGGGAGCGTCGGGTTCCGCGCCTGGCCCGCACCCCCTGGACCCGGCGCCTCCATCCCACCCGCTCGCCTCTGCTTGGGCTCCGGGGCCCCTGCCTGGCCACCGCCAGCCACCCCCCCGCCCTGCCAATCCGCCTGCCCCGCTGGCAGCGCCCTCAAAACGCCGTGCGCCTCCTCCCCTGCCACCGGCGCTCAACCTGCGGACCCGCTCCGGCCGCCTCAGCACCGCAGCACGCCGGCCTCGGGGGCGCTCCGGGCTCCCGGCTGCCATGGGGCCTGGCCACCGGGGCCCTGGAGACGCGCAAAAGGTTGGCCAGCTGCATTGGCCGGGAATCGAACCCGGGTCAACTGCTTGGAAGGCAGCTATGCTCACCACTATACCACCAACGCTGCACAGCCCGGCCGCCCCCAGACGCCGGCCCAGGGTTCGCCCCGGCGTCTGCACGCGGCTCTGGTCACCGCCTCGGCGGCCCAGCGCGCCGCGGCCCTGCCCCGACGACCCGCCGGTCCACAGCGCCGCGCAGCTGCTCGCGCCAGCAGAGGCCGCCCGGCGTCCCACCCGCGCCAGCCCCACGCGGCTGGGCGGCTCCCCGGGCCCGCCCGCCACCCGCCCTTGGGGGGCGCTCCGGGGACCACCCCCGCCCCCACCACGCCCCCTCTGCCGGCCGGGAATCCCCGTCCCCCGAGATCCGCCTCCCTCCCGCCACGCGCTCGCCCCGGCCCTTCTCCACAGGCTGCTGGGTGAGGCCACATCCCGCGCCCACGGAGGACCCCACCCAGCCGCGGCCCACCCGTCCCCCGCGTCCCGCCCCGTCCCGTCCGGTCCCCTCCATCCGTCCTCCGCCCCCGCCCCGCCCAGACCGGGCGGCGTCCAATAACCGGGGAGCCCGGGGTGGCCCGGGCACGACGGAAGGCCCTGGCTGGGCTGTGGCGAGCCCGCCGGCGCGCCGCCCCGACGCCGAGGAAGGCAAAAGGGTGGCGGTGGTCGACGGTGAGCAGGCCGGGCGGCCGTCGTGGCCCTGGCGGCCTCTGGCCGCACGCCGGAGGGAGGAGGACAAGGGCCCTGGCGGGGCAAGCGTTTGCGCGGAGCGGGGGCGGCGCCGGTGGCGCCCAAAAACGGCGTCTCGCCTCGCCTCCCCGTCGGGGAATCGAACCCCGGTCTCCCGCGTGACAGGCGGGGATACTCACCACTATACTAACGAGGACGGCGGCGGCCGTCCGGCCGCCCGACCCCTCTCCGCCTGCCTGCCCACGCCTACCCCTGCCCTCGACGCCCTGCTTTCCACAGGCGCCCGCCGCGGGCCGCACCGGACCCGACCCCAAACCAACGTCGTCCGCCGTCCCAGCAGCCCCCCTGCCCGGCTCGGGACGGACCCCGGACCCGGACGCCGGCCCAACACTCCCAGCGCGCCACGGCCTCTGCCCTGCCGGGCGCGGATCGCGCGGGGAGAAGCCGCCCCACAGGACAAGCGAGGCTGCGACCAGGAGGACGGGCGCCCAGGAAGGGCAGAGGCCGAGGAGGGAGAGGGGGAGGAGCTGGGGGCGGCGGCGAGAGAGGCGGGCCCGACGCCGCCCTCTGGGCGCGCGCCGGGGGATGTGCGAGGGCGGCGGCGGCGGCGGCGCGCGTCCCGTCCCTGGCGCAGCCACACCGCCGCCAGCCAGCGGCAGCCTTCGCGCCGGGTCCCAGCCAGGCGAGCGGCGACGCGCCCAGCCCCGCCGTCAGGATGGCCGAGCGGTCTAAGGCGCTGCGTTCAGGTCGCAGTCTCCCCTGGAGGCGTGGGTTCGAATCCCACTCCTGACAGGCCCACCTTTTGGCCTGCCCTACCAGGGCACGGGACCCCGCGGGCCTGGGCCACGCCCTCCGGCAAGCCCTGTCCTTGCCTGGCGGGCCGCTGCGGCCCTACACCCCGGCGCAAGGGGCCCAGGACGGAGCTCGGACGCCTGGACCCTCCGGACCACAGGCTTGGCGCGCACACGCCCTCGTCCACCCTCTCGCGCGCCTCTCTCACCTGATCCCACAGCCGCAGGCCTGGGCAACTCCCTCCTCGCCCGCTTGCCGAGGGCTGCGTTCTTGCCCCTCCCACCGGCCCCTGCAGACCAGCGGCGTGCGCCAGTGCCGAAAGCCCTCCGCCCTCGCTTCTCCCGCCCACGGGTGCCCGCTGAACAGTGCTTCGCTCTCAGAGCCCTGCGCTTCCGCCACCAGGAGCACGGTGGGGGACGAGCACCCTGCCCTTCCCGCCCGGCCCCCGTTCCATTCTCGCCACACCCCACTCAGGTGGCCCGCGCTGCCCTGGACGCCTTACCCTGGCCACACCCGCCTGCCTCCGGCCGGGGACCCAGGCCGCCCAGCCATCTGCTCGCGGGCCCACCACACGGCCCTGCCTTCGGTGGGCCTGGCCCAGGAGTCCAACCCGGCATGAGTGCTCCGCCGAGCGCTGGGCGGAAGGAAGCCCTGCATCCCCAGGCCTCCCACCTGGGCGCCCCAAGCCCGGCCCCCCCCCCCGGCCTGGACCCGAGGACCCCAGCGGCGCTCCCTCACCGCGCTCCCTGTCCGCCAGATAGCCAGCAGCCCCGAGCGGCCGAGGGCTCCTGCCTCTCCACCACCGGCCCGAGTTGGACCCCCAGGGAGAGCTGCGGGCCAGAGCTCAGACCCTCAGCGCTCCTCGGCCACGCTCGCGGCGCTCCGGGGCCTCCATCTCCTACACACGACACGCGTGCGGCGCGCACGAGCCCCCGCGGACACCCACCCAACCACCCCCACACACCCACCCACACTCACGCCACCCCATGGCACCCCACGTGTGCGCACACTCAACCGCAGCTCCGTTCCCCAGCCCCGCGGGATCGCGCCCACGCGGCACGGGCGGGAAAGCCATCCGCCAAAGGGCCTGTGGGTCCGGCGGAGAGTAGCCGCCCAAGGGAACGGCGGTGCTCAGCTGCACCTGCCCCAGATGATCGCCCGCGCTGGGTGGGGTTGGGGTTCTGGCCGGGCTTGGCCCTGGCGGCGGCCCTGGACCAGGGAGAAAAGGCAGGAGGAGCCTAGTCCGCCTCCGGGCGACTGTGCCTCGCTCGGCCCATCTCTGCCGCGGCCGCCGCTCCCAAGCGCTCTAGACGTGCGTGCAGCCTCCTCTCTGGACCACGCGGCCGCCTCCTGCTCCAGCGGAACAGGAGGCTCACACGACTGGCTCTGGCCCTGGTCCTGACCCCCGCCCTGGCCCTGGCCCTGGTCCTGACCGCCGCCCTGGCCCTGGCCCTGGCCCTGGCCCTGGCTCCGGTTCTGGCCCTGGCTCCGGCCCGGACCGCTGTTTGGAGCCGTCGGTTGACCACCGCCATCGGTGCATGGGTGGTTCAGTGGTAGAATTCTCGCCTGCCACGCGGGAGGCCCGGGTTCGATTCCCGGCCCATGCAGCACGCCGTCCCCTTTTGGCCCTGCAGCCCCAGCGCACAGAAGGGCTTCCTCTCTCCCCGGCTGGAGCCCGCTGGCCTCAGCCAGCTCGGCTCCTTCCCGGGAGCCCTGCCCCTGCCCCGACGCCCCTTCCCTTCCTCTCCGCTTCGCTGGCCCAGGGGACCAAACTCAACCCACACCCCAAGGCCCCGGGCCCGCCTACACGCTCTCCTTGCCCCTTTGCTCTTCAAGACCTCAGCACCCGGGGCCCTTCCGGCACTGCCGCCACGGCCCCCCCACCACCACACACCCACCCGCCCCGCAGCGCGCCCACGCGGGCGCCTCGCCCCACCTCCACGCCTTTCGCCACACTTGCTCGCTCCCTGCCTCACTCCACCCACGGCCCCAAGGTTCTCCTCTCTTGGCAAAACCAGGAGCCATGAACTTGCCACCCCTAGCGCTGATACATCCCATTCCCCCACAGGGACCCTCACAAACTCTCTTGGACGCACCCCCGGCAGCCGCCCCGCCCCCCCCCCGCACCTCCCCCCCCCCCACCCCCGTCCCCAGCCCCCTGCGCTCTATATCCTGTCGCTGCCCCAGCGAGGCCCACTCCGCCGGGCTCCCAACCCGAAGACCACCGCCGGCACCAAGCTCCCCCTCCAGCACCGCCAACCTTCCCTTCTCGGCAACAGCAGCAGCCGTGGCACTGGCGGCGGAGCCACCAAGCCCACCAGCGTGGCAGCGCCTGGACCGCTGCCAGCACCAGGGCCAGCACCCCTGCGGCCGCCGCCAACGCCACCACCGCCACCTGCAGGACCAAGCCCACCGCCACCACACCGCCACGGGCTCCGTGGCCAACAGCACTCAAGTCCTTCACCATCACCGACGCCGTCACCGACGCCGTCACCAACTGGACCCCGTCCAGCTCCAGCGTATCGCCGCGGGCATCCGTGCCAACGGCGCCCAGTCCTCCACCGTCCGTTCGGCCACCCCGCGCCCCACCCAGTCCACCACCCATCCCCAGTACCAGCGGCGGCAGGACCTAGACCACCATCGCCACGCCGGCTCCCGCACCGCCGCCCACAGCACTGCCTCCTTCACCGTCCCGCCGCCATCAGCAGCACGACCGGGTCCACCGTGTGACCCGTGCAGCAGCATAGGCTTCGTCACCAACAGCACCGAAGTCCTCCTCCTCCTCCCACTCCACCGCCACCACCCCGGCACGGACAGCACGGCCCACGGTTCCGACGCCGGCCCCGTCCCCGCCACCGCCGAGGTCGCCGCCGCCGCCAGGACCATCGACACCACCACCACGGCAGCTCGCGGACCGTCACCGATGGACGGCAAAGGTCCACCACTACCGTCCTCACCCGGTCGCTCACACCCAGCAACACGAGGTCCAGCGCAGCCTGCGCCGCCGCCCCTGCCAGCCCCTCCTGCCCCAACATCCCCACACCTGTCCCCGGCCTCCACGGCCCCTCCTAGCCACGTCCTGATCCGGGGGAAATGATCCAGCGTCGCCTTGGTGCCTTTGGCCTCTCGGAATCCCAACCCCAGGACGACCCCCGAGACGTGACCTGTCGTCCCGATGACAGGCGGTTGAGATCTCCAGGGGGCGGTGGATCTCCCCTCAGACGCGCCCCCCCACCCACCACCGCTAGGCCTGGTCCCAGATGCGGTCTGCTCACTCTGTCTGTTGCCCTTGCCTGCCTGCCCGCCCGCCCGCCCGCTTCCCACCCACGCCCCTTGGACCCCACCCATGGGCCCCACGCCACCACCCAGCACGGTCCCAGCAAAGCACAGCAGAGCAGAGCAGAGCACAGCAGAGCAGTCTTTGCCGCCCCCCACACCTCCTCCTCCTGGGTCCTTCCCACCACGGGGGAGCCTCCAGCCCTCTCGCAGGGCACCGGGGCACGCTCCCCACCACTCGCCGCCCGCCTGCTGCTCCCGCCAGCCTCCGGTCTCCACCCGCCCCTTGTAGCCCCCACCCACCTCTCACCCTCAAGGCCGGCACTCGGTCTCCGCCTCCCACGGGATCCTCAGGCACACTCCGCCCCTCTGTGCCCTCCCCTCCCTCGCATCTCATTCTCCTGCACAGGTGCACACACGTGCCGGGCAAGGAGCTGGGCAAGGGGCCCCTGCCGCCCCAAGCCTCTGCAGAGACCCTGCCCGAGTGGCCAGCCACGGTCTCCCCCGGGTCCCACCAGACCCACGGTTCCTCGCCCCGCTCCTCCCCCGTCAACACACACACCCGTGCTGCTCCCAGACCTCCCCTCTTTCTGGGATCCTTTTCACCCTGTGCCCTCACCCCCGTGGGAGGCCACCCAGGGCAGCCAACACCTTGATCCTGCCCTATCCCCCTCCGCCGCTGACTCGACCCCCCACCCCCACACAGCCACCCCCACGCGAGGGTGCAGAGGGGCCTTCCTGGGACGACGGGAAGGATCTGGGCGCTCACAGGGGCTCCTTCCCACCGCTGCCCCGACCTCATCCCGGTCCTGCGGGTGGGCTGCTGTGGCAGGTTGGGGCGGCGCACGGGCTGTCCGCTGGGGCTCTGTAGGAGACCGTCTCTGAGTGGACCGCAAACCCCCTGCGGACGAGGGGTGCGAGCGCTGGCGGGAAGGAGACTGTGCCCTGTGACTGAGCCGGAGGAGCATCCGCACAAGAGGACACCCCGGGGAACGGGGTGGAGAGAGGGGCGGAGGAGATCGGGGCTAGGTGGGCCCGAAGGCGCCCGTGGGAAAGACCGGAGGGGAAGACAGGTGTTGCAGGGAACACCCTGGCCACTTTGCCTTGGATTCAGGCGACTGGTGACGCGGTTGGCCCCAAGCCCACCCTGTGTGTGCGTCCGGTGTGCCTCCACCGCCTCGCAGCGGCAGGGCTGTTGGCTTCTCCCCGGCGGCCTTCTGCATCTCCCCGCTCGCCAACCTCCGCTGCCCGGGGGCCGGGCTACCCGGACGCGCCCAGATTCGCTTTGCCCACTCCACGTGCCGGGCGCCGCGGTGTGCCTCTCTGCTCCCATCCCGGCTGGAGCCCGCCACCCAGGTGACCCACACCCGCCGGCGCCGGGGAGACGCCGCCAGCCCCGGGGGTGGCCGGTGCTGTGGAAGCTGGCCCCAGCGGTGGCTGGCCCGAGGGTGGGGGGCGAGGGAGGGGACCAGGGGCTCCAGCAGGTGACCCGACTCCCACTCCCACCGCCCCCTCCTCTTCAAGGCACCCACGCCGCCAACTAGCACCTCAGGAAGCAGCAAGGGGTCGCTGGTCACGGGCGGCCCCGGTGTGCCGCGGGAGAGTCCAAGTCCCTGCGGTGGCCGTCCGTCCCGGCGTCTGTTGGGGGCCCCTCCGCGGGGACAGAGGCGGCCGCGGCCTCTGGGGTGGTGTCCGAGGGGCGAAGGGGGGGCGCGGGGGCAGGTGAGCGTCCAGGGGAGGCGCGGAAGTCCCACCCCACCTGCGAGGCCAAAAGGCTTGGCCTGGCCGACGCGACAGGGCAAGGCTCGGGCTGGACGGGGCGGCTGGCCTGGTGCGGGCGCCCTGGCCACGGGGCCAGGGAGAAGCCATGGAGCTTGGGCTAAAAGGGGGTGCGTGCCGATGCGCTGCGGAGGTGGGTAGGCCGAGAGGAAGAAGAAAGGCTTCCCTGACCGGGAATCGAACCCGGGCCGCGGCGGTGAGAGCGCCGAATCCTAACCACTAGACCACCAGGGAGCGTCGGGTGCCGCGCCTGGCCCGCACCCCCTGGACCCGGCGCCTCCATCCCACCCGCTCGCCTCTGCTTGGGCTCCGGGGCCCCTGCCTGGCCACCGCCAGCCACCCCCCCCCGCCCTGCCAATCCGCCTGCCCCGCTGGCAGCGCCCTCAAAACGCCGTGCGCCTCCTCCCCTGCCACCGGCGCTCAACCTGCGGACCCGCTCCGGCCGCCTCAGCACCGCAGCGCGCCGGCCTCGGGGGCGCTCCGGGCTCCCGGCTGCCATGGGGCCTGGCCACCGGGGCCCTGGAGACGCGCAAAAGGTTGGCCAGCTGCGTTGGCCGGGAATCGAACCCGGGTCAACTGCTTGGAAGGCAGCTATGCTCACCACTATACCACCAACGCTGCACAGCCCGGGCCGCCCCCAGACGCCGGCCCAGGGTTCGCCCCGGCGTCTGCACGCGGCTCTGGTCACCGCCTCGGCGGCCCAGCGCGCCGCGGCCCTGCCCCGACGACCCGCCGGTCCACAGCGCCGCGCAGCTGCTCGCGCCAGCAGAGGCCGCCCGGCGTCCCACCCGCGCCAGCCCCACGCGGCTGGGCGGCTCCCCGGGCCCGCCCGCCACCCGCCCTTGGGGGGCGCTCCGGGGACCACCCCCGCCCCCACCACGCCCCCTCTGCCGGCCGGGAAACCCCGTCCCCCGAGATCCGCCTCCCTCCCGCCACGCGCTCGCCCCGGCCCTTCTCCACAGGCTGCTGGGTGAGGCCACATCCCGCGCCCACGGAGGACCCCACCCAGCCGCGGCCCACCCGTCCCCCGCGTCCCGCCCCGTCCCGTCCGGTCCCCTCCATCCGTCCTCCGCCCCCGCCCCGCCCAGACCGGGCGGCGTCCAATAACCGGGGAGCCCGGGGTGGCCCGGGCACGACGGAAGGCCCTGGCTGGGCTGTGGCGAGCCCGCCGGCGCGCCGCCCCGACGCCGAGGAAGGCAAAAGGGTGGCGGTGGTCGACGGTGAGCAGGCCGGGCGGCCGTCGTGGCCCTGGCGGCCTCTGGCCGCACGCCGGAGGGAGGAGGACAAGGGCCCTGGCGGGGCAAGCGTTTGCGCGGAGCGGGGGCGGCGCCGGCGGCGCCCAAAAAGGGCGTCTCGCCTCGCCTCCCCGTCGGGGAATCGAACCCCGGTCTCCCGCGTGACAGGCGGGGATACTCACCACTATACTAACGAGGACGGCGGCGGCCGTCCGGCCGCCCGACCCCTCTCCGCCTGCCTGCCCACGCCTACCCCTGCCCTCGACGCCCTGCTTTCCACAGGCGCCCGCCGCGGGCCGCACCGGACCCGACCCCAAACCAACGTCGTCCGCCGTCCCAGCAGCCCCCCTGCCCGGCTCGGGACGGACCCCGGACCCGGACGCCGGCCCAACACTCCCAGCGCGCCACGGCCTCTGCCCTGCCGGGCGCGGATCGCGCGGGGAGAAGCCGCCCCACAGGACAAGCGAGGCTGCGACCAGGAGGACGGGCGCCCAGGAAGGGCAGAGGCCGAGGAGGGAGAGGGGGAGGAGCTGGGGGCGGCGGCGAGAGAGGCGGGCCCGACGCCGCCCTCTGGGCGCGCGCCGGGGGATGTGCGAGGGCGGCGGCGGCGGCGGCGCGCGTCCCGTCCCTGGCGCAGCCACACCGCCGCCAGCCAGCGGCAGCCTTCGCGCCGGGTCCCAGCCAGGCGAGCGGCGACGCGCCCAGCCCCGCCGTCAGGATGGCCGAGCGGTCTAAGGCGCTGCGTTCAGGTCGCAGTCTCCCCTGGAGGCGTGGGTTCGAATCCCACTCCTGACAGGCCCACCTTTTGGCCTGCCCTACCAGGGCACGGGACCCCGCGGGCCTGGGCCACGCCCTCCGGCAAGCCCTGTCCTTGCCTGGCGGGCCGCTGCGGCCCTACACCCCGGCGCAAGGGGCCCAGGACGGAGCTCGGACGCCTGGACCCTCCGGACCACAGGCTTGGCGCGCACACGCCCTCGTCCACCCTCTCGCGCGCCTCTCTCACCTGATCCCACAGCCGCAGGCCTGGGCAACTCCCTCCTCGCCCGCTTGCCGAGGGCTGCGTTCTTGCCCCTCCCACCGGCCCCTGCAGACCAGCGGCGTGCGCCAGTGCCGAAAGCCCTCCGCCCTCGCTTCTCCCGCCCACGGGTGCCCGCTGAACAGTGCTTCGCTCTCAGAGCCCTGCGCTTCCGCCACCAGGAGCACGGTGGGGGACGAGCACCCTGCCCTTCCCGCCCGGCCCCCGTTCCATTCTCGCCACACCCCACTCAGGTGGCCCGCGCTGCCCTGGACGCCTTACCCTGGCCACACCCGCCTGCCTCCGGCCGGGGACCCAGGCCGCCCAGCCATCTGCTCGCGGGCCCACCACACGGCCCTGCCTTCGGTGGGCCTGGCCCAGGAGTCCAACCCGGCATGAGTGCTCCGCCGAGCGCTGGGCGGAAGGAAGCCCTGCATCCCCAGGCCTCCCACCTGGGCGCCCCAAGCCCGGCCCCCCCCCCCCGGCCTGGACCCGAGGACCCGAGCGGCGCTCCCTCACCGCGCTCCCTGTCCGCCAGATAGCCAGCAGCCCCGAGCGGCCGAGGGCTCCTGCCTCTCCACCACCGGCCCGAGTTGGACCCCCAGGGAGAGCTGCGGGCCAGAGCTCAGACCCTCAGCGCTCCTCGGCCACGCTCGCGGCGCTCCGGGGCCTCCATCTCCTACACACGACACGCGTGCGGCGCGCACGAGCCCCCGCGGACACCCACCCAACCACCCCCACACACCCACCCACACTCACGCCACCCCATGGCACCCCACGTGTGCGCACACTCAACCGCAGCTCCGTTCCCCAGCCCCGCGGGATCGCGCCCACGCGGCACGGGCGGGAAAGCCATCCGCCAAAGGGCCTGTGGGTCCGGCGGAGAGTAGCCGCCCAAGGGAACGGCGGTGCTCAGCTGCACCTGCCCCAGATGATCGCCCGCGCTGGGTGGGGTTGGGGTTCTGGCCGGGCTTGGCCCTGGCGGCGGCCCTGGACCAGGGAGAAAAGGCAGGAGGAGCCTAGTCCGCCTCCGGGCGACTGTGCCTCGCTCGGCCCATCTCTGCCGCGGCCGCCGCTCCCAAGCGCTCTAGACGTGCGTGCAGCCTCCTCTCTGGACCACGCGGCCGCCTCCTGCTCCAGCGGAACAGGAGGCTCACACGACTGGCTCTGGCCCTGGTCCTGACCCCCGCCCTGGCCCTGGCCCTGGTCCTGACCGCCGCCCTGGCCCTGGCCCTGGCCCTGGCCCTGGCTCCGGTTCTGGCCCTGGCTCCGGCCCGGACCGCTGTTTGGAGCCGTCGGTTGACCACCGCCATCGGTGCATGGGTGGTTCAGTGGTAGAATTCTCGCCTGCCACGCGGGAGGCCCGGGTTCGATTCCCGGCCCATGCAGCACGCCGTCCCCTTTTGGCCCTGCAGCCCCAGCGCACAGAAGGGCTTCCTCTCTCCCCGGCTGGAGCCCGCTGGCCTCAGCCAGCTCGGCTCCTTCCCGGGAGCCCTGCCCCTGCCCCGACGCCCCTTCCCTTCCTCTCCGCTTCGCTGGCCCAGGGGACCAAACTCAACCCACACCCCAAGGCCCCGGGCCCGCCTACACGCTCTCCTTGCCCCTTTGCTCTTCAAGACCTCAGCACCCGGGGCCCTTCCGGCACTGCCGCCACGGCCCCCCCACCACCACACACCCACCCGCCCCGCAGCGCGCCCACGCGGGCGCCTCGCCCCACCTCCACGCCTTTCGCCACACTTGCTCGCTCCCTGCCTCACTCCACCCACGGCCCCAAGGTTCTCCTCTCTTGGCAAAACCAGGAGCCATGAACTTGCCACCCCTAGCGCTGATACATCCCATTCCCCCACAGGGACCCTCACAAACTCTCTTGGACGCACCCCCGGCAGCCGCCCCGCCCCCCCCCCCCGCACCTCCCCCCCCCCCACCCCCGTCCCCAGCCCCCTGCGCTCTATATCCTGTCGCTGCCCCAGCGAGGCCCACTCCGCCGGGCTCCCAACCCGAAGACCACCGCCGGCACCAAGCTCCCCCTCCAGCACCGCCAACCTTCCCTTCTCGGCAACAGCAGCAGCCGTGGCACTGGCGGCGGAGCCACCAAGCCCACCAGCGTGGCAGCGCCTGGACCGCTGCCAGCACCAGGGCCAGCACCCCTGCGGCCGCCGCCAACGCCACCACCGCCACCTGCAGGACCAAGCCCACCGCCACCACACCGCCACGGGCTCCGTGGCCAACAGCACTCAAGTCCTTCACCATCACCGACGCCGTCACCGACGCCGTCACCAACTGGACCCCGTCCAGCTCCAGCGTATCGCCGCGGGCATCCGTGCCAACGGCGCCCAGTCCTCCACCGTCCGTTCGGCCACCCCGCGCCCCACCCAGTCCACCACCCATCCCCAGTACCAGCGGCGGCAGGACCTAGACCACCATCGCCACGCCGGCTCCCGCACCGCCGCCCACAGCACTGCCTCCTTCACCGTCCCGCCGCCATCAGCAGCACGACCGGGTCCACCGTGTGACCCGTGCAGCAGCATAGGCTTCGTCACCAACAGCACCGAAGTCCTCCTCCTCCTCCCACTCCACCGCCACCACCCCGGCACGGACAGCACGGCCCACGGTTCCGACGCCGGCCCCGTCCCCGCCACCGCCGAGGTCGCCGCCGCCGCCAGGACCATCGACACCACCACCACGGCAGCTCGCGGACCGTCACCGATGGACGGCAAAGGTCCACCACTACCGTCCTCACCCGGTCGCTCACACCCAGCAACACGAGGTCCAGCGCAGCCTGCGCCGCCGCCCCTGCCAGCCCCTCCTGCCCCAACATCCCCACACCTGTCCCCGGCCTCCACGGCCCCTCCTAGCCACGTCCTGATCCGGGGGAAATGATCCAGCGTCGCCTTGGTGCCTTTGGCCTCTCGGAATCCCAACCCCAGGACGACCCCCGAGACGTGACCTGTCGTCCCGATGACAGGCGGTTGAGATCTCCAGGGGGCGGTGGATCTCCCCTCAGACGCGCCCCCCCACCCACCACCGCTAGGCCTGGTCCCAGATGCGGTCTGCTCACTCTGTCTGTTGCCCTTGCCTGCCTGCCCGCCCGCCCGCCCGCTTCCCACCCACGCCCCTTGGACCCCACCCATGGGCCCCACGCCACCACCCAGCACGGTCCCAGCAAAGCACAGCAGAGCAGAGCAGAGCACAGCAGAGCAGTCTTTGCCGCCCCCCACACCTCCTCCTCCTGGGTCCTTCCCACCACGGGGGAGCCTCCAGCCCTCTCGCAGGGCACCGGGGCACGCTCCCCACCACTCGCCGCCCGCCTGCTGCTCCCGCCAGCCTCCGGTCTCCACCCGCCCCTTGTAGCCCCCACCCACCTCTCACCCTCAAGGCCGGCACTCGGTCTCCGCCTCCCACGGGATCCTCAGGCACACTCCGCCCCTCTGTGCCCTCCCCTCCCTCGCATCTCATTCTCCTGCACAGGTGCACACACGTGCCGGGCAAGGAGCTGGGCAAGGGGCCCCTGCCGCCCCAAGCCTCTGCAGAGACCCTGCCCGAGTGGCCAGCCACGGTCTCCCCCGGGTCCCACCAGACCCACGGTTCCTCGCCCCGCTCCTCCCCCGTCAACACACACACCCGTGCTGCTCCCAGACCTCCCCTCTTTCTGGGATCCTTTTCACCCTGTGCCCTCACCCCCGTGGGAGGCCACCCAGGGCAGCCAACACCTTGATCCTGCCCTATCCCCCTCCGCCGCTGACTCGACCCCCCACCCCCACACAGCCACCCCCACGCGAGGGTGCAGAGGGGCCTTCCTGGGACGACGGGAAGGATCTGGGCGCTCACAGGGGCTCCTTCCCACCGCTGCCCCGACCTCATCCCGGTCCTGCGGGTGGGCTGCTGTGGCAGGTTGGGGCGGCGCACGGGCTGTCCGCTGGGGCTCTGTAGGAGACCGTCTCTGAGTGGACCGCAAACCCCCTGCGGACGAGGGGTGCGAGCGCTGGCGGGAAGGAGACTGTGCCCTGTGACTGAGCCGGAGGAGCATCCGCACAAGAGGACACCCCGGGGAACGGGGTGGAGAGAGGGGCGGAGGAGATCGGGGCTAGGTGGGCCCGAAGGCGCCCGTGGGAAAGACCGGAGGGGAAGACAGGTGTTGCAGGGAACACCCTGGCCACTTTGCCTTGGATTCAGGCGACTGGTGACGCGGTTGGCCCCAAGCCCACCCTGTGTGTGCGTCCGGTGTGCCTCCACCGCCTCGCAGCGGCAGGGCTGTTGGCTTCTCCCCGGCGGCCTTCTGCATCTCCCCGCTCGCCAACCTCCGCTGCCCGGGGGCCGGGCTACCCGGACGCGCCCAGATTCGCTTTGCCCACTCCACGTGCCGGGCGCCGCGGTGTGCCTCTCTGCTCCCATCCCGGCTGGAGCCCGCCACCCAGGTGACCCACACCCGCCGGCGCCGGGGAGACGCCGCCAGCCCCGGGGGTGGCCGGTGCTGTGGAAGCTGGCCCCAGCGGTGGCTGGCCCGAGGGTGGGGGGCGAGGGAGGGGACCAGGGGCTCCAGCAGGTGACCCGACTCCCACTCCCACCGCCCCCTCCTCTTCAAGGCACCCACGCCGCCAACTAGCACCTCAGGAAGCAGCAAGGGGTCGCTGGTCACGGGCGGCCCCGGTGTGCCGCGGGAGAGTCCAAGTCCCTGCGGTGGCCGTCCGTCCCGGCGTCTGTTGGGGGCCCCTCCGCGGGGACAGAGGCGGCCGCGGCCTCTGGGGTGGTGTCCGAGGGGCGAAGGGGGGGCGCGGGGGCAGGTGAGCGTCCAGGGGAGGCGCGGAAGTCCCACCCCACCTGCGAGGCCAAAAGGCTTGGCCTGGCCGACGCGACAGGGCAAGGCTCGGGCTGGACGGGGCGGCTGGCCTGGTGCGGGCGCCCTGGCCACGGGGCCAGGGAGAAGCCATGGAGCTTGGGCTAAAAGGGGGTGCGTGCCGATGCGCTGCGGAGGTGGGTAGGCCGAGAGGAAGAAGAAAGGCTTCCCTGACCGGGAATCGAACCCGGGCCGCGGCGGTGAGAGCGCCGAATCCTAACCACTAGACCACCAGGGAGCGTCGGGTTCCGCGCCTGGCCCGCACCCCCTGGACCCGGCGCCTCCATCCCACCCGCTCGCCTCTGCTTGGGCTCCGGGGCCCCTGCCTGGCCACCGCCAGCCACCCCCCCGCCCTGCCAATCCGCCTGCCCCGCTGGCAGCGCCCTCAAAACGCCGTGCGCCTCCTCCCCTGCCACCGGCGCTCAACCTGCGGACCCGCTCCGGCCGCCTCAGCACCGCAGCACGCCGGCCTCGGGGGCGCTCCGGGCTCCCGGCTGCCATGGGGCCTGGCCACCGGGGCCCTGGAGACGCGCAAAAGGTTGGCCAGCTGCGTTGGCCGGGAATCGAACCCGGGTCAACTGCTTGGAAGGCAGCTATGCTCACCACTATACCACCAACGCTGCACACCCCGGCCGCCCCCAGACGCCGGCCCAGGGTTCGCCCCGGCGTCTGCACGCGGCTCTGGTCACCGCCTCGGCGGCCCAGCGCGCCGCGGCCCTGCCCCGACGACCCGCCGGTCCACAGCGCCGCGCAGCTGCTCGCGCCAGCAGAGGCCGCCCGGCGTCCCACCCGCGCCAGCCCCACGCGGCTGGGCGGCTCCCCGGGCCCGCCCGCCACCCGCCCTTGGGGGGCGCTCCGGGGACCACCCCCGCCCCCACCACGCCCCCTCTGCCGGCCGGGAATCCCCGTCCCCCGAGATCCGCCTCCCTCCCGCCACGCGCTCGCCCCGGCCCTTCTCCACAGGCTGCTGGGTGAGGCCACATCCCGCGCCCACGGAGGACCCCACCCAGCCGCGGCCCACCCGTCCCCCGCGTCCCGCCCCGTCCCGTCCGGTCCCCTCCATCCGTCCTCCGCCCCCGCCCCGCCCAGACCGGGCGGCGTCCAATAACCGGGGAGCCCGGGGTGGCCCGGGCACGACGGAAGGCCCTGGCTGGGCTGTGGCGAGCCCGCCGGCGCGCCGCCCCGACGCCGAGGAAGGCAAAAGGGTGGCGGTGGTCGACGGTGAGCAGGCCGGGCGGCTGTCGTGGCCCTGGCGGCCTCTGGCCGCACGCCGGAGGGAGGAGGACAAGGGCCCTGGCGGGGCAAGCGTTTGCGCGGAGCGGGGGCGGCGCCGGCGGCGCCCAAAAAGGGCGTCTCGCCTCGCCTCCCCGTCGGGGAATCGAACCCCGGTCTCCCGCGTGACAGGCGGGGATACTCACCACTATACTAACGAGGACGGCGGCGGCCGTCCGGCCGCCCGACCCCTCTCCGCCTGCCTGCCCACGCCTACCCCTGCCCTCGACGCCCTGCTTTCCACAGGCGCCCGCCGCGGGCCGCACCGGACCCGACCCCAAACCAACGTCGTCCGCCGTCCCAGCAGCCCCCCTGCCCGGCTCGGGACGGACCCCGGACCCGGACGCCGGCCCAACACTCCCAGCGCGCCACGGCCTCTGCCCTGCCGGGCGCGGATCGCGCGGGGAGAAGCCGCCCCACAGGACAAGCGAGGCTGCGACCAGGAGGACGGGCGCCCAGGAAGGGCAGAGGCCGAGGAGGGAGAGGGGGAGGAGCTGGGGGCGGCGGCGAGAGAGGCGGGCCCGACGCCGCCCTCTGGGCGCGCGCCGGGGGATGTGCGAGGGCGGCGGCGGCGGCGGCGCGCGTCCCGTCCCTGGCGCAGCCACACCGCCGCCAGCCAGCGGCAGCCTTCGCGCCGGGTCCCAGCCAGGCGAGCGGCGACGCGCCCAGCCCCGCCGTCAGGATGGCCGAGCGGTCTAAGGCGCTGCGTTCAGGTCGCAGTCTCCCCTGGAGGCGTGGGTTCGAATCCCACTCCTGACAGGCCCACCTTTTGGCCTGCCCTACCAGGGCACGGGACCCCGCGGGCCTGGGCCACGCCCTCCGGCAAGCCCTGTCCTTGCCTGGCGGGCCGCTGCGGCCCTACACCCCGGCGCAAGGGGCCCAGGACGGAGCTCGGACGCCTGGACCCTCCGGACCACAGGCTTGGCGCGCACACGCCCTCGTCCACCCTCTCGCGCGCCTCTCTCACCTGATCCCACAGCCGCAGGCCTGGGCAACTCCCTCCTCGCCCGCTTGCCGAGGGCTGCGTTCTTGCCCCTCCCACCGGCCCCTGCAGACCAGCGGCGTGCGCCAGTGCCGAAAGCCCTCCGCCCTCGCTTCTCCCGCCCACGGGTGCCCGCTGAACAGTGCTTCGCTCTCAGAGCCCTGCGCTTCCGCCACCAGGAGCACGGTGGGGGACGAGCACCCTGCCCTTCCCGCCCGGCCCCCGTTCCATTCTCGCCACACCCCACTCAGGTGGCCCGCGCTGCCCTGGACGCCTTACCCTGGCCACACCCGCCTGCCTCCGGCCGGGGACCCAGGCCGCCCAGCCATCTGCTCGCGGGCCCACCACACGGCCCTGCCTTCGGTGGGCCTGGCCCAGGAGTCCAACCCGGCATGAGTGCTCCGCCGAGCGCTGGGCGGAAGGAAGCCCTGCATCCCCAGGCCTCCCACCTGGGCGCCCCAAGCCCGGCCCCCCCCCCCCCGGCCTGGACCCGAGGACCCCAGCGGCGCTCCCTCACCGCGCTCCCTGTCCGCCAGATAGCCAGCAGCCCCGAGCGGCCGAGGGCTCCTGCCTCTCCACCACCGGCCCGAGTTGGACCCCCAGGGAGAGCTGCGGGCCAGAGCTCAGACCCTCAGCGCTCCTCGGCCACGCTCGCGGCGCTCCGGGGCCTCCATCTCCTACACACGACACGCGTGCGGCGCGCACGAGCCCCCGCGGACACCCACCCAACCACCCCCACACACCCACCCACACTCACGCCACCCCATGGCACCCCACGTGTGCGCACACTCAACCGCAGCTCCGTTCCCCAGCCCCGCGGGATCGCGCCCACGCGGCACGGGCGGGAAAGCCATCCGCCAAAGGGCCTGTGGGTCCGGCGGAGAGTAGCCGCCCAAGGGAACGGCGGTGCTCAGCTGCACCTGCCCCAGATGATCGCCCGCGCTGGGTGGGGTTGGGGTTCTGGCCGGGCTTGGCCCTGGCGGCGGCCCTGGACCAGGGAGAAAAGGCAGGAGGAGCCTAGTCCGCCTCCGGGCGACTGTGCCTCGCTCGGCCCATCTCTGCCGCGGCCGCCGCTCCCAAGCGCTCTAGACGTGCGTGCAGCCTCCTCTCTGGACCACGCGGCCGCCTCCTGCTCCAGCGGAACAGGAGGCTCACACGACTGGCTCTGGCCCTGGTCCTGACCCCCGCCCTGGCCCTGGCCCTGGTCCTGACCGCCGCCCTGGCCCTGGCCCTGGCCCTGGCCCTGGCTCCGGTTCTGGCCCTGGCTCCGGCCCGGACCGCTGTTTGGAGCCGTCGGTTGACCACCGCCATCGGTGCATGGGTGGTTCAGTGGTAGAATTCTCGCCTGCCACGCGGGAGGCCCGGGTTCGATTCCCGGCCCATGCAGCACGCCGTCCCCTTTTGGCCCTGCAGCCCCAGCGCACAGAAGGGCTTCCTCTCTCCCCGGCTGGAGCCCGCTGGCCTCAGCCAGCTCGGCTCCTTCCCGGGAGCCCTGCCCCTGCCCCGACGCCCCTTCCCTTCCTCTCCGCTTCGCTGGCCCAGGGGACCAAACTCAACCCACACCCCAAGGCCCCGGGCCCGCCTACACGCTCTCCTTGCCCCTTTGCTCTTCAAGACCTCAGCACCCGGGGCCCTTCCGGCACTGCCGCCACGGCCCCCCCACCACCACACACCCACCCGCCCCGCAGCGCGCCCACGCGGGCGCCTCGCCCCACCTCCACGCCTTTCGCCACACTTGCTCGCTCCCTGCCTCACTCCACCCACGGCCCCAAGGTTCTCCTCTCTTGGCAAAACCAGGAGCCATGAACTTGCCACCCCTAGCGCTGATACATCCCATTCCCCCACAGGGACCCTCACAAACTCTCTTGGACGCACCCCCGGCAGCCGCCCCGCCCCCCCCCCGCACCTCCCCCCCCCCACCCCCGTCCCCAGCCCCCTGCGCTCTATATCCTGTCGCTGCCCCAGCGAGGCCCACTCCGCCGGGCTCCCAACCCGAAGACCACCGCCGGCACCAAGCTCCCCCTCCAGCACCGCCAACCTTCCCTTCTCGGCAACAGCAGCAGCCGTGGCAGTGGCGGCGGAGCCACCAAGCCCACCAGCGTGGCAGCGCCTGGACCGCTGCCAGCACCAGGGCCAGCACCCCTGCGGCCGCCGCCAACGCCACCACCGCCACCTGCAGGACCAAGCCCACCGCCACCACACCGCCACGGGCTCCGTGGCCAACAGCACTCAAGTCCTTCACCATCACCGACGCCGTCACCGACGCCGTCACCAACTGGACCCCGTCCAGCTCCAGCGTATCGCCGCGGGCATCCGTGCCAACGGCGCCCAGTCCTCCACCGTCCGTTCGGCCACCCCGCGCCCCACCCAGTCCACCACCCATCCCCAGTACCAGCGGCGGCAGGACCTAGACCACCATCGCCACGCCGGCTCCCGCACCGCTGCCCACAGCACTGCCTCCTTCACCGTCCCGCCGCCATCAGCAGCACGACCGGGTCCACCGTGTGACCCGTGCAGCAGCATAGGCTTCGTCACCAACAGCACCGAAGTCCTCCTCCTCCTCCCACTCCACCGCCACCACCCCGGCACGGACAGCACGGCCCACGGTTCCGACGCCGGCCCCGTCCCCGCCACCGCCGAGGTCGCCGCCGCCGCCAGGACCATCGACACCACCACCACGGCAGCTCGCGGACCGTCACCGATGGACGGCAAAGGTCCACCACTACCGTCCTCACCCGGTCGCTCACACCCAGCAACACGAGGTCCAGCGCAGCCTGCGCCGCCGCCCCTGCCAGCCCCTCCTGCCCCAACATCCCCACACCTGTCCCCGGCCTCCACGGCCCCTCCTAGCCACGTCCTGATCCGGGGGAAATGATCCAGCGTCGCCTTGGTGCCTTTGGCCTCTCGGAATCCCAACCCCAGGACGACCCCCGAGACGTGACCTGTCGTCCCGATGACAGGCGGTTGAGATCTCCAGGGGGCGGTGGATCTCCCCTCAGACGCGCCCCCCCACCCACCACCGCTAGGCCTGGTCCCAGATGCGGTCTGCTCACTCTGTCTGTTGCCCTTGCCTGCCTGCCCGCCCGCCCGCCCGCTTCCCACCCACGCCCCTTGGACCCCACCCATGGGCCCCACGCCACCACCCAGCACGGTCCCAGCAAAGCACAGCAGAGCAGAGCAGAGCACAGCAGAGCAGTCTTTGCCGCCCCCCACACCTCCTCCTCCTGGGTCCTTCCCACCACGGGGGAGCCTCCAGCCCTCTCGCAGGGCACCGGGGCACGCTCCCCACCACTCGCCGCCCGCCTGCTGCTCCCGCCAGCCTCCGGTCTCCACCCGCCCCTTGTAGCCCCCACCCACCTCTCACCCTCAAGGCCGGCACTCGGTCTCCGCCTCCCACGGGATCCTCAGGCACACTCCGCCCCTCTGTGCCCTCCCCTCCCTCGCATCTCATTCTCCTGCACAGGTGCACACACGTGCCGGGCAAGGAGCTGGGCAAGGGGCCCCTGCCGCCCCAAGCCTCTGCAGAGACCCTGCCCGAGTGGCCAGCCACGGTCTCCCCCGGGTCCCACCAGACCCACGGTTCCTCGCCCCGCTCCTCCCCCGTCAACACACACACCCGTGCTGCTCCCAGACCTCCCCTCTTTCTGGGATCCTTTTCACCCTGTGCCCTCACCCCCGTGGGAGGCCACCCAGGGCAGCCAACACCTTGATCCTGCCCTATCCCCCTCCGCCGCTGACTCGACCCCCCACCCCCACACAGCCACCCCCACGCGAGGGTGCAGAGGGGCCTTCCTGGGACGACGGGAAGGATCTGGGCGCTCACAGGGGCTCCTTCCCACCGCTGCCCCGACCTCATCCCGGTCCTGCGGGTGGGCTGCTGTGGCAGGTTGGGGCGGCGCACGGGCTGTCCGCTGGGGCTCTGTAGGAGACCGTCTCTGAGTGGACCGCAAACCCCCTGCGGACGAGGGGTGCGAGCGCTGGCGGGAAGGAGACTGTGCCCTGTGACTGAGCCGGAGGAGCATCCGCACAAGAGGACACCCCGGGGAACGGGGTGGAGAGAGGGGCGGAGGAGATCGGGGCTAGGTGGGCCCGAAGGCGCCCGTGGGAAAGACCGGAGGGGAAGACAGGTGTTGCAGGGAACACCCTGGCCACTTTGCCTTGGATTCAGGCGACTGGTGACGCGGTTGGCCCCAAGCCCACCCTGTGTGTGCGTCCGGTGTGCCTCCACCGCCTCGCAGCGGCAGGGCTGTTGGCTTCTCCCCGGCGGCCTTCTGCATCTCCCCGCTCGCCAACCTCCGCTGCCCGGGGGCCGGGCTACCCGGACGCGCCCAGATTCGCTTTGCCCACTCCACGTGCCGGGCGCCGCGGTGTGCCTCTCTGCTCCCATCCCGGCTGGAGCCCGCCACCCAGGTGACCCACACCCGCCGGCGCCGGGGAGACGCCGCCAGCCCCGGGGGTGGCCGGTGCTGTGGAAGCTGGCCCCAGCGGTGGCTGGCCCGAGGGTGGGGGGCGAGGGAGGGGACCAGGGGCTCCAGCAGGTGACCCGACTCCCACTCCCACCGCCCCCTCCTCTTCAAGGCACCCACGCCGCCAACTAGCACCTCAGGAAGCAGCAAGGGGTCGCTGGTCACGGGCGGCCCCGGTGTGCCGCGGGAGAGTCCAAGTCCCTGCGGTGGCCGTCCGTCCCGGCGTCTGTTGGGGGCCCCTCCGCGGGGACAGAGGCGGCCGCGGCCTCTGGGGTGGTGTCCGAGGGGCGAAGGGGGGGCGCGGGGGCAGGTGAGCGTCCAGGGGAGGCGCGGAAGTCCCACCCCACCTGCGAGGCCAAAAGGCTTGGCCTGGCCGACGCGACAGGGCAAGGCTCGGGCTGGACGGGGCGGCTGGCCTGGTGCGGGCGCCCTGGCCACGGGGCCAGGGAGAAGCCATGGAGCTTGGGCTAAAAGGGGGTGCGTGCCGATGCGCTGCGGAGGTGGGTAGGCCGAGAGGAAGAAGAAAGGCTTCCCTGACCGGGAATCGAACCCGGGCCGCGGCGGTGAGAGCGCCGAATCCTAACCACTAGACCACCAGGGAGCGTCGGGTTCCGCGCCTGGCCCGCACCCCCTGGACCCGGCGCCTCCATCCCACCCGCTCGCCTCTGCTTGGGCTCCGGGGCCCCTGCCTGGCCACCGCCAGCCACCCCCCCGCCCTGCCAATCCGCCTGCCCCGCTGGCAGCGCCCTCAAAACGCCGTGCGCCTCCTCCCCTGCCACCGGCGCTCAACCTGCGGACCCGCTCCGGCCGCCTCAGCACCGCAGCACGCCGGCCTCGGGGGCGCTCCGGGCTCCCGGCTGCCATGGGGCCTGGCCACCGGGGCCCTGGAGACGCGCAAAAGGTTGGCCAGCTGCGTTGGCCGGGAATCGAACCCGGGTCAACTGCTTGGAAGGCAGCTATGCTCACCACTATACCACCAACGCTGCACACCCCGGCCGCCCCCAGACGCCGGCCCAGGGTTCGCCCCGGCGTCTGCACGCGGCTCTGGTCACCGCCTCGGCGGCCCAGCGCGCCGCGGCCCTGCCCCGACGACCCGCCGGTCCACAGCGCCGCGCAGCTGCTCGCGCCAGCAGAGGCCGCCCGGCGTCCCACCCGCGCCAGCCCCACGCGGCTGGGCGGCTCCCCGGGCCCGCCCGCCACCCGCCCTTGGGGGGCGCTCCGGGGACCACCCCCGCCCCCACCACGCCCCCTCTGCCGGCCGGGAATCCCCGTCCCCCGAGATCCGCCTCCCTCCCGCCACGCGCTCGCCCCGGCCCTTCTCCACAGGCTGCTGGGTGAGGCCACATCCCGCGCCCACGGAGGACCCCACCCAGCCGCGGCCCACCCGTCCCCCGCGTCCCGCCCCGTCCCGTCCGGTCCCCTCCATCCGTCCTCCGCCCCCGCCCCGCCCAGACCGGGCGGCGTCCAATAACCGGGGAGCCCGGGGTGGCCCGGGCACGACGGAAGGCCCTGGCTGGGCTGTGGCGAGCCCGCCGGCGCGCCGCCCCGACGCCGAGGAAGGCAAAAGGGTGGCGGTGGTCGACGGTGAGCAGGCCGGGCGGCCGTCGTGGCCCTGGCGGCCTCTGGCCGCACGCCGGAGGGAGGAGGACAAGGGCCCTGGCGGGGCAAGCGTTTGCGCGGAGCGGGGGCGGCGCCGGCGGCGCCCAAAAAGGGCGTCTCGCCTCGCCTCCCCGTCGGGGAATCGAACCCCGGTCTCCCGCGTGACAGGCGGGGATACTCACCACTATACTAACGAGGACGGCGGCGGCCGTCCGGCCGCCCGACCCCTCTCCGCCTGCCTGCCCACGCCTACCCCTGCCCTCGACGCCCTGCTTTCCACAGGCGCCCGCCGCGGGCCGCACCGGACCCGACCCCAAACCAACGTCGTCCGCCGTCCCAGCAGCCCCCCTGCCCGGCTCGGGACGGACCCCGGACCCGGACGCCGGCCCAACACTCCCAGCGCGCCACGGCCTCTGCCCTGCCGGGCGCGGATCGCGCGGGGAGAAGCCGCCCCACAGGACAAGCGAGGCTGCGACCAGGAGGACGGGCGCCCAGGAAGGGCAGAGGCCGAGGAGGGAGAGGGGGAGGAGCTGGGGGCGGCGGCGAGAGAGGCGGGCCCGACGCCGCCCTCTGGGCGCGCGCCGGGGGATGTGCGAGGGCGGCGGCGGCGGCGGCGCGCGTCCCGTCCCTGGCGCAGCCACACCGCCGCCAGCCAGCGGCAGCCTTCGCGCCGGGTCCCAGCCAGGCGAGCGGCGACGCGCCCAGCCCCGCCGTCAGGATGGCCGAGCGGTCTAAGGCGCTGCGTTCAGGTCGCAGTCTCCCCTGGAGGCGTGGGTTCGAATCCCACTCCTGACAGGCCCACCTTTTGGCCTGCCCTACCAGGGCACGGGACCCCGCGGGCCTGGGCCACGCCCTCCGGCAAGCCCTGTCCTTGCCTGGCGGGCCGCTGCGGCCCTACACCCCGGCGCAAGGGGCCCAGGACGGAGCTCGGACGCCTGGACCCTCCGGACCACAGGCTTGGCGCGCACACGCCCTCGTCCACCCTCTCGCGCGCCTCTCTCACCTGATCCCACAGCCGCAGGCCTGGGCAACTCCCTCCTCGCCCGCTTGCCGAGGGCTGCGTTCTTGCCCCTCCCACCGGCCCCTGCAGACCAGCGGCGTGCGCCAGTGCCGAAAGCCCTCCGCCCTCGCTTCTCCCGCCCACGGGTGCCCGCTGAACAGTGCTTCGCTCTCAGAGCCCTGCGCTTCCGCCACCAGGAGCACGGTGGGGGACGAGCACCCTGCCCTTCCCGCCCGGCCCCCGTTCCATTCTCGCCACACCCCACTCAGGTGGCCCGCGCTGCCCTGGACGCCTTACCCTGGCCACACCCGCCTGCCTCCGGCCGGGGACCCAGGCCGCCCAGCCATCTGCTCGCGGGCCCACCACACGGCCCTGCCTTCGGTGGGCCTGGCCCAGGAGTCCAACCCGGCATGAGTGCTCCGCCGAGCGCTGGGCGGAAGGAAGCCCTGCATCCCCAGGCCTCCCACCTGGGCGCCCCAAGCCCGGCCCCCCCCCCCGGCCTGGACCCGAGGACCCCAGCGGCGCTCCCTCACCGCGCTCCCTGTCCGCCAGATAGCCAGCAGCCCCGAGCGGCCGAGGGCTCCTGCCTCTCCACCACCGGCCCGAGTTGGACCCCCAGGGAGAGCTGCGGGCCAGAGCTCAGACCCTCAGCGCTCCTCGGCCACGCTCGCGGCGCTCCGGGGCCTCCATCTCCTACACACGACACGCGTGCGGCGCGCACGAGCCCCCGCGGACACCCACCCAACCACCCCCACACACCCACCCACACTCACGCCACCCCATGGCACCCCACGTGTGCGCACACTCAACCGCAGCTCCGTTCCCCAGCCCCGCGGGATCGCGCCCACGCGGCACGGGCGGGAAAGCCATCCGCCAAAGGGCCTGTGGGTCCGGCGGAGAGTAGCCGCCCAAGGGAACGGCGGTGCTCAGCTGCACCTGCCCCAGATGATCGCCCGCGCTGGGTGGGGTTGGGGTTCTGGCCGGGCTTGGCCCTGGCGGCGGCCCTGGACCAGGGAGAAAAGGCAGGAGGAGCCTAGTCCGCCTCCGGGCGACTGTGCCTCGCTCGGCCCATCTCTGCCGCGGCCGCCGCTCCCAAGCGCTCTAGACGTGCGTGCAGCCTCCTCTCTGGACCACGCGGCCGCCTCCTGCTCCAGCGGAACAGGAGGCTCACACGACTGGCTCTGGCCCTGGTCCTGACCCCCGCCCTGGCCCTGGCCCTGGTCCTGACCGCCGCCCTGGCCCTGGCCCTGGCCCTGGCCCTGGCTCCGTTTCTGGCCCTGGCTCCGGCCCGGACCGCTGTTTGGAGCCGTCGGTTGACCACCGCCATCGGTGCATGGGTGGTTCAGTGGTAGAATTCTCGCCTGCCACGCGGGAGGCCCGGGTTCGATTCCCGGCCCATGCAGCACGCCGTCCCCTTTTGGCCCTGCAGCCCCAGCGCACAGAAGGGCTTCCTCTCTCCCCGGCTGGAGCCCGCTGGCCTCAGCCAGCTCGGCTCCTTCCCGGGAGCCCTGCCCCTGCCCCGACGCCCCTTCCCTTCCTCTCCGCTTCGCTGGCCCAGGGGACCAAACTCAACCCACACCCCAAGGCCCCGGGCCCGCCTACACGCTCTCCTTGCCCCTTTGCTCTTCAAGACCTCAGCACCCGGGGCCCTTCCGGCACTGCCGCCACGGCCCCCCCACCACCACACACCCACCCGCCCCGCAGCGCGCCCACGCGGGCGCCTCGCCCCACCTCCACGCCTTTCGCCACACTTGCTCGCTCCCTGCCTCACTCCACCCACGGCCCCAAGGTTCTCCTCTCTTGGCAAAACCAGGAGCCATGAACTTGCCACCCCTAGCGCTGATACATCCCATTCCCCCACAGGGACCCTCACAAACTCTCTTGGACGCACCCCCGGCAGCCGCCCCGCCCCCCCCCCGCACCTCCCCCCCCCCACCCCCGTCCCCAGCCCCCTGCGCTCTATATCCTGTCGCTGCCCCAGCGAGGCCCACTCCGCCGGGCTCCCAACCCGAAGACCACCGCCGGCACCAAGCTCCCCCTCCAGCACCGCCAACCTTCCCTTCTCGGCAACAGCAGCAGCCGTGGCAGTGGCGGCGGAGCCACCAAGCCCACCAGCGTGGCAGCGCCTGGACCGCTGCCAGCACCAGGGCCAGCACCCCTGCGGCCGCCGCCAACGCCACCACCGCCACCTGCAGGACCAAGCCCACCGCCACCACACCGCCACGGGCTCCGTGGCCAACAGCACTCAAGTCCTTCACCATCACCGACGCCGTCACCGACGCCGTCACCAACTGGACCCCGTCCAGCTCCAGCGTATCGCCGCGGGCATCCGTGCCAACGGCGCCCAGTCCTCCACCGTCCGTTCGGCCACCCCGCGCCCCACCCAGTCCACCACCCATCCCCAGTACCAGCGGCGGCAGGACCTAGACCACCATCGCCACGCCGGCTCCCGCACCGCCGCCCACAGCACTGCCTCCTTCACCGTCCCGCCGCCATCAGCAGCACGACCGGGTCCACCGTGTGACCCGTGCAGCAGCATAGGCTTCGTCACCAACAGCACCGAAGTCCTCCTCCTCCTCCCACTCCACCGCCACCACCCCGGCACGGACAGCACGGCCCACGGTTCCGACGCCGGCCCCGTCCCCGCCACCGCCGAGGTCGCCGCCGCCGCCAGGACCATCGACACCACCACCACGGCAGCTCGCGGACCGTCACCGATGGACGGCAAAGGTCCACCACTACCGTCCTCACCCGGTCGCTCACACCCAGCAACACGAGGACCAGCGCAGCCTGCGCCGCCGCCCCTGCCAGCCCCTCCTGCCCCAACATCCCCACACCTGTCCCCGGCCTCCACGGCCCCTCCTAGCCACGTCCTGATCCGGGGGAAATGATCCAGCGTCGCCTTGGTGCCTTTGGCCTCTCGGAATCCCAACCCCAGGACGACCCCCGAGACGTGACCTGTCGTCCCGATGACAGGCGGTTGAGATCTCCAGGGGGCGGTGGATCTCCCCTCAGACGCGCCCCCCCACCCACCACCGCTAGGCCTGGTCCCAGATGCGGTCTGCTCACTCTGTCTGTTGCCCTTGCCTGCCTGCCCGCCCGCCCGCCCGCTTCCCACCCACGCCCCTTGGACCCCACCCATGGGCCCCACGCCACCACCCAGCACGGTCCCAGCAAAGCACAGCAGAGCAGAGCAGAGCACAGCAGAGCAGTCTTTGCCGCCCCCCACACCTCCTCCTCCTGGGTCCTTCCCACCACGGGGGAGCCTCCAGCCCTCTCGCAGGGCACCGGGGCACGCTCCCCACCACTCGCCGCCCGCCTGCTGCTCCCGCCAGCCTCCGGTCTCCACCCGCCCCTTGTAGCCCCCACCCACCTCTCACCCTCAAGGCCGGCACTCGGTCTCCGCCTCCCACGGGATCCTCAGGCACACTCCGCCCCTCTGTGCCCTCCCCTCCCTCGCATCTCATTCTCCTGCACAGGTGCACACACGTGCCGGGCAAGGAGCTGGGCAAGGGGCCCCTGCCGCCCCAAGCCTCTGCAGAGACCCTGCCCGAGTGGCCAGCCACGGTCTCCCCCGGGTCCCACCAGACCCACGGTTCCTCGCCCCGCTCCTCCCCCGTCAACACACACACCCGTGCTGCTCCCAGACCTCCCCTCTTTCTGGGATCCTTTTCACCCTGTGCCCTCACCCCCGTGGGAGGCCACCCAGGGCAGCCAACACCTTGATCCTGCCCTATCCCCCTCCGCCGCTGACTCGACCCCCCACCCCCACACAGCCACCCCCACGCGAGGGTGCAGAGGGGCCTTCCTGGGACGACGGGAAGGATCTGGGCGCTCACAGGGGCTCCTTCCCACCGCTGCCCCGACCTCATCCCGGTCCTGCGGGTGGGCTGCTGTGGCAGGTTGGGGCGGCGCACGGGCTGTCCGCTGGGGCTCTGTAGGAGACCGTCTCTGAGTGGACCGCAAACCCCCTGCGGACGAGGGGTGCGAGCGCTGGCGGGAAGGAGACTGTGCCCTGTGACTGAGCCGGAGGAGCATCCGCACAAGAGGACACCCCGGGGAACGGGGTGGAGAGAGGGGCGGAGGAGATCGGGGCTAGGTGGGCCCGAAGGCGCCCGTGGGAAAGACCGGAGGGGAAGACAGGTGTTGCAGGGAACACCCTGGCCACTTTGCCTTGGATTCAGGCGACTGGTGACGCGGTTGGCCCCAAGCCCACCCTGTGTGTGCGTCCGGTGTGCCTCCACCGCCTCGCAGCGGCAGGGCTGTTGGCTTCTCCCCGGCGGCCTTCTGCATCTCCCCGCTCGCCAACCTCCGCTGCCCGGGGGCCGGGCTACCCGGACGCGCCCAGATTCGCTTTGCCCACTCCACGTGCCGGGCGCCGCGGTGTGCCTCTCTGCTCCCATCCCGGCTGGAGCCCGCCACCCAGGTGACCCACACCCGCCGGCGCCGGGGAGACGCCGCCAGCCCCGGGGGTGGCCGGTGCTGTGGAAGCTGGCCCCAGCGGTGGCTGGCCCGAGGGTGGGGGGCGAGGGAGGGGACCAGGGGCTCCAGCAGGTGACCCGACTCCCACTCCCACCGCCCCCTCCTCTTCAAGGCACCCACGCCGCCAACTAGCACCTCAGGAAGCAGCAAGGGGTCGCTGGTCACGGGCGGCCCCGGTGTGCCGCGGGAGAGTCCAAGTCCCTGCGGTGGCCGTCCGTCCCGGCGTCTGTTGGGGGCCCCTCCGCGGGGACAGAGGCGGCCGCGGCCTCTGGGGTGGTGTCCGAGGGGCGAAGGGGGGGCGCGGGGGCAGGTGAGCGTCCAGGGGAGGCGCGGAAGTCCCACCCCACCTGCGAGGCCAAAAGGCTTGGCCTGGCCGACGCGACAGGGCAAGGCTCGGGCTGGACGGGGCGGCTGGCCTGGTGCGGGCGCCCTGGCCACGGGGCCAGGGAGAAGCCATGGAGCTTGGGCTAAAAGGGGGTGCGTGCCGATGCGCTGCGGAGGTGGGTAGGCCGAGAGGAAGAAGAAAGGCTTCCCTGACCGGGAATCGAACCCGGGCCGCGGCGGTGAGAGCGCCGAATCCTAACCACTAGACCACCAGGGAGCGTCGGGTGCCGCGCCTGGCCCGCACCCCCTGGACCCGGCGCCTCCATCCCACCCGCTCGCCTCTGCTTGGGCTCCGGGGCCCCTGCCTGGCCACCGCCAGCCACCCCCCCCCGCCCTGCCAATCCGCCTGCCCCGCTGGCAGCGCCCTCAAAACGCCGTGCGCCTCCTCCCCTGCCACCGGCGCTCAACCTGCGGACCCGCTCCGGCCGCCTCAGCACCGCAGCGCGCCGGCCTCGGGGGCGCTCCGGGCTCCCGGCTGCCATGGGGCCTGGCCACCGGGGCCCTGGAGACGCGCAAAAGGTTGGCCAGCTGCGTTGGCCGGGAATCGAACCCGGGTCAACTGCTTGGAAGGCAGCTATGCTCACCACTATACCACCAACGCTGCACAGCCCGGGCCGCCCCCAGACGCCGGCCCAGGGTTCGCCCCGGCGTCTGCACGCGGCTCTGGTCACCGCCTCGGCGGCCCAGCGCGCCGCGGCCCTGCCCCGACGACCCGCCGGTCCACAGCGCCGCGCAGCTGCTCGCGCCAGCAGAGGCCGCCCGGCGTCCCACCCGCGCCAGCCCCACGCGGCTGGGCGGCTCCCCGGGCCCGCCCGCCACCCGCCCTTGGGGGGCGCTCCGGGGACCACCCCCGCCCCCACCACGCCCCCTCTGCCGGCCGGGAAACCCCGTCCCCCGAGATCCGCCTCCCTCCCGCCACGCGCTCGCCCCGGCCCTTCTCCACAGGCTGCTGGGTGAGGCCACATCCCGCGCCCACGGAGGACCCCACCCAGCCGCGGCCCACCCGTCCCCCGCGTCCCGCCCCGTCCCGTCCGGTCCCCTCCATCCGTCCTCCGCCCCCGCCCCGCCCAGACCGGGCGGCGTCCAATAACCGGGGAGCCCGGGGTGGCCCGGGCACGACGGAAGGCCCTGGCTGGGCTGTGGCGAGCCCGCCGGCGCGCCGCCCCGACGCCGAGGAAGGCAAAAGGGTGGCGGTGGTCGACGGTGAGCAGGCCGGGCGGCCGTCGTGGCCCTGGCGGCCTCTGGCCGCACGCCGGAGGGAGGAGGACAAGGGCCCTGGCGGGGCAAGCGTTTGCGCGGAGCGGGGGCGGCGCCGGCGGCGCCCAAAAAGGGCGTCTCGCCTCGCCTCCCCGTCGGGGAATCGAACCCCGGTCTCCCGCGTGACAGGCGGGGATACTCACCACTATACTAACGAGGACGGCGGCGGCCGTTCGGCCGCCCGACCCCTCTCCGCCTGCCTGCCCACGCCTACCCCTGCCCTCGACGCCCTGCTTTCCACAGGCGCCCGCCGCGGGCCGCACCGGACCCGACCCCAAACCAACGTCGTCCGCCGTCCCAGCAGCCCCCCTGCCCGGCTCGGGACGGACCCCGGACCCGGACGCCGGCCCAACACTCCCAGCGCGCCACGGCCTCTGCCCTGCCGGGCGCGGATCGCGCGGGGAGAAGCCGCCCCACAGGACAAGCGAGGCTGCGACCAGGAGGACGGGCGCCCAGGAAGGGCAGAGGCCGAGGAGGGAGAGGGGGAGGAGCTGGGGGCGGCGGCGAGAGAGGCGGGCCCGACGCCGCCCTCTGGGCGCGCGCCGGGGGATGTGCGAGGGCGGCGGCGGCGGCGGCGCGCGTCCCGTCCCTGGCGCAGCCACACCGCCGCCAGCCAGCGGCAGCCTTCGCGCCGGGTCCCAGCCAGGCGAGCGGCGACGCGCCCAGCCCCGCCGTCAGGATGGCCGAGCGGTCTAAGGCGCTGCGTTCAGGTCGCAGTCTCCCCTGGAGGCGTGGGTTCGAATCCCACTCCTGACAGGCCCACCTTTTGGCCTGCCCTACCAGGGCACGGGACCCCGCGGGCCTGGGCCACGCCCTCCGGCAAGCCCTGTCCTTGCCTGGCGGGCCGCTGCGGCCCTACACCCCGGCGCAAGGGGCCCAGGACGGAGCTCGGACGCCTGGACCCTCCGGACCACAGGCTTGGCGCGCACACGCCCTCGTCCACCCTCTCGCGCGCCTCTCTCACCTGATCCCACAGCCGCAGGCCTGGGCAACTCCCTCCTCGCCCGCTTGCCGAGGGCTGCGTTCTTGCCCCTCCCACCGGCCCCTGCAGACCAGCGGCGTGCGCCAGTGCCGAAAGCCCTCCGCCCTCGCTTCTCCCGCCCACGGGTGCCCGCTGAACAGTGCTTCGCTCTCAGAGCCCTGCGCTTCCGCCACCAGGAGCACGGTGGGGGACGAGCACCCTGCCCTTCCCGCCCGGCCCCCGTTCCATTCTCGCCACACCCCACTCAGGTGGCCCGCGCTGCCCTGGACGCCTTACCCTGGCCACACCCGCCTGCCTCCGGCCGGGGACCCAGGCCGCCCAGCCATCTGCTCGCGGGCCCACCACACGGCCCTGCCTTCGGTGGGCCTGGCCCAGGAGTCCAACCCGGCATGAGTGCTCCGCCGAGCGCTGGGCGGAAGGAAGCCCTGCATCCCCAGGCCTCCCACCTGGGCGCCCCAAGCCCGGCCCCCCCCCCCCCCCGGCCTGGACCCGAGGACCCCAGCGGCGCTCCCTCACCGCGCTCCCTGTCCGCCAGATAGCCAGCAGCCCCGAGCGGCCGAGGGCTCCTGCCTCTCCACCACCGGCCCGAGTTGGACCCCCAGGGAGAGCTGCGGGCCAGAGCTCAGACCCTCAGCGCTCCTCGGCCACGCTCGCGGCGCTCCGGGGCCTCCATCTCCTACACACGACACGCGTGCGGCGCGCACGAGCCCCCGCGGACACCCACCCAACCACCCCCACACACCCACCCACACTCACGCCACCCCATGGCACCCCACGTGTGCGCACACTCAACCGCAGCTCCGTTCCCCAGCCCCGCGGGATCGCGCCCACGCGGCACGGGCGGGAAAGCCATCCGCCAAAGGGCCTGTGGGTCCGGCGGAGAGTAGCCGCCCAAGGGAACGGCGGTGCTCAGCTGCACCTGCCCCAGATGATCGCCCGCGCTGGGTGGGGTTGGGGTTCTGGCCGGGCTTGGCCCTGGCGGCGGCCCTGGACCAGGGAGAAAAGGCAGGAGGAGCCTAGTCCGCCTCCGGGCGACTGTGCCTCGCTCGGCCCATCTCTGCCGCGGCCGCCGCTCCCAAGCGCTCTAGACGTGCGTGCAGCCTCCTCTCTGGACCACGCGGCCGCCTCCTGCTCCAGCGGAACAGGAGGCTCACACGACTGGCTCTGGCCCTGGTCCTGACCCCCGCCCTGGCCCTGGCCCTGGTCCTGACCGCCGCCCTGGCCCTGGCCCTGGCCCTGGCCCTGGCTCCGTTTCTGGCCCTGGCTCCGGCCCGGACCGCTGTTTGGAGCCGTCGGTTGACCACCGCCATCGGTGCATGGGTGGTTCAGTGGTAGAATTCTCGCCTGCCACGCGGGAGGCCCGGGTTCGATTCCCGGCCCATGCAGCACGCCGTCCCCTTTTGGCCCTGCAGCCCCAGCGCACAGAAGGGCTTCCTCTCTCCCCGGCTGGAGCCCGCTGGCCTCAGCCAGCTCGGCTCCTTCCCGGGAGCCCTGCCCCTGCCCCGACGCCCCTTCCCTTCCTCTCCGCTTCGCTGGCCCAGGGGACCAAACTCAACCCACACCCCAAGGCCCCGGGCCCGCCTACACGCTCTCCTTGCCCCTTTGCTCTTCAAGACCTCAGCACCCGGGGCCCTTCCGGCACTGCCGCCACGGCCCCCCCACCACCACACACCCACCCGCCCCGCAGCGCGCCCACGCGGGCGCCTCGCCCCACCTCCACGCCTTTCGCCACACTTGCTCGCTCCCTGCCTCACTCCACCCACGGCCCCAAGGTTCTCCTCTCTTGGCAAAACCAGGAGCCATGAACTTGCCACCCCTAGCGCTGATACATCCCATTCCCCCACAGGGACCCTCACAAACTCTCTTGGACGCACCCCTGGCAGCCGCCCCGCCCCCCCCCCGCACCTCCCCCCCCCCACCCCCGTCCCCAGCCCCCTGCGCTCTATATCCTGTCGCTGCCCCAGCGAGGCCCACTCCGCCGGGCTCCCAACCCGAAGACCACCGCCGGCACCAAGCTCCCCCTCCAGCACCGCCAACCTTCCCTTCTCGGCAACAGCAGCAGCCGTGGCAGTGGCGGCGGAGCCACCAAGCCCACCAGCGTGGCAGCGCCTGGACCGCTGCCAGCACCAGGGCCAGCACCCCTGCGGCCGCCGCCAACGCCACCACCGCCACCTGCAGGACCAAGCCCACCGCCACCACACCGCCACGGGCTCCGTGGCCAACAGCACTCAAGTCCTTCACCATCACCGACGCCGTCACCGACGCCGTCACCAACTGGACCCCGTCCAGCTCCAGCGTATCGCCGCGGGCATCCGTGCCAACGGCGCCCAGTCCTCCACCGTCCGTTCGGCCACCCCGCGCCCCACCCAGTCCACCACCCATCCCCAGTACCAGCGGCGGCAGGACCTAGACCACCATCGCCACGCCGGCTCCCGCACCGCCGCCCACAGCACTGCCTCCTTCACCGTCCCGCCGCCATCAGCAGCACGACCGGGTCCACCGTGTGACCCGTGCAGCAGCATAGGCTTCGTCACCAACAGCACCGAAGTCCTCCTCCTCCTCCCACTCCACCGCCACCACCCCGGCACGGACAGCACGGCCCACGGTTCCGACGCCGGCCCCGTCCCCGCCACCGCCGAGGTCGCCGCCGCCGCCAGGACCATCGACACCACCACCACGGCAGCTCGCGGACCGTCACCGATGGACGGCAAAGGTCCACCACTACCGTCCTCACCCGGTCGCTCACACCCAGCAACACGAGGACCAGCGCAGCCTGCGCCGCCGCCCCTGCCAGCCCCTCCTGCCCCAACATCCCCACACCTGTCCCCGGCCTCCACGGCCCCTCCTAGCCACGTCCTGATCCGGGGGAAATGATCCAGCGTCGCCTTGGTGCCTTTGGCCTCTCGGAATCCCAACCCCAGGACGACCCCCGAGACGTGACCTGTCGTCCCGATGACAGGCGGTTGAGATCTCCAGGGGGCGGTGGATCTCCCCTCAGACGCGCCCCCCCACCCACCACCGCTAGGCCTGGTCCCAGATGCGGTCTGCTCACTCTGTCTGTTGCCCTTGCCTGCCTGCCCGCCCGCCCGCCCGCTTCCCACCCACGCCCCTTGGACCCCACCCATGGGCCCCACGCCACCACCCAGCACGGTCCCAGCAAAGCACAGCAGAGCAGAGCAGAGCACAGCAGAGCAGTCTTTGCCGCCCCCCACACCTCCTCCTCCTGGGTCCTTCCCACCACGGGGGAGCCTCCAGCCCTCTCGCAGGGCACCGGGGCACGCTCCCCACCACTCGCCGCCCGCCTGCTGCTCCCGCCAGCCTCCGGTCTCCACCCGCCCCTTGTAGCCCCCACCCACCTCTCACCCTCAAGGCCGGCACTCGGTCTCCGCCTCCCACGGGATCCTCAGGCACACTCCGCCCCTCTGTGCCCTCCCCTCCCTCGCATCTCATTCTCCTGCACAGGTGCACACACGTGCCGGGCAAGGAGCTGGGCAAGGGGCCCCTGCCGCCCCAAGCCTCTGCAGAGACCCTGCCCGAGTGGCCAGCCACGGTCTCCCCCGGGTCCCACCAGACCCACGGTTCCTCGCCCCGCTCCTCCCCCGTCAACACACACACCCGTGCTGCTCCCAGACCTCCCCTCTTTCTGGGATCCTTTTCACCCTGTGCCCTCACCCCCGTGGGAGGCCACCCAGGGCAGCCAACACCTTGATCCTGCCCTATCCCCCTCCGCCGCTGACTCGACCCCCCACCCCCACACAGCCACCCCCACGCGAGGGTGCAGAGGGGCCTTCCTGGGACGACGGGAAGGATCTGGGCGCTCACAGGGGCTCCTTCCCACCGCTGCCCCGACCTCATCCCGGTCCTGCGGGTGGGCTGCTGTGGCAGGTTGGGGCGGCGCACGGGCTGTCCGCTGGGGCTCTGTAGGAGACCGTCTCTGAGTGGACCGCAAACCCCCTGCGGACGAGGGGTGCGAGCGCTGGCGGGAAGGAGACTGTGCCCTGTGACTGAGCCGGAGGAGCATCCGCACAAGAGGACACCCCGGGGAACGGGGTGGAGAGAGGGGCGGAGGAGATCGGGGCTAGGTGGGCCCGAAGGCGCCCGTGGGAAAGACCGGAGGGGAAGACAGGTGTTGCAGGGAACACCCTGGCCACTTTGCCTTGGATTCAGGCGACTGGTGACGCGGTTGGCCCCAAGCCCACCCTGTGTGTGCGTCCGGTGTGCCTCCACCGCCTCGCAGCGGCAGGGCTGTTGGCTTCTCCCCGGCGGCCTTCTGCATCTCCCCGCTCGCCAACCTCCGCTGCCCGGGGGCCGGGCTACCCGGACGCGCCCAGATTCGCTTTGCCCACTCCACGTGCCGGGCGCCGCGGTGTGCCTCTCTGCTCCCATCCCGGCTGGAGCCCGCCACCCAGGTGACCCACACCCGCCGGCGCCGGGGAGACGCCGCCAGCCCCGGGGGTGGCCGGTGCTGTGGAAGCTGGCCCCAGCGGTGGCTGGCCCGAGGGTGGGGGGCGAGGGAGGGGACCAGGGGCTCCAGCAGGTGACCCGACTCCCACTCCCACCGCCCCCTCCTCTTCAAGGCACCCACGCCGCCAACTAGCACCTCAGGAAGCAGCAAGGGGTCGCTGGTCACGGGCGGCCCCGGTGTGCCGCGGGAGAGTCCAAGTCCCTGCGGTGGCCGTCCGTCCCGGCGTCTGTTGGGGGCCCCTCCGCGGGGACAGAGGCGGCCGCGGCCTCTGGGGTGGTGTCCGAGGGGCGAAGGGGGGGCGCGGGGGCAGGTGAGCGTCCAGGGGAGGCGCGGAAGTCCCACCCCACCTGCGAGGCCAAAAGGCTTGGCCTGGCCGACGCGACAGGGCAAGGCTCGGGCTGGACGGGGCGGCTGGCCTGGTGCGGGCGCCCTGGCCACGGGGCCAGGGAGAAGCCATGGAGCTTGGGCTAAAAGGGGGTGCGTGCCGATGCGCTGCGGAGGTGGGTAGGCCGAGAGGAAGAAGAAAGGCTTCCCTGACCGGGAATCGAACCCGGGCCGCGGCGGTGAGAGCGCCGAATCCTAACCACTAGACCACCAGGGAGCGTCGGGTGCCGCGCCTGGCCCGCACCCCCTGGACCCGGCGCCTCCATCCCACCCGCTCGCCTCTGCTTGGGCTCCGGGGCCCCTGCCTGGCCACCGCCAGCCACCCCCCCCCGCCCTGCCAATCCGCCTGCCCCGCTGGCAGCGCCCTCAAAACGCCGTGCGCCTCCTCCCCTGCCACCGGCGCTCAACCTGCGGACCCGCTCCGGCCGCCTCAGCACCGCAGCGCGCCGGCCTCGGGGGCGCTCCGGGCTCCCGGCTGCCATGGGGCCTGGCCACCGGGGCCCTGGAGACGCGCAAAAGGTTGGCCAGCTGCGTTGGCCGGGAATCGAACCCGGGTCAACTGCTTGGAAGGCAGCTATGCTCACCACTATACCACCAACGCTGCACAGCCCGGGCCGCCCCCAGACGCCGGCCCAGGGTTCGCCCCGGCGTCTGCACGCGGCTCTGGTCACCGCCTCGGCGGCCCAGCGCGCCGCGGCCCTGCCCCGACGACCCGCCGGTCCACAGCGCCGCGCAGCTGCTCGCGCCAGCAGAGGCCGCCCGGCGTCCCACCCGCGCCAGCCCCACGCGGCTGGGCGGCTCCCCGGGCCCGCCCGCCACCCGCCCTTGGGGGGCGCTCCGGGGACCACCCCCGCCCCCACCACGCCCCCTCTGCCGGCCGGGAAACCCCGTCCCCCGAGATCCGCCTCCCTCCCGCCACGCGCTCGCCCCGGCCCTTCTCCACAGGCTGCTGGGTGAGGCCACATCCCGCGCCCACGGAGGACCCCACCCAGCCGCGGCCCACCCGTCCCCCGCGTCCCGCCCCGTCCCGTCCGGTCCCCTCCATCCGTCCTCCGCCCCCGCCCCGCCCAGACCGGGCGGCGTCCAATAACCGGGGAGCCCGGGGTGGCCCGGGCACGACGGAAGGCCCTGGCTGGGCTGTGGCGAGCCCGCCGGCGCGCCGCCCCGACGCCGAGGAAGGCAAAAGGGTGGCGGTGGTCGACGGTGAGCAGGCCGGGCGGCCGTCGTGGCCCTGGCGGCCTCTGGCCGCACGCCGGAGGGAGGAGGACAAGGGCCCTGGCGGGGCAAGCGTTTGCGCGGAGCGGGGGCGGCGCCGGCGGCGCCCAAAAAGGGCGTCTCGCCTCGCCTCCCCGTCGGGGAATCGAACCCCGGTCTCCCGCGTGACAGGCGGGGATACTCACCACTATACTAACGAGGACGGCGGCGGCCGTTCGGCCGCCCGACCCCTCTCCGCCTGCCTGCCCACGCCTACCCCTGCCCTCGACGCCCTGCTTTCCACAGGCGCCCGCCGCGGGCCGCACCGGACCCGACCCCAAACCAACGTCGTCCGCCGTCCCAGCAGCCCCCCTGCCCGGCTCGGGACGGACCCCGGACCCGGACGCCGGCCCAACACTCCCAGCGCGCCACGGCCTCTGCCCTGCCGGGCGCGGATCGCGCGGGGAGAAGCCGCCCCACAGGACAAGCGAGGCTGCGACCAGGAGGACGGGCGCCCAGGAAGGGCAGAGGCCGAGGAGGGAGAGGGGGAGGAGCTGGGGGCGGCGGCGAGAGAGGCGGGCCCGACGCCGCCCTCTGGGCGCGCGCCGGGGGATGTGCGAGGGCGGCGGCGGCGGCGGCGCGCGTCCCGTCCCTGGCGCAGCCACACCGCCGCCAGCCAGCGGCAGCCTTCGCGCCGGGTCCCAGCCAGGCGAGCGGCGACGCGCCCAGCCCCGCCGTCAGGATGGCCGAGCGGTCTAAGGCGCTGCGTTCAGGTCGCAGTCTCCCCTGGAGGCGTGGGTTCGAATCCCACTCCTGACAGGCCCACCTTTTGGCCTGCCCTACCAGGGCACGGGACCCCGCGGGCCTGGGCCACGCCCTCCGGCAAGCCCTGTCCTTGCCTGGCGGGCCGCTGCGGCCCTACACCCCGGCGCAAGGGGCCCAGGACGGAGCTCGGACGCCTGGACCCTCCGGACCACAGGCTTGGCGCGCACACGCCCTCGTCCACCCTCTCGCGCGCCTCTCTCACCTGATCCCACAGCCGCAGGCCTGGGCAACTCCCTCCTCGCCCGCTTGCCGAGGGCTGCGTTCTTGCCCCTCCCACCGGCCCCTGCAGACCAGCGGCGTGCGCCAGTGCCGAAAGCCCTCCGCCCTCGCTTCTCCCGCCCACGGGTGCCCGCTGAACAGTGCTTCGCTCTCAGAGCCCTGCGCTTCCGCCACCAGGAGCACGGTGGGGGACGAGCACCCTGCCCTTCCCGCCCGGCCCCCGTTCCATTCTCGCCACACCCCACTCAGGTGGCCCGCGCTGCCCTGGACGCCTTACCCTGGCCACACCCGCCTGCCTCCGGCCGGGGACCCAGGCCGCCCAGCCATCTGCTCGCGGGCCCACCACACGGCCCTGCCTTCGGTGGGCCTGGCCCAGGAGTCCAACCCGGCATGAGTGCTCCGCCGAGCGCTGGGCGGAAGGAAGCCCTGCATCCCCAGGCCTCCCACCTGGGCGCCCCAAGCCCGGCCCCCCCCCCCCGGCCTGGACCCGAGGACCCCAGCGGCGCTCCCTCACCGCGCTCCCTGTCCGCCAGATAGCCAGCAGCCCCGAGCGGCCGAGGGCTCCTGCCTCTCCACCACCGGCCCGAGTTGGACCCCCAGGGAGAGCTGCGGGCCAGAGCTCAGACCCTCAGCGCTCCTCGGCCACGCTCGCGGCGCTCCGGGGCCTCCATCTCCTACACACGACACGCGTGCGGCGCGCACGAGCCCCCGCGGACACCCACCCAACCACCCCCACACACCCACCCACACTCACGCCACCCCATGGCACCCCACGTGTGCGCACACTCAACCGCAGCTCCGTTCCCCAGCCCCGCGGGATCGCGCCCACGCGGCACGGGCGGGAAAGCCATCCGCCAAAGGGCCTGTGGGTCCGGCGGAGAGTAGCCGCCCAAGGGAACGGCGGTGCTCAGCTGCACCTGCCCCAGATGATCGCCCGCGCTGGGTGGGGTTGGGGTTCTGGCCGGGCTTGGCCCTGGCGGCGGCCCTGGACCAGGGAGAAAAGGCAGGAGGAGCCTAGTCCGCCTCCGGGCGACTGTGCCTCGCTCGGCCCATCTCTGCCGCGGCCGCCGCTCCCAAGCGCTCTAGACGTGCGTGCAGCCTCCTCTCTGGACCACGCGGCCGCCTCCTGCTCCAGCGGAACAGGAGGCTCACACGACTGGCTCTGGCCCTGGTCCTGACCCCCGCCCTGGCCCTGGCCCTGGTCCTGACCGCCGCCCTGGCCCTGGCCCTGGCCCTGGCCCTGGCTCCGGTTCTGGCCCTGGCTCCGGCCCGGACCGCTGTTTGGAGCCGTCGGTTGACCACCGCCATCGGTGCATGGGTGGTTCAGTGGTAGAATTCTCGCCTGCCACGCGGGAGGCCCGGGTTCGATTCCCGGCCCATGCAGCACGCCGTCCCCTTTTGGCCCTGCAGCCCCAGCGCACAGAAGGGCTTCCTCTCTCCCCGGCTGGAGCCCGCTGGCCTCAGCCAGCTCGGCTCCTTCCCGGGAGCCCTGCCCCTGCCCCGACGCCCCTTCCCTTCCTCTCCGCTTCGCTGGCCCAGGGGACCAAACTCAACCCACACCCCAAGGCCCCGGGCCCGCCTACACGCTCTCCTTGCCCCTTTGCTCTTCAAGACCTCAGCACCCGGGGCCCTTCCGGCACTGCCGCCACGGCCCCCCCACCACCACACACCCACCCGCCCCGCAGCGCGCCCACGCGGGCGCCTCGCCCCACCTCCACGCCTTTCGCCACACTTGCTCGCTCCCTGCCTCACTCCACCCACGGCCCCAAGGTTCTCCTCTCTTGGCAAAACCAGGAGCCATGAACTTGCCACCCCTAGCGCTGATACATCCCATTCCCCCACAGGGACCCTCACAAACTCTCTTGGACGCACCCCCGGCAGCCGCCCCGCCCCCCCCCCCCGCACCTCCCCCCCCCCCACCCCCGTCCCCAGCCCCCTGCGCTCTATATCCTGTCGCTGCCCCAGCGAGGCCCACTCCGCCGGGCTCCCAACCCGAAGACCACCGCCGGCACCAAGCTCCCCCTCCAGCACCGCCAACCTTCCCTTCTCGGCAACAGCAGCAGCCGTGGCACTGGCGGCGGAGCCACCAAGCCCACCAGCGTGGCAGCGCCTGGACCGCTGCCAGCACCAGGGCCAGCACCCCTGCGGCCGCCGCCAACGCCACCACCGCCACCTGCAGGACCAAGCCCACCGCCACCACACCGCCACGGGCTCCGTGGCCAACAGCACTCAAGTCCTTCACCATCACCGACGCCGTCACCGACGCCGTCACCAACTGGACCCCGTCCAGCTCCAGCGTATCGCCGCGGGCATCCGTGCCAACGGCGCCCAGTCCTCCACCGTCCGTTCGGCCACCCCGCGCCCCACCCAGTCCACCACCCATCCCCAGTACCAGCGGCGGCAGGACCTAGACCACCATCGCCACGCCGGCTCCCGCACCGCCGCCCACAGCACTGCCTCCTTCACCGTCCCGCCGCCATCAGCAGCACGACCGGGTCCACCGTGTGACCCGTGCAGCAGCATAGGCTTCGTCACCAACAGCACCGAAGTCCTCCTCCTCCTCCCACTCCACCGCCACCACCCCGGCACGGACAGCACGGCCCACGGTTCCGACGCCGGCCCCGTCCCCGCCACCGCCGAGGTCGCCGCCGCCGCCAGGACCATCGACACCACCACCACGGCAGCTCGCGGACCGTCACCGATGGACGGCAAAGGTCCACCACTACCGTCCTCACCCGGTCGCTCACACCCAGCAACACGAGGTCCAGCGCAGCCTGCGCCGCCGCCCCTGCCAGCCCCTCCTGCCCCAACATCCCCACACCTGTCCCCGGCCTCCACGGCCCCTCCTAGCCACGTCCTGATCCGGGGGAAATGATCCAGCGTCGCCTTGGTGCCTTTGGCCTCTCGGAATCCCAACCCCAGGACGACCCCCGAGACGTGACCTGTCGTCCCGATGACAGGCGGTTGAGATCTCCAGGGGGCGGTGGATCTCCCCTCAGACGCGCCCCCCCACCCACCACCGCTAGGCCTGGTCCCAGATGCGGTCTGCTCACTCTGTCTGTTGCCCTTGCCTGCCTGCCCGCCCGCCCGCCCGCTTCCCACCCACGCCCCTTCGACCCCACCCATGGGCCCCACGCCACCACCCAGCACGGTCCCAGCAAAGCACAGCAGAGCAGAGCAGAGCACAGCAGAGCAGTCTTTGCCGCCCCCCACACCTCCTCCTCCTGGGTCCTTCCCACCACGGGGGAGCCTCCAGCCCTCTCGCAGGGCACCGGGGCACGCTCCCCACCACTCGCCGCCCGCCTGCTGCTCCCGCCAGCCTCCGGTCTCCACCCGCCCCTTGTAGCCCCCACCCACCTCTCACCCTCAAGGCCGGCACTCGGTCTCCGCCTCCCACGGGATCCTCAGGCACACTCCGCCCCTCTGTGCCCTCCCCTCCCTCGCATCTCATTCTCCTGCACAGGTGCACACACGTGCCGGGCAAGGAGCTGGGCAAGGGGCCCCTGCCGCCCCAAGCCTCTGCAGAGACCCTGCCCGAGTGGCCAGCCACGGTCTCCCCCGGGTCCCACCAGACCCACGGTTCCTCGCCCCGCTCCTCCCCCGTCAACACACACACCCGTGCTGCTCCCAGACCTCCCCTCTTTCTGGGATCCTTTTCACCCTGTGCCCTCACCCCCGTGGGAGGCCACCCAGGGCAGCCAACACCTTGATCCTGCCCTATCCCCCTCCGCCGCTGACTCGACCCCCCACCCCCACACAGCCACCCCCACGCGAGGGTGCAGAGGGGCCTTCCTGGGACGACGGGAAGGATCTGGGCGCTCACAGGGGCTCCTTCCCACCGCTGCCCCGACCTCATCCCGGTCCTGCGGGTGGGCTGCTGTGGCAGGTTGGGGCGGCGCACGGGCTGTCCGCTGGGGCTCTGTAGGAGACCGTCTCTGAGTGGACCGCAAACCCCCTGCGGACGAGGGGTGCGAGCGCTGGCGGGAAGGAGACTGTGCCCTGTGACTGAGCCGGAGGAGCATCCGCACAAGAGGACACCCCGGGGAACGGGGTGGAGAGAGGGGCGGAGGAGATCGGGGCTAGGTGGGCCCGAAGGCGCCCGTGGGAAAGACCGGAGGGGAAGACAGGTGTTGCAGGGAACACCCTGGCCACTTTGCCTTGGATTCAGGCGACTGGTGACGCGGTTGGCCCCAAGCCCACCCTGTGTGTGCGTCCGGTGTGCCTCCACCGCCTCGCAGCGGCAGGGCTGTTGGCTTCTCCCCGGCGGCCTTCTGCATCTCCCCGCTCGCCAACCTCCGCTGCCCGGGGGCCGGGCTACCCGGACGCGCCCAGATTCGCTTTGCCCACTCCACGTGCCGGGCGCCGCGGTGTGCCTCTCTGCTCCCATCCCGGCTGGAGCCCGCCACCCAGGTGACCCACACCCGCCGGCGCCGGGGAGACGCCGCCAGCCCCGGGGGTGGCCGGTGCTGTGGAAGCTGGCCCCAGCGGTGGCTGGCCCGAGGGTGGGGGGCGAGGGAGGGGACCAGGGGCTCCAGCAGGTGACCCGACTCCCACTCCCACCGCCCCCTCCTCTTCAAGGCACCCACGCCGCCAACTAGCACCTCAGGAAGCAGCAAGGGGTCGCTGGTCACGGGCGGCCCCGGTGTGCCGCGGGAGAGTCCAAGTCCCTGCGGTGGCCGTCCGTCCCGGCGTCTGTTGGGGGCCCCTCCGCGGGGACAGAGGCGGCCGTGGCCTCTGGGGTGGTGTCCGAGGGGCGAAGGGGGGGCGCGGGGGCAGGTGAGCGTCCAGGGGAGGCGCGGAAGTCCCACCCCACCTGCGAGGCCAAAAGGCTTGGCCTGGCCGACGCGACAGGGCAAGGCTCGGGCTGGACGGGGCGGCTGGCCTGGTGCGGGCGCCCTGGCCACGGGGCCAGGGAGAAGCCATGGAGCTTGGGCTAAAAGGGGGTGCGTGCCGATGCGCTGCGGAGGTGGGTAGGCCGAGAGGAAGAAGAAAGGCTTCCCTGACCGGGAATCGAACCCGGGCCGCGGCGGTGAGAGCGCCGAATCCTAACCACTAGACCACCAGGGAGCGTCGGGTGCCGCGCCTGGCCCGCACCCCCTGGACCCGGCGCCTCCATCCCACCCGCTCGCCTCTGCTTGGGCTCCGGGGCCCCTGCCTGGCCACCGCCAGCCACCCCCCCGCCCTGCCAATCCGCCTGCCCCGCTGGCAGCGCCCTCAAAACGCCGTGCGCCTCCTCCCCTGCCACCGGCGCTCAACCTGCGGACCCGCTCCGGCCGCCTCAGCACCGCAGCGCGCCGGCCTCGGGGCCGCTCCGGGCTCCCGGCTGCCATGGGGCCTGGCCACCGGGGCCCTGGAGACGCGCAAAAGGTTGGCCAGCTGCGTTGGCCGGGAATCGAACCCGGGTCAACTGCTTGGAAGGCAGCTATGCTCACCACTATACCACCAACGCTGCACAGCCCGGGCCGCCCCCAGACGCCGGCCCAGGGTTCGCCCCGGCGTCTGCACGCGGCTCTGGTCACCGCCTCGGCGGCCCAGCGCGCCGCGGCCCTGCCCCGACGACCCGCCGGTCCACAGCGCCGCGCAGCTGCTCGCGCCAGCAGAGGCCGCCCGGCGTCCCACCCGCGCCAGCCCCACGCGGCTGGGCGGCTCCCCGGGCCCGCCCGCCACCCGCCCTTGGGGGGCGCTCCGGGGACCACCCCCGCCCCCACCACGCCCCCTCTGCCGGCCGGGAAACCCCGTCCCCCGAGATCCGCCTCCCTCCCGCCACGCGCTCGCCCCGGCCCTTCTCCACAGGCTGCTGGGTGAGGCCACATCCCGCGCCCACGGAGGACCCCACCCAGCCGCGGCCCACCCGTCCCCCGCGTCCCGCCCCGTCCCGTCCGGTCCCCTCCATCCGTCCTCCGCCCCCGCCCCGCCCAGACCGGGCGGCGTCCAATAACCGGGGAGCCCGGGGTGGCCCGGGCACGACGGAAGGCCCTGGCTGGGCTGTGGCGAGCCCGCCGGCGCGCCGCCCCGACGCCGAGGAAGGCAAAAGGGTGGCGGTGGTCGACGGTGAGCAGGCCGGGCGGCCGTCGTGGCCCTGGCGGCCTCTGGCCGCACGCCGGAGGGAGGAGGACAAGGGCCCTGGCGGGGCAAGCGTTTGCGCGGAGCGGGGGCGGCGCCGGCGGCGCCCAGAAAGGGCGTCTCGCCTCGCCTCCCCGTCGGGGAATCGAACCCCGGTCTCCCGCGTGACAGGCGGGGATACTCACCACTATACTAACGAGGACGGCGGCGGCCGTCCGGCCGCCCGACCCCTCTCCGCCTGCCTGCCCACGCCTACCCCTGCCCTCGACGCCCTGCTTTCCACAGGCGCCCGCCGCGGGCCGCACCGGACCCGACCCCAAACCAACGTCGTCCGCCGTCCCAGCAGCCCCCCTGCCCGGCTCGGGACGGACCCCGGACCCGGACGCCGGCCCAACACTCCCAGCGCGCCACGGCCTCTGCCCTGCCGGGCGCGGATCGCGCGGGGAGAAGCCGCCCCACAGGACAAGCGAGGCTGCGACCAGGAGGACGGGCGCCCAGGAAGGGCAGAGGCCGAGGAGGGAGAGGGGGAGGAGCTGGGGGCGGCGGCGAGAGAGGCGGGCCCGACGCCGCCCTCTGGGCGCGCGCCGGGGGATGTGCGAGGGCGGCGGCGGCGGCGGTGCGCGTCCCGTCCCTGGCGCAGCCACACCGCCGCCAGCCAGCGGCAGCCTTCGCGCCGGGTCCCAGCCAGGCGAGCGGCGACGCGCCCAGCCCCGCCGTCAGGATGGCCGAGCGGTCTAAGGCGCTGCGTTCAGGTCGCAGTCTCCCCTGGAGGCGTGGGTTCGAATCCCACTCCTGACAGGCCCACCTTTTGGCCTGCCCTACCAGGGCACGGGACCCCGCGGGCCTGGGCCACGCCCTCCGGCAAGCCCTGTCCTTGCCTGGCGGGCCGCTGCGGCCCTACACCCCGGCGCAAGGGGCCCAGGACGGAGCTCGGACGCCTGGACCCTCCGGACCACAGGCTTGGCGCGCACACGCCCTCGTCCACCCTCTCGCGCGCCTCTCTCACCTGATCCCACAGCCGCAGGCCTGGGCAACTCCCTCCTCGCCCGCTTGCCGAGGGCTGCGTTCTTGCCCCTCCCACCGGCCCCTGCAGACCAGCGGCGTGCGCCAGTGCCGAAAGCCCTCCGCCCTCGCTTCTCCCGCCCACGGGTGCCCGCTGAACAGTGCTTCGCTCTCAGAGCCCTGCGCTTCCGCCACCAGGAGCACGGTGGGGGACGAGCACCCTGCCCTTCCCGCCCGGCCCCCGTTCCATTCTCGCCACACCCCACTCAGGTGGCCCGCGCTGCCCTGGACGCCTTACCCTGGCCACACCCGCCTGCCTCCGGCCGGGGACCCAGGCCGCCCAGCCATCTGCTCGCGGGCCCACCACACGGCCCTGCCTTCGGTGGGCCTGGCCCAGGAGTCCAACCCGGCATGAGTGCTCCGCCGAGCGCTGGGCGGAAGGAAGCCCTGCATCCCCAGGCCTCCCACCTGGGCGCCCCAAGCCCGGCCCCCCGGCCTGGACCCGAGGACCCCAGCGGCGCTCCCTCACCGCGCTCCCTGTCCGCCAGATAGCCAGCAGCCCCAGGCGGCCGAGGGCTCCTGCCTCTCCACCACCGGCCGGAGTTGGACCCCCAGGGAGAGCTGCGGGCCAGAGCTCAGACCCTCAGCGCTCCTCGGCCACGCTCGCGGCGCTCCGGGGCCTCCATCTCCTACACACGACACGCGTGCGGCGCGCACGAGCCCCCGCGGACACCCACCCAACCACCCCCACACACCCACCCACACTCACGCCACCCCATGGCACCCCACGTGTGCGCACACTCAACCGCAGCTCCGTTCCCCAGCCCCGCGGGATCGCGCCCACGCGGCACGGGCGGGAAAGCCATCCGCCAAAGGGCCTGTGGGTCCGGCGGAGAGTAGCCGCCCAAGGGAACGGCGGTGCTCAGCTGCACCTGCCCCAGATGATCGCCCGCGCTGGGTGGGGTTGGGGTTCTGGCCGGGCTTGGCCCTGGCGGCGGCCCTGGACCAGGGAGAAAAGGCAGGAGGAGCCTAGTCCGCCTCCGGGCGACTGTGCCTCGCTCGGCCCATCTCTGCCGCGGCCGCCGCTCCCAAGCGCTCTAGACGTGCGTGCAGCCTCCTCTCTGGACCACGCGGCCGCCTCCTGCTCCAGCGGAACAGGAGGCTCACACGACTGGCTCTGGCCCTGGTCCTGACCCCCGCCCTGGCCCTGGCCCTGGTCCTGACCGCCGCCCTGGCCCTGGCCCTGGCCCTGGCCCTGGCCCTGGCCCTGGCTCCGGTTCTGGCCCTGGCTCCGGCCCGGACCGCTGTTTGGAGCCGTCGGTTGACCACCGCCATCGGTGCATGGGTGGTTCAGTGGTAGAATTCTCGCCTGCCACGCGGGAGGCCCGGGTTCGATTCCCGGCCCATGCAGCACGCCGTCCCCTTTTGGCCCTGCAGCCCCAGCGCACAGAAGGGCTTCCTCTCTCCCCGGCTGGAGCCCGCTGGCCTCAGCCAGCTCGGCTCCTTCCCGGGAGCCCTGCCCCTGCCCCGACGCCCCTTCCCTTCCTCTCCGCTTCGCTGGCCCAGGGGACCAAACTCAACCCACACCCCAAGGCCCCGGGCCCGCCTACACGCTCTCCTTGCCCCTTTGCTCTTCAAGACCTCAGCACCCGGGGCCCTTCCGGCACTGCCGCCACGGCCCCCCCACCACCACACACCCACCCGCCCCGCAGCGCGCCCACGCGGGCGCCTCGCCCCACCTCCACGCCTTTCGCCACACTTGCTCGCTCCCTGCCTCACTCCACCCACGGCCCCAAGGTTCTCCTCTCTTGGCAAAACCAGGAGCCATGAACTTGCCACCCCTAGCGCTGATACATCCCATTCCCCCACAGGGACCCTCACAAACTCTCTTGGACGCACCCCCGGCAGCCGCCCCGCCCCCCCCCGCACCTCCCCCCCCCCACCCCCGTCCCCAGCCCCCTGCGCTCTATATCCTGTCGCTGCCCCAGCGAGGCCCACTCCGCCGGGCTCCCAACCCGAAGACCACCGCCGGCACCAAGCTCCCCCTCCAGCACCGCCAACCTTCCCTTCTCGGCAACAGCAGCAGCCGTGGCACTGGCGGCGGAGCCACCAAGCCCACCAGCGTGGCAGCGCCTGGACCGCTGCCAGCACCAGGGCCAGCACCCCTGCGGCCGCCGCCAACGCCACCACCGCCACCTACAGGACCAAGCCCACCGCCACCACACCGCCACGGGCTCCGTGGCCAACAGCACTCAATCCTTCACCATCACCGACGCCGTCACCGACGCCGTCACCAACTGGACCCCGTCCAGCTCCAGCGTATCGCCGCGGGCATCCGTGCCAACGGCGCCCAGTCCTCCATCGTCCGTTCGGCCACCCCGCGCCCCACCCTGTCCACCACCCATCCCCAGTACCAGCGGCGGCAGGACCTAGTCCACCATCGCCACGCCGGCTCCCGCACCGCCGCCCACAGCACTGCCTCCTTCACCGTCCCGCCGCCATCAGCAACACGACCGGGTCCACCGTGTGACCCGTGCAGCAGCATAGGCTTCGTCACCAACAGCACCGAAGTCCTCCTCCTCCTCCCACTCCACCGCCACCACCCCGGCACGGACAGCACGGCCCACGGTTCCGACGCTGGCCCCGTCCCCGCCACCGCCGAGGTCGCCGCCGCCGCCAGGACCATCGACACCACCACCACGGCAGCCCGCAGACCGTCACCGATGGACGGCAAAGGTCCACCACCACCGTCCTCACCCGGTCGCTCACACCCAGCAACACGAGGACCAGCGCGGCCTGCGCCGCCGCCCCTGCCAGCCCCTCCTGCCCCAACATCCCCACACCTGTCCCCGGCCTCCACGGCCCCTCCTAGCCACGTCCTGATCCGGGGGAAATGATCCAGCGTCGCCTTGGTGCCTTTGGCCTCTCGGAATCCCAACCCCAGGACGACCCCCGAGACGTGACCGGTCGTCCCGATGACAGGCGGTTGAGATCTCCAGGGGGCGGTGGATCTCCCCTCAGACGCGCCCCCCCCCCGACCACCGCTAGGCCTGGTCCCAGATGCGGTCCGCTCACTCTGTCTGTTGCCCTTGCCTGCCTGCCCGCCCGCCCGCCCGCTTCCCACCCACGCCCCTTGGACCCCAACCATGGGCCCCACGCCACCACCCAGCACGGTCCCAGCAAAGCACAGCAGAGCAGAGCAGAGCACAGCAGAGCAGTCTTTGCCGCCCCCCACACCTCCTCCTCCTGGGTCCTTCCCACCACGGGGGAGCCTCCAGCCCTCTCGCAGGGCACCGGGGCACGCTCCCCACCACTCGCCGCCCGCCTGCTGCTCCCGCCAGCCTCCGGTCTCCACCCGCCCCTTGTAGCCCCCACCCACCTCTCACCCTCAAGGCCGGCACTCGGTCTCCGCCTCCCACGGGATCCTCAGGCACACTCCGCCCCTCTGTGCCCTCCCCTCCCTCGCATCTCATTCTCCCGCACAGGTGCACACACGTGCCGGGCATGGAGCTGGGCAAGGGGCCCCTGCCGCCCCAAGCCTCTGCAGAGACCCTGCCCGAGTGGCCAGCCACGGTCTCCCCCGGGTCCCACCAGACCCACGGTTCCTCGCCCCGCTCCTCCCCCGTCAACACACACACCCGTGCTGCTCCCAGACCTCCCCTCTTTCTGGGATCCTTTTCACCCTGTGCCCTCACCCCCGTGGGAGGCCACCCAGGGCAGCCAACACCTTGATCCTGCCCTATCCCCCTCCGCCGCTGACTCGACCCCCCACCCCCACACAGCCACCCCCACGCGAGGGTGCAGAGGGGCCTTCCTGGGACGACGGGAAGGATCTGGGCGCTCACAGGGGCTCCTTCCCACCGCTGCCCCGACCTCATCCCGGTCCTGCGGGTGGGCTGCTGTGGCAGGTTGGGGCGGCGCACGGGCTGTCCGCTGGGGCTCTGTAGGAGACCGTCTCTGAGTGGACCGCAAACCCCCTGCGGACGAGGGGTGCGAGCGCTGGCGGGAAGGAGACTGTGCCCTGTGACTGAGCCGGAGGAGCATCCGCACAAGAGGACACCCCGGGGAACGGGGTGGAGAGAGGGGCGGAGGAGATCGGGGCTAGGTGTGCCCGAAGGCGCCCGTGGGAAAGACCGGAGGGGAAGACAGGTGTTGCAGGGAACACCCTGGCCACTTTGCCTTGGATTCAGGCGACTGGTGACGCGACTGGAAGGGCGGGTTGGCCCCAAGCCCACCCTGTGTGTGCGTCCGGTGTGCCTCCACCGCCTCGCAGCGGCAGGGCTGTTGGCTTCTCCCCGGCGGCCTTCTGCATCTCCCCGCTCGCCAACCTCCGCTGCCCGGGGGCCGGGCTACCCGGACGCGCCCAGATTCGCTTTGCCCACTCCACGTGCCGGGCGCCGCGGTGTGCCTCTCTGCTCCCATCCCGGCTGGAGCCCGCCACCCAGGTGACCCACACCCGCCGGCGCCGGGGAGACGCCGCCAGCCCCGGGGGTGGCCGGTGCTGTGGAAGCTGGCCCCAGCGGTGGCTGGCCCGAGGGTGGGGGGCGAGGGAGGGGACCAGGGGCTCCAGCAGGTGACCCGACTCCCACTCCCACCGCCCCCTCCTCTTCAAGGCACCCACGCCGCCAACTAGCACCTCAGGAAGCAGCAAGGGGTCGCTGGTCACGGGCGGCCCCGGTGTGCCGCGGGAGAGTCCAAGTCCCTGCGGTGGCCGTCCGTCCCGGCGTCTGTTGGGGGCCCCTCCGCGGGGACAGAGGCGGCCGCGGCCTCTGGGGTGGTGTCCGAGGGGCGAAGGGGGGGCGCGGGGGCAGGTGAGCGTCCAGGGGAGGCGCGGAAGTCCCACCCCACCTGCGAGGCCAAAAGGCTTGGCCTGGCCGACGCGACAGGGCAAGGCTCGGGCTGGACGGGGCGGCTGGCCTGGTGCGGGCGCCCTGGCCACGGGGCCAGGGAGAAGCCATGGAGCTTGGGCTAAAAGGGGGTGCGTGCCGATGCGCTGCGGAGGTGGGTAGGCCGAGAGGAAGAAGAAAGGCTTCCCTGACCGGGAATCGAACCCGGGCCGCGGCGGTGAGAGCGCCGAATCCTAACCACTAGACCACCAGGGAGCGTCGGGTGCCGCGCCTGGCCCGCACCCCCTGGACCCGGCGCCTCCATCCCACCCGCTCGCCTCTGCTTGGGCTCCGGGGCCCCTGCCTGGCCACCGCCAGCCACCCCCCCGCCCTGCCAATCCGCCTGCCCCGCTGGCAGCGCCCTCAAAACGCCGTGCGCCTCCTCCCCTGCCACCGGCGCTCAACCTGCGGACCCGCTCCGGCCGCCTCAGCACCGCAGCGCGCCGGCCTCGGGGGCGCTCCGGGCTCCCGGCTGCCATGGGGCCTGGCCACCGGGGCCCTGGAGACGCGCAAAAGGTTGGCCAGCTGCGTTGGCCGGGAATCGAACCCGGGTCAACTGCTTGGAAGGCAGCTATGCTCACCACTATACCACCAACGCTGCACAGCCCGGGCCGCCCCCAGACGCCGGCCCAGGGTTCGCCCCGGCGTCTGCACGCGGCTCTGGTCACCGCCTCGGCGGCCCAGCGCGCCGCGGCCCTGCCCCGACGACCCGCCGGTCCACAGCGCCGCGCAGCTGCTCGCGCCAGCAGAGGCCGCCCGGCGTCCCACCCGCGCCAGCCCCACGCGGCTGGGCGGCTCCCCGGGCCCGCCCGCCACCCGCCCTTGGGGGGCGCTCCGGGGACCACCCCCGCCCCCACCACGCCCCCTCTGCCGGCCGGGAATCCCCGTCCCCCGAGATCCGCCTCCCTCCCGCCACGCGCTCGCCCCGGCCCTTCTCCACAGGCTGCTGGGTGAGGCCACATCCCGCGCCCACGGAGGACCCCACCCAGCCGCGGCCCACCCGTCCCCCGCGTCCCGCCCCGTCCCGTCCTGTCCCCTCCATCCGTCCTCCGCCCCCGCCCCGCCCAGACCGGGCGGCGTCCAATAACCGGGGAGCCCGGGGTGGCCCGGGCACGACGGAAGGCCCTGGCTGGGCTGTGGCGAGCCCGCCGGCGCGCCGCCCCGACGCCGAGGAAGGCAAAAGGGTGGCGGTGGTCGACGGTGAGCAGGCCGGGCGGCCGTCGTGGCCCTGGCGGCCTCTGGCCGCACGCCGGAGGGAGGAGGACAAGGGCCCTGGCGGGGCAAGCGTTTGCGCGGAGCGGGGGCGGCGCCGGCGGCGCCCAAAAAGGGCGTCTCGCCTCGCCTCCCCGTCGGGGAATCGAATCCCGGTCTCCCGCGTGACAGGCGGGGATACTCACCACTATACTAACGAGGACGGCGGCGGCCGTCCGGCCGCCCGACCCCTCTCCGCCTGCCTGCCCACGCCTACCCCTGCCCTCGACGCCCTGCTTTCCACAGGCGCCCGCCGCGGGCCGCACCGGACCCGACCCCAAACCAACGTCGTCCGCCGTCCCAGCAGCCCCCCTGCCCGGCTCGGGACGGACCCCGGACCCGGACGCCGGCCCAACACTCCCAGCGCGCCACGGCCTCTGCCCTGCCGGGCGCGGATCGCGCGGGGAGAAGCCGCCCCACAGGACAAGCGAGGCTGCGACCAGGAGGACGGGCGCCCAGGAAGGGCAGAGGCCGAGGAGGGAGAGGGGGAGGAGCTGGGGGCGGCGGCGAGAGAGGCGGGCCCGACGCCGCCCTCTGGGCGCGCGCCGGGGGATGTGCGAGGGCGGCGGCGGCGGCGGCGCGCGTCCCGTCCCTGGCGCAGCCACACCGCCGCCAGCCAGCGGCAGCCTTCGCGCCGGGTCCCAGCCAGGCGAGCGGCGACGCGCCCAGCCCCGCCGTCAGGATGGCCGAGCGGTCTAAGGCGCTGCGTTCAGGTCGCAGTCTCCCCTGGAGGCGTGGGTTCGAATCCCACTCCTGACAGGCCCACCTTTTGGCCTGCCCTACCAGGGCACGGGACCCCGCGGGCCTGGGCCACGCCCTCCGGCAAGCCCTGTCCTTGCCTGGCGGGCCGCTGCGGCCCTACACCCCGGCGCAAGGGGCCCAGGACGGAGCTCGGACGCCTGGACCCTCCGGACCACAGGCTTGGCGCGCACACGCCCTCGTCCACCCTCTCGCGCGCCTCTCTCACCTGATCCCACAGCCGCAGGCCTGGGCAACTCCCTCCTCGCCCGCTTGCCGAGGGCTGCGTTCTTGCCCCTCCCACCGGCCCCTGCAGACCAGCGGCGTGCGCCAGTGCCGAAAGCCCTCCGCCCTCGCTTCTCCCGCCCACGGGTGCCCGCTGAACAGTGCTTCGCTCTCAGAGCCCTGCGCTTCCGCCACCAGGAGCACGGTGGGGGACGAGCACCCTGCCCTTCCCGCCCGGCCCCCGTTCCATTCTCGCCACACCCCACTCAGGTGGCCCGCGCTGCCCTGGACGCCTTACCCTGGCCACACCCGCCTGCCTCCGGCCGGGGACCCAGGCCGCCCAGCCATCTGCTCGCGGGCCCACCACACGGCCCTGCCTTGGGTGGGCCTGGCCCAGGAGTCCAACCCGGCATGAGTGCTCCGCCGAGCGCTGGGCGGAAGGAAGCCCTGCATCCCCAGGCCTCCCACCTGGGCGCCCCAAGCCCGGCCCCCCGGCCTGGACCCGAGGACCCCAGCGGCGCTCCCTCACCGCGCTCCCTGTCCGCCAGATAGCCAGCAGCCCCGAGCGGCCGAGGGCTCCTGCCTCTCCACCACCGGCCCGAGTTGGACCCCCAGGGAGAGCTGCGGGCCAGAGCTCAGACCCTCAGCGCTCCTCGGCCACGCTCGCGGCGCTCCGGGGCCTCCATCTCCTACACACGACACGCGTGCGGCGCGCACGAGCCCCCGCGGACACCCACCCAACCACCCCCACACACCCACCCACACTCACGCCACCCCATGGCACCCCACGTGTGCGCACACTCAACCGCAGCTCCGTTCCCCAGCCCCGCGGGATCGCGCCCACGCGGCACGGGCGGGAAAGCCATCCGCCAAAGGGCCTGTGGGTCCGGCGGAGAGTAGCCGCCCAAGGGAACGGCGGTGCTCAGCTGCACCTGCCCCAGATGATCGCCCGCGCTGGGTGGGGTTGGGGTTCTGGCCGGGCTTGGCCCTGGCGGCGGCCCTGGACCAGGGAGAAAAGGCAGGAGGAGCCTAGTCCGCCTCCGGGCGACTGTGCCTCGCTCGGCCCATCTCTGCCGCGGCCGCCGCTCCCAAGCGCTCTAGACGTGCGTGCAGCCTCCTCTCTGGACCACGCGGCCGCCTCCTGCTCCAGCGGAACAGGAGGCTCACACGACTGGCTCTGGCCCTGGTCCTGACCCCCGCCCTGGCCCTGGCCCTGGTCCTGACCGCCGCCCTGGCCCTGGCCCTGGCCCTGGCCCTGGCCCTGGCCCTGGCCCTGGCCCTGGCTCCGGTTCTGGCCCTGGCTCCGGCCCGGACCGCTGTTTGGAGCCGTCGGTTGACCACCGCCATCGGTGCATGGGTGGTTCAGTGGTAGAATTCTCGCCTGCCACGCGGGAGGCCCAGGTTCGATTCCCGGCCCATGCAGCACGCCGTCCCCTTTTGGCCCTGCAGCCCCAGCGCACAGAAGGGCTTCCTCTCTCCCCGGCTGGAGCCCGCTGGCCTCAGCCAGCTCGGCTCCTTCCCGGGAGCCCTGCCCCTGCCCCGACGCCCCTTCCCTTCCTCTCCGCTTCGCTGGCCCAGGGGACCAAACTCAACCCACACCCCAAGGCCCCGGGCCCGCCTACACGCTCTCCTTGCCCCTTTGCTCTTCAAGACCTCAGCACCCGGGGCCCTTCCGGCACTGCCGCCACGGCCCCCCCACCACCACACACCCACCCGCCCCGCAGCGCGCCCACGCGGGCGCCTCGCCCCACCTCCACGCCTTTCGCCACACTTGCTCGCTCCCTGCCTCACTCCACCCACGGCCCCAAGGTTCTCCTCTCTTGGCAAAACCAGGAGCCATGAACTTGCCACCCCTAGCGCTGATACATCCCATTCCCCCACAGGGACCCTCACAAACTCTCTTGGACGCACCCCCGGCAGCCGCCCCGCCCCCCCCCCCGCACCTCCCCCCCCCACCCCCGTCCCCAGCCCCCTGCGCTCTATATCCTGTCGCTGCCCCAGCGAGGCCCACTCCGCCGGGCTCCCAACCCGAAGACCACCGCCGGCACCAAGCTCCCCCTCCAGCACCGCCAACCTTCCCTTCTCGGCAACAGCAGCAGCCGTGGCAGTGGCGGCGGAGCCACCAAGCCCACCAGCGTGGCAGCGCCTGGACCGCTGCCAGCACCAGGGCCAGCACCCCTGCGGCCGCCGCCAACGCCACCACCGCCACCTGCAGGACCAAGCCCACCGCCACCACACCGCCACGGGCTCCGTGGCCAACAGCACTCAAGTCCTTCACCATCACCGACGCCGTCACCGACGCCGTCACCAACTGGACCCCGTCCAGCTCCAGCGTATCGCCGCGGGCATCCGTGCCAACGGCGCCCAGTCCTCCACCGTCCGTTCGGCCACCCCGCGCCCCACCCAGTCCACCACCCATCCCCAGTACCAGCGGCGGCAGGACCTAGACCACCATCGCCACGCCGGCTCCCGCACCGCCGCCCACAGCACTGCCTCCTTCACCGTCCCGCCGCCATCAGCAGCACGACCGGGTCCACCGTGTGACCCGTGCAGCAGCATAGGCTTCGTCACCAACAGCACCGAAGTCCTCCTCCTCCTCCCACTCCACCGCCACCACCCCGGCACGGACAGCACGGCCCACGGTTCCGACGCCGGCCCCGTCCCCGCCACCGCCGAGGTCGCCGCCGCCGCCAGGACCATCGACACCACCACCACGGCAGCTCGCGGACCGTCACCGATGGACGGCAAAGGTCCACCACTACCGTCCTCACCCGGTCGCTCACACCCAGCAACACGAGGACCAGCGCAGCCTGCGCCGCCGCCCCTGCCAGCCCCTCCTGCCCCAACATCCCCACACCTGTCCCCGGCCTCCACGGCCCCTCCTAGCCACGTCCTGATCCGGGGGAAATGATCCAGCGTCGCCTTGGTGCCTTTGGCCTCTCGGAATCCCAACCCCAGGACGACCCCCGAGACGTGACCTGTCGTCCCGATGACAGGCGGTTGAGATCTCCAGGGGGCGGTGGATCTCCCCTCAGACGCGCCCCCCCACCCACCACCGCTAGGCCTGGTCCCAGATGCGGTCTGCTCACTCTGTCTGTTGCCCTTGCCTGCCTGCCCGCCCGCCCGCCCGCTTCCCACCCACGCCCCTTGGACCCCACCCATGGGCCCCACGCCACCACCCAGCACGGTCCCAGCAAAGCACAGCAGAGCAGAGCAGAGCACAGCAGAGCAGTCTTTGCCGCCCCCCACACCTCCTCCTCCTGGGTCCTTCCCACCACGGGGGAGCCTCCAGCCCTCTCGCAGGGCACCGGGGCACGCTCCCCACCACTCGCCGCCCGCCTGCTGCTCCCGCCAGCCTCCGGTCTCCACCCGCCCCTTGTAGCCCCCACCCACCTCTCACCCTCAAGGCCGGCACTCGGTCTCCGCCTCCCACGGGATCCTCAGGCACACTCCGCCCCTCTGTGCCCTCCCCTCCCTCGCATCTCATTCTCCTGCACAGGTGCACACACGTGCCGGGCAAGGAGCTGGGCAAGGGGCCCCTGCCGCCCCAAGCCTCTGCAGAGACCCTGCCCGAGTGGCCAGCCACGGTCTCCCCCGGGTCCCACCAGACCCACGGTTCCTCGCCCCGCTCCTCCCCCGTCAACACACACACCCGTGCTGCTCCCAGACCTCCCCTCTTTCTGGGATCCTTTTCACCCTGTGCCCTCACCCCCGTGGGAGGCCACCCAGGGCAGCCAACACCTTGATCCTGCCCTATCCCCCTCCGCCGCTGACTCGACCCCCCACCCCCACACAGCCACCCCCACGCGAGGGTGCAGAGGGGCCTTCCTGGGACGACGGGAAGGATCTGGGCGCTCACAGGGGCTCCTTCCCACCGCTGCCCCGACCTCATCCCGGTCCTGCGGGTGGGCTGCTGTGGCAGGTTGGGGCGGCGCACGGGCTGTCCGCTGGGGCTCTGTAGGAGACCGTCTCTGAGTGGACCGCAAACCCCCTGCGGACGAGGGGTGCGAGCGCTGGCGGGAAGGAGACTGTGCCCTGTGACTGAGCCGGAGGAGCATCCGCACAAGAGGACACCCCGGGGAACGGGGTGGAGAGAGGGGCGGAGGAGATCGGGGCTAGGTGGGCCCGAAGGCGCCCGTGGGAAAGACCGGAGGGGAAGACAGGTGTTGCAGGGAACACCCTGGCCACTTTGCCTTGGATTCAGGCGACTGGTGACGCGGTTGGCCCCAAGCCCACCCTGTGTGTGCGTCCGGTGTGCCTCCACCGCCTCGCAGCGGCAGGGCTGTTGGCTTCTCCCCGGCGGCCTTCTGCATCTCCCCGCTCGCCAACCTCCGCTGCCCGGGGGCCGGGCTACCCGGACGCGCCCAGATTCGCTTTGCCCACTCCACGTGCCGGGCGCCGCGGTGTGCCTCTCTGCTCCCATCCCGGCTGGAGCCCGCCACCCAGGTGACCCACACCCGCCGGCGCCGGGGAGACGCCGCCAGCCCCGGGGGTGGCCGGTGCTGTGGAAGCTGGCCCCAGCGGTGGCTGGCCCGAGGGTGGGGGGCGAGGGAGGGGACCAGGGGCTCCAGCAGGTGACCCGACTCCCACTCCCACCGCCCCCTCCTCTTCAAGGCACCCACGCCGCCAACTAGCACCTCAGGAAGCAGCAAGGGGTCGCTGGTCACGGGCGGCCCCGGTGTGCCGCGGGAGAGTCCAAGTCCCTGCGGTGGCCGTCCGTCCCGGCGTCTGTTGGGGGCCCCTCCGCGGGGACAGAGGCGGCCGCGGCCTCTGGGGTGGTGTCCGAGGGGCGAAGGGGGGGCGCGGGGGCAGGTGAGCGTCCAGGGGAGGCGCGGAAGTCCCACCCCACCTGCGAGGCCAAAAGGCTTGGCCTGGCCGACGCGACAGGGCAAGGCTCGGGCTGGACGGGGCGGCTGGCCTGGTGCGGGCGCCCTGGCCACGGGGCCAGGGAGAAGCCATGGAGCTTGGGCTAAAAGGGGGTGCGTGCCGATGCGCTGCGGAGGTGGGTAGGCCGAGAGGAAGAAGAAAGGCTTCCCTGACCGGGAATCGAACCCGGGCCGCGGCGGTGAGAGCGCCGAATCCTAACCACTAGACCACCAGGGAGCGTCGGGTGCCGCGCCTGGCCCGCACCCCCTGGACCCGGCGCCTCCATCCCACCCGCTCGCCTCTGCTTGGGCTCCGGGGCCCCTGCCTGGCCACCGCCAGCCACCCCCCCGCCCTGCCAATCCGCCTGCCCCGCTGGCAGCGCCCTCAAAACGCCGTGCGCCTCCTCCCCTGCCACCGGCGCTCAACCTGCGGACCCGCTCCGGCCGCCTCAGCACCGCAGCGCGCCGGCCTCGGGGGCGCTCCGGGCTCCCGGCTGCCATGGGGCCTGGCCACCGGGGCCCTGGAGACGCGCAAAAGGTTGGCCAGCTGCGTTGGCCGGGAATCGAACCCGGGTCAACTGCTTGGAAGGCAGCTATGCTCACCACTATACCACCAACGCTGCACAGCCCGGGCCGCCCCCAGACGCCGGCCCAGGGTTCGCCCCGGCGTCTGCACGCGGCTCTGGTCACCGCCTCGGCGGCCCAGCGCGCCGCGGCCCTGCCCCGACGACCCGCCGGTCCACAGCGCCGCGCAGCTGCTCGCGCCAGCAGAGGCCGCCCGGCGTCCCACCCGCGCCAGCCCCACGCGGCTGGGCGGCTCCCCGGGCCCGCCCGCCACCCGCCCTTGGGGGGCGCTCCGGGGACCACCCCCGCCCCCACCACGCCCCCTCTGCCGGCCGGGAATCCCCGTCCCCCGAGATCCGCCTCCCTCCCGCCACGCGCTCGCCCCGGCCCTTCTCCACAGGCTGCTGGGTGAGGCCACATCCCGCGCCCACGGAGGACCCCACCCAGCCGCGGCCCACCCGTCCCCCGCGTCCCGCCCCGTCCCGTCCTGTCCCCTCCATCCGTCCTCCGCCCCCGCCCCGCCCAGACCGGGCGGCGTCCAATAACCGGGGAGCCCGGGGTGGCCCGGGCACGACGGAAGGCCCTGGCTGGGCTGTGGCGAGCCCGCCGGCGCGCCGCCCCGACGCCGAGGAAGGCAAAAGGGTGGCGGTGGTCGACGGTAAGCAGGCCGGGCGGCCGTCGTGGCCCTGGCGGCCTCTGGCCGCACGCCGGAGGGAGGAGGACAAGGGCCCTGGCGGGGCAAGCGTTTGCGCGGAGCGGGGGCGGCGCCGGCGGCGCCCAAAAAGGGCGTCTCGCCTCGCCTCCCCGTCGGGGAATCGAACCCCGGTCTCCCGCGTGACAGGCGGGGATACTCACCACTATACTAACGAGGACGGCGGCGGCCGTCCGGCCGCCCGACCCCTCTCCGCCTGCCTGCCCACGCCTACCCCTGCCCTCGACGCCCTGCTTTCCACAGGCGCCCGCCGCGGGCCGCACCGGACCCGACCCCAAACCAACGTCGTCCGCCGTCCCAGCAGCCCCCCTGCCCGGCTCGGGACGGACCCCGGACCCGGACGCCGGCCCAACACTCCCAGCGCGCCACGGCCTCTGCCCTGCCGGGCGCGGATCGCGCGGGGAGAAGCCGCCCCACAGGACAAGCGAGGCTGCGACCAGGAGGACGGGCGCCCAGGAAGGGCAGAGGCCGAGGAGGGAGAGGGGGAGGAGCTGGGGGCGGCGGCGAGAGAGGCGGGCCCGACGCCGCCCTCTGGGCGCGCGCCGGGGGATGTGCGAGGGCGGCGGCGGCGGCGGCGCGCGTCCCGTCCCTGGCGCAGCCACACCGCCGCCAGCCAGCGGCAGCCTTCGCGCCGGGTCCCAGCCAGGCGAGCGGCGACGCGCCCAGCCCCGCCGTCAGGATGGCCGAGCGGTCTAAGGCGCTGCGTTCAGGTCGCAGTCTCCCCTGGAGGCGTGGGTTCGAATCCCACTCCTGACAGGCCCACCTTTTGGCCTGCCCTACCAGGGCACGGGACCCCGCGGGCCTGGGCCACGCCCTCCGGCAAGCCCTGTCCTTGCCTGGCGGGCCGCTGCGGCCCTACACCCCGGCGCAAGGGGCCCAGGACGGAGCTCGGACGCCTGGACCCTCCGGACCACAGGCTTGGCGCGCACACGCCCTCGTCCACCCTCTCGCGCGCCTCTCTCACCTGATCCCACAGCCGCAGGCCTGGGCAACTCCCTCCTCGCCCGCTTGCCGAGGGCTGCGTTCTTGCCCCTCCCACCGGCCCCTGCAGACCAGCGGCGTGCGCCAGTGCCGAAAGCCCTCCGCCCTCGCTTCTCCCGCCCACGGGTGCCCGCTGAACAGTGCTTCGCTCTCAGAGCCCTGCGCTTCCGCCACCAGGAGCACGGTGGGGGACGAGCACCCTGCCCTTCCCGCCCGGCCCCCGTTCCATTCTCGCCACACCCCACTCAGGTGGCCCGCGCTGCCCTGGACGCCTTACCCTGGCCACACCCGCCTGCCTCCGGCCGGGGACCCAGGCCGCCCAGCCATCTGCTCGCGGGCCCACCACACGGCCCTGCCTTCGGTGGGCCTGGCCCAGGAGTCCAACCCGGCATGAGTGCTCCGCCGAGCGCTGGGCGGAAGGAAGCCCTGCATCCCCAGGCCTCCCACCTGGGCGCCCCAAGCCCGGCCCCCCCCCCCCGGCCTGGACCCGAGGACCCCAGCGGCGCTCCCTCACCGCGCTCCCTGTCCGCCAGATAGCCAGCAGCCCCGAGCGGCCGAGGGCTCCTGCCTCTCCACCACCGGCCCGAGTTGGACCCCCAGGGAGAGCTGCGGGCCAGAGCTCAGACCCTCAGCGCTCCTCGGCCACGCTCGCGGCGCTCCGGGGCCTCCATCTCCTACACACGACACGCGTGCGGCGCGCACGAGCCCCCGCGGACACCCACCCAACCACCCCCACACACCCACCCACACTCACGCCACCCCATGGCACCCCACGTGTGCGCACACTCAACCGCAGCTCCGTTCCCCAGCCCCGCGGGATCGCGCCCACGCGGCACGGGCGGGAAAGCCATCCGCCAAAGGGCCTGTGGGTCCGGCGGAGAGTAGCCGCCCAAGGGAACGGCGGTGCTCAGCTGCACCTGCCCCAGATGATCGCCCGCGCTGGGTGGGGTTGGGGTTCTGGCCGGGCTTGGCCCTGGCGGCGGCCCTGGACCAGGGAGAAAAGGCAGGAGGAGCCTAGTCCGCCTCCGGGCGACTGTGCCTCGCTCGGCCCATCTCTGCCGCGGCCGCCGCTCCCAAGCGCTCTAGACGTGCGTGCAGCCTCCTCTCTGGACCACGCGGCCGCCTCCTGCTCCAGCGGAACAGGAGGCTCACACGACTGGCTCTGGCCCTGGTCCTGACCCCCGCCCTGGCCCTGGCCCTGGTCCTGACCGCCGCCCTGGCCCTGGCCCTGGCCCTGGCCCTGGCCCTGGCCCTGGCCCTGGCTCCGGTTCTGGCCCTGGCTCCGGCCCGGACCGCTGTTTGGAGCCGTCGGTTGACCACCGCCATCGGTGCATGGGTGGTTCAGTGGTAGAATTCTCGCCTGCCACGCGGGAGGCCCGGGTTCGATTCCCGGCCCATGCAGCACGCCGTCCCCTTTTGGCCCTGCAGCCCCAGCGCACAGAAGGGCTTCCTCTCTCCCCGGCTGGAGCCCGCTGGCCTCAGCCAGCTCGGCTCCTTCCCGGGAGCCCTGCCCCTGCCCCGACGCCCCTTCCCTTCCTCTCCGCTTCGCTGGCCCAGGGGACCAAACTCAACCCACACCCCAAGGCCCCGGGCCCGCCTACACGCTCTCCTTGCCCCTTTGCTCTTCAAGACCTCAGCACCCGGGGCCCTTCCGGCACTGCCGCCACGGCCCCCCCACCACCACACACCCACCCGCCCCGCAGCGCGCCCACGCGGGCGCCTCGCCCCACCTCCACGCCTTTCGCCACACTTGCTCGCTCCCTGCCTCACTCCACCCACGGCCCCAAGGTTCTCCTCTCTTGGCAAAACCAGGAGCCATGAACTTGCCACCCCTAGCGCTGATACATCCCATTCCCCCACAGGGACCCTCACAAACTCTCTTGGACGCACCCCCGGCAGCCGCCCCGCCCCCCCCCCGCACCTCCCCCCCCCACCCCCGTCCCCAGCCCCCTGCGCTCTATATCCTGTCGCTGCCCCAGCGAGGCCCACTCCGCCGGGCTCCCAACCCGAAGACCACCGCCGGCACCAAGCTCCCCCTCCAGCACCGCCAACCTTCCCTTCTCGGCAACAGCAGCAGCCGTGGCAGTGGCGGCGGAGCCACCAAGCCCACCAGCGTGGCAGCGCCTGGACCGCTGCCAGCACCAGGGCCAGCACCCCTGCGGCCGCCGCCAACGCCACCACCGCCACCTGCAGGACCAAGCCCACCGCCACCACACCGCCACGGGCTCCGTGGCCAACAGCACTCAAGTCCTTCACCATCACCGACGCCGTCACCGACGCCGTCACCAACTGGACCCCGTCCAGCTCCAGCGTATCGCCGCGGGCATCCGTGCCAACGGCGCCCAGTCCTCCACCGTCCGTTCGGCCACCCCGCGCCCCACCCAGTCCACCACCCATCCCCAGTACCAGCGGCGGCAGGACCTAGACCACCATCGCCACGCCGGCTCCCGCACCGCCGCCCACAGCACTGCCTCCTTCACCGTCCCGCCGCCATCAGCAGCACGACCGGGTCCACCGTGTGACCCGTGCAGCAGCATAGGCTTCGTCACCAACAGCACCGAAGTCCTCCTCCTCCTCCCACTCCACCGCCACCACCCCGGCACGGACAGCACGGCCCACGGTTCCGACGCCGGCCCCGTCCCCGCCACCGCCGAGGTCGCCGCCGCCGCCAGGACCATCGACACCACCACCACGGCAGCTCGCGGACCGTCACCGATGGACGGCAAAGGTCCACCACTACCGTCCTCACCCGGTCGCTCACACCCAGCAACACGAGGACCAGCGCAGCCTGCGCCGCCGCCCCTGCCAGCCCCTCCTGCCCCAACATCCCCACACCTGTCCCCGGCCTCCACGGCCCCTCCTAGCCACGTCCTGATCCGGGGGAAATGATCCAGCGTCGCCTTGGTGCCTTTGGCCTCTCGGAATCCCAACCCCAGGACGACCCCCGAGACGTGACCTGTCGTCCCGATGACAGGCGGTTGAGATCTCCAGGGGGCGGTGGATCTCCCCTCAGACGCGCCCCCCCACCCACCACCGCTAGGCCTGGTCCCAGATGCGGTCTGCTCACTCTGTCTGTTGCCCTTGCCTGCCTGCCCGCCCACCCGCCCGCTTCCCACCCACGCCCCTTGGACCCCACCCATGGGCCCCACGCCACCACCCAGCACGGTCCCAGCAAAGCACAGCAGAGCAGAGCAGAGCACAGCAGAGCAGTCTTTGCCGCCCCCCACACCTCCTCCTCCTGGGTCCTTCCCACCACGGGGGAGCCTCCAGCCCTCTCGCAGGGCACCGGGGCACGCTCCCCACCACTCGCCGCCCGCCTGCTGCTCCCGCCAGCCTCCGGTCTCCACCCGCCCCTTGTAGCCCCCACCCACCTCTCACCCTCAAGGCCGGCACTCGGTCTCCGCCTCCCACGGGATCCTCAGGCACACTCCGCCCCTCTGTGCCCTCCCCTCCCTCGCATCTCATTCTCCTGCACAGGTGCACACACGTGCCGGGCAAGGAGCTGGGCAAGGGGCCCCTGCCGCCCCAAGCCTCTGCAGAGACCCTGCCCGAGTGGCCAGCCACGGTCTCCCCCGGGTCCCACCAGACCCACGGTTCCTCGCCCCGCTCCTCCCCCGTCAACACACACACCCGTGCTGCTCCCAGACCTCCCCTCTTTCTGGGATCCTTTTCACCCTGTGCCCTCACCCCCGTGGGAGGCCACCCAGGGCAGCCAACACCTTGATCCTGCCCTATCCCCCTCCGCCGCTGACTCGACCCCCCACCCCCACACAGCCACCCCCACGCGAGGGTGCAGAGGGGCCTTCCTGGGACGACGGGAAGGATCTGGGCGCTCACAGGGGCTCCTTCCCACCGCTGCCCCGACCTCATCCCGGTCCTGCGGGTGGGCTGCTGTGGCAGGTTGGGGCGGCGCACGGGCTGTCCGCTGGGGCTCTGTAGGAGACCGTCTCTGAGTGGACCGCAAACCCCCTGCGGACGAGGGGTGCGAGCGCTGGCGGGAAGGAGACTGTGCCCTGTGACTGAGCCGGAGGAGCATCCGCACAAGAGGACACCCCGGGGAACGGGGTGGAGAGAGGGGCGGAGGAGATCGGGGCTAGGTGGGCCCGAAGGCGCCCGTGGGAAAGACCGGAGGGGAAGACAGGTGTTGCAGGGAACACCCTGGCCACTTTGCCTTGGATTCAGGCGACTGGTGACGCGGTTGGCCCCAAGCCCACCCTGTGTGTGCGTCCGGTGTGCCTCCACCGCCTCGCAGCGGCAGGGCTGTTGGCTTCTCCCCGGCGGCCTTCTGCATCTCCCCGCTCGCCAACCTCCGCTGCCCGGGGGCCGGGCTACCCGGACGCGCCCAGATTCGCTTTGCCCACTCCACGTGCCGGGCGCCGCGGTGTGCCTCTCTGCTCCCATCCCGGCTGGAGCCCGCCACCCAGGTGACCCACACCCGCCGGCGCCGGGGAGACGCCGCCAGCCCCGGGGGTGGCCGGTGCTGTGGAAGCTGGCCCCAGCGGTGGCTGGCCCGAGGGTGGGGGGCGAGGGAGGGGACCAGGGGCTCCAGCAGGTGACCCGACTCCCACTCCCACCGCCCCCTCCTCTTCAAGGCACCCACGCCGCCAACTAGCACCTCAGGAAGCAGCAAGGGGTCGCTGGTCACGGGCGGCCCCGGTGTGCCGCGGGAGAGTCCAAGTCCCTGCGGTGGCCGTCCGTCCCGGCGTCTGTTGGGGGCCCCTCCGCGGGGACAGAGGCGGCCGCGGCCTCTGGGGTGGTGTCCGAGGGGCGAAGGGGGGGCGCGGGGGCAGGTGAGCGTCCAGGGGAGGCGCGGAAGTCCCACCCCACCTGCGAGGCCAAAAGGCTTGGCCTGGCCGACGCGACAGGGCAAGGCTCGGGCTGGACGGGGCGGCTGGCCTGGTGCGGGCGCCCTGGCCACGGGGCCAGGGAGAAGCCATGGAGCTTGGGCTAAAAGGGGGTGCGTGCCGATGCGCTGCGGAGGTGGGTAGGCCGAGAGGAAGAAGAAAGGCTTCCCTGACCGGGAATCGAACCCGGGCCGCGGCGGTGAGAGCGCCGAATCCTAACCACTAGACCACCAGGGAGCGTCGGGTGCCGCGCCTGGCCCGCACCCCCTGGACCCGGCGCCTCCATCCCACCCGCTCGCCTCTGCTTGGGCTCCGGGGCCCCTGCCTGGCCACCGCCAGCCACCCCCCCGCCCTGCCAATCCGCCTGCCCCGCTGGCAGCGCCCTCAAAACGCCGTGCGCCTCCTCCCCTGCCACAGGCGCTCAACCTGCGGACCCGCTCCGGCCGCCTCAGCACCGCAGCGCGCCGGCCTCGGGGGCGCTCCGGGCTCCCGGCTGCCATGGGGCCTGGCCACCGGGGCCCTGGAGACGCGCAAAAGGTTGGCCAGCTGCGTTGGCCGGGAATCGAACCCGGGTCAACTGCTTGGAAGGCAGCTATGCTCACCACTATACCACCAACGCTGCACAGCCCGGGCCGCCCCCAGACGCCGGCCCAGGGTTCGCCCCGGCGTCTGCACGCGGCTCTGGTCACCGCCTCGGCGGCCCAGCGCGCCGCGGCCCTGCCCCGACGACCCGCCGGTCCACAGCGCCGCGCAGCTGCTCGCGCCAGCAGAGGCCGCCCGGCGTCCCACCCGCGCCAGCCCCACGCGGCTGGGCGGCTCCCCGGGCCCGCCCGCCACCCGCCCTTGGGGGGCGCTCCGGGGACCACCCCCGCCCCCACCACGCCCCCTCTGCCGGCCGGGAAACCCCGTCCCCCGAGATCCGCCTCCCTCCCGCCACGCGCTCGCCCCGGCCCTTCTCCACAGGCTGCTGGGTGAGGCCACATCCCGCGCCCACGGAGGACCCCACCCAGCCGCGGCCCACCCGTCCCCCGCGTCCCGCCCCGTCCCGTCCGGTCCCCTCCATCCGTCCTCCGCCCCCGCCCCGCCCAGACCGGGCGGCGTCCAATAACCGGGGAGCCCGGGGTGGCCCGGGCACGACGGAAGGCCCTGGCTGGGCTGTGGCGAGCCCGCCGGCGCGCCGCCCCGACGCCGAGGAAGGCAAAAGGGTGGCGGTGGTCGACGGTGAGCAGGCCGGGCGGCCGTCGTGGCCCTGGCGGCCTCTGGCCGCACGCCGGAGGGAGGAGGACAAGGGCCCTGGCGGGGCAAGCGTTTGCGCGGAGCGGGGGCGGCGCCGGCGGCGCCCAAAAAGGGCGTCTCGCCTCGCCTCCCCGTCGGGGAATCGAACCCCGGTCTCCCGCGTGACAGGCGGGGATACTCACCACTATACTAACGAGGACGGCGGCGGCCGTCCGGCCGCCCGACCCCTCTCCGCCTGCCTGCCCACGCCTACCCCTGCCCTCGACGCCCTGCTTTCCACAGGCGCCCGCCGCGGGCCGCACCGGACCCGACCCCAAACCAACGTCGTCCGCCGTCCCAGCAGCCCCCCTGCCCGGCTCGGGACGGACCCCGGACCCGGACGCCGGCCCAACACTCCCAGCGCGCCACGGCCTCTGCCCTGCCGGGCGCGGATCGCGCGGGGAGAAGCCGCCCCACAGGACAAGCGAGGCTGCGACCAGGAGGACGGGCGCCCAGGAAGGGCAGAGGCCGAGGAGGGAGAGGGGGAGGAGCTGGGGGCGGCGGCGAGAGAGGCGGGCCCGACGCCGCCCTCTGGGCGCGCGCCGGGGGATGTGCGAGGGCGGCGGCGGCGGCGGCGCGCGTCCCGTCCCTGGCGCAGCCACACCGCCGCCAGCCAGCGGCAGCCTTCGCGCCGGGTCCCAGCCAGGCGAGCGGCGACGCGCCCAGCCCCGCCGTCAGGATGGCCGAGCGGTCTAAGGCGCTGCGTTCAGGTCGCAGTCTCCCCTGGAGGCGTGGGTTCGAATCCCACTCCTGACAGGCCCACCTTTTGGCCTGCCCTACCAGGGCACGGGACCCCGCGGGCCTGGGCCACGCCCTCCGGCAAGCCCTGTCCTTGCCTGGCGGGCCGCTGCGGCCCTACACCCCGGCGCAAGGGGCCCAGGACGGAGCTCGGACGCCTGGACCCTCCGGACCACAGGCTTGGCGCGCACACGCCCTCGTCCACCCTCTCGCGCGCCTCTCTCACCTGATCCCACAGCCGCAGGCCTGGGCAACTCCCTCCTCGCCCGCTTGCCGAGGGCTGCGTTCTTGCCCCTCCCACCGGCCCCTGCAGACCAGCGGCGTGCGCCAGTGCCGAAAGCCCTCCGCCCTCGCTTCTCCCGCCCACGGGTGCCCGCTGAACAGTGCTTCGCTCTCAGAGCCCTGCGCTTCCGCCACCAGGAGCACGGTGGGGGACGAGCACCCTGCCCTTCCCGCCCGGCCCCCGTTCCATTCTCGCCACACCCCACTCAGGTGGCCCGCGCTGCCCTGGACGCCTTACCCTGGCCACACCCGCCTGCCTCCGGCCGGGGACCCAGGCCGCCCAGCCATCTGCTCGCGGGCCCACCACACGGCCCTGCCTTCGGTGGGCCTGGCCCAGGAGTCCAACCCGGCATGAGTGCTCCGCCGAGCGCTGGGCGGAAGGAAGCCCTGCATCCCCAGGCCTCCCACCTGGGCGCCCCAAGCCCGGCCCCCCCCCCCCGGCCTGGACCCGAGGACCCCAGCGGCGCTCCCTCACCGCGCTCCCTGTCCGCCAGATAGCCAGCAGCCCCGAGCGGCCGAGGGCTCCTGCCTCTCCACCACCGGCCCGAGTTGGACCCCCAGGGAGAGCTGCGGGCCAGAGCTCAGACCCTCAGCGCTCCTCGGCCACGCTCGCGGCGCTCCGGGGCCTCCATCTCCTACACACGACACGCGTGCGGCGCGCACGAGCCCCCGCGGACACCCACCCAACCACCCCCACACACCCACCCACACTCACGCCACCCCATGGCACCCCACGTGTGCGCACACTCAACCGCAGCTCCGTTCCCCAGCCCCGCGGGATCGCGCCCACGCGGCACGGGCGGGAAAGCCATCCGCCAAAGGGCCTGTGGGTCCGGCGGAGAGTAGCCGCCCAAGGGAACGGCGGTGCTCAGCTGCACCTGCCCCAGATGATCGCCCGCGCTGGGTGGGGTTGGGGTTCTGGCCGGGCTTGGCCCTGGCGGCGGCCCTGGACCAGGGAGAAAAGGCAGGAGGAGCCTAGTCCGCCTCCGGGCGACTGTGCCTCGCTCGGCCCATCTCTGCCGCGGCCGCCGCTCCCAAGCGCTCTAGACGTGCGTGCAGCCTCCTCTCTGGACCACGCGGCCGCCTCCTGCTCCAGCGGAACAGGAGGCTCACACGACTGGCTCTGGCCCTGGTCCTGACCCCCGCCCTGGCCCTGGCCCTGGTCCTGACCGCCGCCCTGGCCCTGGCCCTGGCCCTGGCCCTGGCCCTGGCCCTGGCTCCGGTTCTGGCCCTGGCTCCGGCCCGGACCGCTGTTTGGAGCCGTCGGTTGACCACCGCCATCGGTGCATGGGTGGTTCAGTGGTAGAATTCTCGCCTGCCACGCGGGAGGCCCGGGTTCGATTCCCGGCCCATGCAGCACGCCGTCCCCTTTTGGCCCTGCAGCCCCAGCGCACAGAAGGGCTTCCTCTCTCCCCGGCTGGAGCCCGCTGGCCTCAGCCAGCTCGGCTCCTTCCCGGGAGCCCTGCCCCTGCCCCGACGCCCCTTCCCTTCCTCTCCGCTTCGCTGGCCCAGGGGACCAAACTCAACCCACACCCCAAGGCCCCGGGCCCGCCTACACGCTCTCCTTGCCCCTTTGCTCTTCAAGACCTCAGCACCCGGGGCCCTTCCGGCACTGCCGCCACGGCCCCCCCACCACCACACACCCACCCGCCCCGCAGCGCGCCCACGCGGGCGCCTCGCCCCACCTCCACGCCTTTCGCCACACTTGCTCGCTCCCTGCCTCACTCCACCCACGGCCCCAAGGTTCTCCTCTCTTGGCAAAACCAGGAGCCATGAACTTGCCACCCCTAGCGCTGATACATCCCATTCCCCCACAGGGACCCTCACAAACTCTCTTGGACGCACCCCCGGCAGCCGCCCCGCCCCCCCCCGCACCTCCCCCCCCCCACCCCCGTCCCCAGCCCCCTGCGCTCTATATCCTGTCGCTGCCCCAGCGAGGCCCACTCCGCCGGGCTCCCAACCCGAAGACCACCGCCGGCACCAAGCTCCCCCTCCAGCACCGCCAACCTTCCCTTCTCGGCAACAGCAGCAGCCGTGGCACTGGCGGCGGAGCCACCAAGCCCACCAGCGTGGCAGCGCCTGGACCGCTGCCAGCACCAGGGCCAGCACCCCTGCGGCCGCCGCCAACGCCACCACCGCCACCTACAGGACCAAGCCCACCGCCACCACACCGCCACGGGCTCCGTGGCCAACAGCACTCAATCCTTCACCATCACCGACGCCGTCACCGACGCCGTCACCAACTGGACCCCGTCCAGCTCCAGCGTATCGCCGCGGGCATCCGTGCCAACGGCGCCCAGTCCTCCATCGTCCGTTCGGCCACCCCGCGCCCCACCCTGTCCACCACCCATCCCCAGTACCAGCGGCGGCAGGACCTAGTCCACCATCGCCACGCCGGCTCCCGCACCGCCGCCCACAGCACTGCCTCCTTCACCGTCCCGCCGCCATCAGCAACACGACCGGGTCCACCGTGTGACCCGTGCAGCAGCATAGGCTTCGTCACCAACAGCACCGAAGTCCTCCTCCTCCTCCCACTCCACCGCCACCACCCCGGCACGGACAGCACGGCCCACGGTTCCGACGCTGGCCCCGTCCCCGCCACCGCCGAGGTCGCCGCCGCCGCCAGGACCATCGACACCACCACCACGGCAGCCCGCAGACCGTCACCGATGGACGGCAAAGGTCCACCACCACCGTCCTCACCCGGTCGCTCACACCCAGCAACACGAGGACCAGCGCGGCCTGCGCCGCCGCCCCTGCCAGCCCCTCCTGCCCCAACATCCCCACACCTGTCCCCGGCCTCCACGGCCCCTCCTAGCCACGTCCTGATCCGGGGGAAATGATCCAGCGTCGCCTTGGTGCCTTTGGCCTCTCGGAATCCCAACCCCAGGACGACCCCCGAGACGTGACCGGTCGTCCCGATGACAGGCGGTTGAGATCTCCAGGGGGCGGTGGATCTCCCCTCAGACGCGCCCCCCCCCCGACCACCGCTAGGCCTGGTCCCAGATGCGGTCCGCTCACTCTGTCTGTTGCCCTTGCCTGCCTGCCCGCCCGCCCGCCCGCTTCCCACCCACGCCCCTTGGACCCCAACCATGGGCCCCACGCCACCACCCAGCACGGTCCCAGCAAAGCACAGCAGAGCAGAGCAGAGCACAGCAGAGCAGTCTTTGCCGCCCCCCACACCTCCTCCTCCTGGGTCCTTCCCACCACGGGGGAGCCTCCAGCCCTCTCGCAGGGCACCGGGGCACGCTCCCCACCACTCGCCGCCCGCCTGCTGCTCCCGCCAGCCTCCGGTCTCCACCCGCCCCTTGTAGCCCCCACCCACCTCTCACCCTCAAGGCCGGCACTCGGTCTCCGCCTCCCACGGGATCCTCAGGCACACTCCGCCCCTCTGTGCCCTCCCCTCCCTCGCATCTCATTCTCCCGCACAGGTGCACACACGTGCCGGGCATGGAGCTGGGCAAGGGGCCCCTGCCGCCCCAAGCCTCTGCAGAGACCCTGCCCGAGTGGCCAGCCACGGTCTCCCCCGGGTCCCACCAGACCCACGGTTCCTCGCCCCGCTCCTCCCCCGTCAACACACACACCCGTGCTGCTCCCAGACCTCCCCTCTTTCTGGGATCCTTTTCACCCTGTGCCCTCACCCCCGTGGGAGGCCACCCAGGGCAGCCAACACCTTGATCCTGCCCTATCCCCCTCCGCCGCTGACTCGACCCCCCACCCCCACACAGCCACCCCCACGCGAGGGTGCAGAGGGGCCTTCCTGGGACGACGGGAAGGATCTGGGCGCTCACAGGGGCTCCTTCCCACCGCTGCCCCGACCTCATCCCGGTCCTGCGGGTGGGCTGCTGTGGCAGGTTGGGGCGGCGCACGGGCTGTCCGCTGGGGCTCTGTAGGAGACCGTCTCTGAGTGGACCGCAAACCCCCTGCGGACGAGGGGTGCGAGCGCTGGCGGGAAGGAGACTGTGCCCTGTGACTGAGCCGGAGGAGCATCCGCACAAGAGGACACCCCGGGGAACGGGGTGGAGAGAGGGGCGGAGGAGATCGGGGCTAGGTGTGCCCGAAGGCGCCCGTGGGAAAGACCGGAGGGGAAGACAGGTGTTGCAGGGAACACCCTGGCCACTTTGCCTTGGATTCAGGCGACTGGTGACGCGACTGGAAGGGCGGGTTGGCCCCAAGCCCACCCTGTGTGTGCGTCCGGTGTGCCTCCACCGCCTCGCAGCGGCAGGGCTGTTGGCTTCTCCCCGGCGGCCTTCTGCATCTCCCCGCTCGCCAACCTCCGCTGCCCGGGGGCCGGGCTACCCGGACGCGCCCAGATTCGCTTTGCCCACTCCACGTGCCGGGCGCCGCGGTGTGCCTCTCTGCTCCCATCCCGGCTGGAGCCCGCCACCCAGGTGACCCACACCCGCCGGCGCCGGGGAGACGCCGCCAGCCCCGGGGGTGGCCGGTGCTGTGGAAGCTGGCCCCAGCGGTGGCTGGCCCGAGGGTGGGGGGCGAGGGAGGGGACCAGGGGCTCCAGCAGGTGACCCGACTCCCACTCCCACCGCCCCCTCCTCTTCAAGGCACCCACGCCGCCAACTAGCACCTCAGGAAGCAGCAAGGGGTCGCTGGTCACGGGCGGCCCCGGTGTGCCGCGGGAGAGTCCAAGTCCCTGCGGTGGCCGTCCGTCCCGGCGTCTGTTGGGGGCCCCTCCGCGGGGACAGAGGCGGCCGCGGCCTCTGGGGTGGTGTCCGAGGGGCGAAGGGGGGGCGCGGGGGCAGGTGAGCGTCCAGGGGAGGCGCGGAAGTCCCACCCCACCTGCGAGGCCAAAAGGCTTGGCCTGGCCGACGCGACAGGGCAAGGCTCGGGCTGGACGGGGCGGCTGGCCTGGTGCGGGCGCCCTGGCCACGGGGCCAGGGAGAAGCCATGGAGCTTGGGCTAAAAGGGGGTGCGTGCCGATGCGCTGCGGAGGTGGGTAGGCCGAGAGGAAGAAGAAAGGCTTCCCTGACCGGGAATCGAACCCGGGCCGCGGCGGTGAGAGCGCCGAATCCTAACCACTAGACCACCAGGGAGCGTCGGGTGCCGCGCCTGGCCCGCACCCCCTGGACCCGGCGCCTCCATCCCACCCGCTCGCCTCTGCTTGGGCTCCGGGGCCCCTGCCTGGCCACCGCCAGCCACCCCCCCGCCCTGCCAATCCGCCTGCCCCGCTGGCAGCGCCCTCAAAACGCCGTGCGCCTCCTCCCCTGCCACCGGCGCTCAACCTGCGGACCCGCTCCGGCCGCCTCAGCACCGCAGCGCGCCGGCCTCGGGGGCGCTCCGGGCTCCCGGCTGCCATGGGGCCTGGCCACCGGGGCCCTGGAGACGCGCAAAAGGTTGGCCAGCTGCGTTGGCCGGGAATCGAACCCGGGTCAACTGCTTGGAAGGCAGCTATGCTCACCACTATACCACCAACGCTGCACAGCCCGGGCCGCCCCCAGACGCCGGCCCAGGGTTCGCCCCGGCGTCTGCACGCGGCTCTGGTCACCGCCTCGGCGGCCCAGCGCGCCGCGGCCCTGCCCCGACGACCCGCCGGTCCACAGCGCCGCGCAGCTGCTCGCGCCAGCAGAGGCCGCCCGGCGTCCCACCCGCGCCAGCCCCACGCGGCTGGGCGGCTCCCCGGGCCCGCCCGCCACCCGCCCTTGGGGGGCGCTCCGGGGACCACCCCCGCCCCCACCACGCCCCCTCTGCCGGCCGGGAATCCCCGTCCCCCGAGATCCGCCTCCCTCCCGCCACGCGCTCGCCCCGGCCCTTCTCCACAGGCTGCTGGGTGAGGCCACATCCCGCGCCCACGGAGGACCCCACCCAGCCGCGGCCCACCCGTCCCCCGCGTCCCGCCCCGTCCCGTCCTGTCCCCTCCATCCGTCCTCCGCCCCCGCCCCGCCCAGACCGGGCGGCGTCCAATAACCGGGGAGCCCGGGGTGGCCCGGGCACGACGGAAGGCCCTGGCTGGGCTGTGGCGAGCCCGCCGGCGCGCCGCCCCGACGCCGAGGAAGGCAAAAGGGTGGCGGTGGTCGACGGTGAGCAGGCCGGGCGGCCGTCGTGGCCCTGGCGGCCTCTGGCCGCACGCCGGAGGGAGGAGGACAAGGGCCCTGGCGGGGCAAGCGTTTGCGCGGAGCGGGGGCGGCGCCGGCGGCGCCCAAAAAGGGCGTCTCGCCTCGCCTCCCCGTCGGGGAATCGAACCCCGGTCTCCCGCGTGACAGGCGGGGATACTCACCACTATACTAACGAGGACGGCGGCGGCCGTCCGGCCGCCCGACCCCTCTCCGCCTGCCTGCCCACGCCTACCCCTGCCCTCGACGCCCTGCTTTCCACAGGCGCCCGCCGCGGGCCGCACCGGACCCGACCCCAAACCAACGTCGTCCGCCGTCCCAGCAGCCCCCCTGCCCGGCTCGGGACGGACCCCGGACCCGGACGCCGGCCCAACACTCCCAGCGCGCCACGGCCTCTGCCCTGCCGGGCGCGGATCGCGCGGGGAGAAGCCGCCCCACAGGACAAGCGAGGCTGCGACCAGGAGGACGGGCGCCCAGGAAGGGCAGAGGCCGAGGAGGGAGAGGGGGAGGAGCTGGGGGCGGCGGCGAGAGAGGCGGGCCCGACGCCGCCCTCTGGGCGCGCGCCGGGGGATGTGCGAGGGCGGCGGCGGCGGCGGCGCGCGTCCCGTCCCTGGCGCAGCCACACCGCCGCCAGCCAGCGGCAGCCTTCGCGCCGGGTCCCAGCCAGGCGAGCGGCGACGCGCCCAGCCCCGCCGTCAGGATGGCCGAGCGGTCTAAGGCGCTGCGTTCAGGTCGCAGTCTCCCCTGGAGGCGTGGGTTCGAATCCCACTCCTGACAGGCCCACCTTTTGGCCTGCCCTACCAGGGCACGGGACCCCGCGGGCCTGGGCCACGCCCTCCGGCAAGCCCTGTCCTTGCCTGGCGGGCCGCTGCGGCCCTACACCCCGGCGCAAGGGGCCCAGGACGGAGCTCGGACGCCTGGACCCTCCGGACCACAGGCTTGGCGCGCACACGCCCTCGTCCACCCTCTCGCGCGCCTCTCTCACCTGATCCCACAGCCGCAGGCCTGGGCAACTCCCTCCTCGCCCGCTTGCCGAGGGCTGCGTTCTTGCCCCTCCCACCGGCCCCTGCAGACCAGCGGCGTGCGCCAGTGCCGAAAGCCCTCCGCCCTCGCTTCTCCCGCCCACGGGTGCCCGCTGAACAGTGCTTCGCTCTCAGAGCCCTGCGCTTCCGCCACCAGGAGCACGGTGGGGGACGAGCACCCTGCCCTTCCCGCCCGGCCCCCGTTCCATTCTCGCCACACCCCACTCAGGTGGCCCGCGCTGCCCTGGACGCCTTACCCTGGCCACACCCGCCTGCCTCCGGCCGGGGACCCAGGCCGCCCAGCCATCTGCTCGCGGGCCCACCACACGGCCCTGCCTTGGGTGGGCCTGGCCCAGGAGTCCAACCCGGCATGAGTGCTCCGCCGAGCGCTGGGCGGAAGGAAGCCCTGCATCCCCAGGCCTCCCACCTGGGCGCCCCAAGCCCGGCCCCCCGGCCTGGACCCGAGGACCCCAGCGGCGCTCCCTCACCGCGCTCCCTGTCCGCCAGATAGCCAGCAGCCCCGAGCGGCCGAGGGCTCCTGCCTCTCCACCACCGGCCCGAGTTGGACCCCCAGGGAGAGCTGCGGGCCAGAGCTCAGACCCTCAGCGCTCCTCGGCCACGCTCGCGGCGCTCCGGGGCCTCCATCTCCTACACACGACACGCGTGCGGCGCGCACGAGCCCCCGCGGACACCCACCCAACCACCCCCACACACCCACCCACACTCACGCCACCCCATGGCACCCCACGTGTGCGCACACTCAACCGCAGCTCCGTTCCCCAGCCCCGCGGGATCGCGCCCACGCGGCACGGGCGGGAAAGCCATCCGCCAAAGGGCCTGTGGGTCCGGCGGAGAGTAGCCGCCCAAGGGAACGGCGGTGCTCAGCTGCACCTGCCCCAGATGATCGCCCGCGCTGGGTGGGGTTGGGGTTCTGGCCGGGCTTGGCCCTGGCGGCGGCCCTGGACCAGGGAGAAAAGGCAGGAGGAGCCTAGTCCGCCTCCGGGCGACTGTGCCTCGCTCGGCCCATCTCTGCCGCGGCCGCCGCTCCCAAGCGCTCTAGACGTGCGTGCAGCCTCCTCTCTGGACCACGCGGCCGCCTCCTGCTCCAGCGGAACAGGAGGCTCACACGACTGGCTCTGGCCCTGGTCCTGACCCCCGCCCTGGCCCTGGCCCTGGTCCTGACCGCCGCCCTGGCCCTGGCCCTGGCCCTGGCCCTGGCCCTGGCCCTGGCCCTGGCCCTGGCTCCGGTTCTGGCCCTGGCTCCGGCCCGGACCGCTGTTTGGAGCCGTCGGTTGACCACCGCCATCGGTGCATGGGTGGTTCAGTGGTAGAATTCTCGCCTGCCACGCGGGAGGCCCAGGTTCGATTCCCGGCCCATGCAGCACGCCGTCCCCTTTTGGCCCTGCAGCCCCAGCGCACAGAAGGGCTTCCTCTCTCCCCGGCTGGAGCCCGCTGGCCTCAGCCAGCTCGGCTCCTTCCCGGGAGCCCTGCCCCTGCCCCGACGCCCCTTCCCTTCCTCTCCGCTTCGCTGGCCCAGGGGACCAAACTCAACCCACACCCCAAGGCCCCGGGCCCGCCTACACGCTCTCCTTGCCCCTTTGCTCTTCAAGACCTCAGCACCCGGGGCCCTTCCGGCACTGCCGCCACGGCCCCCCCACCACCACACACCCACCCGCCCCGCAGCGCGCCCACGCGGGCGCCTCGCCCCACCTCCACGCCTTTCGCCACACTTGCTCGCTCCCTGCCTCACTCCACCCACGGCCCCAAGGTTCTCCTCTCTTGGCAAAACCAGGAGCCATGAACTTGCCACCCCTAGCGCTGATACATCCCATTCCCCCACAGGGACCCTCACAAACTCTCTTGGACGCACCCCCGGCAGCCGCCCCGCCCCCCCCCCCGCACCTCCCCCCCCCACCCCCGTCCCCAGCCCCCTGCGCTCTATATCCTGTCGCTGCCCCAGCGAGGCCCACTCCGCCGGGCTCCCAACCCGAAGACCACCGCCGGCACCAAGCTCCCCCTCCAGCACCGCCAACCTTCCCTTCTCGGCAACAGCAGCAGCCGTGGCACTGGCGGCGGAGCCACCAAGCCCACCAGCGTGGCAGCGCCTGGACCGCTGCCAGCACCAGGGCCAGCACCCCTGCGGCCGCCGCCAACGCCACCACCGCCACCTGCAGGACCAAGCCCACCGCCACCACACCGCCACGGGCTCCGTGGCCAACAGCACTCAAGTCCTTCACCATCACCGACGCCGTCACCGACGCCGTCACCAACTGGACCCCGTCCAGCTCCAGCGTATCGCCGCGGGCATCCGTGCCAACGGCGCCCAGTCCTCCACCGTCCGTTCGGCCACCCCGCGCCCCACCCAGTCCACCACCCATCCCCAGTACCAGCGGCGGCAGGACCTAGACCACCATCGCCACGCCGGCTCCCGCACCGCCGCCCACAGCACTGCCTCCTTCACCGTCCCGCCGCCATCAGCAGCACGACCGGGTCCACCGTGTGACCCGTGCAGCAGCATAGGCTTCGTCACCAACAGCACCGAAGTCCTCCTCCTCCTCCCACTCCACCGCCACCACCCCGGCACGGACAGCACGGCCCACGGTTCCGACGCCGGCCCCGTCCCCGCCACCGCCGAGGTCGCCGCCGCCGCCAGGACCATCGACACCACCACCACGGCAGCTCGCGGACCGTCACCGATGGACGGCAAAGGTCCACCACTACCGTCCTCACCCGGTCGCTCACACCCAGCAACACGAGGACCAGCGCAGCCTGCGCCGCCGCCCCTGCCAGCCCCTCCTGCCCCAACATCCCCACACCTGTCCCCGGCCTCCACGGCCCCTCCTAGCCACGTCCTGATCCGGGGGAAATGATCCAGCGTCGCCTTGGTGCCTTTGGCCTCTCGGAATCCCAACCCCAGGACGACCCCCGAGACGTGACCTGTCGTCCCGATGACAGGCGGTTGAGATCTCCAGGGGGCGGTGGATCTCCCCTCAGACGCGCCCCCCCACCCACCACCGCTAGGCCTGGTCCCAGATGCGGTCTGCTCACTCTGTCTGTTGCCCTTGCCTGCCTGCCCGCCCGCCCGCCCGCTTCCCACCCACGCCCCTTGGACCCCACCCATGGGCCCCACGCCACCACCCAGCACGGTCCCAGCAAAGCACAGCAGAGCAGAGCAGAGCACAGCAGAGCAGTCTTTGCCGCCCCCCACACCTCCTCCTCCTGGGTCCTTCCCACCACGGGGGAGCCTCCAGCCCTCTCGCAGGGCACCGGGGCACGCTCCCCACCACTCGCCGCCCGCCTGCTGCTCCCGCCAGCCTCCGGTCTCCACCCGCCCCTTGTAGCCCCCACCCACCTCTCACCCTCAAGGCCGGCACTCGGTCTCCGCCTCCCACGGGATCCTCAGGCACACTCCGCCCCTCTGTGCCCTCCCCTCCCTCGCATCTCATTCTCCTGCACAGGTGCACACACGTGCCGGGCAAGGAGCTGGGCAAGGGGCCCCTGCCGCCCCAAGCCTCTGCAGAGACCCTGCCCGAGTGGCCAGCCACGGTCTCCCCCGGGTCCCACCAGACCCACGGTTCCTCGCCCCGCTCCTCCCCCGTCAACACACACACCCGTGCTGCTCCCAGACCTCCCCTCTTTCTGGGATCCTTTTCACCCTGTGCCCTCACCCCCGTGGGAGGCCACCCAGGGCAGCCAACACCTTGATCCTGCCCTATCCCCCTCCGCCGCTGACTCGACCCCCCACCCCCACACAGCCACCCCCACGCGAGGGTGCAGAGGGGCCTTCCTGGGACGACGGGAAGGATCTGGGCGCTCACAGGGGCTCCTTCCCACCGCTGCCCCGACCTCATCCCGGTCCTGCGGGTGGGCTGCTGTGGCAGGTTGGGGCGGCGCACGGGCTGTCCGCTGGGGCTCTGTAGGAGACCGTCTCTGAGTGGACCGCAAACCCCCTGCGGACGAGGGGTGCGAGCGCTGGCGGGAAGGAGACTGTGCCCTGTGACTGAGCCGGAGGAGCATCCGCACAAGAGGACACCCCGGGGAACGGGGTGGAGAGAGGGGCGGAGGAGATCGGGGCTAGGTGGGCCCGAAGGCGCCCGTGGGAAAGACCGGAGGGGAAGACAGGTGTTGCAGGGAACACCCTGGCCACTTTGCCTTGGATTCAGGCGACTGGTGACGCGGTTGGCCCCAAGCCCACCCTGTGTGTGCGTCCGGTGTGCCTCCACCGCCTCGCAGCGGCAGGGCTGTTGGCTTCTCCCCGGCGGCCTTCTGCATCTCCCCGCTCGCCAACCTCCGCTGCCCGGGGGCCGGGCTACCCGGACGCGCCCAGATTCGCTTTGCCCACTCCACGTGCCGGGCGCCGCGGTGTGCCTCTCTGCTCCCATCCCGGCTGGAGCCCGCCACCCAGGTGACCCACACCCGCCGGCGCCGGGGAGACGCCGCCAGCCCCGGGGGTGGCCGGTGCTGTGGAAGCTGGCCCCAGCGGTGGCTGGCCCGAGGGTGGGGGGCGAGGGAGGGGACCAGGGGCTCCAGCAGGTGACCCGACTCCCACTCCCACCGCCCCCTCCTCTTCAAGGCACCCACGCCGCCAACTAGCACCTCAGGAAGCAGCAAGGGGTCGCTGGTCACGGGCGGCCCCGGTGTGCCGCGGGAGAGTCCAAGTCCCTGCGGTGGCCGTCCGTCCCGGCGTCTGTTGGGGGCCCCTCCGCGGGGACAGAGGCGGCCGCGGCCTCTGGGGTGGTGTCCGAGGGGCGAAGGGGGGGCGCGGGGGCAGGTGAGCGTCCAGGGGAGGCGCGGAAGTCCCACCCCACCTGCGAGGCCAAAAGGCTTGGCCTGGCCGACGCGACAGGGCAAGGCTCGGGCTGGACGGGGCGGCTGGCCTGGTGCGGGCGCCCTGGCCACGGGGCCAGGGAGAAGCCATGGAGCTTGGGCTAAAAGGGGGTGCGTGCCGATGCGCTGCGGAGGTGGGTAGGCCGAGAGGAAGAAGAAAGGCTTCCCTGACCGGGAATCGAACCCGGGCCGCGGCGGTGAGAGCGCCGAATCCTAACCACTAGACCACCAGGGAGCGTCGGGTGCCGCGCCTGGCCCGCACCCCCTGGACCCGGCGCCTCCATCCCACCCGCTCGCCTCTGCTTGGGCTCCGGGGCCCCTGCCTGGCCACCGCCAGCCACCCCCCCGCCCTGCCAATCCGCCTGCCCCGCTGGCAGCGCCCTCAAAACGCCGTGCGCCTCCTCCCCTGCCACCGGCGCTCAACCTGCGGACCCGCTCCGGCCGCCTCAGCACCGCAGCGCGCCGGCCTCGGGGGCGCTCCGGGCTCCCGGCTGCCATGGGGCCTGGCCACCGGGGCCCTGGAGACGCGCAAAAGGTTGGCCAGCTGCGTTGGCCGGGAATCGAACCCGGGTCAACTGCTTGGAAGGCAGCTATGCTCACCACTATACCACCAACGCTGCACAGCCCGGGCCGCCCCCAGACGCCGGCCCAGGGTTCGCCCCGGCGTCTGCACGCGGCTCTGGTCACCGCCTCGGCGGCCCAGCGCGCCGCGGCCCTGCCCCGACGACCCGCCGGTCCACAGCGCCGCGCAGCTGCTCGCGCCAGCAGAGGCCGCCCGGCGTCCCACCCGCGCCAGCCCCACGCGGCTGGGCGGCTCCCCGGGCCCGCCCGCCACCCGCCCTTGGGGGGCGCTCCGGGGACCACCCCCGCCCCCACCACGCCCCCTCTGCCGGCCGGGAATCCCCGTCCCCCGAGATCCGCCTCCCTCCCGCCACGCGCTCGCCCCGGCCCTTCTCCACAGGCTGCTGGGTGAGGCCACATCCCGCGCCCACGGAGGACCCCACCCAGCCGCGGCCCACCCGTCCCCCGCGTCCCGCCCCGTCCCGTCCTGTCCCCTCCATCCGTCCTCCGCCCCCGCCCCGCCCAGACCGGGCGGCGTCCAATAACCGGGGAGCCCGGGGTGGCCCGGGCACGACGGAAGGCCCTGGCTGGGCTGTGGCGAGCCCGCCGGCGCGCCGCCCCGACGCCGAGGAAGGCAAAAGGGTGGCGGTGGTCGACGGTAAGCAGGCCGGGCGGCCGTCGTGGCCCTGGCGGCCTCTGGCCGCACGCCGGAGGGAGGAGGACAAGGGCCCTGGCGGGGCAAGCGTTTGCGCGGAGCGGGGGCGGCGCCGGCGGCGCCCAAAAAGGGCGTCTCGCCTCGCCTCCCCGTCGGGGAATCGAACCCCGGTCTCCCGCGTGACAGGCGGGGATACTCACCACTATACTAACGAGGACGGCGGCGGCCGTCCGGCCGCCCGACCCCTCTCCGCCTGCCTGCCCACGCCTACCCCTGCCCTCGACGCCCTGCTTTCCACAGGCGCCCGCCGCGGGCCGCACCGGACCCGACCCCAAACCAACGTCGTCCGCCGTCCCAGCAGCCCCCCTGCCCGGCTCGGGACGGACCCCGGACCCGGACGCCGGCCCAACACTCCCAGCGCGCCACGGCCTCTGCCCTGCCGGGCGCGGATCGCGCGGGGAGAAGCCGCCCCACAGGACAAGCGAGGCTGCGACCAGGAGGACGGGCGCCCAGGAAGGGCAGAGGCCGAGGAGGGAGAGGGGGAGGAGCTGGGGGCGGCGGCGAGAGAGGCGGGCCCGACGCCGCCCTCTGGGCGCGCGCCGGGGGATGTGCGAGGGCGGCGGCGGCGGCGGCGCGCGTCCCGTCCCTGGCGCAGCCACACCGCCGCCAGCCAGCGGCAGCCTTCGCGCCGGGTCCCAGCCAGGCGAGCGGCGACGCGCCCAGCCCCGCCGTCAGGATGGCCGAGCGGTCTAAGGCGCTGCGTTCAGGTCGCAGTCTCCCCTGGAGGCGTGGGTTCGAATCCCACTCCTGACAGGCCCACCTTTTGGCCTGCCCTACCAGGGCACGGGACCCCGCGGGCCTGGGCCACGCCCTCCGGCAAGCCCTGTCCTTGCCTGGCGGGCCGCTGCGGCCCTACACCCCGGCGCAAGGGGCCCAGGACGGAGCTCGGACGCCTGGACCCTCCGGACCACAGGCTTGGCGCGCACACGCCCTCGTCCACCCTCTCGCGCGCCTCTCTCACCTGATCCCACAGCCGCAGGCCTGGGCAACTCCCTCCTCGCCCGCTTGCCGAGGGCTGCGTTCTTGCCCCTCCCACCGGCCCCTGCAGACCAGCGGCGTGCGCCAGTGCCGAAAGCCCTCCGCCCTCGCTTCTCCCGCCCACGGGTGCCCGCTGAACAGTGCTTCGCTCTCAGAGCCCTGCGCTTCCGCCACCAGGAGCACGGTGGGGGACGAGCACCCTGCCCTTCCCGCCCGGCCCCCGTTCCATTCTCGCCACACCCCACTCAGGTGGCCCGCGCTGCCCTGGACGCCTTACCCTGGCCACACCCGCCTGCCTCCGGCCGGGGACCCAGGCCGCCCAGCCATCTGCTCGCGGGCCCACCACACGGCCCTGCCTTCGGTGGGCCTGGCCCAGGAGTCCAACCCGGCATGAGTGCTCCGCCGAGCGCTGGGCGGAAGGAAGCCCTGCATCCCCAGGCCTCCCACCTGGGCGCCCCAAGCCCGGCCCCCCCCCCCCGGCCTGGACCCGAGGACCCCAGCGGCGCTCCCTCACCGCGCTCCCTGTCCGCCAGATAGCCAGCAGCCCCGAGCGGCCGAGGGCTCCTGCCTCTCCACCACCGGCCCGAGTTGGACCCCCAGGGAGAGCTGCGGGCCAGAGCTCAGACCCTCAGCGCTCCTCGGCCACGCTCGCGGCGCTCCGGGGCCTCCATCTCCTACACACGACACGCGTGCGGCGCGCACGAGCCCCCGCGGACACCCACCCAACCACCCCCACACACCCACCCACACTCACGCCACCCCATGGCACCCCACGTGTGCGCACACTCAACCGCAGCTCCGTTCCCCAGCCCCGCGGGATCGCGCCCACGCGGCACGGGCGGGAAAGCCATCCGCCAAAGGGCCTGTGGGTCCGGCGGAGAGTAGCCGCCCAAGGGAACGGCGGTGCTCAGCTGCACCTGCCCCAGATGATCGCCCGCGCTGGGTGGGGTTGGGGTTCTGGCCGGGCTTGGCCCTGGCGGCGGCCCTGGACCAGGGAGAAAAGGCAGGAGGAGCCTAGTCCGCCTCCGGGCGACTGTGCCTCGCTCGGCCCATCTCTGCCGCGGCCGCCGCTCCCAAGCGCTCTAGACGTGCGTGCAGCCTCCTCTCTGGACCACGCGGCCGCCTCCTGCTCCAGCGGAACAGGAGGCTCACACGACTGGCTCTGGCCCTGGTCCTGACCCCCGCCCTGGCCCTGGCCCTGGTCCTGACCGCCGCCCTGGCCCTGGCCCTGGCCCTGGCCCTGGCCCTGGCCCTGGCCCTGGCTCCGGTTCTGGCCCTGGCTCCGGCCCGGACCGCTGTTTGGAGCCGTCGGTTGACCACCGCCATCGGTGCATGGGTGGTTCAGTGGTAGAATTCTCGCCTGCCACGCGGGAGGCCCGGGTTCGATTCCCGGCCCATGCAGCACGCCGTCCCCTTTTGGCCCTGCAGCCCCAGCGCACAGAAGGGCTTCCTCTCTCCCCGGCTGGAGCCCGCTGGCCTCAGCCAGCTCGGCTCCTTCCCGGGAGCCCTGCCCCTGCCCCGACGCCCCTTCCCTTCCTCTCCGCTTCGCTGGCCCAGGGGACCAAACTCAACCCACACCCCAAGGCCCCGGGCCCGCCTACACGCTCTCCTTGCCCCTTTGCTCTTCAAGACCTCAGCACCCGGGGCCCTTCCGGCACTGCCGCCACGGCCCCCCCACCACCACACACCCACCCGCCCCGCAGCGCGCCCACGCGGGCGCCTCGCCCCACCTCCACGCCTTTCGCCACACTTGCTCGCTCCCTGCCTCACTCCACCCACGGCCCCAAGGTTCTCCTCTCTTGGCAAAACCAGGAGCCATGAACTTGCCACCCCTAGCGCTGATACATCCCATTCCCCCACAGGGACCCTCACAAACTCTCTTGGACGCACCCCCGGCAGCCGCCCCGCCCCCCCCCCGCACCTCCCCCCCCCACCCCCGTCCCCAGCCCCCTGCGCTCTATATCCTGTCGCTGCCCCAGCGAGGCCCACTCCGCCGGGCTCCCAACCCGAAGACCACCGCCGGCACCAAGCTCCCCCTCCAGCACCGCCAACCTTCCCTTCTCGGCAACAGCAGCAGCCGTGGCAGTGGCGGCGGAGCCACCAAGCCCACCAGCGTGGCAGCGCCTGGACCGCTGCCAGCACCAGGGCCAGCACCCCTGCGGCCGCCGCCAACGCCACCACCGCCACCTGCAGGACCAAGCCCACCGCCACCACACCGCCACGGGCTCCGTGGCCAACAGCACTCAAGTCCTTCACCATCACCGACGCCGTCACCGACGCCGTCACCAACTGGACCCCGTCCAGCTCCAGCGTATCGCCGCGGGCATCCGTGCCAACGGCGCCCAGTCCTCCACCGTCCGTTCGGCCACCCCGCGCCCCACCCAGTCCACCACCCATCCCCAGTACCAGCGGCGGCAGGACCTAGACCACCATCGCCACGCCGGCTCCCGCACCGCCGCCCACAGCACTGCCTCCTTCACCGTCCCGCCGCCATCAGCAGCACGACCGGGTCCACCGTGTGACCCGTGCAGCAGCATAGGCTTCGTCACCAACAGCACCGAAGTCCTCCTCCTCCTCCCACTCCACCGCCACCACCCCGGCACGGACAGCACGGCCCACGGTTCCGACGCCGGCCCCGTCCCCGCCACCGCCGAGGTCGCCGCCGCCGCCAGGACCATCGACACCACCACCACGGCAGCTCGCGGACCGTCACCGATGGACGGCAAAGGTCCACCACTACCGTCCTCACCCGGTCGCTCACACCCAGCAACACGAGGACCAGCGCAGCCTGCGCCGCCGCCCCTGCCAGCCCCTCCTGCCCCAACATCCCCACACCTGTCCCCGGCCTCCACGGCCCCTCCTAGCCACGTCCTGATCCGGGGGAAATGATCCAGCGTCGCCTTGGTGCCTTTGGCCTCTCGGAATCCCAACCCCAGGACGACCCCCGAGACGTGACCTGTCGTCCCGATGACAGGCGGTTGAGATCTCCAGGGGGCGGTGGATCTCCCCTCAGACGCGCCCCCCCACCCACCACCGCTAGGCCTGGTCCCAGATGCGGTCTGCTCACTCTGTCTGTTGCCCTTGCCTGCCTGCCCGCCCACCCGCCCGCTTCCCACCCACGCCCCTTGGACCCCACCCATGGGCCCCACGCCACCACCCAGCACGGTCCCAGCAAAGCACAGCAGAGCAGAGCAGAGCACAGCAGAGCAGTCTTTGCCGCCCCCCACACCTCCTCCTCCTGGGTCCTTCCCACCACGGGGGAGCCTCCAGCCCTCTCGCAGGGCACCGGGGCACGCTCCCCACCACTCGCCGCCCGCCTGCTGCTCCCGCCAGCCTCCGGTCTCCACCCGCCCCTTGTAGCCCCCACCCACCTCTCACCCTCAAGGCCGGCACTCGGTCTCCGCCTCCCACGGGATCCTCAGGCACACTCCGCCCCTCTGTGCCCTCCCCTCCCTCGCATCTCATTCTCCTGCACAGGTGCACACACGTGCCGGGCAAGGAGCTGGGCAAGGGGCCCCTGCCGCCCCAAGCCTCTGCAGAGACCCTGCCCGAGTGGCCAGCCACGGTCTCCCCCGGGTCCCACCAGACCCACGGTTCCTCGCCCCGCTCCTCCCCCGTCAACACACACACCCGTGCTGCTCCCAGACCTCCCCTCTTTCTGGGATCCTTTTCACCCTGTGCCCTCACCCCCGTGGGAGGCCACCCAGGGCAGCCAACACCTTGATCCTGCCCTATCCCCCTCCGCCGCTGACTCGACCCCCCACCCCCACACAGCCACCCCCACGCGAGGGTGCAGAGGGGCCTTCCTGGGACGACGGGAAGGATCTGGGCGCTCACAGGGGCTCCTTCCCACCGCTGCCCCGACCTCATCCCGGTCCTGCGGGTGGGCTGCTGTGGCAGGTTGGGGCGGCGCACGGGCTGTCCGCTGGGGCTCTGTAGGAGACCGTCTCTGAGTGGACCGCAAACCCCCTGCGGACGAGGGGTGCGAGCGCTGGCGGGAAGGAGACTGTGCCCTGTGACTGAGCCGGAGGAGCATCCGCACAAGAGGACACCCCGGGGAACGGGGTGGAGAGAGGGGCGGAGGAGATCGGGGCTAGGTGGGCCCGAAGGCGCCCGTGGGAAAGACCGGAGGGGAAGACAGGTGTTGCAGGGAACACCCTGGCCACTTTGCCTTGGATTCAGGCGACTGGTGACGCGGTTGGCCCCAAGCCCACCCTGTGTGTGCGTCCGGTGTGCCTCCACCGCCTCGCAGCGGCAGGGCTGTTGGCTTCTCCCCGGCGGCCTTCTGCATCTCCCCGCTCGCCAACCTCCGCTGCCCGGGGGCCGGGCTACCCGGACGCGCCCAGATTCGCTTTGCCCACTCCACGTGCCGGGCGCCGCGGTGTGCCTCTCTGCTCCCATCCCGGCTGGAGCCCGCCACCCAGGTGACCCACACCCGCCGGCGCCGGGGAGACGCCGCCAGCCCCGGGGGTGGCCGGTGCTGTGGAAGCTGGCCCCAGCGGTGGCTGGCCCGAGGGTGGGGGGCGAGGGAGGGGACCAGGGGCTCCAGCAGGTGACCCGACTCCCACTCCCACCGCCCCCTCCTCTTCAAGGCACCCACGCCGCCAACTAGCACCTCAGGAAGCAGCAAGGGGTCGCTGGTCACGGGCGGCCCCGGTGTGCCGCGGGAGAGTCCAAGTCCCTGCGGTGGCCGTCCGTCCCGGCGTCTGTTGGGGGCCCCTCCGCGGGGACAGAGGCGGCCGCGGCCTCTGGGGTGGTGTCCGAGGGGCGAAGGGGGGGCGCGGGGGCAGGTGAGCGTCCAGGGGAGGCGCGGAAGTCCCACCCCACCTGCGAGGCCAAAAGGCTTGGCCTGGCCGACGCGACAGGGCAAGGCTCGGGCTGGACGGGGCGGCTGGCCTGGTGCGGGCGCCCTGGCCACGGGGCCAGGGAGAAGCCATGGAGCTTGGGCTAAAAGGGGGTGCGTGCCGATGCGCTGCGGAGGTGGGTAGGCCGAGAGGAAGAAGAAAGGCTTCCCTGACCGGGAATCGAACCCGGGCCGCGGCGGTGAGAGCGCCGAATCCTAACCACTAGACCACCAGGGAGCGTCGGGTGCCGCGCCTGGCCCGCACCCCCTGGACCCGGCGCCTCCATCCCACCCGCTCGCCTCTGCTTGGGCTCCGGGGCCCCTGCCTGGCCACCGCCAGCCACCCCCCCGCCCTGCCAATCCGCCTGCCCCGCTGGCAGCGCCCTCAAAACGCCGTGCGCCTCCTCCCCTGCCACAGGCGCTCAACCTGCGGACCCGCTCCGGCCGCCTCAGCACCGCAGCGCGCCGGCCTCGGGGGCGCTCCGGGCTCCCGGCTGCCATGGGGCCTGGCCACCGGGGCCCTGGAGACGCGCAAAAGGTTGGCCAGCTGCGTTGGCCGGGAATCGAACCCGGGTCAACTGCTTGGAAGGCAGCTATGCTCACCACTATACCACCAACGCTGCACAGCCCGGGCCGCCCCCAGACGCCGGCCCAGGGTTCGCCCCGGCGTCTGCACGCGGCTCTGGTCACCGCCTCGGCGGCCCAGCGCGCCGCGGCCCTGCCCCGACGACCCGCCGGTCCACAGCGCCGCGCAGCTGCTCGCGCCAGCAGAGGCCGCCCGGCGTCCCACCCGCGCCAGCCCCACGCGGCTGGGCGGCTCCCCGGGCCCGCCCGCCACCCGCCCTTGGGGGGCGCTCCGGGGACCACCCCCGCCCCCACCACGCCCCCTCTGCCGGCCGGGAAACCCCGTCCCCCGAGATCCGCCTCCCTCCCGCCACGCGCTCGCCCCGGCCCTTCTCCACAGGCTGCTGGGTGAGGCCACATCCCGCGCCCACGGAGGACCCCACCCAGCCGCGGCCCACCCGTCCCCCGCGTCCCGCCCCGTCCCGTCCGGTCCCCTCCATCCGTCCTCCGCCCCCGCCCCGCCCAGACCGGGCGGCGTCCAATAACCGGGGAGCCCGGGGTGGCCCGGGCACGACGGAAGGCCCTGGCTGGGCTGTGGCGAGCCCGCCGGCGCGCCGCCCCGACGCCGAGGAAGGCAAAAGGGTGGCGGTGGTCGACGGTGAGCAGGCCGGGCGGCCGTCGTGGCCCTGGCGGCCTCTGGCCGCACGCCGGAGGGAGGAGGACAAGGGCCCTGGCGGGGCAAGCGTTTGCGCGGAGCGGGGGCGGCGCCGGCGGCGCCCAAAAAGGGCGTCTCGCCTCGCCTCCCCGTCGGGGAATCGAACCCCGGTCTCCCGCGTGACAGGCGGGGATACTCACCACTATACTAACGAGGACGGCGGCGGCCGTCCGGCCGCCCGACCCCTCTCCGCCTGCCTGCCCACGCCTACCCCTGCCCTCGACGCCCTGCTTTCCACAGGCGCCCGCCGCGGGCCGCACCGGACCCGACCCCAAACCAACGTCGTCCGCCGTCCCAGCAGCCCCCCTGCCCGGCTCGGGACGGACCCCGGACCCGGACGCCGGCCCAACACTCCCAGCGCGCCACGGCCTCTGCCCTGCCGGGCGCGGATCGCGCGGGGAGAAGCCGCCCCACAGGACAAGCGAGGCTGCGACCAGGAGGACGGGCGCCCAGGAAGGGCAGAGGCCGAGGAGGGAGAGGGGGAGGAGCTGGGGGCGGCGGCGAGAGAGGCGGGCCCGACGCCGCCCTCTGGGCGCGCGCCGGGGGATGTGCGAGGGCGGCGGCGGCGGCGGCGCGCGTCCCGTCCCTGGCGCAGCCACACCGCCGCCAGCCAGCGGCAGCCTTCGCGCCGGGTCCCAGCCAGGCGAGCGGCGACGCGCCCAGCCCCGCCGTCAGGATGGCCGAGCGGTCTAAGGCGCTGCGTTCAGGTCGCAGTCTCCCCTGGAGGCGTGGGTTCGAATCCCACTCCTGACAGGCCCACCTTTTGGCCTGCCCTACCAGGGCACGGGACCCCGCGGGCCTGGGCCACGCCCTCCGGCAAGCCCTGTCCTTGCCTGGCGGGCCGCTGCGGCCCTACACCCCGGCGCAAGGGGCCCAGGACGGAGCTCGGACGCCTGGACCCTCCGGACCACAGGCTTGGCGCGCACACGCCCTCGTCCACCCTCTCGCGCGCCTCTCTCACCTGATCCCACAGCCGCAGGCCTGGGCAACTCCCTCCTCGCCCGCTTGCCGAGGGCTGCGTTCTTGCCCCTCCCACCGGCCCCTGCAGACCAGCGGCGTGCGCCAGTGCCGAAAGCCCTCCGCCCTCGCTTCTCCCGCCCACGGGTGCCCGCTGAACAGTGCTTCGCTCTCAGAGCCCTGCGCTTCCGCCACCAGGAGCACGGTGGGGGACGAGCACCCTGCCCTTCCCGCCCGGCCCCCGTTCCATTCTCGCCACACCCCACTCAGGTGGCCCGCGCTGCCCTGGACGCCTTACCCTGGCCACACCCGCCTGCCTCCGGCCGGGGACCCAGGCCGCCCAGCCATCTGCTCGCGGGCCCACCACACGGCCCTGCCTTCGGTGGGCCTGGCCCAGGAGTCCAACCCGGCATGAGTGCTCCGCCGAGCGCTGGGCGGAAGGAAGCCCTGCATCCCCAGGCCTCCCACCTGGGCGCCCCAAGCCCGGCCCCCCCCCCCCGGCCTGGACCCGAGGACCCCAGCGGCGCTCCCTCACCGCGCTCCCTGTCCGCCAGATAGCCAGCAGCCCCGAGCGGCCGAGGGCTCCTGCCTCTCCACCACCGGCCCGAGTTGGACCCCCAGGGAGAGCTGCGGGCCAGAGCTCAGACCCTCAGCGCTCCTCGGCCACGCTCGCGGCGCTCCGGGGCCTCCATCTCCTACACACGACACGCGTGCGGCGCGCACGAGCCCCCGCGGACACCCACCCAACCACCCCCACACACCCACCCACACTCACGCCACCCCATGGCACCCCACGTGTGCGCACACTCAACCGCAGCTCCGTTCCCCAGCCCCGCGGGATCGCGCCCACGCGGCACGGGCGGGAAAGCCATCCGCCAAAGGGCCTGTGGGTCCGGCGGAGAGTAGCCGCCCAAGGGAACGGCGGTGCTCAGCTGCACCTGCCCCAGATGATCGCCCGCGCTGGGTGGGGTTGGGGTTCTGGCCGGGCTTGGCCCTGGCGGCGGCCCTGGACCAGGGAGAAAAGGCAGGAGGAGCCTAGTCCGCCTCCGGGCGACTGTGCCTCGCTCGGCCCATCTCTGCCGCGGCCGCCGCTCCCAAGCGCTCTAGACGTGCGTGCAGCCTCCTCTCTGGACCACGCGGCCGCCTCCTGCTCCAGCGGAACAGGAGGCTCACACGACTGGCTCTGGCCCTGGTCCTGACCCCCGCCCTGGCCCTGGCCCTGGTCCTGACCGCCGCCCTGGCCCTGGCCCTGGCCCTGGCCCTGGCCCTGGCCCTGGCCCTGGCCCTGGCTCCGGTTCTGGCCCTGGCTCCGGCCCGGACCGCTGTTTGGAGCCGTCGGTTGACCACCGCCATCGGTGCATGGGTGGTTCAGTGGTAGAATTCTCGCCTGCCACGCGGGAGGCCCAGGTTCGATTCCCGGCCCATGCAGCACGCCGTCCCCTTTTGGCCCTGCAGCCCCAGCGCACAGAAGGGCTTCCTCTCTCCCCGGCTGGAGCCCGCTGGCCTCAGCCAGCTCGGCTCCTTCCCGGGAGCCCTGCCCCTGCCCCGACGCCCCTTCCCTTCCTCTCCGCTTCGCTGGCCCAGGGGACCAAACTCAACCCACACCCCAAGGCCCCGGGCCCGCCTACACGCTCTCCTTGCCCCTTTGCTCTTCAAGACCTCAGCACCCGGGGCCCTTCCGGCACTGCCGCCACGGCCCCCCCACCACCACACACCCACCCGCCCCGCAGCGCGCCCACGCGGGCGCCTCGCCCCACCTCCACGCCTTTCGCCACACTTGCTCGCTCCCTGCCTCACTCCACCCACGGCCCCAAGGTTCTCCTCTCTTGGCAAAACCAGGAGCCATGAACTTGCCACCCCTAGCGCTGATACATCCCATTCCCCCACAGGGACCCTCACAAACTCTCTTGGACGCACCCCCGGCAGCCGCCCCGCCCCCCCCCCCCGCACCTCCCCCCCCCACCCCCGTCCCCAGCCCCCTGCGCTCTATATCCTGTCGCTGCCCCAGCGAGGCCCACTCCGCCGGGCTCCCAACCCGAAGACCACCGCCGGCACCAAGCTCCCCCTCCAGCACCGCCAACCTTCCCTTCTCGGCAACAGCAGCAGCCGTGGCAGTGGCGGCGGAGCCACCAAGCCCACCAGCGTGGCAGCGCCTGGACCGCTGCCAGCACCAGGGCCAGCACCCCTGCGGCCGCCGCCAACGCCACCACCGCCACCTGCAGGACCAAGCCCACCGCCACCACACCGCCACGGGCTCCGTGGCCAACAGCACTCAAGTCCTTCACCATCACCGACGCCGTCACCGACGCCGTCACCAACTGGACCCCGTCCAGCTCCAGCGTATCGCCGCGGGCATCCGTGCCAACGGCGCCCAGTCCTCCACCGTCCGTTCGGCCACCCCGCGCCCCACCCAGTCCACCACCCATCCCCAGTACCAGCGGCGGCAGGACCTAGACCACCATCGCCACGCCGGCTCCCGCACCGCCGCCCACAGCACTGCCTCCTTCACCGTCCCGCCGCCATCAGCAGCACGACCGGGTCCACCGTGTGACCCGTGCAGCAGCATAGGCTTCGTCACCAACAGCACCGAAGTCCTCCTCCTCCTCCCACTCCACCGCCACCACCCCGGCACGGACAGCACGGCCCACGGTTCCGACGCCGGCCCCGTCCCCGCCACCGCCGAGGTCGCCGCCGCCGCCAGGACCATCGACACCACCACCACGGCAGCTCGCGGACCGTCACCGATGGACGGCAAAGGTCCACCACTACCGTCCTCACCCGGTCGCTCACACCCAGCAACACGAGGACCAGCGCAGCCTGCGCCGCCGCCCCTGCCAGCCCCTCCTGCCCCAACATCCCCACACCTGTCCCCGGCCTCCACGGCCCCTCCTAGCCACGTCCTGATCCGGGGGAAATGATCCAGCGTCGCCTTGGTGCCTTTGGCCTCTCGGAATCCCAACCCCAGGACGACCCCCGAGACGTGACCTGTCGTCCCGATGACAGGCGGTTGAGATCTCCAGGGGGCGGTGGATCTCCCCTCAGACGCGCCCCCCCCACCCACCACCGCTAGGCCTGGTCCCAGATGCGGTCTGCTCACTCTGTCTGTTGCCCTTGCCTGCCTGCCCGCCCGCCCGCCCGCTTCCCACCCACGCCCCTTGGACCCCACCCATGGGCCCCACGCCACCACCCAGCACGGTCCCAGCAAAGCACAGCAGAGCAGAGCAGAGCACAGCAGAGCAGTCTTTGCCGCCCCCCACACCTCCTCCTCCTGGGTCCTTCCCACCACGGGGGAGCCTCCAGCCCTCTCGCAGGGCACCGGGGCACGCTCCCCACCACTCGCCACCCGCCTGCTGCTCCCGCCAGCCTCCGGTCTCCACCCGCCCCTTGTAGCCCCCACCCACCTCTCACCCTCAAGGCCGGCACTCGGTCTCCGCCTCCCACGGGATCCTCAGGCACACTCCGCCCCTCTGTGCCCTCCCCTCCCTCGCATCTCATTCTCCTGCACAGGTGCACACACGTGCCGGGCAAGGAGCTGGGCAAGGGGCCCCTGCCGCCCCAAGCCTCTGCAGAGACCCTGCCCGAGTGGCCAGCCACGGTCTCCCCCGGGTCCCACCAGACCCACGGTTCCTCGCCCCGCTCCTCCCCCGTCAACACACACACCCGTGCTGCTCCCAGACCTCCCCTCTTTCTGGGATCCTTTTCACCCTGTGCCCTCACCCCCGTGGGAGGCCACCCAGGGCAGCCAACACCTTGATCCTGCCCTATCCCCCTCCGCCGCTGACTCGACCCCCCACCCCCACACAGCCACCCCCACGCGAGGGTGCAGAGGGGCCTTCCTGGGACGACGGGAAGGATCTGGGCGCTCACAGGGGCTCCTTCCCACCGCTGCCCCGACCTCATCCCGGTCCTGCGGGTGGGCTGCTGTGGCAGGTTGGGGCGGCGCACGGGCTGTCCGCTGGGGCTCTGTAGGAGACCGTCTCTGAGTGGACCGCAAACCCCCTGCGGACGAGGGGTGCGAGCGCTGGCGGGAAGGAGACTGTGCCCTGTGACTGAGCCGGAGGAGCATCCGCACAAGAGGACACCCCGGGGAACGGGGTGGAGAGAGGGGCGGAGGAGATCGGGGCTAGGTGGGCCCGAAGGCGCCCGTGGGAAAGACCGGAGGGGAAGACAGGTGTTGCAGGGAACACCCTGGCCACTTTGCCTTGGATTCAGGCGACTGGTGACGCGGTTGGCCCCAAGCCCACCCTGTGTGTGCGTCCGGTGTGCCTCCACCGCCTCGCAGCGGCAGGGCTGTTGGCTTCTCCCCGGCGGCCTTCTGCATCTCCCCGCTCGCCAACCTCCGCTGCCCGGGGGCCGGGCTACCCGGACGCGCCCAGATTCGCTTTGCCCACTCCACGTGCCGGGCGCCGCGGTGTGCCTCTCTGCTCCCATCCCGGCTGGAGCCCGCCACCCAGGTGACCCACACCCGCCGGCGCCGGGGAGACGCCGCCAGCCCCGGGGGTGGCCGGTGCTGTGGAAGCTGGCCCCAGCGGTGGCTGGCCCGAGGGTGGGGGGCGAGGGAGGGGACCAGGGGCTCCAGCAGGTGACCCGACTCCCACTCCCACCGCCCCCTCCTCTTCAAGGCACCCACGCCGCCAACTAGCACCTCAGGAAGCAGCAAGGGGTCGCTGGTCACGGGCGGCCCCGGTGTGCCGCGGGAGAGTCCAAGTCCCTGCGGTGGCCGTCCGTCCCGGCGTCTGTTGGGGGCCCCTCCGCGGGGACAGAGGCGGCCGCGGCCTCTGGGGTGGTGTCCGAGGGGCGAAGGGGGGGCGCGGGGGCAGGTGAGCGTCCAGGGGAGGCGCGGAAGTCCCACCCCACCTGCGAGGCCAAAAGGCTTGGCCTGGCCGACGCGACAGGGCAAGGCTCGGGCTGGACGGGGCGGCTGGCCTGGTGCGGGCGCCCTGGCCACGGGGCCAGGGAGAAGCCATGGAGCTTGGGCTAAAAGGGGGTGCGTGCCGATGCGCTGCGGAGGTGGGTAGGCCGAGAGGAAGAAGAAAGGCTTCCCTGACCGGGAATCGAACCCGGGCCGCGGCGGTGAGAGCGCCGAATCCTAACCACTAGACCACCAGGGAGCGTCGGGTGCCGCGCCTGGCCCGCACCCCCTGGACCCGGCGCCTCCATCCCACCCGCTCGCCTCTGCTTGGGCTCCGGGGCCCCTGCCTGGCCACCGCCAGCCACCCCCCCGCCCTGCCAATCCGCCTGCCCCGCTGGCAGCGCCCTCAAAACGCCGTGCGCCTCCTCCCCTGCCACCGGCGCTCAACCTGCGGACCCGCTCCGGCCGCCTCAGCACCGCAGCGCGCCGGCCTCGGGGGCGCTCCGGGCTCCCGGCTGCCATGGGGCCTGGCCACCGGGGCCCTGGAGACGCGCAAAAGGTTGGCCAGCTGCGTTGGCCGGGAATCGAACCCGGGTCAACTGCTTGGAAGGCAGCTATGCTCACCACTATACCACCAACGCTGCACAGCCCGGGCCGCCCCCAGACGCCGGCCCAGGGTTCGCCCCGGCGTCTGCACGCGGCTCTGGTCACCGCCTCGGCGGCCCAGCGCGCCGCGGCCCTGCCCCGACGACCCGCCGGTCCACAGCGCCGCGCAGCTGCTCGCGCCAGCAGAGGCCGCCCGGCGTCCCACCCGCGCCAGCCCCACGCGGCTGGGCGGCTCCCCGGGCCCGCCCGCCACCCGCCCTTGGGGGGCGCTCCGGGGACCACCCCCGCCCCCACCACGCCCCCTCTGCCGGCCGGGAAACCCCGTCCCCCGAGATCCGCCTCCCTCCCGCCACGCGCTCGCCCCGGCCCTTCTCCACAGGCTGCTGGGTGAGGCCACATCCCGCGCCCACGGAGGACCCCACCCAGCCGCGGCCCACCCGTCCCCCGCGTCCCGCCCCGTCCCGTCCGGTCCCCTCCATCCGTCCTCCGCCCCCGCCCCGCCCAGACCGGGCGGCGTCCAATAACCGGGGAGCCCGGGGTGGCCCGGGCACGACGGAAGGCCCTGGCTGGGCTGTGGCGAGCCCGCCGGCGCGCCGCCCCGACGCCGAGGAAGGCAAAAGGGTGGCGGTGGTCGACGGTGAGCAGGCCGGGCGGCCGTCGTGGCCCTGGCGGCCTCTGGCCGCACGCCGGAGGGAGGAGGACAAGGGCCCTGGCGGGGCAAGCGTTTGCGCGGAGCGGGGGCGGCGCCGGCGGCGCCCAAAAAGGGCGTCTCGCCTCGCCTCCCCGTCGGGGAATCGAACCCCGGTCTCCCGCGTGACAGGCGGGGATACTCACCACTATACTAACGAGGACGGCGGCGGCCGTCCGGCCGCCCGACCCCTCTCCGCCTGCCTGCCCACGCCTACCCCTGCCCTCGACGCCCTGCTTTCCACAGGCGCCCGCCGCGGGCCGCACCGGACCCGACCCCAAACCAACGTCGTCCGCCGTCCCAGCAGCCCCCCTGCCCGGCTCGGGACGGACCCCGGACCCGGACGCCGGCCCAACACTCCCAGCGCGCCACGGCCTCTGCCCTGCCGGGCGCGGATCGCGCGGGGAGAAGCCGCCCCACAGGACAAGCGAGGCTGCGACCAGGAGGACGGGCGCCCAGGAAGGGCAGAGGCCGAGGAGGGAGAGGGGGAGGAGCTGGGGGCGGCGGCGAGAGAGGCGGGCCCGACGCCGCCCTCTGGGCGCGCGCCGGGGGATGTGCGAGGGCGGCGGCGGCGGCGGCGCGCGTCCCGTCCCTGGCGCAGCCACACCGCCGCCAGCCAGCGGCAGCCTTCGCGCCGGGTCCCAGCCAGGCGAGCGGCGACGCGCCCAGCCCCGCCGTCAGGATGGCCGAGCGGTCTAAGGCGCTGCGTTCAGGTCGCAGTCTCCCCTGGAGGCGTGGGTTCGAATCCCACTCCTGACAGGCCCACCTTTTGGCCTGCCCTACCAGGGCACGGGACCCCGCGGGCCTGGGCCACGCCCTCCGGCAAGCCCTGTCCTTGCCTGGCGGGCCGCTGCGGCCCTACACCCCGGCGCAAGGGGCCCAGGACGGAGCTCGGACGCCTGGACCCTCCGGACCACAGGCTTGGCGCGCACACGCCCTCGTCCACCCTCTCGCGCGCCTCTCTCACCTGATCCCACAGCCGCAGGCCTGGGCAACTCCCTCCTCGCCCGCTTGCCGAGGGCTGCGTTCTTGCCCCTCCCACCGGCCCCTGCAGACCAGCGGCGTGCGCCAGTGCCGAAAGCCCTCCGCCCTCGCTTCTCCCGCCCACGGGTGCCCGCTGAACAGTGCTTCGCTCTCAGAGCCCTGCGCTTCCGCCACCAGGAGCACGGTGGGGGACGAGCACCCTGCCCTTCCCGCCCGGCCCCCGTTCCATTCTCGCCACACCCCACTCAGGTGGCCCGCGCTGCCCTGGACGCCTTACCCTGGCCACACCCGCCTGCCTCCGGCCGGGGACCCAGGCCGCCCAGCCATCTGCTCGCGGGCCCACCACACGGCCCTGCCTTCGGTGGGCCTGGCCCAGGAGTCCAACCCGGCATGAGTGCTCCGCCGAGCGCTGGGCGGAAGGAAGCCCTGCATCCCCAGGCCTCCCACCTGGGCGCCCCAAGCCCGGCCCCCCCCCCCCGGCCTGGACCCGAGGACCCCAGCGGCGCTCCCTCACCGCGCTCCCTGTCCGCCAGATAGCCAGCAGCCCCGAGCGGCCGAGGGCTCCTGCCTCTCCACCACCGGCCCGAGTTGGACCCCCAGGGAGAGCTGCGGGCCAGAGCTCAGACCCTCAGCGCTCCTCGGCCACGCTCGCGGCGCTCCGGGGCCTCCATCTCCTACACACGACACGCGTGCGGCGCGCACGAGCCCCCGCGGACACCCACCCAACCACCCCCACACACCCACCCACACTCACGCCACCCCATGGCACCCCACGTGTGCGCACACTCAACCGCAGCTCCGTTCCCCAGCCCCGCGGGATCGCGCCCACGCGGCACGGGCGGGAAAGCCATCCGCCAAAGGGCCTGTGGGTCCGGCGGAGAGTAGCCGCCCAAGGGAACGGCGGTGCTCAGCTGCACCTGCCCCAGATGATCGCCCGCGCTGGGTGGGGTTGGGGTTCTGGCCGGGCTTGGCCCTGGCGGCGGCCCTGGACCAGGGAGAAAAGGCAGGAGGAGCCTAGTCCGCCTCCGGGCGACTGTGCCTCGCTCGGCCCATCTCTGCCGCGGCCGCCGCTCCCAAGCGCTCTAGACGTGCGTGCAGCCTCCTCTCTGGACCACGCGGCCGCCTCCTGCTCCAGCGGAACAGGAGGCTCACACGACTGGCTCTGGCCCTGGTCCTGACCCCCGCCCTGGCCCTGGCCCTGGTCCTGACCGCCGCCCTGGCCCTGGCCCTGGCCCTGGCCCTGGCCCTGGCCCTGGCCCTGGCCCTGGCTCCGGTTCTGGCCCTGGCTCCGGCCCGGACCGCTGTTTGGAGCCGTCGGTTGACCACCGCCATCGGTGCATGGGTGGTTCAGTGGTAGAATTCTCGCCTGCCACGCGGGAGGCCCGGGTTCGATTCCCGGCCCATGCAGCACGCCGTCCCCTTTTGGCCCTGCAGCCCCAGCGCACAGAAGGGCTTCCTCTCTCCCCGGCTGGAGCCCGCTGGCCTCAGCCAGCTCGGCTCCTTCCCGGGAGCCCTGCCCCTGCCCCGACGCCCCTTCCCTTCCTCTCCGCTTCGCTGGCCCAGGGGACCAAACTCAACCCACACCCCAAGGCCCCGGGCCCGCCTACACGCTCTCCTTGCCCCTTTGCTCTTCAAGACCTCAGCACCCGGGGCCCTTCCGGCACTGCCGCCACGGCCCCCCCACCACCACACACCCACCCGCCCCGCAGCGCGCCCACGCGGGCGCCTCGCCCCACCTCCACGCCTTTCGCCACACTTGCTCGCTCCCTGCCTCACTCCACCCACGGCCCCAAGGTTCTCCTCTCTTGGCAAAACCAGGAGCCATGAACTTGCCACCCCTAGCGCTGATACATCCCATTCCCCCACAGGGACCCTCACAAACTCTCTTGGACGCACCCCCGGCAGCCGCCCCGCCCCCCCCCGCACCTCCCCCCCCCCACCCCCGTCCCCAGCCCCCTGCGCTCTATATCCTGTCGCTGCCCCAGCGAGGCCCACTCCGCCGGGCTCCCAACCCGAAGACCACCGCCCCCTCCTCTTCAAGGCACCCACGCTGCCAACTAGCACCTCAGGAAGCAGCAAGGGGTCGCTGGTCACGGGCGGCCCCGGTGTGCCGCGGGAGAGTCCAAGTCCCTGCGGTGGCCGTCCGACCCGGCGTCTGTTGGGGGCCAGTCCGCGGGGACAGAGGCGGCCACGGCATCTGGGGTGGTGTCCGAGGGTGAAGGGGGGGCGCGGGGGCAGGTGAGCGTTCGGGGGAGGCGCGGAAGTCCCACCCCACCTGCGAGGCCAAAAGGCTTGGTGCCGGCGGTGGTCTTCGGGCTGGGAGCCCGGCGGAGTGGGGGGGGACGGGCGGGGGGGGCGGGGCGGCTGCCGGGGGTGCGTCCAAGAGACTTTGTGAGGGTCCCTGTGGGGGAATGGGATGTATCAGCGCTATGGGTGGCAAGTTCATGGCTCCTGGTTGTTCCAAGAAAGGAGAACCTTGGGGCCGTGGGTGGAGTGAGGCAGGGAGCGAGCAAGTGTGGCGAAAGGCGTGGAGGTGGGGCGAGGCGCCCGCGTGGGCGCGCTGCGGGGCGGGTGGGTGTGTGGTGGTGGGGGGACCGTGGCGGCAGTGCCGGAAGGGCCCCGGGTGCTGAGGTCTTGAAGAGCAAAGGGGCAAGGAGAGCGTGTAGGCGGGCCTGGGGCCTTGGGGTGTGGGTGGAGTTTGGTCCCCTGGGCCAGCGAAGCGGAGAGGAAGGGAAGGGGCGTCAGGGCAGGGGCAGCGCTCCCGGGAAGGAGCCGAGCTGGCTGAGGCCAGCGGGCTCCAGCCCGGGAGAGAGGAAGCCCTTCTGTGCGCTGGGGCTGCAGGGCCAAAAGGGGACGGCGTGCTGCATGGGCCGGGAATCGAACCCGGGCCTCCCGCGTGGCAGGCGAGAATTCTACCACTGAACCACCCATGCACCGATGGCGGTGGTCAACAGACGGCTCCAAACAGCGGTCCGGGCCGGAGCCAGGGCCAGAACCGGAGCCAGGGCCAGGGCCAGGGCCAGGGCCAGGGCCAGGGCGGCGGTCAGGACCAGGGCCAGGGCCAGGGCGGGGGTCAGGACCAGGGCCAGAGCCAGTCGTGTGAGCCTCCTGTTCCGCTGGAGCAGGAGGCGGCCGCGTGGTCCAGAGAGGAGGCTGCACGCACGTCTAGAGCGCTTGGGAGCGGCGGCCGCGGCAGAGAAGGGCCGAGCGAGGCACAGTCGCCCGGAGGCGGACTAGGCTCCTCCTGCCTTTTCTCCCTGGTCCAGGGCTGCCGCCAGGGCCAAGCCCGGCCAGAACCCCAACCCCACCCAGCGCGGGCGATCATCTGGGGCAGGTGCAGCTGAGCACCGCCGTTCCCTTGGGCGGCTACTCTCCGCCGGACCCACAGGCCCTTTGGCGGATGGCTTTCCCGCCCGTGCCGCGTGGGCGCGATCCCGCGGGGCTGGGGAACGGAGCTGCGGTTGAGTGTGCGCACACGTGGGGTGCCATGGGGTGGCGTGAGTGTGGGTGGGTGTGTGGGGGTGGTTGGGTGGGTGTCCGCGGGGGCTCGTGCGCGCCGCACGCGTGTCGTGTGTAGGAGATGGAGGCCCCGGAGCGCCGCGAGCGTGGCCGAGGAGCGCTGAGGGTCTGAGCTCTGGCCCGCAGCTCTCCCTGGGGGTCCAACTTGGGCCGGTGGTGGAGAGGCAGGAGCCCTCGGCCGCTCGGGGCTGCTGGCTATCTGGCGGACAGGGAGCGCGGTGAGGGAGCGCCGCTGGGGTCCTCGGGTCCAGGCCGGGGGGCCGGGCTTGGGGCGCCCAGGTGGGAGGCCTGGGGATGCAGGGCTTCCTTCCGCCCAGCGCTCGGCGGAGCACTCATGCCGGGTTGGACTCCTGGGCCAGGCCCACCGAAGGCAGGGCCGTGTGGTGGGCCCGCGAGCAGATGGCTGGGCGGCCTGGGTCCCCGGCCGGAGGCAGGCGGGTGTGGCCAGGGTAAGGCGTCCAGGGCAGCGCGGGCCACCTGAGTGGGGTGTGGCGAGAATGGAACGGGGGCCGGGCGGGAAGGGCAGGGTGCTCGTCCCCCACCGTGCTCCTGGTGGCGGAAGCGCAGGGCTCTGAGAGCGAAGCACTGTTCAGCGGGCACCCGTGGGCGGGAGAAGCGAGGGCGGAGGGCTTTCGGCACTGGCGCACGCCGCTGGTCTGCAGGGGCCGGTGGGAGGGGCAAGAACGCAGCCCTCGGCAAGCGGGCGAGGAGGGAGTTGCCCAGGCCTGCGGCTGTGGGATCAGGTGAGAGAGGCGCGCGAGAGGGTGGACGAGGGCGTGTGCGCGCCAAGCCTGTGGTCCGGAGGGTCCAGGCGTCCGAGCTCCGTCCTGGGCCCCTTGCGCCGGGGTGTAGGGCCGCAGCGGCCCGCCAGGCAAGGACAGGGCTTGCCGGAGGGCGTGGCCCAGGCCCGCGGGGTCCCGTGCCCTGGTAGGGCAGGCCAAAAGGTGGGCCTGTCAGGAGTGGGATTCGAACCCACGCCTCCAGGGGAGACTGCGACCTGAACGCAGCGCCTTAGACCGCTCGGCCATCCTGACGGCGGGGCTGGGCGCGTCGCCGCTCGCCTGGCTGGGACCCGGCGCGAAGGCTGCCGCTGGCTGGCGGCGGTGTGGCTGCGCCAGGGACGGGACGCGCGCCGCCGCCGCCGCCGCCCTCGCACATCCCCCGGCGCGCGCCCAGAGGGCGGCGTCGGGCCCGCCTCTCTCGCCGCCGCCCCCAGCTCCTCCCCCTCTCCCTCCTCGGCCTCTGCCCTTCCTGGGCGCCTGTCCTCCTGGTCGCAGCCTCGCTTGTCCTGTGGGGCGGCTTCTCCCCGCGCGATCCGCGCCCGGCAGGGCAGAGGCCGTGGCGCGCTGGGAGTGTTGGGCCGGCGTCCGGGTCCGGGGTCCGTCCCGAGCCGGGCAGGGGGGCTGCTGCGACGGCGGACGACGTTGGTTTGGGGTCGGGTCCGGTGCGGCCCGCGGCGGGCGCCTGTGGAAAGCAGGGCGTCGAGGGCAGGGGTAGGCGTGGGCAGGCAGGCGGAGAGGGGTCGGGCGGCCGGACGGCCGCCGCCGTCCTCGTTAGTATAGTGGTGAGTATCCCCGCCTGTCACGCGGGAGACCGGGGTTCGATTCCCCGACGGGGAGGCGAGGCGAGACGCCCTTTTTGGGCGCCGCCGGCGCCGCCCCCGCTCCGCGCAAACGCTTGCCCCGCCAGGGCCCTTGTCCTCCTCCCTCCGGCGTGCGGCCAGAGGCCGCCAGGGCCACGACGGCCGCCCGGCCTGCTCACCGTCGACCACCGCCACCCTTTTGCCTTCCTCGGCGTCGGGGCGGCGCGCCGGCGGGCTCGCCACAGCCCAGTCAGGGCCTTCCGTCGTGCCCGGGCCACCCCGGGCTCCCCGGTTATTGGACGCCGCCCGGTCTGGGCGGGGCGGGGGCGGAGGACGGATGGAGGGGACCGGACGGGACGGGGCGGGACGCGGGGGACGGGTGGGCCGCGGCTGGGTGGGGTCCTCCGTGGGCGCGGGATGTGGCCTCACCCAGCAGCCTGTGGAGAAGGGCCGGGGTGAGCGCGTGGCGGGAGGGAGGCGGATCTCGGGGGACGGGGATTCCCGGCCGGCAGAGGGGGCGTGGTGGGGGCGGGGGTGGTCCCCGGAGCGCCCCCCAAGGGCGGGTGGCGGGCGGGCCCGGGGAGCCGCCCAGCCGCGTGGGGCTGGCGCGGGTGGGACGCCGGGCGGCCTCTGCTGGCGCGAGCAGCTGCGCGGCGCTGTGGACCGGCGGGTCGTCGGGGCAGGGCCGCGGCGCGCTGGGCCGCCGAGGCGGTGACCAGAGCCGCGTGCAGACGCCGGGGCGAACCCTGGGCCGGCGTCTGGGGGCGGCCCGGGCTGTGCAGCGTTGGTGGTATAGTGGTGAGCATAGCTGCCTTCCAAGCAGTTGACCCGGGTTCGATTCCCGGCCAACGCAGCTGGCCAACCTTTTGCGCGTCTCCAGGGCCCCGGTGGCCAGGCCCCATGGCAGCCGGGAGCCCGGAGCGGCCCCGAGGCCGGCGCGCTGCGGTGCTGAGGCGGCCGGAGCGGGTCCGCAGGTTGAGCGCCGGTGGCAGGGGAGGAGGCGCACGGCGTTTTGAGGGCGCTGCCAGCGGGGCAGGCGGATTGGCAGGGCGGGGGGGTGGCTGGCGGTGGCCAGGCAGGGGCCCCGGAGCCCAAGCAGAGGCGAGCGGGTGGGATGGAGGCGCCGGGTCCAGGGGGTGCGGGCCAGGCGCGGCACCCGACGCTCCCTGGTGGTCTAGTGGTTAGGATTCGGCGCTCTCACCGCCGCGGCCCGGGTTCGATTCCCGGTCAGGGAAGCCTTTCTTCTTCCTCTCGGCCTACCCACCTCCGCAGCGCATCGGCACGCACCCCCTTTTAGCCCAAGCTCCATGGCTTCTCCCTGGCCCCGTGGCCAGGGCGCCCGCACCAGGCCAGCCGCCCCGTCCAGCCCGAGCCTTGCCCTGTCGCGTCGGCCAGGCCAAGCCTTTTGGCCTCGCAGGTGGGGTGGGACTTCCGCGCCTCCCCTGGACGCTCACCTGCCCCCGCGCCCCCCCTTCGCCCCTCGGACACCACCCCAGAGGCCACGGCCGCCTCTGTCCCCGCGGAGGGGCCCCCAACAGACGCCGGGACGGACGGCCACCGCAGGGACTTGGACTCTCCCGCGGCACACCGGGGCCGCCCGTGACCAGCGACCCCTTGCTGCTTCCTGAGGTGCTAGTTGGCGGCGTGGGTGCCTTGAAGAGGAGGGGGCGGTGGGAGTGGGAGTCAGGTCACCTGCTGGAGCCCCTGGTCCCCTCCCTCGCCCCCCACCCTCGGGCCAGCCACCGCTGGGGCCAGCTTCCACAGCACCGGCCACCCCCGGGGCTGGCGGCGTCTCCCCGGCGCCGGCGGGTGTGGGTCACCTGGGTGGCGGGCTCCAGCCGGGATGGGAGCAGAGAGGCACACCGCGGCGCCCGGCACGTGGAGTGGGCAAAGCGAATCTGGGCGCGTCCGGGTAGCCCCGCCCCCGGGCAGCGGAGGTTGGCGAGCGGGGAGATGCAGAAGGCCGCCGGGGAGAAGCCAACAGCCCTGCCGCTGCGAGGCGGTGGAGGCACACCGGACGCACACACAGGGTGGGCTTGGGGCCAACCGCGTCACCAGTCGCCTGAATCCAAGGCAAAGTGGCCAGGGTGTTCCCTGCAACACCTGTCTTCCCCTCCGGTCTTTCCCACGGGCGCCTTCGGGCCCACCTAGCCCCGATCTCCTCCGCCCCTCTCTCCACCCCGTTCCCCGGGGTGTCCTCTTGTGCGGATGCTCCTCCGGCTCAGTCACAGGGCACAGTCTCCTTCCCGCCAGCGCTCGCACCCCTCGTCCGCAGGGGGTTTGCGGTCCACTCAGAGACGGTCTCCTACAGAGCCCCAGCGGACAGCCCGTGCGCCGCCCCAACCTGCCACAGCAGCCCACCCGCAGGACCGGGATGAGGTCGGGGCAGCGGTGGGAAGGAGCCCCTGTGAGCGCCCAGATCCTTCCCGTCGTCCCAGGAAGGCCCCTCTGCACCCTCGCGTGGGGGTGGCTGTGTGGGGGTGGGGGGTCGAGTCAGCGGCGGAGGGGGATAGGGCAGGATCAAGGTGTTGGCTGCCCTGGGTGGCCTCCCACGGGGGTGAGGGCACAGGGTGAAAAGGATCCCAGAAAGAGGGGAGGTCTGGGAGCAGCACGGGTGTGTGTGTTGACGGGGGAGGAGCGGGGCGAGGAACCGTGGGTCTGGTGGGACCCGGGGGAGACCGTGGCTGGCCACTCGGGCAGGGTCTCTGCAGAGGCTTGGGGCGGCAGGGGCCCCTTGCCCAGCTCCTTGCCCGGCACGTGTGTGCACCTGTGCAGGAGAATGAGATGCGAGGGAGGGGAGGGCACAGAGGGGCGGAGTGTGCCTGAGGATCCCGTGGGAGGCGGAGACCGAGTGCCGGCCTTGAGGGTGAGAGGTGGGTGGGGGCTACAAGGGGCGGGTGGAGACCGGAGGCTGGCGGGAGCAGCAGGCGGGCGGCGAGTGGTGGGGAGCGTGCCCCGGTGCCCTGCGAGAGGGCTGGAGGCTCCCCCGTGGTGGGAAGGACCCAGGAGGAGGAGGTGTGGGGGGCGGCAAAGACTGCTCTGCTGTGCTCTGCTCTGCTCTGCTGTGCTTTGCTGGGACCGTGCTGGGTGGTGGCGTGGGGCCCATGGGTGGGGTCCAAGGGGCGTGGGTGGGAAGCGGGCGGGCGGGCGGGCAGGCAGGCAAGGGCAACAGACAGAGTGAGCAGACCGCATCTGGGACCAGGCCTAGCGGTGGTGGGTGGGGGGGCGCGTCTGAGGGGAGATCCACCGCCCCCTGGAGATCTCAACCGCCTGTCATCGGGACGACAGGTCACGTCTCGGGGGTCGTCCTGGGGTTGGGATTCCGAGAGGCCAAAGGCACCAAGGCGACGCTGGATCATTTCCCCCGGATCAGGACGTGGCTAGGAGGGGCCGTGGAGGCCGGGGACAGGTGTGGGGATGTTGGGGCAGGAGGGGCTGGCAGGGGCGGCGGCGCAGGCTGCGCTGGTCCTCGTGTTGCTGGGTGTGAGCGACCGGGTGAGGACGGTAGTGGTGGACCTTTGCCGTCCATCGGTGACGGTCCGCGAGCTGCCGTGGTGGTGGTGTCGATGGTCCTGGCGGCGGCGGCGACCTCGGCGGTGGCGGGGACGGGGCCGGCGTCGGAACCGTGGGCCGTGCTGTCCGTGCCGGGGTGGTGGCGGTGGAGTGGGAGGAGGAGGAGGACTTCGGTGCTGTTGGTGACGAAGCCTATGCTGCTGCACGGGTCACACGGTGGACCCGGTCGTGCTGCTGATGGCGGCGGGACGGTGAAGGAGGCAGTGCTGTGGGCGGCGGTGCGGGAGCCGGCGTGGCGATGGTGGTCTAGGTCCTGCCGCCGCTGGTACTGGGGATGGGTGGTGGACTGGGTGGGGCGCGGGGTGGCCGAACGGACGGTGGAGGACTGGGCGCCGTTGGCACGGATGCCCGCGGCGATACGCTGGAGCTGGACGGGGTCCAGTTGGTGACGGCGTCGGTGACGGCGTCGGTGATGGTGAAGGACTTGAGTGCTGTTGGCCACGGAGCCCGTGGCGGTGTGGTGGCGGTGGGCTTGGTCCTGCAGGTGGCGGTGGTGGCGTTGGCGGCGGCCGCAGGGGTGCTGGCCCTGGTGCTGGCAGCGGTCCAGGCGCTGCCACGCTGGTGGGCTTGGTGGCTCCGCCGCCACTGCCACGGCTGCTGCTGTTGCCGAGAAGGGAAGGTTGGCGGTGCTGGAGGGGGAGCTTGGTGCCGGCGGTGGTCTTCGGGTTGGGAGCCCGGCGGAGTGGGCCTCGCTGGGGCAGCGACAGGATATAGAGCGCAGGGGGCTGGGGACGGGGGTGGGGGGGGGAGGTGCGGGGGGGGGGGGGCGGGGCGGCTGCCGGGGGTGCGTCCAAGAGAGTTTGTGAGGGTCCCTGTGGGGGAATGGGATGTATCAGCGCTAGGGGTGGCAAGTTCATGGCTCCTGGTTTTGCCAAGAGAGGAGAACCTTGGGGCCGTGGGTGGAGTGAGGCAGGGAGCGAGCAAGTGTGGCGAAAGGCGTGGAGGTGGGGCGAGGCGCCCGCGTGGGCGCGCTGCGGGGCGGGTGGGTGTGTGGTGGTGGGGGGGCCGTGGCGGCAGTGCCGGAAGGGCCCCGGGTGCTGAGGTCTTGAAGAGCAAAGGGGCAAGGAGAGCGTGTAGGCGGGCCCGGGGCCTTGGGGTGTGGGTTGAGTTTGGTCCCCTGGGCCAGCGAAGCGGAGAGGAAGGGAAGGGGCGTCGGGGCAGGGGCAGGGCTCCCGGGAAGGAGCCGAGCTGGCTGAGGCCAGCGGGCTCCAGCCGGGGAGAGAGGAAGCCCTTCTGTGCGCTGGGGCTGCAGGGCCAAAAGGGGACGGCGTGCTGCATGGGCCGGGAATCGAACCTGGGCCTCCCGCGTGGCAGGCGAGAATTCTACCACTGAACCACCCATGCACCGATGGCGGTGGTCAACCGACGGCTCCAAACAGCGGTCCGGGCCGGAGCCAGGGCCAGAACCGGAGCCAGGGCCAGGGCCAGGGCCAGGGCCAGGGCCAGGGCCAGGGCCAGGGCCAGGGCGGCGGTCAGGACCAGGGCCAGGGCCAGGGCGGGGGTCAGGACCAGGGCCAGAGCCAGTCGTGTGAGCCTCCTGTTCCGCTGGAGCAGGAGGCGGCCGCGTGGTCCAGAGAGGAGGCTGCACGCACGTCTAGAGCGCTTGGGAGCGGCGGCCGCGGCAGAGATGGGCCGAGCGAGGCACAGTCGCCCGGAGGCGGACTAGGCTCCTCCTGCCTTTTCTCCCTGGTCCAGGGCCGCCGCCAGGGCCAAGCCCGGCCAGAACCCCAACCCCACCCAGCGCGGGCGATCATCTGGGGCAGGTGCAGCTGAGCACCGCCGTTCCCTTGGGCGGCTACTCTCCGCCGGACCCACAGGCCCTTTGGCGGATGGCTTTCCCGCCCGTGCCGCGTGGGCGCGATCCCGCGGGGCTGGGGAACGGAGCTGCGGTTGAGTGTGCGCACACGTGGGGTGCCATGGGGTGGCGTGAGTGTGGGTGGGTGTGTGGGGGTGGTTGGGTGGGTGTCCGCGGGGGCTCGTGCGCGCCGCACGCGTGTCGTGTGTAGGAGATGGAGGCCCCGGAGCGCCGCGAGCGTGGCCGAGGAGCGCTGAGGGTCTGAGCTCTGGCCCGCAGCTCTCCCTGGGGGTCCAACTCGGGCCGGTGGTGGAGAGGCAGGAGCCCTCGGCCGCTCGGGGCTGCTGGCTATCTGGCGGACAGGGAGCGCGGTGAGGGAGCGCCGCTGGGGTCCTCGGGTCCAGGCCGGGGGGGGGGGGGCCGGGCTTGGGGCGCCCAGGTGGGAGGCCTGGGGATGCAGGGCTTCCTTCCGCCCAGCGCTCGGCGGAGCACTCATGCCGGGTTGGACTCCTGGGCCAGGCCCACCGAAGGCAGGGCCGTGTGGTGGGCCCGCGAGCAGATGGCTGGGCGGCCTGGGTCCCCGGCCGGAGGCAGGCGGGTGTGGCCAGGGTAAGGCGTCCAGGGCAGCGCGGGCCACCTGAGTGGGGTGTGGCGAGAATGGAACGGGGGCCGGGCGGGAAGGGCAGGGTGCTCGTCCCCCACCGTGCTCCTGGTGGCGGAAGCGCAGGGCTCTGAGAGCGAAGCACTGTTCAGCGGGCACCCGTGGGCGGGAGAAGCGAGGGCGGAGGGCTTTCGGCACTGGCGCACGCCGCTGGTCTGCAGGGGCCGGTGGGAGGGGCAAGAACGCAGCCCTCGGCAAGCGGGCGAGGAGGGAGTTGCCCAGGCCTGCGGCTGTGGGATCAGGTGAGAGAGGCGCGCGAGAGGGTGGACGAGGGCGTGTGCGCGCCAAGCCTGTGGTCCGGAGGGTCCAGGCGTCCGAGCTCCGTCCTGGGCCCCTTGCGCCGGGGTGTAGGGCCGCAGCGGCCCGCCAGGCAAGGACAGGGCTTGCCGGAGGGCGTGGCCCAGGCCCGCGGGGTCCCGTGCCCTGGTAGGGCAGGCCAAAAGGTGGGCCTGTCAGGAGTGGGATTCGAACCCACGCCTCCAGGGGAGACTGCGACCTGAACGCAGCGCCTTAGACCGCTCGGCCATCCTGACGGCGGGGCTGGGCGCGTCGCCGCTCGCCTGGCTGGGACCCGGCGCGAAGGCTGCCGCTGGCTGGCGGCGGTGTGGCTGCGCCAGGGACGGGACGCGCGCCGCCGCCGCCGCCGCCCTCGCACATCCCCCGGCGCGCGCCCAGAGGGCGGCGTCGGGCCCGCCTCTCTCGCCGCCGCCCCCAGCTCCTCCCCCTCTCCCTCCTCGGCCTCTGCCCTTCCTGGGCGCCCGTCCTCCTGGTCGCAGCCTCGCTTGTCCTGTGGGGCGGCTTCTCCCCGCGCGATCCGCGCCCGGCAGGGCAGAGGCCGTGGCGCGCTGGGAGTGTTGGGCCGGCGTCCGGGTCCGGGGTCCGTCCCGAGCCGGGCAGGGGGGCTGCTGGGACGGCGGACGACGTTGGTTTGGGGTCGGGTCCGGTGCGGCCCGCGGCGGGCGCCTGTGGAAAGCAGGGCGTCGAGGGCAGGGGTAGGCGTGGGCAGGCAGGCGGAGAGGGGTCGGGCGGCCGGACGGCCGCCGCCGTCCTCGTTAGTATAGTGGTGAGTATCCCCGCCTGTCACGCGGGAGACCGGGGTTCGATTCCCCGACGGGGAGGCGAGGCGAGACGCCCTTTTTGGGCGCCGCCGGCGCCGCCCCCGCTCCGCGCAAACGCTTGCCCCGCCAGGGCCCTTGTCCTCCTCCCTCCGGCGTGCGGCCAGAGGCCGCCAGGGCCACGACGGCCGCCCGGCCTGCTCACCGTCGACCACCGCCACCCTTTTGCCTTCCTCGGCGTCGGGGCGGCGCGCCGGCGGGCTCGCCACAGCCCAGCCAGGGCCTTCCGTCGTGCCCGGGCCACCCCGGGCTCCCCGGTTATTGGACGCCGCCCGGTCTGGGCGGGGCGGGGGCGGAGGACGGATGGAGGGGACCGGACGGGACGGGGCGGGACGCGGGGGACGGGTGGGCCGCGGCTGGGTGGGGTCCTCCGTGGGCGCGGGATGTGGCCTCACCCAGCAGCCTGTGGAGAAGGGCCGGGGCGAGCGCGTGGCGGGAGGGAGGCGGATCTCGGGGGACGGGGTTTCCCGGCCGGCAGAGGGGGCGTGGTGGGGGCGGGGGTGGTCCCCGGAGCGCCCCCCAAGGGCGGGTGGCGGGCGGGCCCGGGGAGCCGCCCAGCCGCGTGGGGCTGGCGCGGGTGGGACGCCGGGCGGCCTCTGCTGGCGCGAGCAGCTGCGCGGCGCTGTGGACCGGCGGGTCGTCGGGGCAGGGCCGCGGCGCGCTGGGCCGCCGAGGCGGTGACCAGAGCCGCGTGCAGACGCCGGGGCGAACCCTGGGCCGGCGTCTGGGGGCGGCCCGGGCTGTGCAGCGTTGGTGGTATAGTGGTGAGCATAGCTGCCTTCCAAGCAGTTGACCCGGGTTCGATTCCCGGCCAACGCAGCTGGCCAACCTTTTGCGCGTCTCCAGGGCCCCGGTGGCCAGGCCCCATGGCAGCCGGGAGCCCGGAGCGCCCCCGAGGCCGGCGCGCTGCGGTGCTGAGGCGGCCGGAGCGGGTCCGCAGGTTGAGCGCCGGTGGCAGGGGAGGAGGCGCACGGCGTTTTGAGGGCGCTGCCAGCGGGGCAGGCGGATTGGCAGGGCGGGGGGGTGGCTGGCGGTGGCCAGGCAGGGGCCCCGGAGCCCAAGCAGAGGCGAGCGGGTGGGATGGAGGCGCCGGGTCCAGGGGGTGCGGGCCAGGCGCGGCACCCGACGCTCCCTGGTGGTCTAGTGGTTAGGATTCGGCGCTCTCACCGCCGCGGCCCGGGTTCGATTCCCGGTCAGGGAAGCCTTTCTTCTTCCTCTCGGCCTACCCACCTCCGCAGCGCATCGGCACGCACCCCCTTTTAGCCCAAGCTCCATGGCTTCTCCCTGGCCCCGTGGCCAGGGCGCCCGCACCAGGCCAGCCGCCCCGTCCAGCCCGAGCCTTGCCCTGTCGCGTCGGCCAGGCCAAGCCTTTTGGCCTCGCAGGTGGGGTGGGACTTCCGCGCCTCCCCTGGACGCTCACCTGCCCCCGCGCCCCCCCTTCGCCCCTCGGACACCACCCCAGAGGCCGCGGCCGCCTCTGTCCCCGCGGAGGGGCCCCCAACAGACGCCGGGACGGACGGCCACCGCAGGGACTTGGACTCTCCCGCGGCACACCGGGGCCGCCCGTGACCAGCGACCCCTTGCTGCTTCCTGAGGTGCTAGTTGGCGGCGTGGGTGCCTTGAAGAGGAGGGGGCGGTGGGAGTGGGAGTCGGGTCACCTGCTGGAGCCCCTGGTCCCCTCCCTCGCCCCCCACCCTCGGGCCAGCCACCGCTGGGGCCAGCTTCCACAGCACCGGCCACCCCCGGGGCTGGCGGCGTCTCCCCGGCGCCGGCGGGTGTGGGTCACCTGGGTGGCGGGCTCCAGCCGGGATGGGAGCAGAGAGGCACACCGCGGCGCCCGGCACGTGGAGTGGGCAAAGCGAATCTGGGCGCGTCCGGGTAGCCCGGCCCCCGGGCAGCGGAGGTTGGCGAGCGGGGAGATGCAGAAGGCCGCCGGGGAGAAGCCAACAGCCCTGCCGCTGCGAGGCGGTGGAGGCACACCGGACGCACACACAGGGTGGGCTTGGGGCCAACCCGCCCTTCCAGTCGCGTCACCAGTCGCCTGAATCCAAGGCAAAGTGGCCAGGGTGTTCCCTGCAACACCTGTCTTCCCCTCCGGTCTTTCCCACGGGCGCCTTCGGGCACACCTAGCCCCGATCTCCTCCGCCCCTCTCTCCACCCCGTTCCCCGGGGTGTCCTCTTGTGCGGATGCTCCTCCGGCTCAGTCACAGGGCACAGTCTCCTTCCCGCCAGCGCTCGCACCCCTCGTCCGCAGGGGGTTTGCGGTCCACTCAGAGACGGTCTCCTACAGAGCCCCAGCGGACAGCCCGTGCGCCGCCCCAACCTGCCACAGCAGCCCACCCGCAGGACCGGGATGAGGTCGGGGCAGCGGTGGGAAGGAGCCCCTGTGAGCGCCCAGATCCTTCCCGTCGTCCCAGGAAGGCCCCTCTGCACCCTCGCGTGGGGGTGGCTGTGTGGGGGTGGGGGGTCGAGTCAGCGGCGGAGGGGGATAGGGCAGGATCAAGGTGTTGGCTGCCCTGGGTGGCCTCCCACGGGGGTGAGGGCACAGGGTGAAAAGGATCCCAGAAAGAGGGGAGGTCTGGGAGCAGCACGGGTGTGTGTGTTGACGGGGGAGGAGCGGGGCGAGGAACCGTGGGTCTGGTGGGACCCGGGGGAGACCGTGGCTGGCCACTCGGGCAGGGTCTCTGCAGAGGCTTGGGGCGGGAGGGGCCCCTTGCCCAGCTCCATGCCCGGCACGTGTGTGCACCTGTGCGGGAGAATGAGATGCGAGGGAGGGGAGGGCACAGAGGGGCGGAGTGTGCCTGAGGATCCCGTGGGAGGCGGAGACCGAGTGCCGGCCTTGAGGGTGAGAGGTGGGTGGGGGCTACAAGGGGCGGGTGGAGACCGGAGGCTGGCGGGAGCAGCAGGCGGGCGGCGAGTGGTGGGGAGCGTGCCCCGGTGCCCTGCGAGAGGGCTGGAGGCTCCCCCGTGGTGGGAAGGACCCAGGAGGAGGAGGTGTGGGGGGCGGCAAAGACTGCTCTGCTGTGCTCTGCTCTGCTCTGCTGTGCTTTGCTGGGACCGTGCTGGGTGGTGGCGTGGGGCCCATGGTTGGGGTCCAAGGGGCGTGGGTGGGAAGCGGGCGGGCGGGCGGGCAGGCAGGCAAGGGCAACAGACAGAGTGAGCGGACCGCATCTGGGACCAGGCCTAGCGGTGGTCGGGGGGGGGGCGCGTCTGAGGGGAGATCCACCGCCCCCTGGAGATCTCAACCGCCTGTCATCGGGACGACCGGTCACGTCTCGGGGGTCGTCCTGGGGTTGGGATTCCGAGAGGCCAAAGGCACCAAGGCGACGCTGGATCATTTCCCCCGGATCAGGACGTGGCTAGGAGGGGCCGTGGAGGCCGGGGACAGGTGTGGGGATGTTGGGGCAGGAGGGGCTGGCAGGGGCGGCGGCGCAGGCCGCGCTGGTCCTCGTGTTGCTGGGTGTGAGCGACCGGGTGAGGACGGTGGTGGTGGACCTTTGCCGTCCATCGGTGACGGTCTGCGGGCTGCCGTGGTGGTGGTGTCGATGGTCCTGGCGGCGGCGGCGACCTCGGCGGTGGCGGGGACGGGGCCAGCGTCGGAACCGTGGGCCGTGCTGTCCGTGCCGGGGTGGTGGCGGTGGAGTGGGAGGAGGAGGAGGACTTCGGTGCTGTTGGTGACGAAGCCTATGCTGCTGCACGGGTCACACGGTGGACCCGGTCGTGTTGCTGATGGCGGCGGGACGGTGAAGGAGGCAGTGCTGTGGGCGGCGGTGCGGGAGCCGGCGTGGCGATGGTGGACTAGGTCCTGCCGCCGCTGGTACTGGGGATGGGTGGTGGACAGGGTGGGGCGCGGGGTGGCCGAACGGACGATGGAGGACTGGGCGCCGTTGGCACGGATGCCCGCGGCGATACGCTGGAGCTGGACGGGGTCCAGTTGGTGACGGCGTCGGTGACGGCGTCGGTGATGGTGAAGGATTGAGTGCTGTTGGCCACGGAGCCCGTGGCGGTGTGGTGGCGGTGGGCTTGGTCCTGTAGGTGGCGGTGGTGGCGTTGGCGGCGGCCGCAGGGGTGCTGGCCCTGGTGCTGGCAGCGGTCCAGGCGCTGCCACGCTGGTGGGCTTGGTGGCTCCGCCGCCACTGCCACGGCTGCTGCTGTTGCCGAGAAGGGAAGGTTGGCGGTGCTGGAGGGGGAGCTTGGTGCCGGCGGTGGTCTTCGGGTTGGGAGCCCGGCGGAGTGGGCCTCGCTGGGGCAGCGACAGGATATAGAGCGCAGGGGGCTGGGGACGGGGGTGGGGGGGGGGAGGTGCGGGGGGGGGCGGGGCGGCTGCCGGGGGTGCGTCCAAGAGAGTTTGTGAGGGTCCCTGTGGGGGAATGGGATGTATCAGCGCTAGGGGTGGCAAGTTCATGGCTCCTGGTTTTGCCAAGAGAGGAGAACCTTGGGGCCGTGGGTGGAGTGAGGCAGGGAGCGAGCAAGTGTGGCGAAAGGCGTGGAGGTGGGGCGAGGCGCCCGCGTGGGCGCGCTGCGGGGCGGGTGGGTGTGTGGTGGTGGGGGGGCCGTGGCGGCAGTGCCGGAAGGGCCCCGGGTGCTGAGGTCTTGAAGAGCAAAGGGGCAAGGAGAGCGTGTAGGCGGGCCCGGGGCCTTGGGGTGTGGGTTGAGTTTGGTCCCCTGGGCCTGCGAAGCGGAGAGGAAGGGAAGGGGCGTCGGGGCAGGGGCAGGGCTCCCGGGAAGGAGCCGAGCTGGCTGAGGCCAGCGGGCTCCAGCCCGGGAGAGAGGAAGCCCTTCTGTGCGCTGGGGCTGCAGGGCCAAAAGGGGACGGCGTGCTGCATGGGCCGGGAATCGAACCTGGGCCTCCCGCGTGGCAGGCGAGAATTCTACCACTGAACCACCCATGCACCGATGGCGGTGGTCAACCGACGGCTCCAAACAGCGGTCCGGGCCGGAGCCAGGGCCAGAACCGGAGCCAGGGCCAGGGCCAGGGCCAGGGCCAGGGCCAGGGCCAGGGCGGCGGTCAGGACCAGGGCCAGGGCCAGGGCGGGGGTCAGGACCAGGGCCAGAGCCAGTCGTGTGAGCCTCCTGTTCCGCTGGAGCAGGAGGCGGCCGCGTGGTCCAGAGAGGAGGCTGCACGCACGTCTAGAGCGCTTGGGAGCGGCGGCCGCGGCAGAGATGGGCCGAGCGAGGCACAGTCGCCCGGAGGCGGACTAGGCTCCTCCTGCCTTTTCTCCCTGGTCCAGGGCCGCCGCCAGGGCCAAGCCCGGCCAGAACCCCAACCCCACCCAGCGCGGGCGATCATCTGGGGCAGGTGCAGCTGAGCACCGCCGTTCCCTTGGGCGGCTACTCTCCGCCGGACCCACAGGCCCTTTGGCGGATGGCTTTCCCGCCCGTGCCGCGTGGGCGCGATCCCGCGGGGCTGGGGAACGGAGCTGCGGTTGAGTGTGCGCACACGTGGGGTGCCATGGGGTGGCGTGAGTGTGGGTGGGTGTGTGGGGGTGGTTGGGTGGGTGTCCGCGGGGGCTCGTGCGCGCCGCACGCGTGTCGTGTGTAGGAGATGGAGGCCCCGGAGCGCCGCGAGCGTGGCCGAGGAGCGCTGAGGGTCTGAGCTCTGGCCCGCAGCTCTCCCTGGGGGTCCAACTCGGGCCGGTGGTGGAGAGGCAGGAGCCCTCGGCCGCTCGGGGCTGCTGGCTATCTGGCGGACAGGGAGCGCGGTGAGGGAGCGCCGCTGGGGTCCTCGGGTCCAGGCCGGGGGGCCGGGCTTGGGGCGCCCAGGTGGGAGGCCTGGGGATGCAGGGCTTCCTTCCGCCCAGCGCTCGGCGGAGCACTCATGCCGGGTTGGACTCCTGGGCCAGGCCCACCCAAGGCAGGGCCGTGTGGTGGGCCCGCGAGCAGATGGCTGGGCGGCCTGGGTCCCCGGCCGGAGGCAGGCGGGTGTGGCCAGGGTAAGGCGTCCAGGGCAGCGCGGGCCACCTGAGTGGGGTGTGGCGAGAATGGAACGGGGGCCGGGCGGGAAGGGCAGGGTGCTCGTCCCCCACCGTGCTCCTGGTGGCGGAAGCGCAGGGCTCTGAGAGCGAAGCACTGTTCAGCGGGCACCCGTGGGCGGGAGAAGCGAGGGCGGAGGGCTTTCGGCACTGGCGCACGCCGCTGGTCTGCAGGGGCCGGTGGGAGGGGCAAGAACGCAGCCCTCGGCAAGCGGGCGAGGAGGGAGTTGCCCAGGCCTGCGGCTGTGGGATCAGGTGAGAGAGGCGCGCGAGAGGGTGGACGAGGGCGTGTGCGCGCCAAGCCTGTGGTCCGGAGGGTCCAGGCGTCCGAGCTCCGTCCTGGGCCCCTTGCGCCGGGGTGTAGGGCCGCAGCGGCCCGCCAGGCAAGGACAGGGCTTGCCGGAGGGCGTGGCCCAGGCCCGCGGGGTCCCGTGCCCTGGTAGGGCAGGCCAAAAGGTGGGCCTGTCAGGAGTGGGATTCGAACCCACGCCTCCAGGGGAGACTGCGACCTGAACGCAGCGCCTTAGACCGCTCGGCCATCCTGACGGCGGGGCTGGGCGCGTCGCCGCTCGCCTGGCTGGGACCCGGCGCGAAGGCTGCCGCTGGCTGGCGGCGGTGTGGCTGCGCCAGGGACGGGACGCGCGCCGCCGCCGCCGCCGCCCTCGCACATCCCCCGGCGCGCGCCCAGAGGGCGGCGTCGGGCCCGCCTCTCTCGCCGCCGCCCCCAGCTCCTCCCCCTCTCCCTCCTCGGCCTCTGCCCTTCCTGGGCGCCCGTCCTCCTGGTCGCAGCCTCGCTTGTCCTGTGGGGCGGCTTCTCCCCGCGCGATCCGCGCCCGGCAGGGCAGAGGCCGTGGCGCGCTGGGAGTGTTGGGCCGGCGTCCGGGTCCGGGGTCCGTCCCGAGCCGGGCAGGGGGGCTGCTGCGACGGCGGACGACGTTGGTTTGGGGTCGGGTCCGGTGCGGCCCGCGGCGGGCGCCTGTGGAAAGCAGGGCGTCGAGGGCAGGGGTAGGCGTGGGCAGGCAGGCGGAGAGGGGTCGGGCGGCCGGACGGCCGCCGCCGTCCTCGTTAGTATAGTGGTGAGTATCCCCGCCTGTCACGCGGGAGACCGGGGTTCGATTCCCCGACGGGGAGGCGAGGCGAGACGCCCTTTTTGGGCGCCGCCGGCGCCGCCCCCGCTCCGCGCAAACGCTTGCCCCGCCAGGGCCCTTGTCCTCCTCCCTCCGGCGTGCGGCCAGAGGCCGCCAGGGCCACGACGGCCGCCCGGCCTGCTTACCGTCGACCACCGCCACCCTTTTGCCTTCCTCGGCGTCGGGGCGGCGCGCCGGCGGGCTCGCCACAGCCCAGCCAGGGCCTTCCGTCGTGCCCGGGCCACCCCGGGCTCCCCGGTTATTGGACGCCGCCCGGTCTGGGCGGGGCGGGGGCGGAGGACGGATGGAGGGGACAGGACGGGACGGGGCGGGACGCGGGGGACGGGTGGGCCGCGGCTGGGTGGGGTCCTCCGTGGGCGCGGGATGTGGCCTCACCCAGCAGCCTGTGGAGAAGGGCCGGGGCGAGCGCGTGGCGGGAGGGAGGCGGATCTCGGGGGACGGGGATTCCCGGCCGGCAGAGGGGGCGTGGTGGGGGCGGGGGTGGTCCCCGGAGCGCCCCCCAAGGGCGGGTGGCGGGCGGGCCCGGGGAGCCGCCCAGCCGCGTGGGGCTGGCGCGGGTGGGACGCCGGGCGGCCTCTGCTGGCGCGAGCAGCTGCGCGGCGCTGTGGACCGGCGGGTCGTCGGGGCAGGGCCGCGGCGCGCTGGGCCGCCGAGGCGGTGACCAGAGCCGCGTGCAGACGCCGGGGCGAACCCTGGGCCGGCGTCTGGGGGCGGCCCGGGCTGTGCAGCGTTGGTGGTATAGTGGTGAGCATAGCTGCCTTCCAAGCAGTTGACCCGGGTTCGATTCCCGGCCAACGCAGCTGGCCAACCTTTTGCGCGTCTCCAGGGCCCCGGTGGCCAGGCCCCATGGCAGCCGGGAGCCCGGAGCGCCCCCGAGGCCGGCGCGCTGCGGTGCTGAGGCGGCCGGAGCGGGTCCGCAGGTTGAGCGCCGGTGGCAGGGGAGGAGGCGCACGGCGTTTTGAGGGCGCTGCCAGCGGGGCAGGCGGATTGGCAGGGCGGGGGGGTGGCTGGCGGTGGCCAGGCAGGGGCCCCGGAGCCCAAGCAGAGGCGAGCGGGTGGGATGGAGGCGCCGGGTCCAGGGGGTGCGGGCCAGGCGCGGCACCCGACGCTCCCTGGTGGTCTAGTGGTTAGGATTCGGCGCTCTCACCGCCGCGGCCCGGGTTCGATTCCCGGTCAGGGAAGCCTTTCTTCTTCCTCTCGGCCTACCCACCTCCGCAGCGCATCGGCACGCACCCCCTTTTAGCCCAAGCTCCATGGCTTCTCCCTGGCCCCGTGGCCAGGGCGCCCGCACCAGGCCAGCCGCCCCGTCCAGCCCGAGCCTTGCCCTGTCGCGTCGGCCAGGCCAAGCCTTTTGGCCTCGCAGGTGGGGTGGGACTTCCGCGCCTCCCCTGGACGCTCACCTGCCCCCGCGCCCCCCCTTCGCCCCTCGGACACCACCCCAGAGGCCGCGGCCGCCTCTGTCCCCGCGGAGGGGCCCCCAACAGACGCCGGGACGGACGGCCACCGCAGGGACTTGGACTCTCCCGCGGCACACCGGGGCCGCCCGTGACCAGCGACCCCTTGCTGCTTCCTGAGGTGCTAGTTGGCGGCGTGGGTGCCTTGAAGAGGAGGGGGCGGTGGGAGTGGGAGTCGGGTCACCTGCTGGAGCCCCTGGTCCCCTCCCTCGCCCCCCACCCTCGGGCCAGCCACCGCTGGGGCCAGCTTCCACAGCACCGGCCACCCCCGGGGCTGGCGGCGTCTCCCCGGCGCCGGCGGGTGTGGGTCACCTGGGTGGCGGGCTCCAGCCGGGATGGGAGCAGAGAGGCACACCGCGGCGCCCGGCACGTGGAGTGGGCAAAGCGAATCTGGGCGCGTCCGGGTAGCCCGGCCCCCGGGCAGCGGAGGTTGGCGAGCGGGGAGATGCAGAAGGCCGCCGGGGAGAAGCCAACAGCCCTGCCGCTGCGAGGCGGTGCAGGCACACCGGACGCACACACAGGGTGGGCTTGGGGCCAACCCGCCCTTCCAGTCGCGTCACCAGTCGCCTGAATCCAAGGCAAAGTGGCCAGGGTGTTCCCTGCAACACCTGTCTTCCCCTCCGGTCTTTCCCACGGGCGCCTTCGGGCACACCTAGCCCCGATCTCCTCCGCCCCTCTCTCCACCCCGTTCCCCGGGGTGTCCTCTTGTGCGGATGCTCCTCCGGCTCAGTCACAGGGCACAGTCTCCTTCCCGCCAGCGCTCGCACCCCTCGTCCGCAGGGGGTTTGCGGTCCACTCAGAGACGGTCTCCTACAGAGCCCCAGCGGACAGCCCGTGCGCCGCCCCAACCTGCCACAGCAGCCCACCCGCAGGACCGGGATGAGGTCGGGGCAGCGGTGGGAAGGAGCCCCTGTGAGCGCCCAGATCCTTCCCGTCGTCCCAGGAAGGCCCCTCTGCACCCTCGCGTGGGGGTGGCTGTGTGGGGGTGGGGGGTCGAGTCAGCGGCGGAGGGGGATAGGGCAGGATCAAGGTGTTGGCTGCCCTGGGTGGCCTCCCACGGGGGTGAGGGCACAGGGTGAAAAGGATCCCAGAAAGAGGGGAGGTCTGGGAGCAGCACGGGTGTGTGTGTTGACGGGGGAGGAGCGGGGCAAGGAACCGTGGGTCTGGTGGGACCCGGGGGAGACCGTGGCTGGCCACTCGGGCAGGGTCTCTGCAGAGGCTTGGGGCGGCAGGGTCCCCTTGCCCACCTCCTTGCCCGGCACGTGTGTGCACCTGTGCAGGAGAATGAGATGCGAGGGAGGGGAGGGCACAGAGGGGCGGAGTGTGCCTGAGGATCCCGTGGGAGGCGGAGACCGAGTGCCGGCCTTGAGGGTGAGAGGTGGGTGGGGGCTACAAGGGGCGGGTGGAGACCGGAGGCTGGCGGGAGCAGCAGGCCGGCGGCGAGTGGTGGGGAGCGTGCCCCGGTGCCCTGCGAGAGGGCTGGAAGCTCCCCCGTGGTGGGAAGGACCCAGGAGGAGGAGGTGTGGGGGGCGGCAAAGACTGCTCTGCTGTGCTCTGCTCTGCTCTGCTGTGCTTTGCTGGGACCGTGCTGGGTGGTGGCGTGGGGCCCATGGGTGGGGTCCAAGGGGCGTGGGTGGGAAGCGGGCGGGCGGGCGGGCAGGCAGGCAAGGGCAACAGACAGAGTGAGCAGACCGCATCTGGGACCAGGCCTAGCGGTGGTGGGTGGGGGGGCGCGTCTGAGGGGAGATCCACCGCCCCCTGGAGATCTCAACCGCCTGTCATCGGGACGACAGGTCACGTCTCGGGGGTCGTCCTGGGGTTGGGATTCCGAGAGGCCAAAGGCACCAAGGCGACGCTGGATCATTTCCCCCGGATCAGGACGTGGCTAGGAGGGGCCGTGGAGGCCGGGGACAGGTGTGGGGATGTTGGGGCAGGAGGGGCTGGCAGGGGCGGTGGCGCAGGCCGCGCTGGTCCTCGTGTTGCTGGGTGTGAGCGACCGGGTGAGGACGGTAGTGGTGGACCTTTGCCGTCCATCGGTGACGGTCCGCGAGCTGCCGTGGTGGTGGTGTCGATGGTCCTGGCGGCGGCGGCGACCTCGGCGGTGGCGGGGACGGGGCCGGCGTCGGAACCGTGGGCCGTGCTGTCCGTGCCGGGGTGGTGGCGGTGGAGTGGGAGGAGGAGAAGGACTTCGGTGCTGTTGGTGACGAAGCCCATGCTGCTGCACGGGTCACACGGTGGACCCGGTCGTGCTGCTGATGGCGGCGGGACGGTGAAGGAGGCAGTGCTGTGGGCGGCGGTGCGGGAGCCGGCGTGGCGATGGTGGTCTAGGTCCTGCCGCCGCTGGTACTGGGGATGGGTGGTGGACTGGGTGGGGCGCGGGGTGGCCGAACGGACGGTGGAGGACTGGGCGCCGTTGGCACGGATGCCTGCGGCGATACGCTGGAGCTCGACGGGGTCCAGTTGGTGACGGCGTCGGTGACGGCATCGGTGATGGTGAAGGACTTGAGTGCTGTTGGCCACGGAGCCCGTGGCGGTGTGGTGGCGGTGGGCTTGGTCCTGCAGGTGGCGGTGGTGGCGTTGGCGGCGGCCGCAGGGGTGCTGGCCCTGGTGCTGGCAGCGGTCCAGGCGCTGCCACGCTGGTGGGCTTGGTGGCTCCGCCGCCACTGCCACGGCTGCTGCTGTTGCCGAGAAGGGAAGGTTGGCGGTGCTGGAGGGGGAGCTTGGTGCCGGCGGTGGTCTTCGGGTTGGGAGCCCGGCGGAGTGGGCCTCGCTGGGGCAGCGACAGGATATAGAGCGCAGGGGGCTGGGGACGGGGGTGGGGGGGGAGGTGCGGGGGGGGCGGGGCGGCTGCCGGGGGTGCGTCCAAGAGAGTTTGTGAGGGTCCCTGTGGGGGAATGGGATGTATCAGCGCTAGGAGTGGCAAGTTCATGGCTCCTGGTTGTGCCAAGAGAGGAGAACCTTGGGGCCGTGGGTGGAGTGAGGCAGGGAGCGAGCAAGTGTGGCGAAAGGCGTGGAGGTGGGGCGAGGCGCCCGCGTGGGCGCGCTGCGGGGCGGGTGGGTGTGTGGTGGTGGGGGGGCCGTGGCGGCAGTGCCGGAAGGGCCCCGGGTGCTGAGGTCTTGAAGAGCAAAGGGGCAAGGAGAGCGTGTAGGCGGGCCCGGGGCCTTGGGGTGTGGGTTGAGTTTGGTCCCCTGGGCCTGCGAAGCGGAGAGGAAGGGAAGGGGCGTCGGGGCAGGGGCAGGGCTCCCGGGAAGGAGCCGAGCTGGCTGAGGCCAGCGGGCTCCAGCCCGGGAGAGAGGAAGCCCTTCTGTGCGCTGGGGCTGCAGGGCCAAAAGGGGACGGCGTGCTGCATGGGCCGGGAATCGAACCCGGGCCTCCCGCGTGGCAGGCGAGAATTCTACCACTGAACCACCCATGCACCGATGGCGGTGGTCAACCGACGGCTCCAAACAGCGGTCCGGGCCGGAGCCAGGGCCAGAACCGGAGCCAGGGCCAGGGCCAGGGCCAGGGCCAGGGCCAGGGCCAGGGCCAGGGCGGCGGTCAGGACCAGGGCCAGGGCCAGGGCGGGGGTCAGGACCAGGGCCAGAGCCAGTCGTGTGAGCCTCCTGTTCCGCTGGAGCAGGAGGCGGCCGCGTGGTCCAGAGAGGAGGCTGCACGCACGTCTAGAGCGCTTGGGAGCGGCGGCCGCGGCAGAGATGGGCCGAGCGAGGCACAGTCGCCCGGAGGCGGACTAGGCTCCTCCTGCCTTTTCTCCCTGGTCCAGGGCCGCCGCCAGGGCCAAGCCCGGCCAGAACCCCAACCCCACCCAGCGCGGGCGATCATCTGGGGCAGGTGCAGCTGAGCACCGCCGTTCCCTTGGGCGGCTACTCTCCGCCGGACCCACAGGCCCTTTGGCGGATGGCTTTCCCGCCCGTGCCGCGTGGGCGCGATCCCGCGGGGCTGGGGAACGGAGCTGCGGTTGAGTGTGCGCACACGTGGGGTGCCATGGGGTGGCGTGAGTGTGGGTGGGTGTGTGGGGGTGGTTGGGTGGGTGTCCGCGGGGGCTCGTGCGCGCCGCACGCGTGTCGTGTGTAGGAGATGGAGGCCCCGGAGCGCCGCGAGCGTGGCCGAGGAGCGCTGAGGGTCTGAGCTCTGGCCCGCAGCTCTCCCTGGGGGTCCAACTCGGGCCGGTGGTGGAGAGGCAGGAGCCCTCGGCCGCTCGGGGCTGCTGGCTATCTGGCGGACAGGGAGCGCGGTGAGGGAGCGCCGCTGGGGTCCTCGGGTCCAGGCCGGGGGGCCGGGCTTGGGGCGCCCAGGTGGGAGGCCTGGGGATGCAGGGCTTCCTTCCGCCCAGCGCTCGGCGGAGCACTCATGCCGGGTTGGACTCCTGGGCCAGGCCCACCCAAGGCAGGGCCGTGTGGTGGGCCCGCGAGCAGATGGCTGGGCGGCCTGGGTCCCCGGCCGGAGGCAGGCGGGTGTGGCCAGGGTAAGGCGTCCAGGGCAGCGCGGGCCACCTGAGTGGGGTGTGGCGAGAATGGAACGGGGGCCGGGCGGGAAGGGCAGGGTGCTCGTCCCCCACCGTGCTCCTGGTGGCGGAAGCGCAGGGCTCTGAGAGCGAAGCACTGTTCAGCGGGCACCCGTGGGCGGGAGAAGCGAGGGCGGAGGGCTTTCGGCACTGGCGCACGCCGCTGGTCTGCAGGGGCCGGTGGGAGGGGCAAGAACGCAGCCCTCGGCAAGCGGGCGAGGAGGGAGTTGCCCAGGCCTGCGGCTGTGGGATCAGGTGAGAGAGGCGCGCGAGAGGGTGGACGAGGGCGTGTGCGCGCCAAGCCTGTGGTCCGGAGGGTCCAGGCGTCCGAGCTCCGTCCTGGGCCCCTTGCGCCGGGGTGTAGGGCCGCAGCGGCCCGCCAGGCAAGGACAGGGCTTGCCGGAGGGCGTGGCCCAGGCCCGCGGGGTCCCGTGCCCTGGTAGGGCAGGCCAAAAGGTGGGCCTGTCAGGAGTGGGATTCGAACCCACGCCTCCAGGGGAGACTGCGACCTGAACGCAGCGCCTTAGACCGCTCGGCCATCCTGACGGCGGGGCTGGGCGCGTCGCCGCTCGCCTGGCTGGGACCCGGCGCGAAGGCTGCCGCTGGCTGGCGGCGGTGTGGCTGCGCCAGGGACGGGACGCGCGCCGCCGCCGCCGCCGCCCTCGCACATCCCCCGGCGCGCGCCCAGAGGGCGGCGTCGGGCCCGCCTCTCTCGCCGCCGCCCCCAGCTCCTCCCCCTCTCCCTCCTCGGCCTCTGCCCTTCCTGGGCGCCCGTCCTCCTGGTCGCAGCCTCGCTTGTCCTGTGGGGCGGCTTCTCCCCGCGCGATCCGCGCCCGGCAGGGCAGAGGCCGTGGCGCGCTGGGAGTGTTGGGCCGGCGTCCGGGTCCGGGGTCCGTCCCGAGCCGGGCAGGGGGGCTGCTGCGACGGCGGACGACGTTGGTTTGGGGTCGGGTCCGGTGCGGCCCGCGGCGGGCGCCTGTGGAAAGCAGGGCGTCGAGGGCAGGGGTAGGCGTGGGCAGGCAGGCGGAGAGGGGTCGGGCGGCCGGACGGCCGCCGCCGTCCTCGTTAGTATAGTGGTGAGTATCCCCGCCTGTCATGCGGGAGACCGGGGTTCGATTCCCCGACGGGGAGGCGAGGCGAGACGCCCTTTTTGGGCGCCGCCGGCGCCGCCCCCGCTCCGCGCAAACGCTTGCCCCGCCAGGGCCCTTGTCCTCCTCCCTCCGGCGTGCGGCCAGAGGCCGCCAGGGCCACGACGGCCGCCCGGCCTGCTCACCGTCGACCACCGCCACCCTTTTGCCTTCCTCGGCGTCGGGGCGGCGCGCCGGCGGGCTCGCCACAGCCCAGCCAGGGCCTTCCGTCGTGCCCGGGCCACCCCGGGCTCCCCGGTTATTGGACGCCGCCCGGTCTGGGCGGGGCGGGGGCGGAGGACGGATGGAGGGGACAGGACGGGACGGGGCGGGACGCGGGGGACGGGTGGGCCGCGGCTGGGTGGGGTCCTCCGTGGGCGCGGGATGTGGCCTCACCCAGCAGCCTGTGGAGAAGGGCCGGGGCGAGCGCGTGGCGGGAGGGAGGCGGATCTCGGGGGACGGGGATTCCCGGCCGGCAGAGGGGGCGTGGTGGGGGCGGGGGTGGTCCCCGGAGCGCCCCCCAAGGGCGGGTGGCGGGCGGGCCCGGGGAGCCGCCCAGCCGCGTGGGGCTGGCGCGGGTGGGACGCCGGGCGGCCTCTGCTGGCGCGAGCAGCTGCGCGGCGCTGTGGACCGGCGGGTCGTCGGGGCAGGGCCGCGGCGCGCTGGGCCGCCGAGGCGGTGACCAGAGCCGCGTGCAGACGCCGGGGCGAACCCTGGGCCGGCGTCTGGGGGCGGCCCGGGCTGTGCAGCGTTGGTGGTATAGTGGTGAGCATAGCTGCCTTCCAAGCAGTTGACCCGGGTTCGATTCCCGGCCAACGCAGCTGGCCAACCTTTTGCGCGTCTCCAGGGCCCCGGTGGCCAGGCCCCATGGCAGCCGGGAGCCCGGAGCGCCCCCGAGGCCGGCGCGCTGCGGTGCTGAGGCGGCCGGAGCGGGTCCGCAGGTTGAGCGCCGGTGGCAGGGGAGGAGGCGCACGGCGTTTTGAGGGCGCTGCCAGCGGGGCAGGCGGATTGGCAGGGCGGGGGGGTGGCTGGCGGTGGCCAGGCAGGGGCCCCGGAGCCCAAGCAGAGGCGAGCGGGTGGGATGGAGGCGCCGGGTCCAGGGGGTGCGGGCCAGGCGCGGCACCCGACGCTCCCTGGTGGTCTAGTGGTTAGGATTCGGCGCTCTCACCGCCGCGGCCCGGGTTCGATTCCCGGTCAGGGAAGCCTTTCTTCTTCCTCTCGGCCTACCCACCTCCGCAGCGCATCGGCACGCACCCCCTTTTAGCCCAAGCTCCATGGCTTCTCCCTGGCCCCGTGGCCAGGGCGCCCGCACCAGGCCAGCCGCCCCGTCCAGCCCGAGCCTTGCCCTGTCGCGTCGGCCAGGCCAAGCCTTTTGGCCTCGCAGGTGGGGTGGGACTTCCGCGCCTCCCCTGGACGCTCACCTGCCCCCGCGCCCCCCCTTCGCCCCTCGGACACCACCCCAGAGGCCGCGGCCGCCTCTGTCCCCGCGGAGGGGCCCCCAACAGACGCCGGGACGGACGGCCACCGCAGGGACTTGGACTCTCCCGCGGCACACCGGGGCCGCCCGTGACCAGCGACCCCTTGCTGCTTCCTGAGGTGCTAGTTGGCGGCGTGGGTGCCTTGAAGAGGAGGGGGCGGTGGGAGTGGGAGTCGGGTCACCTGCTGGAGCCCCTGGTCCCCTCCCTCGCCCCCCACCCTCGGGCCAGCCACCGCTGGGGCCAGCTTCCACAGCACCGGCCACCCCCGGGGCTGGCGGCGTCTCCCCGGCGCCGGCGGGTGTGGGTCACCTGGGTGGCGGGCTCCAGCCGGGATGGGAGCAGAGAGGCACACCGCGGCGCCCGGCACGTGGAGTGGGCAAAGCGAATCTGGGTGCGTCCGGGTAGCCCGGCCCCCGGGCAGCGGAGGTTGGCGAGCGGGGAGATGCAGAAGGCCGCCGGGGAGAAGCCAACAGCCCTGCCGCTGCGAGGCGGTGGAGGCACACCGGACGCACACACAGGGTGGGCTTGGGGCCAACCCGCCCTTCCAGTCGCGTCACCAGTCGCCTGAATCCAAGGCAAAGTGGCCAGGGTGTTCCCTGCAACACCTGTCTTCCCCTCCGGTCTTTCCCACGGGCGCCTTCGGGCACACCTAGCCCCGATCTCCTCCGCCCCTCTCTCCACCCCGTTCCCCGGGGTGTCCTCTTGTGCGGATGCTCCTCCGGCTCAGTCACAGGGCACAGTCTCCTTCCCGCCAGCGCTCGCACCCCTCGTCCGCAGGGGGTTTGCGGTCCACTCAGAGACGGTCTCCTACAGAGCCCCAGCGGACAGCCCGTGCGCCGCCCCAACCTGCCACAGCAGCCCACCCGCAGGACCGGGATGAGGTCGGGGCAGCGGTGGGAAGGAGCCCCTGTGAGCGCCCAGATCCTTCCCGTCGTCCCAGGAAGGCCCCTCTGCACCCTCGCGTGGGGGTGGCTGTGTGGGGGTGGGGGGTCGAGTCAGCGGCGGAGGGGGATAGGGCAGGATCAAGGTGTTGGCTGCCCTGGGTGGCCTCCCACGGGGGTGAGGGCACAGGGTGAAAAGGATCCCAGAAAGAGGGGAGGTCTGGGAGCAGCACGGGTGTGTGTGTTGACGGGGGAGGAGCGGGGCGAGGAACCGTGGGTCTGGTGGGACCCGGGGGAGACCGTGGCTGGCCACTCGGGCAGGGTCTCTGCAGAGGCTTGGGGCGGCAGGGGCCCCTTGCCCAGCTCCATGCCCGGCACGTGTGTGCACCTGTGCGGGAGAATGAGATGCGAGGGAGGGGAGGGCACAGAGGGGCGGAGTGTGCCTGAGGATCCCGTGGGAGGCGGAGACCGAGTGCCGGCCTTGAGGGTGAGAGGTGGGTGGGGGCTACAAGGGGCGGGTGGAGACCGGAGGCTGGCGGGAGCAGCAGGCGGGCGGCGAGTGGTGGGGAGCGTGCCCCGGTGCCCTGCGAGAGGGCTGGAGGCTCCCCCGTGGTGGGAAGGACCCAGGAGGAGGAGGTGTGGGGGGCGGCAAAGACTGCTCTGCTGTGCTCTGCTCTGCTCTGCTGTGCTTTGCTGGGACCGTGCTGGGTGGTGGCGTGGGGCCCATGGTTGGGGTCCAAGGGGCGTGGGTGGGAAGCGGGCGGGCGGGCGGGCAGGCAGGCAAGGGCAACAGACAGAGTGAGCGGACCGCATCTGGGACCAGGCCTAGCGGTGGTCGGGGGGGGGGGGGGCGCGTCTGAGGGGAGATCCACCGCCCCCTGGAGATCTCAACCGCCTGTCATCGGGACGACCGGTCACGTCTCGGGGGTCGTCCTGGGGTTGGGATTCCGAGAGGCCAAAGGCACCAAGGCGACGCTGGATCATTTCCCCCGGATCAGGACGTGGCTAGGAGGGGCCGTGGAGGCCGGGGACAGGTGTGGGGATGTTGGGGCAGGAGGGGCTGGCAGGGGCGGCGGCGCAGGCCGCGCTGGTCCTCGTGTTGCTGGGTGTGAGCGACCGGGTGAGGACGGTGGTGGTGGACCTTTGCCGTCCATCGGTGACGGTCTGCGGGCTGCCGTGGTGGTGGTGTCGATGGTCCTGGCGGCGGCGGCGACCTCGGCGGTGGCGGGGACGGGGCCAGCGTCGGAACCGTGGGCCGTGCTGTCCGTGCCGGGGTGGTGGCGGTGGAGTGGGAGGAGGAGGAGGACTTCGGTGCTGTTGGTGACGAAGCCTATGCTGCTGCACGGGTCACACGGTGGACCCGGTCGTGTTGCTGATGGCGGCGGGACGGTGAAGGAGGCAGTGCTGTGGGCGGCGGTGCGGGAGCCGGCGTGGCGATGGTGGACTAGGTCCTGCCGCCGCTGGTACTGGGGATGGGTGGTGGACAGGGTGGGGCGCGGGGTGGCCGAACGGACGATGGAGGACTGGGCGCCGTTGGCACGGATGCCCGCGGCGATACGCTGGAGCTGGACGGGGTCCAGTTGGTGACGGCGTCGGTGACGGCGTCGGTGATGGTGAAGGATTGAGTGCTGTTGGCCACGGAGCCCGTGGCGGTGTGGTGGCGGTGGGCTTGGTCCTGTAGGTGGCGGTGGTGGCGTTGGCGGCGGCCGCAGGGGTGCTGGCCCTGGTGCTGGCAGCGGTCCAGGCGCTGCCACGCTGGTGGGCTTGGTGGCTCCGCCGCCACTGCCACGGCTGCTGCTGTTGCCGAGAAGGGAAGGTTGGCGGTGCTGGAGGGGGAGCTTGGTGCCGGCGGTGGTCTTCGGGTTGGGAGCCCGGCGGAGTGGGCCTCGCTGGGGCAGCGACAGGATATAGAGCGCAGGGGGCTGGGGACGGGGGTGGGGGGGGGAGGTGCGGGGGGGGGCGGGGCGGCTGCCGGGGGTGCGTCCAAGAGAGTTTGTGAGGGTCCCTGTGGGGGAATGGGATGTATCAGCGCTAGGGGTGGCAAGTTCATGGCTCCTGGTTTTGCCAAGAGAGGAGAACCTTGGGGCCGTGGGTGGAGTGAGGCAGGGAGCGAGCAAGTGTGGCGAAAGGCGTGGAGGTGGGGCGAGGCGCCCGCGTGGGCGCGCTGCGGGGCGGGTGGGTGTGTGGTGGTGGGGGGGCCGTGGCGGCAGTGCCGGAAGGGCCCCGGGTGCTGAGGTCTTGAAGAGCAAAGGGGCAAGGAGAGCGTGTAGGCGGGCCCGGGGCCTTGGGGTGTGGGTTGAGTTTGGTCCCCTGGGCCAGCGAAGCGGAGAGGAAGGGAAGGGGCGTCGGGGCAGGGGCAGGGCTCCCGGGAAGGAGCCGAGCTGGCTGAGGCCAGCGGGCTCCAGCCGGGGAGAGAGGAAGCCCTTCTGTGCGCTGGGGCTGCAGGGCCAAAAGGGGACGGCGTGCTGCATGGGCCGGGAATCGAACCCGGGCCTCCCGCGTGGCAGGCGAGAATTCTACCACTGAACCACCCATGCACCGATGGCGGTGGTCAACCGACGGCTCCAAACAGCGGTCCGGGCCGGAGCCAGGGCCAGAACCGGAGCCAGGGCCAGGGCCAGGGCCAGGGCCAGGGCCAGGGCCAGGGCCAGGGCGGCGGTCAGGACCAGGGCCAGGGCCAGGGCGGGGGTCAGGACCAGGGCCAGAGCCAGTCGTGTGAGCCTCCTGTTCCGCTGGAGCAGGAGGCGGCCGCGTGGTCCAGAGAGGAGGCTGCACGCACGTCTAGAGCGCTTGGGAGCGGCGGCCGCGGCAGAGATGGGCCGAGCGAGGCACAGTCGCCCGGAGGCGGACTAGGCTCCTCCTGCCTTTTCTCCCTGGTCCAGGGCCGCCGCCAGGGCCAAGCCCGGCCAGAACCCCAACCCCACCCAGCGCGGGCGATCATCTGGGGCAGGTGCAGCTGAGCACCGCCGTTCCCTTGGGCGGCTACTCTCCGCCGGACCTACAGGCCCTTTGGCGGATGGCTTTCCCGCCCGTGCCGCGTGGGCGCGATCCCGCGGGGCTGGGGAACGGAGCTGCGGTTGAGTGTGCGCACACGTGGGGTGCCATGGGGTGGCGTGAGTGTGGGTGGGTGTGTGGGGGTGGTTGGGTGGGTGTCCGCGGGGGCTCGTGCGCGCCGCACGCGTGTCGTGTGTAGGAGATGGAGGCCCCGGAGCGCCGCGAGCGTGGCCGAGGAGCGCTGAGGGTCTGAGCTCTGGCCCGCAGCTCTCCCTGGGGGTCCAACTCGGGCCGGTGGTGGAGAGGCAGGAGCCCTCGGCCGCTCGGGGCTGCTGGCTATCTGGCGGACAGGGAGCGCGGTGAGGGAGCGCCGCTGGGGTCCTCGGGTCCAGGCCGGGGGGCCGGGCTTGGGGCGCCCAGGTGGGAGGCCTGGGGATGCAGGGCTTCCTTCCGCCCAGCGCTCGGCGGAGCACTCATGCCGGGTTGGACTCCTGGGCCAGGCCCACCCAAGGCAGGGCCGTGTGGTGGGCCCGCGAGCAGATGGCTGGGCGGCCTGGGTCCCCGGCCGGAGGCAGGCGGGTGTGGCCAGGGTAAGGCGTCCAGGGCAGCGCGGGCCACCTGAGTGGGGTGTGGCGAGAATGGAACGGGGGCCGGGCGGGAAGGGCAGGGTGCTCGTCCCCCACCGTGCTCCTGGTGGCGGAAGCGCAGGGCTCTGAGAGCGAAGCACTGTTCAGCGGGCACCCGTGGGCGGGAGAAGCGAGGGCGGAGGGCTTTCGGCACTGGCGCACGCCGCTGGTCTGCAGGGGCCGGTGGGAGGGGCAAGAACGCAGCCCTCGGCAAGCGGGCGAGGAGGGAGTTGCCCAGGCCTGCGGCTGTGGGATCAGGTGAGAGAGGCGCGCGAGAGGGTGGACGAGGGCGTGTGCGCGCCAAGCCTGTGGTCCGGAGGGTCCAGGCGTCCGAGCTCCGTCCTGGGCCCCTTGCGCCGGGGTGTAGGGCCGCAGCGGCCCGCCAGGCAAGGACAGGGCTTGCCGGAGGGCGTGGCCCAGGCCCGCGGGGTCCCGTGCCCTGGTAGGGCAGGCCAAAAGGTGGGCCTGTCAGGAGTGGGATTCGAACCCACGCCTCCAGGGGAGACTGCGACCTGAACGCAGCGCCTTAGACCGCTCGGCCATCCTGACGGCGGGGCTGGGCGCGTCGCCGCTCGCCTGGCTGGGACCCGGCGCGAAGGCTGCCGCTGGCTGGCGGCGGTGTGGCTGCGCCAGGGACGGGACGCGCGCCGCCGCCGCCGCCGCCCTCGCACATCCCCCGGCGCGCGCCCAGAGGGCGGCGTCGGGCCCGCCTCTCTCGCCGCCGCCCCCAGCTCCTCCCCCTCTCCCTCCTCGGCCTCTGCCCTTCCTGGGCGCCCGTCCTCCTGGTCGCAGCCTCGCTTGTCCTGTGGGGCGGCTTCTCCCCGCGCGATCCGCGCCCGGCAGGGCAGAGGCCGTGGCGCGCTGGGAGTGTTGGGCCGGCGTCCGGGTCCGGGGTCCGTCCCGAGCCGGGCAGGGGGGCTGCTGGGACGGCGGACGACGTTGGTTTGGGGTCGGGTCCGGTGCGGCCCGCGGCGGGCGCCTGTGGAAAGCAGGGCGTCGAGGGCAGGGGTAGGCGTGGGCAGGCAGGCGGAGAGGGGTCGGGCGGCCGGACGGCCGCCGCCGTCCTCGTTAGTATAGTGGTGAGTATCCCCGCCTGTCACGCGGGAGACCGGGATTCGATTCCCCGACGGGGAGGCGAGGCGAGACGCCCTTTTTGGGCGCCGCCGGCGCCGCCCCCGCTCCGCGCAAACGCTTGCCCCGCCAGGGCCCTTGTCCTCCTCCCTCCGGCGTGCGGCCAGAGGCCGCCAGGGCCACGACGGCCGCCCGGCCTGCTCACCGTCGACCACCGCCACCCTTTTGCCTTCCTCGGCGTCGGGGCGGCGCGCCGGCGGGCTCGCCACAGCCCAGCCAGGGCCTTCCGTCGTGCCCGGGCCACCCCGGGCTCCCCGGTTATTGGACGCCGCCCGGTCTGGGCGGGGCGGGGGCGGAGGACGGATGGAGGGGACAGGACGGGACGGGGCGGGACGCGGGGGACGGGTGGGCCGCGGCTGGGTGGGGTCCTCCGTGGGCGCGGGATGTGGCCTCACCCAGCAGCCTGTGGAGAAGGGCCGGGGCGAGCGCGTGGCGGGAGGGAGGCGGATCTCGGGGGACGGGGATTCCCGGCCGGCAGAGGGGGCGTGGTGGGGGCGGGGGTGGTCCCCGGAGCGCCCCCCAAGGGCGGGTGGCGGGCGGGCCCGGGGAGCCGCCCAGCCGCGTGGGGCTGGCGCGGGTGGGACGCCGGGCGGCCTCTGCTGGCGCGAGCAGCTGCGCGGCGCTGTGGACCGGCGGGTCGTCGGGGCAGGGCCGCGGCGCGCTGGGCCGCCGAGGCGGTGACCAGAGCCGCGTGCAGACGCCGGGGCGAACCCTGGGCCGGCGTCTGGGGGCGGCCCGGGCTGTGCAGCGTTGGTGGTATAGTGGTGAGCATAGCTGCCTTCCAAGCAGTTGACCCGGGTTCGATTCCCGGCCAACGCAGCTGGCCAACCTTTTGCGCGTCTCCAGGGCCCCGGTGGCCAGGCCCCATGGCAGCCGGGAGCCCGGAGCGCCCCCGAGGCCGGCGCGCTGCGGTGCTGAGGCGGCCGGAGCGGGTCCGCAGGTTGAGCGCCGGTGGCAGGGGAGGAGGCGCACGGCGTTTTGAGGGCGCTGCCAGCGGGGCAGGCGGATTGGCAGGGCGGGGGGGTGGCTGGCGGTGGCCAGGCAGGGGCCCCGGAGCCCAAGCAGAGGCGAGCGGGTGGGATGGAGGCGCCGGGTCCAGGGGGTGCGGGCCAGGCGCGGCACCCGACGCTCCCTGGTGGTCTAGTGGTTAGGATTCGGCGCTCTCACCGCCGCGGCCCGGGTTCGATTCCCGGTCAGGGAAGCCTTTCTTCTTCCTCTCGGCCTACCCACCTCCGCAGCGCATCGGCACGCACCCCCTTTTAGCCCAAGCTCCATGGCTTCTCCCTGGCCCCGTGGCCAGGGCGCCCGCACCAGGCCAGCCGCCCCGTCCAGCCCGAGCCTTGCCCTGTCGCGTCGGCCAGGCCAAGCCTTTTGGCCTCGCAGGTGGGGTGGGACTTCCGCGCCTCCCCTGGACGCTCACCTGCCCCCGCGCCCCCCCTTCGCCCCTCGGACACCACCCCAGAGGCCGCGGCCGCCTCTGTCCCCGCGGAGGGGCCCCCAACAGACGCCGGGACGGACGGCCACCGCAGGGACTTGGACTCTCCCGCGGCACACCGGGGCCGCCCGTGACCAGCGACCCCTTGCTGCTTCCTGAGGTGCTAGTTGGCGGCGTGGGTGCCTTGAAGAGGAGGGGGCGGTGGGAGTGGGAGTCGGGTCACCTGCTGGAGCCCCTGGTCCCCTCCCTCGCCCCCCACCCTCGGGCCAGCCACCGCTGGGGCCAGCTTCCACAGCACCGGCCACCCCCGGGGCTGGCGGCGTCTCCCCGGCGCCGGCGGGTGTGGGTCACCTGGGTGGCGGGCTCCAGCCGGGATGGGAGCAGAGAGGCACACCGCGGCGCCCGGCACGTGGAGTGGGCAAAGCGAATCTGGGCGCGTCCGGGTAGCCCGGCCCCCGGGCAGCGGAGGTTGGCGAGCGGGGAGATGCAGAAGGCCGCCGGGGAGAAGCCAACAGCCCTGCCGCTGCGAGGCGGTGGAGGCACACCGGACGCACACACAGGGTGGGCTTGGGGCCAACCCGCCCTTCCAGTCGCGTCACCAGTCGCCTGAATCCAAGGCAAAGTGGCCAGGGTGTTCCCTGCAACACCTGTCTTCCCCTCCGGTCTTTCCCACGGGCGCCTTCGGGCACACCTAGCCCCGATCTCCTCCGCCCCTCTCTCCACCCCGTTCCCCGGGGTGTCCTCTTGTGCGGATGCTCCTCCGGCTCAGTCACAGGGCACAGTCTCCTTCCCGCCAGCGCTCGCACCCCTCGTCCGCAGGGGGTTTGCGGTCCACTCAGAGACGGTCTCCTACAGAGCCCCAGCGGACAGCCCGTGCGCCGCCCCAACCTGCCACAGCAGCCCACCCGCAGGACCGGGATGAGGTCGGGGCAGCGGTGGGAAGGAGCCCCTGTGAGCGCCCAGATCCTTCCCGTCGTCCCAGGAAGGCCCCTCTGCACCCTCGCGTGGGGGTGGCTGTGTGGGGGTGGGGGGTCGAGTCAGCGGCGGAGGGGGATAGGGCAGGATCAAGGTGTTGGCTGCCCTGGGTGGCCTCCCACGGGGGTGAGGGCACAGGGTGAAAAGGATCCCAGAAAGAGGGGAGGTCTGGGAGCAGCACGGGTGTGTGTGTTGACGGGGGAGGAGCGGGGCGAGGAACCGTGGGTCTGGTGGGACCCGGGGGAGACCGTGGCTGGCCACTCGGGCAGGGTCTCTGCAGAGGCTTGGGGCGGCAGGGGCCCCTTGCCCAGCTCCATGCCCGGCACGTGTGTGCACCTGTGCGGGAGAATGAGATGCGAGGGAGGGGAGGGCACAGAGGGGCGGAGTGTGCCTGAGGATCCCGTGGGAGGCGGAGACCGAGTGCCGGCCTTGAGGGTGAGAGGTGGGTGGGGGCTACAAGGGGCGGGTGGAGACCGGAGGCTGGCGGGAGCAGCAGGCGGGCGGCGAGTGGTGGGGAGCGTGCCCCGGTGCCCTGCGAGAGGGCTGGAGGCTCCCCCGTGGTGGGAAGGACCCAGGAGGAGGAGGTGTGGGGGGCGGCAAAGACTGCTCTGCTGTGCTCTGCTCTGCTCTGCTGTGCTTTGCTGGGACCGTGCTGGGTGGTGGCGTGGGGCCCATGGTTGGGGTCCAAGGGGCGTGGGTGGGAAGCGGGCGGGCGGGCGGGCAGGCAGGCAAGGGCAACAGACAGAGTGAGCGGACCGCATCTGGGACCAGGCCTAGCGGTGGTCGGGGGGGGGGGCGCGTCTGAGGGGAGATCCACCGCCCCCTGGAGATCTCAACCGCCTGTCATCGGGACGACCGGTCACGTCTCGGGGGTCGTCCTGGGGTTGGGATTCCGAGAGGCCAAAGGCACCAAGGCGACGCTGGATCATTTCCCCCGGATCAGGACGTGGCTAGGAGGGGCCGTGGAGGCCGGGGACAGGTGTGGGGATGTTGGGGCAGGAGGGGCTGGCAGGGGCGGCGGCGCAGGCCGCGCTGGTCCTCGTGTTGCTGGGTGTGAGCGACCGGGTGAGGACGGTGGTGGTGGACCTTTGCCGTCCATCGGTGACGGTCTGCGGGCTGCCGTGGTGGTGGTGTCGATGGTCCTGGCGGCGGCGGCGACCTCGGCGGTGGCGGGGACGGGGCCAGCGTCGGAACCGTGGGCCGTGCTGTCCGTGCCGGGGTGGTGGCGGTGGAGTGGGAGGAGGAGGAGGACTTCGGTGCTGTTGGTGACGAAGCCTATGCTGCTGCACGGGTCACACGGTGGACCCGGTCGTGTTGCTGATGGCGGCGGGACGGTGAAGGAGGCAGTGCTGTGGGCGGCGGTGCGGGAGCCGGCGTGGCGATGGTGGACTAGGTCCTGCCGCCGCTGGTACTGGGGATGGGTGGTGGACAGGGTGGGGCGCGGGGTGGCCGAACGGACGATGGAGGACTGGGCGCCGTTGGCACGGATGCCCGCGGCGATACGCTGGAGCTGGACGGGGTCCAGTTGGTGACGGCGTCGGTGACGGCGTCGGTGATGGTGAAGGATTGAGTGCTGTTGGCCACGGAGCCCGTGGCGGTGTGGTGGCGGTGGGCTTGGTCCTGTAGGTGGCGGTGGTGGCGTTGGCGGCGGCCGCAGGGGTGCTGGCCCTGGTGCTGGCAGCGGTCCAGGCGCTGCCACGCTGGTGGGCTTGGTGGCTCCGCCGCCACTGCCACGGCTGCTGCTGTTGCCGAGAAGGGAAGGTTGGCGGTGCTGGAGGGGGAGCTTGGTGCCGGCGGTGGTCTTCGGGTTGGGAGCCCGGCGGAGTGGGCCTCGCTGGGGCAGCGACAGGATATAGAGCGCAGGGGGCTGGGGACGGGGGTGGGGGGGGGGAGGTGCGGGGGGGGGGCGGGGCGGCTGCCGGGGGTGCGTCCAAGAGAGTTTGTGAGGGTCCCTGTGGGGGAATGGGATGTATCAGCGCTAGGGGTGGCAAGTTCATGGCTCCTGGTTTTGCCAAGAGAGGAGAACCTTGGGGCCGTGGGTGGAGTGAGGCAGGGAGCGAGCAAGTGTGGCGAAAGGCGTGGAGGTGGGGCGAGGCGCCCGCGTGGGCGCGCTGCGGGGCGGGTGGGTGTGTGGTGGTGGGGGGGCCGTGGCGGCAGTGCCGGAAGGGCCCCGGGTGCTGAGGTCTTGAAGAGCAAAGGGGCAAGGAGAGCGTGTAGGCGGGCCCGGGGCCTTGGGGTGTGGGTTGAGTTTGGTCCCCTGGGCCAGCGAAGCGGAGAGGAAGGGAAGGGGCGTCGGGGCAGGGGCAGGGCTCCCGGGAAGGAGCCGAGCTGGCTGAGGCCAGCGGGCTCCAGCCGGGGAGAGAGGAAGCCCTTCTGTGCGCTGGGGCTGCAGGGCCAAAAGGGGACGGCGTGCTGCATGGGCCGGGAATCGAACCCGGGCCTCCCGCGTGGCAGGCGAGAATTCTACCACTGAACCACCCATGCACCGATGGCGGTGGTCAACCGACGGCTCCAAACAGCGGTCCGGGCCGGAGCCAGGGCCAGAACCGGAGCCAGGGCCAGGGCCAGGGCCAGGGCCAGGGCCAGGGCCAGGGCCAGGGCGGCGGTCAGGACCAGGGCCAGGGCCAGGGCGGGGGTCAGGACCAGGGCCAGAGCCAGTCGTGTGAGCCTCCTGTTCCGCTGGAGCAGGAGGCGGCCGCGTGGTCCAGAGAGGAGGCTGCACGCACGTCTAGAGCGCTTGGGAGCGGCGGCCGCGGCAGAGATGGGCCGAGCGAGGCACAGTCGCCCGGAGGCGGACTAGGCTCCTCCTGCCTTTTCTCCCTGGTCCAGGGCCGCCGCCAGGGCCAAGCCCGGCCAGAACCCCAACCCCACCCAGCGCGGGCGATCATCTGGGGCAGGTGCAGCTGAGCACCGCCGTTCCCTTGGGCGGCTACTCTCCGCCGGACCCACAGGCCCTTTGGCGGATGGCTTTCCCGCCCGTGCCGCGTGGGCGCGATCCCGCGGGGCTGGGGAACGGAGCTGCGGTTGAGTGTGCGCACACGTGGGGTGCCATGGGGTGGCGTGAGTGTGGGTGGGTGTGTGGGGGTGGTTGGGTGGGTGTCCGCGGGGGCTCGTGCGCGCCGCACGCGTGTCGTGTGTAGGAGATGGAGGCCCCGGAGCGCCGCGAGCGTGGCCGAGGAGCGCTGAGGGTCTGAGCTCTGGCCCGCAGCTCTCCCTGGGGGTCCAACTCCGGCCGGTGGTGGAGAGGCAGGAGCCCTCGGCCGCCTGGGGCTGCTGGCTATCTGGCGGACAGGGAGCGCGGTGAGGGAGCGCCGCTGGGGTCCTCGGGTCCAGGCCGGGGGGCCGGGCTTGGGGCGCCCAGGTGGGAGGCCTGGGGATGCAGGGCTTCCTTCCGCCCAGCGCTCGGCGGAGCACTCATGCCGGGTTGGACTCCTGGGCCAGGCCCACCGAAGGCAGGGCCGTGTGGTGGGCCCGCGAGCAGATGGCTGGGCGGCCTGGGTCCCCGGCCGGAGGCAGGCGGGTGTGGCCAGGGTAAGGCGTCCAGGGCAGCGCGGGCCACCTGAGTGGGGTGTGGCGAGAATGGAACGGGGGCCGGGCGGGAAGGGCAGGGTGCTCGTCCCCCACCGTGCTCCTGGTGGCGGAAGCGCAGGGCTCTGAGAGCGAAGCACTGTTCAGCGGGCACCCGTGGGCGGGAGAAGCGAGGGCGGAGGGCTTTCGGCACTGGCGCACGCCGCTGGTCTGCAGGGGCCGGTGGGAGGGGCAAGAACGCAGCCCTCGGCAAGCGGGCGAGGAGGGAGTTGCCCAGGCCTGCGGCTGTGGGATCAGGTGAGAGAGGCGCGCGAGAGGGTGGACGAGGGCGTGTGCGCGCCAAGCCTGTGGTCCGGAGGGTCCAGGCGTCCGAGCTCCGTCCTGGGCCCCTTGCGCCGGGGTGTAGGGCCGCAGCGGCCCGCCAGGCAAGGACAGGGCTTGCCGGAGGGCGTGGCCCAGGCCCGCGGGGTCCCGTGCCCTGGTAGGGCAGGCCAAAAGGTGGGCCTGTCAGGAGTGGGATTCGAACCCACGCCTCCAGGGGAGACTGCGACCTGAACGCAGCGCCTTAGACCGCTCGGCCATCCTGACGGCGGGGCTGGGCGCGTCGCCGCTCGCCTGGCTGGGACCCGGCGCGAAGGCTGCCGCTGGCTGGCGGCGGTGTGGCTGCGCCAGGGACGGGACGCGCACCGCCGCCGCCGCCGCCCTCGCACATCCCCCGGCGCGCGCCCAGAGGGCGGCGTCGGGCCCGCCTCTCTCGCCGCCGCCCCCAGCTCCTCCCCCTCTCCCTCCTCGGCCTCTGCCCTTCCTGGGCGCCCGTCCTCCTGGTCGCAGCCTCGCTTGTCCTGTGGGGCGGCTTCTCCCCGCGCGATCCGCGCCCGGCAGGGCAGAGGCCGTGGCGCGCTGGGAGTGTTGGGCCGGCGTCCGGGTCCGGGGTCCGTCCCGAGCCGGGCAGGGGGGCTGCTGGGACGGCGGACGACGTTGGTTTGGGGTCGGGTCCGGTGCGGCCCGCGGCGGGCGCCTGTGGAAAGCAGGGCGTCGAGGGCAGGGGTAGGCGTGGGCAGGCAGGCGGAGAGGGGTCGGGCGGCCGGACGGCCGCCGCCGTCCTCGTTAGTATAGTGGTGAGTATCCCCGCCTGTCACGCGGGAGACCGGGGTTCGATTCCCCGACGGGGAGGCGAGGCGAGACGCCCTTTCTGGGCGCCGCCGGCGCCGCCCCCGCTCCGCGCAAACGCTTGCCCCGCCAGGGCCCTTGTCCTCCTCCCTCCGGCGTGCGGCCAGAGGCCGCCAGGGCCACGACGGCCGCCCGGCCTGCTCACCGTCGACCACCGCCACCCTTTTGCCTTCCTCGGCGTCGGGGCGGCGCGCCGGCGGGCTCGCCACAGCCCAGCCAGGGCCTTCCGTCGTGCCCGGGCCACCCCGGGCTCCCCGGTTATTGGACGCCGCCCGGTCTGGGCGGGGCGGGGGCGGAGGACGGATGGAGGGGACCGGACGGGACGGGGCGGGACGCGGGGGACGGGTGGGCCGCGGCTGGGTGGGGTCCTCCGTGGGCGCGGGATGTGGCCCCACCCAGCAGCCTGTGGAGAAGGGCCGGGGCGAGCGCGTGCCGGGAGGGAGGCGGATCTCGGGGGACGGGGTTTCCCGGCCGGCAGAGGGGGCGTGGTGGGGGCGGGGGTGGTCCCCGGAGCGCCCCCCAAGGGCGGGTGGCGGGCGGGCCCGGGGAGCCGCCCAGCCGCGTGGGGCTGGCGCGGGTGGGACGCCGGGCGGCCTCTGCTGGCGCGAGCAGCTGCGCGGCGCTGTGGACCGGCGGGTCGTCGGGGCAGGGCCGCGGCGCGCTGGGCCGCCGAGGCGGTGACCAGAGCCGCGTGCAGACGCCGGGGCGAACCCTGGGCCGGCGTCTGGGGGCGGCCCGGGCTGTGCAGCGTTGGTGGTATAGTGGTGAGCATAGCTGCCTTCCAAGCAGTTGACCCGGGTTCGATTCCCGGCCAACGCAGCTGGCCAACCTTTTGCGCGTCTCCAGGGCCCCGGTGGCCAGGCCCCATGGCAGCCGGGAGCCCGGAGCGCCCCCGAGGCCGGCGCGCTGCGGTGCTGAGGCGGCCGGAGCGGGTCCGCAGGTTGAGCGCCGGTGGCAGGGGAGGAGGCGCACGGCGTTTTGAGGGCGCTGCCAGCGGGGCAGGCGGATTGGCAGGGCGGGGGGGTGGCTGGCGGTGGCCAGGCAGGGGCCCCGGAGCCCAAGCAGAGGCGAGCGGGTGGGATGGAGGCGCCGGGTCCAGGGGGTGCGGGCCAGGCGCGGCACCCGACGCTCCCTGGTGGTCTAGTGGTTAGGATTCGGCGCTCTCACCGCCGCGGCCCGGGTTCGATTCCCGGTCAGGGAAGCCTTTCTTCTTCCTCTCGGCCTACCCACCTCCGCAGCGCATCGGCACGCACCCCCTTTTAGCCCAAGCTCCATGGCTTCTCCCTGGCCCCGTGGCCAGGGCGCCCGCACCAGGCCAGCCGCCCCGTCCAGCCCGAGCCTTGCCCTGTCGCGTCGGCCAGGCCAAGCCTTTTGGCCTCGCAGGTGGGGTGGGACTTCCGCGCCTCCCCTGGACGCTCACCTGCCCCCGCGCCCCCCCTTCGCCCCTCGGACACCACCCCAGAGGCCGCGGCCGCCTCTGTCCCCGCGGAGGGGCCCCCAACAGACGCCGGGACGGACGGCCACCGCAGGGACTTGGACTCTCCCGCGGCACACCGGGGCCGCCCGTGACCAGCGACCCCTTGCTGCTTCCTGAGGTGCTAGTTGGCGGCGTGGGTGCCTTGAAGAGGAGGGGGCGGTGGGAGTGGGAGTCGGGTCACCTGCTGGAGCCCCTGGTCCCCTCCCTCGCCCCCCACCCTCGGGCCAGCCACCGCTGGGGCCAGCTTCCACAGCACCGGCCACCCCCGGGGCTGGCGGCGTCTCCCCGGCGCCGGCGGGTGTGGGTCACCTGGGTGGCGGGCTCCAGCCGGGATGGGAGCAGAGAGGCACACCGCGGCGCCCGGCACGTGGAGTGGGCAAAGCGAATCTGGGCGCGTCCGGGTAGCCCGGCCCCCGGGCAGCGGAGGTTGGCGAGCGGGGAGATGCAGAAGGCCGCCGGGGAGAAGCCAACAGCCCTGCCGCTGCGAGGCGGTAGAGGCACACCGGACGCACACACAGGGTGGGCTTGGGGCCAACCCGCCCTTCCAGTCGCGTCACCAGTCGCCTGAATCCAAGGCGAAGTGGCCAGGGTGTTCCCTGCAACACCTGTCTTCCCCTCTGGCCCCCACCGTTTCAGGCTTTCCCACTGGTGCCTTGGGGCACACCTAGCCCCATCTCCTCCGCCTCTCTCTCCAACCCGTGCTCGGGGTGTTCTCTTGTCCGGATGCTCTTCTTGGTAAAGTGCACACCCCTCTCTTTGTCAATATGTGCACCCGAGTGTGTTGTGTATTGTATTAAAAGTGTTTAATATATCTTCCTTATACTAAGCTTTCCTAGCTTTCTTTCTTTCCTCTTTTCAATATCTCCCTTTTGCAACACTTCACGTTTTTGGCCGTTTCTCTCTTTTTTTTTGTATTTTTGCATCATTCATTATTTTTGTCGCCTTGCTGGCAATAAATCAGGTTGTTCCCGGTCGGCTTTGTGATCCTGGTGGATGATCTTCAACTTTTTCATTTGTTTTATCATTTAGCCTCTCACCATGTGCAAATGTCGTCTTGTATGTCACTGACCTTGTATACTCTGAAACTATGGGCTTCTTTATTATAAGATAGTCAGAAGATATATGACGGATTTAAGAAAGCTTGTTGGCCTTGTTGACCTAGCTGTCTGCCGTAGTCCCCGAACGTCTAGCTAACTTGGCCAGTGGAATTTTATAAAAAGGTTTTGAATCAACCCAAGATTCCCAGGAGCAATTTTTGTCTTCCACATATATGTGCTTTATTGTCTAGCATAGACATGGCATGCTATTATTTTCTACTTTATTTTTTTAATCTTTTATTTATTTGACAGAGAGAGAGGTCACAAGTAGGCAGAGAGGCAGAGAGGCAGGCCTCGATCCCAGGACCCTGAGATCATGTCCTGAGCTGAAAGCAGAGGCTTAAACCACTGAGCCACCCAGGTGCCCCTTATTTTCTATTTTATGAAGATGACTTTGATCACATTTTACAAGCAGCACTGCTGAATTGTTCAATTCTAGAAGGCTAAACATATGAAGAGTACCACTATTGGTGTTTTTCTGAGCCTAAGCAGGTATAATGGATTATTTGGTTTTCTCTATCCAGGAATTTCTGGATGGCAATATCTATCTGTGGCAATGTCAGAGGGTTTGTTACAAATGCCCAGGCTGTACAAAATCCTGAAAATTTATGTTCTTAGAATTTCATAGAGCTGGGAAAATGACATTCATTACTAAAACTTTTTTTCCTGATTTAAAGTAATTTGCTTTAAAGTAGATTGGCTTCACATTTCTCATTTCAGGGTAAGAAATTATAGTTGTACTCATTATAAATTAGTAAATCTCTGGAGCGCCACGGCCCTTTGGAGACGTTTTGAATCACTATGTGAGTGAAGGGAGGAGTGTGGTGGGGGAGGGGGGAGTGTTCAAGTTTCTCTGTATCTCAGGTCTCCAAAGGCTGTTTGGCTCCCTACGGGTTGTCTAGTACTGCTTGAGAACCACACTCAGGTTGCACTTTGGAGATCACTACCATTTTTTTAAGTTATGTTTTTAAATAAACACTCAACATCTGCGTTTAAAACTCAGAACTCTGGGTTTAAAAATCGTTAAGAGGTCTTGTAAGTGGTTTTCATCGATCGTGAAAGAAGAACGTCAGACTGATTTCCCAGGCGGTTCAGATCAGCAGCAAGTCGTTTTCCCCACACTCACCCACCCCTGCTCCATTCCCTGCTGCCTCAAGCCATTATCAAGTTCCTCCGGTGGGGAATTTGGTCTTACTTGTGCGCATGTCTCAACTTTGGGAGAAAAAAGCAGCGCTTCTTGTTGGTGCTAAGAAATTGGGAAGAAAGGAAGCAAGGATCCTAGGGTCACACAACAGGGGTGGTTTAGTGTTCTGGCTTTTAGAATGACACAACTGAAACCTACTTGCAATCTCAAAGTGAGGAAATGAATCCTACAAAAGAATGCTAGGATTTGACCAATGATCTAATGATCTAAATACCTCCTGCAAGAAGAGAAATGCAGGGAAGGTCTCTGTGGCGCAATCGGTTAGCGCGTTCGGCTGTTAACCGAAAGGTTGGTGGTTCGATCCCACCCAGGGACGCCTGGAACTGTAGTCTTTCTCTTTTTTTTCAGTCCTTCTTCTTAAACATCAAACTTCTACTTCTAATCCAAAATTCTACAAATGACCCATCTAGTAAGAATCATTTCCCAGGTCTCGCATCCTACAAGATCAGGAGCTTACGATGGCCAAACTAGAGATGCTGACATTCTTTTCCCTCTAGAAGTGAAACCTTTCAGAACTGCTTTTCTGCAGAATTCCACAGCCAGTGGACCTTTGCAAATGGGCGCTGCTAACACAGAAATCAGTTAAGGGTCGTTCCCATTTAGTTAATTCTTGCAGCAGATGCTAAACACCTGGAGAAACTCAATGATCTCTGACCAAGTTTAAAGGGGATTAAAGTTTAAAGGATTTCGTGCATTCATGTGCTCTAATTTCTTCTGCTACTCACTTACAGTTGAACACTGCTCTTATACATAGGACTGCAGTGAAGGGCCTAGAAATAATCTTTTAAGGGCTTTACCTGTGGCTCCAACTCTGGTCGTTTCATATTACACTCATTTTGTGTGTGTGTGTGTGATCTTGTCAACTTTTAAATTTGTGTCTCCAGTATTTCTCTGAGTTCTTAATCTTTCCATGCATCCACCAGCCTGCTTCACATGACCTCTTGCCTTCCCAGTCATCCTCCCAAACGGAATTCAACTTCTCCCCAGTCCCCTAAGCAGGAGTCTTCTCCAGTGTTCCCTCTCTTAGTGAATGGCAGGACCATCACTTTTAGGGCAACAAGCCAGCCAGCAAGGCAACTTCCTTGAAATTTCTTTCCCTCACCCAGCAAATCCAACAGTCATCAAGTTCTTCCCATTCCCGTTATCCTACTGCCAGTTTCTGTGGGGAGTGGGCCCAGGTCAGCTTGAAAACTCCTGGTATAGCATGAAGAACATGTTGCCAGAGCTCTGGTCTCTGTTCCCCGGCCAGGAACTCCAGTAAGCTGGACTTTTCATCCTCTGGGATGTCCTTCTTAGCTCAGGAGTCTGGACAGGAAGACCACAGATAGAAAACTCTGTTTGCTAAATCAAACTTTCTTCCTGAAGGCTTTTAGAAAAACAAAATCCTGGCTTGTCCCTAGTCTCTGAACATGTACCTGTTATCCATCTTATTTATGCACACATGCATTCATTCATCAAACAGATATTGACAATAGTTATGTGCCAGGTCTGTGCAAGGAGCTGCAGATACGGTGATGAGCAAGAAAACAGGTCCAGTTATCATACCTACTCAGACCGCAAGCAACTTCCTGTAATTCCTGAAAACGTGAACAGGGTAGCCCAGCTGTTCTCTCCGGGGGACTTCCCAGTACAAATGGCACCCCATGGTCCTTAAATCTTCTGTCTGCCAAAGCTACAAGGCTATGGAGGCTACAAGGCTATGCTGTGCACTTGCCCCATATTGGCTGAAGGAAACTGGCATCTGTAATCATCCAGATCTGTTGTGTTACCAGGTTTTCAGGCTCAGGATCACAGTGCAGGGTCTTTGGCTGCATAGAGTTGAGCTGCCTGAAGTGCTGGACCTGGGTCCTGGTACTTAGCTTAGGGTATACCCTGGTGTTTGGCTACAAATTACTCGATAGGAACTGCCAGCCCATGGACTCTGCCTAATCTTTTTAGTGTAATGAGTTAGACTTTCTGCTGTTAGGCGAACACGTGGTGTTTTACAGTGCTCCCAGAGACTGCTACCCTCTGAGCCACAAAAATCCTTCCTTTGCTCCCAGAACTCCATGTTCTCCATCTCCTCATAAGCTACTTATCTCCTTTCTGAATTGTTCCTGGTATACATGAGGCTCCTTGGGCAGTTCCTTTTTTCTCTCTCTCTCTTTTTTTAATCTTAAGTAGGTTCTAGGTCCAGCGTGGAGCCCAATGACTCAGAGCATGAGCTCGCGACCCTGAGATCATGACCTGAGCCAAAATCACGATTCAGACACTTCAACCAACTGAGCTTGTGCAGTTTCTTCTTGGTCAAAAGACTTCTGTGCTTGCTTTGGCAGCAAGCACACATACTAAAACTGGTCAAAAGGCTTTGAGTAAAGGAATAAGTTATCTGGCCCCCACATCTCTAATATGCAACGTTGGGACAGGTATGGGTCACATGCTGTTGACACTTCCGTTCAGAAGGGGGAAGTTGAAGGCACATGGCAGTCACTGGTCATGTCAGTGACATCCAGTGAGGCGCGTGTTGCCAGTTCCTTGATGAAGCCCCATTACTACTTACTGGGAATGATTCTCTGTGGCTCTCACTTCTACCTTCTGGATTGGCCTTACTTTTTCATAAGAATAGTCAGTGTTTGCAGCTGATCATTTTCTCAGCCTGCTTCCTGACCATAGGAGTTTGGAACTCCAAGGCCTTCTTTCAATTTTGTACTGTCTCTGTCCCTTTCAGTCCAAGCTAAGGTACTTCCTTTAAAAGCTTAAAGAGTTTTTTATAAATATATCAATGTATATTCCACTTATTAGCAAAAGCCACACTCACAAATCTCTTAGAAATCAGCCCTTTTCTATATTGGGCCCCTGGTAAGGTTGCTGTGTGTGAATGTCCTTAAGATCGTTAAAAAGCCTCCTTAACAGGAAGGTCTCTGAGACATGCCCTTAAGATTGATAGAATGCCTCCTTTGTGGACCCAGATGTCCATTGACAGATGAATGGATAAAGAAGATAAACACACACACACTCACACACACACACACACACACACACACACACACACACACACTCTCTCACAGAAGAATATTACTCAGCCATCAAAAAAAGAAACCTTACCATTTGCAATGACATGGATGGAGCTAGAGGGTATTATGCTAAGTGAAATAAATCAGAGAAAGACAGATATATGATTTCATTCATATGTGGAATTTAAGAAACAAAACAGATGAACATAGGGGAAATAGGGGAAAGGAGGGGAAAATAAGACAAAAGCAGAGAGGGAGACAAACCGCAAAAGACTTTTAACTCTAGGAAACAAACTGAGGGTTGCTGGAAGGGAGGAGGTTGGGAGGATGGGATAATTGGGTGATGGGCATTAAGGAGGGCATGGGATGGAATGAGCACTGGGTGTTCTATGCAGCTGATGAATCACTAAACTCTACCTCTGAAATCAATAATACACTATATGGTAAATTAATTGATTTTAAAGAAAATGAAATGAAATGAATGCCTCCTTTCTGTCTGAAAGAGTCTAGGAGGCACTACTTCAGTCTTCTTGAGGTCTTAACAGAGAGTTCTATAGATACAGCTCTCACCTGGAACCATGTTTTCTTGACAGTGCCTGGGTTTGACCTGTTCGGCCTACCCTTTCTTTCTGAAGCATATCCTGGAGGGAAACTGTCCCCAGCCTTTACATCTCCTCCAAATTCCAACTGAAAACTGAGTAATTAGTCCTTTAGCTCAACTCTATTTTCTCGTGTTTTGTTATAGGCAGTGCAGGGGAGGGAAATTCTTTTCCCTTAAACCCTCTTGGTTCTTTGGCTGGGGACATATAAGCTCAAGACTGACAAAGGATAGGTCACAAGAGAAAAACAGTTTATCAAAGCATGTAGCTTACATCACACAGGAGAAACCTCATGATGAGTAACTCAAAGGGGTGGTTAGAACTTCGGCTTATGTAGCATCTTAACAAAAGAAAAATAAATGTGTACAGAAATGGCAAGAAAAAGGAAAGGGGTTTTCCTTTTCGAGGGCAGCAAACTATGGGATGGTTAATATATGAGGGAACTAATAGAGCAAGGTTTGCTCGTGCAGGTTCCTCTTGGAACTAACTTTATGTCTCCTCCTCCTCCCCCTCCTTTTCCTTCCCTTCCTCCTCCTCCTCCCCTTTCTCCTCCTCCTTCTCCTCCTCTTCCTCCTTTTTCTTTAAGATTTTCTTAAGTTTATTTAAGCAATCTCTACGTTCAACATGAGATTCGAACTCACAACCCCAGCATCAAGTCATGTGATCTGCCAACTGAGCCAGCCAGTTGCCCCACTTTACATCTTCTTCATGAATATAAAACCTTCCCAGGAGGGGGGATTTATGGTAATCTTCAATTTTCAGAAGTTTCTTCTTTTAGTCAGATAAGGGAACTCTGGGAAAGTTATCTTTCTGCATCCGTTGATGTTCATTTGTCTCAGTTTAAAATAATCCTTTAAAAAAATCATTATGCCAACGTGGCATATTTTCGGGTAGCATATTCTGGTCCCCTACAGCAGCTAAAGAAATCCAAACAGCTCTTCAGTCCTGTCTGTGGAAAATCACCTAGCTAATCCCTGGATTCACTAGGTGCATTTTCTATTCTTCACGCTACTGCAGGAAACAGTGCTGAGGTACTTTCTGATACTACAAAACAAGGGTGCCTCTTCCCATTGGTTTCCAATTATATACTCCTCATTTCACCTCAAGCCATCACGGTCAGTCTTCTTGAGGCCCGTCAGGTTCCCTACGTGGCCAGTGCTCCAACCAGTGCCACCTGTTTTAGCTATTGTTAGGGTAGCGTTCCTTTTCCAGGCACCAAATTCCATTCTGATGACCCAGTGCTGCGTATAAAAACAACACTAAATGCGGAGGCAGAAAACAGTGTCAACGGTGTTACGCTGGGGACTCTATCAGTCAGGCTTCAGGTGTAGTTCCCACCAGCCATTCATGTTACACAAACAGAACGTCATGTTACACAAAATCTCTGAGAGACTAGAAAAAGGGGAGTATGTCCCATCTCATTCTAGGCAACCAGTAGAGCCTGGTGAAAAGCCACTCAAACACCTGAGAAAGAGAAAAATACGGGTATGGTTGTTACCTTGGGGGAACGAGGGGAATCATTTGATGAGAATAGAGAGCATTGCAAAGGCACTGCCCTTATTATATAATAGTGTTCTGTATTATGTTCTGCATTAGGGTCTATAAACATTTGGGCTCTTTTTAATTTTTTGTTTTATTTTAAGATTTTATTTATTTGTAAGAGAGAGAGAGAGAGCACAAGTAGCAGAGGCAGAGAGAGAGAGAGAAGCAGTCTCCCTACTGAGCAGGGAGCCCAATGTGGGGCTCGATCACAGGACCCTGGGATCATGACCTGAGCCAAGGGCAGGGGCTCAACTGACTAAGCCACCCAGGCGTCCCTTGGGCTCTTTTTTAAACACTCATTTTTACTTGTGTTACCTATAGGTACTAGATTTCATTTCATTTAAGTTTAGTGGATCAAGAGAGTTGATGGGGATAAGTACAGTGATTTCCTCACTTTTCATTGCTGACTGCTAATGTGTATATTTAAATACTGTAGAAGAGAAAATGAAAATTAAAAATCTAAAATGTACAATTATGACTATAGTGAATTGAATTGTATTCCCCAAAAAGTTATGTTCAATTCCAAATAGCCAGTACCTATGAATGGGATCTTATTTGGAAATAGGATCTTTATAGATGCAATTAAGTTAAAATGATGTCATATTTTATTAGAGTGAACCCTAATCCAATGACTACTGTCTTTATAAGAAAAGGAGAGGATATAGAGACACAGGGAGGAAGGCCTTGTGAAGGCAGAGGCAGGGATTGGAATGTTACTGCTATGAGCCAAGGAAGGCCAGAGGTTGCAGGGAAGTCAGGAAGAGGCAAAGAAGGATCCTCCCCTATGGGTTTCAAGGAGAATGTCACCCTGCAGCACCTTGGTTTTGAACTTCTGGCCTCTAGGTCTGTGAACGGATACATTTCTGTTGAGTTAAGCCTGTGGTACTCAGTTACGGCAGCCCTAGCAAACTCATACAATTGATGATGTTTTAGAATATAAGTGAGGTTCAGTGAGGTGAGGTCTGGAGCCAATGACCAAGAAAGAATTGAGATGTCTTTAGTGCAAAATGGTGGTTTATTAAAGCACGGGGACAGGGCCCATAGGCAGAAAGAGCCGCTGCCCCGCGGCTGTGAGGAATGGTCCATTATACGCTTGCAGGTTGGGAGGGAGTCAGGGATGGCATAAGCCTCTAAGGAATATTGGAAACAAGGTTTCCAGGACCTTGAGGGGCTAGCTGTTGTTGGGAAAAGGTCATTTGTTATTGTCTAATAAAACCTTAGTCATGAGACCTTTCAGATGTGTATCGGTGGGCCATATGCTTGGGGATGATTACCAGCACAGTATCTTGGAGGATTTAGAGATAAAGGAAGTTTCCAAAGGAATTTTTACATGTTCAAGTAGATTTACAGGATCCTGGTTGGGGGTAGGGGTGGGGTCAGGCTAGGATTGCCTTTTGCCCTTAGCAAAGTGTTAAGGTGGAGACAGTTGAGTCCCCAGAGGAAGGTCACGCTGCCTGTTTCAAGGACTTGTCAGTGGGCTCTAGACATAAGGAAATTTTAAAACTTTTCTTCTGCCTCTTTCCCACCTCACAATTACGATCATATTAAAGCTCGTTTGAAGTGTGAGGAGGGGAAGAGAGGAGCTCTGGGGGGAAGTGGCAGTGTGTTAATTTCTTCATACTTCAGCTTGAGAAGTGTCAAAGAAGAACCAGAGCTGAACCATGGTCAAAGCAGCAACAGCAGATTGTGTTCAGGAGCTAGTGCAGCAAAGGGAAAGAGAACCTCAGGATAGAGCTAGGCTCGATTCCAACAAGTGGGGACTTAGAGCCAAAGATGAGAGTGGGTGTCAGTACACATGGAATTACTAAGAGAAAATATCAGCTAAGGGGGCATTCTGGCTAAACTGACCTCAATGAATTCTTGCTCAAGGTTGGCCAGTGTGATCAGATATCAAGAGTGGGAGGTTTTCTCTAAATGGACTTTGCAGGGTTATTGCTAAAAACTGGGCCATGCAGCCTTGACAAAGATAAAGGCTGAAGTCCAAGGTCAAAGCTGAGTTGAGAAGAGGACTTAGAGGAACCTGACTCTGGTTCAATCAAGCGAAGAGTCTTTGTCTGAAGTCAACACAGACCGTCAAAAAAAAATAGAATTAAAGATCCATATGGTATCATAACTGCATACATAAACAACAGATGAGATAAAGAGATGCTGAATGTTTGAACTTAGAAAACACAATAAAGAAAACATAGATCACAGAGTAAAATATATTTAAATAATATAAAAGTTATCTTACACTGAAATGAACAAATTTAAATGTCTGTAACACCAATAAATATATAATGGGATTATATCACCTACTAAGGAAAACAAATCAAGGGAATCTGGTCCCCAGGTCAAAACCGGTGGCAGTCGAGCTTTCTGATCATGTGGCCCTCAATTCTTGGGCCACAAATGTGAGTCTGAATGAGGTCAGGAACCCTCTTTGCTCTACAGAAGATGAAGTAGAGGAATATTTTATTTAATATGTGACCTTAGTTCAGTGTGCTCTAAGTTACTTCCCTAGATTCTGATTCAAGAGCCAATGATATGTAGAATCATGAACAGTTTAGAATTCGTTTATCCAGAAAGTCAAAGCCAATGACCGTTCCTATGGTTTCCTTACCACACTCTTTCTCTGGCACGAGTTTGGCTCTATTTCTGGCCTCCCAGCTCCCCTTTGGTTATTCCCTTTATCTGAGTCTGGTTGTTAATTCTCATGAATGTATGACCCACCAATAACTTCTCAGTTAATTCTTTTTCTGCTTAATTTGCTAAGTTTATTTATGCTATTTGTACCCAAGACTACTAAAATTAAAACATCAGTAACAGAAATACATGGGTTTCTGAAATGGTGAAAGGGCTCTGCTGGGGTAGAAGGCAGGCAAGATATTGTGAATATTCTAGGAAGAGACTAACTCAGTGTCTGCTGTATAGCAGTTAATTGTCATCTGTTGTCATCTGGGAATCTGCATGCCTCATGACTTAGGACTTGGTCACAGATGTGAGAAATTTAGACTCAGAAAGTCTAAATTAAAAGAGAATGGTGTAATCAATCCCCTACATTTTCAATTTATGGCACAGCTTAAAATGAAGAGACTTCGGTGACCTCCAAAAGGGATATACGAAATTTTTCGCCTTGTCTCTTTTTCAGCAATTTATTATATAACATAAAACAACCTGCCCATTTTTAAAATATACAATATGATATTTTGACATATGTACGCACTAGTGAAGCTATCATTATAATCAAAATAATGAATATATCTATTGCCCCTGGAAGTTTCCTTTTAGCCCTCGATGATAACATCTCCTTTCTGCCCCTCACTAAGTCATGCCCCCACTGACCTGTGCCTCTCAAGCAAATACTGATCTGTTTATCGTCACTGTAGATTAGTTGGCATTTCCTAGAGTTTTACGTAAATGGAGTCATATAGGAAATCCTCTCTTTTGTTTGCTATCATGAGTCTTATTATTTTAGTCATTCTAGTACATGTGTGTGTTATATCCATATCCACTAGGATTGCTATCATTTTAACAACAACAACAACAATAGAAAATAAAAAGTGTTGGGCACCTGGGAGGCTCAGTTGGTTAAGCGACCGTCTTCGGGTCAGATCATGATCCAGGAGTCCCAGGACAGCTTCCTGCTCAGCCGAGAGTCTGCTTCTCCCTCTGACCCTCCCCCCTCTTGTGCTCTCTCACTCTCTCTCTCAAATAAATAACATCTTTAAAAAAGAAAAGAAAAATTGTTGGCAGGAAGGAGAGATTAGAACCACCAAACATTCCTGGTGAAAACGTAAATGACCCAGTGATTTCACTACAAAATAATTAACTCCCGATTCTCAAAAGTAGTCCTTGCACAGAACGTTCATAGCTGCACTACTCACAGCAGCCAGAAGGTGGAGACAACCCGAATGTCCATCCCTGGAGGGACGTGTGAGCATGTGGTGTATACAGACGGTGAAATATTATTCAGCCATAAAAAGGAATAGAGTACTCATCCACGCCACAGCCTGAGTGAAAGCAGCTAGGGGCAAATCACATACTGTGTGATTCCATGCATGCAAAACATCTAGGAGAGCTATGTCCCTGGGAACAGAAAGCAAGCTGGTGGCCCCCCGAAGCCAGGAGGGGCACGTATTGAGAAATAATTGCTCACGGGGGATGAATGTGGGCTTTACTCCGGGATGACGGATGAATGTATTTTGGAACTGGATAGTGAAGGTAGTCACACAACCGTAAGAATGTACTAAATAACGCTGAATTTTTCACATTAAAACGGGTAAACTTATGTTCTATGCATTATGATTAAAAAACAACCCAGCAAGGTCCCTGAAGTCTGCTGGTCAGCAGATTTGTTCATAAATCAATATATTGGTGGTTCAAGCCCTCCAGGGGAGGTGTGTTGCTCACCTCTCCCCTGGCCCTGTTGCTTCTCTGCCAGAAGGGACTTTCTCTTTCCTAACTCATCCCTGTTATGTGGCCACAAGAAAGCACTTTGCACCATACCCAGACGGGGAAGATCTCTGAAGAAGCGGTGATCCTAAACTGAAGCCTAACCAAGGCAGTTTTCCCTTCTGTGTGGTTAGACACGGAGTCCCCTTTTGATGGTTAATTTTATGGGTCAACTTGACTGGGCCAAGGGATGCTCAGATATATGCTCAAACATTATTTGGAGGTGCTTCTGCAAGGATGTTTTTGGATGGGGTTAACATTTCCGTCAGTAGAGTGCCTGGGTGGCTCAGTCCTTAAGCATCTGCCCTCAGCTCAGGTCATGACCTTGGGGTCCTGGGATTGAGCCCCACATTGGGCTCCCTGCTCAGCAGGAGGCCTGCTTCTCCCTCTCCCTCTCCTCCTGCTTGTGTTCCCTCTCTCGCTGTGTCTCTCTCTGTCAGATAAATAAAATCTTTAAAAAACACACAGATTTAAATTAGTAGACTGAACAAAGCATATTGCCCTCCCTAATGGGGGGGGGAGCCCCAGCCAATCAGACAGAGACCTGAACAGAATAAAAACGCTGCCTGTCCTCCCTCTAGTAAGAGAGACCTCCTCCTGCTTGACTGCCCTTGAACTGGGGCATCGGGTTTTTCCTGCTTTCAGGCTTGGACTGAAACATCCGCTTTTCCAGGGTCTCAAACCTGCTGGCCTTTGGACGTGAGCTGCACCAGCAGTTCCCCTGGTTCTCAGGCCTTCCGACACCAGCTGGAACTAAACCGTCCTCTCTCCTGGGTCTCCAGCCTGCCAGCTCACTCAGCGGGTCTTGGGACTCCATAATCAGGAGACCCTCTGAGGCAGCTGCAGATGTGGATCTCCTCTGGAGAAGGCTGATACCCCTTTCCCGCAGGGCCCTTCTTCTCCCTCCTCTCATGAACTCCTGGCAGAAAATCTGAGGGTTCCTCAAATGACAGGACACGGAAATAGCTTTCTAATTTCTTCTTTTAATTGGAAACATGCTACTGAATGCAATTTGGAGGAGAAAAACGCACATCCGCCGGCTCAGTGCCTTCAAAGCCCACGGAAGCTGCTTGAGCTGCTGAGGGGAAAACACTCCCCAGGGAACCTGGCGGTGTCCTTCCTAGACGGAGAGCGACAGAAGTGCAGACAGGACTGGATGCGTAATGGGTATGATGGGTAGTAAAGGTTCTGAGTTTATTTCCAAGGGTTCTGGGATTCATCAGCCTGGGGAAGGGCTCCTGGGTTGGGGGAATGGAGAGACAACTCGGTTTGGGAGAGTGTGACCTTAGATCCAGGTGGGGTGAGGAGCCGACGGCCTGGAAACTCAGAGAGTGGCTGGGCCGAATATTTGCAGTCGTGGGGAATAGAACAAAGGGAGGGTCACACACCCTATGTCTAAATATTTTAAATTTATCAAGTAAGCTAATAAACTGTAAAATATAATAAGATCTTCCCACCTACCTTGACACAAAGACCTTCTTAAGGACCCATGAGGTCAGGTTTGCACGCAGAATTGTGGGACGCCTCAGAGCTCTGTGTCTGAGCACACGGAGGCTCAGGGCGGACCCTCTGCTCTCAATTCTAACTCCTTCCTGCAGGGCGGGGGGGCTAGTGCGGATGTGTGGGCACCTCACCTCCCACTACCAGGAGCTGGTCAGACCCCTGCAAACAGCCTTCCTTCGGCCACCTGTTGATCCCCACCGGCACACCTTGGAGGCCTAGTTCAGCTGGGAACACTGATGGGCAGAGAGCCCTAACCGAACTTCAGGCACCCGTGCAGGCCCTACCAGGCCCCAAATAACAGAGTCGGGCCTGGAAGAGGGGGCAGCTCCAGGCGGGCCTGTCCCGTTGGCCAGGGATATCCCTCCTTCTGCATCGGGGAGGCCCATAGTGGGAGGAGATGAGGAATAAGATCCTTTCGTGGGAGGCGAGGGACCCAAAGAGAGACATGTCTTCCTCCCCCAACCACGAGGAAACTACAGAAGTGGGAGAGGCCCAAACATTTTAGGAATGAAGGGGGCAAAAAAGAAAGAAACACGAGAAACGCTTGTGGTCTGAGGGAGTCAGTGACGAAAATGTAGGAAAATTGTTCTCTTCCCTGGCTTGACTTGTGACCATCTTTGTTGCGACCTTTCTGCCACCAAAGTCCCCTTCCACCCCCTGACCCATGTGGCAGTCACTGCCTCCAGCAGCACACACCCGCTTCACGACCTTCCCCAGCCGTTTCCAGAGGCTCTGACAGGTGCAGCATCATTCTGAGGATCGTATTCCAGGAGATGCTGCCTAACCCAGTTCCACACCTGTCCCTGGTGGTCTAGTGGTTAGGATTCGGCGCTTTCACCGCCGCGGCCCGGGTTCGATTCCCGGTCAGGGAAGCAAGCTTTCCTTTTTTTTCCTTTTTTTTTTTCTTTTCCTTTTTCTTTGTTTTCTTTTCCCTTCTCACCACCACCAACATTCTATTGTTGCTGGAGCCTGGCTGCAATCCAGGCGGGTCGCACTCGGTCTCCCAGGTCAGTCAGTGCCTGCGTGGCTCCTGAGGCTTGCCCACCAAGGCCAAGTCCCAGGATCCCCACATGAAGACGGTGGTGGCGCAGTCCGCGTGCCTCTCAAGCTTTCCCCAGGTGATCCGGAAATCAGTTTTGAGAACCTCAGAAGGAAGTCACTGCAGAGCCAAAGACTGGGGTCATATAATTGGCTATTTTAATAGGGTCAGTCCTCATCTGTTTATGATAATTCTGGTCTTACAGGTAAAGTGAACTAATTACCATCTAAAATTACATTCTTGTTTTTACAAATGACCAAACGGCAGGGGATCTGGTCAAATTACCTGGGCGGTCTGTATCACTGGAATGTAACTTAGGCTTTCAGTGAATGGGGGAAACATTCCATCCGTTTCCTATGCCAATCCAGCCTTACTGAATAGACGCAAGAATCATGTGATATAACTCACACTTGTTTCATGTAGAAATTTTCGCATTGGGGGAAAAAAAAAACCCCGTAATTTCCAATAGAGGGAGGCAGAGGCAAGTTTGAGTCCGCGTAGAGGAATTTCTCATTCTTCACAGGTACTTTGTTCCCTCAACACTGATATACCTCAGAACCAGATGATGAGTAGAATGCGCGGAACCGAGCCTGGGTGAAAATGGAGTCGCTCGGAGTAACAGTAGGACGCGGGTGATGATCAGAAAGAAAAGATGCTTCCCTGACTGAGAATCGAACCCAAGTCGGGGTAAAAGCACCAGATCCTAACCACTAGACCACCAGGGAGAGAGCAGTGGGCACCGGCGGGCAGGACCTTCTGACGCCACATCTTGGGACTGATTCAAACATACATTAGTAATGGGGGGGAGGGAATGTTTAAAAAATGTCCTCAAAATTTTTAAATAATTTTTGATGGTGTGTTCTGTAACTGGAGTCCAGAGGAACAACGGAGGCTGCGTAGGGACAGAGAAGATGTCGGCAATATCCTTGTTCACCCTCCTCGTGGCCCGTTTGTGCGTAGCATTTGCTATCTTGGACGAACACAGAATCCCGGACGGACCCACCACGCAGTGGGCGTTCAGAGACTTAAGGTGAGTCTAGGTCTACAGTAAGCCCCTTGGCTCTGCGACGGAACAAACTGACCCTCCAGCCCAGAGGCCGCGCTTTCCATTCCAAGCAGAATTTCCTTCAAACAGAGAAAGAAGACAATGGTGCCCTAAGAAAAACCAAGGACCCAGAAATCCTGTCATATCCTGTCTTACGTTATTGCCGGTATTAGCCACCACTTATGGTGGAAACAATGACACAGAAGGAAAGGCAAAGACAGCACAACCCAGAATTCCTTTTCCTTTCAGGGCTCCCCTACTTACCGGTAAGCCGAAGGTAGAATGTATGTATTTATTTTAGTTTTAAGAACAGTTGCGTGAATTCTGGGCAACATTTCCACTGGTCTGGTAAGGACAAAAATTCGTGTGCCCATAGGAGCTAGGAAATATGGATTATGTGACTTCAGTGGTTCTGCCTGGGTTAAATGCTTTTATATTCGCACGGTGGGCTAAAAACAAGTCTGGCGTTAGATAAGGAGAGATTCTCAAAAAGACCATTGCAATAGAGAGAAAGGTCGAGTCTCAGAAATCTGCAAATATCTCAACATTAAACGGCAAAAGGTGTTCCCTTCACAGGGAGGGGTAAGCAGAGCTTAGCAAAAACTTCCAAGGGGAAATTGAGGCAGCGGGGCCGAGTGAACAGGGAACACGATGAGAAAGCCGTTTCTCAGGAAACGCGTCTGCCTTTGGCCAGGGGATAGGCAGCATAAGCTGGTCAGCGGGACACGCTCTGCATGTTGGTGCTGGCTCGATCTTGGACACAAGCCGAAGTCTAAGGGCCTCTGGGGAGGAGAGAAGCTTGACTACAAGTCGGCACACGCTAAAGCAGAGGACGAGAACGGGGCCTCGTACAATCTAATGATAACCGGCAAAATTCATCCTAATTATTTGAATTTTTCTTTACATAGAATGACATTAAATAGCAGATTTTTAAAAATCACAACAAGTTGGGAGGGAGGCCACAGGAGAAGGGGAAAAGCTTTATATTTCACAACCTCCAGCAACCCTCTTCTTGCTCCTTTCTGAGCAAGAGGCTCACGTTTTCGTCTTCCACTGGGCTCCACGACTCCATGAGCTGCTCCTAGTACCAGGTGGTAAGTTGCCTTTCTGGGTCTACATTTGTATTATCGTGACTTCCGGCTTCTTTCTCAAACTTCCCAACTGGAGTTCCAGTTTTGTTACCCATCTTCACTGTTCTGGGGTTTGAACAAGCAGCCTAAGACCTTGGGAACACCCAGGCTACACCTCCCACACAGGCGTCCACATAGGGGCCCTGGACCCAGCCGACTGCTCTTTTGCTTTGCCTGGGGTATAGAGGTCAACAGCCGTTCGTGGCAATCACCGACTGCCCTTTCCTCCCTGAGCAGGGCAGACATCTCTCCAGAGCCCTTGGTTGGATTTTGCTGACCCATTGCTTTTGCAAGGCCCAGCTGCACCTCTGCTGGCCCATTCCCGCGTGGGGCCCCCCAGCCTCACACCTCCCAGCAAACTCTGTGTCCCGGGTGGGAAGAGGGGCTGTCTCTGACCACCTGTGGGGCCAGGTGGACTTGGGCGGGGGAGGGGTGGAAACCCGGCAATGTTTCTGGCAATTCCACCTTGAGCCACCCCTATACAGGTCTCTCGCTGCGGCAGCGGGGACAAGGATGCTGGTGGTCTCCTAGGAGCTAGGGCACGAGAGCCATCAAAGCCTTGCAGCTTGGGGCGCCTGAGTGGCTCAGTCATTAAGGGTTTGCCTTCAACTCAGGTCATGATCCCAGGGTCCTAGGATCAAGCCCAGCATCCAGCATCAGGCTCCTTGCTCAGTGGGAAGCCTGCTTCTCCCTCTCCCACTTCCCCTGTTTGTGTTCCCTCTCTCTCTCTCAAATAAATAAATAAAATTTTTAAAAAAAGCCTTGTACCTCACTGGACCCAAACTAGAATGACTAGATAACTGACTTTGACCAAAACCCCCATCCCCTTCCTCACTAGCACAGTGCTGATTTATTCCCGTCTGTCACGCGAGATTAGGATTTAATTCACCGGCATTTAACTCGTGTGTTACATCACTTTCGCTTACTCCTCTCACTTCCCAGCTTACAAGTAAAATCAAGCAGTTTGTTACCACATAGAAAGACACTGCTGTTTTGCAAGAAGTCCAAAGGGATTAAGTGTGGCATTCCTGATCTCACAAGCCCAGCACGTGTATTTGCATGGCTCTGGACTGCCCCACGGGGCACTTGAAACACCGGCGGAAAGGCCAAAATGGTAAAATTACTGGGCCGGCTAGAACTCTAATTTTAACTAGCTTTAGGGTTACAAAGTGAGAGAAAGTTCTGTAATGACTAATACTGTGTTTCTATTGACAGACCCTTTCTAGATTTAGCAGGTATCTGAAATATTGTGCATGTTTCCGAGTGAAGTTTAATAACAGATCATTGATTCCTCGGCGGGAGGGGGAAAGCATTTTGGAATTACTGAAAGGACAGCCGCAATCTTCATAGCTTCCCTGTCCCTCCGGAGCCCATCAACCTAGCAACCGGGTGTTGGACTCTGCCCTTTGTCTCTCTTGAGAATCCCAGGAGCTCACCACCACGCCTGATTTCCACCTTCGAGTCAATGATCAGCGTTCTGACCTTTAAAATATATTTCAGCGAGAAGTAGTGAAACTGGCTTACAGAAGAGGTTGCTGGGATGCTGAGACGCCCACTCTGGCCGCCCCTCTCTCGGTCCCAGCCAAGAATCCCTTCACCCAGCGCAGGGTCCATTGTAATACTTAACTCAGGCCTCAGCTCTGAGGGAAGGAAGCAGTGGCCTTCCTCCGGAGCAGGGCGTTGAGGTGGGTGAAGCGAAGTCCAGAAGTTGTGCGGACTTCCACGTCTGGCTTGTGGAATCAGCCCATCTGTCCTGCCACCAGACTCAGGATCACCGCGCTGGGTGCGGGGCCTTGGTGAGCTCAGCGCTGGACCCAGCAGGGCTGAGCACGAAGAGCAGACTTACTTCTTCACGAGCACCTGGACAGACTTACCTGGGGAGCCGCACTCTGGAGCATGTGGGGCGCTGAGGACTGCCACCTTCCGTTTTTAACTCATGTTGGGGGGGGTGCGATCTCCTCCTTGGACAGCCTTTCCCGATACAACTGTCCTGCTGCCCTTTGCGTTTCAGTGTGCCTTCCCTCGTTCTCCAACTTTCTAAGTCTTAGTTTTGGTCTCTGCTGAGGGCCCCAACTCCTCTTCCCCGACAAAGAGAGAACATGCTAGTGTCTGTCTGGCCAAACAGTGTTAGGACTTGGAAAATAATGGCCCAGCCCAAACAGGCCAAGTGACTGAGAGATCCTGCCTCGGTCATGTGACGCTGAGATATGGCAAGAAATGTAGGCTTTGGTCTTCATCCCAGGACCCCCCTAGAGCTCCTAAAACCTTTGTAATTTCCTAAGAAAAAAAAGAGGCTAGGAGGATGTTTCGTTCTCCCCTTTCTTCTTTGCCCTGGTTCCTGTCCCAGGGCTCCTAAGTCCCTTGGAACTCCCCGGACAGGTGTGTGTGACCTCTAATGAGGTGACTCCTGGTGGCTCCTGGACAGCTTCAGGATGGAGTCTGGTCACCAGAAAAACTATTATGATTAGAAATTTCCGTTGACACCCCCCACCTCCTCTGGAGAGAGGCTGGAGATTGAGTTCATAATGCATCGTGCCTCCTTGATGAGGCCCCCACAAAAATAAATGAATTAATAAAATAAAATAAAATATCCCTGAGGTAGGGGGTCCGCAGCGCTTCCAGGCTGGGGAAGCCATGGAAACCCTATACCCCTTCCCACCTACCCTGCCCTAGGCACCTCCTCTGTCTGGTGTTCCTGCGTCCCATCCTTTTCTCACAAACCGGTACTGGGGTGTGTAACCCGTTTTCCTGCCTTCAGGGAGTCATTCTGGCCATGATCAAGCGGGAGGAGGAGGTGGTGGGAAGCTCTGTCTACAACCGGTTGGTCCCAAGCACAGGTGACAACTTGCACTTGTGACAGGTGCCTGCGGGGGGGAGGGGTGTCCGGTGGGACCGAGCCCCGAACCCCTGGATCTGCCGCCGCCCCTGAGGGCCCGGGGCGGGAACGGAGCGGAACTGGAGGACTCCGGCCGGAGTCCCGGGGCGCGGCTGGCGCGGGAGGGGGAGACGGCGCGGCCCGCGCTTCCGGAGCCCCGGGCGGCGGTCGGCGGCTCCCCCTCCCGCAGCGGCCGCGGCTCCCCAGCTCGCGCGGGGCCGGAGCTTCCCGGCGGGGGCGCATCGGTCGCGGCAAGGCGGCTTTGCAGGCGGCGGCCGGCGGCCGGTTTCCGTAGTGTAGCGGTTATCACGTTCGCCTCACACGCGAAAGGTCCCCGGTTCGAAACCGGGCGGAAACACGCGTCCCTTTTACCCGCGGCGTCGGGGTCCTGCGGCCCAAGCGGCCACCCCGCGGCAGGAGGCGGGCCGGCAGGTGGCCTGTCTCTGCGGGGGCCGCCTCCCGTGCTCTGTCACTGTCCCGCCCCAGAAAGGGAACGTTTGCCCGCGGCTCCGATGCGCACCCTGGGGGCCGGGTTCTCGGCCCGACTCGGCCCAGGGGCCCGCCTCTCGGCTGGGGCGCCCCCTCCGGGGAATCGGCCAGCGGGTGCGGGGCCGGATGGCCGCAGGACCGAGGAGCCGGTTTCTCCGTTTCGGCTCCCACCCCCCAGCCGCTTCTCAAACGCGATCTCCTTTCTCCCTCCCTCTCGGTCTCCCCCCACGAGGACTCCCCAGGTCCTCGGTTCTCAGCGGTGGAAGCGGTATGTTTCCCTCTGATTTAAAAGTTATTCTCACAGTCCAACCCCTCCCTCGCCAAAAATAGGCAAAACATTGAACAGACACGTCACCCAAGAAGACATGAACAGATGATCGCAAGGAAAGCTGCTCAGCGCGACTCGCTGGAGCAACGCAAGTGAAAAACCGTGAGCTACCACTAGGCTATGGGAAAGCCTGCGGGTGCGGTCCGCAGTGGGACGAGCGGAGGCGGCCGGCGCTGCTGCTGTGAGTCCAAAATCCACTTGGCAGTTCCTTTAGAAGTTCAACTGCTACACTATGATCCTGCCATGCTAGTCTTGGGATTTATGCAAAAAAGAAAAAGCAGATGCAGGTACGAAGACTTGTACCCGAATGTTCATAGCAGCTTAACGTGTGATAGCCAGAAACTAGAAACAACCCAAATGCCGATTAACAGGGGAAGGTAAATTGTTGTATCCCCGTGCAACAGAACACTCCTCGACCCTTCACGCCCCCAAAAGGAATGGACTGTTGATAAACAACAAGGATCTCAAAATAATTATGCTGATTGAAAGCCCAACCAAAAGAGAGTGCTATATAAATTCCATTTATATAAAGTTCTAGAAAATGGGGGGCCCCTGAATGGCTCAGTCAGTTAAGTGCCTGACTCCTGGTTTTGGCCTGGCCGTGATCGCAGGATCCTAGGATCAAACCCAGGAGTCCAGGTCTGTGCTCACTGAGTCTGCTCGTCCTTCTCCCTCTGCTCCTCTCCTGCTCGTTCTCTGTCTCTCTCTCTCTCTCAAATAAAGAATAAAATCTTAAAAAAGAAGATTACAGGGGTGCCTGGGTGGCTCAGTGGGTTGAGCCACTGCCTTCGGCTCAGGTCATGATCCCAGGGTCCTGGGATCGAGTCCCGCATCGGGCTCTCTGCTCGGCAGGGAGCCTGCTTCCCTCTCTCTCTCTCTCTCTCTCTCTCTGCCTACTTGTGATCTCTGTCTGTCAAATAAATAAATAAAATCTTAAAAAAAAAAGATTACAAAATCCTGGAAAATGAAAACTATAATGATAGAAGCAGATCATCGGTTGCTTTGGCAGTGGGAGGAGAATGGAAGGGATAAGAATTAAAAAGGGGCCCAAAGAAATTTTAAGGGAGGGCAATGGAGGTGAATATGTACATTATTCGATTTGTGGCCAGCTCTGTTATGACTTTCATTGCCCAGAGGCACTTTGACCTTCTTGGGCCACTTCCTTCATACGAATATATTTTTTAAATATTAAAAGCCTTTAAAAATACATCAGTATAAAAATATTTTACAAATGTGTTGGTATAAGGACAAATATCAAAATGTGAAAATCTTAATATAAAAATTCGGTTTTCTTTTAATTTAAAAGAATTTTTTAAGAATTAAAGCATTTTGGGGGCACCTGGGTGGCTCAGTAGGTTAAGCCTCTGCCTTCAGCTCGGGTCATGGTCTCAGGGTTCTGGGATGGAGCCCTGTGTCGCTGTCGCTGTTGGGTTCTCTGCTCAGCACGGAGACTGCTTCCCCCCTCTCTCTCTGCCTGCCTCTCTGCCTACTTGTGATCTCTCTCCATGTCAAATAAATAAATAAAACCTTTTAAAAATTTTAAGCATTTTTAAATTTACAATAAATTAAAGCATTTTCATAGATGTCTGACTATGGTGCGTAACAGGCAAGTCAGCCCAGGAGTTTCAAATGGTTACATAGGTCAGTACATGTGTCAAAACTTAACAACTTGTACATTTTAAATATGTACACCTGCATGTCAAGTTTGCCTTAACATAGCTGTTAAAAACTGTTGTAGCTTTTCTTAGAAAAAATAAACATGTATGTGAAGCTTGTCCTGGAAACTCATATAAGTATATATTTTAAAGTTGGTTTTTTTTTATTAAAAAGTTTGTGCGAGGGGCGCCTGGGTGGCTCAGTGGGTTAAGGCCTCTGCCTTGGGCTCAGGTCATGATCCCAGGGTCCTGGGATAGAGCGCGGCGGCGGGCTCTCTGCTCGGCGGGGAGCCGGCTTCCCTCTCTCTCTGCCTGCCTCTCTGCCTGCCTCTGATCTGTCTGTCAAATAAATAAAATCTTAAAAAAAAAAAAAGAGTTTGTACATTCTCCATTAAACACATATTTACAGAGAGCCTAAGCGCCCGTACTGTTCTGACCTCTGGGGATTGGGTCATGACAAAAGACAAAACAAATCCCTTTCCTGCCCGCATGGAGTTTACATTCTAGTGGGTGAGACAGACCATAACAAGATAAAAATATATAGTATATTCAGTGATGATAAGTACTAAGGGGAAAGAGAGCAGCAGAATATGAAATGGCTGGCAGTGTTCATCCGTGCGTGTGGGGGGGGTGGGGTAGGGGGAGAAGCGTTTCAGAAGTTTCAGATAGCGTGGCCGAGGAAAGGTCCCTGAGAAAGTGATTTTTTGAGTTAAAACCTGAAAGAAGTGAGGAAATTAGCCCTGTGGATAGCTGGGCGTCCAGCTTCCCGGCGTGGGGCGGTGGCAGCAAGTACAAAGGTCCCGAGGCAGGAGCTGTTGTGTTCCAGAAAGAGCAAAAAAGACCCCTGGACCTGGACCAGAGAGCGCTAGAGGGCAGTAGAGTGCCTTGTAAGACAGAGTAAGACATTCTGGCCTTTGCTTTGCCGAGAGCTGGGAACGTGGGAAATGCATTTCCCTATGTTGCACATCAGGGCAGAGAATGCGTCTGAGAAACTACAGCCAAACAGCAGTGGAGAAGGAGTAACTGCGGTTCCTCTGGCGACCCTGCTGCTGTCTCTGTCTGGAGCCCGAAGTGATTGATGGCGCTCCCTCACCCTTGTCGGGACAAACTACTCCAGCCTTCCTGGGTTACCCATCCCCCAGCTCCTTTCTGAGTAGATGCCAGGAAGCTGGGCTGGCTGGGGAAGAGAAGGGTGGGCGAATGGTGGCGAATTCCTCTGCGCTTCGAGCACCTTGAAAAAAGTCCTTCCCTGTTGCTCGGAAGATTTCGGGGCTTTACGGAGGGTACAGAGAATTGGTAGCGGCAGGCCTGCACCACCCAGAGTGGCCAGGACCTTCCGAAGTCTGATCCTTGGGGGGACACAAGTGGGAAGTTCAGGGACGGGAAACGGACTTGGTTTCCAGGAGCAAACGAGTCCACGGCTTAAGCTGTAAGGTAAACTGCAGGAAGCAAGGGGTTCTTCTCACCCTGCTCCCTTCTCCGCTCTCAAGCAGGACCCAGGCTGCTGTCCCCCCGGGGCCGGGGGAAGTCTGAGCCTTCTGAAGGGCTTCAGGCTAGAAACAGTGAGACTTGCCTATGAAAGAAGAAAACGGCTGGGTCACAGGTGTTTGGGGCCTGGAAGGAGTAGTCTGCACGTTCGCGCACACAGTTCGGTTCTGAAAGCGGACCCAGAAGCCAGCAACGAGGAAGCCACCGCCGGCAACGGGAAGGTCAGAGGCCTGTCCGGGCAGCCCTCCGCGGAAGCGGGATCAAACCAGACGGGCCCGAGACGGCGGGTGCCGGGACTGGAAACCCGTGACCAAATAAGGAAGAAAAAGGGCAAAACCCTGATTCCCACCCGAATGATAAATATTCCATCCCCTCGTCAACAAGGTCGATAAAAGATAGAACCCAACCCACAGGGAATGCGGGTCTCTCTCCTGAGCTGGACCACGCTCCCTTCTCAAGAATGTACTTTTCGCTCTAATAAACTCTCCTGCTTGTGTTACCCATCTCCTGTGCCGCGTGTCCGTTCTTGAATTCGCTTTTGTGACAAGACCAAGAATCTTCGGCAATTCCTTCAGGTCTGGCTGGCTGGAGGCCTCGGGGCTGGGCGGGGGGGGGGGGGGGGGGGGGTGTTGGTAACTCCCCAGGTCACCTGACAACATGCACCGCGGCTACCTATTTGCCCGGGGGAGGAATTTCCAAGCGATGCGAAAGCAGCCTTAGCTTTCCGAGAGGCCACACTACCCAGGCCAGTAATTCTCCTCCAGCTCCCGTACTGCAGGCAACAGCTTAAATGCTGCTGGGGAAATGCGCTCCGTCCAGCCGAGTGAGGAGTCTCCGGCATCACCATCCCGCCCGCTTCAGTCAGAAGACTGGACAAACGTCCCCCTTTGTTTGGAAACAGCCAGCGCATGGCAAAGGCCAGAAATGCATCTGTAATTCCCATGGTTGGGCCGTCTGTCTAAATGATCAAAAAGCTGGAAGTACCTTAAAGCCCGACCATAGAATCCCACATTGTGCCTCGCTTTTGGACTCATTCAGGGGCTCAAAGTTACTTTAATTGAAAAAGACTCGGGGGCAGAGCGTGTGTAGAATGTGTGGTGTTGGATGAGGAAAAGTGGAGAAAACACATGTACGTGATGTGGAGAACAACGGCAAAAAAAAAAAAAGTAGATAAAATTACATTTCCTTATAACACTGACAAATACTTGAGCCCAGCAGAGAGTAACACTCCAGCAGGAACTCCCAAACTTATGTTAATGCCTTGCTAGAGAGAAAACCATCTTAGCTTCACAATAGCCAGGCCTCCAGGATCCTGAATTTTCTTTAACGTATGCAAAATCCTTTTGAGGCGCCTGGGTGGCTCAGCTGTCAGGCATCTTTGGTCCTGGGATCGAGCCCCTAATCCGGGCTCCCTGGCTCGGTGGGAAGCCTGTGCCCTCTCCCACTCCCCTGCTTGTGTTCCCTCTCTCACTGTCTCTGTCAAATAAACGAATAAAATCTTAAAAAAAAAAAAAAAAAAAAAGGAAAATCCTTTTGGAGACCTCCCTTTGTCTTCACCTCCCCCAACTCCAAAATATAAAACCAATTGCTCCTCACAATCCCAGCCTAGCTCTCTCTGCCCAAGAGTCCTGCCCCTGGGGCGCCTGGGTGGCTCAGTGGGTTAAAGCCTCTGCCTTCGGCTCGGGTCATGATTCCGGGGTCCTGGGATCGAGCCCCGCATCGGTCTCTCTGCTCAGTAGAGAGCCTGCTTCCCCCCCTCTCTCTACTTGCCTCTCTATTAAAAAAAAAAAAAGAGCCCTACCCCTGAGCTATAAAAGAGCCACATTTTTGCAGGAAACTGTCTCAAAAATTCTTTCTTGGCCCTTGGCCCCGGAACCCTACTTCAAACCATACCATACACACATATAAATAGCCACGTGTCTAAGTTCTCCAAGAAGCACCTACAAGAAACGGAGCCGTGGTTGCTTCTAGAATGGGGAACCGAAGGCAGAGCCAGGAAGGACATTTACTTTTCCTCGCATATACGTTAATGGCTGAGTTGTTTTTATTACGTTCATGTATTATCTACCCCAAAATGTCAAATGTTTTCAAAATAAAATAGATGAAAGTTCAGTGCAACACAAACTTCAAGTGTGATCAAAAGACCTGAGGTATCACGGAAAACGAGCAGCGCAGATTACTAGTAAAGTTTCATTACAAAGATAAAAAGGGACACGTTAACGCTCACTTCCCCAAAATTAGTTCGTCACTCGGCGATTTCGCCTTCCTACTCCTGGGGCCGTCCAAGTGACGTCTAATCCCTGACCCCTTTCGCGCATGAGTCACACCCGGGGCCACGGAACAGTGGTCCCGGGAACATCGACGCGCACACCGGCCAACCTCGCCAGCTCACCAAACATCCCGGAAAACCCAGACCCGCAGCGACGCGGAGCCCGGAGCAGCCGGGGATGTCTCCGCCCTCGGACGTCCCCCTACCCCGCCCTTTGTCACTTCTGGCCCCGCCTCCTGCCGGCGGAAGTCCCCGCCCCCTTGCCCTCAGTCACGTCCGGCCCCGCCTCCCGCCGGCGGAAGTCCCCTCTCCCTTGCCTTCAGTCACGTCCGGCCCCGCCTCCCGTCGGCGGAAGTGCCGGCTCCCCCGCCCCCGGTCACATCCGGCCCCGCCTCCCGCGGGCCGACGCCCCCGTCTCTCCGCCCCCAGTCGCTCCAGTGCCCGCCCGCCTGTCGCCCGCGGACACCCCCGCCCCCGCTCGGGTGGCCGCGCGGGCGGTCGGTAGGCTTCCCGTCAGTGAGACTGAGTCAAGACCGGAAAGTGGGGACGAGCTGGTGTCGGTTCCCGGCAGTGAGGGCAGGATGACGCCAGACGGGCAATGCGCCGCGGGAGGGAACGGGGCCGAGCCGGGGGTCGCGGCTGGGACGGGAGAAGGGGCAGGTCCCAGTCCGCCGCCCCGCAGCGTCTCCCGGGCGTCGGTGCTCGGGCCCAGGCTCTGGGAAAGACCGGGCCCGCCCCCAGCGGAGTGGGGGTCCACAGGCCTGGACACCCGGCACTCAGGCGTGGCCGTGTTCCGCCCGGTGGCGCCCGGTGGCGTTCGCTCGGCCGCTGCGTCTGCACCCTACACCGCTCGGATCCCGAATCTAGGTGTGCTATTTAAACGGATTCTGTGGATGTACCGACGGGGAAGGTTCCGCTTTAGGAGAGTGCAGCAGTTCTCTAGCGTGCAGAGTCTTGACTTAGCTAATACACATTTTTTAATCGTAACAACGAATTTTTGTTTTCCATTTGCCTTGTATAAGACTAAGTGATTCACAATGCCATTTAATCGTTTTAACAGTCTTAGGAGATAATCACCATCAAAATCCAACAGATGAAGAAATTAAGTTGCAAAGGGACATGCGGGAGGTGCCGGTCTAGCGACGGGGCAAGACCCAAACCCAGGTCATTCATAGTGATGGCCACAAATCGCTTTTTAAATTGGGGCATCAGGAGAGATCAGCCTTGTGCATGAAGCACTTGGTCTTGGAGTCCCTGGAGAAGGCAGCTGTGAGCTCCATGTCAGACAAGGGAGTGTGGCCCCCTACCCTAGGATGGAAGAGATGGACTGCCCCCTGTGACCACGGGGTGAGGTATAACCGTCCTTCAGAATGAGAACACTGCTCAAAATACAACTTTAACTGATGAGTAGTACTGGTCACGCAAGCATGCTTAAGATGACCTTGAGAAAAACGTTCTAGCAGCAGGCCTCTGGTGGAGGGGATGATACGTGTCTGCCCGGCCGCTCAGGGTGGAATGCCGCCCTGCTTCCCTTTTTCATTGTCTCCCCTACCTCTGAGAAAGTCTCCTGCTAAGGTAATCCCTTTAAGTGTGCTTGTACAACTACAAATCCACGCTGCTGGACCAGGTGCACCTCACTCCTCTTCTTTACCTCCTTTCCTCTAAGACTTGTGACCAGCGTGTGACTCACATTCCTTCTTGTTTACCTACTAGACATAAATGGCTATTGTATAACCTTCTCTTCTCCTTTGTTGTTATCTTGTACCTAATGAATACTGGACTGAGGAGTTGTTGGGGTGAGAGTCCTTCCAGCTGTCATCCCCTGCTCCCTCTTACAGCTGACTTGTTTGTGCCCCATTCTTCTCCCGTGCGCTGTTAGGACAGCGCAGTGAGGCAATGCGGAAGCAGCAGTTGTTCTTGTTCTGCAACTCCCTACACCCCTTGCAGGACAGGCCCAAATATTCCCATGAAGCCTTGCAGTGGGGCCAGTGCTGCAAGGAATCAGATCCTCTTGCTCCCGAGGAAATGGATTAGAAAACCCTGGGAGTAGGAAGGGAGAACAGAGAACACCCAGCTATCCAGCTAATCCGGGCGCAGTGGGAGTTTTGGGGAGATGAAGAGAAGAATGGATTCTGAAGAGACTGAACTCCTACCTAGACAAGAACAAATGTCTTTTGTAAACAAGGAAATGGGACAGAGCAGCCCGTCGGGCAAGCACTTTGCAACTAGAGGAAAATGGGTGAACTAGTTAATGTCAGGACGAGACTCCAAAAGGCCCAGCAAAGCAGCTCAACTCAGCAAAAGGTCCCCAGGAACAAGGGCAACATAGCAGAGAGCAGGGAGGTCCCAGAAGCCAGCCCAGGGACCTAAGGTTGCCTCCTTTTCTCTGCCGCCATGATAGCTCATGTTCCCTCAGATGCCACCGGGAGGGAGTGTTCCGAGTGTGTAACAAACCGATCCAGGGGCAAGAACTGGGAAAGAGTAGAATGGGGACAGTTTCTGTTCCAAAATGTCTGGGACTTCCTCTGGAAGACAGACCTAGAGGTGACTTAACAGGCTGGTGCTGGCATTCCCTGGAGTCACACCACATGCTTGGAGGTTATGCTGGCTTAACCAGGTTCGACGTGACCTTGCCAGAAAGTCGACTTCTTCACATCAGGTGGCTGGATTCCAAGAGAGAGCATCCCAAGAGCATCGAACAGAGGAGATCATTTTTTTTTTTTTTTACTTCATATCACTTCCATCTTAGAAGCTCCCCACCAAAGTCAAGAGGAGAGAATATAGACACCCCCCTTCAATGGGAGGGGTGTCAACATCACATTCAAGAAGAGCAGTGGTGGGGCGCTTGGGGGGCTCAGGCAGGCAGTCTGCCTCCGACTCAGACCATGACCCCAGTTCCTGGAATTGAGCCCCACCTGGACACTAAGTCCTGGAATTGAGCCTCAGCAGGGAGTTGCTTCTCCTTCTCCTGTTCCCCCTGTTTGTGCTCTCTCTTGAATGCATAAATAAACTCTGTTGGAGGGAAAAAAAGAAAGGCAGTGTGGAATATCATGGTACAATCTTCATGAATAATTAGGAGGGATAACGAGAGACCAAACATTTACCAAGAGTGACTGAGTTAACCCCAAAACACTGAGTTTTGGTTATCAGTTTCTATATAACCACTTCAAAGTTGAGTGACTTAAAATCATTTACTATTTCCCAAGGTTCTTTTGATTGACTGGGGCTCAGCTGGGCTGTTCTGATGGGAGTTTGGCTTGAGCAGGAATAATCAAGATTTTGGCCTCTCTCCACGATGGTCTCTGTCTCTGGCAACATGACTGGACTTCTTGCAGACAACTGACTTCCAAGAAGAAACGTTCCAACCACAGCAGACAGAAGCCACAGATCTATTAAGGTGTGTACCCCAGAAACTACTTATTAGTGCTTCCATCCCATTCTATAGGTCAAAACAGGTCACAGGGCCAACTCTAAGTCAAAAGGAAAGGAAACAGACTCTCCGTCTTGAAGGGCAGATGCCCGGGGCACATTGCAAAAGAGCTTTTGGGATGGGACATGCAGATATGGTCTCTTTGGAGAACAATCACCACTACTATGCAAAACAAGAAGAAGTAGATCTTAAATTTGGCAGTTAAATTTCTCCTATTTCTCCCCATCTTGTGGGACAGAGGCTTAGGAACAAAGTTAGGTCAGTTATAAAATATGCTACCTTCTCCCCCGCCCCCGGCATAGTGGACTATAAAGGTAAATCATGAGCCACTACATATGTCAAAATACCAGTCTGCACTAGGAAAAAAAGTGTAAACGTCATGAATGCCCACCAACAGGGCAATGCCTGAGTTACGGTATGTCTCCGCGGTAGAATATTAGACAGCCATGTAAAAGAACAAGACAAAGCTACATAAACTCGTGGTTCTACCCCGTTGAGCATCTATGATTCCATTTGGCTACTGAGCCTCTGAACTTACTTCCTGTGTTTGGGGGACTACCCCCACTTCCGCCTTAGAAGATACAGTTTGCTCCCACTGTAAAGTATTTGATACTCGTTTTTCTAGCTTCCATTGCAGCTGGAAGATCTGCAGTTTAGACGCTGTGGTCCCACATCGTGAACTGAGAACAGGTGAGGGAGAGCAGCAGGCAGGACGGTGAATGATTCTTGGTGAGGGTCGGTGGCAATCGGGACAACCGTTTCTAGAGTTTCATCTCGTTTCTAGAGTTACAGTGACCCTGACTCTAATAGCAGCACCCAGTATCCAGCACCCGAGACGGGCCACCTGACTTGTAGGGCTCAGTGCAACATGAAAACGCGGGGACCTTTGTTCAAAAAGAATGGGGAATTTCAGGATGGAAACAGCAGAGTATGATGCCAAGAGCGCAACCTTTCTAAGTGCAGGGTGGCAGGCGACTGCATAGCCCACGTGTGCATGGGGCCAGCTGGGAGCACACCAGTGAGTCACACGTGGAAGCCACAGTGGTGTGCCCAGTGACAGTGGCAGTTCTGGGGGCCAATTGTGCAAGATGATCAGGAATAACTTAGAAGCTAGTAACTTCAGGTCTAATTCTCCAACTTTCCCAGAAACTATACAAGCTACACAATGTCTTTTCATGAGCTCCTTTTTCGCTGAATTGGCCAGAGTTAGTCTGTGTTTTTTTCAACCAAGGACTCTGATCTCTCATAGATATGTTAAATGAAAAAGGCAAGTTGCAGAGTAATGTGTATAGTACAATAAGACATAACAATCTGGAAGGACACATAACAAGGGCTTACAATTATTTAGCGCCAACCTGGGACTGTAAAACTCCCAGAAGAAAACATAAATGGTAAACTCCTTAACATCAATCCTGGTGATGATTTTTTGGATCTGGTTCCAAAAGCAAAGGCAAGAAAAAAAACAAAACCAAAAAACAAGAGGGAATACAGCAGACTAAAGCTTCTACAGAACAAAGGAAATCATCAACAAAATGAAAAGGCAACCTAGCAAATGGGAGAAAATATTTGCAAATCATGTATCTGACAAGAGGTTAATATTCCAAATATATAAAGAACTCATACAACTCAAAGGCAAAAAACACAAACATTCTAATTGAAGAATGGGCCGAGGATCTGAGAGTAGACATTTTTCCCAAAGAAGATATACAATGGCCATCGGGTACATGAAAAGATGCCCAGCATCACTCATCATCAAAGGAACACATCAAAACCACAATGAGGTAGCTCTTTGCAGCTGGTAGAAAGGCCATCATCAAGAAGACAAGATAAGTCTGTCTTCTGTGCTGGGAGCATGTGGAGAAAACGGAACCCTCCTGCATGTGCATGCTGGAGGGACTGTAAACTGGGGCAGCCACAGTGGAAAACAGTATGAAGTTTCCTGAAAAAAAGTAAAAACAGAACTGCAGGGGTGCCTAGGTGGCTCGCTTGGGGAAGCATCTGACTTCAGCTCAGGTCATGATCCCAGGGTCATGGGGTTGAGCCCTGCCTCTGGCTCCCTGCTCAGAGGGGAGGCTGCTTGTTCCTCTCCCTCTGCCTGCTCCTCCCCCACACTTGTAATCTCTCTCTCCCTCAAATAAATACATAATATCTTTTTAAATATTTTATTTATTTGACAGACAGAGATATCACAAGTAGTCCGAGGAGCAGGCAGAGAGAGAGGAAGGGAAGCAGGCTCCCTGCTGAGCAGAGATACAGGGCTTGATCCCAGGACCCTGGGATCATGACTTGAGCCGAAGACAGAGGCCTTAACTCACAGAGCTACCCAGGCGCCCCACATAATATCTTTTTAAGAAAACAGAACTAAAGTATCGTCCAGCAATTCCCTTCTGAGTATTTATCCAAAGAAGACAAAAACACAGAACTCGAAACAGAGTTCATTGCACTGTACTGTTACACTTTCCACTGTAAAGTAAGTTCTAGGGATATGGTCCAGGAAGGTGACTGGAGTTAGTAATGCCGTATTGTACGTTTGAAAGGTCCCAAGAGAGCAGATCTTAAAAGTCCTTATAAGGAAAAAAAAATTGATGTCAACTAGACATCGTGGTGATCATTTCACAGCATACGAATACTGAATCATTATGTTGTCCTCCTGAAACGAATGGCATGTTATACATCAACTTGAAGGGAAAAAAAAAAAAAAAAACAACCCAAGAGATTATTTGGTGCCAGAAACAGTTCCCTAACATAGTTCCCCCCCTGCGACTCCTACATGAATATAATTTCTAGTTGGGCATGTAGCCTCTCAGAATAAAAAAACTGTTATTTCCTGGTCTGTTCTATCTGCAACTCTGCATGGCCATGTGAGGCAGCTCAGGCAGAGATGGAAGTGGAAATGTCTCTGTGTGACAGTTTCAGAGATCGCTTCCTCTAGATAGCTGCTCTGCACCCTTTGGAACTATGGCCATCTTGGACTTGAAGATTAGATCGTCAAGTCCTTGAAGATCCTGCCCTTGAGGTGGCTGTGAGTGAGCTGGAAGGAGCCCCAGACCCTGAACAAGCCTGGACCCTAAACCTCTTGGTTTTTACATAGGGGCAAATCGACTTCTGTATATTTTAAGCCATTCTTATTTTGGATTTGCTGTCACTTAAAGCCAAATCTACTCAAACTAAAACAGGTTTTTTTTAACCCAAGGAAAATGAGATTGGAATGCTGTGTATGGCCTTTTTCCTTCTTTTTAAAAATTTATTATTATTACTAGAGAGCAAGAGCACATGCGTAAATGAGTGGGGGATGGGGAGGAGCGGAGGGAGAGGGAAAGAGAGAGTCTTAAGCAGGCTTCACAGAGCCCAACACAGGGCTCAGTCTCAGGACCCCAAGATTGTACATGACCGGAGCTGAAATCAAGAGTCGGATGCCCAACTGACTGAGTCAACCAAGTACCCTGCGTGTGGCTTTCTTTGCACATCTCTGTTTGATTTGCTAGAGTTAGAACATATTATTTCTGTAATTTAAATGTAATTAAAAAAAACCCAAAAACCTAAAAAAAAAAAAAAAAAAGACCTCTGAAATTATGGCCAGAGGACTTAGATTCTAATTTTAGCTCCAAAATTCTCTGGTTACGGCCTTGGACAAATTACTAAGTGTCTCACAATCTCATTTAAAAATTTTTTCTAAATAAGAGAAAATAATTCATATACTCTTTTAAAGTAGTGGAAAAAGACAAAAGCAACATTGCATATTACATGCGAGGTTTTGTGACATTTCAGCTGAGAAAGTTCCTTGAGATGCTTCATGAAAAATAAGTCCAGTGGGTCGAGTAAGCGGAGGAGGGGCTGCCTGTCCTCTCCCTCTCCCATTCTGAGTCTCCGTGCTCAGTAGGAAATTCAACATAGCAGAATTCCCACAGGAAAGAAGTCCCTTTCACCTCATTAAGCCGATCAGACGAAAAGGAGGCTGGAGACTTTCGATTTCAGAGTCCGGACCTTCAGAACAGGCTGGTTTGGGCCCATGACAGCTGGTTTTGCAACTTCCCAGCTCTGCTGCTGTAGACAATTTCCCCCTCCTGGGCTTCCCTTTTCTGTTATGTAAATGTACTAATGCTGTTCTCATTCTGTTGCGAAATCATCTAGCACTGCGGTCAAGAAAAAGGTTTTAGGGTTGCAACTTTTTTAAGTAGCCGCGGGACAGGACCCCTGGGGCAGAAATGGCTGAGGTTTGGCTAGATCGAGCTGTTGATGACCAGCTTAAAGCTCACGGGGGAGGAGATGTGCAGGCCATGTTGGATCAGGACTGTTTCTTCGCAGGTCTGCCGGTAAAACCGCTTTCGCAAGATTTCTCTGGTGCTTACCATTTAGCTCCGTAGTGACTGTGGGTGAGGTGTACAGGCAGGCAGTCCTGAGACCCTGTAAGAACTTAGCGCCCAGGGGCACCTGGGGGCTCAGTCAATTGGGCGGCTGCCTTTGGCTCATATCATGATCCTAGAGTCTGGGGATGGAGCCCCACGTCAGGCTCCCTGCTCAGTGGGGAGCCTGTATCCCCCTCTCCCTGTGCCTGGCGCTCCCTGCTGCTTGTGCTCTCGGGCGCGTTCTCTCCTTCACTCTCTCTCTCAAATAAATAAAAATTAAAAAAAAAAGTCTTAAGGACTTAGCACCCAGCTCCCATTTGACCCTTATCAGAACCCCACGGGCCATTCATCAGCCTTCTGGGCTAAAGCTGGACATCGCTCGTCCCCAGCCCTCGGTATTACACGGGGTTGTTGGGAAAATAAAACACTGGCATATTTTAATGACTCGAAAAATGATGAGGACACTGATGGCAGCTGTCTGGTCCAGACTTTTTAGGGAATTACTGACGCTGTGCCTGGTTCCTGACGAAAGGAAAAGGAAAGGGTAAAAGTCAGGAGCGGTGCGAGGCCTGAAGGGTGACAGTGGGGTGTCTGACTGCGGGAAGCAGCTCTGGACAGAAGTTCCTGCGGGGCCAGGAAGCCGGAGGCGAGAGTGCCCCTGCCAGCGTTGGCCACCCGCACCGGGCCACCCGCACCGGGCCACTCCCCACTTCTGCCGGCATCGGTCGCCGGTCACCACCGGGACGGCTTGCTCGTACTCTTCGGCAGTCCTCCGGGAAGTGCACACTACTTGTTTTTCTTCAAGTTTTTATTGCGGTAAAATACACATAACAGAAAACTTACCATCTGAACACTTTCTAAGTTCACAGTTCAACAGTACTAAGTACTTTCATACTGCGGGGCATCCACCACAGAGAAGGGGGCAGGCAGAGGGGGTGAGAATCCTAAGCAGGCTGGGCGCCCAACACAAGCCCCACACAGGGTTTGATCTCATGATCCTGAGATCCTGACCCGAGCAGAAATCAAGAGTCCCGCACTTAAAGGACTGAGCCAACTAGGCCTACCCCCCCCCCCCCCGCCCCCGCCACCACCATTCTACTCCCTGTATCCACGGTGTTGACTAAGTCCTCATAGAAATGGGCTCATTCACTACTTGTCTTTCTGTGTCTGGCTTACTTCTCTGAGCATCGAGCCCTCACAGTTTATCCATGTTGCGGCATACGCCAGAATTTCGGGCCTTTTTAAAGCTGAACAACATTTCAGTGTATAACGTTCATAATTCCTTTTGTTACATTAAAAACTAGGGTCTGAAAAACATTATGATCTGGGGCCTGCCCTTCAGCAACGTGTTTGGGGAAAGAGACATGCTTTGTCCATCAGCTGTCTTCCTCGTTGACGGAATCCTCCAGAACCGTGACGCAGTCCGCACCCAGGAAGCGTTACCACACCGGGTTAGTCCAGTGTTTTCCCTACAGAATTTCAGTGTGTCTGGAAATTCGCCTTTTAAAGAGAAGACGAGAAGGCAGGACAAAGAAAGGTAAGGGTGCGGGAATTCCAGGGCGCAGTTTTCTGGACGGCGTTCTCCAGCTCGCAGGGCACAGGAGCAAGACAGGGGATTCGGGAGGAAGAATTCATAGGACCAGTAAATGAACTTAGGAAAGCCTGTTTTTGTGTTCATTTCTTTTTGATTCTTACTGAAAACCGTAAAGGGGATTGGGGAGACACACTGATTCGGCAGCCCCCAGATACTGCTGACCGAGGGGGAGACCACAGAGGGATGCAGGGGGGAAGCGTGGATACACTCCTAGAGCTGGGCCAGCTGTGAGAAGACTCTCCGCCAGAAAGGTTTCCCCGCGGAGGGGGTTTTCCACCGAGTGGCTTCCAGTAGCTAAGGTCAGATGAGACTACAGTGGCCAGAACACAAGGATCCTCCCATCATTCCCCCAGAGGCCACTTCCAGAGTGGGCCAGGCTGAGGACCTCGCCACCAGGCATGGAAGACGCTGTGCCAGGGCTTTTCCCCGGACGGGTCTCGGGGAAGACCGAGCTTTCACACATCTGACCGCAGCATCCGACCCCAACGTCAGCGGGAGAGTCTCGAGGGATGGGAGGGACGCCTGGAATTCCTCCCCATCACACCTTCGCGGATTCCCGAGAATCCCTGTTCTCCGTCCCTTGTCCCTTTCGTCAGGGCTTCCCCCGAAGGCAATGCTTTGCGGGCACACAGTGACTTCAGCATGTTAGTCACCCCTCTCTGGCCGCGGGCGGTGGGAATCCTCCACCCCCAGGAAGCTCAAGTTCCTCCCCCAAGTCTTCAAGGCTGTCAGAGTCCGTCCTGTTCCTCATCCTCCCAACTTCCTTCTAAAACTTGACTCTGGGGGCGCCTGGGGGGCTCATTAGGTGAAGCCTCTGCCTTCGGCTCAGGTCATGATCTCAGGGTCCTGGGATCCAGCCCCGCATCGGGCTCTCTGCTCAGTGGGGAGCCTGCTTCTCCCCCCCACCCCACCCCCGCCACCGCCTGCTTCTCTGCCTACTTGTGATCTCTGTTAAATAAATAAAATCTTTAAAATAAAAAAAATAAAATGACTCTGTCCCTGACTCTCTGCTCTCCCATTGCGCAGAATCGTCTACACCATTCTCCCACCGGTGACTCTAGTACTCACGTAATTTAAGGAGAAGGGAGGCGGGAGACAATGAGCAGAAGATTTCCTTTGTAGTGCAGGGTTCCGGGACTAGTACACAACTAGCCGCCGCTAGAGGGAGACTTCGTCTCAGAAAAGGTGGGCCATCAGGTGGAGGGGAAGCCGCGGTGTGAACTCACCTAGTTTTGTGTTGCGGCCAGCTCTTAAAAAAAAAAATAAAAAAAAACTTTGTTTTGAAAATAACAGAATTCATCTGGCCTTTTTTTAATTTTAGGAATTGCTTTCATTTTTAAATTTATAATGATTTAAAGTATTTAGTTCTAAAATAGTTCTAAAATCAATTCTCCAAAACAAGGTATATTCCAAGTTTCTCTCTAACCCTGTCCTTTCCACCTTATTCTTCCCTCTTCCTAATTATACCGTTTATTTTTCCATCTTTTGGGTTTTTTTTTTTTTAGATTTTATGTATTTATTTGAGAGAGGGACAGAAACAGGGCAAGCAGGGGGAGGAGGGGGAGGGACACTCGCTGAGCAGGAAGCCTGACAAACAGGAACCTACTATTCGCAGGCACTTGTCCTACCCCTGGCTCTATTCACGTGAGGTACTTCCCGGCGATCATTCATTCCATAGTAGCATTTTAACTCATTGCCTTTTTTTTTTTAAGATTTTATTTATTTATTTGACAGAGAGAGATCACAAGTAGATAGAGAGGCAGGCGGGGGGGGGGGGGGGCGGGGAGGGGGGAAGCAGGCTCCCTGCTGAGCAGAGAGCCCGATGCGGGACTCGATCCCAGGACCCTGAGATCGTGACCTGAGCCGAAGGCAGCGGCTTAACCCACTGAGCCACCTTAATCAGCTCTAAGTCCAAGGTGGGGCTTGAACTCCAGACCCCAAGATCAAGAGCCGCATGCTCTGTGCACTGAGCCGGCCAGGCGCCCGTGCAAATGCAATATTCCATTGTGTGGAAGTACCATAGTCTTACTGACGTGCCCGCTGATAAAATAACACCGTGTTTGGTCGTACATACTTCTCTTCCTATTTTTGCTGGAGTATCTCTGGGATAGATTTCCAGAAGTGGGACTGATGTGGGAGCAAAGGCAAAAGAAAAATTTTCTTTCTACTTGCAGCCCATCGCCAAGCCCTTGAAACAGACAGAGTGACATCGTTTAAGAACACAGCCGCCTGGATGTTCATACTTTGCTAAGGGCAAAGGCAATCATAGCTTAGTATCATCCAGACTCCCTAGGATTCTGTAAGTCTTCTTTAACATATAAAAATTCCTTTGGAAACCTCCTTTTTCCCTACGCCCCAAGATACATATTGGCAACCCTCCTCCAAGCATGTGGCCCCTCGATACACATCTGAAGGGTCTCATGACCAGTGTTTCATTAGACAGTCATAAATGGCCTCTTCCCAACAATAGCTCACTCCCTCAAGGTCCTGGAAACCTTGCGGCCAAAATTCTTAGAGACTTGGGCTCTCCTTAACCCCCTCCCAACTTGAAAATATAGAATGGGCCACTCTCCGGACCCAGTGTGGTTCTTTCTGCCCACAGGTCCTATCTAACGTGCTTTAATAAAACCACTGTTTTGGGCCAAAGTCGCCTCAAGAGTTCTTTCTTGGCCATCAGCTTCGAACCCCAACCGCTTCTTACATCAGGATTGCTTAATTAAAAGGTATTGCTGGTTGTGCCAGCTAGCTACAGCCAGATCCGTGGTGGAGGCTGTCCCTGTCTGCATGGCCGGGCTCAGGGTGTGGGGAGTGTCTGTTTCCTCCCAGCCCCGCCGAAAGAGTGTACGATCGGCATTTCAGACGCACGCCAGTCGCAAGGCTGAGCTGCATATCTCCCTGTCGTCTTAATGTGCATTTTGGAAAAGCTATGAGCAATGTGGTACATTTTCATATGGTTAATAGCAATTTCTTTCTTTCCCTGAGATATGCCTGATGATATCTCTAGCCCAGTTTTCTATAAGGTTATTAGGGTTTTTTTCTTCTGTATTTTTAGTTTTTACCAGTAATCTTGTCTGTAATTTTTTTTAAATTTTTTTTTCCTTTTAAAGACTATTTATTTGACAGACAGAGATCACAAGTAGACAGAGAGGCCGGAGGAGAGAGAGGAGGAAGCAGGCTCCCCGCCGAGCAGAGAGCCTGATGCGATGCGGGGCTCCCTCCCAGGACCCTGGGATCAGGACCTGAGCCGAAGGCTGAGGTTTTAACCCACTGAGCCACCCAGGCGCCCCTGCAATTTTTTTTTAAGGATTTTATTTATTTGACAGACAAAGATCACAAGTAGGCAGAGAGGGAGGAGGAAACAGGCTCCCTGCTGAGAAATGATGCGGGGCTCCATCCCAGGACCCTGGGATCATGACCTGAGCGGAAGGTAGAGGCTTTAACCCACTGAGCCACCCAGGCGCCCTTGTCTGTAATTTTTAATATATTTCCCATTAATATATTTCCCAGTTGTCTTTTCACTTTGCCTTTGGTGGTTATTATGTATTAAAATCTGTCAGTTTGCATCCATGGAGATAATCATACATTTTGTTTCACTTTGGCTCAATTAATATGATAGATACTAACGGATTTCCTAATCTGACTGTCCATTCTTGCATTCACAGAGTTATCGGCCACTTGGTCATGATGAAGATTTTTTTAATGTGCTGTTGGATTCTGCTTGCTAATGTTTTGTGTAAGATCTTTGCATGGGGGAGCCTGGCGGGCTCGGTCCAAAGAGTATGTGACTCTCGATCTTGAGATCGTGAGTTCAAGTCCCATGTTAGGTATAGAGATTACTTAAATAAATAAAACTTTCTTAAAAAGATTTTTGCAGGCGCCTGGGTGTCTCAGACAGTTAGGCGGCTGCCTTCGGCTCAGGTCATGATCCCAGGGTCCTGGGATGAAGTCCTGCATCTGGCTTCCTGCTCAGCGAGGAGCCTGCTTCTCCCTCCCCCTCTGCCTACCCCTGCTTATGCTCTCTCTGTGTCAAAGAAATAAATAAAATCTTTTTTAAAAAAAGATTTTTTCATCAATATTCAAAACTGAAGTGACCTACCTTGTTCTTTTTTATTATAATCTTTGTCATGGTTCTAAAATTCAGGTTTGGGAATTCGTAACTCCCTTCATGACATGAATTTGGGGCTTTCCTTCTTTCCCCACGCTCCAGATTGATTTAAGAAGGTTTTATTTTGTAAAGTTTGATAAGATCCCCTAACGAAACTGTCTGAGCCTGTTTTGTTTTGTAGGAACTCTAGTTTAATTTTTTGTTTATGTTAAATGGTCTATTTAGACTTTCTGTCTCCACAGGGGTCAATTGTGTTAAATTTTTCTACAAAATTATCCACATAATGTAGATTTTTAAATATACTTATACAGAATATTTTTAAAATTTCCTCTCCTATGTCTCTTCATTTCTAATTTCATGTATTTGCGCTGTCCCCCCCACCATTTTTTTTAAAAGATTTTCTTTATTTATTTGACAGAGGGAGAGAGACAGGAAGAGAGGGAATACACGCAGGACGGATGGGACAGGGAGAAGCAGGTTCCCGCAGAGCAGGGAGCTTCGAGTGGGGCTCGATCCCAGGACCCCAGGATCATGACCGGAGCCGCCCAAAGACCGAGACACCCAGGCATCCTCCCCCTCTTTTCTTGAGTAGTTTAGCTAAGAAAGTAACTTTATTTTTTCAAACAGACTGGCTGGGACTTAGCGTAACTTTTTCTTGCGGTTGTTTTCAGACCCGTTAATCTCTGCCTTTCTTTTTACTTATCCCTTCCTTCTGCTGTCAATGTTGTAATGTTTATTCATTCATTTTTACTTTATCATATAGGTATTTGAGATCATAAATATTTCTGATAGCTATTTTAACTATTTTGCATAGATTCTGGTTTTCATTATGACTATTTTTCTTTTTTTAATGAATGAGTTTTGTTTTTTTTTAAGATTTTATTTATTTATTAGACAGAAAGAGCACAAGGAGGCAGAGAAGCAGGCAGAGAAGGAGGAGGAAGCAGACTCCCTGCTGAGCAAGGAGCCCACTGCGGACTTGATCCCAAAACCCTGGGATCATGGCCGGAGCCCCAGGCAGGCGCTTAACCCACTGAGCCACGCAGGCGCCCCATCATGACTATTTTCAGAAAAATTCTACCTCTTGTGTTGCGTTTCCCCTTTGATTCAAGAGTGGTTTCGCAGCATGTTTTTTACATTTCCTGTTAGAAGAGTCTTTTTGGTTTGTTGTTGTATTTTAATACCTACTTATATTACACTGTGGCCCTAGAATACTATTTGTTTTATTATTTTTTTCCCTTGGAATTTACTGAAATATTCTTTGAGGCCGAAGATGCGAATGTGTTGTGAATGCTTTAAAATGAATTTGGGGGTCTCTGGGTGGCTCAGTCAGTTAAGAGTCTGTCTTTGGCTTGTGTCATGATCCCAGGGTCCTCGGATCGAGTCCCATGTCAGGCTGTTTCTCTCCCTCCTCCCTGCTTGTGCTCTCTCACTATCTCTGTCTGTCTCTCAAATAAATAATAAATAAAATCTTTTTAAAAATGCATTTGGGAGCACCTGGGTGGCTCAGTGGGTTAAAGCCTCTGCCTTCGGCTCAGGTCATGATCCCAGGGTCCTCTCTGCTCAGCGGGGAGCCTGCTTCCCCGTCTCTCTCTGCCTGCCTCTCTGCCTACTTGTGATCTCCATCTGTCAAAAAAATAAAATCTTTAAGAAAAATGCATTTGGGGGAAAAAAGCATATTCTCTATTATCAAGTTTCAGAGTTTAAAACACATTAAATCTATCTTGTTTAGTATGCTACCTGGGTTTCTATGTCCTTGTTATTTTCGTGTTCACTTCATCTTTCTAGATCTGAGAGATGGATTGCAGTCTCCAGTTACTGGTGTGCTTCTATTTCTTCCTGTATTAAACGTAATTCTTTCTTCTTTTTTCAAATTGCAGTAGAAGTTTACCTCGTAAAACGTCCAAATTCTCCTTTCTTGGATAACGACAATTATAGTCCCTGCTTCAGTTAAAAAAAACAAAACAACAACAAAAACCTCTGGTCCATTTTCGTTTCAATCATTTATCATTAACCTTCCCGAGTCTCCTCATTTCAGGTGTTTCATTTGCACGGCACGCTGCTGGGCTTTGCTTTGTCAGATCATTTTCTTTAACAGGCACATGGTAGACTCCTTAATAAATTTATTGATGTGATCAATATGTTTGACCTCTGATCTGCCTGTTTTATATATATATAAATATATATATATTTATATTATATATATAAATATATATATATTTATTGATGTGATCAATATGTTTGACCTCTGATCTGCCTGTTTTATATATATATATTTATATATATATATATATATATATTTAAAGATTTCATTTATCTGGGAGAAAGAGAGAGAGGGAGAGCGAGCATGACCCGGGGTAGGGGCAGAGGGAGAGGGAGAAGCGGACTCCATACTGAGCAGGAGCCTGACATGGGGCTGATCCCAGGACCTCGAGAGATTGTGACCTGAGCCAAAGTGAGATGCTTAACTAACTGAGCCACCCAGGCACCCCTACGTTATATTTTTATATATTTAAGTCTTTCACCATATGACCTATTTCATTTGCTTCCTCCTCTCCCCTCATGTCCGTGTTTTTAACATAGCTTCTGGTATTTGGGAGGAGTTTGTATCTTTGTTCTAATGGTTAACTTTATCCTAAAACTTTTATACAGTACGTAAGTTCTCTCTTTTTGGCTATTGTCTGTGTGACCACGTGAGAAGATAGAAAATATCTATATTGGTCTTTGCCCCTTCCAGCCCTGTTCCTGGCAGAGCTCCTAAAACCCTCGTAGTTTCTTAAGTGATTAGAGCACTAGGAGGATCTTTCGCTCTGATGTTTGGTCTCTGACCCTAGTCCTTACACGGAGCTTCTGATGTTTGGTCTCTGATCCTAGTCCTTACACGGAGCTCCTAAATCCCTTGGAATCTCCTGGGTATCAGGAGTGTCTTTTGTTCTGAGGCAACTCTGGGGTTGCTCCTGCATGGGGGCTGGAAATCTGATTAGAAGCCTGGAATTTTTGGCTCCCCTCCCATTCTCCGGAGAGGGAGGAGGGGCTGGAAATGGAGTCAGTGACTGATCACGCTTTGGTGACGAGGGCTCCCTAAGAATCCCAATAGTGCAGGGTTTGGGGGGCTTGCAGGTGGGGGAGTACGTGGCGGTCAGGGGTGAGGGGTGTGGCTGGGGAGGACGTGGAAGCGCCACATCCCTGCCCACACCCCTGCCCGAAGCCTCTCTTCCCGCGGTATCCTTAATCATATCCTCTTATAATAATGAGCTGGGAAACAGGATGCGAATAGTTTTCCTGAGTTCTGTGAGCCACTCTGGCAAATTAATTAAACTCAAGGAGGGGATCCTGAGAACCCCTCCCTTATAGCCATTAGGCAGAAGCCCAGGCGATAGTCGGGAGTTGGCAGCGGGCACCTGAACTGGGGGTGGCTGGAGGGGGACGGTCTTGTGGGACTGAGCCCTTGACCTCAGGGACCTGATACACTCTCTGGGTGGACTGTGTTGGGATGGGCTGAAATTGCAGGCTGCCCAGGCAGACTCGCAGAACTGCTTGCTGTGGACGCCCCCCCCCCCCAATCTGGTGTCAGCGGTGACGACTGTGACAGCGGTGTGCCCTTAATTTGGAGAAACATCAAACCGATCTAGGAATCTCACTCTCTCTTTTTAAGGTCTTGCTGAGCACTTTCTATAACTTTTTTTTTTTTGAGTGGGCTCTACACTCAACTTGAAGCTTGAACTCACGACCCCTAGGACAGGAGTTAAATGTCTCCCTCACCGAGCCCGCCAGGCGCCCCAGTCTGGGGCTCTCTTAACGGCCCTCTTCTTGCTCTCCTCCAGCACCTAACCGGAGGCAAACTCCTTCTAGTCCTAGTTAACATCTCTGTGCCCGACAGTGACTGCTGCTCACGAACTCTGCCTCAACTCTCCTCACTGATAGCTGCGCTAGATTTCAGGGCTGCCGAGAAACGTGGGAACAAAAAAGCATACATACTCACGCCTTCTTGAGATCGTGTTTTGATACATGATAAAGTAACAGTAACTGTTTTCAGACTTTCTGGCCACCCTCCTTGGCCTCCAAGCACACAGCTGTCGTGTGCTACAGTTTCCATTACAGCCAAGGAAGCACAAATTTAATTCCCACGACTAGAGAGAGATACTGATGTCTCTCCAGTCATTTGGGTTGTACACAGCGTGTTCTCTGGATTCCTCAGGAAGGGTTCTGATCAACAATATTCTTCTTTTAGGGAGTGTGTGGGGAGATACAATAGTTTCCAACAGAGGGGAAGAAAACAGAATCAGAAATCCGTAATCTATAGAGAAGTTTTGAAGTAGCTTCTGTCTCTGCAGCCGCCATCTCTGTCCTGCTTACTGTGCACAGAGCTGCACCGTGTGTCGAGCTCTGAGGGAATATACAGAAGCCATGGGGCATGGCTAGTGCGAAGCTGAGCCAGGAGCTTGGTTGGATAAGATCCTGTGAGCCCAGGAAACTAGGCACAAGCCAGGTTCTAGTCTAAGACTCCCTGCCGCCTGCCCCAGTGAAGTAGCAGGCAGGGTATCTTAGAACTATCTGGAAGAAACCTTGGGGAGCTGATGGTGTGACTAGAGACAATGGTTCAAGGGTCAAATTGTAATAGATGAGATGCCCAAAGTTTTCCTAATGAGGGGTTACTAATGATTTCTGGTTCTAAAAATTACCATGGGGAACAAATACAAATAAAATAAAATTACCATGGGAAGAAAAATACATCAAAAGTACATGTTGCGGGCGCCTGGGTGGCTCAGTGGGTTAAGCCGCTGCCTTCAGCTCAGGTCATGATCTCAGGGTCCTGGGATCGAGTCCCGCGTCGGGCTCTCTGCTCAGTGGAGAGCATGCTTCCCTTCCTCTCTCTCTGCCTGCCTCTCTTGTGATTTCTCTCTGTCAAATAAATAATAAATAAAAAATCTAAAAAAAAAAAGTACATGTTGCTGACTTTTGGCTGTTATAAGTTAGAAAGCGCCCAATAAGGTATTTTATCTAACAATGCATTTGTTTTTTTAAGATCTTTATCTATTTATTTGACAGAGAGGGAGAGATCACAAGTAGGCAGAGAGGGAGGCAGAGAGAGGACAGCGGCGAGGTGGGGGCGGGGGAGGGGGAAGCAGGCTCCCCGCTGAGCAGAGAGCCTGATGCAGCCTTGATCCCAGGACCCTGAGATCATGACCTGAGCCAAAGGCAGAGGCTTAACCCACTGAGTCACCCAGGCACTCCTAACAATGCAAATTTTTGAGGGAGAAGTTACTCTAGCTTTAATATCTAGGAAGGAGTATGGGATGAAAGCAACTTAGAGATCTAATCAATTCTATCAGGACTCCAAAATTTGCCAGAAAATCTGACACATGCCTGGAGGGGGTGTAACCTCTTTGGAAGGCAACCGGGCACTATCTATCAAGATCAGCAGGGCACCAGGCTGGCTCAGCCTGTGGAGTGTGGGACTCTCGATCTCATGGTATTAGTCCGAGCCCCATGCTGGGTACAGAGATGACTTAAAAATAAAATCTTAAGGAAAATGCAATACCCTTTGACTGTATCATTTCATTTCTGTAAATTTATCCCTCACATATGCTCACAAAGATGCAAAATAACACCTGTACAAAGTTACTCATCTCTGCACTGTTGTAACAGCAACAAACTGCATGTTCAACAAGAGGACCCTGTTAGATAAAGTCTAACACATCACCCCGCGCTCCTGTGCAGCTATAACAGAGCTCTTCGTGCGCTACCGTGTAATGGTACTCCAAATATATTTTTCTTTTGTTAACATTTCATTTTTAAGAAATCTCTACACCCAACCTGGGGCTTGAGTTCACAACCCCGAGATCTAGAGTCACACACGCCACTGACTGAACCACCCAGGGGCCCCCGAAATCTCTCTTAATCTTAATGTAAGTAGTATGGTATCCTACAATTTGTGTAAAATGTAACAGTGATTAATAAATACATGTTTCTATTTATCATTTCTACTTCTTGTATAGGCACACAACCTCTGAAAAACTACACAAAAACTGCTAGCTGGTTGTGGGAAAGTTATTACTTATTTTCTTAAAAAAAGACCCACTTGTTCAAAGCAAAGGCAGGAAATCTTTATCATCTCTGGTCTCTCTCTGCTGAAACTGATGAGCATTCTTTTCCACCCTCTCTTTCTCTCCTATTACATTAGTAAGACTCCGATTGCAGGAAAGATACAAGCCCAACGGGCCTGAAGATGCTGGCTGGCTGGCGCAGAAGTAAGAATAAAGCACTCCGGTAAAAAACAGATAGAAAAAAAATCTCTCTTCCTGAACATGTTCTACCTTTCACATTCTCGTATCCTGTGAGGCCCAACCATACTTGTTACTTTTGGGATCTGCTATAAATCTCCTATAACTTTATAAATAAATTTCCCCCTTTTCTGTTTAAGGTAACCTGCATAGCTACCTCTTTTTACTGGGCGGTCGTGAGCCAGCAGGGAGGCCAAAAGTACTGAGCACTCACTATGCCTCGGTGCCCTCCTGGGCAATGTCACAAACGTTTACTGCTCAAAACTAAGCCTATACCTATTTGATGCCCTAAAGGAACTGAGATGAGAAAGCTAAGTCACTTGTCCAAGGTCACACACTTCCGGAAGAGCTAGAATTTAAGCCAGCAGTCTGACTCCAGAGTTCACATGGGCGGTTGCCCTCCATTAGTACAATTGATCTGTTACCTATAGATAACAAACTACACTTGTAACTCAACGCAGATGGTCACAATCCAAATAAAAGATTTCCCGAGGTCTAATTTCTGGCATCAGAGAACTGAGGCCAACGATGAGAGTACCTTGAGGCATATTTTGTGAATGGGACCTTTACGAGGCCTTCCAACTTTGAAAGAGTTAAATCTGGTCCAACGAAAGACCATCACCTGTGCCTGAAGGCAACCAGTCAATCTGAAGAAAGACTAAACTTCCGCACAATTTTATTAGAAGCTTGAAATTGCCTGTTATTATTTACAATTTCCTACTGTGAAATTCTAACTAGAGAATTCACACAGGACCAAGCCAGGATTGAATTTTAGCAAGACAAATAACCTCAAATGGGCACCTCTCCCCCAAGAACAATAGGTTAGAGGATCCAGAAACAGACCTGAGTAAATTAAGGAATACATTAAAGGTGGCATTTCAAATCAGAGGGGAGAAGACAGTTTATTCCATGTATGATGCCGAGACAACCCATCAGGCATCCGGAGCCTGATCTTTTTTTTTTTTTTTTAAAGATTTTATTTATTCATTTGACAGACAGAGGTCACAAGTAGGCAGAGAGGCAGGCAGAGAGAGAGGAGGAAGCAGGCTCCCCGCTGAGCAGAGAGCCCGATGTGGGGCTCGATCCCAGGACCCTGAGATCATGACCTGAACCAAAGGCAGAGGCTTAACACTGAGCCACCCAGGCACCCCCAGAGACTGATCTTAGTGTAGTCACCAAAATAAATTCTAGGAGGAACAAAAATTTAAAAACAAAAACAACTGTGGGTAAATTATCTTTTTAAACATTGGAATTCACAAAAAGCTATTTGAAGCATAAGATCCAGAAGCACAGAAAGAAAGAGCATTGGGGGCGCCTGGGAGGCTCTGTCGTTAAGCGTCTGCCTTCAGCTCGGGTCGTGATCCCAGGGTCCTGGGATCGAGCCCTGCCTCAGGATCCCAGCCCAGAGAGAAGCTTGCTTCTCCCTCTACTACTCTTCTGGCTTGAATTCCCTATCTTGCTGAGTCTGTCAAATAAATAAAATCTTTTAAAAAAAAAGCAGTAAATTTGACTATATAAATATTAAAAACATGTCCATGGTGGGGGGAAAAAAAGGCGGCCACAAATAAATTAAATGAAAGACACTGGCAGAAAATGTTTGCAATGTATTTCACAAAAGGACTACTTTCTGAATATATAAAAACTTTAAACAGATTAGTAAAAACGATCAACAGCTCAACAGCAAATGGCAAAAGACAGAAGGTTATTTTTAGGAAAAAAAATGAAAGAAATTAAAAGGCTCATAAACATGTGCAAAAAATCATAAAATTGAAGAAATGCAAATTTAAAACAATGCTATACCATGTATTACCTCCAACATAAGAGACATTATAGTGTAATGGTTAAAATTGAGGGCTTGAGGGTGCCTGGGTGGCTCAGTTGCTTGAGAGTCTGCCTTCAGCTTGGGTCATGGTCCCAGTATCCTGGGATCAAGTCTCGCATCAGGCTCCCTGCTCAGTGGGGATCCTGCTTCTCCCTCTCCCACTCCCCCTGCTTGTGCTCTCTCTCTCTGTGTCAAATAAATAAATAAAACAAACAAAAAAAATTGAGGGCTATACAGTCAGAATACTTGGGGTTAAATCCTGGCTCTTCTCCTTTCTGTGTGTGCCCCAGCTTCCTCGGCTGGGGTGGTTATAAGAACCAAATGAGAAAATGTAACAAAAAGCAATCAGAACCGTGGCCGGCATATAGCAACTATATTCATTCTTATCAGACTGACAAAAACAATAAAAGCATGAGTAGTCGTGGTGAAAAGAGAGGACTGGGTCCTCTCGTCCATGGTCAGGACTTGTACAAACTGGCACAATGTCTTCGGCAACTCGCATTCTAAACGCACAAGCCATCTGCCTTTGCAATTCGCTTTTAGAAATGTATCCTATCAATCACATGTTCATAAAATTATATACCTATCTATATCTATATTTCATAAAGATATATATATATATGCAGCCTTTCATTGAAAGAATGTCTATAACAGAGGCACCTGGATGGCTCCATTGATTAAACGTCCAAACTGGTTTCAGCTCAGGTCATGATTGTAGTTTCGGGAGATCAAGCCCGCTGATGAGCTCCCCACTCAGTGAGGAGTCTGCTTCCCCTCTCTCTCTTCCTCTGCCCCTCCCCCTGCGCAGGTGCTCTCTTTCTCCCTCTCAAATAAATAAATCTTAAAAAGAATATCTATAACAACAAAGACTGGAAAACAACCTAACTGGTCACGCAGATGGGACCAAATAAATACACGACATTGTGTCCTAAAGTGGAATAACAAACTGTCCCCAAGACAGTTTAAAAAGGGGATCACGGGACAACGCGGGTATCCTGCCACGATCGGCGCTGGAGTGCACAGAACTCGGACACAAGAGAACAGTAAAAGTAGTTACTATCGTGAAAGCGGCCGCAACTCCCTCTGAGGAACGAGCCTGGGAGTTGAAGGCAGGTGGAGATTTGCTCTGCATTAAACACCCTGCTATAAAAATGGAACAATTCCCCCACAAACTTAATTGTTTCCATTAAACAAAAACTAGTTGATTAAAAAAAAAGAGTGTAGTCATCGATAATCTTCCAACTCTATTGGAAACGCATACCAGCTGAAGATAGAAGTTCCCAGAGAAATGTTAGTTGTTTGACTCTCATGGCTTTGAGGACACAATGGATGTCCTAGAGCAAAGTCCTTGGTTCTGAAGGTTATGACTCTAGAGCATTGAGAACCACAGCGAACACACACAAGTCCTCTTTCCAGACCTGATGTTCTCCAGCTGTTCCCTGCCTGAGCCTAGAGAACAAGGGCTGTTTGACTTCCAGCTCTCCAGGTGCGGGGGTCCTGTTACACGTGGTGTGTTAGTTGGGATGATGGGAGGGGGGAAGGGAGGGAGAGGGACTGACGACTGTCCCCTAGAATGCTCTCTTGGTTGTCAATGGTTTCTTTGAACAACTTACTTTTTTCCTTTCATCTGCACATCTCGTGTTATAAATAGACTTACAACTCATACGGCAGTTTCACTATCTCATTAATTCTGACAACCCAGGAAACGGATGCGATGATGCCATTTTAGCTTCGTGTCCTGGCACCACCACTTAACTCTCCAAATCTGGTGCTTTCCACACCACACTTTCCACACTTTGCCTCTGGCAGTTCTAAAATGAAACCAAACCTTAATTTCCAGGGAACGTTTGGGGCAGTGTCATCCCAGAAAGGGAACACCGAGTAGAAGGGCCGGCAGTCCTGGAAGGGCCGCCTTCCGCCGTTGCCAGGCAACAAGGGTAAACAGCAAAAAGTGGCAGGATCATGGCCACTAACTACAGTGCCAACCAGGTAAGTTCTTTTTCCATCTCTAACATTTAATTTCGCCTGTGGACTGACCCTCACAGAGGATTCTGATTATTGAATGAGTAGCTGAAAGTGGGGTGAGATGGTATTTTTCACCTCTTCAGCTCCTCAGGGTAGAGAGGCTCCATGCACAAGCAAAAGGCATCTCAGGGTTAAGTTTGTAGGATCGAAACAAGAGGTCAGCAGGGTTTTTTCTGTAAAGGGCCAAAGGGTAAATATTTTCAATGTTTTAGGACCACGTGGCAAAATCAGAGATGTTATGTAGTACTTAAAAATAGCAAGAGAAAATATTTTTCCATTAAATTCTTGACAAAATCAACTAATTTTTTGTAATACTAAATGAAAAAAATAGAATTCTTTTGGGATGAGAAAACACTTCTTTGGGATGCAAAGCTACTGTTCCCTTTAATCAAATCAATTGCAAATATCCATCTATAAAAACAATTCTTTGCTTTCTCCGGTTAACCCAAGACAGACAGGAGGCTGGACTGGGCTCATGGACCACATTTCCCCATCCTTGGTCTAGATCAGGGCTGCCCAATAAAAAGCTAATGTGAGTCACCAATGTAATTTAAAATTTCCTAGTAGCTATCTGAAAAAAACTAAAAAGAAATAAAATTAACTTTAATAATATATTTAACCTGGTAAGTCTAAAATATTACTTCAATGTTTAGCCAATATTTAAAAAGTTATAATACAATGCTTACATTCTTTTTTTTGTACTAACTCTCTTAAATTAAAAAGCACCTTCGTAGTCTAATGGGACTAGTCACATTTCAAGTGTCTGATAGCCACACGTGGCTAGTGGCGCCATGTTGAAAAGCACACGCTTAGACCAAAAAATTACACCTTCTATAGGAGTTAAGCCTAGTTTAGGTTTCTGGCCATCAACTCTAAAGAAAGAACTGGGCCTTGTCATTTCCCAGGGACGAGGCCTTTGAGCTTCACAGAGATTCTCATCTTTCTTTCCACAGTATGAAAAAGCTTTCTCACCCAAGTATCTGCGGAACTGGTCTCCCGCCAAGCCAACGAAGGAGGTATTGCGTGTGTAGAGCTCCCACGGGGCCAGTTTCTGATTCTTTCCAGCACGTCCTCTGGAATTCACTGGCACCTAATTCCTTCAGCCATCTCTAGATTCCCATAGCCTCTCCCCTCCCCCAGCCCTTAACTCGAACCCTTCGGATACCTTCTCTCTCTTTTCCATTCCATTTTCACAAGCACTTCTCTCCTCGCTTCTACCCCAGAGAATTTCCTCCCATGAAGGCTACACTCAGATTATCGCCAATGATCGTGGTCATCTGTTGCCTTCAGTGCCCCGTTCCAAGGTGAGATCCTGATCCCGGTTCCTCCTGAGGAAGGTAAAGAACTGGGGCACAGAACCGGAGTAGCCAACATGGGAGGTTTACAGTCTAGCACGGCCGCTATCTGGAAATTAAAGTTCAGGCTAATTCCCACTGCAACATGACTGTCCCCAAACTTGCAGCCAGTTTATCGAGCACGACAGAGTTGTGCTTAGCATCCAGAATGCCTTAAACTGATGAACAAACACTGTCATGTGATACTTAGTGCAGTGAGTACTCTGCTAGACTTAAGTTAAGCCAACAGAGCTAATATGGTGAAAAAACCTGGGTAACCTAAGTGAGAAAGGGGGTAAGGGACGAGTGGGGAGACTGGGAGACTGTGCTTTCAGTCTGGTTTCACTACCGCGCATCCCAAGGGGGGTGGGGGAGAAGGAAGACAACAGACCTGCCAACAGGTCAGCAGTCCTGGGAAAAGCCTGTTGAAGAACCTCATTTTCTTCCTTTTAGGCAAGCCCTTGGGGATCTTTCATGGGCACCTGGCAAATGCCTCTGAAGATACCCCCTGCTCGGGTGACCCTGACCTCCCGGTCGGTTGCTGGTGCTGCCTCCCTCACCAGCTGGATACAGAAAAATCCGGATTTGCTCAAGGCCTCCAACGGGCTGCGTCCTGAAATCTTGGGCAAGGTACCTCTTCCTCCCACCTAAGCTCAAATCCTATTATCTGCATTTCTTTTCAGTCTCAAAAATCCCTCTTGTTATACCACCACCACCCAGCAGGGGGAACCTCTAACCAACTCGGTCTTCTCCTACCTGGTCCCTAACTCTTCTGATTCTTAACGAGAAGTGCTAAGGACATTTTCCCCCACAGTGCAAAATGATCTGATCTGACCTTTTGTCTATGGTATGGGGAGAAAGACGGTGAGAATTCTAAGATGGACTGGGAATGATCTAGGCCTGACCAGAAACATGACTGTCTATTCCATTCTGCCCGGCAGCCTCATGATCCAGACAATCAGAGGAAACTCGGGAAGTCCATCACGAAGACTGTACAACAAGCCCCAAGTCCGACCATAATTCCTGGCTCCCCAGATGTAAATCTCAATTCCCCAGACCGACCCCAAAGCTCACACCCCTCTGCAGGTCACACTCCAGGTCCCCAGAGCCCGGCCAACTCTCTCAAGAGCCCACCAGGATGTCCACGTGTGCCAGAACACTCGGCAGGTCCTAAACCTGGAATTCCGGAGGCACCCGGGGACCACACTGAGAAAACGTGTCTGAGTGATGTAAGCGAGACCCCCTGTGCGGGACCCAGAACAGGGAAATGATAGGGTGGGCAAACTTGGAAAATAAACATCATCTGTTCAATCTATTACTGACTTGGATGTTTTTTCCTTCTGTGATGGCTGCTTCTCGTACCCCACGACTAGGAGGCGGGTTGGCGGAAACAGAGCAGGGTAAAGAACACGGCAGTGGCTTGAGGCAGAACACATCTTTCCAAGGACTAAGTCAGCTCTCCTCCAAAAGTGGCCAAGAGGAAGCGGGTCCGAATCGTAGCAAAAGAAACCTCAAAGCACCAGCCTCTTACCCCAGCCCACCATTTTTCATCCTAAGCACACACAACTAAAACTTCTAAGACCGAAATAAGACTGTTTAGTAGAGCACACGTATGCATGTCTGGAGAAGACAGGGGAGGCAAAGGGAAGGGAAGCCAGAGTAGAAGACACTCTCCTTGTCTACGACTTCACATCTGATGACAGAACACACGGGAAGACAAACTAGACAGAGTTATAGAAGCAAAACTCAAGCAAAAGGATATACATAGTTTGAAAAAAGATCTACAGAAGTGACTAGAAGTCAGAGAAGAAAAAAGTGAGAGATGGTAAGTAGAAATTTAGGGCAGAATAACAAACACGAGGACCATTGGACCCCAGCCCCAAGCACCCAAATGGTAAGGAGCCACCAAAACCAGGTACAATATTCCCTAGGCACTTCCCAGCTTCCAACATCTGCTCACACTCCCCTATCCTGCGGGCTTCCGGGGCAGGCTGCTCAGTGTAGTGCCCTGGCCAAACCCTCCCCAGCTCTAAGGCCAGAGTGTTCCCTCACGAACGCTTGTGTCCCACCCCAAGGTCAACTAGAGAAGATGTAGGGTTTAAGCAGAGGAAGGCTTGTACGAAGGCTTCCCAGGACTCATCCAGCAAGAAGGGGGAAGTGATCATCACGGAAGCAGAAGACTATTTGGGAGCTGGGAGCAAGACTGCTGAGGCGGGAGGTCCCCGCTGTCTTCGCTTCGGCGACATTTTCCTGTCCAACTGCCCCCAATTACGGTCATCGTTCCTCCTCTCCAACCCACAGCTTTAACCGGTTGGCCAACAACTCAGAAAGATAGGTCTGCTACCCTGAGTTTCCAAAGACTATCAAACCACACTCCTGCCGAGTCAGAGATCCAGACGGCCGGCCCACATGGATTTTAAAGGCAGCGAGTTTTCCCGTGAAATTACAAATTTTGGCAGGTCTTCAGTGACCCCCCCTCTTATCTCCGCTCTCTGTTCTCTCCCAGTCTCCGCACTTAGCTCATCATCCCCTTGCTGCCACCTCCTCTGGCCCTCTGGCTCCCTCACTGGACCATTTGCTGAACTGTCCCCTGAGGTTTACGAACAGTTCTCAGTGGGATTCTGGAGCCCGTGGTAATGCAAAGCTTCCACATCCTTAACCTCCTCTCTCTCTCTCTCTCTCTCGCTCCTTCCGTCTCTGGCTACTTGCCTTCGATTCCCTAAACAAGGTTCCAGTGGTGAGCCGCAGGACAAGCTGTTTCCCTCCTCAGAAAGGTCAGATTGGGGGATGCAAATGCCTGAGACCAAAGGGAGAGGGAGGAAATTGGCTCCACCCCAAGCGCCATTCTCTTGGTTTTCTAGATTTCAAGGAGAGTCAAAGACAAAATGAGGATTTTAATTCAGTTTCGGAAACAGATGTCACATGACTTTGGATTAGAAAAGAGGCTTGTTTTTCCAGAAATGTAGGGGGGAAAATAACCCTTAATATGTTCATTGTAATTTTCTGGACCTTCCCTTTGCATTAAAAGCTATCTTCTCCCCAAAGCACCTGCTTTAAGAGTCAACCGACCCGCTTTACCTCCTGTGAGCTGGGACAGGCTGACTCCCCCCCACCCCACCCCTCTTCTTTCAGTCACGCTGTGTGGGTGCTGAAGACCCCGGGCGCTGACCAGTGAACAGAACTGTCCTTCAAGCCAGCAACCCACAGGCAGTGGCACCCAAAGCCCCACTCCCAGTCCCCATGGCAGAGACCACAGAGCTGGCATTGTTTCCGCTGTCTTGGGAAGAAGGAGCTGACTGTCAGCACAAATCAAGGCCCAATATGGAGAGAGAATGACGGCTTCCAGGCCCAGAGCGGGCTGCGAGCTGGGGGCAGGAAAAGGGAAGTTTTGAGTTGGGCGTCCTCAGCAACAAGGGAGGAAACCGGACCCTCCCCCGCTGCTCTGCTTCCAGGAGGGACTCCACCGCCACTGGGCCCCAGGGCTGTGCAAGCACAGAGGGTCTAAATCAATCAGGGGAACTTTGTCTGGGCTGGAGATGAGAGTGGCAAACAGGAAGGCAGGTCAGTGAATCATTTAGGGGAAGACAATGCTGGGAACTTCGGCTCTTCACATGGCGGCCAGCCCCGCGGAGGTCAACACGGTGAGAACCAAGACAGCCACTCCGGACTGGTACAGCTGGGGAATCTTCAGGCCTTTCCCTAGGTCCCAAACCTGCACAAAAAAAAAAGAGGTGGGGTGGGAAAGAAGGAGAAAGAATTTCAGCAATCAGGGCCCTGGGTACTCTCCTTTCCGAGAAAGTGGCTCCACCTCAAGGAACAGGCAACTTCCCTCGGTGGAACCTACCACCCAGTTGTCCCAGCGACAGAAAAGGCCTGCGGACAAAACACAGCCCCGTATATACAAAAGCTTCCAGACTAAAGAGATTAAACGTTCCCTCCTGACAACAAAACCCAATCAGGGTTTCCCAAAGTGTTTCTCCCCTCAGAATGCTAAAAGGTGTTGCATGGGGGAGATAAGTTCCACGCGGAATAAATCTAGTAGACATTTTACTGCGAGGCTTTCGAACCAACTGATTAACACACACCGTGAGCTCCAGAACAGGGACATAGGAAGAGCCACGGTTTCTTAGATACAGTCGACCAGAGAACCACCACCACCTCCCCCCCGGGCCTTTGAGAAGTAACATCCAGTCACAGACCTAGAATTCCTAAAAAACCCACCAGGATCAAGAACACTATTTCTTAATTTTGTTTGCCAGTGTATTCCCAGCAAAAGTTCATGAAGGAATAAAAACCCACCAGGATCAAGAACACTATTTCTTAATTTTGTTTGCCAGTGTATTCCCAGCAAAAGTTCATGAAGGAATAAGCAATATATATATATATATATATATATATATATTTTTTTTTTAAAGATTTCATTTATTTATTTGACAGAGAGAGAGATCACAAGTAGGCAGAGAGGCAGGCAGAGAGAGAGGAGGAAGCAGGCTCCCTGCAGAGCAGAGAGCCCAATGCGGGGCTCGATCCCAGGACCCTGAGATCATGACCTGAGCCGAAGGCAGCGGCTTAATCCACTGAGCCACCCAGGCGCCCCAGGAATAAGCAATATTTACCATTACTAGACGAGCTGCATTCTCTATGCTCTATGCTATTACATTCCTGGTGGGTTTTTGTTTGTTTGTTTAAAGTAAGCTCTATGCCCAGTGTGGGGCTTCAACCCTTGACCCCAAGGTCAAGTTGCGCTCTCCACCGACTGAGCCAGCCAGGAGCCCCTAAATTTCTGGTTTTGTTGGTAACAACCCACTAAATTGATTTTCTACCACTTCATCAAAAACCAGGGTTTTATTTTATTATTTTTTTTCCAAAGATTTTATTTATTTATTTGACAGAGATCACAAGTAGGCAGAGAGAGAGGAGGAAGCAGGCTCCCTGCTGAGCAGAGAGCCCAATGCGGGGCTCCATCCCAGGACCCTGAGATCATGACCTGAGCCAAAGGCAGAGGCTTTAAACCCCTGAGCCACCCAGGTACCCCAAAAACCAGGGTTTTGAAAACACTGATTGAGCCTCTCCTGTCATGCAGGGATACTAATGTATTATACTCCGCGTCCCTAAAAGCTCCCCTAGGGCAAAGGTAGAATTTTTAGGTGCTACACTTCCCCCACTTGACTGCCCCAGGGTAACACAAACACCCACACTGTGAATGTGAAACTGGATGAGGAGTGCTTAAGAGGAAAGTCAGAGAGCCCCGGGGCGGGGGGGGCGGGGGGGGGGGGCGGGGGCGGCGGGTGGAGGGTGGAGAATCAAGCCTCCACCTAGATCAGATTAGGAGTAAGCAGATGCCACCCAGAGCTGTCTCGCTTCTGCAGGCGTGGAGTGGCTGGCGGTGCCGGGGAGGGGGTACACTCTCTAGAATGCCAGAGACCCTGTCCCTTCCCCACTCCTATCAGTTCCACGAGTTCTTCTGGGAAGGCAACCATGAAGCTCAGACAGCAAGCAGGACTGTGCGTCAGGGAGCACAGATCAAATCCTGTCCCACACTCACAGCCAGTACTTGCCACAAGAAAAAATAAAAGCAGATTTAAGGGCTTAAGAAAAGGCTTTAGGCTCCTCACGTCTCTCAACGAAGGGATTACCACTAGGGGAGGAACCGGGGCAGAAAAACCTTGACTGATCCCTGAGATTTTGCAAAACCTCTTCCCTTTCCCTCCTCACATACTGAGACAAAAGCAAATATAAGGCAAGCCCACTAGAGCCCGGATGTGACCAGAGGAAGCTGACCAGCTGCTTTTCATTAGGGAGATTTGTTCTGTGGAATAAGAAGTCATTAATGGAAATGCTCTCCTTTATCCCCTCTGGCAGGGCAGTGAAGTCACTGTGAAACGACTGAACACTGCCCCAGGGCACAGGTGGTAGACACACTTAATTAAATAGCTCATTTAGTCTCTCACTTTTCCGATTCCATTAAACTACTGGACCAGACTGAAATTCAAAAAGGGCTGGTCTCTAGATTCTGATGTGGAAATTATAAAGGTCAGATTAAGGCAAGAGTACCCATCTGACAGATGGCTCAGGTTTGGAAGGAAGTGAAAGATAAGAAAGAATGAAATCGGGGCGCCTGGGTGGCTCGGTGGGTTAAGCCTCTGTCTTCAGCTCAGGGCATGATCTTAGGGTCCTGGGATCGAGTCCCACATCGGGCTCTCTGCTCAGGAGGGAGCCTGCTTCCCCTCCACTCTCTGCTGCTTCTCTACCTACTTGTCTTCTCTCTCTGTCAAATAAATAAATAAGAAATCTTAAAAAAAAAAAAAAAGAAAGAAAGAAAAGAAAAAGAAAGAATGGAATTTTACCATCTTCCTGGGAAACAAAGCAAGACGAAGGGTAGAGAGATCATAAAACATGAAATCTTAAAATGCTGAAGAGGGACTGATCTCTGACCTGGGACAGGCATGATTCAGCTTTAATTCCTTTATAAAAAAGAAGGAGGGGGCGCCTGGGCACCTCAGTTCGTTAAGTCTCTGCCTTTAGCTCAGGTCATGATCCCAGGGTCCTCAGATCGAGTCCCGCATTGGGCTCCCTGCTCAGTGGGGAGTCTGTCTCTCCCTCTCCCCCTGCCCCTGCTCCCACTTTCTTTCTCTCTCGTGTGTGTGTGTACATGCTCTAATGAATAAATAAAATCTTTAAAAAAAGAGAGAGAGAGAAGGAGGGGCTCCTGGGTGGCTCAGTGGGTTACGTGTCCAACTCTTGGTTTCGGCTTGGGTCAGAATCTCAGGGTCTTGGGATCGAGCCCCATGGTGGGTTCCGCGCTCAGCAGTCTGCGTGTCCCTCTCCCTCTGCTCCTCCCTGGCTCATACATGCACTGAGTACACGTGCATGCGCTCTCTCTCTCAAATAAATAAATTTAAAAAACAGTAACAAAAATTTTTTTTAAAAGACAGAGAGAGGATGGGCGCCTGGGGGGCTCAGTGGGTTAAGCCACTGCCTTCAGCTCAGGTCATGATCTCAGGGTCCTGGGATCGAGTCCCACATTGGGCTCTCTGCTCAGCAGGGAGCCTGCTTCCCTCTCTCTCTCTTTCTCTGCCTGCCTCTCTGCCTACTTGTGATCTCTCTCTGTCAAATAAATAAATAAAATCTTTAAAAAAGAAGAGAGAGAGAGAGAGAGAGAGAGGAGAAGAGTCATGTAGGAGGCAGCACGAACAGTTTTCCAGCCATAAAAAAGATCCCTAACCCCAGTATTAAAATCTGGGATCCAGGTACCTAGTTACTGTTAGAGTTGGCCCCATTCTCTCCAACAGCTCAACAAAAACCAAATCCAGTTCACGCAATCCAAAGGCAAGGTAACAGAAGTTAACATTAGAATTAATAATTAACTTAATAGTTTGAGTCCAGCTGGACCTGTCACCCCCGGGTTGGTTGGAATGACAGACTGAAAGGAGCAACCATCTAGCTCAGAACTGAAAACCCAGGGTCTAGAAAGGAACCTGACACATGGTAGGTACCAATTAATTATCTAGTAAGCCTGCCTTCTATGTCAGAGGGATGGCCTGGCTTCAGGGGTCTCTCTCAGCAACGCACCTTGTAAAAATGGAAGCGTTCACACTGAGACCCTGCAAGTGCCTGCCAGGCCGATACCCAGAGCTCGGCGGGATCCCCGGCAGGGCTGCGACCGCGTGCGTGTGGGTCCAGTTTAGCTCTCCCCTGGAACCCCTAGCAGAGTCTGGACAACGAACTTCAGGGGTGCCACTGAACCCAGGCAACGCAGGAGACTCTGACACTCCCCTACACTCCCCTCACCCAGAAGATGTATGAACCAACCATTCACTTACCAAGTGTCGGATCCCATTCCAGGTGTGATACATGAGAGGGAAGACAAGCGCAAACTTGGCCGTGTAGATCAGCGATGGCCCCAGACACAGGGACTTCACAAGCTCCAAATGAGACTCAAAGTTCCCAGGGATCAACAGGGCGGACAAGCCAAAGAGAGAGACACCTGAGGAGAGAACCAAGTAAGGCATTATAGCTGTCCAGCAGCTACCATGACTGTGACACAAAGAACTGGGTTCTCTGTCAGGCCCTGGGGCGGCATACGATTCTGACCCATTGTCAAATGGGGAAGACGGAAGTTCATGTTCATGTCTGTAGTGGGAGGTAGGTACTTGGGTCCTGACTCTAATCTCTTGAACCGGCCATACATGTTGGTGTAGCATTCCTCCTTGTAGCATTCCTCCTTTCAGCATTCCTCTCTACAAAGGCTTCACCTGCCACCGCAGAAGTCACGTTCTGACTGCAACTTACATTATAACTCGTTAGAAAAAGTGAGATCAGCATATTCAGCCCAAGGTAAAGACTGAGAAAGAATTTTAAATCTCTACCAAACACACACACAAAATGTAACACAAAATGGATCAGAGACCTAAACGTAAGAGATGAATCACTAAAATGCTGAGAAGGAACCACAGGCGTCCATCTTCGCGACCCGAGATTGGGCTCTGGCTTCTTAGGGATGGGGCCGAAACCCTCATGACAAAAGAAGAAACTGGACTTTACCGAAATTAAAACTTTTTGTGCTGCAAACAATGCCACTAAGAACGTGAGAGAGATGAGTACAAGGCGCAGCACAGGGAACGATGTCAACGGCAGCGTTAGTGCGCGAGCATGGGGACAGATGGCCGCGGAGACTGCGCTGAGCACAGCACAGAGGAGCTCAGCCCGCACGTCGTATACCCAGAACCGACGGGACACTGTGCGCCAACTATGCTCAAGCTAAAAAAAAAATAGTGAAAAGACAACACAGGGAGAGAGAGAATATTTGCAGATCTGATGTCTGTAAGGGACCCGTATCCAGAATGTACTAAAGACGCTTCCAACTCAGTAATGAAAAGACAACCCGACTGGAAATGGACAAAGGATCTAAATAGGTCTCTCTCCAAACACAGGTAAGTAAATGGCCAACAAGTACGTGAAAAGATGCTCGACACCACTAGCCATTAGGGAAATGCGAATCCAAACCACGAAGAAAGAGCACCTGGGGGGCCCCGTGGGTTAAGTGTCCGCCTTTGGCTCAGGTCATGATCCCGGGTCCTGGGATCGAGTCCTGTATTGGGCTCCCTGCTCAGCGGGGAATCTGCTTCTCCCTCTCACTGTCCCTCTGTACTCTCCCTCTCTCTCAAATAATAAATAAGATCTTTCCAACAAACAAACAAAGAAACCATGAAGAGAAGCTACTTCACACCTACTAGGATGTTGTATCTAAACACAAAATTATGTGCATTTATATAAGACATATGCATTTATACAAATACCAAATGCGTTTAATTTTTTTTCCTAGACAGAGAGAGACTGAGCAAGCGAGCTAGCCAGCAGGGGGTGGGGCAGAGGGAAAAGAGGAGAATCTTAAGCCTAGTGCGGAGCCCAGGGCTGGGCTCAATCTCACCACTCTGGTTTCACGACCTGAGCCCAGATCAAGCCAGATGCTTAACCAACCGAGCCACCCAGATGCCCCTTGAATATGTCTGATTTATATTAATAACATATAAATATAAAAAGACAGATAATAACAAGTGTTGGCAAGGCTGTAGAGAAACTGGGATCACACTCATTGCTGGTAGGAAGGTGAAATGCTACAGCCACTCTGGAAAACAATCGGGCAGTTTCTCAAAGCGTTCATAGAATTAGGGACGCCTGGATGGCTCAGTGGGTTAAGCGTCTGCCTTTGGCTCAGGTCATGATCCTGGAGTCCCAGAATTGAACCCCGCATCAGGCTCTTCTCCCTCTGACCCTTCCCTACCTCGTGCTCTCTTTTTCTCAAATAAATAAATAAAATCTTTAAAACAAAAAAGGAGCTTATGGTAGGGGAGACGCAAGTAAATCCGCCTACAGCCCAAGGTAAGGTGCAGGAGGGCAAGAGCACCGTGACAAAGGCCTCTGTGTGCGTGGGGCGCTCAGGAACACACACAACAATCAAAACCCACCTGGCAGGAGGGGGAGAGGGTCCTGAGAAGCTTTTTCTCAGAGGTGCGCTTATGCTAAGTTCTGAGAAAAGAGATGAGGAGGCAGAGAAGTGGGGTGGCAGGATGCATCGAAGAGAGCCTTAGATGCTAGAATACAGAGTTTCAACTTGACCCTGCCCGTCAAGGATGAGAGATTTCGCCCTGGGCCAAACACAGTTCATATCAATTAATAATGGCTACCTAAAGTGTTCCAGTAAGCCAGACAGCCAGCCAGCACACACGTGAAAAGATGCGCAGTATCACCGATCATCAGGGAGATGCAAATCAAAACCACTATTATCATCTCACACCGGTCAGGATGGCTAGTATCAAAAAGAGAAGAAATACCAAGTGCTGGCAAGAATGTGAAGACAAAATCTGACCCTTGTACACCGGTGACGGGAATGTAAATTGGTGCAAACACTGTGGGAAACAGCATGGAGGTTCCTCAAAAAATTAAAAACAGAAATACCATAGGATCCAGTTAGCTCCCTACCGGATATTTACCCAAAGCAAACAAAAATACTAATTCGGGGCGCCTGCCTGAGTCAACTGGAGAAGCATGACTCCTGATCTCAGGGTCGTGAGTTCAAGCCCCATGTTGGGTGTAGAGATTACTAAAAACAAACAAACACACAAAGAAACAACAGGAACACTAATCCCCATGTTTCTGGCGACATTATTTACAAGGGAAGATAGGGAAGCAGCCCAAGTGTCCACCAGCAGATGGACGGACACGGAAGATGCGGTAGATGTACACAGCAGACTATCACTCAGGCATAAGAAAGAGTGAGATCCCGCCATCTGCGAGAACACGGATGGGCCGAGCCCGTATTATGCCGGTGAAGTGCGTCAGCTAGAAAAAGACGAGTGCCGGGTGCCTGGGTGGTTCAGTTGGGTAAGCATCTGCCTTCCGCTCAGGTTGATTCCAGGGTCCTGGGACTGACTCCCACAGAAGGCTCCCTGCTCGGTGCGAGGTCTGCATCTCCCTCTGCCCCTCCCCCCACAACACCTTTGCTGGTATTGTCTCTTAAAAATAAATAAAATCTTAAAAAAAAAAAAAGAAAGAAAAGGATAAATACCAAATGATTTCCCTTGCATGTGGACTCTAAGAAACTAAACAAGGAAGTGGGCTCTCTAACACGGAGAACAAGCTCGCGGCTGCCAGAGCGGGGGTGAGAGGGGCCACAGCAGAAATACAAATACGGGATTAAGACGTACGAACTTTAAGTTATGAAATAAGCAAATCACAGAGATGAAAAGTACAGCACAGGGAACACAGTGGGTCATACTGTAATGCCACTGTATGGTGATATGTGGTGACTTCACTTATCCTGAGCACTCAGTAATGAATACAGTTGTCAAATCAATATACTGTATACCTGGACATTTTTTTTAAAGGTGTTATAGTGGGAAGGATTCGTAGTCTGTATCACATACGGAAGCAGTGACCTGCCGTGGCCTCAGAAGGAGGGGATGGTTACTTGGGTCGAATACTGCCATTCCTAACGGGACGGATAAATCCTTACGAGCTTCAAACTGGACAGTGATACGGACAGATACACCCTTTGAAAAGGTCCACTTGGCAGCAACAGGGCATAGATGAGGGGTCAGTGGAGGCAGGAAGGCGATCAGGACGCTGTGGTAATTCCAAGTCTCCAACGGATGAAGGGGATGGCGACCCGACAGTGACAGGGAGAATAAAGAATGGACAATGTGGCAAAATGTGGGGACGTGGGGTAAATGAGGTAAGTCAAGGATGGTGGTTCGCAGCGGGTACTGACTAGATAATGCCCGGAAGCCGCACAGCGAGCGAAGGAAATGCAGGCTGCTGTGAGCTTCGGTTTTCATCTGAGAACACAGCCCGGGGACTGATGCCGATCAGCTGAGAGCTCCGCTAGGCTGAGGTCCCCCGGGAACAGCACGTGAGGCTACGCAGTAAGCAGCTGGCTGAGGGCCTAAAGCTAGCTGGGCTCTGGCTTGAAGACCCAGATCTGAGGGTCCCCTGCACGTAAGCGACGAGTGGACTCAAGTGTGCCTGGGGCAACTGGGGAGGAGAAGCCCGGCCCTGCACACAGAGAGCGACCCAAAGCGGGTTCTCGACACTACTGGGTCGAGAAGCACAGCTGGCCACGTGGGACCTGGGACTGGACGGCAGGGGGGCCCATCTCGTGGGGCCGCGCCCTCAGCCTGCGGGGTGCGTACTAACTCCCAGCCGTGAGCATCAGCTCCGCATTGGAGGGGCCGGCTGGTGTCTGGAGAGCTGGAAAAGCTGTTAATGGGAAAACCAGGCATTTGGTGTCAGAAGTGTTGTAAGACAGTCAGTGCAGGGCCTTTCTGGAAAGAACAGAGGCAGCCAGCCAGTACGGTCTCTCTTCTAATGACATCTGGCCTGGAACCTGTGTAGCGATCCCCAGATCTCCTTGACCTCCCAGAGCCATTTATCTTTTCTGGTTACAAAAACACTGCAAAGAACTACGGCATTACAGAAATGTATGGTTTAGAGAAGTCCCCGTAATGCCACTGCTCCAAGCCAACCATTTCACGTATATCCAGAGACACTGTCATTTTATATTTTTAAGTACCCAACCCATCAGAAAAATAACACCTACTTCAAATGTTTATTGCTAAAGCCACCATCTACTTAAATTTTACATAATTATTTAATCTTCTAAACAATCTGAAAAATTAGTAGCAGCTAATTTTGTTCACAAACAGCAGAACAAATGAGGTTCAGAAACATTAAGAAGCGTATCCGAGTTTACTGAGCATTAAGTGAGTGGGCTGGGATTTGAACACACAAACTCAGATTCTTTCCACTAACACCACGCTTTTGTTGTAAGCACCTATAAACTTCTGACTCAAAACTGTTGAGTCTCTTGAAAAAACTGGCAGCAAGGTGTCGAGTACATCTGATTTACTTTTGAGACAGTGGTTTGCTTTTGAATTGATTTAACCAATTGATGAAATTCCTTAACATTCATAGAAGCAAAAGGTGAAGACGCTGCTGGTCACATCCTGGGATTTCTACTCGTTTTGACTCTGGACGGTTATCCTAAAGAGTGGGTGGTGTTATTCTAAGACGAGGCAGTCCTTACCAGTCTGGTCTTCTAGGGGTTGGTGTTGCCATGTACAGCCTTCCCTGGGACTCAGCAGTCTGACTGCTGTGACGTCAGGGGCAGATCGGGCAGATCTGTCTGGACAGCTAAGCCCCGCGTGCGGCTCTTGAAGTTTCGGAGCTGCGGGTTTGCCCTGAAATTCAAAGAACAGTGGAGGGGCCCCCTAACCTCCTATCTGTCCAGACTGCCAAAGATCCTGGAGTCCTCTCAGGTCATCGCTTCTTCCCAAATCTCAAACTAGCTCAGTTCAGCTAGTTTGGTGCCTCTGTGTTTTCAGTTATTTTTTTTCTCAGGGTACACCTAAGCCAAAAGAAACACCTGGTAGTTTTGCTTCTTTCTTTCTTTCTTTCTTTCTTTTTTTTTTTTTTTTAAAGATTTTATTTATCCCTTTGACACAGAGAGAGATCACACATGGGCAGAGCAGCAGGCAGAGAGAGAGAGGGAAGGAGGCTCCCTCTGAGCAGAAAGCCCGATGCGGGGCTCGATCCCAGGACCCTGGGATCATGACCTGAGCTGAAGGCAGAGGCTTTAATCCACTGAGCCACCCAGGTGCCTCGGCAGTTTTGTTTCTTCAGTAATTCGATTCAAGCAACTCAAGTATTTATGTCTTAACAACTGAGTAGCCATTGGAAAAAAAAAATCATCCACGTAATAGAAAAAAATTTTTAAAACTTCACTCTTAAATAACCGCAATTATTTACTAATGAGATGTATACACCACTGGATACAGAACAGCACATCCGACCCTGCGCGCTGGACTGGATCAGCAACATCATTTCCTGTTCCACACGGGCCAGGCTGAGGACTCGGCCCTTCAGTGAGAGCCCGCGTGAACGCACAGGCCAACCTGCGGCTCAGGCAGTCAGCTTCTGTTTTGGAAAAGCTGAAGGCCTCCATACAGACTTAGAAAAGAACCAGTGGAACTCCGAAGTGGCTGTTTTGTTCTTCTGAGCTTTCCATGAGATGGGGCATTAGTCACTGACTCTCAGGTGTGCTGTGCTATGCATGCGTCAGGACTCCTGGTCGCTGGGGCGGTGTGGAAGGTAGTGAGCTCGCCACTCCTGGGGAAAGGCGTGTGAGTTCGGCTCCCACTCCTGTCACTGAGCGGCTACTGTCTCCTCACTTCCTCTTCTGATTATTATCAACGCCTGGATCAGCCCGTGAGAATTAAATACTAGAGATGAAGTTCCTGATACAGGCCCCATAGTGATTACGATTTACATAATGCCTGGGATATTTAATTCCGTAGCACCCAGAACATGTCTGATCATTTGCAGTTGAAAACCTCGTTCTCAGCCTCTCCTGCTTCAGAAGTGCGACAGCTCCGTCCTCGCATTACCAAGATGATTGGCAAGACTGACGGTGCCCAGAGGAGAAAATGTGTCTCAGAACTGTTTTCTTCCTCTCCGGGCAAGAACCTCCCTCCCCCGTGCCCAGACTGCAGGGCAGCCACAGGCACGACTTAACACGATGAGATTAGTGTGAGGACACCTCGGCTAAGACAGCAATCGGGCACCGTCACCCCGAGTTTTAATCACCACTTGGACGGCCCCACCGAGGCTCTTTCACATGTTTTCATTGTCACTTGCAGTGACACCTGCAGGGTGCGCTGGGAAGAAGTGTCCGAGCCATGGCGGCTCCCGGAAGCGGCCGCAGGACTTCCGACACCTGCCGGCGCTGCATACACAGCACTCGTCTGTGGGGCGGCTGGAGCCGTGCTGGCAGCCAGGCGAAAGCACCATTTGTTTTTTTGTTGTTGTTGTTTGTTTTTTTTAAAAGATTTTATTTATTTATTTGACAGAGAGAGAGATCACAAGTAGGCAGAGAGAGAGGGAGAGAGGAAAGCAGGCTCCCTGCCGAGCAGAGAGCCTGATGCGGGGCTCGATCCCAGGACCCTGGGATCATGACCTGAGCCGAAGGCAGAGGCTTTAACCCACTGAGCCATCCAGGCGCCCCCGAAAGCAATTTGATTTGTCTTGGCAATTCGATGGGACAGCGTCAGTGGCTGTGTGTCCCCATCTAGACTGTTCAGCTGTTTGAGGGCCCTCCCCCTCCCCCCCCACCCCCCTAGCCTGGACACCAGTGCAGAGTTTAGGAAATCGCATATTTGGTTTCCTCTCAGATACTTTTCACTTGCAATGAGGAAAGCTTTGGTCACTTTTGATTGAATTAACTGATTGATATTCCTTGTTCAACAATGTAAGATATGGTAAGAAGTATGTATTTGGTCTTTTTCCCTAGCTCCTGGCACACAGATCCTGAAACCTAGAGAACCTCTAGAGTCATCAGGGGTGCCCTTGGTGTGCTGTTGGGATGACTGGGGGCTGGGGCCCTCTGGATGGCTTCAGGATGGGGCCCGTTGCCAGAGAGACCAAGGCATGACTGAGGAGGCAGCTGCTCCTCCTCGTCCTCACCCCCCAGATACCCGCTAGAGGCCAGGGATCTGGCTAACCGTCAGCGCGTCAATGATTTAAGCACTGTGCCTAAATGAGGAAACCTCCCCCAAACCCCCCGAACGACAGGGTTTGGACAGCTCTTGAGTGTTGAACATACCAAGGTGCCGACAGGGTGGTGTTAAAAGAAACCACAGGCCTAACCTGGTGACACTTAGGCCACATCAGCAAACCTAACTTAATGCCTCACCGAACTGCAGTTTCGGCTCTGCAGGACTGTAACCTCTAACCAGTCAACACGGACTTCCTGCTCAACACTAGGACACGTCCTGACAGATACCTTCCACCCCCCTTAGGACAACGCTGCCTAAACAATGCATGCCTTGCTAATAAATTCCTTTCTTTCTTTTCTTCCCTCTTTCTTTTTTTAAAAGATTTTAACTAATCACTACATCCAACATGGGCCTTGAACTCACAACCCCAAGATCAAGAGCCACATGACTGAGCCAGCCAGGTGCCCCTGTTTTTTGTTATTGTTGTCATTAAGCCTTCTCTCTATCTTCAAAAACTTCTTTTGTTTAGCTCAGCAGAGCATCTCCCTCCTCACTAGGAGGGCTGCTGCCCATCCTGAACGACAAATAAGACCAATGAGAGCTTCGTATTTACTCAGCTGCACTTGGGTGTTAACACCAGAAACGGCACGGAAGCTCCGCGGACAGCCCCCCTTCTCCCCCGCTACCTTGCCCTACATTTCTCTTGCGTTTGGCTGTCCTGAGTTCCAGCCTCCATTTACAAAATCAGTAAACGTGAGTCAAGTGTTGCCATGCGCTCTGGTGAGCTCGTCTAGCAAACCAGCAAACCTGAGGAAGGGCTCATGAAAACTCTGATTTGTAGCCAGAACTTTAGACCTAGTGTGTAGCTCTCACAGTCCTAACGAGGCATTATTACAAGCAGAAAAGGAAGTGAGGATCTAGGAGCTGCTTAGCTGCTTAGTGACAGAGTGGGAACTGAACCCAGACCTGCCTCACTCTGAAGTTTGTTACTTTCTCTCCACTGCATCAATGACCAGGATTTCTAACACATTTGAAGCAGTGACTAATGTCCCATCTCATGACAAGCCCAGAAGAAAAAAGCAGTCATTCTGGAGTTCCATTAGTTCCTGTATAAATCTGCAAGGCCTGTGGCTTCTCTAGAAAAGCAACTGACTGCCTGAGCAGGTCTGGCTATGCACCCCGGCCATCTCTCACTGAAGGGCTGATTCTCTAATCTGACTGGTTTTTACAACCATCCAAAATATTCAGGACCATCCTTATACCCACTCAAGGTCACTGTATACTTCACTTATAGCTGCATTCCTTAAAATACCTTCCATTAGCTTCCACCTGTGCTTTTTCAACTCTGTTTTTACAGTTGTATGACGGCACATCTTGGTCACTGGCCCCCCCAGCCTCACTCATCGTGTAGCTCAGCCCCAGCTGTTCTCAAAGTAGTCACCGGGTTTTATCAAGACTATTACACCATCGGTCACTGGGTAAAATCACGAGTATTTTAATCCCTACAGCCCCCAAGCAATGAAGAATGTTACTGGCCATCTCTTTCCATGTTTTAAAGGACTGTTCTTTTTTTTTTTTTTTTTTAAGAATTTATTTATTTATTTGACAGAGAGAGAGATCACAAGTAGGCAGAGAGAGAGGGGGAAGCAGGCTCCCTGCTGAGCAGAGAGCCCAAGGCGGGGCTCGATCCCAGGACCCTGAGATCATGACCTGAGCCGAAGGCAGAGGTTTAACCCACTGAGCCACCCAGGCACCCCTAAAGGACTGTTTATAAAGTTCTTTTTCTTTTTTCCCTTTTTTTTTTTTAGAGGGGAGAGGGGCAGAGGGGGAGAGAGAGAATCTTAAGCAGACTCCACACCCAGCACAGAGCCTGATGCGGGGCTCGATCTCACAACCCTGAGATGGTAACTTGAGCCAAAATCAAGAGTCGGATGCTGAACCAACTGAACCACCCAGGTGCCCCTATAAAGTTCTTTTTCACTAAACTCTATTTTAAAGTCAAACTAGAGTTTTGCTTGTTCAAAGGAATTCAAAGACCAGGGTGGCAGAGCAGAGTAAGGGGAGGCCAGGCGGAGATGAGCTCGACAAGGCCAGATCAGGCAGCGCACTTTCTGGCACGGTGGAGATTTGAATTTTAATCTAAGTGCAAAAGGCAAATACGGTAATAGGATGATTCTAAGCATAACGTGATTCAATTTATTTTCATAAGGTTTTTGTTTTTCCTACCATTACATCAAAAAGAGATTGGAGGAGAGCCACAAGAATGCAAAGATTACATTTGCTGGGACCGACTTCATTTCAGGCCAAATCACCTAATTCTTCTCACATTTGGTCCAGTGTACATCATCTTCTAAGAGACTTGCTGCTGTTCAATTTATCAGGCCTCTCACCCCTGTTCTCATAAGTCATTGTCCAAAGTATACTTTCCTGAAATCCCAACAATTCTGGTATAGGCATTATCAATTATTATTACCAATATTAATTATTATTTAATTATTTGTTATTTAATTATTAATTAATTACAATTATTAATTATTCCTCAGTTCATGAGGAATGAGCCGAGGTGCAGGGCGTTGCCCGTGTCATCCATCTAGCAAAACCCAGCTCCTGTCCAGTTCTGAATGGCCCTTCAGCATTCGAGGGAAACATGAGAGCTACTACCACATGTGAACCACCACCACTGTGTTCCGTTACAGGATTAGGGGTCAAGGTTAGGGAAAAAAACAAATATACGCTGATGAACACAAGATCATTCAAGGGGGTAAAAACAGAAAACATGTATGATTATTAAGCACACTCGTGAAAAAATATATCAACTTTAGCTATGTTTGGCGAAGTAATACTTGTCATTAGAGTCTACGAGAGAGCCGCTATCCCCTTTCTCCTTCAGTGGTAATAAATACATGGGCATAAAAAGGGAATCGGGGGCGCCCGGATGGCTCAGTCCATTAAGCATCTGCCTTCGGCTCAGGTCCCGATCCTGGAGTCCCAGGACTGAATCCCATGTCGGGCTCCCTGCTCCACTCCCTCTCTCTCTCAAATAAAGAAGTAAGATCTTAAAACAGAAAACGGTGGGGGAGCTAAAGCCTAAGAAACTACGCTTGTTCTTCCAATGACTTTTAGGATTAAACAGGCTCATGGGTACCACCAAGTGAGCCTGGGTCATCAGACTCACAATGAGAAGATCCTGAACAAGCAGAAAGGGCAACTATGAACGTCCCGCTAGAAGAGCCTCATCTTGAAACGGATCGCATCCCTTCAGTCCCGGTGGGCTGAAAACCAGAAACTAGATTCCCAGGCAACGCCAATCATCCTTGTACCCGGGCTCCCTTCACCACCCGAAGGGACGACAACAGAGGAGTGGCCACATCAGGTCTTAGGTAGGAGCTCCTACCCCACTTGACTACGAACAAATCTGAGTGTGAATGGCACAGGCGCGGTGTCGATCACTTCTGCCGGGGTCTCAGCAGCAGCTCCCTGAATACGGGGTCCCTGCACTTGAGCCCCCAGTCCTGCCGATGACCACTTCTGTAGAAAGAGTCTACAGGAGCCCAGGGAGGCCCTGAACAATAAGAGAGAAAACAGAAACATGCCCATGACTCCAGGACAAGCCAGGGAAGAATTTTAAATATAGCTGATCCTCTTGTAAAGTGTCTCTCTATTGTGGAAAGGCGCATCAGATCCCAAAACCCGATGATGATCCGCATACTTCCTACCTGTAACAGACGTCACTAGCTGAACTGGATGCACGAAGACCGGCATACAATTCATTGTGCGCAAGTAAATAAATAGACATTCTGGGCTGGAAACCAAGATTTTGTGAGACTGGAGGCCGACTTCATCTTTTGCGGTCTGATCAATTCTAGGTGACAAAGAACGGGGGCTAAAACTGACTTTCTGGAAGAATGAGACTGACGACTTATCTTGGACTGTGTCTGGTCAATGTTTAGCCGGCCAGCCCATCTCCATGACATTTCTAGCTCTGCTCTCTATGAATTCAACAAATACAACATCAGCATGTGCTAGGATGAAATAAAAACTAGCTAAGTAGGGGTACCCAGCGGGATCACTCGGAAGACCAAGAGACTCTTAATCTCAGGGTTGTGGGTCTGAGACCGAAAAACTGGTTAAGAAAAGAAACTGAGCACAGTGGGAACCCAGAATGAATTGTTTAAAGGAATGAATGAACAATAAGCTTAAAAGGACTCATCCTTTTCTCTAAATCAAGTTGCTGATTTGTAGAGGAAGCTGCACTAAAAGCCACAGAAACAGCAAAGTTCTTTGAAGTGTGTGTGTGTGTGTGTGTGTGTGTGTGTGTGCCCCCTAAATACCCATGTACATACCTGCACTCAAGGCCACACCAGTCCCACGGTGGCAAATGGACATCGCCATGGGAAGAGACCAGCTGCAAAGAAATACACAAAGGCAGTTACAAAAAGGAAAATATGGGACACCTGGGTGGCTCAGTGGGTTGAGCTTCTGCCTTCGGCTCAGGTCATGATCTCAGGGTCCTGGGATTGAGCCCTGTGTTGGGCTCTCTGCTCAGTGGGGAGCCTGCTTCCCCCACCTCTCTCTGCCTGCCTCTCTGCTACTTGTGATCTCTCTGTCAAATAAATAAATAAAATCGTTTAAGCAAATAAATAAATAAGTAAAAAGGGAAAATATGCTACCACAACAGAGACTCCATTTTGGCGAAGAGAATATGAACCACTTTGGAAGTAAGTACTATTCACACATAAAAACAAGAACAGCTTTTGCAGTCTTATGTTTCCACTTTCTAATGATTAATTTCAGGAGAAGCGTCCTTTTACCAGACGGAATCAATCACAACTCTAACTCCTCCTTTCGTAAGAAGAAACGACATGAGTGAGTCAAAGACACCAATTACAGTTGCGTCTGGTTAGAAAATAATCACTAGAATACAACCACCAGGATCCTTCCTTACACGTCATGTGACTGAAGTCAAAGGAACGCGAACTGAGTTCTGCTGATCGATTTTCATAGAATACAGTCACCCTTGAACTCCTTCTTATTATGTGCCCGTAAATATTCACACTGAGCATATCACTTATTCCCTAATAAACTTCTTATCCCAAATTTTTAAACTCAGTTTTCCTGGATGTAGTAAACATTTCTTAATCCATCATCATTCTGAAATACTTTGTCATCAAATCATGCTCTGAATCACGAATTTGCCAGAGCATTTCCGCAGGACAATTAACACTGCTATACTCTGGACCTAGTTCTCATGCTCGAGAGGACTGTTTAGTGAAATGGAAAGAACAGGAGTCTTTGGATAAAGTTAATATTCATCCTGGAAACTCAGTTTAGATAGGAAATGCTGAGCATAATCAGACCATATTTTCACAACTCTAACGGGAAGCTACTCAAGTAGGCTGAAAAAAATCTCGGAAAGAAATTCTAACTATGTAATGGAAATGGTCACAGTAAGAAAGGAGTAATGGCTAAAGAAACCCCAAAAAACTGGCTAGACACCACTCTGCTTAACTCTGACTTAACAGGATAAATGTAAAAGGCCGAAGAAGAGCCACATAACAAAGGACAAGCGGAGAACAATGACAGAATTTGGTTAGATAAATCAGGAGGCTAAAAGCCAGAATGAGCTGAGTCTTGCAAAAATGTCAAGGACAACAAAAAGGGGCTTTTAAAATTGTATTCAGGGAAAGCAAGCCTCCTAACCGGGATGGACAATTTTATGTTAACAGATGACAGAGTACAAAGCAGATTGCTCAACTATTTTATTTGTCAAAGAGAATGATTATCAGACTGAAAAAGACAGAACAAATATTGATTTGAGAGAACTGAAAAAAACAGAGGTGGGGAAATTGTAAGACACTGCTTAGCATTCCAAATGGACTCAGGGCTCACGGCCAGCGAATGAAATCCCACGACTGCGAGGTCTACCAGATGACGCGTGCGCACAGCTCTGGATATTCAGAAATACCGCAGGGGAAGAATGGGGGTGAGACAAGAAACTGCTCGAGTCAAACATGACCCTAATTTTCAAAAAATGGTTACAGCCACAGCCTGGGTCAGCTGAGTGCTGAGTAGGTAAAGGAGATTTTATTTCCCAAACAACCACAGTACCAGATCCACTCCCGCATGGCCTTCCAGAGTCTTGTCACTCCTTAGCAGGCACTAAGTGCTGAGCCCCCTGAACCTGGGCAGAATGTCAGGACTGATGGCTCCAAGAAAGAGAATGTAGCAGAAGTGACACGGCGTGACTCCCAAATCACACCCTCGCAGGCTGCGAGAAACCCAAACAGCCCCGTGCGGAGAGCTCAGGCAGGAAGGCTCAGGCGGGGATTAAAGGATGGCACCCTAACAGCCAGAACAAACCCAAGTCATGTGAGTAAATGGATCTGCAGATTAATTCAGCCCCAGCCTTGGTGGGGCTTTTTATTTTTAAAAGATTTTTATTTATTTGACAGAGAGAGACACAGTGAGAGAGAGAACACAAGCACAGGGAGTGAGAGAGGGAGAAGCAGGCTTCCCGCCAAGCAGGGAGCCTGATGTAGGGCTCGATCCCAGGACCCTGGGATTATGACCTGAGCCAAAGGCAGTCGCTTAACAACTGAGCCACTCAGGCGCCCCCCAGCCTTTGTGTTTTATAGCTGAGGCCTAGACATCACAGAGCAGATCGTTCCCACTATTTCCTGGTCGAACATAAGTAAGAGTCTAGTATCGAAAATCAAGACTGTTTTAATTCACTTACAGAAAAGAGAATCACTAAGAGCCACTAAAATTTTCCTTCAGGAAAAATTTTTCTCAGGACACAATGAGACCCCTTCGAACTCAGGTAAGATCTTACTCATCTTTGTATTTCCAACTCCTAAAAGAGTAATCAACAAATAAATGATTTGAAATGTATTAATTTTGGGGTGCCTGGGTGGCTCAGTGGGTTAAGCCTCTGCCTTCAGCTCAGGTCATGATCCCAAGGTCCTGGGATCAAGCCCCGCATTGACCCTGCACTGGGCTCTCTGCTCGGCGGGGAGCCTGCTCCCCCCCCCCCCGCCCCGCCTGCCTCTCTGCCTACTTGTGATCTCTCTCTCTCTCTCTCTCTGTCAAATAAATAAATAAATAAATAATCTTTAAAAAAAAAAAAAAAAAGGAAAAGCTAGAGACATGGGATGTAGGAATTCCAGCAAGTGATTTAACAACCATGTCGCAAATGATACCACTGACAAAGTAAAAAGCATTTCTCCAAGGAAGGTAGACAAATGGCCAGTTAGTATATGAAAAGATGCTCAGCACCACTGATCGTAGGGAGATGACGATCAAAATTAGAATGTGATACCGTTCACCCCCTTGGGATGGCCGTTATTAAAAACAACAAAAGGAGGCAGATGAGGAGGCAGAGAAACTGGAATGCTTGCGCACGGCTGACGGGAACATAAAACAGCACTGCTCCTGTAGGAAAGAGCAGAGCGGGCCCCTCAAAAAATCAAATAAAGAATTACCATGTGATCCAGCAATTCGGTTCGGTTCTGGATATTTACCCAGAAGAACTGAAGGCAGGGACTCAAAGAGGTACCCGTACACTGGTGCTCACTGCAGCGCCATTCCCAAGAGCCAAGAGGGGGGAACGCCACAATGTCCCTGCGTGGGTGAACGGGTAAGCAGCCGGTAGCGACACACACCAGAGAGCATTTACTCAGCCGCAGAAAGGAGCGGACTTCTGACACCGTCTACGACATGGATGAACCTGGAAGACTCTGTGCCAAGTGAAGTAAGCCGGGCACAAAAGGACAAGCATCGTCTGATTCCATTTTATGAGGCACCCAGTGTAGGCAGATTTATGGAGAGAGAAAATCGAATGGTTAGAGGCTGGGGTTGGGGTCAGAGGAGAATGGGAATTACTGTTCAACGAGTACAGGGTTCCAGCTTAAGAATATAAGAGGATTCCGGATATGGAGAGTGGTGATGGTTTGTAACAAGGTGACTATGTTTAATGCCACTGAATTGTGCACTTAAAAATGGTTAAAACGGCAAGTTTTATACTATACATGTTTTACCACAACAAAAAATTTTAAAAAAAGACAACCCAATTAAAAAATGAACATAGGATTTGAATACTCCTTTCTCCAAAGAAGATATGCAAATGGCCAATAAGCACATGAAGAGATATTCAAAATCAATACACAGTGTGCTGAGATTTATTTTGTATGATTCAAGGTCAAACCAGAGCCATTGGATAGAAGATGTAAGATACAGCAACTTCAGTGAAAGAAGGATCTTTCTGATAATTAGAAAAGTTCCCAAACTGGAAAAGGGGGGTAGTGAGTTCCTTGTATATTAGAGGTATACAAGCACAGGCAGAGAACCACATGAAAAACTGTAGAAGATATTCACTCATTAGGTACAAAGGTGACTTCTAACTTTGTGTGCACGTGTGAGCAGCACCTTTCTTGAAACGCAAAAACGCAAAATGTAAAACAGATCAAAGTAAAGTTGCTTTGGCTACCCTGGGGCCCAGGGCCTACAGTTTCATGTGCATGTTGGCCAGCCTCCAGCAACTATCCACAGAAGCTTAGTAGAATATCCAAAGCCCCAAGGAGCACTCTGAAAACCAATGTGGTTAATGATGTAATTAAATTTTAAAATAAAGTTTTGCTTTTTTTTTTTTTTTTTAAGATTTTATTTATTTATTTGAGAGAGAGCAAGCAAGCACATAAGCAGGGGGAGGGCAGAAGGAGAGGGAGAAGCAAGCTCCCTGCTCAGGAGCCCAACATGGGGCTCCATCCCAGGACTCTGGGATCATGACCTGAAATGAAGGCGGATGCTTAGCCGACTGAGCCACCCACTTCCCCCCAGGCCAGGGCTTTAAATATAGATTCAGAATAATATAAATTCTTCACATTATAATCCCCCTCCCCCAAATCTTTTCTCTCTTAAAAAAAGCTTTACCATAAAGTTGCAAGGATTCAGATCACTTATTAGGCTCCTTCTGTTTTAGTAGAATGTCCGATTTCTGCAATCAGAATTATTTCTGGAATCTGGCCTGGAAAAAATCTGAAGGGCTGTGGTATTTGCGGAGGTGGGTAAAAAACGGCCAGCCTCCCTGGCAAGAACCCACGTGGAGGGCAGTGGAGCTCGAGGAGCAGCTCGAGAGGGGATTTTCTCTGACCCCAGCACAGCCGCCATCAAAGTCACTTCCAAGGACACCAGACGCACCTCTGTCCACGTGGACACTCACACACACCTGTGCCTCTGGGTCTCACACACATACATCCCAGCTCTCCCTACCGAAAAGGCCTAGAAGCCATGGCAGCCTGGTAGCAACGAGCACATCTAGCCCCCAGATCTTGACTGCACAGGAACCATCCTGAAGAGCTCCCACTGGCTGAGTGTGGGACAGTTGGGACGCCAAAACAAAAGAGAATACCATTGGAACCCTCTGGGCAAAACAGGAACTGTGAAATAATAAGAAACATGTATATACACTGTCTCTGTTCCTGGTTCCTGACACTGAGCTCCTAAAACCCTGACAATCTCCCGGAGTGATAGGAGGAGTGCTCGAACAGCTTTTGTCCTCATATTTGGTCTTTGACCCTGATTCCTAACACACAGTTCCTAAATCCCTTGGAATTTCCTGGGTGGTAAGAGTGTCCTTTGTTTTAATGAGGTGACTCGGGATGGGGGCTGGTTACCGGAAAGACTGAGACATGATTACAGCTTTTGGGCCCACCCCCTTTCTCCAGGGAGGGAAAAGGGGCTAGAGATTGAGTTAATAACTGGTCCTGCCTACCATAAAAATCCCAAAAGTGAAGGAGTCCGAGTTTCCAGGTTGCTAAGGATATCCGCATGTCAAGAGTGTGGTGTAGCCCAACTCCACGGGGACAGATGCTGCTGTGCTGGGAACCGTTCCCGACACAGAGGCACCTACAACGGTACCTGGCTGTTGGTCTGTATCAGCTGTCAGGTAACTAGCGAACTAGCCCTTGTAACGTAACTAGTGAACGTAAGTAAATGTTTCCAAGTTCTGTGAGCAACTCTAGCAAATTGCTGACCTACTAATATGATGTGAGGAGGGGCAGAAAGAACCCGTGATTTATAGCTGGTCAGTCAAAAGCACGGGATTTGCAAACTGGCGTCTGGAGTGGGGGACAGTCCTGTAGGACTGAGCCCCTAACCTGTGGTGTCTGCACTAACTCCAGACAGTATGTGTCATAAATGAATTACTCCACACCCGACTGGTATCCGGGGAGTTGGGAAACTGGCTGGTGTGGGAAAAACCTCCACACCTTTATGTCAGCAGTGCTGAACGCAGAGAGCGAACAGGGCTGTTCTTCCTTTAGTTGGTGTCCTAAGAGTAGAGGAAACATGAGTTTTTCCTTTTAGGAATCCTTAAATCCATACTGATAAAGCAAGCAAGCTTTAGCCTATTTATTTATTAGTTTACTTGTAAATAAATCTACTGGGTATGATGGAATTAAAAAAAGTACAATCTGGCAGCCACCACAGTAATAACCGATTCCTAGTAATAACTAAATAAATGCTCGCAGAAAGTATCATCAATAGACGGGAGACGGGAGGAAGTCTCACCACAAAATAATTAACAATTATAAACACAGTATCTGTACTCATGAACTTTATACATGGAGAAACCTAAGCAGACACATCGTAACTAGATTAAAGTCAATATCGCCAGTAATGGATCAATGATCGCGTGTAGCCCCCATCCCCACCCCCACGCCCCCATCCCCACTCCCCGCACCCCCATGCACTGAGAAGACCACAGCAGCACTTCAGAGCTATTCCTGCCAAAAATGCGTAAATCACAGGAAAACGCCAGGCAAATGTGAACGGGAACACTCCAAAAATGTTAAGGTCATGAAAGATAGGGAAAGACTAAAAAACTGTTCCACACTTGAAGGAGATCAAGAGTTAAGGAGACAACTAAATGCAACACTGATCTAGGCTGGATCCTGGGCCTATAAAGGACATTACTGGGACGAGTGACAACATCTGAATGGGATCTGAGGATTAGATGGTGACACTGGGTCAAAGTTAATTTTCTGATTGTGGTGGCTGTACTATGAGCATCCTTGCATATATATATATATATTTTTTTTTTAGAGAGGGGTGGGGGCAGGAAGGGGCAGAGGGAGAGGGAAAGGGTGAGGGAATCCTGTGGCCAGGATCAGTCTCACCACCCTGACCGAGATCAGGACCCGATCTAGTATCGGATGTTTAACCGACCAACCCACCCTAGAGGGTCCTTGAATTTAAGAAACACGCACTCGAGTATTAAGGGTCTGTGACAGGCAGAGTAACAACCTCCCTAAAGATGGCCACATTCTAGGCCCTGGAACCTGTGAGTGTTTTACCTTAAATGGCAAAGGGGAGTTTAAAGTTGCAGATGAAACTAAGTTTGCTAATAAGCTCACCTTACGTAAGGAGACTATCCGGAGTTAGGGATTACCTGGATGGTCCCAACATCATCACAAAGGTCCTTAAAAGTGGGAGAGGCTGGCAGAAGGAGGGGTTGGAGGAGAAATGTGACAAGGAAGGCAGGGTCAAAGTGCTGGCAGGAAGAAGAACGTCACCCATCACTGCTGGTTTTGAAGAGGAGGGAGGAGGCCACAAGCCAACTCACAGTGGCCTCTACAAGCCACACAAGGAAACAGATTCTTCCCTTGGGCCTCCAGAAGGGAATGCAGCCCTACCAACACCGCAATTTTAACCCAGTGAGACCTGTGTCGGCCTTCCGACCTATGGAACTGTAAGACAGCAAGTGTGTTATTTTAAGCCACAAAGTTTGCGCGAACTTGTTATAGCAGCATTACAGGACTGGTGGAACATCATCTCGAACCTGACCTTAAGTCATCTGGGCACGTCAACGAATTGGGACTGCGGATACAGCTCTACAGGAATTCGGTGTACTGCTGTTGTAACATTTATGTAAATCTGAAACTATTTCACAATAATGTTTTTCAATTGATGGATATTACATTTTGACCTACCAGCCTTTTCCAAATGGTAATTCTACAGGATAAAATACCCTCTAAGGCCAGAAGACAGAAAACAGTCTTTTTCTTATATAAAAGGCCCGAGGGAAATACTCAGGGAGGCAATGGCCCAACCTCCAGAACCTTCACCCATTACTTCTAGACTCCCTGGTTCCAGAGACCTTACCTGTAGATGGTGATATGGGGAGACAGAGGACGGTTTAAATCGGTGTTCTTATTCCAGAACCTCTCCATCTCTTCCTTGGCTGTGGTTCCCAAAGGAACAGCACTAAAATATAACCAGAAGATTTTAAAATGATTAAAAGTAAACTTGGCTTAAGTTTACTTAAAAGTTAAATCAAAAAAGCTAAGCTCTAAGCTGGGCTGGACGAACCCACTGCAGAAGGAAAACACGTTCGTCCACTCCCCATCGCTATGCCAAGTCTGACTCAGTAATAACCTCAATCACCCAGGGAGGTCGTATCAGGGGAGAACTCCTCTTTCCAAACCCTCAATGCACAGGTCCTGCAACAGAAGCTCAACTTCCTTCGCGGTGTACAGCAGAGCAAGGACAGTATTTTAAAAACATTTACATAAATAAATCACCCTTTCCCCAGGCCACGGGCGCTGTCTCATACATCACCACCTGCTCTCGTCTGTTTTGTCAAGACACCCTTTCAGGTTCTCAAAAATCAAGAACTGGATCAGCTCGGTACCTCCGAACAGTGTCTTGGTTTCCTTTGTCACTGGGTTGGGTTGAGGCCAAGTGTTGAACGGCTGTGTTCAATAAATTAATTTATTATGTACCCATATTAAACATGATTCTATCCCCCTCAAGAAAATATAACCTACCCATAGATTACTGATTACAGAAAGAAAAGAACAGTAACTTCACAGTGGAAAAATACCTAGCAGACACTCCCTCATTCATATGATCACACGCCACCGACGTGGATGTAACGGAGCACACACCGCTGATGTATGACTCCTGCCGAAAATGGGTAACCTGACTCTAAATTATAGGAAACCCCAACTTGAGAAACATTCTACAAAATAACTGGCCTGTACTCTTCAACAATGTGCCACAAAAGGCCAAAGAAGGCTAAGAAGCAATTCCAGATGAAAGGATGCTAAGAAATATGACAAGTAAACAGAATGTGTGAGCCTAATCAGCTCCTGGATGGGGAACAGAAGACTGTACTTCTATAAAGTACATTATCTGGGACAAATGGAAAATCTGAAAACTGCATGCTGGATAAGAATACATCAATGTTCAATTTCCTGAATTCAATAACTGTGTTTGTATAATTACACTGTTATATATAAGATAATGTTCTTATTCTCAGAAGTATTTAGAAGTAAAGCGTCATGGGGTCTGCAACTAAATCTCAGAGAATTCAGAGAAAATACTAACACTAATTAAATACACATCAGTCTGGACCACACTAAATTGTCAATCTTAGACCAGCTTTGACCAACAAAAATTACAATTTCATAAGACACAATCTAAAATACATAGAACTCTAAGTAAACACAGCAAAATGTTAACAACTGATGAATCTAAGTGAAATGTACATAGAACTCCATTGCACTACTCTTCAACTTTTCTGAAAGTATAAAACATTTCCCAAATTTAAAGTTTAATATTCTTATCCTTCCTTCTGCTACCAAGATGAGAAAAACAGTGACCACAATCACTAAATTTTCAGCTACCCATCTGGAACTTCCTTTCATATGTACCCCCAAAATCTAAACCAACACCCCACTGCTGTTTCCTGAGGGGAAAAAAGTTAAGTCACCATAACCTCCATAAATTTAGGAACTTACTTTCTGACAGAGAGCCGAGGACTAAGGTGGGCACGGAGGCAATGACGGCCAACATGTCTGCAAAATAAGAGAATAAAGAGTCAGTGGGGGCGGGGGAAGCACCTGGCTGGCTCAGTGGCTGGAGTCTGCAACCCTGAATCTTGGGGTTGTATCCCCGAGCCCCATGCTGGATGTAGAGGTTACTTAAAAATAAAATCTTTTTTTTTTTTGAAGAGAGAATAAAGAGTCAACACACATTTAGAGATCAACCTCAGTTTATCAACTTCTCTATTTTTGTACCGTATTAGACTTAGGATTAGAGGGAAAAATTAGTAAGATGAAAACAAGGACAGCATCAATGTTTTTGAGAAATTTTTTAGTTGGAAAACTACCACTTCAAATAACTGGAGAATAATCACGTGCATAACCTAGAAATGCAAAATAAAGTTTTAGCTGAACATGAATAATACAAGATAAAAGAATAATCAGAGTTAGTAATGTTCAACATTTCAAGTTAGGTCTTACAGGAGGTGACGGTTAAAGGACAGAGGTAAGTAAGAACAAGAATAAGAATAAGGGTAAGAATATACCTTATTTAACTGCTGAGAATGGATGAATTGAGAAGGTTGAAGAATCAGGGTGTGTGGAAGGAGGGGCCTATTAGGCTATCATTTTAGGAACCACCATCAAATTCCAGACAAGCTGGATGAACTTCAAGTGAAAAAAGCATGGAAGGGCACCTGGGTGGCTCAGTGGGCTAAGCCTCTGCCTTTGGCTCAGGTCATGATCCCAGGGTCCTGGGATCGAACGGGCATTGGGCTCTCTGCTCCGCAGGGAGCCTGCTTCCTCCTCTCTCTCTGCCTGCCTCTCTGCCTACCTGTGATCTCTGTCAAATAAATAAATAAAATCTTTAAAAAAAAAAAAAAAAGGCATGGAAATGCAAAGATTTCCCTGACTGGTGAAGAGTTATGTGAGGGTACACAAGTTTGCTACCAAAAAGTTGCTATTTTTGAAAAGGTATACATCAGTACCAAAACTGCTTTTTAAGTCTAAAACTAAGATGTGCCCAGGCATTCTACGTAAAGTGAATTTCACTGACCCAGAGTTCACACAGTATTATGAAAAGCAGGACCACCACACCCCTTTATCCAACATTATATCAAATCTTTCCAAAAATATTTAAGAAAGTGAATTTTGGGGACTAGAATTAAAAACACATTGATTCTACAAAAGTTTATGGTATATCTATTATATGTAAGGCACTGTGGGGATATAAAATCTCCTTGAGATCCAATGATCTTCTAAAAAAAAGCTCATGGTGTCCCTCAAACCGCTGACATGCTGATGATACTAGATCCAAGAACAGTTCGAAATCCCTATGTTTCACACAGGACGGGAGAAGGGTCCACTGCCTGAAGGCAAAATAATCCAATCAACACTTCCTTCAGCTCTTCCTTCTTTCCAGCTTTGGCCGCAAGAGGAGAATACTGACATTGTGCCCCCAAGGCTCCCAGAAAGAAGAAGTGGGAACAAATGTCTTCCATCAATTGAAGTAATTGTGGCTCTGGAGTTGCAGGGCACGCATTCCTCGCACCAGGCTGGGTCCAGGCCCCCAGCTGCCCGGCAAGAGTTTGCAGATGTGGGTTGGAATCTACAGCACTCTGTCTACTGCTATTGTTTCCCAGACAAATGCCAATGTAAGCTTTCCACAAGGCCCTAACAGACCCCAGCTGCACAACTCCTAGCCTTAACCGAAATATGACAAAAGCAGGTGTCTGTCCTTGCCTTTCATGTGAAACCAGGAACTCCGAAAAGTTCTACCAAAGACTTGTACTTTATATGTTAGAGCTAAAAGGTAACAGTACGTTATTTTTAATTAATATGCCAGAATGTACCATTCTAGTTAGTACTGTTCCCTTCTAAATGCATTATCCCTGTCTACCCAAAAATGTAATCACTGCTCAAATCATTTCTGAAACTCTTCTCTGGACTGGGGTAACAACAGTGAGACAGAAAGGACAGTGAAGTAAAAAAGTCACACTGGGGTTCTAGTTCGCGTAAGCTGTGTGACTTTATGGAATTTCCAGGCTGCAGCTTCTTCACTTATGAAATGGGACTCATAGGACCTACCTGATTGGTCACTGGGAGGATTACATAAGAAAATGTACAGAAAAGCATTCTCAAAACTGCAATATCATCCATATCTATATTACTAATATTTCATTGGTCTCGCCAAGGTCTTTAGAATTAACATCACATTCTTTTTAAAACACTCAGGGGTGATAAAAATATTCATCTGCTGAAAATGGATTTGACTTTTGGAAAAAAACAAAAGTTACTCAAAGCCAAGTCTATGGGATCAAACTAAATAAAACCATTTTTGGTGCAAAACAAGATGTGACTACAATATAATGAGTTTCTCTTATATGACCTCGATCTGACTTGATCTGATGGTATGCCAGAAAGTTTCAGAAGTATCTGGGGTAAGGGCAACTCTGAAATACCTGTAACTTTGAAGGACAGGATGAAGGGGAATCATTTGTACACAAAAGTTCTCATTAGGGACGCATGGGTGGCTTAGTCGTCAAGTGTCTGCCTTCGGCTCAGGTCATGATCTCAGGGTCCTGGGATGAATCCCCGCCTCAGGCTCCCTGCTCAGCAGAAGCCTGCTTCTCCCTCTCCCACTCCCCCTGCTTGCATTCCCTCTCTCGCTGTCTATCAAATAAATAAATAGAATCTTAAAAAAAAAAAAGTTCTCATTAATGGCTATTAGCACTCAACCTACTCCCAAGCTACACCCTGATTTCTTCTTTCCTCTCACCCCCCCATACATATGCGAGGCGTCACCCAATCCTATTGGTACTGTCCAAGGAACTTTAGTCCATTGTCTTAGTCCTTATTCTTTTCATTTCTCACAAAGAGGACTATAAAAGGAGCTCTTGGACTGCTTTCCCTAGCATCCCTCTCTTCCCTATCATTCAATACTACCGAAGCTAACTCACTGAAGAATAAAGCTGGTTTCATTGCTCTTCTGCCCCAAAGTCTTTGAACAGTACCCCGCTGCTTGCAGCTCAAGGTCTAGACCCATTCTCCCACAAACTCCCTTCAGCCCCTTATACGTCTACCACGCAAAGTATTATACTACATACACCAAGAAAGAGCAAGCCATCGTAGGGCCACATGCTTCTGCTTGTACTCTTCTTTTTTTTTTTTTTAAGATTTTATTTATTTATTTGACAGAGAGAGAGATCACAAGTAGGCAGAGAGGCAGGCAGAGAGAGGGGAGGAAGCAGGCTCCCTGCGGAGCAGAGAGCCCGATGTGATGCGGGGCTCCATCCCAGGACCCTGAGATCATGACCTGAGCCGAACGCAGCGGCTTAATCCACTGAGCCACCCAGGTGCCCCTGCTTGTACTGTTCTTTAAGTGGAACCCTGCTCACACCCTGACAAACCCTTCCTTCAAAACCCAACAACTCCTGGATGGCGACTTCAGTTTCTTCAGCCTTGCTTGGGCCTTGCTTCTACACCACTTCTTATCTCTTTATCAACACGTATTATGCTGTTTAATAATCTATTTTCTCCTCTGCTAGCCTTGAGCTCTTCAAGGATAGGACTAGAATGCTTTTTGTCCAGAACACCTGTAATCATGTCTGACACAATAGAGAGGCTCAAATAAGCATATCAAAATACGCTTATTTTAAAAAGCGGTCTTATATATTTAAAGTTAAACCTTATTTTTAGAGGTGTTTCACAAGTAGCACTTAATATGATGCACAGATAGTTAATGACTCTTGGTGACTTTGTGCTTAAGCACCATGAACTTTATCAGAAGCCTAGCTGTTTTTAGCTTAGTTCTGGATCTCCATCTTGGCTTTGACAAGGCATTTCTGGACTGAGTGCCAACAGAGTGTGCATTACTCAGCAGGTTATTTAAACTGTTTTGGGAGTATACAAAATACAGAGCACTATTCAAAAGTCATGACATACAGTAGTCTGAGCACTAATAATTTTTAATTAGCCAAACATTAAAAATGTTTAACCAATACTTCTTTTTAAATGGGCCCAAGTTATTGCTATTTTCATTCACAATGATGAAACCACAATCATGGAACCGGTGATGTTGACTTGTCCAAAATAACAGAGTTCGTGACAATACCAGAACTAGAAACCAGCTCCTATAATTGCTCAGAAGGTATATTCCTCTGAGGCTAAATCAGCACATTATGAACAGTTCCAAATCCCTGTAGTGAAATGCAACTTGACTCAGAACATCCATCAGAAAAAAAAACTTGGGGGACACGTGGGTGGCTCAATGGTTTGGGAGCCCAACTCTTGAATTCAGCACAGGTCATGATCTCAGAGTCGTGAGACAGAGCCCTGGGACCTCAGCCCACTGTCTGCTCAGCAGGGAGTCTGCTTGAGATTCTCTCCCCTCTGCATACATGCTCCCTCTCTTTCTCTAAAATAAATAAAATACATCTTAAAAAAGAAAAAAAATTTTAATTCCCTATGTCCCCTCTTAAGAAAGCCCTTGTGAGAAAAGAAGAGAGGTGCCCTTCCCATGAACTTCAGATTACTACTAATGAAAGAGCATTTCTTGGCATTGAATCCTACTGGTGACCATCCTACACATCTCAAAATGTGTATACTTAATGAGTACGATAATTGTCAACTTCTAAATTACCCTGAAACTCATAAAATGAACTGTTTAGAACCAATATGATCACAGCCAGCTAAATGTTAATTCTACCAAAAGTCCCTGACATCTACCAAAATATATCAAAGAATTCAAAATCAGTCAATTATGGCAAAACTACCTTTAATAAAGAATGCAGTTCTGGCAAGACTGGCCCTGGCATACCTTAGGGGGGAAAAAGATACATTTGGAAATAAGAGGGAGGAAAATGATGGATTAAAGTAACCCATTCCTGATCTCAACTCCAGGAGGAATCATTTTGTCACAGAGAAAAACTAAATAAAGTCCCTCTATTTTTATACTGGGTGACTTCAGTGGAAAGAGAAATGAGAAGACATTTGGGGAAATCAGGAATTAAAATCTCAACAACATTAAAACTAACTTTCCACAACCAACAGTTTCCAAAAATAGGCCTGGCACGAAACTATGCTGGCCTTTGTACCAAGAGGGTCTAAAGTCACTGAAGTTGCTGCGTCTATAAGGCCTCTGAGTAGAGAATGAAACCTAGAAAGAGGACAGCTCAGAATGGAAGGAAATCTAGAGTACTCCCGACAGTGAATGACCTCGTATGGAAAAACTGAGACATCCACTCCCCCTCCCTTCTCACCCCAAATGAAAAGAGAAATTACAACTAAACTAGCCGGGCTGCTGCGGGGCAGTAAAGCGACCGCTAAGGGCGCTGTTGATAATGGCCAGCGCGGTAAGGATCCAAGTCTCCTACCCCTCCGCCGGGGCCCGATAGGAACTCAGACAGTGCCCACTCACAGCCAGCACTGGCGTCTGCAGCAGGTAGAAGCAAAGACAGAGCACACCAAGATTCCCTCTCCCCGAGGCCTAATTCCTGAGTAAGACCTCCAAGTCCTAGCGGATGATCCGCTGACCTCCAAATCCTAACTTTACGTTCTCGGGGTTTGGCTCTGGGAGCGGCCCGGAGCGCAACCTGGGGAAAAAGTACCGGAGGTGGGGGGAAGTAGAAGGGGCGAGAGCCGCGCGACCCGTCGGTAGGCAGTAGGGGCGAGATAACGGGCCGGTGACCCCGAATACCGGAGCGGCTGGGGGAAGGGTAGGGGCCCTAGGATTCCACAGCGCGTGGCACGCACACCCGTAGGCCCTTTCCCTGCCCAGACACGGGGCAAACACCCGTCAGCAAGACGTGAGGGGCAGTGCAGGCCTCCCGAGGGCCGCGGACAACGACTCCCAGCCCCAGGGAAAGTCACCTCAATAAGAGCGCAGCCATCTTGAGTTCCGGCCTGGACGGAAGTGACGTTCAGCGTCCCCGCCGCCTTAGGGCGGGGTCTCTATCACGTGACAACACGAGCTCTTTATAAAGGTTGGGGGCGCGCTTGTGCGCAGCTTTGTTCTCTCCGGTCTTTCCCGTTTCATTCAGTTGTCTTCCGGAAGGGCTTGCCAGGCTTCTGCAGAAATGGAGCTGACTCAGACTCTGCAGTACGCGTTTTACCTGCGAACATAATTCATTTTGTTGAACATCTGACTTGTCCTGATACTTCACCAGGGACTCCGCAGTCTAGTCTCGGCCCACCTGCTTCCCAGATAGGGCGGCAAGGCACCCACGGAAACGGGCTCCATCCCGTTCTAATGGGAAGCTTCGCCAGTGCAGAGGTACCCAGGTTGAGGAAGGAGCCTGAGAATGACGCAGACCACCATCCCCAGACGAGGGAGCCTCCTCTATCCACCTGGATTAGCTTCGTGGCCCACAGTTCCCGGGCTTGAGCTCCCGCCTGGGCTGGACACCCACGAGTCAAACACAACGCTCTCTTGTTCCTTGTTTCAAGGCTGTGTGGGTGACACCCACAGCTAGAGGAACCCGGGGTGGGGGAAAGCTCGCTTTGATTTTTAAACACACACGCACATGTGTGTGTGTGTGTGTGTGTGTGTGCGCGCGCGCGCGCGCAGTTTTGAGGAACCCAAGCACAGCGATCAATTGCAGAACACTTGTGACTTAAGGAAGAAAAAGGGAGTGAGAAAAGGAATAGAAAAGTGAATAAGTTCTTGAATCTCGTTTTGCGGAGGGTGGGAGTGAAGGAGCGACTCGCAACTCCTACTAAAACCTTGAGCTACATTAATATTCAGATCTCATTTATATTTAGCCCTCCTGCACTTCTTTCAGGATTTAAATAGCACAAATTCACTTATTTCTTCATCAAATGAAAATAATATTTTGCATTTCTATAATACTTGACAAAGAAAGCACTTTTATAGACTTTTGGGCTGGGAGAGACTTTAGAGGCTCTTAGGCCTTTATTTTTATCCAGTGCAGAAATCTCCTCTGCAACACTTAGGGCCACTGATCTTCAGGACTCTGCTCTAACGCATTCGGTAATGGTTACCTCAAAACCCAAGTTTCATTTAGTGAACAGCTTAATCATTAGAAAGTTGTTAAATTAAAGTACAGTTTTCTGGGGGTATGTGGCTGGCTCTGTCGGTGGAGCTTGCAACTCTCGGTCTTAGCATTGGGAGTTCAAGGCCCAGGTTGGGTGTAGAGACTATTTACAAATAAAATCTTCAAAAATAATAAAATAAAATAAAACGCTGTTTTCTGCTGTTGAACTTCCAGTCATTGATCCTATTTTGGCCTTCTGGCTCTTCACATTAACAAATCCAATGCATGCCTCTTTCACTTAGCTCTTTGAGTAATTTCACTTTATATTAACTTTTTGCCAGAGTATATGAAAGGACTTTAGGTGATTCAATGATACAAACATGTAATTGTCCTCAAGAAGCTTATAGCCTTATCAGGATCAATAAGTAAATAAATACAATAAAGAAAGTAGCAATCCCAGGAAAGAACTGTGGGTAAAAAGGGTGGGGGGAATCAAAGCAAAAAGTGATTGCTTGCGGGGCACCTGGGTGGCTCAGTGGGTTAAAGCCTCTGCCATCAGCTCAGGTCAGGATCCCAGGGTCCTGGGATTGAGCCCCGCATCAGCAGGGAGCCTGCTTCTTCCTCTCTCTCTGGCTGCCTCTCTGCCTACTTGTGATCTTTGTCTGTCAAATAAATAAATAAATCTTTTTTTAAAAAAGTGATTATTTGCAACTGGGGAGGTGGGGTTAGGAAGGTATAATTGACTACAACAGGCTGTGAACATTTACTGATGATTTTCCCTGTTGAGTTTATCAAGTCCTGTATTTAGAGTTCCACAATCCAAACCCAATCGTGATCACAGAACCCACCATCTCCTGTGTAAGGAGATGACAAGTAGGTACCAGGAGACGGTGGCTTTCTAGGTCAACCTGCAGTGATTCCACTTCAGAACAACAGAGGCCTCCCTCCTCAAATTAACTTGTAGGGCCCATAATTGATGGAAATTAGTCACATTGAAATGCAAACAAGACATTAAGTCAAGCCCCTTATGACCAGGGTTAATCTTAAAAATAAGCAGGAGGGGGGCCCCTGGGTGGCTCAGTGGGTTAAAGCCTCTGCCTTCTGCTCAGGTCATGGTCTCGGGATCCTGTGATCTAGCCCCACATCGGGCTCTCTGCTCCACAGGGAGCCTGCTTCCTTTTCTCTCTCTCTGCCTACTTGTGATCTCTGTCTGTCAAATAAATAAATAAAATCTGGGGCGCCTGGGTGGCTCAGTGGATTAGGCCGCTGCCTTCCGCTCGGGTCATGATCTCGGGGTCCTGGGATCGAGCCCCGCGTCGGGCTCTCTGCTCCGCGGGGAGCCTGCTTCCTTTCCTCTCTCTCTGCCTGCCTCTCTGCCTACTTGTGATCTCTCTCTCCATCAAAAAAATAAATAAAATCTTTAAAAAAAAATCTTAAAAAAAAAATAAGCAGGAGGAGGTCAGAGAAAGAAAGGGGAAGAAAGAAGGAAGAACATTTCAAACGGGAGGCAATCAGGCAATCAGGAGAGCTTTGATCTGAATGATTTTTTTTTTTTTGGCGGGATTTGTTTAAAACTCAGCTCTGACTATGTAGACACTCCCATCCCTAACCCCATACATCACTCCAAACCTTTGGGAAATTCTTATTGTTAAGAGTTAGTTGGACAGGTAGGTAGGCAGGGCCAGGGTCCCTGACAAGAAAATATGGGAGCCAGGACAACTAAGATAAAACAGAACTAACACCCTGTTTTTCAGATTAGACAGAACCACACTGACATTCTGCTTTGCTGCCTTTGCAGAAATGACTTCTGCAAAATATCCTAAACTAAGGCAATTAACCACAAAGCATTTGCCAATACCATGAGCAAGGGGCAATTAAGACATATGCCCCCCAGATGTCAGCAAAAAAAAGACCATCAGCACAGAGACATTAACCTAATAGGTAGAGAGATACGTGACCAAAGCCCTGATTGGCATGACTTAACAAGCCTGGATTGCTTAAGATCATTCCACAAAAGAGCTTATAAAAACCCCTAAGCTTAGAAACTCTGAGGGCAACCCTCTCAGCCCCCAGCCTGGGAGCTTTATGCTCTTGCTCAATAAATTTTGCTTTGCTGCCCACCACTCTTCATCTGGTCTACCTCTTCATTCTTTGAAGTGGTGTGACCAAGAACCATGGACGCTAGGGGGGCAAAAATCCTGTAACATTATGATGTACCAATTAAACCCACCCTCTTTTGTCGGCCACTTAATGCCCTTCACCAGTTCGTTTCAACTCTCCTGGACAGACTTGTTTCCTATGACCCCCTTCTCAAATTCCCCCAAATCAAGTCAAAGTGAAGGGTACAAGATCTGCCTTGAATGTGCCCAATACTTCACAAACCTACCCCCCCCACACACACATACAAACACATTTTCCTACCTCTTTTTTTTTTGCTTTTGCTCTTCTGCCGGGATACCATCACTACCCATTCCATATCTAATATTGCCTTCTATACACAACTCCCCCTTCCTCTGACCTTCACTTATTTTATTTCTTTGTTTGTTAAGTAGGCTCCACACCCAGCATGGAGCCCAATATGGGGCTTGAACTCACAACCCTGAGATCAAGACCTGAGCTGAGATCAAGAGATGCTTAACCAACTAGCCACCCAGACGCCCCGGTTTACTTTTGTTTTTAATCTCTGTTACATAACAATCTCCCTGACATTTGTGAAGAATTGGGCATATTCGAGCAGACCTGGTTGAGCCCATCTTGGAATTCTCAGCACTTTGTTCATCTCTCTGCTGTGGCAAGCATCATGGTTTATTATATTGGGTTATTGATGGGTTCGTCCTCCAATCCTCCCTTCTCTGCCCCCCCCAACTAGATTTTAAACTCCTTCATGGAGAAAATTAATTTTCATTCCTCTTTCTGTTACCCGCATACCCATACTTTACATACAGCTGGCACTCAATACGGTTTTGTTGCCGTGTTCTAAATTGACATGGACTTGAACTGCAGTGTGAGGCACTGAAAATTCTCTGACGAAGAGGGACAGCTCAGGGGACTCTTCACTGGATACTTTCCAATGGGGAAAAGCTTTATCAGGGAAGAATCACCCAGGATGCAGGGACATGGAAGAAAAAAAAAAAAGAACTCCCAGATGACCTGGTCATTTCAAGGAGCCTGTAATGCAACCCAGAGTCATCACAAAAAGAAACAAACAAACAAGGAATATCCCATTTTCAGGTTCTCTGGGGGAGCCATTCTCTGGTAAGGAAGCTACAGAAGAACCCCTTCTTGGAACCTTAGAATTCAGGTTCCCCTGCCCATGTGTCCCTCAGAGAAGTGTGTTTATGTCCCTTTTTCTGTCCCTCTCCCTCATAACCCCCCCCACCCCAGCATTCCAGCCCAGGGCAGGGGGAGGCCAGCAGACACAAAGCTCTCTGTGTATGGGGTGGTATGTGTCCCCCCACCCCTCCACCCTGAGGACACAATGCCCCTTCTGCTCCCTGTGCCCTGCCCCCCTCCCCAGCACCTCTCAAGTGCACATGCCACACTGCAATTGGTTACTGGCTCAGGACAGCCCCCTCATACTGGGGCTCCAGGGGATTTTAAGCGGATTCCAGGAACCCCCGCTCAGTTCCTTGTCCCCCACTCTCCCAACCCCGCAGACGCTCCGGGCCCTAGCCCCTGGCCCAGCTATGGCTCCTGGGGCTCCCTCGTCCAGCCCCAGTCCTATCCTGGCTGCGCTGCTCTTCTCCTCTTTGGGTAAGTGGAGCCGCCCCAGTCTGGGGGCCCTGGGGCTCAGGATGCCTCTCAGCAACCTTGTCACTGCCTTTGCTGCAGTCCCCACTGCAACCAAAGAGCGAGCAGGAGCAGGAAGGTGATATTATATTCAGAGGGAAAATATATATATATATGTATATAGTTTGGAGGGAGGCAATAAAGGTATTCTGTGAAGGGAGAAGATAAAAGACTGTAGAGAATTTCCCTGAGGTGGACCTGACTGGACCCAGGCTGGAAAGCAGTAACCTGGCCCCAGAGCCATGTTGAGGGCCTGGTGGGAAGCAGTGTCGTTGCGTGGTAGGGAACAGGGTTGGACACCCAGTTCTGGACCCTACGCATTCCCTAGTAGTGTTTGAGGGGCTTAACCTTAGTTTCCCTCAACAGAAAAGTCAGGGAATGTGATCTAAGGAAGGAGCCCAAGGTTTGTGGTCCCAACTCCTCCAGTCCTTTGTCTGTGGGTGCCTCAGTTTCTCCCCTTGGATCCGTTGTCCATTATGTGGGTGAGTGGAGTAGAAGGGAGAGTCTATGAGATTCTAAGATCTTGTCCATCTAAAGTGGTCTTCCTTCATGAGTTGACCAACCCCTTTCTTATCCCATGGCAGATGTTGGGTGAGCGAGAGGAGGTCCAAGTAGGGTTATTTGAGTGGATGTTTCCCTTCTCCAAACTTCCCCAAAGCCTAGTGCAATAGATGAGCAATAGACAAATTGGGGGTGAGAGAGAACTGCTCAGAATGGCCAAGGTTCTCTGCTGTCAGCTCTCGGAGTCCTAAACCCAGAACCCATACTCTCCTGGGTGTTGTAATGGACTACTCTGGGACATCCAGAGAAAATGTTAAAGATAGAGAGTTGAGAAGGTCATAGTGAGGGAAATGGTGAGAGGGAGTCTTGGAGAATAAGGAAGAGAGTTCTGTCCCAGAACATGTCCACCCGTAGAACCATTGAACAGAACTGAAGGGCAGTGGTTGATGTTAGAACAGGAGGAATAGAACTTAGAGCCAATGAATAATCTTTGTTGTTGCATTTGGGTTTCCCAAGAGAATGCTAAGAAGTGAGTCACTGATATTGCATGCTGAGGTGGGAGATTTGAGACTATGGAGCTGGAGTGGGGGGAGTTAATGGGTAGGGGGTGTCATAAGCCCCCAACATTGGTCAGACAATGAGTCTCTGTTTGTTTGGTTGCTTCCTCCTCCTCCTATAGAACAAAAGGGTCTACAGTTGCCCCCACCCAGAGCCAGCCCACACACATAATCTCCCTGGAATGGCCTTCCTTGTGTGGGTGAGTCTTGGGAGAGGCACTGGGCCAGAATGGCCAAGAGGAGAGTGAGGAGGGTCAAACCACAGGCGGCTCACACACAGTCATCTGAGCTCTAGACTCAGGGATCTTCCTTTGTATCCAGCTTCCCCTGAGAGGGTTACAAGATCCTTCCCTCCCTGGCCTCCCTGTCAATGGCAAGCTGTATGGCAACCAGGGATTCAGCAGTGAGGACAGTTGACCCAGGGAAAAACATTCTTCAGTTATTTTCATTTTTTTTTTCTGGCAAGAAATTTGAGTTTGTGGTGCTATGGAATACTATACAGCTGTTAAAAATAAGATTGATCCGTATAATTCAACATGGGAACTCTGATAGATAGATAGATAGATAGATAGATAGATAGATACTATATATATATATATTCTTAAGTGAAAAAAACCAAGTAGAATATGATGCAATGCATGTGAAAAGAAAAGAAAGCTCCGTAAACCAGAACTATTTCACATAAGCGCATGTACTTCTTGAGTCTGTTGAGTTCATATTGCCTTTGATACATAGAATAAGGTTCCACACTCAACTGATCAACAGAGGTCATACATGAGAGAGGACCACAGGAAAGGAACTGGTTGGGTGTGTGTGTTAAGAGGAACTCTAGCTATATCTCTGCAGTTTGAATAGTTTATAGAAAGAATGCAAAAGGTATTACTGCATAACTTCAGATACATTTCATTTTTATTTTTTTAACTTACAATAAATTTTTAAAACCTTAAAGCCTGCAACTAAGGGGTAACTTAAGAGTTAAATACTGACCCAAAGAGAAAGTGAGACATGGAGACAGAATCCAACTTCTGGAAGTCCTCAAAAGAGTCCTCTTACTGTTGATTTCATTTTTTTTTTAACGAACATGCTAAAGAGCTTGAACCAACACAGTGTTTCCACCCAACTCTTCAGTCAGCCCGGAGAAATTTGGGCTTGAGAGTAGATCACAGCTGCCCCAGCTTTGCTATGGCCTCTGACTCAGCCCTTGACTTCCTACTGGTCTCCCTTCCTCTCTATGCCTCGTGGGGCACACCTGTGCATCTGATTCGCCTCTCTGCTTGCAGTGCTCCCCCCGGCCCAGGCCATTGTGGTTTACACGGACAGGGAGGTCCACGGTGCAGTGGGCTCCCGGGTGACACTGTACTGCTCCTTCTGGTCCAGCGAGTGGGTCTCAGATGACATCTCCTTTACGTGGCGCTACCAGCCTGAAGGGGGGCGTGATGCCATCTCGGTGAGTGCCTGGGGGAGTCTGGGTTTGGATAACGAAAGGGTGACTTCAAAGAACAGTAGAAAAGAGTACCTGGGCAAAGGAGGGGGAATCCTTGATGAGCTATAACCCTAACTTTGGCAAGGCAAGCAGCGATCTGACTAGAGCCTATCTACACTGTCGCCCCTACCCCAGCTACCCTCTCCAGCCGGGGATCCCTTACCCTAAGGCTAGACTCACATACTCGCCCTCATTCTCCATAGATCTTCCACTATGCAAAAGGACAACCCTACATCGACGAGGTGGGGACCTTCAAAGAGCGCATCCAGTGGGTAGGGGACCCTCGCTGGAAGGATGGCTCTATCGTCATACACAACCTGGACTACAGTGACAACGGCACCTTTACTTGCGACGTCAAAAACCCACCGGACATAGTGGGCAAGACTTCTCAGGTCACACTCTATGTCTTTGAAAAAGGTGTGAGGGGATCTGGGAATGCGCGGTGGGGTGGGTATGGGGGAAGACCTGCGGGCTGCGGGAAGAGGCCAAATGCCTGGCCACCGCCCTTCAGGCCCTGGGAGGGTGGGCCGATGGCAGCCTTGGCTGAGAGCTTGCACGTGGCGCCAGCAGGGGACAGGTGTGGGGCTAAGACCCAAAGAGGCATGATCCTGCTCACTCCGTTCCTTCTTTTCCCTCCCCTCCTAGTGCCAACCAGGTATGGGGTAGTACTGGGAGCCGTGATCGGGGGTGTCATAGGGGTGGTGCTGCTGCTGTTGCTGCTTTTCTACCTGATCCGGTATTGCTGGCTGCGTAGACAGGCGGCCCTGCAGAGGAGGCTCAGGTAAGGGCAGCCTGCCAACCCTCCCTCTAACCGCACTGTGGCCCATCTGTGAGGGTGTGGTGTGGGGGGCTGGGAGCCAAGGCGAAGAGGAAGGTGGAGCTCTCTGGAGGGGGCTCCGGCCTGGAGGGGGCCAACCGACGCAACCCCTTTGCCTGCAGCGCCATGGAGAAGGGGAAATTGCATAAGGCCGCGAAGGACTCCAAGCGCGGCCGGCAGGTGAGTGGGACCTGGGGCGGAGCGGAGCTGGGGCACGGGGGCGAAGGGGCGGGGCAGCCGGGAGGGGCGGGGTGGGGAGTCACGACCCCTCGGACCTTGCCACTGACCCACTGACGCGCGGCCCTCCCTGCAGACGCCGGTGCTGTACGCCATGCTTGACCACAGCAGAAGCACCAAAGCGGCCAGTGAAAAGAAAGCCAAGGGGCTGGGGGAGTCTCGCAAGGATAAGAAATAGCGGTTAGCGGGCCGGGCGGGGGGTCGGGGGGCAGGGGCGGAGCCCACCAAAGGCCCTCAGGTGGTGGTCATTGAGATGGAGCTACGGAAGGATGAGCAGAGCTCGGAACTCCGACCTGCGGTCAAGTCCCCCAGCAGAACCAGCCTCAAGAACGCCCTCAAGAACATGATGGGCCTGAACTCGGACAAGTGACCACCCCCCCCTCCGGGCCCTGCCAGAGCAGGGGGACCTAGGCTCCTCTTAGCCCCCGTCTAGGTGCTTTCCTCCTTTGCTCCCCAGCCCCGCCCTGCCCTTAGCGTGCTTTGAGATGTAAGTTTCATTCCAAAGTTCATTCCCCCACGCACCTCCTACTTTCCCCCACCTTCCTTCCCTGGCTTGCTGGGAGCCCAGGGCCTGACCCTACTCTTCACCGGCCCCAAGGACTGTGTGTTTGGTGCCTGTCTCTCTGGCACCGAGAAGAAAGGGACCTTGACACCCCGTGCCTCAAACCCCAGGCCACCTGGCCTTTCCATCCCTTGCAATGCCCAGCGTGTCCCTCGCGCTTTTCTCTCGGACCCTCCCTCCCCTCCATCAGGTGGCCCAGCTCCATACTGTGCTCCCCCCAGCTAACACCCGGATCACCCAGACCAGACTCTCCTTCAGGGTTTATTTAGGTTCTTAGTTATTTTTTATTTTTTAATCCATTCTTTTTTGTTTGTTTGCCTGTGCCCTCCCCCGTGACTGAGTACCAATGACGTCATGTGGTTTTTGGAATTCCCCACTCCCCCCATTAAATCCTTGATGGAGAGCCTGCCCGAGCAGAGGGGCCCCTGACGCTCAGTCCTGAACTACAGGGTTGGTGCCCCTGACCGCTTTGGAGCACTGTTCCGGACTCAAGGTCGTGGGGAAGGAGAGACAGAGAGAGGCAAAGAATCCTCATAGGCCAAGGGATTGAGGAGGGGCCAAATAAGCCTTAGGAATGGCTTTTGAACAACCAAAGAGAAAGGAGAAACAAATGGGAAATGGTGGGGGGAGGGGAGAGCCTGCACTCCCAGCCATAGGGGATTGCTGGGATTTTTCTACATTCTGTATATTTCTTCTCAAACCCCCAGTGTCCTTAAATGTTTAATAAACACTGACATTTCCAGAAGTTCTGCCTCTGTCTCCAGTTTCCTCATTCTCCTGGGAATATCCCTGTCCCTCATCCCATCCCCAACCTCCTACCTTCTCCCATTCCTTCCCTCTTCCACTCCTCTTCCTCATCTACTGGTTTCAGTTAGAATTTGGCTTGATGGTGTGGACTTCCACAGGAGTGGAAAGAACTCGGAAATCAGCTGAGAAGACACATTCAACAAATTTGTGCTAAATTGTGTGTCAGGCTCTGCATTTACACGGCTAAAACACAGGCTCCCTCTTTCCCAGGATCTGAATTTTTTTTAAAGATTTTATTTATTTGACAGAGAGTGAGAGAGGGAACACAAGCACGGGGAGTGGGAGAGGGAGAAGCAGGCTTCCCGCAGAGCAAGGAGCCTGATGTGGGGCTCTATCCCAGGACTCTGGGATCATGACCTGAGCACTTGATCCCAGGACACTGCTTAACAACCAACTGAGCCACCAAGGCCTCTGGGATCTGAATTTTGAAAATAGGTCAGCCACTCACTAGCTGTGTGACCATGGCTAGTTATTTGACTTGGGTAAGGCTGTTTCTGCATTTGTAAACTCAGATAACTGCCCTTCTTAATTCCAGAATTTTATGAGAACTCTACGAGATCCTGCATACGGAAAACTTTGTTAACTATAAATTGATGTGTGATGAAGATATTAGGGATCAGTCCTTTAGAATGTTTCTACATCCTGCCTAAAGGATCACATTTTACAAACTAGCATAAATTCCAGCCCTACAACACGTACACATACAACTTTACTTGGTCACTATCTGAGCTATGCTATTAATACCTCTATCTGGTTTGTTGGTATGCTATTTTAGGCACACTATTAATATCCTGGAATACTTAGATGATTGCGGAAAGACATATATACATATCATTTTCCCTGGGGGGCTAGAGGGCAGGTCACTGATGGAAAAAAACAAACAAACAAACTCCTACAAGTCATCTCTTCACCTTAAGAGGTTAAAGATAAGATTTTATTTTTTAAGAGATTTTATTTATTTACCTGAGAGAGAGAGAGAGATCACAAGTAGGGGGGAGGGGTGGAGGGAGAAGCAGACCCCCGCCAAACAGGGAGCCAAATGCAGGACCGATCCCAAAAAGGACCTCTGCTGAAGGCAGGCACTTAACCAACTGAACCACCAAGCACCCTAAAGATAAGATTTTAAACACCAGCTTTGCCAAAGACCAGAGTGCTTTCATTTACGTCAAGGGGCGTCTTCCACTTTTTTAAAAAGAAATATTAACCCAAATTCTTTTTAATATAAAGACTAATAGATTCCACTGCATAAATGCGAATCAAAACTACAATGAAAGGGGCACCTGGGTGACTCAGTCATTAAGCATCTACCTTCGGCTCAGGTCATGATCCCAGGGTCCTGGGATCAAGCCCCACATCGGGCTCCCTGCTCAGTGAGAAGCCTGCTCTCCCTCTTCCACTCCCCCTGCTTGTGTTCCCTCTCTTACTATGTCCCTCTCTCTCAAATAAATAAAATCTTAAAAAAAAAAAAAGCAACAACCTACAATGAGATATGGCTTCACACCCATTAGGATGACTACTATCAAACAAAACAAAACAAAACAAAATAATCAGTGTTGTAGAGGATGTGGAGAAATTAGAGCCCTGTACTCTGTAGGTGGGAATGTAAAATGGTGCAACCCCCGTGGAAAGCAATATGGCGGGTTCCTCAAAAAATTAAATACAGAATTACCATATCATTCAGCAGTTCTACTTTTGGACATATACCCAAAAGAACGGAAAGCCAGACCTTAAAGAGATATTTGTACACCCCTGTTCACAGCAGTATTATGCACAATAGTTAAGAGGTAGAAGCAACCCAAATGGTCATCGATGGTTGATTGGCTCTACATGCAATTGACTGTTATTCAGAAAGGAAGGAAATTCTGACTTACACTACAACATGAATGAACTTGAGGACACTATGCTATGTAAAGTAAGCCCGTTCCAAAGACAAATACTATATAATTCCACTTATATGATGTACTTGGAGTAGTCACATCATAGAGACAGAAAGTAGAATGGTGGTTTCCAGGGGCTGGGGGGAGATGCTTAACTGACTGAGCCACCCAAGGGCCTCCTCCCCCGCCAGCCCGCCTTTTGTAAAGATTTTCTTTATTTGAGAGAGACAGAGAGCACAGATTACTTAAAAATAAAATCTTAAAAAAGAAGAGATTGAAACAACCTGGAAGATAAGAATCTTTTGCTTGTCTCACATGATGTGTATTTTTTTAATTTTAAATTAAAACTGCATTTGATTGTCCCAAGGCAAGGATCATCTTAAGCTAATATTTCCCCCCCTTCCAGGTGAGGCCTGCGTTCTTACTACTCATTTCCTTACCTGCCTGACCCCTCTTAATGTATGAATTTGCTACTCTGTCTTGAAATGTCCAAGAATTGGACAAATATTAGTGGGTGGGAGTGAGGTTGGGTTAAGGAGGCTATAGTCAAACTACACACTCTCAGAGCCCTTCACAGCCCCTCAAATAGACGACCAGTCATGGAGCTCAACTCTGGCCACACTAGCCACCCCTCAGACTCAACCACAGTCCCACTGGATGCTCTGTTACCTGAAGACTGAATCGTGACGCTAACGTATGAGGTTAACAATTTCTATGATCACGTAAAAATGAGAAGAAAGAGATAAAGGAAATGCTTGACTTAGACAAAGAAGCAAATATCCAAGGGGCGCCTGGGTGGCTCAGTGGGTTAAGCCGCTGCCTTCGGCTCAGGTCATGATCTCGGGGTCCTGGGATCGAGTCCCGCATCGGGCTCTCTGCTCAGCGGGGAGCCTGCTTCCCTCTCTCCCTCTCTGCCTGCCTCTATATCTACTTGTGATCTCTCTCTGTCAAATAAATAAATAAAATCTTAAAAAAAAAAAAAGAAGCAAATATCCAAACCCAGCAAATAGAAAACATGTCAGTTCACTACAGTCCTTGTTTCTGGGATTGGTCAAGAAGCCATATTGGGTAGGTAGGACCGGCTTCCACTTCTCATTCCATATTTCCCTGCCTTCAATAACAGCTTCCTTCCTTAGAAAGTGCATTGGGGTCATCTAGAAGATTTTACCCTTTTTTTTTTTCCTTAGAGAGAGAGAGAGAGCATATGGGAAGTGGGGACAGAGGGAGAGAGAGAATCTTAAGCAGGTGTGAGCCCAGTGCAGAGCCTGACATGGGGCTTGATCTTATGACCCTGAATATCAAGACCTGACCCAAAATCAAGAGTTGGAGGCTTAACCACCAAGTACACCTTTAAAAAAATAATTAAATTAATTGTTTTAGAGCAGGAGAGAGAGGTAGGGGAGGGGCAAAGGAAGAGGGAGAGAGGATCTTCAGCAAACTCTATACCCAGAGAGAGTTTGATGCAGGGCTTGATCTCACAACACTGAGATCATGACCTGAGCTGAAATCAAGAGTTGGATGCTTAACCAAATGAGCCATTAAGGTGCCCTTGGGATCACCCAGAAAAAAATTTTTTAACATTTTATTTATTTATTTGACAGAGGGAGAGAGATCACAAGTAGGCAGAACAGCAGGCAGAGAGAGGAGGAGAAGCAGGCTCCCTGATGAGCAGAGAGCCTGATGCGGGGCTCGATCCCAGGACCCTGAGATCATGACCTGAGCTGAAGGCAGAGGCTTAACCCACTGAGCCATGCAGGCGCCCCTCACCTAGAAAATTTTAAATCAGATCTCTCTTTCTAGTCCTGAAGCCCTCATAATACTCACCATGTAATTTAGTGTATTTTTTCTTAGAAAAATGGAATTAACAAAATGCCTATTAAGAAATTATACCAGGGGGTGCCTGGGTGGCTCAGTTGGTTAAGTGACTGCCTTCAGCTCAGGTCATGATGCCAGCATCCTGGGATGGAGCCCCGCAGGGGGCTCCTGCTCAGCAGCAGAAAGCCTGCTTCTCCCTCTCCCACTCCTCTGCTTGTGTTCCCTCGCTCACTGTGTCTTTATCTCTGTCAAATAAATAAATACAATCTTTAAAAAAGAAAAGAAAAGAAGAGAAAAGAAAAGAAACTATACCAGAGTCTCCTGGGTGGCTCAGTCAGTCAAGCATAGGATTCTTTTTTTTTTTTAAAGATTTTATTTATTTATTTGACAGAGAGAGATCACAAGTAGGCAGAGAGGCAGGCAGAGAGAGAGAGAGGAAAGCAGGCTCCCTGCTGAGCAGAGAGCCCGATGTGGGACTCGATCCCAGGACCCCGAGATCATGACCTGAGCCGAAGGCAGCGGCTTAACCCACTGAGCCACCCAGGCACCCTCAAGCATAGGATTCTTGACCTCAGCTCAGGTCTTGCTCTCAGGTCTTTGAGTTCAAGCCCCATGCTGGGCTCCACGCTGGGCAAGGAGCCTACTTAAAAATAAAAAAATTATGCCAATATAAGATGAAAAAGTATGAGGGTCTAATGTGCAACATGGTGATAGTAGCTACTAACATACTTGAATGTTGCTAGGGGAATAGATGTTAAATATTCTCATCATAAGAAAGAAATGGTCACTATGTAATGAAGCAAGAATGTAGCCAATAGTATGGTCCTCATCACTTTGCAATGTATCAGATCAATGGCTTATATACTCTTAAACTTATACAATGTTGTGGGTCAACTATATCTGCCAAAAAGCTGGAAAAAAATAAGTTATATAAAAATCTATGTTCCATATTCCTTCCCAGAAGACAGTTTTCACGTATCAAATTAAATGGAACATGCAATGCTTACAAAGCCCTTGTGAGAAATTACAGTTAAGAGCAGTGTCTTGGGGGTGCCTGGGTGGCTCAGTGTGTTAAAGCCTCTGCCTTTGGCTCAGGTCATCATCTCAGGGTCCTGGAATCGAGCCCCACATCGGGCTCTCTGCTCCCCAGGGAGCCTGCTTCCTCCTCTCTGCCTGCCTCTCTGCCTAGTTGTGATTTCTCTCTGTCAAATGAATAAAATATTAAAAAAAAAAAAAGCAGTGTCTTGTCCATTGAGCCAGGCTCCGTCGAGATAATAGTTTTACTGGCTTTTCTCACTCCTGGTTAGTCATGCCCAGGAAATAAAAGGGATCAGAACACTTCCTTAGGAAGCAGTTGCCCAGTGTGGATGAAGCCAAATGGGTGTGTTTCCCTCACAAGAGTAGGACATCTGGGACTAAGCAAATGTGTCTGTACACACACACACACACACACACACAGCAATCTCATAAGCAGAGGGTTGATTCTAGCATGTGGATGTTGCTTAATACTGCTTTAAGGTAGAACAACGACTCAACAGAATCTGGCTCACTTAAATCTCTTTGCTTATTCTAAAAGAACCACAGGTTAGGAATGGTCTGGAGAAGGAACTCACCCCTGTTTTTGGCAAGACCTAAAACCGGCATCAAACCAGACCTGGTTTTAATTCCTGCTGTAGCTCTCTGCAACCTAGGACAAACCATCTGACCTCAAACCCTTGAGTTTTGTTAAGTTAACTGCTATCCTATGGTGCCTTTCAAAGAAGACATTGAGAGTATATGTAAGTATACGTAAGCCGTGTCACTAGGCTAGCTCCTCACCATTCTCTAGCTCCGCCACTTTTCCTTTCTTTTCAGTTGAAGGAAATGGAGGAACCTTCTCCCAGAAGACCGTTCTCAGGGAGGAGGCTCTAACTCACCGTCCACTGGTCCGGACCTCAGTCTATCACCACCGGCTTCACAATTCAACACCATCACAACACAGACATGAACGTTTTGTCTTGCAAAGACTTTCCTTTCTAGACAGTAAGTGTGGCTCCCAGGTGAGCCCCCCACCCCCGCTATTTATCTTGTGGTCCCTCTCCAAGTGCTCTGCCCATGGTAAAGACTTACAGCTGAGCTAGAAGCTTTGGGGATCTCTTTTAGAGAGAAAAGTTGTGGAAGCAGAAGAAAGACAGTGTCCTGACTCTTCAGGCTAGTGCTGGGCCTGGCTTTCCAAAGGCTTAGGGCAATAGTTCCCAACCTCCTCAGTCCAATGCCCCTTTTTTTCTCCTGAACAATATTCATATGCAATACAAACTCGATACCTACTTTCAAAAAGTAAATTGAATACTCTAACTGTATTATAAAGGTGAAATAAAAAATTAATTTATAACAAAATGGAAAGTATTATAACCAACTGAACCACCTAGGCACCCCAAAAATGGAAAGCATTTTAATATGTCATGTCAGGCATGACTACACATAATATAGTAGTCGGAACCTTGAACCCAACACAGAATCCTTGTGAGCACGACAGCAAAAGATGCACAAGTATCAGCCGTTCAAATACCACAGGCAGCAGTGTCCTGGGTGACACGGGTTTCTGAAATGGTAAGCAATTCTCGGTGAAAGTTCTGAACAAAGCAAATGATAAGTTCCTTCAGTCTACACGTTAGTTGCATTTCTAGGAAATGCAGTGTTTAAAATGGCTCAAAAAATACTTTGTGTTCATATGTAAAATGAACCTGAGTCCGAGGATCCCTCAGATAAGGGGTCGCTCACCTACGCTGCTATCCGGTGGGACTTTTAAAAGACACGTGAGATGTGGGGCATTTTGCTCAGTACTGTCCTGGTCACTGCAGAATGCCTAGCATCTTTGGCCCCAAGACACAAGATAATACCAGGAGACCCTCCTCCATGCCCACCCCAACCCCCCATATATGAAGATAACAAAAAATGACCCTCACGGATTTCCAAAACATCCCCTAGAGGGCAGTGCGTCCCCCTGCTGCGAAGTGGCTGAGGGGACCACATGGGACCTGGAACCCTTCCGTGAGTTAAGGAAGAGTTGGGTTTCCTTTCACCATGCCCTCATCTCCTCACCCTCAGACTTCGTGTGAGCCTATTGACCCTCTCTCCTTCCTAGGCCCATATACCAGCCCTACCTCCCAAGTTCTGAGACCCATTTCACTCTCCGTTTCAGGTCATCCAGCACCAGGGAAGGCAGCTGGATAAGATCGATGGGACCGATGGAATTCTAGATTGGAGGCTGGCAGAGCAGTCAGGTAAAGCCAAATCTGGCCCTTCCCTGGAAGGAGGGGGGGTCAGGGCGGATCCAGATCTTACCTATGTGGGCCACAAGAGACCAAGTAGACATGCCTGAGCTCAGCTAAGGGAAACCCTATCCTCAAACTTGGCTGGACAACATCCATGCCTTCCAGGCTGTCTGCCTCCACTCATCCAGTCCCTCACCAAGATGGTACAAGGAGCAGAGTCTAGAGCCAGACTGCCGCTCCTGTCCTTGCTCCACCATTCACTTTAGTTTGAAAGGTTAGTTGATCTCTCTGTGCCTCAGTTTCTTCATGTGTAAAATGGGGATAATAGTATCTATGTCATAGGGGTCTAAGAATTACATGAGTTGATATATGTAAAGTGCCTGGCACGTAGTAATTTACAAGTCTTAGATACTATCATGGTCATCATCATTCGTGCCCTTCAGGGAGCATTAGGCCAAGGAGTACCCCAAACTGGGGGATGAGCATTCCTCAGGACCCCAACTACGAAGAAACTGAAGCTGACGGAGTTACGCGTGAGTAAGGACGCTCGCAGCTAATCTAGCAGAGATGGCTCCCTTGTCTCGTTCTTTGAAGGTCTAGGTGGCTGGGGAGTAAGAAAGGCCAGTTACCACCATCATCATCACCATCGACATCATCATCACACTAAGGGGAAAACAGAATGCTGGACGGAAGAGGGAGGGCTGTCGGTAACAAGACTGGGTGCAGGAGGGACGGGTCCAGGAGGGAATAAGGAAGCGTTTCCTGCACCCTTGAGAAAGGGCTTACTTTCTGACCATCTGTGGACCGTGAGTCTCTGTCTTTGTAGATCTCGAGTCCGAGCGGCTACCCAAATGACCAGAAAAGAAACAAATTTCCCGACCTCTAAACCCTCAGTCTTCAGGGGCAGCAGAATTGCTGCATTTGGAGAGAAGATGGTGAAGAGCAGGAGAGAAGAGCTCACCGGAGAGTGAGTCCTGTAAAGACTGGGTCTCGGGGCGCCTGGGTGGCTCAGTGGATTAAGCCGCTGCCTTCGGCTCAGGTCATGATCTCAGGGTCCTGGGATCGAGCCCTGCATCGGGCTCTCTGCTCCACGGGGAGCCTGCTTCCTCCTCTCTCTGCCTGCCTCTCTGCCTACTTGTGATCTCTCTCTCTCTGTCAAATAAATAAAAAAAAAAAAAAAAAAGACTGGGTCTCAGGGACCAAGTACAGCAGGAACAAAGCCACTCCCAAGAATAGCCACACACACACACACACACACACACACTCTACAAACAGCCCCAGAAATAAAGGAAACACAGTAAGGGCAAGAGGGGCAGAGAGAGGCAGAATTGGGCAGGAAGGGCAGCTCTCCAAAAGGACATCAGGGCAGGAGTCAAGTGTAAGAGAAAGAGATGGACATGGGAAAGCTGCCTCTATACTGGGACCAGATCAAGGAGAGGTCAAGAGTCCTTCCCAGCAAGGACTCCAAGTCCCTGAAAGTAGGCTGTCCCAGGAAGCAGGATCTTTGTTCCCTTTGGCTGCCTGAATTTCTCCCAAAACCTTCACCTTCAAGTCTGGGCTCTGGGGACATATTCCAAAGTCCCGCCCCTGCTCAGATCTCCAGACCTCTATCACTTTCGACAGGGTCATCCTCCCAGCTCCACCACCCTCCCAACACAGATGGAATAGCACTGAAAGGCATGTCAGTGATAGACATGTGAACACTGAATTTGCTTTTTTCCCCCTTGACTGCCTCCCTCTTCTGCTAAGCCATGTAGTAAAGAGCACTCACCAGTGCCCCACAGACTTGCAGTTTTTGCTCCGCAAATCAAAGTACCCAAGAACAATTCCTTACTGACCGATACTCCAGGATTGTGTCTCCAGCGGCAGGAACCACAAGGACAGGGAAGAGAAACAGGGCCCTAGGCCCTATGCAAGAGCTCCCAGCCCAAGCCTGGGATGCCAAGGAGGAGCTACAGGAGGAGAAGAGGGTCAATTCGCGGGCCGTGCAGCCAGAATAAGCAGACTGGCCCAGAGGAACTAGCTTCGAGAACCTTTACTGAGAACTATCACTGGCTCCGTGAAAGATGACCAGATCTTTCTGGTTAGAACCGTCTTTGCCAAAGCTACAGACTGCATTTTTGCTACAATGCCCTTTCTTTTCAAAGACATCTTGAGGGCAAGTGTAATGCTTCCAAAGCACAAAATGGCGAAGACTGAAAAGCCACACTGAAATTCAGCACCATGCTCCAGATCAGTGTGGCAAAAAAACCAAAAGGCCGATAACCCCCCATGCTGCGGAGCCAACAGGAGCGGGCTGATGGTGAACCCTGCTGTTGCCTTAGCACCCCAGCTCTCAGAAGCCCAGATCACTGGGAACAGGGAGGACCTGTCTTTCCTCAGCGTCCACAGGGCCAGACCCAGGTGAGGCACAGCCAAGACCCATCTCATGTCCATGGAATATCCCGTAGCCACAGGCTTGCTAGGCAAGGGTCAACTTCTGGGTATAAGTTGCCTTCCAGGGCTGTTGTCCCTTGCTTCCTACGCCCGGCCGCTCTGTGGGTTCAGCGTCTGCATTCTTTTTTTTTTTTTTGGACTTTAAGATTTTGTTTATTCATTAATTTATTCATTTGAGAGCAAGGGAGAGAGGGGGGCCAAGGGAGAGGGAGAGAGAGAATCTCAAGCAGACTCCCCGCTGAGCACAGAGCCCCGAGATCAGAACCTGAGCCAAAACCAAGAGTTGGACGCTCAACAGACGGAGCCACACGGGGGCCCCTTGGGTCCTGTATTCTTGAATCAGGAAAGGAAGGGCGAATGCTAAGGAGTGAAGAGAGTGTGAGAATGAGCTTTTCTTGCTTGATCTTCCAGGATTCAGCTTCTGGTCACAATGTATAGAGACCAGTTCTCAGCAATGCGAGCTCCCTGGAATGCCATCATTTTATTTAATTCACGGTTTAAAATCGTCAGCATGACCGTGGTGTTCTCTACTGACCCAGAGTCTTCTCCTTCCCGTAAGTTAGAGAAACTGTGGGCGGGAGAGGGAGTGTGGGAGGAAAACAAAGCAAGAGGGACAGCGAGTGCGGGTCATTTGGGGATAGGGAGCAAGGAAGGTTGGGTTTGTTTTCCATGGGATAGATCCCAAGAGTGCTTTGAGCCAGAAGGCAAGTGGGAAGGTGAGCGGGAAGGCGCGAGCAGCCTCACAGGTGTGCACGGGGGTGGTGATGGCAGCAGACAGAGACCATGTGGGCGGTGAATCAAGGTGAGCTCAAGGTCGGGGGAGGGGGGGAGGGAGGAAGGGATGGGTTTCGGTCTACAGCTTGCTAGGGCAGTGTTGGTTCCTGTGATGTGGTGTGGTCCACGCGGTCAGTCCCCCACCCTCCCTGAGGCCACATTCGCCTTCGTCCCAAAAAAAAACAGAGGTAGAGGCTAGCTGACCCCACTGGGGTTTGGTTTTGTTGTTTTTAATCATGATTAAACATGCGCGAATCACAGAGCAGCTATTCCACTCTGCTCTGACTGCACAGTGGGGGAGGTGGCAACTACGGGGTCCCTGGGTTGGCGTGGCCTCTAGGGATGGCTGGATTTGGGAGGTTAGAGGTAGGCAGGGTAGCAGAAATCCTTCATCCAGTCCACGTCTACCAGCGGCAGCGGTGTCTCCCTTACCTTTCTCGCATCCCCAAATCTATTCTAGGCCCACCTCCCTGCCCGTGCCCCTCTGAAACCTCTTCGCCCTCTGCCCCGATGGTCCTGGACTGGACGGTGAAGGAAATTCCTCTGGCCTCCACCCATCCCACGCTCCCTTCTCAGAACTCGCCTACTCAGCATGCACTAATGTGGAAGGTGCTTGATCTGGGTCTCCCTTGAGCAGAGGGCGGGTCCAGTCCCCCCTGTGCCTTAGCTCCCAGGAGGGAAGGTGGGTGTGTTGGTGCAGAAGGACGCGAAGAGCAGAAACACGTTACCTGAAGTGTGACTGTTGCAATTGGCGGAACAATGCTTAGGCCCACCCTCGGGCGCCCTACTCTGAAGGTTCTCCCCTCCCCCCAGCACTGTCCGGGGTCCCTCTCTCAGCCTTCAAGCCTCTTGCTCTTCAGCCTCACAGGCCAGGCACGGGTACTGGTCAAGGAGGCTTATCCCAAGGACAAACTGGCCCACCCTTAAGCAAGTGGCTGCCAGTTGAATTCATCTTCCCCCACGTTCCTTGAGCCTCTACTGTTGTGACGGCAGGAGGGGGCACCAGAGAAAATAATATATAAGGGTTGAACTTGCCTCAACAAGAGGCTAGAGGGACAAAGTGACAAAGACAGAGGAGTCAGGCTGCGGTGAAGGGAGAGAAGGGAGAGAGTGAAGGGCAAGGCTGGTGGTTCAGGAGCTGGGATCCTTTTTCCTTTTCTGGAATCTCCGGAACTTGCCCTGAATGGCAAGGGCGGCCTTCTCTGTTTCCGGCGCAGTCAGGTCAATGTCAATCTCCTCTTCCTCCTCAGCCTTCTTGGCATTGCCAGCTTTCCCTGCAGAGAGTGGAGAGAGTCACTGATGAGTAAACCTGCATTGCCCCTGCCCCTTTCTCCAGGCCTCAAATACAGTGGTTAGGGTCCATTTCCTGCGGGCTCTGGGAGGTTCTCCAACCTTTGCTAGGACCAGACATGTCTGATTACTCTCCTGGAAGACTGAGTCGGGTTTCTAGGCTGAGAAGTAGCTCAACTTACTCAGGAGCTTTGCCACTCTTAGACCAAGAGGACAAATGTCATCTATCATCACTTATTCCTCAGTCTTACAACTCAAAGTCCCAGAGCATACTGACTTTACCCAGATTTCCCCCAATTTCTGCTTGAGACAGTGGCTGGATAATCTCATGAGCTTCCTCCTATCACGGTGCCTGTTTCCAAGCGTTGCAGAGCCAGAATCAAGGAGTAAATACCTAGATTTCCTTTTTAGGAAAAAGTGGAAGAAAGCCTACAGGTATAGTGGTTCTTGCCTAGTGCTTTGTTTCACTTGTCCACATTCTTATTCCAACTACATCCGACTCTAGGAGCTTCCAGACTTATGGCCCTACCTGTCCTCACAACCCTGTATTCATGCGCTCTACGGACCACCAGACCCGACACCACTCACCTTTTTCCTCTGGGCCAGGTGCCTGGTTGGTTGCTGGGGATGTTTTGGTATTCAGCTGGAAAAGAAAAATCAGAGTATTAGATGTTTGTAGAAGTATTAAGGTGTCATCCCCATAGACTCGTCATCAACACTTTCAAGTCCTCCTTTTACCAGGTGCACTCCTAAGTCTTCTGAAGATCAGAGAGAGGGAGAAAAGTCCTCAAAACTCATTCAACAAGGGGCGCCTGGGTGGCTCAGTCGTTAGGCGTCTGCTCAGGTCATGATCCCAGGGTCCTGGGATGGAGCCCTACATCAAGCTCCCTGCTCAGTGGGGAGCCTGCTTCTCCCTCCCCCACTCCCTCTGTTCATGTTCCCTCTCTCGCTGTGTCCGTCTCTTTTTAGATAAATAAAGTCTTAAAAAAAACCCTCATTCAACAAGCATTTATTCGTACTAGGAACATTGCAGAGGACAAAACAGAAAAAACCCTGCCCTCATGGGGTTTACATTCTAGTATACAGAGAGACTATTAAACAAAATGTTAGGTTAGGGGGTGATAAGTGTTGCCGAGGAAAGACGGAAGCAGGTAGTGAGTGCTCGTGGGAATGGAGAAATACAGTTTTACCCAGAGTGGTCAGGAAAATTCTGTCTGAAAGTGGCATCTGAGCCAAAGGCTAAAAGAGATAAAGGAGGAAGGGTTACCTGAGTCCAGGCAGGAGCTGCTGACGGCTGTGGGAAGGGAGAGGAGCCTGTCTGAGGAAGGGAAAGAGACCGATGCAGCTGGAGCAAGGAGAGGAAGGAAGTAGGAGGAAGGGGGACGGAGACCGGTCAGAGAGAACTCGGGTGGGTAGATGATGTAGAATCTGGGGAGTCTTCTTAAGGAGTTTGACTTTTACAAGTGAGATGAGAAGGCACCGAAGACCACCACTTTGCGCAAAGAGGGCACGAGGGAGGAAGCGGGAAAACCTGATAGGAGGTTAGTGCAGAGAGCGAGGCAGGAAATAATGGTTGCTTGGGTCTGCACAGGGGGCACGGGGGGTGGTGAGGCATGGTTCAATCCTGGGTATATTTTCTTTTTTTTTAAAAGATTTTATTTATTTATTTGACAGACAGAGATCACAAGTAGGCAGAGAGGCAGGCAGAGAGAGAGGAAGGGAAGCAGGCTCTCCCCTGAGCAGAACGCCTGATGCGGAGCTCGATTCCAGGACCCTGGGATCATGACCTGAGCCAAAGACAGAGGCTTTAACCCACTGACTCCAAAGTATTTGGCTTAAGGAACTGAAAAAAAAAAAAAAAAAAAGAACTGTCATTTCCTGAAATGGAGACGATAGCAGGAGCAGCAGGTTTAAGGAAGAAGAGAAGCCTATTAATCATTCAGGAGGAGATGTTTTTATAAGCTGCTGGATATCCAAGAGGAGTTAGGGAGCAGGATCTGGCTTAGAGACATAAATGAGTCTGTTATTTACATATGGATGACATTTAAAGCCATCAGACTGTTAGATCACCGTTAGATAGAGAAGGGAAAAGCGTCAGATCCTGGGGCATTCCAGTGATGAGAGGTTGTAGAAAAAGAGGAAAAATTAGTAAGAAAAATTGAGAAGTCAAGTAGGAAGAAAGCCAATAGATTATAGGGATTTAGAAAGCATGTCAAGAAACGATTTCAAGCAGGAGAGAGTGATTGGTTGTGTCCAATTCAGCAGGTGGGCCAAGTAAGATAAGCTGGGATTGGCCACTGAGTTTTGTTGTATGGAAATCACCGGGGGCTTTGACAAGAAAAGTCACAGTGCAAGAAGGGAGCAAAAGTCTGGGTAGATGGGAGAGGGGGAGGGGGTTACGGACATTGGGGAGGGTATGTGCTATCATGAGTGCTGTGAAGTATGTAAACCTGGTGATTTACAGACCTGTATCCCTGGGGATAAAAATACATTATATGTTTATTAAAAAAAAAAAAAAGAAAGAAAGGATGAATACCCAACTTTTGTAGCAACATGGACAGGACTAAAAGTGATTATGCTGAGTGAAATAAGTCAAGCAGAGAGAGTCAAGTATCATATGGTTTCACTTATTTGTGGAGCATAACAAATAACATGGAGGACATGGGGAGATGGAGAGGAGAGGGAATTGAGGGAAACTGGAAGGGGAGATGAACCTGAGAGACTATGGACTCTGAAAAACAACCAGAGGGTTTTGAAGGGGCGGGGGTGGGAGGTTGGGGGAACAAGGTGGTGGGCAATAGGGAGGGCACGTATTGCATGGAGCACTGGGTGTTGTGCAAAAACAATGAACACTGTTACGCTGAAAAAAAATAAACAAATAAATTTAAAAACAAAAAAGTCTGGGTAGAATGGGTTTGTAAGTAAAATGGAGGAGAGACACTGAAGCAGCAAAGAGAGAACAAGTTCCCCAAAAATGGGGGTGGGGGATATTTGAGGGGGATACAGGGCATGAGATGATTTGACTTAAGATGACAGAAATTACAGAATGATTGTGTTTTATGAAAATGATTCAGGAGAGGGGAGCCTGGGTGACTCAGTCGGTGAAGCGTCTGCCTTTGGCTCAGGTCATGATCCCAGGGTCCTGGGATCAAATCCCACGTCAGGCTCTGTGGTCAGTGGGGAGTCTGCTTCTCCCTCTGCCTCTGTGCCCCCCTGCTTCTGCTCCTGCTCTCTTTCTCTCTCTCGAATAAATAAAATCTAAAAAAGAAAGAAAGAAAATGATTCAGTAGAGAAGGACAAACTGCAGGACAGAAAGAAGATCCTTGCAGGAGGAGAAAGAGGGTGAGCTCTAGTGCGTGAGCAGTGGGATAAGGACAGGATAAAGACAGATCACCCACAGTAACTGGAGGGAAAACACAGCTTGTGGGCCCAGAGGCAGGCAGGTGGGGACATGTACAAGGTCTCTTCTCATTGCTTCTGTTTTTGGAGTAAAATAGGTAACGAGGTCGTCATCCAAGAGGAGCAGGGAAGAGGTCTTGAAGAAAGGGGAAAGAAGGTTTGCGATACTCGTCTAAGGAAAGCAGGAAAGTGATGGAACTAGGGGACGGTAACGGCATTGCTGGGAAGCACTGAGGCCCCCTCCTAAGGCCAAGGCCATGAATTTGAAATTAGATTAGTCAATTGATATGTGTGGTTTTTTCTAGCCGCTCTGTCCAGATGGAGCGTTAAAGTTAAAATAATAGTAATTCCCAGGACTCCTGGGTGGCTCAGTGGGTTAAGCCGCTGCCTTCAGCTCAGGTCATGATCTCAGGGTCCTGGGATCGAGTCCCGCATCGGGCTTTCTGCTCAGCAGGGAGCCTGCTTCCCTCTCTCTCTCTCTGCCTGCCTTTCTGTCTACTTGTGATCTCTCTGTCAAATAAATAAATAAAAAATAAAATCTTTAAAAAAAATAATAGTAATTCCCTATCCTCGGAATTGTATCAATAGAGTTGCTCCATCCAGACACTCCTGTCTCAAGCACACTTCATCTTGAGATCAAGTCATACCCGTGGGCTCCTGGGTACACATGGAGTCTGTTTCCTCATTTCACAATCTGAGTATTTGCTATTGGCCACAATACAGGAACTGAGGGCTTCTCATGAAGGTTCTGTATCTCATCCTTAGAATAGTTCCGTGGAGTACATGGCATCCTCCCTCATTTACCGACGCAAACCTTGGCAGGATGACTGCCAGGCATCAGGGCTCTGCTTTAAGACGTCGATAAATTCCAGAGCATGCTGTGTAGATTATGCCATTTAAGCCCGATTTTGATAAATATTCATCAACCACTTCCTTGTGTTTGGTTCTAGGCACTAACCGAGTATAGAAGAAACATCAGATTCATTTCTCCAACTACTGTACCGGTGCTTCCCACAGGCCAATTATTATTCTAGATGCAGGGGACAGAGCAGTGAGCAAAATAAATTCCTGAACTCATTAAACAACGATGCCAGCTTCTGACACGCTCCAGGAAGGAAAACAGAAGAGCGTAGTCTAGGAAGGTCCCTGCGATGAGTGACATTTGAGCAGAGGTTTGAATGACATCGAGGTGAGCCCTGTGAGTGTGTGGGAGAAGAGCCTTCTAGGCGATGAAACATGAGATGGAAAGGCCCTGCGGCAGGTTTTGGGCCTGGCTCTATTCTATTCGAGGAAGAGTAAGAAAGCCAGCACGGCTGGAGCCGAGTGAAGGAGGGAGCGAGGAGAAGGAAGGAAGTTGGGTGGACGGCCAGAATATGAAAGTCTGGACCACAGCAATTAGACTTTTTTCTGAGTTTTTTCTGGGAACGCGTTACAAAGCTTGGGGCAGAGGGAAACATGTTCTGACATGTTTTTAAGGAATCACTTTGTTGGGGGCGCCTGGGTGGCTCCGTCCGTGAAGTGTCTGCCTTCGGTTCAGGTCATGATGTCAGGGTCCTGGGACTGAGCCCCGCATTGGGCTCTCTGCTCAGTGGGGAGTCTGCTTGTCCCTCACCCTCTGCCTGCTGCTCCCCCTGCTTGTGCTCTCTCTGTCAAATAAATAAATAAAATCTTAAAAAAGAAAAGGTTTGAGGAGAAAAGCGAATGAGTGAGACAATCACGTAAGAAAGTAAGAAACAGTGAGCCCCTGAGCAGCACTCAGGGCCCGCAGGTTAATGGACACGGATTTAAAGAGAAACCAGTTATGAGACTGTCCCGAACTTCCACGCTGAGTGAAGAGATAAGACAAGCACCCAAACAATATTTACTGAGCATTTATTACATGCCCAACATTATCCTATTGAATCCTCTGAAATTTCCGAGGTGTCATCCCTATTTTATAATTGAGGGAAGAGGCTTCAAGATGTTAAAGACAGTGTCCAAGGTCAAGCCACGCAGCTAGAGACTATCAGGGCCGACTTGGGGACGCACACGGCGGACTCGGCGTCCAGCCACCTGGCTGCACCACTCCCACAAGCTGAAGGACTGTCACACGCTCGCCCAAACACACTAATGTGCCAACAATGGCCAAATGTAGGTGAGAAGCATCTGGATGCACTAATGTGCCAACAATGACCAAATGTAGGTGAAAAGCATCTGGATGCACACTGAACTATTATTCTTTCAACTCGGGTAAGTTTTTGAATAAAAAGTTGCAGGGGGGGAGACAACAATAATTTAAAGGAAAACAAAAATTAAGTATTTGTAAAAGTGGGTTGTGGAATGATATGGTCCGATTCTGTAAAATATATAGACTGCTTATCTATCTATCTGTTTATTGCATTAAAAATCTGGAAACTCTGTGGAATTTCTGCTAATCCCCCTTGGCCAAAAGAAAGGGTCCATGGAAAGAAAGGTCGTTCTTGGGACACCGGCCGGTCATAACTTTCTTCCCCCATGACCTTCCTGTGGTCATAGTCATTATTTATTAGTTTAGTTATTTGCACACGATCGATACAATGGCCCAGCAGTCCCCCATGTGCCCTGGTTCACTCTGGCACACCGCCATCGCAAGAGGCTTGTCCACACTGCAGCAGCGGGCCATGGGTGGGTGATAGGCTAACAGTCCATAGTCCAGACCAGAGGGTCATGGGTCGCGAGGCAAATTCTACAGTGCCATGATCTCTGACTTTAACTCCTACTTTCCCTATTGCCAGCAAATCCCCGACTCTGATCCTTGCTTTAACTGTCATCCCTCTGTCTGACTCTAAGCCTGTTCCCTTTATCCACCGGCTCTATTCCCCTCACCCCAGCCCTTCCCCTCTGGAGGAAAATCTGGACCCAATTCTAAATATCTCCCCTCCGATGGCGGTCTCTTCCTCTACTTTGCTTCCCGGATCAGCTAATCGTGACCATCTACCAAGCCCGAATATGTGTCAGGACAGAACCCCCCGGACCACCACTCCCCAGCCCCCTGCCCTGCCAGCTGTCCCCCTTCCTGAGTCTCTCCTGAGAATATGGACCCTGGAATGGAGTCACGGTTCAGCTGCTGTCTGGTCCTCCCGGGCTTCTCAGCTCCACTTCGCGTAAGTGTACAAGAGGGCACCGGGGAGACCAGAAAAGGGTGCTGTAAGGAGGAGAAAAACCCTACTGCTCACAAGGCCCCTGGAAATCTCCCTGGTGCCTTCTGCTGGAAAGTAGTACGCGGAGGCTTCTCCCTCCTGCCCCTCCTCCCTCCACCCTCCGCCCTCTCCAGCCAATTCTCAAAATAGCTGCTCAGAACACTGGATTTCTAGATTTAGTTTTGGTGATTTGCTGAGGTTGGGGGTAGGGACGGTTAGATCACAGGTTGTTAGTTCCCACACTCTGTCTAGTTCTCAGCCCTTTACTGGAGCCTGGTCTCTGCCCCAACCCTCTGGTTGTTTTCCAGAAACTCAATGCTATTCGATGAACCGAGGTCCTCTGGTACATCACTGTTGAGCAGTCAGACTCACTGCACTGTGGGTGAACCAAGGAGGCACGAGGTCTGCTCTGGGTGAAACAGACACGGCCCGTCAGAGCGCCTGTCCCGCAAACTCCACCTCTCCAGGATCGATGCTGACCCCACAAATTGCTGTGCCCGGGGAGGGTTTCTCAGCTCTCTCTGCCTCACATCCTAGCCAGGTATGCATTAGGAACTCCCGGGCACCCTTTTGACCAGTAGTAACAACAGTGATGCGGGGTGGCAAGTCCTTCCTTTTCCTTATGGGATTCAGGGGGGGAACTCGAAGGAGTCCCGGCCTACAGCACGCCACCTCCCCTCGCCCTATTAGTAACCACATGTGTGATACCTTCTACGTGCCAGTCACGTGTCCGCACACATTGCAAACACTGGCACGCTGAGTCACTGTGACAGCCCCATAAGATGGCTCGTTATTATTCTCGTTTTACAGGCATGGAAACTGAGGTACGAGAGGGTCATTAACTTGCCTACGGTCATAACAGCTAAGAAGTAGCAAAGCCAGAATCTGAATCAAGGCAGTCTGACTCCATGGGGCGCCTGGGGAGCTCAGTCCGTTAAGCGTCTGCCTTTGGTACAGGTCATGATCTCAGGGTCCTGGGGTCGAGCCCCACGTGCAGCTCCCTGCTCAGTGGGGAGTCTGGCTCTCCCTCCCCCTCCTCCCTTCCTTCCCGCTCATGTTCTCTCACTCTCTCCCAAATCAATAAATAAAATCTTAAAAAAAAAAAGACAGTCTGACTCGAGAGTGCGTGCTTTTGAACGCCATGCTGCTATGCTGTCTCTCCCAGTCTAGCCGAGGAAGGCAGGTAGGAAGGAAAGTTCTAGGGATCATGACGTCCCCCAAGTCCCACTGTCATGGGCTGGTCTCTCAGTCCACAGTCCCCAGCCCTTCTCCTGTGTTCTACCAGAAGCACGGAGAATGGTGTCCTGTCCACCCATTACGGGGAAATCTTACTATGGAACCTGATCCCAGACCATGCCTACTGACTCAGAGTCCTACTCTGCCCGGGGAGCTGACCACCCTGATTCTTTTATCTTGACGTGTGCGCAGTGGGCCTCGGGACACACCCTAGGCTGGCCTCGGAGGACAGCTATAACCTGAGGGTGTTGTTCTGCACTCCCAGGGCCAGATGCTCGCCTGCTCAGGTTCTGAGAATTCCGTGGGTAGGATCGTCCCACTGGTTTCCATTTCGAATGACTCCCTCGCTCACCGTCAGGTCTGTTACTCCGCGTTTCTAGTGCGCCTGGAGCTTGGTTCAAGTTCAGCCCCAAGGTGCACACAGACGAAATGTTTCCCACTTCTCAACATGCACCAAACGCTAATTAGCAACCGGGAGGCCCATCCACTCCCGCCTTTCCCCAGAGGGCCCTACTTCTTTCCTCGCCTACCTTCCGGTGTCCCTCCTCTCCTCCCCTCTGGGCCTGACCTACCCCAGTGTTCCATTCTGTCATCTTGGCAGCGGCGGCTGCGTCCCTATGAGTATACGCTTGTTTCCTCTGCAGCTCAAAATTGTCGACTCTCCCTCCCCACGGGAGAAGGAGGAAAAGGAGATGCAAGTCCTGTTAGCCTAAAGAAAGGCTTTGAGGGCACAGAGTGGGATCTGACATGACACGGCCTCACTTTCCCTGGACGATACCTCCTCCCAGGGCATTCGTCAGTGCTTGGATGAATTCCTGTCCTTCCATCGGAGCTTTGGGTCCCACTCCCCTTTCTGCTTCTCCAGACTCCTTACAATCAGCCCCCCTCACTCTCATATATAGAACATCTTCCTCTGGGACGCCTGGGAGGTCCAATGCTCTGTTGGTTAAGTGACTACCTTTGGCTCAGGTCATGGTCCTAGAGTCCCAGGATTGAGTCCTGCATCAGGCTCCCTGCTCAGCAGGGAGCCTGCTTCTCCCTCTGACCCTCCCCCTCTCATGCTCTCTCTCTCAAAAAAATAAATAAATAATTCTTTAAAAAAAAGAAAAACCTCTCCCTCTTTTAAAATAGGAAAAGAAGGCTTCCTCAATCTGAATTCCTTCTTCAACTACCATCACAGGGAAAAGAAGCATGTCTAGGACCACGTGTTGAGGAACCCCAATATTTAAAGATCAGGGGGATCTTTTCAAAAAATATGAAGAACCATGTTAAAAAAAAAAGCCCAACAACCAAAAAAACCTCAATCTAAACCTTGCAGTTCATAAAAAATTAACTCCAACTGTATACAAAACCTAAAACTATAAAACCTCTAGAAGAAAATATAGAAAAAAAACTTTGCAACCTTGTGGTAGGCAAAGATTTTTTAGCTAGTCCAAAGATAGAATTCATAAAAGAAAAAAATTATAAATTAGACTTTGTCAAAATTAAGAACTGCTCTTTGTACTACACGTATAGTGTAATATTGGTTCGGGAATAGAATTTAGTGATTCATCACTTACATACAACACCCAGCACTCACCATAAGTGCCCTCCTTAACACCCACTGCCTTCTAGCCTGCCCCCCACCCACCTCCCTCCATCAACCCTCAGTTAGCTCTGTATCATTAAGAGTCTCTTCCGTTTGCTTCCTTCTCTCTTTTTCCCCCCTCCCACATGTTCGTCTGTTTTGTTTCTTAAATTCCATATATGAGTGAAATCATATAGTATTTGTCTTTCTCTGACTGACTTATTTCGCTTAGTATAACACACGCTAGTTCCATCCATGTCGTTGCAAAAGGGGAGATTGCATTCTTGTTGATGGCTGAGTAGTATTCCATTGTGTGTGTGTGTGTGTGTGTGTGTGTGTGTGTGTGTGTGTGTGTGTATCACATCTTCTTTATCATTCATCCGTCAATGGACATTTGGGCTCTTTCCATAGTTTGGCTAGTGCAGATAGTGCTGCTATAAACATCGGGGTGCGCGTACCCCTTTGAATCTGTATTTTTGTGTCCTCTGCATAAATACCTAGTAGTGCCACTGCCGGATCACAGGGTGGTTCTATTTTTAAACAAGAATAGATATTTATTTATCAAAATTTAACAAGAAATGCTCTTTGAAAGACAGTCCTAAAAGAATGAAGAGACAAGCTATAGACTGGAAGAAAACATTTGCAAATTATATATTTGACTAAGGACTTGTATCCCAGATAGATAAAGACCTTTCAGAGCCTGGTAACAGGAAGGCAGTTTGTAAAAGTGGGCAGGATATTTGGACTTCTCACGTTAGAAGCTGCATGGATGACAAACGAGCACAGGAAAAGATACATGACATCATTAGTCATTTGGGAAATTCAAACTGAAACCACGCTGAGATACCATTACGTACCTACTAGAACGGTTCTTTGAAACGACAATACCAAGTGTCGGCAGAGATACGGAGTGTCTGCAGTTCTCGTACATTGTTGCTGGGAATGCAAGATGGTGCGGCTACTTGGGCAGGTTAGGTACACCTTTATTGCTAACACCAGCAATCCTGTTCCTAGGTATTTACCAAAGCGGAATTAAAACCTCTACCCAGAAACCTGTAAGTGGATGTTTGTAATAGCTTTACTTGTAATCACCCAAAACTGGAAACAACTCAAGTGCCCCTCAGCTGAGTTTACTTAAAAAAAAAAAAAAAGGCATGACATTAAGCGAAAGAATTATACGACATTCTTCTAAAGGCAAGACTATCATGAAAGCAGAAAGATCAGTTCAATGCCTGATAAAGCCTGAGGTCATGGCAGGGGCGACTACAAAGCAGAAGTGGGGAACTCGGGGATGATGAAACTGGTCTGTATCTTGATTGTGGTGGTGGTTTCATGACTACGTGTTTGTCACGTTTACAGACCTGGGGCATCTGATGGCTGAGTCGGTTAAGCGTCTGATTCAGTCTGGGCTCTGGTCATGATCTTGGGGTCGTGAGATTGAGACCCAAGTCAGCTCTGTGCTCAGTGAGGAATCTGCTTGGGATTCTCTCTCTCCCTCTGCCCACCCCCACCCCACATGCTCTCTTTATCTCAGAAGTAAGATACATAAATCTTTGTTTAATAAATAAATATTTAAAAGAAAGATTCACAGAACTATACACTGATAAGGGCAATTTTATTGCATCAAAATTATACCCTTAATTAATGTTTTAAGTGTGGAAAAACTTTAATTCATGTTTTAAGGAGAGGTCAGCAGGCTGGCCAAGACTGAGAAGGACCACTTAGAAAGGTGGGGGAGGCAGGAGGGGAGAAAGATGGGGGGGACAGGGAGAGCCAGGCCTCTCCCGCTCCCCTCTCTTTAAAGCGGAGCTCTCTGAACACTTACTGTCTCCCACTTCCTCAGCTCCCACGCTCTCCAAACCACTTCAGCCCCACTTCTCCCCCTCCTACTCGCGGGAATCACTCCCGCGATAACCCATACTCTCTCTGACACCCATCAAATGCAAAGGTGCGAGCTCCCTTTGGCTTGACCTCTTGAAGCATTCGACGCTCAATCATTTCACCTTTCTTCTCCCATAGTCTTTCCCTGGCTCCTGAGGCACCATGGTTTTTTCCTGCTTTTTCTCCCATCTTTCTGGGCACTTCTGCCCAATGTTTAAGGACCAGAGACCCTCCAGGTTTAGAGCTAGCCTCCCTGCTGCTCTTTCTTCCTACATGATGCTACCTGTACCTCTGACATGTTATCATTTCTGCCGGTTCTGTCCGGTAGCCACCAAGTCTGGCCTCTGGCCTGTTTTTGTAAATAGAGTTTGGCAGCCAGACCCGCTGTTTACATCTTATCTTTGGCAGGACATCAGCAGAGCTGAATAGTTGCGACAGAGGCCATATACGTCCACGAAGCGAAAAATATTTAGTATCCGGCCCATGACAGAGAAAGCTTACCGTAGAACGTTCTGCGGCGTTTTCTATCTGTGCGGTCTGATGCACGCAATCCGCTAGACATGTGCGGCTACTGAACACTTTGCAATGTTTCTAGTGCAACCGGGGAACAAGACTTATAATTTTTATTAAGATTTAATTTATTTATTTGACAGACAGAGATCACAAGTAGGCAGAGAGGCAGACAGAGAGAGAGGAGGAAGCAGGCTCCTGGCTGAGCAGAGAGCCGACGTGGGGCTCGATCCCAGGACCCTGGGATCATGACCTGGGATGAAGGCAGAGGCTTAACCACTGAGCCACCCGGGCACCCAAGACTTACAATTTTATTTAATTTTAACTAATTATTCAATCATCGTTGGTCAAATAATTAATAAGGAGGAGAGTGACGTGCGGCTAGAGGCTACTACACTGCACACAGCGCCACTGAGGCCTCCAGGCGCATCTCTCTCTCCCAGACCTCTCCTCCGTGTTTCAAAACACCTCCACTGGATGTTTACAGAAACCGCAATCTCTAGGGGCGCCTGGGTGGCTCAGGCGGTGAGGCCATCGACTCTTGATTGCAGCTCAGGTCACGATCTCAGGGTGGAATCGAGCCCCGCGCCCAGTCTGCTGACCCTCTCTCGCAGCCCCCCAGTCCCAGCTCCCACTCCTCCTCTCTCTCCCTCCGTCAAATAAATAATTAAAATCTTTTTTTTTAAAGATTTTATTTATTTATTTGACAGAGAGAGATCACAAGTAGGCAGAGAGGCAGGCAGAGAGAGTGAGAGGGAAGCAGGCTCCCTGCCGAGCAGAGAGCCCGATGTGGGACTCGATCCCAGGACCCTGAGATCATGACCTGAGCCGAAGGCAGCGGCTTAAACCACTGAGCCACCCAGGCGCCCTTTTTTTAAATCTTAAAAAAAAAAGAAAGAAAAAGGAAACCTCAAGCTCTATGTGTCTCAAACTGGACTCACAAGCCTACTGACCCAGCCGAGGCTTCTGCAAATATTCTCGATCTCATCTACTTGTACAAGCCAGAAGCCTGGAAAGCCTTCTAGACACCTTCTTCCCATCACATTCCATATCCAGTCAGTATTAATTCCTGTTAACTTTACCCAAGTATCTCTTACCCCATTCACTTCTCCCCACCGCGCTGGCCCTCAGACGGTTGATTCCTACGTGGGCCACCGCAATAGCCCAAGCGGTTACTGATGCCCTTAGAATAAGCAAAATCCTTCACGTGGCCATCAGGGCCCTACGTTCGCAGCCTCTGATTACTTCGGTAACCTCGTCTCTGGAGCATACCTTGCCCCTTCCCACCTCAGGACCTTGGTGCAAGGTTCTCCTAGCCCTGCTCCCTTTTATTTAGTTAATTCCTGCTTATTTCAGAGCTCCCCTCGAGGGCTCGCTGTCTCCCAGGAAGCTATTCTCCACTCCCCAGACTCTGCGAGGGCCTTCATTATGTTTTAATAGCACCCAGATTTCTTCTTGGTAGCACTTATTACTCATGTAACTAAGTAAGGATTCTGTAGTTAGAACCTGAATGTATTCTCTTCCGTTTCTGTGCAAGTTCCTACGCGGGTAGGGGCTGTGTCCGTCTTCTCCTCTGCTGTACTCCAGGGTCTAGCACAAGACCTTACACAGGACACGCGCTCCGTATTTGTGGGATGAATGGAAGGACTTCCCATTCTGCTCTCCTTGGCACCTCAGCCAGGTCTCTGAAGTCCAAGTGGTTTTCCGATGGCTGAGGGCCTCGGAGATGAGGGCCTCAGACGTCAGGTCATTGCTTTTCCTCAGCTCAACCTACATGTCTGAGCTGGAGCAGGGGCTGAAGGAGAGCACCTCCAGAAGTGTATTTCCCACTCCCCAGACCGCCTTCCCTTCAAAGCAACGTTCACAGTCACCGTGTATTTCAGTGTCACGGGAACAACGACCTATGTCTTGCACGGAGAAGTTACTTGATAGTTACATGAATGAAAACTCCTCAAGCCTCGGATTCCTGGCAGAAGCATTATGGCATATTAGGTAGAGCTAGGCAGATCTGGTTTCGTACCCTGGACCTGCATTGAGCCTCTTCAAATCCCTGCTCTGCCGTTCCTGGCTGTGTGACATTGAGCAGATGGCATGGCCTTGCTGTGCCCGGATCTCTCATCTGCAGAAGAGAGATAATGTCTATTTCGGAGGGTGAAAAGAGCTGGAGACAATGTGTGTTAGAATCCCTAGCGTATATGAAATAGTTATTATTCCGAAGTGAAGTAACTCTGGGTTATATAGAAGAATAGGACGAGGGGTGCCTGGGTGGTTCGGTCGGTTGAGCGTCTGACTCTTGGTTCCGGCTCAGGTCACAATCTCAGGGTCATGGACTGGCCCGTGCTCAGCACAGAGTCGGCTTCAGACTCTCTCTCCATCTCCTTCTCCTCCCCAAATAAATGAATAAGTCTTAAAAACAAAACAAAAAGTAGGTCCAGTCCCTGGGTTTAAGGTCCTGGAATCAAAGCCTGAAGTTGCCACCGAGTCGATCTTCACTACGTAGAACTGAACAAGGAGACGATGCCCAGGATCGCTCTAAGGGCCATGAGGCTTATTCTGCCACCGCAGCAACTTCGTAACCGAACTCTTTACTGTAAACCGACGCTGGAAATCCAAGTCTCCATCTTCCCTATGTTTGTCCCCAGAAAAGCTGACAAGGGCTCTAAGCCTCTGGGAAAGGGCCCGGCAATGGTCTACTGGGTGGAATCTGCATTCTGTCCAGCCGCGGCAGGGTCTGGAGCCTGGAGCCTCCTGGAGCCCCTCCCAGGCGCACAGGAGGGATGTCCTGAACCCCCATAAGGATCACATTTCATTTCAAAGAACCCTAAGACATGACACACACACTTTTTTTTTTAATCATAAAGATGGTTGCGCAAATCTATCCGTTGCCTCAGAGGGCTGCTTGGCTGGCGTCGTCTTGGCAAAGCACCTGAGAGCCGTCAGGCCGTGGTAACTGGGGAAGAGGGACCTTCTCGCTGTTGGCCTGACTCCCCCTGCCTCCGCCGGGTGTGTCTCTTCCTTTCTGTCTTTTTCATCGTTGATGGTGTTGCCATGGCAACCACTGTCGCCAGGAGAGGCAAGAGAGTGTCACCCCCTCGGCTCCCAGCATCAAGTTAGACCTGACCTTGGGGAAGGTGAACTAGCCAGGTTTCCCTGTTCTCCTCTTCCCACCCGGCTCGGAAAAGCCGCCTCACTGGGCGTTAGCAGCAGCAACAAAAGGAACAAAGGGGCACCTCGGCACGCCTGGATTTGCATGATCCCGCCTGGGTGCTTTGCAAACGAAACACATCGTATCCTCATTCTAGTTCAGCGGCCGTCGCTCTGCTCGCATGAACAGGCACAGGTGCTCTGAATCCCGTCCTGCGGGTCAGGAGCAGGAAACCTCAAAAGGGCCCGAAGCCTAAAAGTCCTAATAGGATCCCCAAAAGACCCCTTCCTCGCTGGTGTACTGACAGAAATCCGAGGCTCCGCCCGCTCCCGGCTTGTTTCAGAGGCGCAGCACATGAAGGGGGCGTGAGCGCATCTGCTTCCCAGTGGTGACGAAGAGGTCTCCAGGGACCCTTCTTGCCCTACTGGGTGTCCTTCCCCCCCATGCTAGAAGAAGGTCGTGCCTGGAGGGCATCTGAGGGGCCCTGGGAGAGACCCCGCCTGCTGTTAGGAGCGCCGCTGGAGCCCTTCCAGTTCTTCCGGCACTCAGCACGGCAGCCAGCTGCAGTCCTCAAACAGCCTCGGAAAGACTTGTTCAAGGTCACCCTCCAGATAATAGCAGAGAGAGAACGAGGAATGCTTCCTCTGGCTCTATATACACACATCCTTCTCCTCAAATAAGGAATACAACCCAAATACCTTATAACTCAGATGTCTCCCGCGATGGGAACAGAACCCAGGCAGAGGCCGAGCTCCCAAGCCCCCATCGTCCCCTCAGCCACCCCAGCCCTGTTGCCTGGAATAGCAGTAACCCCCCCCCCCCCAGTCCGAGGCAGAATTCCTTGGCCATGCCAGCTTCTGGTATGCAGTGAGTCAACAGCCCCGGCCGTTCCCCCCAGCACGGGCTGCCACGGTTTAATGAGTGGTTATTTGTGCTGCTCTGCACACGGCTTGGAGCTGTGCCTTCTACCCCATACCGCGGGCAGGGGGTGGGGGAGAGCAAGGAGTGCCAAAGCATCATTTATTACTATAATCTTCAATGTGCATCCCACCCATGGCGTTAATGTCCCAAAATAAACGTATTAATCCCCCCACAGCTCACAAAGCAAACACTCAGCTGGAGGGCTTTGTGTGGGAGGCAGGCAGCACCAGGGACAACAGCGTGATAAATGGCACCTCTTTCCCTGGGGCGCGGGGGCTGCCGGGAAACCCAGGTGGGCAGGCCTTCAGGAGTCAGCCTGGAATGAAGCCATCATCAGACCTGGGGAGGAGAGCGGGACAAGGGCCAGGTTTCAAGGCACTTGTTTACAGGCACCTGCAGGCATGCGGCTCTCTTAGAAAAAAGTGGTTTGGGGGGCGGGGTGCCTGGGTGGCTCCATCATTAAGCGGCTGCCTTCAGCTCAGGACCCTGGGATCCACAAGAAGCCTGCTTCTCCCTCTTCCACTCCCCCTACTTGTGTTCCCTCTCTCTCTCTGTCAAATAAATAAATAAACATTTTTGTAAAAAAAAAGAAAAGTGGTTTTGGATCTGCTTCTCACGTTGCTTACTCTTGCAGGTAAAACAATTCTGGGACAAATCAAGGCATTTTGAGCAGCCGGTCCAGGGTATGGATGTAGAAAACCACACATTTAGGATCCCAGGGTCCCAGCAGGTTTCCATCAGTTACTTTGCGGGTCTAATACTTTCTCCTGTTCCCCCTTATTAGAGTTTTCCTCCCAAAGCCTTTGTACTCTTCTTGGAAGTCAAGAAGCCCAGCGAAGGGCTCAGTGTTCAGCGCCCGTTTGGTTAGTAGGGACACCAGCTTTGCTGAGCTATCTGTTCCTGCACTGGGTCCTCCAAGTCAAATACTTCAGAGTTAAGAGCATTGCTCTTATTTCTTTCTTTTCAGAAAGAAAACCGCTCCTTCTGGTCCTTGATGGTCTGCAGGTTATGGGGATCAGTGATGGACACTAGGGATTAAGAACCACGAAAGGGGCCTCTGGGTCTCCAGCATCACTCGGGCACCCTCTTCCAGGATGACCAGACATCAACCTGCCTCAGGGAGAATAGTACTCCGCCTGCCTAGTATTCTACCCAAATGTCTGCTGCTGATACCTATCGTCTCATGCTGGTCTTTCTCTCTACCCTCTGGATGAGCATTTATTAAATGACACTGCTCAGATTTCCTGTAGAAAGTACTTGTGCTCTATTCCTTTACAGTTGCATATGAATTAAAGCATTCTGTACTCACCGGGGTAACACATTAAAGGACTCTTACGGAATTCTTTTGCTGTGAGAAGTCTGTGTCCTAGTCTTGGCTCTAGCATTGTGTCAACTTACATAAGGTTTGGGCCTCAGTTTCCTCATCTGTAAGATGAGAAGATGGGATCATATGAGCTTTAGGGCTTCTTAACAAATCTAAAATTATATCACTAAAATGTCTGGGTATATTACTTGAGATTCTCTTGGTGAAAGATATACCTGTATTTCTACCTTAAAGAATTTTTGCAAACTGAGCTTTTTTTCCATGATAAAACAGACTCATGAAAGACGATTTGGAACTACAGAATAACAGAAAATGGGGAAAGACATTCACAGAAGCACTACCTTGAAAAGACAATTGCTGACCTGATCCTTCCTCCTGCCTCTCCCTGGTCAACCCTATCTCCATCACGTTCATCAGCTAAGACCCCCCACAGACAGACATGAAAGAGGCATGAGATTTGCGTATTTGGACACCAGCCACATTATTATGGGTGCCTGCCCCTATAAAGACTTGACATTCTGAGAGGTAACAGATCACAGCTGCTGCTTAGCAAAAACAGTCGTCCACATTCCCGGTTAGAAGACAGCAGTCATCTGCTTTCACCAGTGACAAGCAGCCAGAGCCAACAACCTGGATGGGTGACTAAGAAAAGGAAAAGCAAGTTCTAGAACCAAGTTCTGGTTTCCCTTACTTTGGAACACAGATCATTTCCAGAGGTGGAAGGCATCCCAATATTAAATAACTAACCCTTCTATTTTATATGTCCACTAGAACCACAATGATAATAAAATACCAGAGAGAGAGAAAGGGAGAGAGACACTGGGAGTTCCTCCAAGTCCCTCCCAGGTTCCCTAAAAACTGGCTCACAGAAGACATCAACCTGACCAAACTTCCATTGTGGGGATTCTGACAGATATGCACAGGAAAGAGAATGTGACCCCCCAAATGTGCTGTCCTGTTACTATTGCTTAAGAGGACAGCAAGCAGGGGCACCTGGATGGCTCAGTTGGTTAAGCCGCTGCCTCCGGCTCAAGTCATGATTCCAGGGTCCTGGGATCAAGCTCTGCATCGAGCCCCGCATCAGGATCCCTGAGCAGCAGAGAGTCTGCTTCTCTCTCTCCCTCTGCCTGCCGCTCTGCTTACTTGTGCTATTTCTCTGTCAAATAAATAAATAAAAATTAAAAAAAAAAAAAGAGGACAGCAAGCAGAATAATCAAGGAGGGCGTGTCAGTTCTAAGCTCTCTCCTAGTGAGATTTCTCCTGGATCCACTCCTCGCTCCAGCCCCCCCCCCCAGCCCACACACAAGACAGACACCAGGAGGGCGGTTCCCATCCAAGACCCTCCTTGCGACAGAATGACTGCCACACCAAGGGCTTCCTCGAGGAGGGCTCCTCTCCGTTGAGAAATACAACGGGATCACAGGAGGACTTGCCGAGTGTGCTTGGAAGCAGCAGCTCCACCGCAGGACGAGGGGTCTTAGAGGCAAGAGCCTCAGGGGGTGAACACATCTCCCATCCCTCAATGAAAAGTTACGAAATTCTCGGAGACAGACTGGGATTCACAGCAGTCGGGTCCTGCCTGCGGCTGCGAATACGACAAGTGGAGATGAGTCCCTGCAGCAATTCTGCGCACGGACTCACACGCACGTGGACAGGGAGATGCTCGGCTGCAGTACTGAGGGACAGCGAGCGGCCACGGAGGCAAAGCGGAGGGCTGGAGCTCCTCTTCAGCGGCCCCAGCAGCACCCCTGCTCTGCGGGCACACAGGCTCTGAAGACTGCTCTCCGGCTTTTACTTTCCCTTGAAAGGGACATCTCTCTGTGAGATCCCAGATGCTCTCGTGGCAGGCCGTTTCTCTGAAGCAAGCAGATAAGCAGGTGGGGGGAGGTGAGGCTTATATAAGATTTGGGGTGCACGGAGTGTTCCTGGGCCGGGCACATCCGCCTGAGCAAGGAGCCCCGTGGGGATGCACTGAGAGAAAAGAAGTGGGAGTCTCCAGAGAGCTCCGGAGGCCCGGGGCAATACTTCCGCTTTTTATCAGAGCTCTTTCCAGAGGAAGAAAACAGGCTGGGTCTCGGGCTCCTCCTTTGGGGATCAGGTTCAGAAGAGCTAGTCTATGTGCTCTCCCAGGTGGCTGCTTCCGGATTTTGTAAAGATTCATCCCTGAAGCCAGGCTCAGCTCCGTATTCAAAGGCAGCGTTGACAGCTAAATCGCTGGTTAGTCATTCCGACAGCCTGGGAGGCTGTGCAGCTCGGCGCACACGGACAGCTAGTCCCCATCCAAGGTCCGATCGTCATCATTCTGCTGAGCTCCTGAGTGAGGCCAGCCAAGTTCGGCCACTAAGTCAAGACTCGACTTTCCCCTCAAACACCCAACCTTCTTCCCTGTCACCAAAACCGCTTTGTCACTCCACCAAACACCACCATAAATGCCAGTTCTGTGGCATGTCCTACAGAGAGTCTGTGCACTTCCCCCCCCAAAAACTCAGGCCAACCACACATCTTCGTGTCGGCATGGCCCTCAGATCACAAACTCCCAGGGGATGGCTTGAATTGCAACTTTCAGATTTAGAAACTCTAGAAGGGGCTTTGAACTCCGGCCCTCAGTGAGAAAGAGGGCAAAGAAAACCTGTCTTCTCATATCAGGGCTGCTCATGTTAGAAGCAAAAGGAAAGAAGACTGAAATGATAGACCGACAGATAGAGATAGAGATACATTTCCCCCCTTTTCTTTCGGAAAGGCTGCCGTGGTCACAGTCACAACCAGCTGAGGGACTAGAAACCACTGGAGCCCCCAGACTAGCTGGATTTTCCAGGATAAACTTAGTGGACATGGCAACCAAGACAACATAGCAGTCGGCACTAATTGGCTCCCTGGACGACGGTTTTGGCGGGAGCCGGCAGAGCTCCTTCTAAAGATAAAGATCTCAACTGAGACCTAGGCTTCAGGGTCCTGTTCCCCCGCCCATGAGCCTGGTCTTCTTGAGAAGTCTTTTTTTTTTTTTTTAAGATTTTATTTCTTTATTTGACACAGAGAGATCACAAGTAGGCAGAGAGGCAGGGGGAAGCAGGCTCCCTGCTGAGCAGAGAGCCCGATGTGGGACTCGATCCCAGGACCCTGAGATCATGACCTGAGCTGAAGACAGAGGCTTAACCAACTGAGCCACCCAGGTGCCCCTTCTTGAGAAGTCTTGTGCTCCTTTTCTGTCGTATTCAAAAGCAGAAAAGAAGAAACAGGGACGTAGCTAATGTAGACTGAGTGCCTCCTCTGCGCCACTGTCCTAAGTACTTTGTGTATATCATCTCATTGAATCAAAACAGTCTGTATTCCCCCAATTTTATAGATAAAACACCGAAGCAGAGAATGGTTTCGGAACTGGCCTAAAGCCACACAGCTGGTAAGTAGTAGGGCTGAGACCTGGCATACAGCTGAGAAGTTGGGTCTATCACAAGATGCTGGGCACTGGGAACGGGGTTGCACGGAGCAAGCTTGTGATGCTCCCATCCATACTGACTTCACTTGGGAAGGAAGACCCTTGATTCTGGATCTTACGAATGCATTCAAACCATGGAAGAGGTCTTTCCAAGTCTCTGCTTTGACCCCCTGCCTATGAATGGTGTTCTGGGAAGAGAGAAAAATGCCAGTTGATGGACTGGCTCTGGCTCGGATGAGCACGGTGGATCCTGACAGGAAGACCTAGGATGTCACAAGCACTGCAGAGGGAGGTCTCTCTTGGAGGGGACAGCTCCCCGGGAGTGGACATGCAGGGGCTCCGGAATAGCAGACATGGTCCCTCCGATGGTTGGTTCCCGCCTGAATGAGAGGAGGCTGGATGCCCCCTTCCTAAAAGGGGCAAAGTGGCCACCTCAGGGGACTAGGCTGGAGTTCCTGCCGAAGGCTACCTAACCAGAGCAAGAGCAGCGCAGCCCTCGGAGAGGAACGATGCAGGAGAGCGTTTCTCCCCGAAGTCTGGCGGCCGAAGGGAAGCCCGAGTGCCCTCGGAGCGCTAGGGCAGATGCAGGGGGTGGTATCCCGAGGAGGCGACTTATCCCCTGAGGCCGCAGTCCCCTTTACACCCGGTTCCAGCCACCGCCCCCCACCCCCGCAGCAAAAGCTCCCTGCACAGTGCGGGGCTTGAAGCCTCCGTCTTCCAGTCGCTTCCCAGCGCCCGAGATGGGAGCATCCCCGGAGGGGCAGTGGGGCGCCCCCGCAGGTCTCCGCGGCTCCGGGCTGCCGCGCCCTCCCTCGCTCCCTGGGACCCGGGCCGCGGCCTCCCCGCCGCGGGCTCGCCCGGAGCCGGGGCCCGGCAGCGCCCGCGCTCACCTCGCTCATCGCGGCGGCCGGACGGGGCGCGCGGGACGCGGCACGTGCAGGGGAGGCGAGGGGTCCTCGGGGCTGCGCGGGCGACGGCCGCGGGTGGTCGGGCTCGGGGGGCGGGGGGCGCGCCCCGGCCGAAGAGCAGAGTCTCGCGCGGGGAGCCGCTGCTCCGGAACCCGCACCCCGGCTCTGGGCGACCAGCTTCCCGCCGGGTGTCCCCTGCCGACCCCGTCCTGTCGGAGCCGCTCCGCGCGCCTCCTCCGGGCCCACCTTTTATAGTCGGCTCCGCACCCGCCTCCAGCGCGACCAATGGGAGCGCCGCCTGCGGCAGAGTGACGGCCGCTCGCACCCAATGGCGGCGGGCCCGGAGGTCTGCTGCATCTCCAAACTAGGGTAAGACCGTCCGAGAGCGGGAAGGAGTGGGAGACCGTCGGGGGCTGAGAGCGCGGAAACCCAAGGAGCGGGCGCAGAGGAGCGAGGGGAAGGAGCAGCGCACGAAGGAGGGAAGGAGAGGGGGAAGGACGGAGCGTGCGAGTTTGTGAGAGCGAGAAGCAAGAGTTGGAGGGAAATCACGAGGGTCCCCGAGACGCAGGAAACCAGGAGTGGAAAGGGTAAAGCCAAGAGATGCTGCAGAGAAGACTTAGTCTAGGATGGCAGCCTGATGCGGAGAGGATTGGAAGAGGGAGAGGAAGGACGAGAGACAGAGCAAGTGGACCATATTCCGTGGCAAAGAACAGGGAAATTGTGAAGCGCCTGTTTGTTTGGGAATATGACAGATCTGAGGGGTGGAAAGACATTTGAAGATCCATCAGTCTTGGGGCGCCTGCGTGGCTCAGTCGGTTAAGCCTCTGCCTTCGGCTCAGGTCATGATCCCAAGGTCCTGGAATCCAGTCTCGCATCCGGCTCTCTGCTCCGCAGGGAGCCTGCTTCACCCTCTCTCTCTGCCTGCCTCGATGGCTACTTGTGCTCTCTCTCTGTCTCTGTCAAATAAATAAATAAAATCTTTTTAAAAATCCATCAGATCAGTCTTACCTCCCATATAATGGGGGGGGGGGGGAGATGGTACCTTACCATCCACTTGAATGCGTAATGGGCTCCCCACCAAAGTTAATTTACAACTGCTTATTCTGGGGAGCCTAGGTGGCTCAATTGGTTAAGGATCTGCCCTCGGCTAGGGTCATAGTCCCAGGGTCCTGGGATTGAGTCCCGCCTCAGCGGGAGCCTGCTTCTCCCTCTCCTCCCTGCTTGTGTTCTCTATCCCTGTCACTGACTGTCTCTCTCTCTCTCAAATAAGTAGATAAAGTCTTAAGAAAAAAAAACAAAACTAAATAATAACCAAAAAATGTCACAATTTACTTTTAAAAAAACCCTACAACTGCTTATGCGTTCAGTCTCCTTGTGACAATGGGCCCTCCACTGTGCCAGGCATGATGGTGAGACTATAAAAAAAGGAGACACACTTATTACCACAACTTACTTAGTATGTATAACACACGTATTATGCAACAACTTACTTGTTATGACTTTTTGCCTATTGTTGCCATTAAAATGGGTTTCAATATCCAAGCCCTGCTCCAGGAGTCTAGCTGCATCCTCCTGCACGTCAAGGAGCAGGCCCATCGGGTGGTCCGGGTTTGAGGACCAGAGTCCACTAGCCCAGCGGGGTGTAGGGAGCAGATGTGAAAGATGAAGCCCACAGTCCAATCTGTAGAGAGTATTTTTTGAGAAGATGGAATTTTACTTAATAATTATGTCATGTAAGTTTCAAGTAAAAAATATGGTTAGAGCAGGATGAAGAGAAGCAGAACATGTAGGGAGAAGTCATGAACTCCCTGGTCACTTCAACTGCCATTCTTGCTTCTCTAAATATCTAGCCTTCATTTCTACTTTAAGGAAATCCTTCAAACTCTCTTGCCTGTGATCTTTCTAGGCATTGTAAAACCTAAAACCTCTAGCCTACATACAGCTTCAGTGAGCCAAAACCAAACTCTCGGCTTCAGCTACGACACCCTTTTGATAATTTCCTCCATGGCCTGTACTAACTGACTCATTTAATAGCTGAGCTACTCTCAGCCAAGAACCACTGATCTCTTTTCAACAACCAGATTCAGATAAGACCTCAAATAACCCTTCTCTAGCTAGCTTCTCTGTACTTTTACATTTTCTTTCTTTGTCCTTAGTACTTAAAAATGATTTTTTTTCCAAGATTTTACTTATTTTAGGGGCTGCCTGGGTGGCTCAGTCATTAAGCGGCTGCCTTTGGCTCAGGTCATGATCCCAGGGTCCTGGGATCAAACCCTGCACTGGGCTCCTTGCTCTGCGGGAAGCCTGCTTCTCCCTCTCCCACTCCCCCTGCTTGTGTTCCCTCTCTTGCTGTGTCTCTCTCTGTCAAATAAATAAAATAAAATCTTTAAAAAAAGATTTTACGGGCGCCTGGGTGGCTCAGTGGATTAAGCCGCTGCCTTCGGCTCAGGTCATGATCTCAGGGTCCTGGGATCGAGCCCCGCATCGGGCTCTCTGCTCCGCAGGGAGCCTGCTTCCCTCTCTCTCTCTGCCTGTTTCTCTGCCTACTTGTGATCTCTCTGTCAAATAAATAAATAAAATCTTTAAAAAAAAAAGATTTTACTTATTTTAGAGCAAGAGAGAGTGAGAAGGGGGTGGCAGAGGGAGAGGGAGAGACAAAATCTCAGCAGACTCCACACTGACCATGGAGCCCCACACAGGGTGGGGCTCGACCTCCAAACCCCAAGATCATGGCATGAGCCAAAACCGAGAGTCAGACGCTCAACCGACTGAGCCGCCCAGGCGCCCCACTAATTTAATTTTTTAAAATTCCAGTATAGTTAACATACAGTGTTATATTAGTTTGAGGTGTACAATATGGCGATTGAACACTTCTATACATCACCCAATCCGCTTCTACACTTTCTCTGCCAGATTCGAAGCAGAGAAGGGGACAAGATCGAGTATTTCCCCCATCCACCTGAGATCCTCTGACTCTTACTTACAATGGGACATGGTTGCCTAAGTTAGCCAATTTCTAACTAGGCTGGCTCCTCCTCACTCTAGGAAGCCTCCTCCTCGGGTTTCCCCCTATCCTTTCTAATCAATGGCTAATTAGCACTGAAAAGATTGTCTTAGATGAAGCAGGTCTCTCCAAAGTTCTTAAGCAGCTATGCAAAGATTAGAAAGAAAATTGAAGATCCTAGATCAGAGATCAGCAAGCTTTCTCTGTAACAGCCAAATAGTAACTATGTTAAGCTTTGCAGCCCTGATGGTCTCTACTGAAATGATTTACGGCTCCCACTACAGCTTGAAACCAGTCGGAAACAATAAGCCCATAAGTGCTGCTCTGTTCTAATAAAACTTTATTTGTGGACACGGAAGTGTGAATTTCATATAATTTTTATGTGTCATGAAATATTCTTTTTCTTCTTTTTAAATTTTAATGTAAAAACCATTCTTAGCTCATAGGTTCTGCAAAAAAGAGGCAGCAGGCCAGATTTGGCTCACCGGCCAGAGATGATTACGTTACCTAAGTGAGTTAAAAAGTGTAGGTTGTATAAAAGTAAATGGTAATAGAGCAAAGAAGAAAGACGTGGTCCTGGCCCGAAAGAGCTAAAAGCTTCCTGGGGAAAACGGGATTTGGGTTGGGCCTTAAGGGAAGGATAAAATTTAGGCAAATGGTGGAAGGAAATGGGAAGAAGGAAAAAAAAAAAGATGTAACTCTCTGTCCTCTGGATGTTAACTAGAGAAAAATGATGAAAGAAGATTGTGGTTGATGACAGGGAAGCCGCAGGAGACGTGGAAGGGCCTTGAACATCAGAACAAGGACTATAAACCTGACCCTTGCCCAAACAGCATGTTTAGAGTATTCTAGCAGGACTAATTTGGCAAGAGAGAGAGATCCAGAGCAGGGAGAACAAGGTGGAGATACTACAGTTGTGCAAAGTACACGACTCTGGGTGAGTGCAGAGAAGTAAGAGAAGAGAAGGGAAGTGTTTGAGCCAGAACCCGGGGAGCGGGGAGCAGGGTAAGGATGTACAGGATAAGGCAGGCTGAACCTGGAGATTCGGCTCCATGGACACCTGCACGAGATCAGCGACGCCTAAAATATTACATGGCAGGTGGGACCCGCAAAGAGAATGGATTCGGGAATCAGACTAGAAGACGAACGAGTATCCCATCAGAGAATCAGATAGCAAAGGATCAGGATCTGCTCTGAAAGACGGCGACCGAAGAGGGAGACAGGAATGTATCCCAGTAACCCCACGGAACCCGCACTGCTACAGCAAGCCTGGCGTAAAGCAGATTCCATTAAATATCTGCTACTTGAAGGAATGCGTTCCCGAATACTAACATGTGATGCCACGTGGGCAGAGCGTGAGCTTGGAGTCGGGTCTTAATGCAGACCCCGGCCTGCTCACTCACACATAAGCCCTAAGGATCTAAAAGTGACAGGGGCGGTTCTTGACTTCACCAACTCGCAGCTGAGCGACAAGAGTCAGAGAGAAACAGACAAGTGCTCTGCAATGTGCTAAGTGTGTGACAGATGTGTGTGCAGAGGTGTGGCTCTGACCCCCAGAGGCCATCTTCTGTGCTCAGGCCTGAAGGCCCAGGTGGACCAGGAGGACCCAGGAGGGGGTTTGCGGTGATCTGGAAGTGGAGATATGTCTGGTCACTGCAACCGGATGGAAAAACAAGGGCTGGCGTTCAGAGATGAGTGAGCATCGCATGTTCAGGGATCTCTAAATGTCTAAGCACATCGAGAGCCCAAATGTGACGTGTTGGATGAGGGGAGAGACCTGGGGTTGGAATAGGTGAGGCCAGAGTGAGAAATCGGGGCCACATCACAAAAGACCGTGTGTGACATGCTAAAGAGATTGGATTTTATCCCGAAGGTGATGGGAAGCAAATGAAGAATTTTAAGCAGGAAAGAGACATGATCGAATTTGCATTTTAGAAATAGCAACAGCATGGAGGATGGGCTGGAACGAGATGAGGCTGGGCGTAGGGAGAACAATTTAATAGGTTACTGCGGTAATAAGTGGGAATTGGAGGAGGGCCTGAGCTCAGCTAAGAGGTGCTGGGCATGTCAGGTGGAGAGACAGCCCGACAGGCACGACGTCTGATCATTTTCAGGGAGCAAGGGAGAGAAAGGAGGCTAGGGGACGCCCCAGCTCCTGGCTTGGCATCTGGGAGCAGGTGGTAATGGAGAGGAAGGAAAGGAAGAGGGTAAGAGTATGAATATGTATCGACTTCCTTCCGTGCTCCAAACACTGTCTGAGGAACTTCACATATATTCCTTTATGTAATCTTCACAGCAGACCTGGCTAGAGGGTATTAACCCCCTTTTTCCAGATAAGAAAACTGAAGTTCAGAGCGTTTAACCCACCAGGCCATAACCGACACAGATGTCTTTCAGACCCTGGGACAGGCATGTGGGAAAAGGCTGAGAACACTGGTCAACCCTGAAAGCTGCTCGCGGCGGAGGTCGGGGGCAGACCCCAGCAGCTCCCAGCCTGTCTTGCTCTGTGGGAGAGACTCTAAGACTGGGAGCACTTCTTTTTCTTTTCTTTTTTTTTTAACATTTTTATTTATTTATTTGACAGACAGAGATCACAAGTAGGCAGAGGGGCAGGCAGAGAGAGAGAGGGAAGCAGGCTCCCCACCGAGCAGAGATCCCGACGCGGGTCTCGATCCCAGGACCCCGAGATCATGACCTGAGCCTAAGGCAGAGGCCTTAACTCACTGAGCCACCCAGGTGCCCCTCTTTTTCTTTTTTTAAGTTGTATTGAAGTAATCTCTCCACCCCACATGGAACTCAAACTCATGAGCGCCCCCCACCCCCAGATCAACAGTCGCACACTCTTTCACTCTTCGACTGAGCCAGCCAGGCGCCCCAAGGCTGGGAGCATTTCTCTATTTCATTTTGTGCTCAGAGAGGCGGGTCTCCAAGGCACCTACAAGAAGAACAAGGCTCAGGGTAATCCCCCGGGGCCCAGGAGAAGGGACAGCCCTGGCCCAGATCATCTCTCCACCAAACTGAACTCCTCCCTGAGCGAGTCATAAGTATCTGGGAGGAGGAAGTCAACCTCGCTTCCTGTGTCTGGGATTGGCCCCGCCTGGTGATACTGGACTCCCGCGGAGCTGGGTCTCAGTGACATCGAACAGGGAAGGAGCACCAAAAGTAATTCAGCTGTCAAGAGCCTGAGTCAGAACTTAAATCTAAGTCCGTATGACTCCCAAACTCACGCGCTTTCCACTTTCTCATGCTGGGATAGTCACCAAGTTAGGTAATACAGAAGTTAGTGGGGGTTGACGATGGTTTTCATTTTATTCTTTTTCGGTATTATTAAGATATACTTGACATATAATATCATATAAGTCTGAGGTATAGAACATAATGATTTGACGTAGGTATGTATGGTGAAATGATTCACCTGACCTGGCCCTAAATTTTTTCCCCTGGTAATGAGAACTTTTAAGGTCTGCTCTCATAGCCACCTTCAAACATACAATATTGTTAACTAGAGTCATCACGCTCTGTATTACATCCTCAGATTTTTTTTTATCTTTTAACTAAGAGTTGATACCTTTTGACCACTTAAAAAAAAAGATTTTATTTATTTATTTGAGAGAGAGAGCACGAGCAAGATAGCACAAGCAGGTGGGATGGCAAGGGCAGAGGGAGAAGCAGATCCCTGCTGAGCAGGGAGCCCAACATGCAGCTCCATCCCAGGACCTTGGGATCGTGACCTGAGCGAAGGTAGACGCTTAACCAACTGAGCCACCCAGGCACCCCTCCTTTTGGCCACTTTCACCCAATTTCTCCACCTCCTCTACCTTCCACCTCTAGTCACCAAAAATCTGATCTCTGTTTCTATGACTTTGTCTTGGATTCCACTAACAAAATCACAAAGTATTTGTCTTTCTCTGCCTGACTTATTTCGCTTAGCATAATGCCCTCTAGGTCCATCCGTGTCGTCACAAACAGCAAGATCTCCTTCTTTTTACGGCTGAATAGTATCCCAGTGTGTGTGTGAGTTTGTGTGTTCGCATCTTTATCCGTCTCTTGGTGGACACTTAGGCTGTTTTCACGTCTTAGCTACTGTAAATAATGCTGCAGTGAGCACAGGGACTCACATATCTGTCCCGGACAGAGGTGTTGTTTCCTTTGGCTATACACCCAGAAATGGAATTGCTGGATCAGATGGTAGTTCTATTTTTAATTTTTTGAGGAACTTCCACACTGTTTTCCATGGTGGCTGCGAATTTACATTCCCACACACAAGGGTTCCCTTTCTTCACATTCTCGCCACCATTTTTTACCTCTTGTCTTTTTGATGACGGCCCTTCTGACTGGTGCGAGGTGGTATCTCACTGCCGTTTTGATTTGCGTTGCCCTGATGATTAGTGATGCTGAGTACCTTTTCATGTACCTGTGGCCATTTAAATATTAAATAAATAAATTTGGGGAGGGAGAAGCCTATTCAGGTCCTTTGTTCCTTTTTAATTGGATTATTGGGGGGTGTTGGTTTTGGGTTTTGCTTTTTGCTATTAAGTTTCTTATATACTTTGGATGGATAGGAACTCCTTACTGGGTGTGTCCTTTGCAAATATTGTCTCCCGTTCTGTAGGTTGCCTTTTCTTTTTGTTGATGGTTTCTTTTGCTGTGGAGAAGCTTTTTAGTTTGATGCGGTTCTACTTGCATATTTTTTTTGTTTCATTGTTTGTGCCTTAAGTATTGTACAGCGCCATTTTAAGACCTACCAAATTTGAGATGCGTGTGTGACATCCGAGAGAATTCAGCTAATAAACTGGTGCGTGTATGCGGAACACCGCCCTCCTCCTGTCAGTTCTCCGCCAGGAGATGGTACCCGATCCTCTTAATCCCTCATGCTAGAAACCTGGAGTCATCTGTGACTCCTCTTCCTCTTCCTCAGCACACGCTAGTAGCCACCCAGTTCCAAAGACTGCACCTCCCATGTATTTCTGAAAACCCTCTCTTCCTCTGCAGCCTCCCGCTGTGCTAGGTCGGGCGTAATCTTCTCCCAACGACATTATCCAATAGCTCTCTTACTGATCCCTTTGCCCCAGGTCCAGCGCCATCAAATCCATCTTCCAAACAGCCAGAGACCCAAGATATTTAGAATAAGATCGATCTACCCAGAATAGGTCTGCTCATGTCATTTCTCTGCTTCCTCTTCAAAAGCCTTCTGATGGACTCAAGGCTGCTTAGTATGGGAAACAGGAGGTTCCCCCATGAGCTGTCCCTGCCCACAGCTCAGCCTCCTAGCCCACCTCCCCAGAATCCTCCCCTCCCACCCCCAATCCAAAACGCTGGGCTCCGGCAGAGGAGGCTTGTTTGTGGCTCGACCTCACACACACCTTTTTGTATCTGGCTTCTGGAACTTTCTCAGCTTGCACTCTCTGCCTGAACTGCATTTTGTTTTCACCTAGCTCCTCATGATCCTTTCAAAATCAGACCAGTTGTCACTCCTCCAGGAAGCCTTTCCTGCCTCCTCCTCAACACCTTTCTGCCAAAGCGGATTAGGTACCCCTCCTCTGTGGTCCCATATGCTCTGTGCACAGCACCATCCTTGATCTGATCATGTTTCTTTATATCTGCGCGAAGGTCTGTCTTCCTCACCAGCACACCGAGGTTCCGTAAGGCCAGAAGAGCATCTTGTTCATGTTTTCATCCCTCCTGTCTACCACAGAGTAGGTATTCTGTCAATATTTGTTGATTAAATGAATTAGCACGCATTCTCGCAGCCACACTCAGGCTAGCATACCAACAGACGCACACACCGAGATGTGCTCAGCATCTCCCAAGAACCAGAACTTAGCACCTGTGTTCTCTGGAACTCTGCTTGCTGCAAAATGTAATAGTTTACACAATCCATTCTGGGGACCTAAACAAGGCTCCATCTCTTCCCTTGGTCTCTGTTTAAGTTACTCCAACCTGTGCGTGGGTTTTAAACTCAAATTTAGGGCAACGTTAATTATAATTGAACTCTTAATGGAAGAAAAAGACAGAACCAAAGAAAGAAAGCATGTGTATGATACCAGATTTATCCAACATAGATGTAACCAACATATTGTCCATTCCCAAAATATCCACATAGCTTTTGAGTTACTTTTACTGTTCATAGATATTGGGAGAATACATACACACACACACACACACACACACACACACACACACACACACACACACACATTTCACACCTGCAGAAATATTCTGCTGTGTTGATGGAACACTTAGACAACCCTACTGAAGACTCCTACTTGTGATTCTTAAACCTATTAATTGGAAGTCTTTCATCTTGGCTCCAGACAGGACCAAGAACATAACTTGTGGGGCCCACTGAAAAACGAAAGTGCAGATTCCCTTGTTCAAAAATCATGGAGAGAGCGCACCTGGGTGGCTCAGTGGGTTAAGCCTCTGCCTTCAGCTCAGGTCATGATCTCAGGGTCCTGGGATTGAGCCCCGCATCAGGCTCTCTGCTCGGCGGGGAGCCTGCTTCCTCCTCTCCCTCTCTCTCTCTCTCACTACTTGTGATCTTTCTCTGTCAAATAAATAAATAAAATCTTTTAAAAAAATCATGGAGAATTTCAAGACAGCGATGACAGAGAATTAAACCAAACCCAAGATCCCTCTGAGGCCAGGGTCCTATGTGACTGCACAGGTCACATGCCCATGAAGCCAGCTCGGGGCCAGAGCCCTCCAATCAATCCACCTCTAATCTGTAAGAGGCCACCTCATCTCATCGCTTCCCTCCCGGCTGGGAAGTGTAGCTCTCACTAGCTCTTCGCTTGAGCTCTTAATCAGACCCCAGTCTCTCTTTCTCTCTCTCTCTCTTAAGATTTTTTAATTTACTTGAGAGGGAGAGCGAGCACAAATGGTGGGAGGGACAGAGGGAGAGGGGGAGGCAGGCTTCTCACTGAGCAGGGAGCCCCACAGGGGCTCGATCCCAGGACCCTGAGATCATGACCCGAGCCGAAGGCAGACGCTTAACCCACTGAGCCACCGGAGCACCTGGCCCCAGTCTGTTTTTAAGAATCTTCCTTTTGGGAGCCTCGTGCAATTGGTATGCCTGTTCTTTTACTATGTCATACTGCAGGTGAAAAAGCTTGTTCTGTCTCTCCTCTCTCTTCCCAGCTTGTCCAAGATCCAGGTTCGAAGGAGGCTTACAGGTCCAGCCTGGAGCTTAGCGGTAGGGAAGACCCCTCTGGGTGTGATGTGCAGCAGCTTCTAGTCGTGAGGTCTCTCCCGCACGGGGTCCCTCCTCAGGTGCCAGCAACCTACCCCATGAGCATGCTGGGAACTCCTCCCACCCGGGCCTTTGTCCTGGGTCCAGAGTCTGTGCCCTATCTATGTAGTCACAGAGACCAACCGCAGTCCACACATAGCAGAAGTTCCTTGTTTTCCAGGTACGGAGGGTCATAATCCCTGACGGCAAACGCTGGCAGCTCCAGAGACCAAGGGGAAAAGCAGGGCAGAGTGGCGGTCTGGGGAGGGGCAGCCCACACCAGATCCCCTGGCCTGCGGGTGACAGGCCTAGGAATGGCAGGTAGGGATCTGTTGGGGGCCAGAGACTAAAAGCAACAAGGTGCAGATAATGCAGAGGGTCGGGAAGAGGTCCCCCAGAAGGGGGAGAAGAGTGTCCAGGGTGCTGACCCTTCCCACATCCAGGGGCCTGCGACAGCCACCGCAACATCTGAAGCCATGGCCAGTGCGGAGGATGGGCCGAGGAGCTGTGTGGTGTGCGGGGACCGAGCCACAGGCTATCATTTCCATGCTCTGACCTGTGAGGGTTGCAAGGGCTTCTTCAGGTAAGAGCCCCCCGCCCCAGGAGAAACCACTTCCCAAACTCCCCACTGGGCAGCCTCTAAGCCGTGCCACATGCCTGAGCTTGTCCATCTACGTTACTCCTGCCTCTCGGAGGCTAACTGCCCTGTGGCTAGCGTGGTACATCTCGTCAACCTCGACATTGCCTAAATCGATGATAGAATAATAGAGGCAAGGCTGTTGTCCTGTGGACACAGCCCCTTACCCACTACCTGCGAACACCAAGTCAGGGATCCTGTGCCCTGTGCTTGAGATAGCTTATACCCTACCCACCCTTAGGGACCCTTGGGCACAGCTCAGATTAGCCCACGTCCCCACAGATCCTTCTAGACCGTGTCATCTCAGCCCCTCACGTAGCCACCTGTTCACTGCCATCCGTGACCGCTCTCCCGAAAGTCTCCATCTCTCACAGACGAACAGTCAACAAAAGCATTGGTCTCACCTGCCCCTTTGCTGGAAGATGTAAGGTCAACAAGGCCCAGCGACGCCACTGCCCAGCCTGCCGGTTGCAGAAATGCCTAGACGCTGGCATGAAGAAGGAAAGTGAGTTGGCCCCCTACCGACACCAGAATCCACGGATGAGGTCGCTCTGCTTTGCCCTCGCTCCCAAAGCGTATTCTCCCCACAAGAAGAGTAAGATTTTGGAAATAAGTCAGATGATGTTTCTATTCTGCTCCTCAGCTCTCTCATAGTCCAAGATCTCCTGGTCTAGCTCCAACAGACAGCCTCCCGGATTTTATCTCCTGACCTTCCCGCCTTGCCCCCTCACTCCCGCCACACTGATTTCAGCGCCATCAGGCACACCCAGCAACACCCCTCGGGACGTTTGTCCTTGTCATCCCCTCCACCCAGAATGCTTTCCTAGATATCCGTAGGGCTTGACTTCTGTGTGTCTCACACATAGCATGTCACCTGGTAGGCATGTCACCTAGTAGGTACGCGGTAACTGTTGAAGGAATCATCACGTGCCGTTTCTCTGTGCCCCGTAATGAAGCTTTGCTCCCAACAGACGATGTCACTGGAGCTCACTCGGCTACAAAGTTACAGTGTCCACGTGTAGCCTCTTCTGACTCCCAAGCCCTTGCTTTCCGCTGATAGCGCGCTACTCTTCAATACGGGCCGGTGCATACCACAGGGGTCAAAAATCTTGGCTTGCCTCACTTTAGTGTTTTGTGACCTTGGACCTGCCACCGGAACGCCAGCCTGTTTATGTGTCTGAAAAATCTGGATAATAACACCTGGCCTGTCTACCCTCTACCCACTGGGCTGTTTCATCCAGTGAGATTTAACCTCGGAACCCTTGCCGTTTAGGGCTATGTAAACAGAAGGTGATGCTTTAGGAACCAAGAGCTCTCCCTCTTCGGTGGTCGTCCAGAAGCCAAACATCTCCCTTCACTGTGACCACTGTATTTTCCACCCTCCCCACCACACAGTGGTGCCTTGTTTTCCCCAGCGGGGCCTGCGGGGCTGGGGAGAGGGGCAGGGATCTCCTACCACTGGGGCCTCTAGGACTCCAGCCAAGCCCAAGGAGACCCCAGGAACGCCGCTCCCTCCCCACATCCTTCATCACGGGGCCCGGGGCCCAAGGGCTCCCAGACAGAGGGTGAGGGTGCGGACTGGCAGAGACAGTGATGCCCCCTGTGGACCTCAGCGGCATCGTCCTTCATCTTCCCCGGGCACAGTGATCCTGTCGGCAGAAGCCCTGGCAGCGCGGCGGGCGAAGCAGGCCCAGCGGCGGGCCCGCCAAGTCCCCGCGCAGCTGAGCAAGGAGCAGGAGTTGCTGGTGCAGACCCTCCTTGGGGCACACAGCCGCCACGTGGGCACCATGTTCAACCAGTTCGTGCGGTTCAGGGTGAGCCTTTGTATGGACTTTGGGCACCCAGAAGGGCACCCGAGGAGGCTGCCCGGAGGGAGGGGGCAGCGGTGTGCCACGCCCCAAGACAGAGGAGGAGGCTTCACCAGAACCCCAGCGTCCCCAGGCTCCTCGGCCCGGAAGCCCTTCCAGAACAGGGCTGGAGAGACCCCTGGGACCAGGGCCACTCACTCAGGCCCCGATCTCCGCAGCCTCCTGCTCATCTGTTCATCCATCACAAGCGCCTGCCCGTCCAGGTCCCCGAACTGCCCCTGCTCATGCACTTCGCGGAGGTCAACACTTTCATGGTACAGCAAGTCATCAAGTTCACCAAGGACGTGCCTCTCTTCCGGTATGTGACCTCCCCTTACCTTCCGGGAGGAAAACACTCCAATAAATTATAACCACACACACACACACACACACACACACACACACACACACACACACCCCAGCAGTGCCTGACCCGCGAACCCCTCCTGCTGCCCTTCCAAGCACGGGGTCTTGAATTCCCTCCTTTGGTCTTAAGCATCTCAGCCAGAACTGGGAGCCCCTCTCCGTCTCTAAAAGGCTCTTGCCTGCTCCCCGCAGCTCCCTGCCCATGGAGGACCAGATCTCCCTGCTCAAGGGAGCAGCCGTCGAAATCTGCCACATCGCACTCAATACCACGTTCTGTCTCCAAACACAAAACTTCCTCTGCGGGCCGCTCTGCTACACGCTGGAAGACGGCGTCCATGGTGAGGGGGGCTGGAGCCGGGTGGCGGGGTGGCGGGGTGACCGGGAGGATCCTAAAACCAGCATCTCCCACAGCGGGGTTCCGGGAAGACTTTTTAGAGTTGCTCCTTCGCTTTCATGCGACACTGAGGCGACTCCAGCTCCAGGAGCCCGAGTATGTGCTCATGGCCGCCATGGCCCTCTTCTCTCCTGGTGAGCATCCCCCAAAGCCCGGAAGCTTCTGCTCCTCCCCGGGAATCCCTGCCCACCCCCACCCATCCTTCCCACCGGCTGTCTTCCAGACAGGCCTGGGGTTACCCGGAGGGAGGAGATCGACCGTCTACAAGAGGTGACCGCACTGACCCTGCAGAGCTACATCAAAGCGCAGCCACCAAGGCCTGGGGATCGGTATGCGGGAGCCTGGGGGCTCGGAGGCTGCACTGGGCAGGCAGGAAGACAAGGGAAACACTGAGCTCAGGGGAACGCTTTTGCTGTCCTCTCCTCTGGGAAACCAGGTTCCTTGGGGGCACCGAGTCCTTCCCTCGCACCTCAGATGGGTCTGGCATCCGAATCGCTCCTACTGCTGTTTCATCTGATTTTTTCCAGATTTTTTTTTTTTATTCAGTAGAGATGCAAAGTCGTAGCTCGCAGGCTCTGTATGATAGCATTCCTGAGATAGATGACACCCATCACCTTACCCGTCCACTCCAGGCTTCTCGTTCGCGCCCTGTCCTTGGCCCTTCCCTTCCTCTCCATTGGCCCCTTCCTTTACTTTTTCATCCTCCCTTAAAGTTATCATGGTCACTCAGATTCCTGGGCAAAGCCAGGCTCTGGCTCAGCCGTCCATGCTCTATCCAGGCTCTGAGGTAGGCTCCGCGTGTTCTCGTGGGTTCCTCAATGAGCCAGTTCGGCCGGAAGAGGGACGCTTTAGACCACAGAACACACCCACCTTCTAGAACCTGCTCTAGAAGGCCAGATCCATAGATTCCACAGAGCTGCAGTTCTGACCAAGTCTGGGGCTTTCTTCACACTTGGCCCTCAGACCTCTGGATCCAAGAAGGCCATGGTGAGAGGAGACCTCGGGGCCTTGGGAATTTTTGCTGATTTGTCATACCAGAGCATGGTTTTCTGGAGTGTTCAGACCTAGCTTCACGGAGGGAGAGTTCAGGGGAGCAGGACCTCAAGACAAGACTCTCAGCTGCCTTATTTTCCTCTTTCCCTGGTGACCCCACTACCTCCTCCAAAGGTTTCTGTACGCGAAGCTGCTGGGCCTGTTGGCTGAGCTCCGGAGCATTAACAACGCATACGGGTACCAAATCCAGCACATCCAGGGCCTGTCCGCCATGATGCCGCTGCTCCAGGAGATCTGCAGCTGAGGCCCCGGTTGCCTCCTGCCACAGCCCATCTGCACACGTTGGACTGGAAGGGGGAAAATGCTGAGGCCAGAGGTTGGGACCGGTAGGGAGGGAGCCCAGTGGTTGCAATGAAAGACTAAAGCAGTAACTACCTCTTCATGCAGTCTTGGGGTTGGTGGGGGGTGACCACAGGGACGGAGCTGTTCTCTGGGAGCACGGAAGATGGGAAGGAGGAAGCCTCAGGGCTAAGAGGTAAAGAAGCTCCTTCTGGGCATTGGGGGGGAGGCGATTTCTGAGGTCAAAGATGTAGCCCTTCAGCTCTTCTCTCCCAGCCCTAGACTCCGGGATGGAAAGCAGGACAGGGAGCTAATCCCATGCAGCCTGTTCTGCTCTGAAGAGGAAGAAGCTAGAAGCTTTAATCGATAGGAAAACGAAGAAGGGGGACGTGAGGGGAGAAAAGTCAGCCAGACACACCCCTTAATCCTCCTCCCTTAGTCCAGAGCCACAAGAGCATGGGAAGAAGACCCTGGAGCCGGTGGCAGAGGTGGGGGCCACACACCACAGCCCCAGCAGCTGCCCCGTGGCGGCTCCAGTTCTGAGGAGGGCATGGTCCTGTCCCCCGCTCTGCTCCTGGGACCCAGAGGTCGCCCAGCAAGGTGGGCTCTGGAGAGGGGGCCTAGTCTCTGGCCCTAGGGCACCTGCCTCGGAGGTTCCAGCGTCTGTGGGGGGCGGGCTCCGGGAGCACCTCAGCCCACAGTGATGCTGAAGCCACAGTGGAATCTGTTGCGCCAGTGATTGAGGAAGGCTCCGAGGGCCAGGGTGACGGGCAAGGGGGGCATCTTCTTCTCCAGCACAGCACCCACACACCAGTTACTGTCCACCAAGCCTGTTAGAGAACACAGGATACGCACGAGGTTGTTTCACAGGCTTGGAGATGGGGGTCAGGAGCAAGGTCGGAAGGACGCTTGTCTCCTCCCTCTGTCCCCCTGGTCCCTCGGCACCTCCGAACGCCATCCTAATAACCCTCACCTCTAAACACCATGTTGGCCTGGGGCAGAGTCAGGTGGTAACCGAAGGAGAAGGTTGTGTCTTGTAGCCTTGTGTTGGCCTCAAATTCCACTCCAACCTGGACCTGAGAACCACAGGCAAAGATGGGAGAAGGATCGGTGTCAGTGAGGACCAGAGGCGTCCTGATGGGGCTCGGTGGGACCGAGGTGTGCGTGAAGCATCTGTGTGGCATGGGGGCGGGGGGTAGAATCGCGAGGCAGCGGGGCCTGTGGAGGTCGCAGGGGTGCAAGTTCACGGCTGACTTGCCGGGGTGGGGGAATGGCATGGGTAGCCTCACCTGTTCATTTGCCCTGTGGTAATAACTCGCGTGGGCCCCACCTGACCCCACATTCAGTGTGGCTACCCAGTGCACCGCTGTAAAAACCAAAACGCAGGAGACAAGGAGCGTTACCGTAGCAGGACACAGGCCAGCAACCCTCGCCGAGTTCAGAATGTCCCCTCCCTGTCACTACTCCTCCTCACCCCGTACCCGAGTACTTCCCGGCCAGGGTCAGGATGGCGCCCTCCTCGCCTGGCCGCCGGTGATAAACCAGCTCTCCTCCCAGCACCAGCCGATGGGTGAGGCTCTGCAGGAAGTGAGCCACCATGATCACTGTGGGGTAGCAGGGACACGGGGAGTCAGTGATGGGGACAGCCTCCAGGCCTGCTGCCCTACCCCAGCCTGCCCAAGCACTTCCTAACGCCTCCGCTGTACAGGCGAGGAGGAGGCAGGGCCAACATGAGCCAGTGAGCAGCCGAGACACAAAGCACCCGTCCCCCATCCTCACCCGATTCCCCGATCAGGTCAGGATTCCCTAGGGTCAGCGTGGCTGTGTAGTCGTCTCCCCGGTACTCGCCATCGAACTGCCACGTCAGGAACTTGGCTTGCTGCGTCTGGGTAGGCAGAACCAGGCGTCGAGCCTTGCCCTCCCACCCCGTCGATCACTCCGGCCCCGCTCCTCTCCCCGGAGCCCCCCAGCGCCGCACACTCAGGGAGAAAGGGGAAACGCGGACGGCCGCAGGAGCCATGGCTCACCTGGAAGACAGCCTTGGCTCGGAGCCGCTCTGCCAGGAGGAGCAGGACCTGGGCGTTGAGGCTGCCACTGCTGTCCATATCGCCCACCACCGTGGGGAACACCTGTGGACCAGGGCACACAGCGCGCCTGGGCTGGGGGCGCGCTCAGCGTCCAGCCGACCGTCCAGGATTTCTCCAGCGGTACCCGGCGCCCCCTAGTGGAGCCACAGAGACAGACTCCGGCTCCTCACCCAAATGTCCCCCGCCCCTCCCGTCGGAGGAAACACAGGGGCAGGCGCCCTGGGCATTCTCCCGGGTAACACACTCCTTCCCTCCTCCTCTAGTCCCGAGTCCTGGGTGGGCTTTTCCCCATGACACACTCCTGTCCTCCTCCGCGAGACCTGAGATCTGGGTGGGCTTTTAGGGAGACGACCCCGGCGTGAGGACTACTCACCTCGGCGGGGCTAAGTTGCCAGTCTCCGGCGTAGGCCGCATGGAGATGATAGCCCGGCAAGCCCAGGGCACTCATGTGCACGGTGTGAGCCACCTGACGAAAGAGAAGTCGGGGGAGGAAAATGTTCCCACCGCCTCAAGCCCCGTTCCACCCGTCTTCTTCTCCCCATCCAGAAGGCCTTACAAGATTCCGACATACACAGAGGGTCACCGAAACTAAAAGCAACAAGTCCCACAGGCGAGGGAAGTGAAGAGAGCCCCACATCCTCCCTCATGTGTCCCACAGAGCCTGGTTAAGGCTTGAGTGCAAAGGCAAGGAGGAGAGTATCCGCGGATAGGCAGGGAGGATCTTGAGGAGGGCCGGAGAAGTGGGAGCACCTGGAAATGGCTGCTCAGAACCTTGTTGACAACGAGCTTCACTCCCTCCATCTGTGCTGGGAACACATCTGAAGGGGTGGAGGGGAGGGGAAGCGGAGGAATAAGCACAGACAAGGAACCCCTACCCCAAGAAGTAGTCTCCCCTTTCAGTCCCATTGAAAGCACTTTGGAGGAGCTGACCTCCTTTCAAGTCCTACCACGGAATGTTCCACTCCATGTGGGCACCTGATCCTCCCTGAGGCTGGATGCCCCAGCTGGGTTCTCCCCTTTCCTGCTCCCATCACGGGACACCCCGCATTCGAGACCCTCCCCTCCTCTGCCCCTTCAATGTGAGACACCCAATGCCAAGTTCTCACCTTTGCATAGCCGGTGCAGCTCATCGAAGCTCCCAGGGTTGGGCAGAGGCTCCTCTCGACGGGGGCTCCGGCGGGGCAAAGCCCCCATCGGTGCCAGGCCCAGTGTGTTCCCCATTTCAGTCCAGAGAACAGGGGAAGGGCCCGGGTTAGCCTGAGAAAGGACGCTATTGCTCCCTCTACCCCGCACGGGTCCCACCCCCCATCATCCGACTCCCCAGTCCCAGAAACTTCCACATGGTCCGATGCTAGACCTGGAAGAGGAAGAGCAGGGAGAGGGCACCGGTGGGGAGATTGAACCCCAGGCACACTCCCGTCCCATCTTTTTGATTCTTCACCCCACCTGTCACCCCGTCCTCTCCCCCATTATCTAATCCTAGCTCCCATCACAGACCTCACCCAGCTTCCCAGTCTTCCTGTTCTTCATTCCTAGATCCCAAGGCGAGACTGGCAATGAAGCAATAGTCCTTACCGTCTCAGACTATCATGCTGCCCCTTTTCCCCCGGCACACCCCGGTCATCTTGATGGGGGCAACCATCTTGAGTAATGGCAGGACTGCGGCTTCACGCTGCATTCTCAGCGTGGTCATGAGCGCCATCTTGGAATCGGGCAAAAAAAGACATCAAAGACCCGACCCTCCCTTGATTGGGCCCCGCCCAGAAGATGGAAAAAAAAAAAAAAAAGCTGCCTCCTTCTCCCAGGGGCCAATGGGAGAGGAGGAAGCAAAGGAGTGGCAGAGTCGGGTCCGGAGAGCTCCAACCCAGGCACTGCAGAGGCGGGCGGGGCTTGATTGGTAGATGGCCTGAGATCGCCCGGCAGCTACAAGGTCGGGAAGTCGCTGGGAACCTGCTAGACGCCAGAGGGAGCCTCTTGGATCCTGGGCCGCTGCAACTCCTTTCGCGGGACAGCCTGGAAACCTCCGTTTTGTAAAGGATGGCAGAGGGAATGATTGTGAATACTGCATTGGAACCCTGGTTCTTATGGCTCCTAGTGCCCCTACCTCGAACCCCTTAGGGACTCCTCACAGCCCCCCACAGTACACAGCACACACCTCCAGATGGGCACTACCCGCAGGTACAGCCCTCCCCATGGAGACGCGGAGGTCTACATCTTTCCAAGTTCACCTTCTAGTTCTCTTGGTGGATTGGGAGTGGGTGAGAGGAATTGCAGCCTTAGTTCTAGCAGGATGATTCCGTGAAGCAACTGCCCCCATTAGCTATCCTTTCCTGCATTGCTCAGGCAAATAAAATCTGGGAATATGGACTCTGGCCCCCAAACGCACTGCACTCCAGAACCAGGGACGGTCAGTGGGGGTGTCCTTCAAATACTAAGCACTCCAGGGGAATAATTGAAGATGGAGTAAGATTTTTTTGGGCCCGGGGCCACTGCCCTCACTAGCCCTCACACCCCCATCTCCGCTTCTCCAGAATGTTCTATGTATGGGGCGCCTGGGTGGCTCAGTGGGTTGAGCCTCTACCTTTGGCTCAGGTCATGGTCCCAGGGTCCTGGGATTGAGCTCCGCATCAGGCTCTCTGCTCAGTAGGAGGCCTGCTTCTGCCTGCTCTCTTTCTACATGTGATCTCTTTCTCTCTCTCTCTGTCAAATAAATCAAATCTTAAAAAAAAAAAGAGGATGTTCTATGTACACTTTGAGGGCAAAAGGGTAAAAGATACAAATGCTTCGGATATCTGTTTAGCTGATTTCACGCAAATGCCTTGGGCTTCGGGGATGTACCTTTGTCCTCCCTCACAGGCAGAGCTGGCGCAGGGGCTGCTGCCTCCGTCAGAGGGATGCTCTGGCCCCGCTGACTCACACTGGCTGACCATCACCTTAGAATGACAAGGTAATCCAGTGACCAGGGAACTTCAGCCTTTATCCTTGGTAGAAGACTCTCATTCACTTCCTTTCTTGCCAGGGCCCACCGTATGGGAAGGGGAAGGCAGAGGCTACTTTCTGAATTTGTTTTATTGGAGGTAGGGTCTACGCATTTATCAGCACTCAAGAGGGTTATTCTGGGCTCTTGTGTTTCCTCCCTCATCTCATTACACATTAACTGAAAGGAGGACAGACTCAATCACACTTGCCCTCTGACCCTAACCCTTATTCTCCTAATCCTCATTTGCCTGCCCCCTGCCCCCGATTTCATTCCTTTCCCCTTCCTTCTGTTCCCCGATACCTCTCTGCCAAGCTGCAGTGAAGGGGGTCGGGCTGGGGAGATGAAATCTGGCCACAGTGGGACAAAGTTACCAAGGACTGAGGGTTTGATATGTCAGGGCTTTCCGGAAGAAAACTAGGAATCCTGCTTCCTGCAGCATTCAAATCCCAAGAGCGCCAGCCCCAGACCCCGAAAGAGTAAGTGTCAGTAAGCTGGAAGAATGCCCCCTTGGCCTCTGCCCACTAAGACCCACACCCCTGCGTCCCGCCTCATCACCATGATCCCCCACATTCTTGTCCTCTCCTCCCCCATTTCTTCAGCTTGTTTACTCCAACATGGCCCCTGTCCTATGGGGCCCTTCCACAGTCCTTATCACCTGACAGGGGGGTGGGGAAGCAGAAATGTATATAGCCCCATCTCCCCGGCCAGGCCAGACACAGACAGCAAGGACAGAGACGCTGACCAGGTAGGGTAAGGAAGCGAGCGGTGTGGCCAGGATCCAGAGAGGATAGGGTTTTAACTGTGGGAAGGGAGGGAACCTGGTCGGAATGGGCACCTAGGTAGGGGTCTCTGGGGAGGTGCTGAAACTCATTCCTCCCTGACTCCCAACTGCTTCCAGGCCACCATCCCCACTGTTACCGCCATGAAGCTGCTTGCTCTGACTGTGCTGCTCCTCGCCGTCTGTAGCCTTGAAGGTGGGTGTCGTATGGAAAGGGGTCCCAAGAAGGAGAAGGTGCTAGAGTTCCTGGCTTCCCATCTGTCGGTGCTCCCAGCAAGGAGCACTGAATGCTCCAGAGCAAGATCACTCCCTCTCAAAAGTCCGGAAAGCTCATCCAGAGACTGGAGCTGGGTACCTGTTTGGAGAGGGGGCTGGGAGTGGGGGCTGGGGACCCAGCTGATGAGCTCTGTGTGTGTTGTGTGCGTGTGTGCGCAGGGGCTCTTGTTAGGAGACAGGCGGAGGAGCCGAATCTGCAGAGCCTGGTCTCTCGGTACTTCCAGACGGTGACCGACTATGGCAAGGACCTGGTGGAGAAGGCCAAGGGCCCAGAGCTTCAGGCCCAGGCCAAGTAAGTCTCAGTGAAAGGGGCTCAGGGGGCGCACCTGGCTGGCGCCATCAGTGGAGCGTGCGAATCTTGATCTCCGGGTTGTGAGTTTGGGCCCCACGTTGGGTGCAGAGATTGCTAAAAAATAAAATATTTTAAAAAAGAAAAGAGAAGAGAAGAAAGAAAGAAAGGGGATCGGGAACCAGGGAGCTTTAGAGAGAAAGAAGGGAAGATGGGAGATTGCTGGAGCTCAAGGGTAGGGGTTAGAGAGGATGAGGTTTAAGTTGGAAAGACAAATTCTTTCACCACCTCGTAGATCCCACAGGCCTCTTGGACAGATAGGGCCAGCAGGAGCTAGGCTTTGAATTTTTATCTCTAGGGTCTGTTCCTCTACCCGATGGAGGGCTTGCTTCCCCTTCTGGGAGCGTTACCATAAGAGGATGGCCCAGGCCCTAGGGTCTCGGGAGCTGGGTCTCACCCCCCAGCACCAGCGGGTCTCACCCCCCAGCACCAGCGGGTCCCCTGCCAGTGCCTAGGGTCTCTCACACTGACGTCCAATCCTTTGATTACACAGGGCTTATTTTGAGAAGACACAGGAGCAGCTAACGCCCCTGGTCAAGAAGGCCGGAACTGATCTGATCAACTTCTTGAGCAATTTCATGGACCTCAAAACACAGCCTGCAACCCAGTGAGGCATCCAGACCATTGTCTTCTATCCCCAGCTGGCCACTAGAACACCCACGGGTCCAGCCTCGAGCGCTCTCCCCCACACGCTCCTTGTTTTCTACAATAAATATTGAAGAAGTCAGGTGTGAACCTGGTGCTTTGGAGGACTGGGAGAAGTACGGGTATCGGTAAGGGGAGGACCAAGAGGCCTGCTCCTGCTAGGAGAGGGGTTTGGCGTGCGGAATGGAGGGAGGGATGAAGAGACAGCTGGTGGAAACAATAGGGGAGTGGTGTCTATGATTCTTCTTCATGCCCAAATCATCTTCCCCCAGCCTGGGATCTGCTCGGCACAGAGGCTGAGCCTGTGCACTGCACAAGGGACAGTGAAAGGCAGGAAAGTTTCATAAACTGAGTCCATAGACTACTGGAGGTCACAGAAAAGGAGGCACCCCCACCTCCAGAACTTCCTCTCAATCATTCTATGAAGAGGAGAAGGCTTCCCATAAATGAACCCAAAGGTGTCACCTGAGACCCTGGCTTCCCTTCTGAGCCAGGGGAATACCATGCTACCCCCCATCCTACAGAAAATATATGAATTTGCTCTTCTTCCCCAAAAGTGCTCAAACCCTCCTTCCATTTAAAATCTCTCACCTAGGCCCCCTGGCTGGGGGCCATTCCGAGCCTCTCCCCTTATAGAACTGGCTGGGTGGTCAGATCGGAAACTCATAGACATGATGGCCAGCTCGTGGCCAGACGGGTCTCCCGGACTAAATCAAAATGGGATGGAAATCAGGCTGGGCTGATGTGGGAGACTCACAATACCAACGTGGAGCACAAAGAAGAGGAGGCATTTTCCAGTAAGTTTGTTCCCACTCCACACTTGAAGCAGTTACCTCTGTACCCTGGCTCATTGCTCAGAGCTCCTCTGAAATCGCTGCTTCCCAGGCACCGGACCGGGCTCCAATTTCCTCCGGGTATCGACCAGTCTTCCGTCTGGCCTCCAAGGCCCTCGCCACGCAGAGTGACGTTCTTCCCTTTCTTCCCCAGTTTCTGTTTTTCTCTCATGCGACAAGATGTGTGGGGACAAAGAGAGCTCAGTCTGTCCCTTGCAAGATGCCCTTGGACAGGTTCATTAATTTCAAAGAGTCAGATCTTCCTCCCGGGGTTAGGGAGCAGATCCAACCGTGCAAGAGAGGCGGAAACATAGTGGACGGTTTCAGTCGCTGTGCGGGGCTGAGTCTTACCCAGCTTGGCCGGGGCGGGATCGCAGGACCCACGCTGCTGGGGCTGCGGAATCCGAGGCGGGACCGTGTCTGCTGTGATGCAGATACCACAGGAAATCCCGGCTCCCGGCAGAGCAGGAAATAGGACAGGCATGGACCTGACCCGGGCGATTCCTTAGTCGTCCACCCTGGCACTTGGCGCTCGTCTCCCATCTAGAGCCTGTTTGTTCCCCTTTGCCTTTCCCACCCCCAAGCCTCATCTGGCCCTCTAAGGTTCCTCTTGCCCCCAGAAACCACTGAGAACTCAAGTTCCCATAAAACCCTCCATCAGGGTGTCACACAAGGCTTCAACATGCCATCTGCTCTCAGCTACGCTAATGTTCAGATGTGTGCCTGCGTGCACTGTCCCCACACTGCTCCCTGACCCTCCCTCTGGTCCGGATTGGTGACTGTTTGGGGCGGGACAGCCACGCTACTCCACAGCCCAACCTCAGTCCAGGTGCCACACACGGAAAGCCAAGCTGGGTGCAGACATCATTTCTTAGGTTCCGATGTTTCTGAGTGTGCCCAGACACCTGACACTCACTCCCTGTTCCAGCTCCATGCCACTGGACCCGGGGCGGAGGGTCTCATCCCTGCCCCAGCCACGGGCAGCTTTCACTCCTCGACCAAGCAGCCTCGTCCTGAAGTCTACCAGACCATGAGCTCTGTGAGGTCGGGAGCTGGTTACTCAAAACGGCATCGTCAGTCCCCAGCCCAGCGCCTCGTAGAGGCTGAATAAATATATGATAAATAATGAACAGAGTCCAGGCTCTGATGGCTTTATTGGTGATACTCTCTTTCCATTGTTGAGTGGGAGTGGGAGACAGGAAAGAGAGGGCTGGGGAACGGCAGTGAGATCAGAATATACACATTAATGATTAGCATCTGAGAAGTCCGGTGGGGAGGAAGACCCACCGGTGTCCAATAATGGGGAACGTAGCATCATTTCAGAGGTGAGGTCGGCTGGCACTAACAGGGACATATGTGATGCCAACCATGGGGGTTAGGAAGAGAACGAGGAGGGGAAGGACGTGGCCAGGGACATCTGTTCTACAGTTACTGGGACGGTTTCTCATGCTTCAGGGTCTCGTACGTCTCCTGGTTCCGGGTGCTCAGGCCCTGGAGGTGAAGGTCAGAGGATGGTCAGGGCTTGTGCACACTGCAGGCCCCTCGTTGGGCCCCCTATAGGCCCTGTGTCTTTCAAAGATCACAGGAAAACCCACTCTCTCCTGCTGACTTCCCCGGACTGGGGTGGGGGTTGGCAGGTTCACTCACCGTGTAAATGCCGTCTGATTTCTGCAGAAGCAAAGGGGACAAGGCGTTAGACACCCATGCCTCCTTCAGAGTCCCTCGGCCTCTTCTTCCCCACCCCGTGAGGTATGTGGCTGGGGCTGGCGGCCGCTGGGGCCAGAGGGCACTCATGTGGGGATTCCCAGGCACGGATGCCCGTTTGCCCGCAGGGCTACACATGCGCGTGCGCATACACACCGCGTACTCAGGGTCACTCTCCGCTCTCCCTTATCCCCTGCTGAGTATTTTACTTGGGGCCTGGCTAGGTGGCAGGGTGGGCGGGGGAAGGGGGCGACCTTGGACACTGGAGACTGGAACATTGACACCCAGGCGCGGAAGGGGCCATACCTCGTAGCTGGCTGTGGCCGCCTTCCGCACCTGGATCTGGAGCAGGGGAGAGAGAGGTCGTCAGTACCCGCGAAGGTAGTGGCCCAGCCCCATCCGCCCCAACTTCGCGGGGATCCCCGGTTATTCCCTCTCCTCAAAGCCGAGCCGGCCCCCTCCCCTGGCCTTACCTTAAGTCGGCAGTAGAGAAGGGTGAGGACAATACCATACAAAAACAGGATGGCATCCAGGATATAGCAGAGCTGAGGCTCTCCCAGGGCGGCTGAGGGGACAGAGGGTGCCCTCAGGGTCAGGGGCATCAGGGAGGTTCCGGCGCTCAGAGGACAGAGCCGGCAGGTGGGACCGGGCCTGGCGGGGCATCTCCCAGGAGACACACTTGGTCTTCCTCTCTGGATCCTATTTTTCTCGGCTTTCCCCCTTCTCTCTCACCCTGGGGCAGGGCTGGGACAGGAAGTGTGGGGTGTTCTGCCCGCTGCGATGGAACTTACAGGCACTGAGAGCCGAGGAGGGAGCCCCCTGCAGCCCTGCTCGGCTCCCTCCTGGGCCCCCAGGCCTCTGCTTTCCACCCTGTCGGCTCCCCAGGCCCCATTGAGCACGTCACAGCCCTCAAAGGACTCATTTGAGTTCACGGGGCGAAGACCAAAACCTCAGCCCAGAGGGACAGGCAGCGACAAATTTCACTGAAGAAACCACAGGAGTGTCTCTGCTAGGTCCTGTGACCTGTGGCTGAGGGCTGGACAGGATGTGAACCGAAGAAGGGAGGGAAGGCAATTACCCCGTTATCGGTCATCTCTGAGCCTCGGTCCCCACACTCTCTGGCCCCCTAGAGTGGGCTTAAAAATGGAACAACAGGTGTCTGCTTCCCTGGGCCTCATGGATCCCGATGGCGCAGGGCTGGGGGAGAGGCTCTGCCCGGGTTCGGGGGGAGTGGGGATGACCACAAGCCAGATTCCAGCCCCGGGCACTCTGCCCTGTTACTCACTCACTCTGGGCCACACAGAGAGGAAGTTTTATGCAATTTAAAAAATCAAATAGGGTGTGAACCCCAGCCACGGTCTGCCCTGAAACCCTTTCTGAAGGGCTCACCGGCACGTGGCCGATGCTGGGGGGGACTTCTGGTCCCCTGACGCTCGTTCCCACAGTGTTGCATAAACCAAAAAACTCCCAGGTGGGGGTTGGTGGGGGGGAAACATCGTTATCGCCATTTCACCAAGGATGAAAGGCAGGCTCGGAAAAGCTAAGTAACTCCTTTAGGGCCAGAAGGCTAAGGGACAGAGCCGGAGCTCAAACCCAGGCTTTCTGCTTTCCGTGCTTCTGTCCTGACCTTTCTGCCACGGTGCCCCCACTCTCTCCTCACCTGGTGGCAGCAGGTGGGCACCCACGCATTCCCTCCACCTCACAGCTGGGCTGCTGGACTCCCCCAGCCCGTCTCTTTCAATTTCCCACTTCCCTGGAGGTTCACGAACCCCCATCTCCCCAGCACCCAGCTGCAACCCCCATCAAAACGCGCACACACAGCCAGGCCACAGGCCGCCAGAAGCAACAGTGTAGAAACCGAGTGCCTGGAGCTGTAGAGCCTCTGAGGCCTGCCCGTGTCTGCCTCCATTTCTTGGCTGGTGCTCAGGCCTCTGGAACCCGGCACTGCGAGCTGCCTCCCACCCCTGCCCTCACAGCAGCTGTTGGCAGAGTGGGCTGGGCTGGTGACGACCCATGGAAGCAGGTAACAGGTCGACTTTGACCATCCTTGCCTCACTGCCAAGCCGGACGACAGGCTCCCGCTTTCCTAGGGGGTCTTTAAGAATTCATCGCCCAGCCCGAGATCAGCTCCCAGCGGACCAGCCCGGAGGCACCACACAGGAAACGCTGATCATGGGAAAAGCAGCTTCTCCCCAGGCTGGCTTTTCATGTTGTACCTCCCCTGCCCAATTGAAGCCTTCCCCGAGACCAACCCTGAAAAAGTCAGGAGACGTGAAAGCAGGGAGCTAGGACTCTTGTGCCCTGATGGGGACCAGAAGGGACCAGCCACAAGGTCTCAGGGTCCATCTGAGCCCGGCACCCACCTGCCAGCCTTTCCCCGTCTTCCCCTACCTCGGCGCTCAGACGCCAGCCCTCAGTTCTCCCCCTAGGCCCGGCCCGTGGGCCCGCAGCCCACCCTCTCACCTGCTTGTTCAACCAGAAGCAGCAGGAGCAAGACCACGGCGGGGACCATCTTGGGCGGGGGCTGAAGGGCCGCGAGCCGGCGATCGGACGCTCTGGCACTGCGCAGCTGTGCTCAGCGGCTCCCTGACCACAGAGTCCCCCCCTTCCTGCCCCGCCTTCCCCCAGCTTTGGCCCCTTCCCCTTCCTGCACCGGAGCCCGGGCGGCTCCCGGAAGGGCCAACTAAGGGAGTTAGAGCTGGGCTCTCCTGCCTCAGTCCTTCAGTGACCAAGCCCCAGGCACCAGGGGATGGGTTGTGGTGGGGACGTCCCTGCCTGAGAAAGGCCGTCTAAACCGGCCATCACCCCACGTCCGGATACACCTGGAAGACACAGTCCCTTCAAGGTCCCTGAGACCCCACTGTAGCCTCTTCCCTGCCGCATGGAACTTTGCCCCCGTCTCGATGGGAGAGGTTTACCAGTTTGTGGAGGCAGCTGAGTCTGGGTGGGGGGGACTGAGGGAAAAGAGGAAATGGGGAATGGAGAAGTGGAAAGGCCAAGAGTCAGACGAGGGGGTGGAGATGAACAGGAAACACTGGCAAGAACGGAGACTCACAGAGAGCTACAGGGTTAACTCACGTTCTCAACTTCTCCAACAAAGCGAAAGACGGGAAGATACCAAGAAAGACATACCAGAGGTTTGGGCAGAGGGGCCGGAAGGCGGCTAATTTATTCTAATTCCTCCTTTTCTAGTACATGCACAGAATGTCTGACGGCTGAGTGTCTGCAGGTGCGCACACACATACACACACACGCACACAGAATCCCTTTCCAGGGACAGCTGGGCTCCGAGGAGAAGCAGACAGGCAGGGGTATCAGATGCTCTTCCCCAGCTCACCGATCCACTTCTCCAAACACAATATCTTGGGTACCTAAGAGATCAGCAGGAGGAGAAAAAAAAAAGTGCTATCACCAAAAATCCAGAACTCGCTACTTGCCCGGCAGACTGAGGATCTGAGTCTGTGCCCACAGTCTCTGCCCCTGTCAGAGCCCCAAACTCCCTCATCTGTGGCCTCTCGGCCACACAACAGGCCTCATACCTATGATGGCAACAACATCCGCCAGCATGTGTCCCTTCGACATCTTGTCCAAACCAGCCTGGAGAGATGGGGACAGTGTCAGGTGAGATCAGCAGGGTGGGACGAGGAGGAAGGGAAGTTCATCAGAATCTCACCCGAGGTCCCTAATGACACATTCATTTAGTGGAGAGAGAACCCCTGGGGTTGGTTCTTACCAGGTGGGCAAAACCTGGAGCCTTGATCTTGCACCGGTAAGGGCGGCTGCTGCCATCGGACACGAGGTACACCCCAAACTCTCCCTGTCCGAGAAGAAGGTTGGCTGCCTCCGTTAACAGGAAGAAGACTTTTCTCTGCCAACGAAGCCTCTCTATTCCCCCGCATGTCCCCCCTCTCGCCGATGACTGCTCCCCTGTCTCCAGTCCCCCAGTGCCCCGGGCTGCCCTTTCCTTCCCCATCTCTCCTCACCTTAGGAGCCTCGATGGCAGTGTACGTGGCCCCCGGGGGGACCTGGTAGCCCTCCGTGTACAGCTTGAAGTGATGGATCAGTGACTCCATGGAAGTCTGGAGAGGGGGAAGGGAGCTGCAGTGAGCCAGATCCCAATGTCTCCCCGCCCTTCCCGCAGAGCAGGAAAAACCCCCACCCCAGGGGGGAGACTAAAACCCACGCCGTGGACAGACGAGGTAGCTACGGAGGCGAAGACCTCTGCAGTGAATTCTTTCAAAAAGGAAAACTGAGAAGCAGGGTGTAACCAAGGACACTGCCCCCCCCCCCCCCGCTGCTGGCCCCTCTCCCTTCTCTCTCGCCCCAGAGCCAACCTTCATCTCTGCTCGCTTAGGCGGAGACACTTTGGCGTCATCGACTTTGATCTCCCCGGGGGGCATCTTGTTCAGACACTGCGCGATGATGCGAAGGGACTGGCGCATCTCCTCCACCCGACACAGGTACCTGACCGGGCAGGGCCAGAGCAGGAGAGGGGCCGTCAGAGCAGACTGAGGCGGAGCAGGACGCAGGGCATCCCTTCCCCGGCCCAGAGCACTGGCTGACTTGTTCCCTCCCTCTTTTCTCCTAGGGCGGCACCTCTGCCTGGCTTGGCCACCCAAGTAAGACCTCTCATCTTCTGGCTCTGGTGTGGCTCCTGCCCCAAGTCCCCTCCCGATCTTCTCAGCCCATGTCCCGTGGCCTCCCCTCTTAGACACTTCTTGGACTCTAGAACGGGTGAGAGTCAAATTGACTCAAAAAGAAAACAGAAGGGGCACCTGGGAGGCTCAGTGAGTTAAACCTCTGCCTTCAGCTCAGGTCATGATCTCAGGGTGCTGGGATGAAGCCCCGCATCAGGCTCTCTGCTCAGCAGGGAGCCTGCTTCCCTCTCTCTGCCTACTTGTGACCTCTCTCCCTGTCAAATAAATAAATAAAATCTCAAAAAAAAAGAAAGAAAGAAAACAGAAGCCAATCTTATTCAGGAATGGAACGTGAAGCTTAGATCCCAGTGAAAGAGCGCGGGGTCGGGAGGACTCTGGTCTCAACCACCAAGATCAGATGATCCCAGGCTGATCTCAAATATCTAGGCCTCAGCTTTCTCAGCTACAAAAATGCAGCCCAAACCAGTCCCATCTAAGAGATGAGGGTAAGTGAGGGTAAAAGAAGACGGCTTTAGAAAACAACCTAGCTTAACAGACACAAGAGCTCCAAGAGCTTGTGGAAAATTCGGGAATACACGAAGTAGCCAAGAGAAAAGCCACACGGGAGAAAACCGCCAGAAGACAAGCGGAGAAGATCTGGCCTTACCTGTCATAGCAATCCCCTCGAGAGCCGATAGGGACATCGAACTCCACCTGGTCATAAACATCGTAGGGCTGGGTCTTCCGCAGGTCCCACTGGATGCCTGAGCCCCGGAGCATCACGCCGCTGCAGAATGGAACGGGAACAAGGGTCCCTTTCCACGAACCAGGAAAGGAGGCGCACTCTCTTCCTTGGTCTCCCGTCTCCCTCCAGGCGCGGGGTCTGAGCTCAGAGCAAGGCACAGACGGCGCCACACCTTCCCCAAACCAAGGCATTAAGCTGGACCCCCCAAGTGCAGAAGTTACTACATTCTTCTCACCTAAACCCATAGTTAAGCGCGTCTTCGGCGGTCACAACCCCAATGTCCACTGTCCGATTCCGCCAGATCCTGTTGTTCGTCAGCATCTGTTGGTCGGGAAAACTGGCCATGAATGCTCGTCCTCACTCCCGTCAGAGGCCGCTGGCGTCTTTACAACCAGGACTAAGACCCCACGAGCCTTTCTTGAGGGGAAAAGAGGGATTTTCCCCTCCAGCTCCTGGCTCCTATCTTACCTCTTCCAACTCATCAACCCGAAGAGAGAAGTTCTTAGAAAACTCATAAATGTCATCCAGAAGCCCAAGGGGTAGGTCCTAAGAGTCAAATGGAGGAGAGCAGTGAGCAGGACTCAGCCTCCCCACCCCGGGCCTACAGGGTCAGCGTTTCTATCAGCCGGCGCTGCCCTCCAGTGGCCACAGAGGATACAGGCGCCGGAGGGAGGTTTGGGAAGGCAGGGGCTCAGGCTCACCTGGTGCACGCCTCCTGGGCGGACGTAGGCCGCATGCATCCGGGCCCCCGACACGCGCTCGTAGAATTCAAACATCTTGATAGGACACACTGGTAATTAGTGACAAAGTCCTGGGCCCCAAAGTCCAACAATGTGCTGGTCCACGCCCCTGCCCCCTGCCTTCTGGAGCCCACCCAACCCTTCACAACACTGGGTTCCTTAAGAACAGAACCCCAGTTTGGGGCGCCTGGGTGGCTCAGTCAGTTGGGCATCTGCCTTCAGCTCAGGTCATGATCTCAGGGTCCAGGGATTAAGCTCCGCTTCTCCCTCTCCCTCTGCCTGTCGCTCCCCCTGCTTGTGCTGACAAATAAATAAAATCTTTTTTTTTTTTTTTAAGATTTTATTTATTTAGGAGCGCCTGAGTGGCTCAGTAGGTTAAGCTTCTGCCTTTGGCTTGGGTCATGGTCTCAGGGTCCTGGGATCGAGCCCCACATCAGGCTGTCTGCTCAGCAGGGAGCCTGCATCCCCCTCTGCCTCTGCCTGCCTCTCTGCCTACTTGTGATCTCTGTCAAATACATAAATAAAATCTTTTTAAAAAATATTTTATTTATTTATTTGACAGAGAGAGAGAGAGATCACAAGTAAGCAGAGAGGCAGATGGAGAAAGAGGGGGAAGCAGGATCCCCGCTGAGCAGACAGCCTGATGTGGGGCTCGATCCCAGGAGCCTGGGACCATAACCTGAGTCAAAGGCAGAGGCTTAACCCACTGAGCCACCCAGGTGCTCCAATAAATAGAATCTTAAAAAAAAAAAAAGAGGGGCGCCTGGGTGGTTCAGTGGGTTAAGGCCTCTGCCTTCAGCTCAGGTCATGGTCCCAGGGTTCTGGGATCGAGCCCCACATCGGGCTCTCTGCTCAGCGGGGAGCCTGCTTAAAAAAGAAAAGAACACAACCCAAGTTAAGAAGACCTCCTTCCTCTCAATATTCTGTTCTCTCTCCCTTTAATCTAGTCTCCTTCAAGAACCTTCTCCACTTCTTGTACCCCCTGCTTATCCTTTCTTTCTTCTCTTACCTTCTCTCTCTCTTCAAACATCCAGAAGAAAGGGGTCATGGCCCCAATGTCCAGGGCATGGGTTGTCACAGCCATAATGTGGTTCAAAAGCCGCGTGATTTCTCCGAACAGCACTGCACACAGGGAGGGACCACAAGGAGAGAAGGATATAGGAGCCGAGGAACGACGCTGACACGGCGGTTGTGCGCAGAGGCTGGGGTCTGCGTACTAAGCTTGGGGTCGATGCTCCCAAGCCAGGCAATGGCCGGGGAGGGCCACGGGCAGGGCTGCAGCTTTACCTCGGATCCACTGCGCCCGGGGCGGGGGCTGGATATTGAGCAGCTTCTCCACAGCCAGTGAGTAGGCCTGCTCGTTGCACATCATGGACACGTAGTCCAGCCGGTCAAAGTACGGAAGGGCCTGGGAAGAGGCAAGAACCTGGGTCACCCCTGCGGGGCCAGGAGCCCCCCGACGGCCTGCCGAACGCACCGCTGTCCGCTGGCTCCAGAGTCCGCGCTGCATAAAGCCTTCCAGGCCCAGGAGCTACGCAGGCAGCATCCTCCGGCCGGCTGTACGCGCTGGGAAATGTTTAAAAACGAGCTCTCTGAAGGGGTGGGAGGGAACCGTGATGTGCCGTGTGTGCCGGTTTCCACGGGGCAAATCCACGCGGCGGGGCCCGCTTTCAGCCACGGAACTGAACGCGGCGCCGGACGGTACTTCTGCGAAGTGGACCCAGTGACCGCACCACAGAGCTCGGCAAATAGAAGTAAGAAAGGGATAAGCTCTGAGGACTTCCTACCTTGGCCTTTGACAGAATTTATTAAATTGTGAGCTCACATCATTTACAACTTCTGATCACGGCTGTTGAACAACAGCTTACAAATCCCCACGCCTGCTCTCGAGGGCCCGCGGGGGCTGCTCCGGAGCACCTCGGCCCGCGGCCGTCTCACATGAGACAGCCCCTCTGCGACAGTGAGGGAGAGAGGTGACCAGTCTGAGCAGTAACCGGGTGGGAGCGAGGGACTGAAGGAAGACTGAGCCCCGAGAAGGGCTGCATTGGCTTCTGGTCAGGGAGAAAATGGTGCTTTCTCAGAATGCCAAGAAAGCTACTCAAGCCGCCTGCCCAACAGGCTTCAGCTTCCAGGAAGGAGGCGGGGCTGGGACTCGCGTCTTTGGGGCAGCCAGTCCTGGCCCTGATGTCACGGTGACATGGGTTCGCGCTGCAGGCTTGGGCTCCACACTCTGGGACCAGACACCAGTCCCGCCTAGACTCTCCGGGGCCATCACATCCGCGTCAGCCGGGCGTACCCTACCCTCGTCACCCTCTGTGAGCAAGCCCTTTCTTCGTGACAGTAAGAAAAAACTTCAGATGCCTGTCCCTGCTCCAATTCCTTCCCATCTGACCCTCACCACTCGGGTCACAGAGTTCTCCTCAAAACGGCACGCTGCCACCAACTCCCTCCCGGTCACTCTGACTCACGGAGTGTTTGGAAAACAGACCGGAGACGGCCGGAAGATACAAGAATCGGCTGTTACTCCTAAGGAGCTGACGTCTCTTGCCTCTTCCCCTGTCCCTAGGGACACCGGCTTTGACGTACTAGTTCGATATAAGAACAGGGAAACTGAGGCACTAGAGAAAGGGTAAAGGGGCCAGCCCAAAGCCATCTGGAGAAAAGCTGGGGGTGTTCAGCTGCCAAACACTCCTGCTGGGTAAACCACATCTGGATGGACGGATGGACTGCGGTCACGCGCCCCTGGCACATCCCCCCATCCTCCCAACCAAAACCATCCTCATGTCCTCAACACCCTCCTCCCCTGGGGCTTTGGGAGCAGTGAACTGGCAAAGTGCCAGGCCATGGCATCCCAGGGCCTGGCAGCAGGCCCCTGCGCACCCGCACACCTGCAGATAGGTCTTGTACTCAATGAGCTTCTCGGTGCCTCGGTGCAGCAGGCCGATGTGGGGGTCGCACTTCCGCACCATCTCCCCGCTCAGCTCCATCACGAGCCGCAGGACTCCGTGGGCTGCTGGGTGCTGCGGCCCAAAGTTCAGGGTCAGGTTTGTCACCATTGTGTCCTTTGGAGGGTCCACATCTGAGAAGTGGGAAAGAGTTCAGAGTCAAATGGTAATTCCCTAGAGAGCCCCCAAGAGACAGCAAAGAGTGAGACTCCCCTACGGCCCTTCCCCGTCACTCCGTCACTCCGTCACTCCGTCACTCCGCGCCCTGCTGATTCCCTAATGGCCAACCTCACCAGGAAGAAGCCATTAAAAGGGGAAAAGGGGAGGAAGATGTAAATTTCCTGACAAGAGGGACCACGCATGAACCCTACTCTTTCCGTGTCTCCCAGTTACCCTTTTAAAGATTGTAATACTGGGCCCCCGGGTGCCTCAGTTGGTTAAGCAGCTAACTTTTCCTTCCGCTTGGGTCATGATCTCAGGGTCCTGGGATCAAGCCCTGAGTTGGGCCTGCACTCTGCAGAGTCTGTGCAAGGATTCTCTTTTGGGGTGCCTGGGTGGCTCAGCGGGTTAAAGTCTCTGCCTTCGGCTCAGGTCATGATCCCAGGGTCCTGCGATCGAGCCCCACATCGGGCTCCCTGCTCAGCAGGGAGCCTGTTTCCTCCTCTCTCTCTCTGCCTGCCTCTCTGCCTACTTGTGATCTCTCTCCCTGTCAAATAAATAAATAAAATCTTAAAAAAAAAAAAGAAACAGGGCATGGGAATGACTCAAACAGGTAGACAGGAGAGCCTTCCCAGGCTATGGAATCAACAAAGGTCAAACTTTGGGAACAAGGACGTCTCTGTGGAACTCCTTCTCTACCAAGAAGCAGAAGATGAGTGTGGGCAGACAGTAGGGGGTAGTGATTCAATTATCGGTATCATTAATAACCACACTCACAGCGGACTTACCAACGGCCGGTCACTACACTAACTGGTTCTGATGGTTATGATCCCATTTAACCCTTACAGTGATGCTACGAAACAGGCACTTCATTCACTGGTAAATGGGGAAGCTTAGAACTGAAACCAGAGTTTAACTTTTCAACCAAAATTCTTCACCAGGGGCTGTGGAGTCAGACAGACCCAAGTACAAAGCCGGGTATGTGTCCTTTACCAAGTTTTTGATCTCCCTGCACCACGATTTTCTCAAGAGTAGCATAAAGCGGGGCTGGCTCTTATGGAGTTGTTGCGAGGACTAAGTGAAATAATGCCTATCGAATGCCTGAAATGCGGCCACTGTTACTGTTGGATTTTTGAAAAGTAATAGAAACTCTTCTGAAGGTTTCTGAGCAAGAGAATGAAGGCCATGGTAAAATGATGTTTGGGGAAGATGGGGGGTGATTACACTGTGCTCCAAAGCTGGAGGGGGACCAGATCAGTGGCAGGAACCCAGTGGGGAGACGCCTGAGTAACTAAAGGTCCAGTACAAAATAGATCTGAACAAGAAAGGACAAGATGGTCCGATGTGGAACATTATAAAAGAATCTGCATGGTTTGGTGACTTCTTGGACTTAAGGAGGACAAGAGAGAAAAAAGAGCCAAAGGTAACAAAAATGTCTCATTCCTGAGAAATTAAGGAAAACGTGGGAACCACTGAGCAAAATCAAAAAGTCACAAGGAAGAGCTACTTTTGATGGAGGAAAATGCTTCATAGTCTGGAAGACTGCATTCGGGTACCACACTGGGAAAAAACACCTTTTCTACCAAAAGAAGATGGAAATATATTGAACCTCTGGAAAAAGCTGAAGCTAAAAATATCAATCTGGTAGGGACCTCCAAAGGCTGACGAGGACCTTCTCTTTTTCTCCTCGAATGTTCTTCTTTTCCTTCTCTACTGACGAACACCTGCCCTATTATCGGTGTTACTGTGTTTGTGGAAGTGCTGGTGAAAGCAGCAAAAAGGACGAGGGCCCAAACTTGCCTTGACAGCAAGTTCAAGAGCACTCAGAATCAGCTTAGGGCAAGGGTGGGTGCGAGTCGGGGCAACTCGCAGAGCTCTGGGAGCTCTGGGAACTCACCATTCCAAGGTGGAGGCTTCCAGTGGGCTGTTTCTTTGGTGGGGTACATGACAGCTCCCCCAAACTGCTCTGCCCATTCCACATCTGGCTGCCATTGCCGAGCACCTCTAGGGAGTTAAAGACAGACCCTAGACACGGGGCCTCAACAGTGGTTGGTTTCTGTGTTCCCGTTCACTCTCTGGTGGGCCCAGGGAAGGCTCCCTCGGATTCCCCAATGCCAATTCCCTGGCACACAGTGTCGCTTTAGCAGTACAAGCTGGAACTCCAGAATTTCCATTCCTACTAAAAACTTATTCTTGGAATCACTACACCCATCTCCCCTACGCATGCAAGGCTGGGGATCCCAGCTCCTTCAACTTCTCATCGCATTCCTATTTCTACCTGAGGCATTATGAATGCATGCAAGGGGTGTATTCAAGGTCAACCTAAGACGCAGAGGTGTGCGGTGCCTGTGCAGGGGTGAGGAGAGGGGCATGACTCCTTGGCTGAGTGTTGTTCTGTGGACCAACGTTGGGGGCGGGAGACACAGGGAAGGTATCTGCGTTTGTGTTCCTCCTTGAACTCCATCAGGAGTGCTTCCCTGTTCTCGTTCAGGGAGACTTTCACCAGCTACATGCCACCCATGATGACATTCGGGAGAAGCAGGGCACAAGGGGAAGGTGACACTATCACTAACGTTCGGGAGCAGGGGCCCCCCTCCCAGCTGATTTCGCCCCTCTTCCCGCCCTCGGCCGGAGCGCGCGCCACTGCATGCTGGAGCCCCGGACAGCAGGCGTGGGCGAGGGGTCACAGGCCTGGGTCATTCTTTCCTAGGGGGTCGCAAGGCCCGCGGAGGCGCCGGACCCCAGAAATCCTGGCGTCGGGGGCTACGCGTCGAGGGCCGCCGGGAGTCTCACCTGCTGGGCTGAACCGGCAGTCGGCCCCGGGCTCCGGGCCGCAGCGCCTGGGCCGCGACGCCCCGGAGGCTGCGCAGAGCCCTCAGCGCCGCCATCTTGCCCCGCCGCGGACTGCGGGAAGGAGAACGGGCGGAAGTGCTTCCCGCGCGCCCCCTGGCGGCTTCCCGCCTATAGGCGCCACGGGGCCGCCCTCTTGGAAGCTGGCGAGGCCTCGGCAGCCGCGAGCCGACAGCATCCGGGTTCCGCGCCGAGGCTCCGCTCTGGCTCTCGGAGCGGCGGCCGCGCGCCGTGCTCGCCGCTCGTGGCGGACTCGCCGAGGCGGGAGCCGGAGCAAGTTGCGGGGCCCGGCGCTCACTCGCCCGCACGCTTCCCCGCCCGCTGCCCGAGCCCGGCTCCGGGTGGCGGCGTCGGAGCCCGGCGCTCCCGGGACAGCCAGCCCCTGGCTTTGCCAAAAGATTGGGAGCGGAGAGAGCCAGCTCATTTCCAGATGGCCCAAGCGGGCTCGCGAACGGGGGCCCGAGCGCGGCTGGGCGGGTCTGAGAGCGCGCGCCAAACCAACACGAAAGAGGAGGCCGCCAAGGCCACCGGCATTGGAGCAGGCTCCTGGGTGCAGAGGAGCCACCTCAGCCCAGATGGGGAGAGGAGGTCCCCTCTGGGTGACCCTGATGTCTGCCAGGTTTCCAGAAGCTACAGAAGCGCCCTTAGAGATGTCTCATTCCCTACTTCCGGCCTGGGTCAAGTCCTCTTTTCCTCCTGTCTTTCTGACCCCTGGCCAGTGGCATCGCGTGGGAACGCCGCGCCTCCAGGAGTCTGATCCCAGTTCTGCATGGAAGAGACCACGAGTTTTGCAGCCTTGGAGGCTAGATCCAGCTCGTTCCCTGTGCCTCCCAGCCCAGCTCCAGCTGGGCCACCCGTTGAGTTTGCATAGGCCTCCCACTCTGAGCCTGGAAAGAGGCCGGTCCCCAGATCCGCCCCCCCCCCACCCCCAGACAGGGTCCCTGAGACAGCCCACCAGCGGTGCTGCAGGGTGGGGCAGACAGACCAGGAAAGTGGCAGAGACAGGGAATTCTTAGCTGTGAAGAAAGAGGGGAAAGCCAGACTTCTAGCCTGGGAGTTGACCTAATGGGAACCGTACCAAAGGGTGGGGCCACATCCCTGGCTGTGGGAACTGACTGGGACCCGGGGAGGACTGGGCAGCCCCCACAGCCAGGCAGAGGCTCTGCCTCCCTGTCTCCCTCACTCCCCCCACCCTTTCCCCGAGCCTGCTCTCCCTCTGTAGCTGGAACGCAGTGAACGTGAAGGGTGGCAGTGAAGGGGGGCAGGGCGATGCCGGAGGTGGGGGGACTGCATTTATGTGCCCTAATCCGGCCTCGGAGAAGTCAGGATAGAGTCTGAGCTCCTTGGCCCTGGAGGCAACTTGAGCTGGGATACTGGGGTGAGGGCTCCTGGGGGGCTACCTAGGACACTGCATCTTTTGTGCCTTCTCCCTGTGGCCAACACCCCCACACACTGCTGCTGTGACTCTAAGGCCCTTTGTCTTTCACTGCTTAGTCACCCCCTTTGTCCTCATCTCAGATGGGGGGTTGGAAGGGGGCAGTGAGCGTCCTCTGGTGATAGCTCCTCTTGGCCCTGCCCCTTCTGGGCTCCTGTCCTTTGTCTGACTCCCGCAGCCCCAGCCCCCTCCAGAGTTGGGACCAGAGTCAGGGCACATGGTGGGTCAAGAGGTGGTCTGGCCCTGGTGGGCAGTTCCAGAAGTGGTGGGCACCGGGGGCAGGTAGTCTTGACCTGAGCAGGAAGGGAGGGGCAAAGGAAGCATTCTGGCGGATATGATCTGGGAGACAGGAGGTGACAAGGCAGAGAGTGAGTAGAGGAATGGGGGTAGGGGCAGGTGATGTGCCTCTGGGAAAGGAAAGGGACCGCTGACTGCATTCTCTTTCCTGGGGATATCCTGGGGAAAGGAGTGGCTGTGGCACCGAGCGGGCAGAAACCGCCTCTACTTCTCTACCCTTAACTTCTTTATCCCCAGTCTCCCCCCAGGACCTCTCTGCCGAGTTCTCTCCCGTCCAGAACCCAGCCGAGGGAGTCATTTGGCTTCCTTCTCCTACCACTACCTCTGCCTCCCTAGACACTCTTCCCACCTCAGGCACTGGGTTCCCATTTTTCAGGACTCTGACTTCCCTGAATACACGGGGCAGCCTCCACCTTCTCCGCGTCCCATGGGGAATGAGAAATAAAAAATCACTAGGTATTCCAGGAAAGGCTGTGTTCTCAGGGCAAGGTGGAGCCAAAGGAGGGAGCCAGGTGGGGATTCCCTAGGAGGGACTGACTTTCGGTGCAGCTGGGCTCCTAAGAGAACAAGTCTTTCTGTGCTGGGGGCTGGCTGACTTGAGGCTGGGGGAGGATTTAGGGCAGTTGGGAGTGGGTAGGAACAGGGCCAAGAGCCTGGGGGAAGCTACTGGGAGCTGGGCCAGGGAAATGGGGAGTCAGGAAGTGGGGAGGGGGAGCCCTGGGGGGAATGGAGGCGGATTGGCTGTTCCGGGTTTGGAGGGAGTGGGTAGTGGTAACTCAGGAGCGGGGAGCTCGAAGGAGAGGAGTGCTCAAGGAGGGGAGGTGCTACCCTGGATCCTCCTTCTGTAAAAGGAAAAGTCGTTAACCCTCCTGCCTTCACTCTGCCTGCGCCATGTACCCATTCTAAGCAGACCCTACCTTTGGGCAGTAAACTCCCTGATCACTGTCTCCTCGCCTGTCCCACATCCCTACAGCCTTTTTTCTCTCTCTCAGTGCTTGGTCCCGTCCTCAGCTGAGTCCAGCCAGCTCCTTTCTTTGTTCTGCCCTCTTGGTGCTTCCTTACCTGTTCCCCACGGTCTTTCCCTGGCAGTTCACTCAGTTGCCTCAGCTCTGGAAACCAGCCTCTAGGGGCAGAGGGCAGCTCTAGGAAGCCCTGAGAAAAGGGAGGCCAGGCCAGATTAGAGAATGGAAGTGAGAATTCTCCCGGGGCCATGGCCTTTCTGTGCGTGTTGACCAGGCCCTTTTCCCTTACTTCCTACCCCTCTTGGGGGCTCTGTCCCACCAAAAAGGGAAAGAGACAGCTGAGAGCCGACCGACCGTGGGGTTTGGGGAAAGGCTACGTCATCAGCTGGCCCAGTGCCTGTGATCCATCCGGCTGCTAGAGATTCCCCTCCCCTGGGCAAGTCCCATTTTTTTTTTAAAGGAAAACAAAAACTAGGATTTTTGGGAAGCAATGAAACATCCATCTGAGTCCTACCAAGAGAGCTCCTGGCTGAATGGCTTATAGCTCAGCCAATCGCAGAAGCTCAGGATGCTTAAAAGAGCTGGCGCGGAGAGAGGCTGGGAAGAACCCACAGGGAGACCCACAGAAACATAGACACGGGCGAGCGAGAGAGGAGGAGAGAGACAGAGACAAAGGACAGCAGAAGGAGCCAGAGACAGGGCAGGCACAGAGGCAAAGCCAGACAGTCTGAGGAAGCCCAGAAGGAGAGGCCAGAGAAGCTGCAGAAGACAGGGGCAGGGAGAGACAAAGACCCAGGAGAGGAGGGGGTGTGAGAGGAGAGTTTGGAAGAGCCAGGCCACTCGGCGCCTCTCCTGAGCCTAGGGGCCAAGTTTTCGCCACCTCCTCTGAAGGTCCCCAGGCCCTCTGAAAACTCTGCCTCTGAGCCTGGCACAAGTCCGAGCCCCCAGGCTGCAGAGAGGAGCTTTCCCAAAGCCAGGGCCTGGAGAACCGGGTGCCCAGACGGGCTCAGTCCCTCGCCGCTGCGGTACCAGTGCTATGTCCCGGACAGACGGGCATCCCAGGAGGAGCGTGGCGGGGTGCTGGCTGGGGAGGGTCCACGCCCGCCCACTGCTCCCCGCTGTGCCCGTCTCTCGGCCGCCGCTGGGACGGCTGCTACTGCTGCTGCTGCTGCCGCTGGCCTCGCTCCTGCCCTCGGCCCGGCCGGCCAGCCCCCTCCCCCGGGAGGAGGAGATCGTGTTTCCAGAGAAGCTCAATGGCAGCGTCCTGCCGGGTTCGGGCGCCCCTGCCAGGCTTCTGTACCGCTTGCCAGCCTTCGGGGAGACGCTGCTTCTAGAGCTGGAGCAGGACCCCGGCGTGGGGGTCGAGGGGCTCACGGTGCAGTACCTGGGCCAAGCGCCTGAGCTGCTGGGAGGGGCCGAGCCGGGCACCTACCTCACCGGCACTGTCAACGGAGACCCGGAGTCGGTGGCATCTCTGCACTGGGACGGGGGAGCCCTGTTAGGGGTGCTGCAGTATCGGGGGACCGAACTCCATATCCAGCCCCTGGAGGGAGGCACCCTGAACTCTGCCGGGGGCCCTGGGGCTCACATCCTCCGCCGGAAGAGTCCTGCCAGCAGCCAGGGCCCCATGTGCAACGTCAAGGCTCCTCCCGGGAATCCCAGCCCCAGCCCTCGAAGAGCCAAGGTAGGCAGCCGTGGAGTCCGCGTCCTGCAGCCACTCCCGCCATGTCTGTCCTACTGACCCCCATTCACCCTCTCCCCACCCACTTCCACTGCCGCCGGTCTGCTTCTTGCCTGCCTTCTGCCTGCCTCTCCTCTTTCCGCCAGCCTCCTCCCTCGGGAAGGCTCTGGATGCTCCCTGCCCCAGCCCTTCTCCTGGCCAGGCTGCTGACACCCAGGAGGGTTCCCAGAGGTGGGTCAGAGACTCTCTGCTGGGAAGGGGCACCACTCTGCCCACCCTGGCCCTGCTTGGCCAAGGCGCTCTACTGGAACCGTCTCCTGCCAGAAAGCTTTCCCAACAGCCCCCTGGGCCTTGACTCTTTTCCGTGCCCCAGATTTGATTTTCGCCCCCACTGCCGGCTAAAGGACTGAGGTTTGAAGCCCCAGGGACTGGCCTCTGGCTTCTGGCGCGGTCTTCCAAATAGTTCTGGCAAACTGCAAAGTAGGGCAAAAGTGGACGGGGAGGAAAGACAGCCCATGCGGCCTCTGCTCAGTCCCCTTCCCACGCTGGGCACTGACTGCACGGGCTGCCGGCTGCCCGAAGCCCCATCCTTCCCTCCCTCCCACTGCCGGCCTCCCCCTTCTTCCCTCCCTCCCTCGCTCGCTTTAATCCAGACCAGCCGCTATCCCTCCACACCCGCCACGCCGAGATCTGGCCCGGGCCCTAGCTGCTGACTGAATTGTTCCTCCAACCACACAGGGCAGACACGTTGCAGCCCGGCCCTCGAGAGCTCCAGGCCTGCGGGCCCCCCCCCGCCCCAGCACTCAGGCCTGGGGGACCCCAGAGCCCCTCCCAGAGGCCGTCCCAGCTGCTTTTCACCTCTGGGGCTCACACGCGGCCCTGCCCTGGGACGTGGCATCCCCCTTCCCCTCCCCTCCTTAGAAGCAACAGCTGATTTCTTGGAGTTACCACAAAAGCCCTGGAACTTGGGGTGGGGGTGGGGAGGGCCCAACCGTCAGGAATCCCCTGGGGAATGTGGGGCCCGGCTGGCTCTGCTGAGTCGCAGACCCAGAAAGGAAGGGAGGGGGAGAGGAGCCGGGTCTGGGAGGCTCGTCTCAGGACGCTCCCCCCCTCTCTCCCCGGCTAGCGCTTTGCTTCGCTGAGTAGATTCGTGGAGACGCTGGTGGTGGCGGACGACAAGATGGCAGCGTTCCACGGCGCGGGGCTGAAGCGCTACCTGCTGACAGTCATGGCCGCCGCCGCCAAGGCCTTCAAGCACCCCAGCATCCGCAACCCAGTCAGCTTGGTGGTGACGCGGCTCGTGATTCTGGGGCCGGGCGAGGAAGGGCCTCAGGTGGGACCCAGCGCCGCCCAGACCCTGCGCAGCTTCTGCGCCTGGCAGCGGGGCCTCAACACCCCCGAGGACTCGGACCCCGACCACTTCGACACGGCCATCCTGTTCACCCGGCAGGTGAGGCCCCCGTCGGCTTCAAGAAGCCGCACGTGTCCGCTGTGCGGGGAAACGGCGCCCCTGGGGGTGTTCCACGGGGCACCTGGCCCCGGCCACGCTGCGCGTTTGCTATCCGGGTCCCGACGGCGCTGGCTACTCGGGGCCCAGGTCCCCCACGGAGCTAGATCTTGTCCCAGCGAACCCCGGGGTCCCGGTTCCTCATGCACCTTCTCCGCGACCTCCCCACAGGACCTGTGTGGCGTCTCCACCTGCGACACTCTGGGCATGGCTGACGTGGGCACTGTGTGTGACCCGGCTCGGAGCTGTGCCATCGTGGAGGACGACGGGCTGCAGTCGGCCTTCACTGCTGCTCACGAACTGGGTAACGTGGGGTGGGGCTGCGGGGCGACAGGGCGGCCTGGGACAGCTGTCGGGGCGGGGGAGGGGGACCGTGAGCTCCCGGGAGGGCGGAAGGGGTCACAGAGGGGTTCTTCCTCCTGCCCAGGCCTAGCTCCATGGCCATTAACTTTTTCTGCCGTGGGTGTAGACATTTAGATTTTTTTTTTAATGGAATGAGATAGTGTGCGGAAACTTACCGTGAGCGCTGTTGTGCACGCGGGTGTTTGGGGAGGGCACCCTGTTGAAAGAGATGTCATTCAGGAGGGTCAGTGATGGAGTGGCTGGGTTCAGGGTTAGGAATGCTGGCTACAAAGGAAAAGAGGGTCGGGAGGTGCCCTGCATGTTTGGGGGGAAGGGGAGAGCTGTGGGGGCTCCATACTAGAGCCCCAGAAGGAGATGGGGGGCCGTGTGGGTGGGGTAGGGGATGGATCTGACCATCCACAGCTGCACCCAGGTCATTCTGGGCTTGAAGCCCCCTGAGGGCACAGAGATGGGACCCTGCAACCCTAGCAAAGCCTCTGCTGTCACAGGTCACGTCTTCAACATGCTCCATGACAACTCAAAGCCATGTGTCAGTCTGAACGGGCCTGGGAGCACCTCCCGCCACGTCATGGCTCCTGTGATGGCCCACGTGGACCCCGAGGAGCCCTGGTCCCCCTGCAGTGCCCGCTTCATCACTGACTTCCTGGACAACGGCTACGGTAAGCAGACGGCAGCCCCCCGCCCCGGGCAGTGCCCCGTCCCTGCTCCCTGCACTGCGTTCTCTCTCCTGCCGCATTCTGCACGGGCCGGACTGCCTGCCTCCAGTGGGTTTCCTCTGCAGTGCAGGACGGGGTGAGAAATGCTTCTGTCTTCGTGTGGTTCCCACGTCCTCTAGCATAAATAGCGCAGCCAAGGGAGGCAACTTTTGCTGCTATAGAATGAGATCTGCCCTTTTAAGAGTCAGAACCTTCACAGGAGAACAGGCTGGCTGGGAAGGGAGTGATTGCCCGTCACTGGAGGCGTGCAAGCCTGGCAGGGTGGCCACTTCTGGGCAGGGCTGCGGAGACCAAGCCGGCTCAGGAGGTCTGCGGTCGGTTAGAAGAGGTCGGAAGACTTAGTGCTTCGGGTTCCCAGTCTGATTCTGTTCCTTCGACAAGTGTGGATGTGTGAGTGTGAGCTTCGTGCGGCTGGTCGGTAAAGCCGGCTTGAGACGATCGCCACCTCGAAGCCGCTCTCCGTGGTTAATGAGAAAGGCCGGTCAGGCATTTAGCCAATGTTCCTCATGTAATAAGCACCCAACACATTGTATCTGCTATTCACAGCCTTTTCCAGCCCAAGAATTTGGATTCTAGGACCCATCAGGCCCCAGGGAGTCCCCACTTTCAGCTAGCAGTCTAGAATGTTCCCTCAGCCCATTGCTAACTTCCTACCCCATCTCCTCCCCAGGGCACTGTCTCTTAGACAAGCCAGCGGCTCCCCTGCACCTGCCTGTGACTTTCCCTGGCAAGGACTATGACGCCGATCGCCAATGCCAGCTGACCTTTGGGCCCGACTCACGCCATTGTCCCCAGCTGCCACCACCCTGTGCTGCTCTCTGGTGTTCCGGCCATCTCAACGGCCATGCCATGTGCCAGACCAAGCATTCACCCTGGGCTGACGGCACCCCCTGCGGGCCAGCGCAGGCCTGCATGGGGGGCCGCTGTCTCCACATGGACCAGCTGCAGGACTTCAATGTGAGACCCCTGGCCAGGGATGCAGCAGAGGGTCTGAGGGAGTGGGGTGGGAGTGGGAGAGAGGGTATTGATCCCGCCCCTCCATTCTGTGCTTCTGCAGATCCCCCAGGCTGGTGGCTGGGGCCCCTGGGGGTCATGGGGCGACTGCTCTCGGACCTGCGGGGGTGGCGTCCAGTTCTCGTCCCGGGACTGCACGCGGCCGGTCCCCCGGAATGGCGGCAAGTACTGCGAGGGTCGCCGCACCCGCTTCCGTTCCTGCAACACCCAGGACTGCCCAACTGGCTCAGGTGAGGAGCGGGAGGGGCAGAAGCCATTAGGAGGGGATGCTCGTAGAGCAGGAGCCATGGTCCCTGGAGCGGGGCGGGGTGGGGCGGGGCAGTCCCTGCTTTTGAGGAGTGACTTCATCCTTCGGGAACCTTCTCTGGTGGTCTGCAGGGGAGAGAGGAGCCAGGCTGTCTAGAGCTCTGAGGGGCTTAGATGGAGGGGCTCACGGGGGATGTCGTGAGCAAGGAGGACCCTGACCGCTGGTTTCCCCCCCTACAGCACTGACCTTCCGTGACGAGCAGTGTGCCGCTTTCAACCACCGCACTGACCTCTTCAAGAGCTTCCCGGGGCCCATGGACTGGGTCCCTCGCTACACGGGGGTGGCCCCCCGGGACCAGTGCAAGCTCACCTGCCAGGCACGGGCCCTGGGCTACTACTACGTGCTGGAACCACGGGTGAGGACCAGGCACCCCTGGGCCCCGGCTGTGCTCACTGTCCCGAAACCCCCTGCTCTCTGATGGCAAAGACCCTCCCGCAGCCGTTCCAGGCCCGCCCAGGGTCCACTCACACTTTCCCATCCGCGGGTATTTGGAAACCAGGCCCCAGAGTCTGGATCGGTTCCCAGTCAGGCAGCTCCAGCCCGTCCCCTTTCCCTTGGGTTCTTTTTCTCTCTCTTCCGTCTCCTAGGTCCCATCTCTCTATTGCGTGAGAACAGACGTGACCTTCTGGGAAAGCCTTTGACCCCCTTTCTGTGGGCTCCTCTATCACTTACACGGGTGGCCTCGTCCGGCTCATGGGAGGCCAGACGCTCACTGGACAGGCGTCTTGGAGACTGTGGCTTCCCCGAACCCCTTCTCTGGGAGAGGGCGTCTTGTGAAAGCCCAAAGGAAGAACACGCCCTCGCAGAGTTTTCGGCCCTCCCCCGGGGAGCATTCTTGCACGTCGGCCGCCCTCTAGCGTCCGTCTGGGTCACTACCATCAAGGTTCCGGGCTGGTGCTGAGGCTCAGACCTGCCCATTTCCCTCGTAGCCCCTCCACTCGCCCGCAGGCTCATCTTTGGGAGAGTCTCTTCATCTTTCTAAACCACAGTGTTCTGTGTCTAGAAACCTCCAACAGTGTGTGAGATCTATATTCTAGTTTATAAAGCACTTAGCACAGTGCCCGATTGTGAGGGAGTGTTCTGGAAATGGTGGCTTTTATAATTAGTATCGATAGGATTATTCCCCCATCACAGGGCTGGGACTCACCGGACACCCCATCTTCGTCCCCTCCCACCCAGCCTTTCTTTTTTTTTTTCAATATTTTATTTATTTGACAGAGAGAAATCACAACTAGGCAGAGAGGCAGGCAGAGAGAGGAGGAAGCAGGCTCCCTGCAGAGCAGAAAGCCCCATGTGGGGCTCAATCCCAGGACCTTGGGATCGTGACCTGAGCCGAAGGCAGAGGCTTTAACCCACTGAGCCACCCAGGCGCCCCCACCCAGCCTTTCTGACATCCCCTCCTGGGTGGGATGTGGGTCTGGTCTGGCTCACCAAGCCCTCCTGACTAAGGAAGAACCCTTTGCATCGTTCCTTCTCTTGGCAGGTGGTAGATGGGACTCCCTGCTCCCCGGACAGCTCGTCGGTCTGTGTCCAGGGCCGCTGCATCCATGCTGGCTGTGACCGCGTCATTGGCTCCAAAAAGAAGTTTGACAAGTGCATGGTGTGCGGTGGGGATGGTTCCAGCTGCAGTAAACAGTCTGGCTCCTTCAGAAAATTCAGGTTCATTCACTATTGATTTCGTCCTCCCTGGCCCTTGGGGTACAGAGGTGAACTTGACACTGTCTGTCCTCTCAGAGAGCTCACAGTTAGTGAGGGAGACGGATGAGTAAGGAGTTCGAGCACAGTGTCCCATGGGTTCAACAGGCAGCTTGGGCTGCAGCGACGGCCCTAGTGGACCTCAGGGAGGGATTCCTGGGGAGGGGGGTGACTTGCTCCGGGCGGGAGAGTAGGAACTGGACCAGCTGGGAAGAGGTGGGCTCAGAAGGGCACCTCAGTCAGGGCTCTAGACAGGAGAGGGAGGAGGGCGCATTGGCACAGAGCTCAGATCCAGGCTGGACACCTCACGTAGGTTTGGGGAGACACCCCTCTGCACACAGACTCACACCACAATCGTACAAACGGCTCGGAAAGGCTGAGGAGATTTGGGAAGATGCTGAGCCCCCGTCTTCTCTTTCCGCTCAGGTACGGATACAACAACGTGGTCACTATCCCCGCGGGGTCCACGCATATCCTGGTCCGGCAGCAGGGGTCCCCTGGGGTCCGCAGTCTCTATTTGGCCCTGAAGCTTCCAGATGGCTCCTACGCCCTCAACGGAGAGTACACGCTGATGCCCTCGCCCACGGACGTGGTCCTGCCCGGGGGGGTCAGCCTCCGCTACAGCGGGGCCACGGCAGCCTCGGAGACGCTGGCCGGCCACGGGCCGCTGGCCCAGCCGCTCACGCTGCAGGTCCTGGTGGCCGGAAACCCCCAGAACGCTCGGCTGCGCTACAGCTTCTTCGTGCCCCGGCCAGCGCCATCCACACCGCGTCCCCCTCCGCAGGACTGGCTGCACCGCAAGGCTCAGATTCTGGAGATCCTCCGGCGGCGCCCCTGGGCGGGCAGGAAATAACCTCATCCTCCCCGCTGCCCTTGCCGGGCACCGGGGCCTCGGACTGAGTTGGCAGAAAGACGGGGCCTCCATGGCTGCCTCCCGCGGACAAGCGGACACGCAGACACGCAGACACCGCGGGGAGGGGCGGAGAGCATGAGGCCCGCGCTTCTCCCCGCCCCCAACGCGCAGGCTGGCCCTGCCCTGGTTTCCTGCCCTGGACGGCAGGGACGGGTGGTGGATGGAAGGGGCTGGAACACCGTCCCCATCTACACTGCCCCCTCTGCCCTGCTGGTCACGGGAGGGAGGGGGAAGCCAGTGGGGAAGGGGGGCGGGGAGCCGTTGTATTTATTTAGTATTTATTCACTTTTATTTAGCACCAGGGAAGGGGATGAGGGCTAGGGTCCTGGGAAAAATGACTTCCACCCCCTCATAACCCGCACCCTGGCTAGGAAATCCAGGGTGGTGGTGATAGGCATAACTGATCTGTGTGTGTGTGTGCGTGTGTGTGTCTGTGTGTGTGGGTTCACGTGCGAAGTACATCCTGCCCTTGCTTTCCTCTCCCTGAATTCTGTTTTCTGGGAAAGGAAGAGTCAAGGGTATGATAGACCTTCAGGGAGTAAGGGATTGTCATATTTTTAAATATATATTGACTTCTGTTATTTATGTGCTCCTTTCGGACTCAGACAGAGGTGGGTCGCATCCTGGCTCCCCGTCTCTGAACATTAGTTTCCTCGTTTGCCAATAACAATACCTCCCGTGGAAATGTGTTGTGAGGCCTGAATAATGTCAATAAAGATGTCAATAAAGAACTGCATGACGCCTGGCCCTGGGTCAGTGCCCATTGCGGGGCAGCCGCCCTTGGTTAGTGCGGGGCCCACGTTGCTGCCTGTGGGGTTTCCGCGCCCTAAAGGTGAAAAGCTCTTGCCAGTGGTACTTGCCCTCACCCCCAGGTGGAGTTCCTCTGGTTGGCAGACCGGGGTCCTGGGTTCTCAGGGAGGATCGGAGAAAGGACAGTCGTGTCCCTGATCACCGGAGACTTCCCGTCAACAGAATGTCATAGACCCTTGGCTCTAAGCACAGCTGACCAGAACGAGGAGGCACAAAGAAAACAGGACTGGCTCTGTCCAAGCCACCAGGCGCTTAGTAATGAGAGCTCTTGGGGGGGGGGGCCTGGGGCCGTCGTGGTCCTTGGAGGGGGGGCGCTGGACAGGGGAACCCGTGGGTCTGAGTCTGAGCTGGGGCTCCGTGTCTGACTGGCCCTGGTGTTGGGTGAGTCGCTGATGCTAAGCTGTAGGGGACTCGTATGTGTAAGGGGGCTACTGCCACCTGTCCCCACCGGCTTGTTCTGGGAACGAATGATACCATGTTTTCAAAATAGTAAAGGCTCAACCATGTGAGAGGTTACGCTTATGACTACTGAGCGATTGGGACGGGCGCCCAGCGTCCACCGGTGTCGATGCAGCTGGCTTCCCTGCAGCTGGGAGACTAGAGCGGGATTTAATACAGAACAGCAGGACCCAGGTGGGCGGGGGGTCGTTCAGCGGGTCACGAAGAACGGCTCCAGGGCGCGTCTCTGGTGGCGGGGAGCTGGCGTTCACGGGAGGTGGCACACTTGACCAGACCATGGGACACATGACAGAGCTCAGCTTTTCCTTCTGAGCAGGGGGACGTCAGTTGGCCATCCTGCGTGGGTCGTGGAGGCCACGTGGTTGGGAAAGGGCGGCTGGTGGATCCCGAGAGAACAGCAGTCAGTCGGGGCGGGGGGTGCACCGCAGGGACTGGAGAAGGGCCTGGCTGGGAGGTGAGGGAGGAACCATGGGTGAAGACGACCCTGGGGTGGGTGCAAGCGGGGAGCCTGGGGGAGCCAGAGGCACCGCACGTGCGGGCCGTCGCTCCTCCAGACATTCCTGGGGTGTGGAGCTGGGGCAGGGGCTCGAGGCAGGCCGTGGAAGTTGCGGTTGTGTGCACTGTGCTCACTGGGGCTGGGCTTTGCTCCCCGAGGGCTGTGCCAGGCGGTGCCTCACACTTATCGCCGCCGGCTGGGCGCCTCCTCCCTCGGCTGCAGCCGCAGGAACAGGGCCGGTCTCTTCTCTCCCTGGTGCTTGGTGCCTGTCTTTCCGTCCTGTCCTCCTACCTGCCAGCCTGGAGGAGGTGTAACCGGGAGTCGGAGCCAAGGTCAGAGTGATCTTCCGCTGTTTCGTCTAGTTAGCAAAGCTGGGCCACAAAGAGCGTGTTTACAGGTCGTAGGACTATGAGCTCATGGGGCAATAAGCCGAGCTCTGTGCCAGGTGCACGCAAGGTAGAGACGCAGACAATGCAGGACTGAAGGAGCTCGCTGCGCCGGGGGAGGGTGCGCACTGCGCCCCCGCGAAGAGAAGCAGTGGGATGATGCAAAGAACTGCACGGTGAGGCCCAGGTGGACCATGTGGAAGCCGAGCCCAAGCCCAGACTTAGTGGCCGTGAGGTTAAGGAGGGTGAGTGTCAGCGGGGCTGAGGAATGGGTCACCCCGATGGCCGTCTCGTCTTCCCGTCAGGCTCGCGGTAACTCATGCCTCATAAATCACGTTCGTGTGTATTACCCCGACCAGAAGCTCTTCGCTCACTGAGTGGTGTTCTGACCAGAGCCACATTTTTCCCAGAAAGGGACTGAGCTGAGTGGCCCCGTCTGTGATCGACTGCGTGTGTGAGAGGAGGACAGAGAGACTTAGGTCCCCAAAGAGAAGGGACGGGCATCACACCCTCCATCCCAGGCAAGGCCCAACCCCTTCCTGGAATGCTCTCCCCCATACCACCCTCCCCATAGCCGGGCTCTAGATGCTGCCTAACGTCCTGAACTCAGAGGTCCAACAAGTTGTTGCTAGGGATGGGGGGACTTCATACCTCCCTGGAGAGCCACAGTGAATGCTGTCTCCCCAGTCGGCCTACCCGTTGCCTTCTCGGGCCAGTGCTGGGGTGTGGGCGTGTAATCAGGAGGAGAAGCAGGAACAACAGGAAGGAAGCAGGGACCGAGACGGTCCAAGTGTCTGGTCTTAGAGGGGAAAAGAGGGCACGATGGCGGGGGGCCGTGAGTGGCCTATCTCTGGGGAAGTTCAAGCAGAGTTTGCACAACCATTTTATGGGATGGTGAGTGTTGTGCGTGTGTTTGGGGTGGGGGAGGTTGACAATAACTGTGGGCCGAGCCAATTTCTCTTTCTGCCCCTCAGATTCTCTGCCTCTGCGGGTAGAGCAGAGGAAATCTGGGCATTTGCTCAACCTCTGTGTTTTGTGGTGGGGGTGGGAAAGCCAGGTTTCGGGATGAGCTACTCATGTGCACTCCCACTCCGTCCCTAACTCCATTTCCTTAATCTCCATGTAGTATCACGGAGTGATACTAGTGTGTCTTCTGAAATACCAGATTGATGGCAAGGGACAAATACCAGTGTCTCATTGGTCAGGGCTTGGGGGAAAGAAGGGGGGAAGAGAGTGAAATTCAATGTATTCATATTTTGCGGGCTAAGAGAATGCTTCTGAACCAATTGAATACTTTCTTCATTGACTGTTGCTGGCAGGGAAGCCAAAATCATTGGCAACAAGACTTAACCAGCTGGGGGTGCCTTGGTGGCTCAGTGGGTTAAAGCCTCTGCCTTCCGCTCAGGTCATGATCCCAGGGTCCTGGGATCGAGCCCCACAGCGGGCTCCCTGCTCAGCAGGGAGCCTGCTTCCTCCTCTCTCTCTCTCTCTCTCTGCCTGCTTTCCTGCCTACTTGTGATCTGTCTACTTTGTGTCTGTCAAATAATAATAAGTTCTTAAAAAAAAAAAAAGATGTAACCAGCTGACAGTTGAGGGAAACCACCAGTTCTAAAAATGCTTGGAGAAAGGCTGAGGGGAACGGGGTGGGGGGACTTGGAGCAGCAATACTGAACAATTTCCCCAGAAAGGACCTTATATAGGGACAGGCCCAGAGTACTTAGGCAGCCTTAGAAAGGGAAGGACTGGGGGAGGAAAAACATTTAAGTCATCCCTAGCAGTCTTTGGGGAACCAACAGCAGTCCACACAGTCACACACTTGGACATACACCCGTCCAACTTCACGAACATACACCAGCACATTCTCCTGATAAGGTAATAAGCGTTAAGAAGCTGAAAATATGATGGGCGCCTGGGTGGCTCAGTGGGTTAAGCCTCTGCCCTAAGCCTCACCTCAGGTCATGGTCTCAGGGTCCTCGGGGTCGAGCCCTACATCAGGCTCTCTGCTCAGCCGGGAGCCTGCTTCCCCCTCACTCTCTGCCTGCCTCTCTGCCTACTTGTGATCTCTCTGTCAAATAAATAAATAAAATCTTAAAAAAAAAGAGCTGAAAATATGAGAATGTTGGCCTGAAAATGGGTCAAAGGAAAACATGTTAATTGACCTAGTTTCCCAAGGAGAATTGACTGTTTACCACATTGTAAAGCCGTTGGGTTATACACTGGAATCAAATCCTCTTCTCACAGTGTCAGGAAAGGACACGGATTTTTGGAGTCAGACTCAGTCTAAGCTCTGCTACTTACCCGTGATGATATGATCTTAAGTCACTTGATCTCTGTGAGCCTTGGTCTCTTTATCTGTAAAATGGGTGTTACTACTACCTGCCTTGTGGAGAGGTTGTCAGAACTTAAGAATACAGTAGCATGAATGCTGGGCTCCGTGTCTGGCTTCTAGTAAGTGTCAGTATCAGTACGCGCTGATTCTCTTCCCCTCAAATCTCTTCTTTTGCCAGCCCCCCCCAACTCCTGCATTAGCATAAGAAAATAATTCTACCAAGGGACAGTCTAGGTCCCATCTAAGATGGGCTGTCTTTTCACATTTGTGCTAAAAGGTCTTGGCTACGTTCAGGGGATGATAAAAGGGACGACGTAGTCCCTGTCCTCAAAGTTCACCGTCTGGTGGCTGAGACCAAAATGCCAGACCAGTGTGACAGATGCCATGATAGACGAGGGGTGCATAGCCCAGAATATGGGGTCACAGAAGGATTCTTGAAGGAGGTGTCTGCCTCCCCTTCTAGAAGTGAGTTGTAAGACTGGGGCGGGGCCCCCAAGGAGAGTAGGATGGTGATAGAGGAAGAAAGAGTTTCTGCTTGCTAAGCCAGTTCCAGATTCTTCTCTGTTATGCAAAACCCAAGACACACGAAATGCCTGGACTTGAAGCTGGAAGATAATACAGTAAGGAGCCAAGTAGGGTTGGAAGGGAGAGTTTTGGGGAGAAGCTACCATCTCAATGGACAAGGCGGAATGGGAGAGAGGATTTTAAAGACATTGGGCTGTGTATTCAATGGGCTCCTGCTCCAGACTCCCTTCTCCTTTAGTTCCTTGAGAAACTAAATAGAGATTTAAATTATTCTGCATCCGTTTTGTGTACTAGACTGGGTTTCTTCTATTGCACTGTGTGTTGTGACGGCGCCATTAGGAGCACCAGGATTTATTCAGAACAGAAAGATAGGATATTGGGGTAAAAACCAGCACATTAGAATTTAAGCTTTCGGAGATGCAGCAGTTCTAGGTGATGACTAAGTCCAGGGAGTGGCCAGGGTGAAATGGAGGGGAGGTGCGTGTGCTTGCAAACAGGAAGCTTACAGACGAATGCCGGGGAATTGAAGCACCTGGCAGCTGGAGAGAAGTTGAAGGTCAGGGGGCATCTGGAGGCTCAGTCAATTAAATGTCTGACTCTTTTTTTTTTTTTAAGATTTTACTTGTTTATTTGACAGAGAGAGAGAGAGAGAGAGAGGGAACACAAGCAGGGGGAGTGGAAGAGGGAGAAGCAACCTCCCCACTGAGCAGGGAGTCCAATACGGGTCTTGATCCCAGTACCCTGGGATCATGACCTGAGCTGAAGGCAGTTGCTTAAGGACTGAGGCATCCAGGCACCCCTAAATGTCTGACTCTTGAATTTTGGGTGAGATCATGATCTTAGGGTCGTGCGATCCAGGCCTGAGTCAGTTTCCATGCTCCTGGTTGGGATTCTCTGTCTCCCGTTCCCTCTGCCTGACCCCCATACTCTCTATAAACAAACAAACAAACAAATAAAATCTTAAAAAAAAAAAGATGATGATGGCTGTCAGTTTACAAGAACTGACACCACGGAGGAACAAGAGTTCCTCAGGGAGAACCATGTTTTCATTTTTTAAAAAAAGATTTATTTTATTTATTTTTTTAACGATTTATTTCTTTATTTTAGAGACAGAAAGAGTGGAGAGAGGGGTAGAGGGGGAGGGAGAGGGAAAGAATCTCAAGTAGTCTCCCTGCTGAGCTCAGAGTCGGACACATGGGGCTCAACCCCACCACTCAAGATCACAACTGAGCCAAAGTTCAGAGTCAGACTCAGACTCTGAGCCGACGGAGCCACCCAGGTGTCCCTCAATTCTCTATGTTTGTTTTCTCTACTATCCAGTGAGCTCCTTAAAATAACAGACTTTTTTTTACGTGGCTCCCACTTTGTCCTCAAAATTCAGGTGTACAAAATTCAGATATATGTCCTCAAAATTCAGGTGCCGAGGTGGCTCAGTTGGTTAAGCGACTGCCCTCAGCTCAGGTCATGATCCCAGAGTCCTGGGATTGAGTCCCACATTGGGCTCCCAGCTCCACAGGGAGTCTGCTTCTCCCTCTAACCTTCTCCCCTTTCATGCTCTCTCTCACTCTCTCTTTCTCTCTCAAATAAATAAATAAAATCTTTAAAAAAATTCAGATATACTGAATATCTAACTTCTGCTGGCACTGTGCCATAATCCTAATTATCGCAAGCCTCACTTAAGACGGGGTTCATTTTACAGAGAAACCCAGAAAGTGTATTGTTCATCACACAGCCAGTGGGGTTCAGTGCCGATTATACTGAAATGCAGTTTTGTCTCATTGGCCTCCACTGGTATCTCGAGCTCATCAAGTCCAAAGATTAACTTGTCATCTCTACTGTTTCACCCAAATGTGCGTCTTCCAAGTTTTGATTCATAGTGAAAGGAGCTGCCATCCACCCACTGGCCCACACTAGGAATCAGAGAATCCTCTGACTCCCTGAATAGGCATATCCCCCCAATCGCCAAGCTCTACTGGCCTTGTAAAGTCCTCAAAGACCACCTCTTCCCTCTAGTCCCACTGATAATGCTTTTTTTTTTTTTTAAAGATTTTATTTATTTGAGAGGGAGAAAGTGAGCTCAAGCAGAGGGAGTGGGGGAAACAGGTTCCCTGCTGAGCAGGGAGCTCCACCGGGGCTGGATCCCAGGATCCCAGGGTCACGGCCAGAGCCGAAGGCAGAAGCTTAACCCACTGAGCCACCCAGGCGCCCCCTCCCCCAGTTGATATCGCCTCACTTTGCATGAGCTTCATCTCTCTCCTGGATTTCTGTGGTGACCTCCGGAACGGTGTCCCCGCGTCCAGTCTTGGCCACTCCAGCAGAAGCTCTGGGTTTCCACCAGAGTGACCTTCCTAAAGTTCTGACAGTAGCACTCTCTGTTTCAAGCACTTTCTTGCCTTCCTCTTCCCCCGGGATAAAACCCACTCTTTTTATGTAGTTTATGGAATCTGTTACTACCTCGCACCTGTTCACCTCTCCTGTCTCCTGGCTCACCATGCCCTTCACCGGACTGGCTAGACTTACTGATCCATTTTTAATTTCCCAAACTGCCTCCCTTCTTCTCCTTTTCAGACTTTTGCACTTACGGTTTCCTGTGTCCAGAACACTAGACATCTATTAAAATACAACGTTCTGGGGCCCCAGGCTGACTCCATCGTTTAAGCGTCTGCTTTCAGCCCAGGTCATGATTCCAGAGTCCTGGGATCAAGCCCCGCATCAAGCTCCTTGCTCAGCGGGAAGCCTGCTTCTCCCTCTCCCTCTGCCCCTTCTCCCTGCTTGTGCTCTCTCTGTCTCAAATAAATAAGTAAAATCTTAAAAAATATATAAGACAGAAGGTTCAGAAAAGGGTGAAATTATGCTTCTCCCACCGCCGAAGAGATAATTATTCTGACACTTGTTTAAGAGGTAAGGAAGACTTTTTTTCAGGACTACTGCGGTTAGGGTGTAGACTATCCCCACCGGAGAGAGGTTGGATTTGACTCTGAATACAGTCAGGACGTGGGGATATGTATGGCCAATGAGAAGAATGAGAGGGTCAGTGGATGGAAAATTACATCAGGGATGAGGAGATTCTGGCTAACCTGACGTAGCAGGATTCTTGCTGAAAGCGTCTAGTGGTCCAGGGATGAGGCTTATTCGAAAAGAAGCCTCAGGGGGCGCCTGGGTGGCTCAGTGGGTTAAGCCACTGCCTTCGGCTCAGGTCATGATCCCAGGGTCCTGGGATCGAGTCCCGCATCGGGCTCTCTGCTCAGCAGGGTGCCTGCTTCCCTCCCTCTCTCTCTGCCTGCCTATCTACTTGTGATCTCTCTCTGTCAAATAAAGAAATAAAATCTTTAAAAAAAAGAAAAGAAAGAAAAGAAGCCTCAGCAGAGCCTGTCTAAAGTTTGGCCAAGGGGCACCTGGGTGGCTCAGTGGGTTAAAGCCTCTGCCTTCAGCTCAGGTCATGATCCCAGGGTCCTGGGATAGAGCCCCACATTGGGCTCTCTGCTCAGCGGGGAGCCTGCTTCTCCTTCTGCCTGCTTCTTCCTCTGCTTGTGCTCTCTCTCTGACAAATAAATAAATAAAATCTTTAACAACAACAACAAATAAAGTTTGGCCAAGGACAGAGTTTGTGTCAATACCCAGATAAAAATGAACATGTAACTCCTGTAGGAACTGACAGATACGTGTTCTAAAGAAAAGATTCACAGCAGCTGTACTCTCAGTTTCAAAGAGGAAAAGAACACTTTACTGATATTATAAAAATCTAATAGAAACCAAAGAAAAGAAGGAAAATCTGAGTATAGATGAAGGCAACCATAAGCAGTAAAGGAGAGTAAGACAGACTTACCTCAAACCGGGTACTTAAAACATCCAACCTCATGGTGAGGGTGGGGAGGGCATGACCCGTGGAGTGGTCCAGGCTGGAGTGCTGACGGAGAGGCTCCTCAGCTGAGACTCCCCGTAAGGGTCGAATTTGTAGGGCAAATGATGGGGTCTAAAATTAAACATTTGTTTGCCTATGTGCAGTTTGGAAGGAGCTGCATTCCTGTGTTATCATGTTTTTACATATTCCAGGAGCCTGGGCTAGGTGTGTTTGCCTCTCCTCCGGGATTCCTTGGAGGATGGAGGGAGGGCAGCCCAGCCTGGAGATGGAGGGGATGCAAGGCAAATTTATAGCTCTTGGCTTCCAGACCAGAAGGGCCAGTTCTGAGCTGGAGGGCAGCTAATGTCAATTAACCAGGCTCCCTGGGTCACTTATGTCTCGTAAACAACATTCTTTAGCCTGCCTGCCAACCTGCGGGTGGGGTGGCGGGTTTTGCAGGACAAATCCCAGAAACCTCTGTCCATTCAATGCAATCTGATGCGTAGTTTAAAAGAAATCTGAGGAAAAAAAAAAAAAGAAATCTGAGGAACACACATTTACGGATCAGGAACGCAGAAATGAGCATGAACATGGAGGCAAAAACTGTTTTTTGTTTTGCTTTACTTTGTTTTTTTTGCACAATGTAGGGAGCAATTGAGCACTGAACCTCAATCCGCCCAGATTTGCATGTGGATCACAGTTCCTTACAGAGTTGCCCAGATTTGCATGTGGATCACAGTTCCTTACAGAGTTGCAGAACATCTCTCCCGGAAACAGAACCTTGTAAGGCAGATGGGTGTGCTATAGACCGAGTCCGTCTGGTTCCCCATTAACCATCACTTCTGGGAAGTCTCTCCCAAGTGTCTACGTGTGAATGAGCTGCAATTTCTGGGCAATCATATTTATTTTACTCTATTGTTTATATCCCTCCCTTTTGGAGGAACACGCTGTGAGTTATTCTAAGTTTCCAGGGTGTGAACATCTGCTTCTAAGAAACACAATGTGCTAAGGGGATAGTGGAAGCCGCAGGATACACATATTGCACACTAATGGAGCGTCCATTTTATTGTAATGTCAGGGAGGGGGTATAGCTCAGTGGCAGAGCATTTGACTGCATTTTATTGTAATGTCAGGGAAAACACAGTTTTACATTGAAGCAGACGCCGTCCTTCCCTCCTCACTGGGTGTATCATTTTTTATTAACTAACTAATGGTTTCTATCAAAGCCTGCGGGACATCATGGGGATACAAAAGTGCGCCAGAGCAGTCGAAACAATGTACCCTGAGCAAGAAACAATTCTGATACTAAGTGGCCCTAAGTTGCGGGGCCATCACCGAACACTCCGGGAAGGGGCTGGCCCGCAGCGACAGGTTTTGCAACGCGCCAGAAACTATCGCACTGGCCTCTGGGCCAGGCCGGGCCCTGCAAGAGTCCTGACTTGAGCTGCTGTCCTCCCAGGATGAGGGGTGGGAAATGGCAACCCGTCAAGAGGCGAGAGCGCCCCGCGCCGGCTTCCCCAGCGGCCCAGCTCCACCCCGCCGCGCTCCGGCCTCCCCCAGGGCCCCCGCGCCCCGCCCGCCCGGGCGGCTCCACCCAGGCCCCGCCCCGTGACGCGAGGCCCCGCCCCGTGACGCGAAGCCCCGCCCAGCGGCGCCCGCTTCCAAGATGGCGGTGACGATGCCTGCCAGGCTGTCAGGGTGGCGGTGACGACGGGAAGCAGAAGAGCAGGTATGTGGGCTGGGGATGATGGGGTGAGAGGCCCGGGAGAAAGGTTCGGGCGACGGGGAGGATGAGGAGTTCCGGGTGAAGTCTGGAGACCAGCTGGAGCAGGGAGGGGGTCCCAGTGGAAATAGGGACAGAGGCCGGTGGGCTCACATTGCAAATGCAAGAGGAGCCTGGGGTGGGCGGTTGGGGTGCTCTGAAAGAACTGGGCTGTGACCCTCTGCGGAGCGCTGACCACGCCCCTTAGGTGAGCCAGCCCAGGTACCCAGGACCGGCTCTGCCCAGCCCTCCCACTCCCTGTCTCACTTTTAGCGGTAACCCTCCTCCCTACGCCCCGCTAGGACTGCGATAGGGTGGAAGAGGTAGAGGACGCCACCCCCATCCTACTCCCCGCCGCGCTCCGGGGCTGTTTGCTTGCAGCTCCCAGGTGATCGAGCTCCCTGCACCTGCGAGGCTGGCTCCTAGGCACGTGAAGAACGGAAAGGAACCCGTTTCCTAGTCTGCCCTGGGTTCTCCTGAGGCCGTTCCACAATCCTGTCGTGACTGCCTCACCCCTTGGCGAAAATAATGTCTCCACTAGCAGTCCCGTCCCCACTCCCCAAACAGGTTGGTCCTGTCTGGGTGGGGAATGGTTAAGTACACTCAAGGGCAGCTGGGGGAGAGGCCAGGGACCTAGCATCTCTGGGTCCTCCCCTTTTCTTTCCAACCACTTTCCTTCACTTCCCCTGCTTGGGAAACTAGTTTCACCCTGATCTTGATCTCTGCCCCTCCGGGTGGCTGGTTATCCTTGACCACTTCTGTTCCAGCTGGTCCCAGGATCACCGTTGGAGTGCTGGATGGAGCCTTTCTCTGTCCTCTGTGACATTTCCAATTTAGATAATGCCTCACATCTCTGCCCCCCCGGGACCCCCTGAAGTCCCCATGATCCCGAAGAAGACAGCTTGAACCTAGGTGAGTCCACCCCCCACCCCCCTTCTAAAATTGGGAGGGAGGTTCTCCAGAGACTCCTTTGAAAAGGCCCTGAACGATGTAAGCATCCTTGGGGGTGGGGACCGAGAGTCGTTGGCCTGAGTGGTTCGGGAGGAGGTGCAGGAGAGTGAGACTTAGGCTGGAAATGACAGGTGGTAGGTAGGGGCTGCTGGTAGTTACATTCTGTTTCTTTTCCACGCATGACTGTACACCTGTGTGCTCCCTTCTGTGACTTCGCTCTTTGCCTCTTTTCCTCTTTAACTCTTGGCACCACCTTGGTTCTTAACTGATGATCTCTTTGCTGGCTTGCTCTTCACCTGCCTGCCTCCAGAATTCTCCTCTCTCCTTCCTCAGACCGGAGCCCAGGATGTTGCGGAGGCTGCTGGAGCGGCCCTGCACACTGGCCCTGCTGGTGGGCTCCCAGCTGGCTGTCATGATGTACCTGTCACTGGGGGGCTTCCGAAGCCTCAGTGCCCTATTTGGCCGAGAGCAGGGGCCGACATTTGACTATTCTCATCCCCATGATGTCTACAGTAACCTCAGTCACCTGCCTGGGGCCCCTGTTGCCCCAGGGGGCCCTCCAGCTCCTCAAGGTCTGCCCTACTGTCCAGAACGATCTCCTCTTTTAGGTGAGTGCAGAGGGAGGGGGAAGTAAAGGGAAGGCCAGGGTGTGAGGACAGGGCTAGGGCGGCAGGCGTGGAGTTGGGGTTAATATCACCAGAGGTGGGCAGAGGCTGAGATAAGCAGCCTCTGGATTTGGAGTTTAGATTGGACTCCTGGGTTGAGCCACAGCTTTTCACTGCCTGGCCGTTCCTGTGCTCTTCCTGCCTTGGGCCGGGGATTGCTTCCTTTGTAGGTGGGCCGCGGTTTTGTTAGTCAGTTGGAAGTCCTTCTGTGTTCTCCGCCTTCTAACCTAGTGAGGCTGGAGTTACGGAACCCTAAAATAAGGCAGGCTAAGTAAAGAGCCTGAACCTTTCAGACTTTGCCGAGCTGTCCCAGTGATGGGAAATTCACGGTGTATGCGATCTCGGTGTAAGCTATTGGGAGAGCAGAGCCCGAGAACCAGACCACGGGGGCCAGCGGCATTCCCAGGCCCTGGAGGTCCCTCTTTCTAACCATTAACCTGGCCCTTCCCTCCCTACAGTGGGTCCCGTGTCCGTGTCCTTTAGCCCGGTGCCATCACTGGCAGAGATCGTGGAGAGGAACCCCCGGGTGGAACCGGGGGGCCGCTACCGCCCCGCGGGGTGTGAGCCCCGCTCCCGCACGGCCATCATCGTGCCCCACCGGGCCCGGGAGCACCACCTGCGACTGCTGCTGTACCACCTGCACCCCTTCCTGCAGCGCCAGCAGCTCGCTTACGGCATCTACGTCATCCACCAGGTACCCCGCCCCCGCCCCCCGACTTTCTGGTAAGGATGCTGCGAGGAAATGCCAGTCCGCTCTCAGATGGTGGGTCCCCACGATCACTTTAAGAGGGTCAGACTGTTGGATGCAGGGAAGCACCTGGTCCTGCTCTGCCGGCTTGTCCGCCCCCGAGTCCTCCTCACTCTGCTCGGGGTACCCTGACTGTCCTGTGCTCTCCGGGATTTTTCCTTGGTGGACGTGGGAATGGTCCAGATTGGGAATCGGACAGATTTGGGTTAAAATCAGTGCTGCCATTTGTCCCATATGTGACCTTGAACGAGATTCTTAGACTCCCCTGGAGTCTAAGAATGAAAACCTATCGACCCCTGTTTCCCGTGGCTGTTGGTTGTTAGGGTTAAGTGCTAAATAGCCGCGCATAAGGAAGCAGGCCGTCCCGGTGCTCTGAAACGATTTGTTGGAGGAAAAATGAAAGTCCGGCTTTCCCTCCGCTCTCCTTGCCCCACTTCCCCCCTTCGGTTCCCCTCCTTTCACTTTGGTACTTCTGCCCCCCTCCTCCATGCTGCTACCTATAGACATGGTCTGGTTCTCCTCCGTTACCTTCCAGGCTGGAAATGGAACGTTTAACAGGGCCAAGCTGCTAAACGTTGGGGTACGGGAAGCCCTGCGTGACGAGGAGTGGGACTGCCTGTTCCTGCACGATGTGGACCTCCTGCCCGAGAATGACCACAACCTGTATGTGTGTGACCCCCGGGGACCCCGGCACGTTGCTGTTGCCATGAACAAGTTTGGATACAGGTAGAGGGCACGAGAGGGTGCTGGGAAGTAGGGACACCCACCCACCATCCATTGGAAAGGAGGAGAGTTAAGGGGTTGTGGGGTAGGGATGTCTCCCCAAAAGACTCGTGGAACCCAAGGATCTTTCTCTCCCTAGCCTCCCGTACCCCCAGTACTTTGGAGGAGTCTCGGCGCTCACTCCTGACCAGTACCTGAAGATGAATGGCTTCCCCAATGAATACTGGGGCTGGGGTGGTGAGGACGACGACATTGCTACGAGGTCAGACTTCCCGCCACTGCTTCCCCCCCCACAGGGGCCTGCATCCCTGTCCTCCAAGACCACCCCCCGGCGCTTGCGCTTTCACACCAGCCTTTAGCTCCTTGGTCCTATTCCTCTCCCTTAGCTTTTCCTATCTGCCCAGGTCAGGCTTTATCGTGCTGTTCCCCACTCTTTCACCCTTCCGTCTCCTAGATCTGGTGAGTTCTGTTTCTGGGAGAGAGGAGACGATCAATGGGCTGTAGTATCATGGGATTCCAGAGCTGGGAAGGAGGCCTAGAGACAAGTCAGTCGTGCCTTCTGCTAATGTAACTCCAGACCACTTCCTGTGGGGCTGGGGAGGAGGGGCTCTGCTCCAGATCGCCCAGAGTCACTGTGCCGTTGGCACGATGCCAGCTCATTTTTAGCACGTGAAACATTTCGACCTTCTGCCCCAGCTGACCGGTTTCCTATCTGTGGTGTGAGCATTTGGGTTTGCTGTGTTGGACCCATGGGCTCCCCTCCCCCCTCGTGTCCTCCGGGATGACCTCTCTGAATTCTTGTCCTCTGGATGTGTGGAAAGGGCCCAGCAATTCCTAAATGGATGTGTTCTTTCAGCACTTGCCCAGGCCATCTCCGTTCTGCTTCTGTGTGTCAGAGGTGGGGTCCTGATGACTTGGTTCTGTTCTTTTCCTAACACAGAGGCCCGTGGGGGAGGGGGGTGCAGGGTGAGAAGTTGAGGCAGGGCAGCCGCTGTTCTAGGTGGGGATTGCTGAGCTTGGGGGTGTAGCTCCTGGGCTAGTCCTGTCCTTTCCAACAAATGCCAGGGCGGTTTCTCGGAGCCACTGAGACAACAAGATGGGAGGTGCAGACCTACCTGCCAGGTGTTTAGAGGCCCCAAGGCGCCCAGACTTACTTGGCTGCGTCCCGCCTTTGCATTCTCCGGCCTTTCCTTCTGTTTGACTTTCTCTCTTCCAGTGTGTGGCCCTTTTCTTGCCTAGCTAGTGCTAGTTGTTGTACAGAACCTGCTGCCGCCTCCTTGCCGGGCGGAGCAAACAGAAGAGCAGCTTGCCTCTGCGCAGGGTCCTCCAAGGTGCCCCCACTTTCCCCGCAGGGTGCGCCTGGCTGGGATGAAGATCTCTCGCCCCCCCATGTCAGTGGGGCACTACAAGATGGTGAAGCATCGTGGTGATAAGGGCAACGAGGAGAACCCGCACAGGTAGGGGGGACAGCCTGGGAGCTGCTGCGGCTGCTTGGGGAGCTGCATTCCCAGAGAAGGCGCTGCATCCTGACACTCCTTAGGTCCCTGGCTGTTTCTTTCTGGGCCTTAGTTCTCCAACCTCTGACCCTCAGATTTGACCTCCTGGTCCGTACCCAGAATTCCTGGACGCAAGATGGGATGAACTCACTGACCTACCGGTTGCTGGCTCGAGAGCTAGGCCCTCTCTATACCAACATCACAGCAGACATTGGAACTGACCCTCGGGGTCCCCGGACTCCCTCTGGTCCCCGTTACCCACCTGGTTCCTCCCAGGCCTTCCGTCAAGAGATGCTGCAGCGCCGGCCCCCAGCCAGGCCCGGCCCTCTGCCTACTGCCAACCACACAGCCCCCAGTGGTTCACATTGACTCGTCCTGCCTGCCCACCTCAATCATGAACCCAAATCAGGCGGGTTGTACTCTCCTCACCCTCAGGTCCTCACTGTTCTTAGAGGGATGTGGGGAGATGCAACTCCAGGGCTGCGCTGGAGGCCAGGACCTCTCCTCACTGCTGGACTGGAGCTGGGCTCCTTCAGACCTGGGGTCCCTCTTTCTAGGGTCACCTGCCAGGACTTATGACTGTGAATCCATGGTGTCATGATTTTATGTGATGACTCCTGAGAGTCCCTGGCCCCTGGGTAAGAGCAGGGCTGGACCCCAAGTCCCTTCCTCTTCCACGGAGAGAAGAGCGATCTGGCTTTTCCCGGGACCTCTGTGAATATTTATTCTATTTATGGTTCCGAGGAAGTTTGTTTGATGAAGGAAGCCCCTCCCTGGGTACTTTCTGCCAGTGCTCGAGTAGCTTCCTCTTCTGGACCTGGCTCAGGGGGCTGGGATTTTGATATATTTTCTAATAAAGGACTTTGTCTTGCCTCTGCTCCTGCTTGCTGCCTCCCAGGCACCTTGTGCCTCCCCTTTGTGACCCGCTCCTTCCCCTGCCACCGTAAGCCCAGGGGTGACGGAACAACCAGATGCAGCCGAGCTCCAGCAACTTTTATTTTCGTGGGTAAAGAGGTGCTGCCAGCATGGCCAGGAGGAAGTGGGGATCAGCTGTTAGGTCCCGAGCCCAGGGCCCGGGCTGCTGCCTGGCGTCCGCTCTCTATACAGTCATTGACAGCAACACCCTCATAGGAGGCTCCGGCCAGAGTCAGGGGCAGCCTCCGAGAAGCCAGGAACTGGGTCGCTGCCTCTGGAAGAAGATGATGGGACTGTGAGCGCCGGGGGTCTGGTTTCCTTGCCCTCCTCAGCACAGCCGCTTTCCCAACTCACCCAGTTTTTGCCAGTGGCCTAGTGTATACTGGGGGATGCAGTTCTAGGGAGAGAAGAGGGGATACAGGCAAGTTTTGGTTGCTGATGGCCAAGCTTGAGGAGATGGCAACAGATACACCGTCCCTGCCTTCGGCGGGAGCCGAGCGCACTTCCTCGCTCACCTTGTGCAGGTGGACCAAGCAGTGACTCGGGGGCTCCTTCAGTCCTAACTGGGCGGCAGCTGCCTGCTGTGCCCGCTGCTGGAACAGCTCCTGAGATAAGACGGAGCCCCTGGCTTCCAGCGTCTGTAACCAGGACCCTCCCAGCATCACCTAGGGAGAGAATGTGGCACTGACCAGCCTGGCCTTACCTACTGGGCGCAGAGGAGCCCTCTGGAAACTCCTGCTAAGCAAGTCTGCCACTGCTCACAGTCACTCGGAGGCCCGGGGGGCTCCCGTCCTGCTCAGGAAAAGCAACTGAGTCATACACGATTCCCAGGACGCCTGGGTCTTCTGAGGATGGCACCAAATGTCCAAATCCCTGGAGGAAGGGAGAGACCCGGTCAGGAAGGAAGGTGCGCGGTGGCCCCGCCCGGCGGCTCTCACTGCTCTGTGCCACGCGTACCTGCACAGGTAGACGAGCTCCTCGGTACTGGAGGTTCACCACAGCCACGGACACGGCAGTGATGGCACGCAGGGCACAGGCCAGAGGCGCGGCCTGGGCAGGGAGCAGCCCGCTGAGCACTGGGGGAGAGCAGCCAGAGGCCTGCTTCAGGAGGCACTCACGGCGGGCTCACCGACCCTCCCTGGGATCAGACTCCCACAGGGACGACCAGGTCGGGCACAGCGTGGTCCTGCTGGCCCAGGAAGCTACACTTAGCCTCACTCTGGCTGGGGACGGCAGCGACCCCATTACCTGAAGCTGGAATAGCGCTAATCACGTGGTCTGCCTCCAGACTGCTGTCCCCGAGAGACACCTGACGGGATGAAAAGCATGTGTGAGACACAGACATAATGGGAATTTTGCCACAGAGTCCCAGGCACCAAACTGGCAGGAGAGGCTGAGTGCGCCCCAGGATGGAGTCAGCACAGAGCGCTGCCACTGCAGGCAGCCGGCCGCGCGGAAGCCGGTGTGGCCCCTGAGATGTGCGGGGGAGCCGGGCTGTCCCTTCCCCTGTCCAAGCCACTCCAACAGCACTCCTAACCAGAATTGGATCAAACAGGTCTTGGAGAAACGTCCACAAATAAGGCCTAAGACCCTAGGATAGCCCATGTTCCTACAGGATCTAAGGCAAGAAAACAATGAGCAAGTCCTAACGACCCTGGCCATTTAGGCAAAGGTGGAGACTTGAACACACACATTACACACCGGGGGGGCTCTCCTACCTTCCAGCGCCCTTCTGCCTGGAGGCTGAGCCCACAGACGGGCTGGCCTTTGAGAACAGTGACGCCCCTACTAGTCAGGTGGGTGTTAAGGGCCTGGGGCAACGTCTCCAGCCCTCCCCGCAGTGACCACTGGCTCCAGCGCTCGGCTCGAGCCTGGCGAATGAGAGCCGAGTCTGGCTGGGGGCTCCGCCCTGCAGAGGAGGTGGGAAAGAGGGATCATTAAAACAGCACCCCTGGTCTCCAGTCCCTCACTCCAGCGGTCCTTAGTAGCGTCACCCCTTGAACCAACACCCCCTCACCTGCCCCCAGCAGCAGCCCCAGTAAAACGGAACGATGAGTTTGTTCAGCTTGGAAGATACTGGGAAAGCAGGACCTGATGCTGAGCTCCCGGCTGTCGCCTGCAAACACTCCTCGGCAGAGACTGTCCATGGCTAGAGACGCCACCTGGAGGACGAGACCGGGATTGAGAGGCCAAGGAAGAAGAAGCCACAGAAGACTTCCCACTGACCCTGCAAGGTAGGGACTGGCGGTGGGGTAGGACTGAAGAGGGGAGCAGTCCCACTATAACAGAAGAATGGGAGGGAAGGGGAGGCCTTCACTCTCAGTGCTGAGTTCTGGGGACTACTGGGTGTGAAGAGAGGGAGAGAATATTCCCAAATGATATGGAGTCCCCAGGTGGAAGGTCTGAATAGGGGGCTCTGCTGCTGTTTAGCAGGAGAGGGACTTGGGGGCCTCTGGGCTGTGTTACCTCGGGTCCGAGGCGGCGCTGGGCAAAACTGTGCACAGTCTCATCAGGGTCTTTGCCCCTGGGCGTGGTCAACTCCTTCAGCCCAGCCCAAAACAGAGGTTTGGAGAAGGGAGGTGAAGGGCGGAAGAGCCCCCTGCACTGAGGAAGGCACAGTCATTTCCGTTCATGTGGCTCCTCTTGCTGGGAGGGCTGACAGACTGGGAGGTGGGGAAGTGGAAGGGGTGAGATGTTGCGGGCAAGGCAGAGGTGCGGCAAGGAGGCGACAGCGTTACCTGAGGCCAGAGGGCAGCGCATGCAGGGCACCACCTACGTACAGGAACCTGTTCTGGGCAGCTGGGTGGTCTCCCCGGACAGGCAACACTTCTGAGTCCAAGCCAAGCTCAGAAACCTGCTCTCCATACACCCTCAGGAAGAGGAGAAACTAAGGAAAGGACTGGCCCACCAGCACTTCCTCCCAAGTCTATCCTCTGGTGACGGCCCCTCTGCAAGCCCTCCTGGGCATTCCACCATCCTCTCACCAGGAGCAAGGTCCGGGCTCCCAGGGCTCCCGCCGGCCGAATTCCTCGAGGTCCAAGTTCAAAGACAGCATCACCTGGCCCTCGGACCGAGCGGATCCAGCCTCCCAGACGCTCGCTGCCCTCCACCAGGACCACCTGGGGACCGGAGTGGGGAGACACGCCGCAAGGCCCATAGTCGCGGGGTGAAGGGTCCGCAAGGGAAGACGTGGCGCCCTCCCTTCAGCCGGAAAAGGGAAGAGAGTATTAAAGGGGGTCCCTCTGGCGCGATGGGGCACTCACCTTGGGGGGACAGGGGGCCCGGCTCAGGTGGTAACTGGCGGCCAAGCCGCTGATGCCACCGCCCAGCACGACCACGGTCCGGACCATTGGGAAGCCTAGGGGAGAGGGGCGATCGGACAGGTTGACCGGGGGGCACCCTGCTCTGCAGAAGCCCCCGCGCAGGTCCCACGTGCCACTCACCGCTTCGGGGGCAGCTACGGCGGAGCCGGCGGACGAGAAGGGGCCAGTGAGGTCCCGCCCAGGGCCCAGGACTCAACCACGAGAGGCCGAGGGAACCGGAGAGGCCTCCGGGCCCTCGGCCGGCGCTCGCCGGGGAGGCGGATAAGGGCACCGCCCACGCTATCGGCGGGCGCAGGGCTCGGGGTGCCGCGGGGCCCCCCACGCCCGCGGGTCCGAGGCCGCCGCTCCGCCCGCCCCTTCGGACCCTCGGACTCGGCGTCCGCTCCGCCCCGCGGTCCCCGGCTCTCCCGCCTCCGGATTGGTGGGCCCCGGGAGGCCCCGGATCGCGTCAGCCAATGAAAGCACAGAGCTGGCGGCGGCTCCTCCCACCCCGCGGAGGCCTGCCGCTGTGCGCCGCGGCGGCCGGGAGCCGCGCGTAACTGGTTCGGCGCCAGCCGGGGGAGGGCGCCCGGCCGGGCTCTGCCCGCCCCCGGGGCTGCGGCGGCGCGGGCTGGAGCCGGGTCAGCGGGCCCCGCCGCCGGCTTCCCAGGCCCAGGGAGGGTGACGGCCCTGGGGGAGGCCCCGCGAGCGCGGGGTGCAGGGAGAGCAGATAGAGTCGCTGGGGCTGCTCCGTGGGGAGGCGGCGCCGTAAACAGCTCCTTGATGTTAGCAACAGCCCGGCCTACGGGAGCCGGGGCCGCCCGGCAACGTGCCGCGTGTTTGTCAACAGGGGTCCTCGGTGCCTCGCCCTCCGGGGACAGCCCCCTTCCGGGCAGAACCCGACGCCCCAGTGCTCGCACCGGCTTCCCCGCAGCTTCGTCAGGCCCCGCGTCGCCTTCCCTCTTTCCCCCCGACGAAGACCTTCGCTGCTCCGGCAAACGTCTGCGCCCGCGTGTCCGGGTCCGGCACTCCCACCACCCCCACCCCGGCGCAGGGGGCGCCCCCAACTGGCCCAGTTCCGTATCCACCCCCTAAGCACCAATACAGAAAAGGACGTCATTTTTTCTTAATAAATTTATTCACAAAAAGTGAGATTGTGGAGGGGCTGGGGGCTGTACACGGGCAGGGGCCTGGGGAGCTCTGTACACGGGGCTGGGAGACAAGGGAGCCTCCAGGTGGAAGGGTACTTCTTAATAAAAAAAATAATGGGAGCTACAACCACCGCCTCCCCCCTCCCCGGTTAAAAAGACACAAAAATAGACGTCTCTGAGGTAAATGGGGAGCCTGGAGCTTAAGGGTGTTGAACGGGTTTCACAGGTGCCAGGGCTTCGGGGGTGAGGGGGTGTTACAGGCACCGGGGTGGCTCCTGCATCAGTTGGTAGAACAGAACGTAGCCCTCACTGGACGCCACCTGGTTTTCACTGACCGGGGAGACGCTGGGGAGAAGGCAGACGGGGCGGGGGTTGGGATCACTGCCGTGGATCCCCTCCTCCCCTCCCCGGCAGATCCTCCTCCCAGCATCTGCCCCCCCGCCCTCCCCCGCCCCCCCCCCGCCCCCCCCCCGCCCCCCGCACTCTGCCCCCGCCCCCCGCACTCTGCCCCCCCCGCCCCCCGCCCCCCGCACTCTGCTGTCCCAGGGCTGCTGCAGAATAGGGCAAAGTGTGCGAGCTGCAGTGGGAATGGGGCTGCAGTGGGAATGGGGCGGGATGGCGTGGGAGGCCGTTCTCACCGAGAGTCATTGTAGACGTGCCAACCAGTCTGGCACCGGCACAGCGCTGTGTAGTGGCCGTAGTGGACGCTGCCCGAGTGGTTGCAGAGGGCATACAGCTGATAGACAGGGCTTCCTGGGGGTTCCGAGGCCACAGAGTTGCAGAACTGCACCGTGCTGGGGCCCAGGCCCACACCCCCTCCTTCAGGGGAGGCTCTTCAGGACCCTCCCTTCCAGACTCACCAGCTTTGTCACTGGCGAAGTCCCCCAGGCTCAGTCGCTGCAGCGGGAAATCCACACCTACTGAACTTTTCTTGATGGAGCCTCGGGAGGCGGAAAATCGATTAAGATCTAAGCTCTAGTTAAGGAGCATTTGGGGGGCAGAGGGCCTCTGAAGGGGGCTGGGGTCTTGAATGCTGTCCACTCCCCTCTGGGAACACACCCCCGGAGTGTGGTAGGAAAAGTCAACTCCCAAATGGAACGTGCAGGATGGGGGGACACGGATGGGAGAAAGAAGAATTTGAGGATTAGGATACGGAGCACAAGGATGCGGGGGAATCTTTGTACTGTCAACTTTTTGGTACTTCGTGTTTTCTGCCGACATCGGTCACACACCTGAAGAAATGTCAAATAATGTCATGTTAATCTGCTCCTCCCCTTGTCTGGGGAATCCCCTTTCTGACTCCCTGGCTCATGTACAAATTCACTATGCTCCCCGTGACTCCTGTATCCTCTGGGCTACTCCCTTCGTCCTGAGGAGTATTAGGACATACCTGCGACTCCAACACAAGCCCAGACCTATAAGGATTATTCCCTATACCAAAGCATCATGTGACCCCTTCCATCCATAGGCCCTCTGCCCCCCTCGCAAGGTCTCCCGCCCTTACTGTACCCCTTGTGAAACCCCACATACTGGAGCATTCTCTGACTCTAGCTCTTCCTCCTTGGTGAAAAGGCTGAAACAATCCCGCAGAGACACCTTGCCCCCGGCAAATCCTTTCTGGGGGGGGGGGGGGGGAGGAACAGGAATGAAATGTCAGTATGTTCTGAATTTCCGTCTCCAATTCTCAATCAACCCAGGCTCCGGTTCTACTTCAGAGACCCACAGGGCTCCCTCCCACGCTCTGGGGGTGGGTAGGGAAGGGTCACAGAACCCATGTCCCATCCACCCCTGGAATCCTCTGGAATCCCACCTTGGGGATGGGCAGGGACAGGTCACAAAAAACCTCGAAGGTCGTGGAGCGATACCCACAGGCCTGGCACTTGAGACAACTTTTCAACTGGCCCACAAACAGGTCTAGACAAGTGAAGAGGCGGGAGAAAGAGTCACTGTGGGGTGCCCGAGATGCTTCCTTGGGTTCCCATCTGTTCCCAGCCTTCCTTTCCCAGCGCCAGCGCTCCTAACAAACCCCTCAGCCCTGTCCACACCTCCATCATCTAACCCATCCCCACGCCCCTGCGGTGTCGATTCTTCTCCCAAGCCCACAACCTCCCGCACCGATCGTGCCGCGCGGCCCTGTCCGCTCCGTACCCACAATCTTGCTGTCTTCTCGCTCCAGGTAGCGCTTCCACATTAGGTTGGCTCGGTCGTCATCACTACCACAGATGAAGGGACGCGGAGAGCACCCAGTGAGACGAGGGGATCCCTGGGCACCCCCGGCACCACGGAAATGACCCACACAGCCCTGCACCCCACCCGCACCCTAGCTCCTTCTCGACATTTCTGAGAAGTCTCAAAGGAGTGACGCTTCAGAAGACTTTTGGGGGGAATCCAAGGGAAGACGAAAAGGAACAAGGGAAGAGCAGCTGCCTTCCCCGGGCTTTAAACTCTCTCTGTTCCCGGCTGTAAAGGAGCTCTCCCCTCTCCCTTGGCCCAGGGACAGCCGTACCCTCTCCCCTGACCCCATCTCCCCGCCTCGGCCTCCTTTGCCAGCTACTTCGGCACTGCTTCTCAAACCACTTCCCAAGCTGAGTGTTTCTCTGGACCCCAAATCCTCAGGCTTGACGAGCTCAGTTCCCTAAGCGAGGCATGCTGAGGAGCAACTACGGGGAAGACGGCGGAGGGGGGAGCGACCTTACCTCAGCTCGGGTTCTTCCAGCAGAGCTCCTCCTCGGCGGGGCTGAGAGGGAGCTGGACTGCTGGCCAGGATGGGCGGAGCCCGGCGGCCCCGCCGGTTGATTTCCAGGTGTAGCCGCTCCATGAGAAGCTTTAGGAACTCTTGGGCATCCTGCTGGCTACATCCAGAAACAGGGTGTGGGCAACTGACACCGTCCTCCCCTCCCTCCCCAAACCCCCTGTCCAAAGACACTCTCTCCTGCCCAGACATCGGTCCCCCTTTCCTGGATGGAGAACATCTGAAGGTCCCGCGCCACGCCGCCAGGGCCCCTGCTTGGCCTGAGCCCCAGACGTGGCCAGAGAGAAACGGCATACCCGCCAGCTCTCCCACCTGTATCCAGAGAAGGAGGGGACGTATTTCTGGAAGACAGCTCGGAATCGAGTAGGATTCACAGCTTCACACGAGTCAGGGTGCCACAGGGCACCGATCACATCCGCAAAGGCTGTCGGGGAGGGTGTGGGGAAACAGAGGTTACTGACCGGAAGAGGCAAGGCCAGGGAGGCTCAGAGGGTGGAAAACAACCTCCAGGGAAGCAGGCACCGGCACAACCAGATTCAGCCGCCAGATTTGAGGGTTGGGGTTGCCATGAGTGGCAGATGGTCCCAGGGGCTGGGGGGAGGACTGGAAAGGTGGGAGCAGGAGCGGCTGCCGCACCTTCAGTGAGCTCTTGGGCTCGACCCCCTCCAGGCACCTCTTGCCGGAAGTCCCTTCGCAGACAGAAGTCCCGCAGAGGCCGAGTGCTGCTCAGACACTGTAGCACTGCGTTCAGGAAGCACTGGGGGGCGAGGGGGGGGAGGGTAGGAGAGACACTGCCATTATTTCTGCCGACCAGGGACAGGAAGCCTAGAAGAGCCTCAGCTCTCCCCTTCCCCAAGTCAGCGCCACAGCCCCCCACACCACTGCACTGACAGGAGAAGGGCTCTCACCGTGTTCCCCAGATTTCGGAGGCCGACATGACCGGAGCCCAGAAGCAGCGTGTGATGAGCCTGGAAGGTCAAAGGCGAGTCAGCAGGTTGCCACATATCCCACCGGGCACTTGAACTTCCAACAGTAGGCGGCCCACTGCTTTCCCACCCTCCTGTACCTCACCCCCAAGCTCCACTCTCTTTCCCTCACAGGCTCTTAGGGGCTCCCTACCTCACCGGACATGAGCAGCAAGCCCATCACAGCTGAGTGTAGCACGGACTCGGCCATGGCTGTCCCACCTGTCCCCCACCTACTCCTCTGCCAAGCCAGCCGGCGCTGCAGCTCCTGGGGGAGCTCCCCAAGCACAGGCATGGCCGCCCAGCTGCTCCCCACACCCACCTTGCTTCCCCCAAAGCCCCCTCCCGCCCCCGTGGCCCCTTCCTGAACCCTCTCCTGACGGCTCCAACTGCAATCAACCTAGCTCACTTAGCTCAGAAATGGGCCACCACGCTAACTCAGATGTTCTGAGCCCGCCCCTCTTCAGCTCCAGAGATCAATTAGGCCTAGGTAGCATCCTGGGAGAGAAGGTGAAGCGAGGGAGAGTAAGCGTCTGGGGACCTGGAGAAGAATTCCAAATGGTTGGGTTCATTCCCTGGGGAGCGAAATGGCACACCACGCTGGGGAGTCACAGAAAACCCGAAAAAGGTCTCGGAAGCTCCAGGGTACTTAAGTAAGGGAGTGGAGAGTCCAAGCTGCTGTAATGAGGGATTGAGATCGGAACTTGGGGCAAAAGAGGGAAAAGAAAGCCATGTGATGGCAAGAAAGCTGGAGGCCCAGAGGAACATGGGCATGGAAGGCCACGCGTGCCGGCAAATCCTCACCATTTTATCATCGGAGTAGAAAGACTCAGAGGGCCGGGCGGATATGACGTGGAAGGAGCCATGGGAAGTAGGGGGCTCCGTCCGTATACTGAGCAAGGTGGGGGGACCGGGAAAGCCCCCGAGGCGGCGGAGAGAGGCGCTACGTCTCAGGGTGGGAGGTTCAGGCCGGAGCGCCAAGCGGCTCAGTGCAGCCCCTAGTTCTCCAGTGCCGCGATGCCCTCCCAAGGCAATCCCCATAGGACGCAAGTCCCCACTGCTCACAGACTTGGAACGAGCTAGGTTGGTCCTGGAAGGGAGAGGCAGAGCCACAGTTGGGGGTGGTGAGCCAGGCAGGGGAACTCCATGATCGGCCCGAAGGGGTCCTCTGGGACGAGGGCCTGAGGTCCGTCCCCGTCCCAGCTCCAGTTTCTTGAGCCGTTCCTCAGGGGGACCTGGCCGGGGAGGCAGAGGTCTTAACATGGGGTTCGGCCCAGGGGCTGGGTTTCGGCGCTCCTTGCTTCGGGCCCTCGGGGCAAATGGTAGCTTGGACCCCACTCGGGGCTGGACATTAACAGGTGGCTCTCGGGTCCGGCCCAGGCGGTGCTCAGAGGCCTGGGGCATTGTGGACACCACAGGCTGGACCTGGGAGGAGAAGAGAGGGTCAGCATTTGAATGTGGAGGGAGGTGGGAACCTACATTACCACACTAGCTTCTCCATACGCTGAAGGCAGGAACCATGTCTACCTATCCCCACTACCTAGCAGTCACAGTGCGTGACACAAAGTCAATACTGAGTACCCACCGAGTAAAATGAATGAACGATAGCGGCCACCGCTTTGATTCTTTCTAAATTCCTCAGGCCCTACCTGCAGAATACGGCTTTCCTGAAAGCCAATGTTAGTCTCTGTCTCGGCTGTCTTTAAGAGCTAAACGCTCATGCCAAGAGCCCCCACGCCTGGCTAATCAAGTGGGATGTGCCCTGGGTCACTTCGACTCTCTGGACAAACGAGGGTGTGGATGTAAGGAAAACAACCCAAAGACAGCATTCCGCCCTCAAACCCCTGTCCCTCCGGACTGCAAATGAAGCCGACTAAATGAGTGACTTGAGAATCACTCCCTCCCCCACCCCTGAGGCTCCAACGAGGTGTCGGGGCTCAGGGGCAGTGGCGGGGAGGGAGGACGAGCGACTCCCGACCCTAATCTCCGCACCTCTCCCACCACAGCAGGCTTCAGCCGGGTCCGCCCCCCTCGAGGGCAGAAAGGCCGAGGCCGCTGATTGGCTACGGGGTCCAGCGGCGTACTCCCTGCGGTCCACGGATGCTGTCCCTCCAGCCCAGTTCCCCCAGGCCTGCTGAGTCCCCCGCGCCCTGCCTTTGCGGAGGGCGTCCTCTCGGGTCCGGAGCAGTCTTCCCGCGCCCCCCCACAACCCCGCCATAGCGCCCCGGCCCGTACCTGTCCCCCGGTGAGGCGGCGGGGGAGGCCAGCCGGGGCCAAGCCCCAGCTCAGGGCCACCCCCTACTACCCCCGTGCAGCCCCCCCGAGGGCCGGGCTGCAGCTTTAGCCGCAGCTGTTGCCCAGATCGCTCCCGCCGCAGGGGCCGCCGCCATCTTTGTTGGTCCCGCCCGGCCACCGGCCACCGGCTTCACCGCCTCTCACAGCGCCTGCGCACCCACACTCGCAATCCACCCACTGCTTCCTCGGCGCTTGCGTGAACCCGCCCCCTTGGCTCCGCTGCCGACACCATGGAAACGCAGCCAACTTTAGGACCGCCGGTCCCCAGATCTGCCCTGAACTGTTTTAAAACCGTCGCTTCAAACTATAGGGATGTAGATTCATCATCGTGGTATGGCCCCCAGGCTTGCAGCACAGATCATTCCCTGGGAGCAGGGGTGGCAGTGTGGGAAGCTGCATTGCCTGGGTCCAGCTCGCAGACCAGTGGTGTAGGATCTAGCAGTCCACGTAGGGATGGGAAGATCCCTGGAGGTCGGGAAATGCTGGTCCTGCAAAACCATTCCTCAAGCATCTTGCAGACCAAAGCAGTAGGCACCCCGCTAGAAGACACGAGCAGATCTCTGCAAGCAGATCTCAGCAGGAAGCAGAGCAGTCCAAGATTTCCTTTCATTTCCCAGCTCCCGACCACAGCATCCTCCATTTCCCCCTCCCTCCCAAACTCATATAGTTGTATATGTGCCTTGGGTCTTAGCCAGCTCACCCTCTTTTCACAGCCACCAATGAGAACCACGGACTACCAGAGGAAGCAGCTTTTATTGAAGAGTTATCTCCAGAAACCAAAAAGACTAGGCACCCACTTTCAGCCCTCCCACCCTTCCTGGATCTCACACTGTTTCACCTGCGGAAGGCATACAAATTGCCTTTTGGTTCCCCAAAGCCCCAGTCTTTCCCCTCGCTGTGTAGCCTTAGGAATTCAGGAGCAATGCTGTTGTTTCTTTTTTTCAGCATGCCTGAAGCAGCTACTTAGTAACAATCATGGGAGAAGTGGTATGGGGGGGAGCAGGGGATGAGTAAGAGCGACGCGCAGAGAGCAAGAATGTAGCCTATCAAAGGTCCCTCTGTCCTGCCTCGGTGGCTTGATCTTTCATTGGTTGCATTTCTCTTTATGCTGAATCACGCCCTTCTGAATCAGATCAGGGATTTCCACTGCCAGCCATGGACCAAGCTGCAATACAAGGGAGACCCTGTCAGATTACGACCCCTTGGTCAACATCTCTTGTTCCATCAGAAGCTCCTTCCCAGAGAGATTCTATGGGAACATGCCCAGGGAAAACACTGTCACTCCTTGTTTATTCTCAGTTACTTTTCTTACATTGCTAAGTGCCTAATTCCTCCCCGTCCCCTTATGCACCAAATAACCCAAACTTACCCCCAGAGCCATAAGATGAGCTAGTCCAAACTTGGGCACATTTCTGGCCCACAAAGGCTTAAAGTGATCAGTCAGGCATATTTTGCCACCCCTATTGGAGGGACAAGAGGAAGACAGTGTTGACATGTAAAGTTTACCATAAAGCACAGTAGCCTCTGGGAAGCACAAGGTAACTAGGAGCGATAAGAATCGAGCACAAGGTTAGCTAAGTACTTTGCCCAGACTTGACAGAGGGAGGCCAGAAGGCCCTCTAGGCAGGCCGACTCTGGGAAAATTCCAGACTCGGAGTTCTCTCCTAAGTCCTCTTTGGCCTTTTCCTGTCTCCTGTTGAGCCTACCTGTACATCTTTGCTGTTTTTCCATCCAGTTCAGGAACTGCAATTTCTGGAGCAGTAGTAGGATATGTGATAGGAATCTGGAGAAATCATAAGGCCTTAATGAAACAGAAGCAGGATAGAAATTAACTAATCTAATCAATGCCCATTTCCTGCTTGAGCTGAAATGTTTGACACCCTCCCCTACCTCCCCCACAAAACAGCATGTACACTCCGGGACTCTGGATATGGAGATGAGCAGCTGTAATCTATGCTTGCTTCAAACCTCAGCATTTCCCTCCCATTTTAAAAGTTTTCTTTGATCCCTCCAAAAAAGGTTAGCTTGTTAACCATCACCCAATCCCTCCACTTCCACTAACCTCCATACTTCTCATTCCATCATACTCACGTCAAACTCAATGTCAAACTCATATTTGAGCAGGTCATGGATGTACCAGCATTTTCCAAACCACCTGTAACAAAGACCAAACCTCAGTCCAACCTGTCCATTCTTCTGGGAGACTCATGGGATGGGAATTGGAGAACTCTGGAGCTGTGGGAGCGGAGGCAGCTACCAGGAGGCAGGGAAGGCCCAGCAGTGGGCTTTGGGACATTAAAATGCTCAAGCCACGTTAAGATTCCCACCCCCAAAACTCCCAAGAGGGTCTGCCTACCGAGTCCCTTCCTTGTTGGACTCCAGTCGGAACCAATCATTGTCCGCATTCTTGTTGTTCTCCACATACTAAAAGCAGAAAATGAGGTCTTTGAGGGGAGTGTTGAGACTAAAGGCAGTCCCTCTTCCCTCAAAAGAAAAGCGTGTGATTACTTTCTCTCTTAGTATGTACCCAGCTTTTCTTTAAAAAAAAATTTTTTTTAAATTTATTTATTTGACGGGGAGGAGGGGACACAAGCAGGGGTCGTGGAAGAGGCAGAAGCAGGCTTCTCACTGAGCAGAGGGCCCAACGAGGGATTTGATCCCAGGACCCTGGGATCATGACCTGAGCCGAAGGCAGATGCATAATGACTGAGCCACCCAGGTGCCCCTGTACCCCACTTTTCTGACAGGAGGAAAGCTGAAGACAAAGTTACACTGGTAAGTGGGAGACTTGTTCAGAGAAGAGAATAGGATGGTTGGGTCCCACTCAGTTTAGCAAGGACAAAATATGACATCTCCTGGATTCTCATCTCACTTCTGATAGTGTCTGCCCTCAGCCCACGACTCATTTTATGGAATCCTCCCTCCCTGGAGAACCTCATAGAGTCCTGGTTTTGACCAGTACCTGCGTACTGTTGATTTCCAACTCTTTATTTTAATCCAGACCATTTCTCAGAGCTTCAGACTCCAGTATTCAGTTATATACTGAAATTTCTAACTTCGTTTCACAGGTACCTCAAACTAAGCACTTCCCCAGGGTTCTTCAGACCATTTCTCCACTGCATCAGTCTCAGACGACAGTATTAGCATTCACTCAGTAATGCAAGCCGAACAGAGGGAATCATCCTTGACCTTCCCTCTCCTCTCCTCTCCACCAAACCTTCATGATGCACTGCTGATTTTACCTTCTGAATGTTCTTCAGATCCACCTCTTCTAGCCTCACTGTAACTATCCAGTTTGGGTCATCATCTTTCTTTTGCCTGGCTTAGTGACAGCCGCCTCATTTGTTTCCTGCCTTCATTCTTACCTCTTTTAATTCTGTGTTCCTCTCTACTCACTGTGATTGGTCTAAATCCAATCTTAGCACGTCACTCCTCAGCTTAAAATACTTTCAAGGTATCCCAGTGTCTTCGAGGTAAAATCCAAGTACTCAAGCCTATCTCTCAAGCCTTGTTTACCACTCCCCGCCCTCTGCTTGATGCTTTAGCAACTCTGAACTACTTATGTTTCTTTATACACATCATGCCATTTGTAACTTCCATGCTTTTGCTCATGCTGTTCCTTTTGCCGTGAACATCCCCCTCTTGCCCTGTTTATCAAGCTAACTTATGTTTACCCTTTGAGGCTCAGCTCAATCACTGCCTCTTTTATGGAACCTTCCCCGAGCAGACCCAGGGTGGATTAGGTATCTCACCTTCCGCTCTCAGAACATCCTCGCCATCCCTCCCTCTCCCTCCTCCTCATGTTATAATGATTTGTTTCATTTCTCTCAGCGGGTTCCATCCTAGGGATCCCGTCCCTAGATGCTAGGTGTACAAGTGTGGGGGGTGTTTAGTGGAAACAAATACTCGTGTCAGGAGAGCTGCAGGCTTTTGAAACAGGCAGAGCCACCGCGAGGAAGACAGACTGTCTTCTCTTCCCACAGAAGAGAGATGTGCAGAGAAGATGGCTCATCCCTAACTGGGAGCTTAACTCAACTCTGCAATAACGCTTGCTTTCCTTTTCAGCCCTAGCGTGCGTTTCTCCCACAGGAAGAGTAAAAGAGGGAACAGAGAGAAACGACTGGGACTCAGGGCCCCGGGAACTCCTCTGGACCACCTGCCCCACCTCCCGAGAGAGAACAGCTGCAGCCAGAGGGACACGTCACCTTCCGGGAGGACGTATCCCCCAAATAACAGCTGTTTTGGCCCCACCGGGGCTCCTAAACTGAGTTTCTTTTGCCTCCTCCCTCCCATACCTCCTTAAATCCCCCCAGCCCCACAACTGTCCACCTTCTATGAATCTAGGAGTTAAATTTTATAACCGGAAGCGACTTCCACACGGAGCCAATTCCTAAGGACACCTGATGACCCGCAACCCTTCTGCGACGCGGCCGGCCGCAGAAGCACAACTAACCCGGATAAGAGACTGATATTCCTCTTTGAGTCGCTGCACCCACAACTCACGATCTCGAGGGCCGGCGTTAGTCTTCAGCACCGGGATCTCGGACACCACACGCCGGGTGGCCTCGTCGGCCATGTTGGACGAGGGCGCAAGGAAAATGCGGAAGTGGTACTGCCTGTAGTCCACACTGCGGGGGCCGCCATCTTTACTGTGGGAAGACGGGGTGTTGGGCTGCCTGAGGACTTCTTTGCGGTCTTTATTTTCCCGTAACGAAAATAATGTGTCACCTGGTCACTTGCTTGTGGGTACAACGGGAAAAGCAGAGTGAAGTTGATTGCTCCTTAATATGGTACCTATCATTTGAAAAAAACCGCAGACTGCCCAAAAGGTGACTTCCGCTCATGCTCAGAGAAGTGATCTCCGGAAACTCGGAAGCCTTCCCGAACTCGGGAGAGCTGTTACATTTTCGGCTGTTCCAGGCACCGTGCCAGGCACTGTCTTCCTGAAACGCGCTGTTCACATATTTGAAGAAGCTTCGTTAGCTTCTGTGTAGTTTGGCTCAGGTAGCCGAGGCAGAGAAGCCATCCAATAGAAGGGCATTAAACTCGTGCTAATTGTTGGAAACTTTGGAAAATCAAAATATAGTAGACAGCCTGGGTCCTGAAGAATTAACAGAATCGAATTAGAGAATTGTTAATCAGTGCTAAAGGAGTTTAGGGATCACAGGAAAATTTGCCTTACTCTAGCCTAGACATATTTTTATGCTCCGGAATCAAATCAAATCAAATCCCCTAGTGAGGATTCTAGTACACGGCATGCAGTAGGTACCTGGCAATGCTTTTGCAGAATTTTGTATCTTCCTTTAGTTACTTCTACTTTAGTTACTTCCTTTAGTTACTAATGTAACCAAATACATTAGTTTTGGCTTTAATTTATATTTCAATGGAGAAATAGGGTCAAAGGGTGCAAAATTTCTAATAAAAAGAATAAATTCTGAGGACCTAATGTAGAGCATGGTAACTATAGTTAGTAATACAGTATTATATATTTGAAAGTTGCTGAGAGGTTTATTCCGTTAATCATCCAGCCTGTAGAGGTAATTTTGGATCAGATTCTAGTAATCATCAAATTCTGTAGTCCATCTACAAAGCTGTATCTTAATTATAAGCATGCTATATCTTAATTTCTAATGGCTGTAACTTCCAGGACAGTGTTGAATAAACGTTTTGAGAGCACAGCTCCCTGTCTTACTCTGATTTTAGGAGGGAAAGCATCATCTTTTTTCATTAAGTATGATGACAGCTGTAAGCTCTTCAGATGCTCTTCATTGGGTTAAGAAAGTTCCTTTCTATCTTGGTGTTGAGGGGTTTTATCATAAATGGATGTTGGGTTTTTTCCAAATGCTTTTTTCTGTGTTCATTAGAATAATAACGTAGTTTTTGTCTTTTGTTAGAATGCTATATGTTACTTTCTCTAAAACATTACATGTTGGGGGGTGCCTGGGAACCTCAGTTGGTTGGGGGTCCAACTCTTGGTTTCAGTTCAGGTCTTGGTCTCCAGGCGGTGGGATCAAGTGAGTGCCTGGCACCAAGTCTGCTTGTCCCTCTTTGTCCCTCTCCCTCCACCTCGTGTGCTCTCTCTCTCTCTCTCTCAAATAAATAAATAAATAAATAAAATCTTTTTAAAAATTATGTTGGAGAAAGCTAAGGCAAAGCTTTGTAATATCTCACTAGAGACCACTCTTCTAGGTGAAATAAAAATTCATTCACTTTCGGGTGTAGGCACTGTTGTGTGGTACAAAGTACAGAGATTTGGAATGAGGATTTTTATTTCATTGTCACAAGACTTTGCTGATGGGGTGAGGGAACAATGGAGAAATATAGGTCAAAGGGTGCAAAATTTCTAATAAGAAGAATAAATTCTGAGGACCTAATGTAGAGCATGGTAACTATAGTTAGTAATATGGTATTGTCTATTTGAAAGTTGCTGACAAAGACGAAAAGACATAGTCTTTGGGGGGAAGAAACTTATATGTAGACAATCACCATAAAACAAAAAAATCTCTATTCTGGAAAAATACAAAGTACATTCTGAGTAACAGTGCCAGAGAGAATAGGTTAGGGCTGATGTCATTTGATCTCGAACTCTTAGGATGAGTATACTGGATATACCGGCAAGGAGAGAGTGGGGAAGATCTGGCATTCTAGAAAGACAGCACAAGTAAGGCAGGAAGGCATGAGAAAATATCTCATCTGAGGGATCACAAGCAGGGGGAGTGGGAGAGGAAGAAGCGTACTTCCTGCTGAGCAGGGAGCTGGATGCAGGGCTGGATCCCAGGACCCTGGGATCATGACCTAAGCTGAAGGCAGACACTCAACAACTGAGCCACCCAGGGGCTCCAAATATTTGCTTTTGAATAGCTAACCCATGCACCTGCTCAAAATTCAAAGGTACAAAAGGATATAGAGTCAAATGTTAGTCTCCCTCTTACCCCATTTCTTGGCTGCTTAGTTCCCTTCTCCAGGGGCCCCTCTCCTCCAGCTAGTTTTTTGTACATCCCTCCAAATATATTCTATGCACTAATCAATATCTATACACATATATATTATTTTAAAACTTTTACACAAATGGGAGCACACTATACATATTTCTGCATTCCCTTTTCTCACTGAATAATATATCTTGGAGGCTGTTCCATATTAATGCTTGTAACACTATCTCATTTTTCTCTTCCTTCTCTCTTTCCCCCCTCTTCTTCTGCCGTAGATACATCCCACTGTAGGGATCTACCACTCTAAGTTATTCAACCAGACTCTAGTGAATACATAGTGTCCAGTTTCATGTTATTACAAACAGTTCTGTAGTTAATAGCCTTGTCCACCCACCATTTTGTACATGTGCAATAAATACTCAGATATGGAACTGTTGCCTCAAAAGATGTGTGCATTTTAAATTTTGTTAAATATTGCCAAATTGCCCTCCATAAAGATTAAACTAATTCGTATTACCATTGGCAATTATTATTGGCAATAAATAAAATAACAAGGTTTCCTCCAAAACAAACCATTTTTAGTAACAGTTGTTTTTGCCAATTCCTTGATTGAAGTGGAATCTCAAAATTGTTTTTTGTTTTGTTTGAAATAAGTAAGCTCTGTGCCCAACGTGGGGCTTGAACTTAGGATCTCGAGATCAAGGGTCACATGCTTTACTAACTGAACCGGTGAGGCCCCCTGGCTAAGTGTCTTCTCAGAGGTTTAGCATTCATTTGTATTTCCTTTTTTCTTTCCTATAAATTCTTATATCCTTTGCATCTTTTAAATTACTGTTCATTATTTCTTAGTGATTTGTGTGAGGGTTTGTTGTTATTGTATCAAAGCAATTAGACATTTGTGATGAGTTGTAAATAATCTTCCCAGTTTATTATCAGTCTTTGCTTCTCTCCACAGTCTTTTTTATTTTTTTATTTATTTTATTTTTTAAGGCTTTATTTATTTATTTGACAGACAGAGATCACAAGTAGGCAGAGAAGCAAGCAGAGAGAGAGAGAGAGAAGGAAGCAGGCTCCCCGCTGAGCAGAGAGCCCAATGTGGGGCTTGATCCTAGGACCCTGGGATCATGACCTGAGCTGAAAGCAGAGGCTTTAACCCACTGAGCCACCCAGGCGCCCCTCTTCACAGTATTTTTTTAAAGATTTTATTTATTGTGGTATCTGGGTGGCTCAGTCATTAAGCATCTGCCTTTGGCTCAGGTCATGATCCCAGGGTCCTGGGATTGAGCCCTGCATCAGGCTCCCTACTTGGCAGGAAGCCTGCTTCTCCCTCTTCCACTTCCCCCACTTGCGTTCCCCCTCTTGCTGTGTCTGTCTCTGTCAAGTAAATAAATAAAATATTGTTATAAAAAGAGAGAGCACACAAGCACAGAGGGAGAGGGAGAAGCAGACTCAGCATTGAGCAGGGAGCTGGACAGCAGCAGGGCTCCATCCCAGGACTCTGAGATCATAACTGGAGCTAAAACCAAGAGTCAGATATTTTACTGACTGAGCCACCCTGGAGCCCCTTCATGATATCTTTAACCATGTATAAATTTTTCATATATGAGGTTGAGTTTATCAGACTTTGTGCTTAAAGTTTCTGGTATGTCATCGTAATAGTCTAGATTATCTTATAAAAATTACCCTCAGGGCACTTGGCTGGCTCAGTGTTTAGAGAGAGTGACCCTTGATCTCAGGATCGTGAGTTCAAGCCCCACCAACAGTTACAACAATAAAAAGATTGTCCCATGTTTTCCTCTACTCCTTTATTCCCCTGAAATGAAAATGGCTTTGTTTCTTGTGCCTTACTTAAATGATACAGAAAAATGAAATTAATTAAAAATCCTACCCCAAGTGGGGTGCTTGGGTGGCTCAGTGGGTTGAGCCTCTGCCTTCCACTCAGGTCATGATCTCAGGGTCCTGAAATCGAGCCCCTCATCGGGCTCTCTGCCCAGCGGGGAGCCTACTTCCCCCTCTCTCTCTGCCTGCCTCTCTACCTACTTGTGATCTCTCTCTGTCCAATAAGTAAATCTTAAAAAAAAAAAAAATTTCCTAGCTCAAGAGATAAAAACTGCTATCATTTTGAGTATATATCCTTCCAGACATCTTTTGGTGCGCACTTTCTTTCTTCCACTCTCTTTGGATTTAATTTACTATTCTCAGTTCTTGAGATAATGCAAGCCTTGTACATTTTCAGCTTTTCTTTTTTCCTAATATGTGAACTTAAGACTACACATTTTCTTGTTAAAACACAGCTGTAGCCCCATCCTGTAAACTTTGGCACATACTATTTTTATTATCATTGAGTTCCAATTATTCTCTAGCCTCAGTCATAATTTGGGGGAGTATTTAGAAGTGTTTCCTAATTTCTAAATAGACTTTCTTAGTTACCTTGTTACTGATTTGTAGCTGAACTGTATGAGAGCAAGAAACACTGTATATTTTAAATCCTCCAAAATTTGAAATTTGCTTTATAGCACAATATGTCAGCTTTTAAAATGTCCCAAGTGTGCTTAAAAATAATTTGTAGGGTTGGGGATGAGCTAAGTGGCTGACGGGTATTAAGGAAGGCAGTTGTGATGAGCACTGGGTGTTATATGTAGGTGATGAATCACTAAATTCTACTCCTGAAACCAATATTATACTATATGTTTACTAACTGAAATTTTAAAAAGACCTGAAACAAACAAAAAAGGAGATAATTTATAATTCGCAATTGTCGGTTATAGTGAACTATATATGCTTGCTGAATTCAGTTTGCTGCTCTTCTTTTTTGCTTATATCGCTACTGATTTTTTTGGGGGGGGTCTACTGATTCTAAAAGAAATATTCTCTGTCAGTTGAGGATGCTCTTTATCATGAGGTGTGTTCCATCTCCTATAATGACTGTAATTTGTCTATTTTTTTTCCTTGTAACTCTGTTCCTGCACATAATTTGAAAGTATTAAATGCACACAAATTTACAGGTTTCTGGTAAGTTGAACTTATTGATACGAAATGCCCTTTATTTCTAGTACTGTTTTTGCCTTGAAATCTACTGTGTCTATCATTACATAATTTTCTTTTGGTTTCTGTTTGCATGGTGCGTCTTTTGCCATTCTTCTACTTTTTCGTTTTGTGCCCTTATGTTTTAGTTTCTAGTATTTTACATTAATTGTGGTTGGCTATTAATGTATATGGAATCAGTTTTGGTGAAGGGTATGATGTAAAGATCCAACATTTTTTCCCTAGATGTTGATGCAGCTGTCCTAACACAAATTCTTTACACTGATCTAAGGTGACATCTTTATCAATACGAAATTTCTATATGTATTTAGGTCTTTTCACTTCTATTCTGTTCCATCAGGTTGTCCATAGGGTGTTATCCCTTTGTTTTAATTATTGTAGCTTTGGAGTACATTTTTCTATCTGGTTGGGCTAGCTTCTATTTGTTACTTTTCTTTCCCAGGACTTTCCTTTCAATTCTTCTTTATTTCTCCATGTCAACTTAAAATATACTTGTTTTATTTTTAAAACTCCTTTAAAAAAGATTTTTATTTATTTATTTGACAGAGAGAGAGAGAGAGAGATCATAAGTAGGCAGAGCAGCAGGCAGAGAGAGGCGGAAACAGGCTCTCTGCCGAGAGCCTGATGCAGGGCTCGATCCCAGGACCCTGAGACCATGACCTGAGCTAAAGGGAGAGGCTTAACCCATTGAGCCATTCAGGCACCCCTGATTTTAAAAATTCTGCCAAGGAGCACCTTCAGGACTCAGGTGGTTAAGTATTTGCCTACAGCTTAGGCCATGGTCTCAGGGTCCTGGGATCAAGCCCTACATCAGGTTCCCTGTTCAGTGGGGAGCCTGCTTGTCTCTTTCCCTCTGCTCCTCACCCCGACCGGCTTGCACTCTCTTTCTCTCACTCTCAAATAAATTAAATAGAATCTTTAAAAATTACTTAAAAAAATCCTGCCAGTATTTTTCTACAGATCATATTAACTTTATAGACAACTTTGGGAAAGTGATATCATTATAGATTCGTTCTCTCTATCCAAGAACATGATGTTACTTTCCATTTGTTCAAGTTTTCTTTTACGTGGGTAGCATTTTAAAATTCAGACAGATCCTGCACATTCTTGTTAAGGTTATTCCTAGGCATTTTATCTGTTTTGTTGCTATGGAGTCTTTTCTTTAATTACATCTTTAACTTACTTTTTATATATGTAAAGGATATTTATTTCTGCATGTTACTTTCCTCCCACTTAACTAAATTCTACTATTATTTGTAGTAATTTCAAAGTGGATTCTCATGAGTTGCCTAGGTAAATAAGGTATCATCTGCAATAAAGCTAATTACATTATTATTTTAGCTATATAAAAATGTATATAAATAGCTACAGCTTGGAACATGAGGAAATGATGAAATATGAGAAGGAAACTTCTTTCTGTTAGTTGTAAGTTAATTAATGATAAACTAAAATAGTAACAGGATTCTTAGCATTTTAAATGAGTTCAGGCCCTGGACACATGGTATTCTAGAAATCAGAAGTATTATGTAAGTGAAATTATGTCCCCTTTATATAATCTAAAGAACTCACAATACGGCAAATGTCCACATTTTCAAAGAGGGAAATTCTAGATGGTGAACTCTGGAAATTAAAGAACAGATTATTGATTCTTAGTAAAATTATGGAGGAGTTATTAAAGAGTGATTTATGAGCAATGAGAAAGAAGGCTGTGGTTTCCAGATGTCTACAGTCATCCAGGCTCCCAGGGTGTCGGGTCTCTCTTGCCTTTGGACCTTTTGCAGGTGTCCTCAGCCTGGGATACCCCCTCCCCATTCTCCAAAAGATGACTGGCTCTGTCTTGGCCCTCTGGTCATGTCACCTCAACAGGAGACCTTCCCAGATCATTCACTTCCCTGTCGCAGCATTCTGTTCCTTTCCTTCATAGCCCCTATCTCAATTTAGAATATTTTTCTTTCCTTAGTGAGCTCCATGAAGACATGTCTGTTTTGTTCACCGCTGTGTGTCCCCTCCTGTATGCCTGTCACAGCATCTGACATCAGTAGATGGTTATCATACACTTATTAAATAAATGATTGAATGACTTTCCTTGCCCGTGTTACTAGATTTTTGTTTTTAAGATTTTACTCATTTATTTCACAGACAGAGAGACAGTGAGAGGGAACACAAGCAGGGGGAGCAGGAGAGGGAGAAGCCTACTCCCCACTGAGCAAGGAGCCTGAGGTAGGACTAGATCCCAGGATCCTGGGATCATGACCTGAGCCAAAGGCAGACACTTAACGACTGAGCCACCCAAGTGCCCCTAGATTTTTTTAATACAATTTATTTGCTTCGAGAGAGAAAGAGAGAGAACATAAGTGGGAGGAATGGCAGAGAGAAGGAATCTTTCAAGCAGACTCCCCACTGATCAGGAAGCCTGCAAAGTTTGGGGGAGAGGGCTGTGGCTGTAGGGTTCAATCCCACAACCTAAGACTATGACCTGAGTCAAAACCTAGAGGTGGATGCCTAACTCTAAACCATTCAAGTGCTCCAAATCTTTTTTTTTTTTTAAGATTTTATTTATTGGGATGCCTGGTTGTCATCAGTCAGTTAAGCATCTGCCTTCAGCTCAGGTCATGATCTTGGGAGGCTGTGATCCAGCCCCGCATTGGACTCCCTGCTCAGTGCGGAGCCTGCTTCTCCGTCTCCCACTGCCCCTCTGCCCTGCTTGTGCTGTCTCGAATATATTAAAAATCTTTTTAAAAAAGGATTTTATTTGTTTTCAAGAGTGTGAACCAGAGCATGAGCGGCCACCGGTGGGGGTGGGGGTGTGGGGGAGGGGAGGGAGAAGCAGGCTCCCTGCTGAGGGGCTTGATCATGACCTGAGCCAAAGGCAGATGCTTAACCGACTGATGCCACCCAGGTCTCTCGCCAGTGTTACTAAATTAATAAAGCTAGGAGAATATCACAGATAGTATGCTTCTTTGTTTTGTTTGTTTTTAAAGATTTTATTTATTTATTTAACAGAGAGAGAGATCACAACTAGGCAGAGGCAGGTAAAGCGAGGCGGGGAAGCAGGCTCCATGCTGAAGAGAGAGCCCAATGCGCGGCTCGATCCCAGAACCCTGGGACCATGACCTGAGCCAAAGGAAGACGCCTAACGACTAAGCTGCCCAGGCGACCCCTGACACATTCTTTTAAAAAGACAGAGAATGGGCTGGAATATAGAAGCATTTTTTAAAAAAGATTTTATTTTTTTGACAGAGATCACAAGTAGGCAGAGAGGCAGGCAGAGAGGAGGAAGCAGGCTCCTTGCAGAGCAGAGAGCCCCACGTGGGGCTCGATCCCAGGACCCTGAGATCATGACCTGAGCCGAAGGCAGAGGCTTTAACCTACTGAGCCTACTGAGCACCCAGGCGCCCCTATAGAAGCATTTTTATTTGAACAACCAACCAAAGAACTGATTCTCTAATTATCTAGGGAGGTTGGTCTAACAGGGCTCTTTTTGGGGCGGGGCCTGTTGGATACCAGTGACTTGGAAGTTGTCCCCACGGGGGGCAGCAGAGAGCACTGATAAGGAACCTGGGAAGTTTCTGAAACCGGGAAGAAGTGTAGCAGATAAATATTGGGTAACATTTATTGTACTTATTACCTGCTGGGCTGTATGCTAATACCTCAGATATGTTAATTTCATATAACCATTAAAACAATGACCTATGGGGTGGATGTTGTATTTGCCCTTTTACACATGAGAAAATCACAGAGAAATTAAGGAACTCGTCCAAAGACTTATTGGTTAAAGTCAGAGCAGGGGAACAAAAAAGGGAGCCAGCTAAGGAGAGTTTTAGAAAAGATCATTAGGATTCGGTGGCGGTGGTCCTCCTTCCTCTACTCAGGAGCGAGGAGACACTGGGGTTCCAGCTCATAATTTGGCTTATGGTTGGGTTTGAAGCCGAAATGGAGTTTGGAGCTAGTCAAATGTTGGGTGAAAATGAGTAACAGGAACAGCCTGCAGTTAATGGGGACCCAAGAACCAGAGAGAACAGAAAGGTAAGCTGCTGTAGGATAAAGTTTAAGAGTAAAGGGGACAGGGATATGGGAATCAGAATGGCCCTGGAAGAGTCAAGAGGATACTGAGAACAGTGGGTTGTTAACAGTGGACTCTTCTTGAAGGAAATGTCTGTTCTGTAAAGATTTTAATTTTGGCAGAGCTGGGGAACAGCGTGGACTGGGCCAAGCCGTCCTAACAGAGCTTTCAGATCAACAAAGGGACAACATCTACTATTTGAATTGGTACGATCATTGATTTGGAAAAAAAAAAAACACTTAGTGGGGACACAGTAGCTCTCTGGAGCACTGACATGTAGCTGAGGGAGAAAATAGGACCAGTAAGCAGAAGTGACAAAGAGAGATTTTTCCAAGTCCAGAAAAAATGCTTTCCGAGCATTAGGAGTTAAGAACGACAGGCAGGACACCGTGGGAGTGGGAGCATGGGAAAGGTAGCTGAGGGATGTCAGGTTAAAGATGGCACGAAGGAACAGACAGCTGAGGGGACAGTGTTGAGAAGCAGAAGAGGGGAATCGGGATCAAGCCGAAGAGGCCGGTGTTGGAAAGTTCAAGGGATGATTTCTTGGCTGAGGCTCCAAAGAAGGGCTAGGAGCTGACGTAAGGGAACATCACAGCCGTCTGGGTCCTGATGAGTCTTCCTCTAGGAAAAGCCAGGGAGCATTCTGTGAAGAACACCAGGCTGGAGAGGCGGCTGCGTACAAAGGAACAGAGGTCCGGTGGGCTCAGGGGGAAAATGAGTGGGGTAGAAATTCTGACTCTGTCTAATGGACACAACCTTCTGAAGCAGAGGCTGTTCATCTCCAGACAACTGTGCTTTCATTTTCTTGCAAAAACTCGCTCCTCCTTGAAGCTGATGTCACTGGCTCCTTGACCCTTTAGCACTCCTGCTTGCTGACATCAGCACCTTGTTCAGGAACCTCTCAGCCAGCTCTTCCTCTCATTCTGGGTGGTTTTAGGAAAATCCGTATGACTCCTAGTTACTGCTTTTTTTTAATTAGTTTATTTTTATTACATGTATTTTTTCCCTAGTTACTGCTTGACCTTCTCAACTCCAACCTATACTCCTGCTTTCAATCCCTTACCTTCACCAGTTCTTGCAACACAGGTCTGTCTTTCTTTTCTTTTCTCCCCCCCCCTTTTTTTAAAGAGCTAATCCAGCTCCAATTTATTTTTTTTTAAAGATTTTATTTATTTATTCGACAGACAGAGATCACAACCAGGCAGAGAGGCAGGCAGAGAGAGAGGAGGAAGCAGGCTCCCTGCCAAGCAGAGAGCCCGATGCGGGGCTCGATCCCAGGACCCTGGGATCATGACCTAAGCTGAAGGCAGAGGCTTTAACCCACTGAGCCACCCAGGCGCCCTCCAATTTATTTTTTATTTTAAATTTTCAAGTAACTTTTACACCCAATGTGAGGCTTGAACTCACAATCTCAAGATCAAGATCTGAATGCTCTACCCACTGGGCCAGCCAGGCACTCTCACACAGGTTTTTCTTTCTTTTTTTAACATTTTATTTATTTAGGGGCGCCTGGGTGGCTTAGTGGGTTAAGCCTCTGCCTTCGGGTCAGGTCATGATCTCAGGGTCCTGGGATCGAGCCCCACATCGGGCTCTCTGCTTCACGGGGAGCCTGCTTCTCCCTCTCTCTCTGCCTGCCTCTCTGCCTATTCATGATCTGTCAAATAAATATATAAAAATCTTAAAAAAAAAGATTTTATTTATTTATTTGGGAGGCAGAGAGAGCACAAGCAGGGAGGGAGGGAGAGGGAGAAGCAGGCTCCTCTCTGAGCAAGGAGCCCAAAGTGGAACTCACACCCAAGACCTGAGATCATGACCTAAGCCAAAGGCAGGGGCTCACTGACTGCCCCCAGGCGCCTCCACCCCGCCCCCCTCCAGTTCTTCTTGACAGCAGCTTCAGTGCCATAGTAAGGATCAGGAGAGGCAGCACTGGTGGGGCCAGAGGGGGCTTCAAGGTCCCTTGAAAGACTGGAACTGGCAGCCATGATCCGTAAGGGTGGAACAGCACAGGGCTCCAATCCCACGTAATATCTGGGGGAAGGTTCACGAGCTGGATTTGACCAAGCTTCTAGGAAAATGAGGTCTGGAGTTAAAGGCACCTTTCCTATTAGTGGCCTTTCTGGGGATATGTGACACTTAACAACTCTGCTCCTCTTGAAACGCTCTCTTCCTGGGTGCCTGGGTGGCTCAGTCGGTTAAGCGTCTGCCTTCAGCTCAGGTCATGATCCAGGGGCCTGGATGGAGCCTCAAGGCTGGCACTGGGCTCCCTGCTCAGCGGGGTGTCTGCTTCTCCCTCTTCCCCGCCCCCTTCAAATAAATAAAATCTTAAAGAAAAAACAAAACAAAACACCACTCTCTTCCCTCAGATTCTATAAGAATCGTCACTTAATTTTTATTCTTTCTCATTGGCTGTTCCTTTTCAAAGATTTTCCAAGGGCTCCTCTTCACGTATTACAAATGTTGGAATTCCCCCAGAGCACTCTTCTTAGCCCTCTGCTGTTCTCTGGAGTTTGCCCAAATCCATGGCTTCAAGTGCCACTGAAATGTTCGTGATTCAGAATTTCTGGCCTATACATCACTGGAGTTTTAAAAAAGTAGCTTTCTATAAAAGTAATATATGTACATAGTAAAACAAATTCAAACAGTAAAGATGGATCTAAAATAATACGTAGAAATCTTCATCCTTCATCGTCCTGAGGCCCATTCTTCATGGTTACTTTTTAAAAAATCTTGTTTATTTGAGAGAGAGCGTGAGCGAGTGAGAGCGATCCCAAGACTCTGGGATCATGACCCGAACGGAAGGCAGACACTTAACCGACTGAGCCCCGAGGTGCCCCCATGGCTAACTGTTAAATGCCTGTGTAAATGTGCCATCCGTATTCTTCTACTCATGCTTTCCTTTCCATTTAGTGATTTCCATTTAATTCTCCCTTATTCAGATCTGCGTATTCAATTGCCATTGGTACCATAGATCTGACAGTCCCACAGGGATCGAAAAGTCCTCCCCTTTCTGTGGAATCCTGGCTCATGCTACACCCTATGGCTAGCCTCTTTTTTACAGTCACCACCACCAGAAAACTCTTTCTACGTTGTCCATTTCCAGTCACTCAGTTTACTTCACTCTGGTTTGTATCCCACAGTATCTCTGAAACAACTTTCTCCAAAATTACCAAAGGACTTCCTCTTGCAATACCCAATGGACACATTGTAGTATAAACCTCGCCTAACCTGTTACCTTTAACCCTCTGACCGGTTTCCCTGGTACTTCACTCCTGGATTAGTTTTTCTGCCCCTTCTCAGTGTCCCTTTCTCTGTTTTCTGCCCTCATCTCATTCTCCAGATGCAGACACTCCTCTCTAGACCGTCTTATCCACGTCCCTGGCTTCAACACCTATGTTCACACGCTCGCTCGCGCACACGCCCCAAACTTTGGGGCTTCCAACCCACATGATCTCATATTCGACTGTCCAAAGAGTGGATATCTAAACCAACAGCGCACCTAAACTCATCCTCTCTCCCCAAACCAACGAGAAAATGGCATCACTTTTCCTCGGTTACCCAACTCAATACACTGGGGATTAACCTCTGCCTCATCCCCATTTCCGATGTTTTTCCCACCCGCACTCTCCCTCCTCTGGGTCAGACCACTACCCTCTCTCGCCTGGAGAAGAGCTTCCCAACTGTTCTGGCCCCTAACCTCGTTCCCTCCTACCCATTCCCCCCACTGCAACCAGCGATCTCTTAAAAATGCAAATACAATTGTTCACTTCTCTGCCAAGGCTCTTCAAAGTTGACTCGCTGCCCTTCGGGTAAAAATCAACGCCCTCACAGGCCTTGCGTAATCGCTCCCTCCCATTCTCACCGGCCTCACTTATTACCTCCTTTAACCACCACGCCGCGGACAGCTCCAGAGCGCACCCGGCCCCCCAGCCCCAACTCCCGCCAGTCCAGGAAGCGGGCGCTGAACAGGCAAACGTTTGCTTAAAGAACGAAATCCGAGCGGGCATCCGGGCAGCACCTTCAGCTCCGGACGCAGGTTTACCGAACGTCCGGATTTACCGGAAGTTCGGGGCAAAGGTCAAATCCCGATCGTGACCCTTTGCCGAAGTTCGCGGGGCCGTTCGACCCTTGCAGTATTCCGCCCTTATGAGTCATGGCTGCTGGTCCAGTCTTTCGATGGGTCTTGAAGTCGACGGCAGCCAGCTCTGGCGCCCCCAATGTTCTCACACTCGAGAATGAAAGCCTCACTGCCTCCTCACTAGGGCCCTGAAGCCCGCGTCAGGAAGAACCTGCGGTGCCCGCTTGCCCCAAAGCAAGATGGCGGCCAGCCTCTAGTCTCCCTTCCCACACTGAAGCTATCCACGCCCCGGTTAATGCCGCTGCCAGGCTGCCCTCACCTAGCATGGCCACGCCGGCTCATGCCTCACTATGGTCTCGAAGCCGCCGCTAACCGGCCAAGTTCCGGGAGGCGCAGCTCTGGACGAGGCCGCCCCCCCTCCCCCACGCCCGCGGCGGCGGCGGCGGCGGCGGTGGCGGCGGCGGCCGGAGCCCGGATGCGGCGGCGTGCGACGGGACGGGAGGGCGGCGCGGATGGATCCAACATGGCGGCGCCGAGCCTGAGCCGAGAGTGAGGCGGCGGGGCGGCGGAGTGGGGAGGGGGAGGCGAGCGGGACGGGGCGGGGCCGGGCGGGGCCGCGGAGGGCTTGGGGAAGGAAAGTGGAGGGGGAGGCGGAGGCGACGTCCAGCCCGAGAACCTCGGGAGAGGGAGGTGACGGGACGCTGCGAGGTGGGGGAGGGGAGCGGCCGAGGGGGCGTGCGGGGGAGGTGGCAACTGTGGGAGAGGGCAGGGGCGAGGCGGGGGAGTGGGCGCGGGGAGGGGCGTAAACAAGGGCCGGGCCGGGCCGGGCCGGGGGTGTTGGCGCGGCCGAGGTGGGAGTGGGGCTGCGATCCCGCGGGATTGAGGGCGGTGGGCGCGGGAGGGAGCGGCCGGGGGTGCGAAGGGGAAGGGGCTGGTGGCATGTGGTGGGAGGGACTGGACTCTGGAGAGCGGTGTTGGGAGGAGGTGGGAAGGGCTGAGGAGGGGACTTCAGACGTTTGGGGGGAGGTTTTGAAAGTGTTACATTGGAGGTGGGAGGGGGAAGGGCCTAGGGGAGAATTTGGGTGGAAAAGGAGAGCACGGAGGTTTGGGGGAATGGAGAGCGTGGCGGTGTGACGAGGGAATGGGGAAAGTGAGAGACTAGGAGGAAAGTTTGGGAGGAAGGGGAATGGGCTGGGAGATAGGACAGTGGAGCTGCACGGGTGAGAGGTTGGGGGTTTCCCTCCCCGCCCCCCCTCCAAAGGAAGAGAGAGCAGAGTTAAGCGGCATCAGTTGCAACCAATTCTAATTGCCAGGCCTTTAGCTTTTAATAGGGTGGGAAGGGCAGAAGGGAATGGCTCAGAGAATTGGGGTTGGATGAGGGCTCAACTGGATTTGCTTTCCAAAGGCTCCCTGATTTACTGCTCCCTTGTTGTTCCTGGTTCCCCGAAGAAGGGGAAATGGGGAAGCCAGGGTCACCGCCACCAAAGTGGAGAAGGAGTAAAGGACTTTTCTAGTTTTTAGCAGTTAGCCATGTAAGAATGGGGAAACAGCCATGCTGATTTGGACCCCCGTATGTCAGGGTGTAGGCTCTGGAAGTCTGAGAAAGGGAACAGAAAACAGGGTGGCATCTAGGCAACCTGGATAATTAAATGAGTGCTTTAGTTTCCAGACCTTTCTTTTGCTGTTTAAGTGCTAAGAGGGAGGGGTCGGTATTCGCATATAGAAAATGTTCCCTGGTGAAATGTGGATGTGTGAATGGATGCAGCCCTGGTGGTTATTTTGTCCGCACTATGTGGTAAGGAAAGGGCAGAAGACAGAATTTGGAGGATAGTTCTGCTCTGATAAGCGAAGTGATAGAAAGTGCCGCCTTTAGCTGTAACCATTTCCCCGCCCCGGGTTCTCCCTAAAGTTGAAGTCAATGTTAATATTGTAACAAAATAGGTGGATCTCCTAAGGAATTGAGGAATCAGGTGAGAAGGTAGCAGGGGATAATTGGTTTGCCCACAAGTTGTTGAATTGCCCACAAGTTGCCATGAACCATTTAGGCTGGAATTCTTGGGAGTTGGTATTGTTTTGTGACTCGGTTAGTAGAGAGTTAGGGGAAGCCTGGGGAGTTGGTCGGGGGGGGGGGGGGGGGGGGGGGTGAGTTCTCTTATTTAGCTTTGAGTGGATTATTTTAATCGAAATGGCTTTAGGGTGTCTGTGTATTCTTGTAACCAAGAGTAACTCTTTGGACCTTTGATGTTTCAAAATAAAGCTTGAAAACTGACTCTTTCCCCCCTCCCCTCCCCCATTTGTTTTTGTTTTGCTGCTGGCTTCCAACCTTGTGCTAGGAAGAGACCTGGGAAATTAAGTTTCTTGCAACGGTAAGTCTGGAACTTTTTGTTTGTTTTTGAACAATGGAAGGGAATGAATGGGAATGGCATGAGAAATGTATTGGGGTTGAGCCCAGTAATGGGTTAGATGCTGGGAAAATGAGTTTTCACCTACACAGCAGAGTGAATGAGGTCTGTTGCAGTCACTGTCTTTCTGGGTAACTGGAGATTGGTAGGAAGGAAAACAGAGCAGAAGTTAGATGTTTGGGGGCAAGCCCCCAGCTTTGGTTTGTTATTATCTAGTCATTTTGGTCAGCTCAGATAGAAACATTGTTTAACATATGGAACATTGTACTCTAACACAACCGGCTACTAATTTACCCCTTGGGGAGTTGCAGGGGGTGAGGAGGGCACCTTCCATGGGAAGGCTTTTTCTCTAGCTTACACTTTCTTCTAGTTGTTCAGGTTCCTGGAATCTTCCTGTTGAAAATATACTATGTAATTCTTTAAAAAAATTTTTTTAAAGATTTTATTTATTTATTTGGCAGAGAGAGAGAGCTCAAGCAGGGGGATCAGCAGGCCAAGGGAGAGAGAGAAGCAGGCTCCCCACCGAGCAGGGAGCCCGATGTGGGGCTCGATCTCAGGCCCCTGGGATCAGGACCTGAGGTGAAGGCAGATGCTTAACTGACTGAGCCACCCAGGCGCCCCACATACTATGTAATTCTGACTTCCAGATATTTGGTTACATTTTCGCTGTCCCACCAGCAAGAAAGCTCTATCTCTCAGTCATCTTGAAGCTTTTCCATATTTTCATTCCAAGTTTCAAGACATCACTCTTTTTTACTTCTTCCACGTGACTTTCCTCCCTAAGGGCTGCAGAGAGAGATTCAAATACTTTGGTTTTGCGAAAATATAGATGCCATCTCTGTTGAGATAAAACTAGAGTTTTGTCTTCATTTCAAGAGATCATTCTTTTTGGTTTTTTTGTTTTGTTTTTTTTTTTTTTTAAAGATTTTATTTATTTTTTAGAGAGGCAATGAGAGAAAGCACGAGCAGGGAGGAAAGGGAGAAGCAGGTTCCCAGCAGGCAGGGAGCACAATGTAGGGCCTGATCCCTGGACTCCAATATCATGACCTGAGCCCAAGGCAGATGCTTAACCGAATGAGCCACCCAGGCGCCCCTCTTTCTGTATTTATTCCGCATGACTGTCCTCTACAGGCTTCCAAGAGAGTCAAGTACCTCAAAAACCACAGATGTCATTCCTGGTTGGGATGAGACCAGACTCTTTGGAAGCGGAAACCTGATAGGCTGTTCTGTAGATACATACAGACTGTTGGCACTTGGCTGGTTTGGACCTCCCTAAAGAAAACGTACAAAAAACTACAACTCCAGGAAATGCAGCAATTCCTGGGAATAAAAATTATTCTTGGGGGTAAAAATAATAATAAAAAAATTGGGGAAACTGTAATAGGGGAATCATATTAGGTTCTCAAACGGACCCAAACCAGCCAGCGGGATCAGGACTCCTTGACTGGAGTGTTTTGTTTGTCTCTTGATATCTGGCAATATTTCAGACACCAGGACTTAGGAGTTCTTTTTATTTTTTTTATTTTATTTTTTTAATATTTTATTTATTTGACAGAGAGATCACAACTAGGCAGAGAGGCAGGCAGAGAGAGAGAGAGGAGGAAGCAGGCTCCCCGCAGAGCAGAGAGTCCGACGCGGGGCTCGATCCCAGGACCCTGGGATCATGACCTGAGCCGAAGGCAGAGGCTTTAACCCACTGAGCCACCCAGGCGCCCCTTTAGGAGTTCTTTTTAATCTATTTACAGGGGGTACGTTCTTCTTACTACTCTGCTATCTTTCATCTAGGATCTCTGTATATTTTAAGCTGTGTTCCCAAGCTTCACTGCCACAAAAAGCTGAGTATATTTTGGTTGAAGAGGAAGTTGGCCATGTTCTTTTAATGCTGAAGTTAGATAGATTCTTGGAACCCTATCTGGATTGCCAAATGAGTGAACTCACCATCCTAGACGATAAGTAACTGGGCAGGGGGGCTGCCTGTTAGCCTGCATGTCAGCCTCCTGACATTTCTTTCAAGGAAGTGGCCTTGGGAAACTTAAACAACTTCTACATTTTGCTTCATCGAGTAAGCAGAATGTCTGATCAGCAGTTGAACAAGGAAGGGTCTGCAGCTGGTCGAGTTTCAGGACTTTAAAGATGGTTGCGAGGGCTCAGTGCCGGATCCTTTTTGTTTGTCTTGCAGAGGAGGGCATTTCTCTTCTCTTCACAGAGGTCCAGCTTGAACTAGGTCACATCCGACCTCCCGGGATGGGGCAGAAGAGAGTATAGCCTCACCACTTGCTGCTCTCCTGAATGGCAACAGCAGGTGATAGAGAAGCCAGGGTTGGAGAGGGATGGAACTCCTTAGTGCTCTTGAACTTGGGAGTTAAATAAGTCTGTGTCTGACTGGCTTTGCTTTTCTTCTGGAATATTGTTGGATGGGTTTGGGTCGGAAGGACCCAGTGGCTTCCCTCTCTAGATCTAGGGTGGAGAGTGACATGCCGTCTCTCTCCTTTTGACCCTTCATCACAGTCCATCTACAATAGGGTTTCTCAGCATCAGCTTTTTTTTTTTTAAGATTTTATTTATTTGAGAGACAACGCATGCGCATGTGTGAGGTGGGGGAGGGGCAGAAGGAGGAGGAGACCCCCCCCCCCAGTAGGGAACCCGCCACAACACAGGGCTTGATCCCAGGACCCCGGGATCATGTCCCAAGCCGAAGGCAGACAGTTAACGGAGTGAGCCACCCAGGCATCCCTCATTATTGACATTTTGGCTGGATAATTCTGTGTTGCAGGGGCTGTCCTGTGCATTATAAGATGTTTAGAAGCATCCACGGCCTCTGTTTGGCGCAGGCCAGTAGCGCGGTCCCTTGCCCCCTCCAGCCATCATGGTCTAAAATGTCTTCCAACATTGCTGCACTTCCCCTGGGCGGGGGCGGGGCAGGGGGGCGGCGCAGAATCCTCCCTGGTTGAGAACCACTGACCTAGAAGCTCTGATATTTCCTGGCACTTCGAGTGATCCAGCCTGGGATCTAGCACTTAAGGGTGGCTGTTTTTTCCCTCAAATCTAGAGAGTTAGCCCTCAGAGGACAGAGGCCTGTTAGGAAATTGCATCCGTTGATACGTGATTAGGACCGTAGCGCTTTCCTGTATTTGGCCTCATTTTCCAGGGGGAAGGTATGTGGGGACAATATTCCTTCCCTTCTGGGCGTTTATAGTCGGGACCCTTTGAACTCTGGAGCTCTCTAGCCACCTGCTCTTTGGATTGATCGAATGTGAAACCTTCCCATCTGCTTTTTCTGGGCTCCTTGCAGCCAGCAGCTGGCCAAAAGGAACAGGTGGGATGGGGAACAGGGAGAGGTCTAGGGAGGCTCAGTTTTCTCATGTTGCCTGCTATGAGCAAGGAGTTACTTTCCCTCAGTCCCCCTCCCCGCCCCCCCTGTTCGTACCAGAAACTACAACCGGTGAAAGGAGAGGAAGAGGCAGAGAAAACCAGCCCATAGTAGGGTAGCTGCTTTCCCAGCTGTTTCCCATGCTCGGGGGTGGGGGGGCATCTGGGTTCTCATAGCAGATACAAGCTATTTTTCTTGTCCACGCATCAGAACCCATGATACAGGGCTGAGTGATTCCAGGGTGGACCTCCCCTTTTCTTAAGGGAAGGAGTCTCTGAGTCCGTTTTAGGATTATTGAGGAAGAGAGAACCAGGTCCTACATGCTCTTCAGTTTTCACAGAGCCCATCGGCTTGACTCTTTGGAAGCAGCTTATCGTTTTTATTCTCTTTCTTAACCTAGCCTCAGCTTCTTGGTGTGTAAGACAGGGCAGCCTGTCCTGTTGCTGAGGAGGGTGCTGGGGAATGGGTAGTTCTGCACAGTGTGGGGGAGGCTGCAGATGACTGGAGTGTATGCAGGTAACGAGGTTGTGTGTATCGGTTTCTAACGAAGTCCTCTCTCGGACTTGTAGGAGTTTCTTAATTGGTATTGCTTGCGATGATGTCCTGGAGACTAAGTTCAGTTCAGGAGGTCGTGAGTACTACGTGCCAGTCTCCAGCCGTTGCCAGGCACTGGGGATGTAAAGATGAGTATGACTTAGTCCGTCTACATGAGGTGTTGAAGGTCTACTAGGATAATGAACACATGGATAGTTTTAGTACACTTTGATAAGGGGCTTAAAGGGGATACGCATGATGTTCTGTAGGGGCACAGAAGAGGACTACTTAACCTGGCATGGAGGTGTGGAGACTGAATTTGAAGATGGTGTCTGAGCTGACTTTTAAAGGCTGAGTAGGAGTTAGCCATCTGCAAAAGGGTGGTGACGGGGCATATATGGGACAGTGGAGGGAGAGGGGCCCTCCAGCAAAAGGAACAGGCTGAAGAAAGGGACGGAGAAAGGAACGGCGTGCTGTATTTGAGCTATAAACAAACTGGTAATGGGGGAGAATAAAAAGTGGGTTATGAGGTTGGAGGGGTAGAGGCAGGGCCTGATCTCAGAGGTTTCGTGTGCTGCGTAAGGAGTTTACCAGTGTTCTTACAGGTAGGGAGGAGGCTGTAGATAGGGCTTAAGCAGAAAAGTGATGTGGTCAGTTGTGCATTTTATTTATTTTTTCTACAGATTTTACTTATTTGTTTTAGAGAGCGAGCACGAGCAGGAGGGATGGAGGGGGAGAAAGAGAGAATCTCAAGCAGACCCTGTGTTGAGCGCGGAGCCCGATGTGGGACTCTGTCCCAGGTCCCTGCGATCATGACCTGAGCGGAAAACAAGAGTCGGATGCTCAACCGACTGTGCCACCCAGGTGCCCCTCAGTTGTACGTTTTAGATAGCTCATTCAGCAGGATGTGGGGAATGGATTTAGGTGGGTTAAGACCGTTGGTAAGGAGAGCCCCTGAAGAGGGTGTTAACCATAGTCCTGGAGAGAGATTATTGGGACCTGAACCAGGGCAGTGGCCGTGGAAAGGTGAGGGTATTTAAGACACATTCAGAAGTGGCTTCAACAGGAGCTTATGATGAATCGAGTGACTGGAGCCGTGGCCAGGGCGGAGCGGCACGCATGCCTGACTAGCATGGACACGGAAGCCTCTGAACTTGAGGCCTGGTTACTGGTTGGTCATTGACATTACCTAGCTTGATGGTGGAACTTTGTGAATCAAATACCAAATGATCGGGGCGCCTTGGTGGCTCAGTGGGTTGAGCCTCTGCCTTTGGCTCAGGTCATGATCTCAGGGTCCTGGGATGGAGCCCCACCTCGGGCTCTCTGCTCAGCAGGGAGCCTGGTTCCCTCTCTCTCTCTGCCTGCCTCTCTGCCTACATGTGATCTCTGTCTGTCAAATAAATGAATAAAAATCTTAAAAAAAAAAATCTCTTTCTGTTGGCACAGCGATTTCACATGTGTTTTCTAATTGGACCCTTGACAAGTCTGGAGAGTACTTTCATTCGTGTTTTGGGGGGGGGGGCAGTGACTCACATAAGGTCTCCCGGCTCCACGGCTTGCTAATGACACAGGCAGGCCTGAAACTAGTTCTCACCCCAAAGACTGTCTGTCTCCCTCCCGTCTGTAAGTTCATCTGCCGCAGCCTCCATGTTAGTTTAGTGTGAACTGTCTCCTTTTCAATTTTGCCTACATTTAAGAGGTGAGCCGGTTGGGGGTGGGACAGAGAGCACAAGGGACCGAAAAGAGTATTTGGGGCACAAGAGAACAATCGGGGGAACATCGAATAGCAACTCCCGCTGAATATGCTGCATGGAAATTGCAGAGAATGTTCTCTCTTAGGAAAAGGGACTTAGGACTTAGGACAACCTCTGTTGGATGGGAGAGCTCTAGGCTTTATTTTTCAACCAGTACTTATGGAGCATTACCCCGGGCCAGGTGCTGTGTCAGGGGCTGGGGATAGACGAGTGAATGAGACCAGTTCTGGCCCTCGAATAGCTCACGGGTTCTCTCCTTGTGCTTGCAGTACGGTGGGGATCGCAGCCGCCGCGCAGGGATTCTGGAAAGCCTCGCGCGCCTGAGCCCCCAGCATGGCGGGCCAGAAGCGGCGGGCGAGCCAGGTGTGGCCGGAAGAGCGCGGCGAGCAGGAGCACGGGCTGTACAGCCTGCACCGCATGTTCGACATCGTGGGCACCCACCTGACACACCGAGATGTGCGCGTCCTTTCTTTCCTCTTCGTTGATGTCATCGATGACCACGAGCGGGGCCTCATCCGCGACGGACGTGACTTCTTACTGGCGTTGGAGCGCCAGGGCCGCTGTGACGAGAGTAACTTTCGCCAGGTGCTGCAGCTGCTGCGGATCATCACGCGCCACGACCTGCTGCCCTACGTCACCCTCAAGCGGAGGCGGGCCGGTGAGCGGAGCCCCGGGGGGGCCAGGCGGGCTTGGGGGTCCAGGCGGGACGGGGTGTTGACCCTGGGGGCTCCCCGGGACAAGAGAGGAGCCGCGTAGGAGGGAGGGCTGGCTCTTTTCCTGAATGACTCCCTCCCCTCCTGTAGTGTGCCCCGACCTTGTAGACAAGTATCTGGAGGAGACATCCATTCGCTATGTGACCCCCAGAGCCCTCAGCGATCCAGAACCGAGGCCTCCACAACCCCCCAAAACAGGTAAGAAGATAGTGACTCTCCTAATGTTCATCTTCAAGAAAGAAGACACCAGGGCGCCCGGCCCGCTCAGTAGAGCGCGCGACTCTCGATCTTGAGTCATGAGTTGAAGCCCCGTGTTGGGTGTACGGCTTACGTGAGAGGAAAGGGGGTGCACCTGGGTGGCACGGCGGTTGAGCGTCCGACTCTTGGTTTCGACTCGGGTCATGCTCTCGGGGTTGTGGGATTGAGCCCCGCGTTGGGCTTCTTGCTCTCTGGGCAGACGGCTGGAGAGTTTCTCTCTTCTCCTCGCTCTCCCTCTTGCCCCTCCTCCTGCACGCACACACTCTTTTTCTCAAAAAAAGAAAAGAAAGTTACCAAACCCATCCTTTTCCCAGCTCTGCCAGCCTGAGTGAAAAGATACTGTGTCTCTCTCACTGCTGCCCCCCCCACCCCCCAATCTCTAGCCCCATAATAATCAGGTGAGGTGTTCACGCTTCACCTGGGTCCTGCAACTGTCCCCACGTTTTGTCTTCTTTTCAGGTCACTTTACTGATAGAGCTTTTAGGGCTAAGTGTAAACGATTCCTTTCTCATTCCAAGGGAAGTGTTTACATTTCTGCTTTTACCATACTATGGTTTTTCCCTTTCCACCCTCTGGTCAGTGCCTCCCCACTATCCTGTGGTGTGCTGCCCGGCATCGGGCCCTCAGATGTGTAGCAAGCGGCCAGCTCGAGGGAGAGCCACCCTTGGGAGCCAACGAAAACGCCGGAAGTCAGTAACGCCAGACCCCAAGGAAAAGCAGACATGTGGTGAGGAAGTTGAAGGGCGTGAGAGGCGGTGTAGACTTGAAGGGAAACGCAGCTGCTGCGGGGGTTCTAGAGGCGGAGGGGACCTGAGCGGGAGACAGAAATGCTGAGATACCGGGCGGTGTAAGGCTGGGGTCGAACGGTTGAACGACTTGCTGGGATGGAATAGCTGGGCTCTGGGGAGAGAACTCCTTGGTCTCTGTGGCAGTACCTCTCAGCTCCCTCTAGTTAATAGTACAGCAGAGGGACGCCGTCACGACATCCTTACTGTCGGGTGACCCAGGCATGACCGAGTACTAGAAGGAACTCGGGTGCCTGTTAGGAGGGGATCTCCTAGAAGTAAGGTGCTGCTGGTGAGCAGTGGCCACAGTCTGCCCCGAGCTTGGCCCGTTTGAGGGGAACTCTGGTGTCGAGGCAAGGATTTCGGGGGTACATAGAGAAGAAGTCCTGGGGAGAGGCAGAGAAGCGGGCAGGCGAGTGAGGCACCCAGCTTCCCCGCCCAGCCGTTCCGTTCCCCCTCTGGCGCGAGGGTTGTCCGCGCCCCCTCAGTGCAACCCCGTGTGCGTGTCTCCTGTCCCCCCAGACATCAGACTGCGGGTCCGGGCCGAGTACTGCCAGCATGAGACCGCTCTGCAGGGCAACGTGTTCTCGAACAAGCAGGACCCACTGGAGCGCCAGTTTGAGCGCTTTAACCAGGCCAACACCATCCTCAAGTCTCGGGACCTGGGCTCCATCATCTGTGACATCAAGTTCTCCGAGCTCACCTACCTCGACGCATTCTGGCGCGACTACATCAACGGCTCGCTACTAGAGGCGCTTAAAGGCGTCTTTATCACAGACTCCCTCAAGCAGGCTGTGGGCCACGAAGCCATCAAGCTGCTGGTGAACGTGGACGAGGAGGACTACGAGCTGGGCCGGCAGAAGCTCCTGAGGAACTTGATGCTGCAGGCACTGCCCTGACCTTCCCTCCCTCGGCTCGGGGGACGAGTCCCACCGCCTGCCTCTGGGGCTTACATACTGTTCTGGGGTTTGTTCTCTGCCCTTCCGACCAATCACACCCCTGCCTTTTTTTTTTTTTTTTTTAAAGGAAGAGACAAAAATGGAAGTGGTGTTCCCCACCCCTCCCTGTCCCCACATGCCTGGGCCTCCCCTTTGTTTCCCTTTTCCACGTGCCCTCCTAATGTGTGTCTCTACAGCCGCCTTGCCACTGAGCCGTAAGACAAACGTAGAGGGAGAAGCAAAGGCTACGGCACGTAGTCTCTGCGAGGGCTGGACGTGAACACTGCTTTTGGGTGCGTTGCGGGGTTATCCGTACTTCTGGCTTTACGAGGGCTCTTCAATTTTGTCTGAAAAACCAAAGGGCTGTGAGTAAGGGAGCTGTGTGGAAGGTGGGACTCTGAAGTGTATTTTGGAAATGAATCACCACCCTCTCCCAAATTATAGAATTTTTAAAAAACAAAGAAGCTGTGGCCCTTTCCGCGCTCTCCTGGCCTCTGGTGCTGCTCCTCTCTGCCCCGTTCCTCCGTTGCAGGGTTGCAGGCCTCTGCCTGGTGCGGCTCTGTCCTTTGTCCCCTTTGCCAAACCCTCTTCAAGGGAGGACTGGGTAAGAGGACTGGGTCAGCCGAGTTGCCCCTCCCGACAGGGTGGACGGAGAAGGGGGTGCCGATTAAAATACACTCCCCCTGAGAAGGGGAAGGGGGAGTGTGAGACTTCCCTTCCATGTTCAAGTGAAAATAAATCATGTAGCCTGCGGCCCTTTCCCCTTGGCTTTCTTCTGGCTGGGGCAAAGGGCATCACAGGTGCAAGTGAAGTCATTGAGAATCACCTCCTGTCTTCTCTTTTCCTTCCCCGTTCTGTAGCCCGCCCCCACCCCCAGCTTCGGAGCGCGGGGCTGGGACATGCACTGAGTGTTGCACTTTTATTTGGGTCGGGAGGCCTGGCGAGTGAGCCAGGAGGCCAGCGCTGGAGCCTGGCCGCACTGGTGCACCAGCCCCTCCCCCTCGAGCTCCCAAAGGAGATGTCCGGACACAGACTTTATGATGATTCTATTTTTTTCAATGCCAGTGCTGCTCAGCCCTCAGCAGAACCTCAGTTTTCATGAAATAAACAGTGACTATATAAAACTCCATCTTTCTGACACTGAAATCTGAGCTCAGGTGAAAGTTTCTTCTTTCCCAAGAAGCCGAGCCTGTGTTCCGTGGAGAGAGGCAAGGTTCTCCAGGTGAGGGGAGCCACGTCTGGGTCCTGCCTTCAAGTCACAGCCACACCAGCTCACGCGGGAGTCTCAGCTCCCGGAAGTCAAAAGTCTTAAGACGGCGGGTGGCCCAGACTGCCATAGAGGTCAGGCCTGCGGTGCTGGGACACGGGCAGGTGTTGGCGCAACCGCCGCAGGTATCGGAGGTCGATGCGGGCAAGGCAGAGGCCTGGTCCTTCGGGGCAGCGGGCCACCACTGTTCCCCAGGGATCCACCACCATGCTGTGGCCGTAGCTTGCTCTCTTCTCGTGGTGGCGTCCACACTGGGCTGCCGCCACCACGTAGCACTGGGTTTCGATGGCACGGGCCCGCAGCAGTACCTGGGGCGGGGAGACGGGTGTCCGCTTAGTCAGCTAGTGCGATGCTGATCGGTGATGAACGCTACGGGCCAGTCTACTCATGGTGACCATTCTGGTGATTGCCTGGGAACGATTTACTATGCTAATTCTTCAGCATAATGAGGCAACAATCTAGGGAATGAATGTTCCCACTAGGTGGAGAGGGGAAGAAAACCCTTCAGCTGGTAGGGCCAAGGGAGGAGAATGGTTCAAAGAAGTCCTGTATGTGTGTGTGTGTGTGGTTTGTTTTGTTTTGTTTTGTTTTTAAAGACTGGATTGTTTATTTGAGAGAGGGAGAGAGCACAAGTAGGAGGGGCAGAGGGGGAGAGAATCCCAAGCAGACTGCACTGAGTGCAGAGCCCAACATGGGGCTCGATCCCACACCCCCAGATCATGACCTGAGCTGAAACCAAGACTCGAATGCTCAACCAACTGCACCCTCCAGGCGCCCTGAAGGCCCTTATGTTTTGAAGATGAGTCCTTTTACCTCCCAGTGGGCTGGGCCTGTAACAGATCCAAAAGCTGAAGGGTAGGTAAGTATTTCTGCTCCAGCCTGAGCCAGTGCCAGAGAGAGTTCCGGAAACCGCATATCATAGCAGATAGCTAGACCAATCTGGAATGAATGAAAAACAGCCTAATGTCCCGTCCCGTTTGTCATAGCATCTAGGCATACCCACCGCCTACCGCACTCCTTAGGGCTTGCCATCCTCTGTTACTTCAAAGTACTACTTTCCTCTTCCCCGCCTCATCCTTTCACAGCTCCCACCTTGCCTGCTGGCGTACTGACAGGAGACTCAAGAGTGGGCCCAGGAATGGTAGAGTCGCTCTCACGCATAGGCCCCTGTCCCGGAATCTCCACATCACACAGATGGGTCTTCCTGTAAGTGGCCACCACTGACCCTGGAGGAAGAGGGAGAAGGAATACTCAGTGCTGGTGTTCTAGAAGCCCAGCTTAGTTCCTCTCCTCCCAGGTGGCTAGCTCATAAGCTCGGATCAGAAGCACAAACACCCCTAAAACTCTTGACCAAGGAAAACAAACTGAGGGGAGAAACAATTCTGCAGAGTGTTAGTTTAGCTAGAAGAGCCAGGAAAGAGATGGCTAAAGAGTTACAAAGTCTCACCCTCGTCGTTCAGAAGCACGTGACAATTGTAGATTTTCTGAGTCTCCTCCCAGTCCTGGCCTCGCTCGTGGAAACCACCCAAGGACAGCCAGAGTCCACACTCCCTGGGGGGAAGGCAGGCAAGGGGGAGGAGGCCACACTGGCAGCTCTTCTCCGTGTTCTACCCTCCCGCCTGGCAATTTGGGGACACTGCCCAACACAGAAACTATCTTTCCCTCCCCCTTTCCCGGATACCTGGCAAGCTGGGTATATTCTCCCAAAAGGTTCCCACCCAGTGGCTCAGACAAGTGTAGTGTCTCTGCAGGGTCCCTTGCAATGAAGTCAAACGCCTCCGGCAGGAAGGCGAGGCAAGCACCCAGTCTCGCAGCCTCTCGAACAAGCTCAGCGCATGTTTTGAAGTTCTCCTGCTTGTCCGGTGTTGATGTTACCTGGCACACAGCTACCAGCGGCAATTCCCAGGAAGAGGAGGAGATAGCCATGGCTCTGGCCCTGTGAGTTGGCACAGGCAGGACTCAGATATCCCAGAACGGGGAAATGGAAGTTTAAGAGTAAGGGTCCCAGATGGGTTGCTGGAGGGCTGCAGGACCCTTTGCTTTCTCCTCCGCAGGGCACCCACTGATGAAATGTTCTGTGAATGGCTGGTACCCCCATTTCCCACTCTCTATTCATTTAACAAACATTTCTTGAGCATCTACTAAGTGACAGGCACTGAAGACAGAGCAAAACATGTTACCTGGGCTGTGCACGAAGTACTGAGAGTCGAGGTATCCGGAGTCCAGGACACAGAAGAAGGGACAGGAGCTGGTGAGGAGACCTGACGATGAAGCCCAGCCTGAGGAAGGTGAGAAATCAGGATACCAACCGCTCCCTCAAGCAGTGTATTTCTAGGATTCTCTGACTTCTCTCTTCATACTGTGAGGCTGAATCAGGGCCCTCCCAGTAAAACCCCCCAAGTCTTCAAAACACTTTAGTGTGAGTAATGATGGGCTACAGGAAGAGATCATTAAGTGGGAAGATGGAGGAAAGGGCTTTGCTCGGCGCCGGAGTACCGGGACCTCCAGGAATCTGTCCTAAACCGAAGCCCTGTTCCCGAGCGGAACGCATCCCCGGTTCGAGTCGTCTCCGAAAAACTTCCTCGCTTTTTCCCCAGCCTCTCTCCTCGCCCGTGCACCTGCTGAGCTTTACTGCTCAAAGCATATTCCACCCCTCACCCCGCAGTCTCGGAGCGGAAGTTCACCTTCCCTGGTTCCCCGCCACCCGTGGAGGGCAGAGGGCACTGGCACCCACGCAGATCCCAACCCGCGTCCCCACTCTCCAGTTAACCCGTCCTTTCCGCCTCTCCCAGGGGCAGCGTCTCTGTGGCACAAGTTAAAGCACTGCAGGCGGAATTCACCGCGGCCGGCGGGAGAGGCAGCAAGTCCTACATGAAGATTCGGCCAGAACCACCCGCAGGATCCAACCGAACCGCAGCCTGGAAGCACAGGTACCCGGGCGAGTGGGCGGTAACTCCCAGGCCGGATGTGACGCACGGCGGGGCGGGGCCGCGCACGCCGGTAGCCCAGCAGGCGACGAAGATGGCGGAGAGCAGCGGTCGCACCGGCAAGAGCAGCGGTAGCGGCGCGGGGAAAGGGGCGGTGTCGGCAGAGCAGGTGAGGAGCGGAGAACGCGAAGGAGGGCAACCGAGCCGGGTCCGGAGTCGATGCGGGGAGAGGGGGGATCCTGTGGCCGGTGCAGGCCTCACCCGGCTCCCACCTTTGCGAGGCCGCCTAGAGAGGGGAGGGTCCTTGGAGGAGCTGGCCGAGCCCCCCGGAGAGAGCCGGAGGGTTGGTAGGTGGAGGCCACGCCTCCCTGGGGGTGTTGGGTGAGCCGGCAGGAGGCCCAGAGCCCGGAGATGCGGGGTGTGGGAGGATGCACAGTTGTGAGGGGAGGTAGGTCGTCGCTTTCCCCACTTCTCCGCACCCTCAAACCCGATAGGCTGGGCCAGGCAGCTCGTAACGAATCCCGGGGACTCGTCAACGGGCTGGTTGTGTGGTCTGTTACGTGACCCTGAAACCACGTTGACAGTCGCCCTCACTCTGCAGAGCCACGTGACTCACATACTTGAACAGTGTAGTGTTCCACACTATTTTGACTCGCAAGCCATTATTAGATTGAATTTCTTTAGCGACCAGAAACCCTTTTCTAACCCGAGTTTGCATTTCCCCCAGTGTCTAGCATCGGGAGACGTTTGGTAAATAACTCAGAATGCCTTTTGTGGCGTGGGAGCCATGGTTTGCCAGTGGTGGGGCTAGTGTTCAGTGGAGGTGGGAAGAAATCTACATGATAGGAAGGAAAACATAACAGCTCTTTTAATTACAGGCTCACTTATCAGTTATTTGTTGAGCAGTTACTACAGGCAAAGCCATCTGCATAAAGATTTTTCGAATTGCCACATGCAGTCAAGGAGCTCATAGTAAAAGAAGACGTACAAAATGCTAACATGGGGCAGAGGATGAGTGTCCTAACGGGTACAAAGTGCTGTAGGATTTTGTGGAGGAGTGAAAGGATAGTTCCTACCCTCCGGGGTGGGGAGTTGTGGTGGAAGGGAAGGGAGAAGGAACCTAGCATTTCCTGAGGCTCTATCATGTGCTAGGCCCTCTGCTTGGTACAGGGAGACAGATACATGAAGTAGACCTTGTTTTCAAGATCGCTCACAGACTCATTTGAGAAAAGAGAAACCAAACAGCAGAGATGTACAATATTCTGCACAGGCCCCTCTTTATGCCAGCTAGAAAAGGGGCCGTCTGACTAAGCCGGAGGTGATGGGATTTGAGGAGTGGATGGGAAAGGGGAGCTTTGGTATAGTGGGGCGGCTAAGAGCATAAGAAGTGCACTGAGGTTTGGCAGATCTGTGTTTGAATCAGATAGCTACGATTTATTATGGGTAGATGACCTTCCATGAGTTACTTCTCTCGCCTTGCCCTCCTGTAAAAATATAATGGTGCCTGCTTCATCACTGTTTGGATTATTAAACAAGAAATGCATGCAAAGTGTTTTTGCACGGTGACTGGAATAGAGTATGTTTGTTTTTCTGGAAGAGATAATCCTTCAATTCAATTCTAAAGGATGAGAGAAGTTAGTCAAGCAAAGAAGGAAGTAGAGAATTTCCTGGGTAGAGGGACTCATATACTTAAAATCACTGAGGCATGAACCTGCCTGGCGTGTTTAGGGTGCAGGCTTAAAATATAGGATGGAGGGCGCCTGGGTGGCTCAGTGGATTAAGCCTCTGCCTTCCGCTCAGGTCATGATCTCAGGGTCCTGGGATCGAGCCCCGCATCGGGCTCTCTGCTCCGCAGGGAGCCTGCTTCCTCCTCTCTGCCTGCCTCTCTGCCTACTTGTGATCTCTCTCTCTGTCAAAATAAATAAATAAAATCTTAAAAAAAAATATATATATATATATATATATATAGGATGGAGTGCAAACCTCCAGTGCGAAGAAAAAGGGATAGGAATCTAGGATGTTTCTCAGATTTCTGTCTTTGATGGATGCTGGTGTCATAGGGAATGTAGGAAGATAAGAAATGTCGGGGTGGGGAGTGGGAAGTAAGTTTATCTTGGGGTTTTGAGTTTGGGTTTTTGGGTTTTTTTTTTTTAAGATTTTATTTATTTGACAGAAAGAGCACAAGTAGGCGGAGAGGCAGGCAGACAGAGAGAGGGGAGGCAGGCTTCCTGCTGAGAAGCTGCGCTTGATCCCTGAGATCATGATGTGAGCCGAGGTGAGCAGGGGCACCCAGGTGCCCCTGAATTTGGGTTTCTTGTAGGACATTCAAGTGGAGACATTTTAGTAGTCGGTTTAACATATAAATCTTTTTTTTTTTTTAAAGATTTTATTTATTTATTTGACACAGAGAATGAGATCACAAGTAAGCAGAGCAGCAGGCAGAGAGAGGGGGAAGCAGGCTCCCTGCTGAGCAGGGAGCCTGATGTGGGGCTCAATCCCAGGACCCTGAGGTTATGACCTGAGCTGAAGGCAGAGGCTTAACCCACTGAGCCACCCAGGTGCCCTTGACGTATAAACCTTGAGTTACAGAAATCTAAGTCTGAGATACAGATTAGAGAATTTTAAGCTTATGGATGGTAGACAAAGTCATGGTTGTGGGCAAAATCATCTAGGCTTTGTACAGAAAGTGAAAAAAGAAGCAGAAGAAGGGTAGAACCAATATTTAAGGGGTTATGGAGAAAGGGAAGCCCTCAAAAGAAACTGAGCAGTTGTGATAATTGAGTTCTGAGGCTGTTTTGCTTAACGTTCTGTGGCCTTTGTGTTCCAGAGAGAACACTGGGTAAAAGATACAAGATTTATTGGGGTGTCTGGCTGGCTGAGTAGGTAGTGCATGTGATTCTCGATCTCAGGGTGGTGAGTTCAGGTCCCATGTTGGGCCTAGAGATGACTTTTTTTTTTTTTTAAAGATTTTATTTATTTATTTGACAGAGCGAGATCACAAATAGAGAGGCAGGCAGAGAGAGAGGGAAGGAAGCAGGCTCCCGCTGAGCAAAGAGCCCGATGCGGGACTCGATCTCAGGACCCTGAGATCATGACCTGAGCCGAAGGCAGAGGCTTAACCCACTGAGCCACCCAGGCGCCCTAGAGATGACTTTTTAAAAAAAAATTTTTTAAATATGTATATATATGATTTATCACTCCTGCAAATGTGAGCTACTGTGTCCCTTATAAACAAGATGGATGGAAGTAACACGCTGTACTAGGTACTTTACTTGTTTTTTGATCTGTTATTTAATTACTGCTATTTGGAGTAGGTTATATTGGCCTCCCTTTATAGATAAGGACATTTGCATTTCAGACACTTCAACTTACCCAGAGTCAGTAACTGGAAGAGCAGGGCTTTCAGTTGAGTGAGTGATTTGAGAATCAGACAGACATACTTTCCCATTTCTACATGATCCTATTAGAGATGTTTGAGCTGAGCCTGAAGGACTGGCTAGATTTGAACAGGTGGTAATGGAAATAGGATATTAGGGAGTAGGATAAGAGGAGAGCCAGGGAAAGCACAGGCTGACACGAAGTGCAGGGACTGGTTAGTTTAGCTAAATCATGAGGTATAAGAAAGATGTGGTGCTTAAAGCAAGCTGAATCTTTGCATGACAAAGAATTTGGAACTTTTTAATGTAAGCGGTGAGGGAGTCACAGAAGGATGTATGGTATATATACTGTTGTTATTTTTCTGTTACATGAAGTAAGGCATGTTCTTTGTGGAAATGTAGAAAACATAGGAAAAAGTACAAAATAAGAAATTGCCCATAATCCTCATATGCAAACATAACTCCTGTTACCACTTTGGAATATATCCTTTGATACACTCCAAAGGAGGTTTCTCCCCCTCCTTTATGTTTTTCTTGTTTGTTTGTTTTAGATTTTTATTTATTTATTTATTTGACAGAGAGAGATCACAAGTAGGCAGAGAGGCAGGCAGAGGAGTGGGGGGAGGGGGAGCAGGCTCCCTGCTGAGCAGAGAGCCCAATGCGGGGCTTGACCCTAGGACCTGAGATCATGACCTGAGCTGAAGGCAGAGGCTTAACCCACTGAGCCACCCAGGCGCCCCATGTTTTTGTATGTTGTGTAGATGGAAAGGGAGGATATGTCTTCTTTACATATTTGTATACTTTATAATATTAGTATTATGCAATGTACACCATTTTGTAATCCGTGTTTTTGAAAGATTTTATTTATTAGAGAGAGCATCAGCGAGCAAGCAAGAGAGCGCAAGCAAGCATGAGCAGAGGGGAAGGGCAGAGGGAGAAGCAGATTTCCTGCTGAACAGGGAGCCTAATGCAGGGCCGGGTTCCAGGACCCTGGGATCATGACCTGGGCCATGGGCAGATGCTTCACTGACTGAGCCACCCAGGTGCCCCTGTAGTGTGTGTTTTAAGTCTAATATATCATGAACATTTTTGTGTGTCATCCAGGTATTAGGAAAATTAAATTACCAGCAGTGTATAAGATAAATTTGGAGAGCCCAAAATAGGGAGATCATTCAGAAAACTACGGGAGTAGTTCAGACTCCCTGGTAGTGAAGGCTCGGACTAGGGTGGGGTCAGTGAGCCTGAGAAAAATTGCTGAGGCAGGTGCAGTGCATTCGGCAGTTGTTGTACCCCATCAACAAGGGTGTGGTCTGACATGGGTTCATATCCTAGTTGTCGGACCACATTCAGAGATATGTCGGACCACATATCCATGTCGGACCACATTCAGAGATGAAACCGGGCTTTCCCACCTGGAGGGCCAGAGTGTGTCATTAGCAGAAATAGGGGAGACAGGGGCACCGGGGTGGCTCAGTTGGTTAAGCGTCTGCCTTCAGCTCAGGTCATGATCTTGGAGTCCCAGGATCGAGCCCCACATTGGGCTCCCTGGTTGGCGGGGAGTCTGTGTCTCCCACTGTTCCTCATCTGCTCGTGCTTTCACTCTCTCCCTCTCACTCAAGTAAATAAATAAACTCTTGAAAAGAAGAAAGAAAAAAGAGTCTGCCTTTGGCTCAGGCTGTGATCCTCGGGGTGCTGGGATTGAGTCCCACATTGGGCTCCCTGCTCCATAGGGAGCCTGCTTCTCCCTCTGCCTCTGCCTCTCTCTGTGTCTATCTCTCTTGAATGAATAAATAAAATATTTCCAAAGAAAGAAAGAGGGGAGACAAGAAAAGGAACAGTTTAAAATGGGGTAAAAGATGATCAGTTCAGCTTTTTTTTTTTTTTTTATCAGTTCAGCTTTAAATGACCTGAGTTTAAGGTATCCATAGGACATTTAAGTGGGAATGTTCTGTACTAATAGCTATTTATTGACAATCTGTTATATATTGGATATTGTCCTAAGTCCTTGATGTAACCAACTAATCTTCACAATATCCTACGAGACAGATATTATCTTCATGTTATTTTTTTTAAGATTTTATTTATTTATTTAACAGAGAGAGATCACAAGTAGGCAGAGAGGCAGGTGGGGGGTGGAGGGAGTAGGCTCCCCGCTGAGCAGAGAGCCCGATGCAGGGCTGGATCCCAGGACCCTGAGATCATGACCTGAGCCGAAAGGCAGAGGCTTAACCCACTGAGTCACCCAGGTGCCTCTGTCTTCATATTATTGGTGAAGAAACAGATTTGAAAAAGAGAGAACTTGCTCATGGTTAGATTGTGAAGCCATTTCTGACCGACTTCAGGGCTCCTTCTTCTAACATTTTCTTTAAGTATGGGTCTAGAATTTCTGAGAAGGCCTGAGTGTGCAGGCAGTAGGATAAAGGCAATTGTTGAAGCCATACAAGTACATACAAGACAATTGAAATGGTCTAGGTCATAAAGTACTATGAAAAGAATCTTAGATCCTATCTCCATGGTGGGGATGAGAGGAAGAACTTCAGAAAGAGGAAGGGAGTGTTTTGTTTTTTTTTTTGAAGATTTTATTTATTTATCAGAGAGAGAGTGTGTGCACACAAGCAGGCAGAATGGCAGGCAGAGGTGGAGAGAGAAGCAGGTCCCCCGCCAAGCTAGGAGATGGATACGGCACTCTATCCCAGAAGCCTGGGGTCATGACCTGAGCCGAAGGCAGTGGCTCAACTGACTGAGCCACCCAGGCGTCCCAGGAAGGAGTGTTAAGAGAGGCAGGAGATCCAAAGAACCGAAGGGCCCTGGAAGCTAAAAGAGAGAAGAGAACCTTCTTTGTATTGGGCACTGGACATGTTCCCTCAGTTTAGTTCTCCTTGTTACCCTGAGGCAGTGGTCCTCAGCCTGCTTTGACTTGGCCCCAGGAGAAATGCGGTAATGCTTGGAGACATTTTTTGTTGTCACAAGTAGGAGCTGCTTCTGGCTCTCAGTGGGTAGAAGCCGAAAGCTTGCTGAATCTCCTGCGTTGCTCAGGACTGCCCCCCCCCATAAGAAGGTACTCTCCTGCCCAAAATATCAGTAGTGCTGATGTTTAGAAACCCTTCCCGCGTGGTATATGAGATCCATTTTATAAATGAGGAAACCAAGAGAAAAGTTAGTAACTGGCCAAACAACATGGAAAACTAGGATGTGAACCCATGTCGGACCCAAGTCTGGGCTCTTTCCACCTGCGGTGTTGCTCCTTAAAGGAAGAGAGTAGAGGGCGCCTGGGTGGCTCAGTGGGTTAAGCCTCTGCCTTCGGCTCAGGTCATGATCTCATGGTCCTGGGATGGAGCCCCCGCATCGGGCTCTCTGCTCGGCAGGGAGCCTGCTTCCCCCCTTCTCTCTGCCCACTTGTGGTCTCTCTTTCTCTCTCTCTCTCTGTCAAACAAACAAATAAAATCTTAAGAAAAGTTGTATTTTAACAGGAAGAATGTGGGGCTGCATCACAGTCTCTGTCTTCATTATGTGGCAGAGCCCAGAGACGGCCCGTTAATACCTGTTTCTGTGGCATCTAATTTCCAGTTAGGTTACAGTCAGCTGCTGAGAGATTTCATTTTCTTTAAGGGTACCAGTGGCTAAAGTTTTCCATAATAACTGTGGATAACTTGTGCATTTAACAAGATTTATTCTAGTTTGACATTTGATTACAAGTTCATAAATTGGACCAGGAGGAAATACAGGTTGTTAATTAGCAAGAATGTTTGAAGAAAAGTTAGAATTTAAAAAAAAACAAACCAATTCCCTTGCCTTTAGTTATGTTAAATTGGTGGTTGGGAAGTAGATTCTTACTAATTTTTTTTTTAAGATTTTATTTATTTATTTATTTATTTGACAGACAGAAATCACAAGCAGGCAGAGAGGCAAGCAGAGAGAAAGGGGGAAGCAGGCTCCCCGCTGAGCGGAGATCCGTATGTGGGGCTCCATCCCAGGACCCCGGGATCCTGACCCGAGCCGAAGGCAGAGGCTCAACTCTCTGAGCTGCCCAGGCGCCCTGATTCTTACTAATTATTAAGGAAAATAAGTTTAGGCCTCAGAAATCTTAGACTCTTCAGCTGATTTCATTGGTGTATTTAACAACATTCATCCAGAAGAGTGGGTCATCGGGGTGCTAGGGGAGCATCTAGAATCTGGTTAGTTATGGAATTTTCGTAGGTGAAATTATTTTGATCTGTAACACTGACCGGAGAAAAAGCTAACTATGAGTGGAATAGTTTGGTATAGGCAGTGGAGGCGAAGGGAGAGAGGCTTATAGAGGATTTCGATTTTCAAGGCATCTGTTGGAACGAGTGGACGGAGTGGAGGGATATGGACAGGTGGGGGCCGGGAGAAGGCAGCTCGCCACGCGAGTGGCAGGGTCCTCATCAGACCCGTTCCTTGGCTTTGTGAGCAGTAGAAGGATGTCGGGGTGGCCGTTAGGATCTTACTAGCTGTAGATGAGCCTTGCAGAAAGAGCTAGAGATAGAAGATCCTAGTGAGGTTCAGGTGGTTGGTCCTTAGTGGTGGTGAGGCTGGACGTGATGTGAGCTGGAGAGCAGGCTCGGGCAGCCGTTAGGGTGGGTGGTCTCTCTGGTCTCGGCGGAGTGGGAGGGACTGGAGCGGGCTGCAGGAGTTTGGAGAGAGGGCCGCGATAGTAGCCCATGTGCTTTACTGCAGACAGAGACCTTTCATACTCGGTGTATGAACTCGACAGCTCAATCGAGTAGGTCCCGTGTGCGTTTCACATGTGGGAACTAAGGCTCAGAGCGGGTAAGCCCGCGGTTCTCGGTTCTGGCTGCACATTACAATTATGTGGGAGAGCTTTTAACAATACTGAGGTCTGGGGCGCCTGAGTGGCTCAGGGTTAAGTGTCCCACTCCTTAGACTCTTGATTTCGGCTCAGGTCAGGATCTCAGGATCATGGGATCGAGCCCCAGGCTCCGGGCTCAGTGCCGTCAGCTTGGGATTCTCTCTTTCCCTCTGCCCCGCCTCTGCATGCATGTGGCAATCTCTCTCTCTTTCTCTAAAAATAAGTAAATAAAATCTTAAAAAAAAAAAAAAAAAGGGGGCCACCTGGGTGGCTCAGTGGGTTAAAGCCTCTGCCTTCGGCTCAGGTCATGACCTCAGGGTCCTGGGATCGAGCCCCACGGTGGGCTCTCTGCTCAGCGGGGAGCCTGCTCCCCCCCCACGCACCCCCCACCCCGCCCCTCTGCCTACTTGTGATCTCTGTCTGTCAAATAAATAAATAAGATCTTTTAAAAAAAAAAAAAGGTAAGAAATACTGAGGCCTGGGCCTCACCCAGTGATTGTGTAAATGTCCTGAGGCGCCACTTTTCACACTTTTCACTCCCCTGGGGATTCTGACGAGTAGCCAGGGTTGAGAGCCAAACGGTTGAATGTCTGAAGCCATAGAGCTGGTATGTGGCAGAGACAGAACCCGAAACCTGGTCTTTTGTCTCTGGGGCCCGGGTTTTCCTTTTCTTCTTCCCCTCCCATCCCACCCACCCCCCCCATAATTTTCTGCCCTCGTTATAGTTTCTGCCTGTCACATGATGTTCTCTCCAAACAGTCCTCAGAGCCCTATGCTGAGAGTCATGGGGATGGCGAGCGCGCTGCCCAGTCAGGCTTTCACGCCGTTTTAATTCCTTGCTCTGTTTCTGGGCAGCAAGAACCTGGCGGTGATTATTCCTCTGGCTTTTACATATGCGACTTCCTGCGCCCCTCCTGCACCCCTTTCTCCCCCAGTTTCTGGTCCTTCAGGCTCCAGGGAAGGCCGTGCGGCTCCACAAGCCTGTGTTAGTCAGGGTTTCTAGGCTACAGAAACAGACTCTGGCCAACTTTTTGGGTTTCTTTTTAAGCAGTATTTCGGAAGGCTAGTGGGTCTTTCCGAGAATTGAACACAATGAAAAGAGAGATTCAAGAACTGGGTCACACCGAGTTCAAGAACTAGGGCAGCTTTGGGGATTTCAGGCAGAGGGACGGCGGATCATCTGTGCGCGACAGTTGTCTTCGCTCCCGCTGTCTTCCGGACCTGTTTGTCTCTCCCCCATCAGTTCCTGTGCAGAAGCTCTGGTATAGGATAGGTTGCCACCCCCATGGCCAGGGAGCATGGGTCCTGTGACCAGTAGCCCCACAAGCAGCCCCCTGAGCTCAGGAAGGGCAGTTCTCCTGGGCGGACCCGAACGAGGGTTACGACCAGAGTTCCTCACTACAGAGCCTTTGGTCGCAGCCTTCCCTCCCTGCAAGTCTGAGCTCCTGGGGGAGCTCCCCCCCCACCATCTGTAGCACCTGCCTCTGTCCCTCACCACCTGGAAGCTGCAAGAGGGGCAGCCAGTTCCCAGTCTCAGCAGGCTCTCCGGAAGCGCTGAGTGGGTGGAATTCAGACAGACAAACGGCAGGAATCACAGACTTGGATTCTACCCCTTTTCCGAGGGAGTGTCCAGGCTTCCCTTCTGCGTTTTGCTGGAGCCTCTTCCATGTCCGCCGTCTCCTCTCTCACTTCACTCTCTCCTCTCCTAAGGTGATCGCTGGCTTCAACCGCCTTCGGCAGGAGCAGCGGGGGCTGGCATCCAAAGCCGCCGAGCTGGAGATGGAGTTGAACGAGCACAGGTGAGGAGGTGGGGGAGCAGCCAGCGACGGGAGAGAGAGTGGGTTGTGCGGGGCGGTCGCCGCGGGGTGGTCCCACTGCTCAGAGCCGCCTCCCCTCGCAACCCCGCAGCCTGGTGATCGACACCCTGAAGGAGGTGGATGAGGCCCGCAAGTGCTACCGCATGGTGGGGGGCGTGCTGGTGGAGCGGACGGTCAAGGAGGTGCTGCCGGCCCTGGAGAACAACAAGGAGCAGGTGAGGGGGCCGCCCGCGGGGGAGGGGGGCGCGGGAGGGGAGCCGGGTGCAGGCGAGCAGGTGGGAGCCCCTGTTGAAGACAGGAGCCTGTCAGCCTGCGCTTGTTAGGATGCTCTAAGTCTAGACTCAGACGGGAGTAGATGCGGACTGCCAGCCTCTCGCCCTGCGCCCTGGGACCTGGCTGAGCTGGGGGAGAGGAGGCGGCGAGAGCCGTGTTTCTCCCAGTGTAGTCCGTGGATGCCTGCATCCGGGTCATCTGGACGACAGTCTAAAATGCAGCTTCCTGGGGTGCCTGGCTCAGTGGGTTAAAGCCTCTGCCTTCAGCTCAGGTTGTGATCCCCAGGGTCCTGGGATCGAGCCCTGCATCGGCCTCTCTGCTGATCAGGGAGCCTGCTTCCCCACCCACCTCTGCCTGACACTCTGCCTACTTGTGATCTCTGTCTGTCAAATAAATAAATAAAATCTTTAAAAAAATAAAAATAGGGGCACCTGGGTGGCTCAGTTGATTAAAGCCTCCACCTTTGGCTCAGGTCATGATCCCAGGGTCCTCGGATCGAGCCCCGCATCGGGCTCTCTCTCTGCTCTGGAGGGAGCCTGCTTCCCTTCCTCCCTCTCTGCCTGCCTCTCTGCCTACTTGTGATCTCTGTCTGTCCAATAAATAAATAAGTAATAAAAATAAAAATAAAAAAATAAATGCAGCTTCCTGGGGCGCCTGGGTGGCTCAGTTGGTTAAGCACCTGCCTTCCACTCAGATCATGATTCTGGAGTCCTAGGATGGAGTTACGCATTGGGCTCCCAGCTCCACGGGGTTTCTGCTTCTCCCTCTTTCTCGCTTCTCATGCTCTCTCTCTCTATCTCCTTCTCCCTCTCTCTCTTTCAAATAAATAAATTAAAATCTTTAAAAAAATAAATGATATTTTTATATCATTTCTGGACCCAGTGATTCAGGACAATTGGAGGTGGGGCCTGTGGAGTGGCTTTTTTTTTTTTTTTTAAGTAATCTCTGCGCCCAGCCTGGGGCTAAACCCACAACCCTGAGATCAGGAGTCATATGCTTTACCAACAAGCCAGCCAGGTGCCCTGTGGAGTGGCATTTTAAAAACAGACAGCCCAAGTGGTTCTTACGTACATTCAAGTTTGTAAATCACTTTCGATTTTTTGAGAGAGGCAGACTTTCAGGGTCTGGGCTCTCCTGTCAATATTTGGTGAGGCCGGAGGTATTATCCTTCCGTCGGTCCCCAGCCATAGTCCATTCCAGCCAGGGGAAGGGAGTGCTGAAATCCTATTCACGTAATCCCTGTCGCTTGCTCTCTAGATACAGAAGATCATTGAGGCACTCACACAGCAGCTTCAGGCAAAGGGAAGAGAATTAAATGAATTCCGGGAAAAGCACAACATTCGTCTCGTGGGGGAAGATGAGAAGCCGGCAGCCAAGGAGAGCTCGGAAGGGACGGGGGCTAAGTCCAGCTCAGCTGGAGTGTTGGTCTCCTAGGGACCAAGGCCTTTGCATTTTTTTCTACCCTGACTCCTACTTCTCCTAATTTCTCTTTATTGTTATTATTTTCTCTGCTATTGTAATATTTTTTTGTTAATTAAATGTTTTGGTCAGAATGCTTAGCTCTAGCCTGAAGCTTTCTCCCAGTATTAGGGGTGGGATTTGCATGAGGCATGGAAAGCCTAGGACTTGTGGAGTTTGGGTCCATCAGGCTAATGGTTTACGATACGAGAGGAGGTCCCATATTTTATCCTTTCCCTTGCAAATAAAGATGTGGCTGCTTGTTGACTGCCCTCCCCCCAAAAAGACTCACAGACAAATGTTGACTCTCAGATTGAAATTTAATACGCCTTTGAAGTGAGGCAGATAGCTCTGGGGATGACGCTTTATGAGTTTGCAAGAAAACAGAGGCTTGTGTCTTGGCACTGCTCTTTAGATAAATAGGTCCAGGACGCACACCTGTGGCTTTGGTGTCCTGCCGTCCTCACCAAAACCCCCAACCAGGAAAAGCTGATCGTTCCAAAGGCAGGTCCGATGGCCCACACGTTTCAGCCCGCGGTCTGCACTGGGGAAGTGGAACCACAGAGAAGGGGACTTGCCTGTTGGGTAAGAAAGTGCTCATTGAGGTGGCAGCATTTTGGCACCGTGGGGCTTCTGCTCCTCACAGGACCCAAGGTTTCCCCGTGTTTTCCCTCCTCACAGTTTAATGTGCTGCGTATTCCTTTGTCTTGCCAATTAATTTTTGCTCCTCCCTACCCCACCCCTCCTTTCGGGGCCTGCAGGTTCTCCCCGGCTCCCACCTCCCCACCTTCTGCCCTCCTCCACCAGCGCCCCTCACGGGTGTCGTAGACGTAGAGGTCATTGCAGATGGTGTCTCTGGCTCTGGTCAGAGTTTCTCCCCCGAACAGCACCGCGAAGGGCCCCACCACAGAGCATGAGTGATGCCGCAGCCCCCGGGGCCCCTGCCGGGAGCCCTGCCCCGTGCTCACAAGCCTGGCCAGCTGTTCCATCAAACGGGGGGCTGCAGGTGGTTCCTCCTTCCCGGAGAAAGAAGGGGTTGGCTGGAGGGATTTGGGCCTCGCCATTTTAGCCCCCTCCCACCCTCGGCAAGATGTGAGCAGATACTACCTTAATCTTCCCCTGACCCCAGTGCCCAGCTACTTCTGGTTCCGCGGAGTTGCAGCCCCCGAAGAGCAGCAGCTGGTGAGCTGGGGGGTACCCCGAGGTCGGGAGCAGGGCGGCGCAGTGACCCGAGCGGGAGGCCGTGTGGCAGCCCTCTTCCTTATAGCTGTGGGTGTGCAGAAGTTCGGGCCTGAGCTGGGTTGTCCGGAAGAGAGGAGGGCTGTCCTGCTGTTCCCTGGCCTCTTTGGTGGCAAGCGCGGAAAGGAGGCCGGGGCGCAGCTGTGGGCAGAGGAGAGCAGGGGACACCCGCAGGGAGCGCGCTCAGCTCTCCCCGTCGGGGTGGATGCGGGGGGAGGGGGGTCAGGATGCGGAGAGGATGCCCGCGCTCCCGCCGAGCCTTCGCTTTTCTAGAGCAGAGATGCAGGGCGGGTGACACGTTTGGGGCGGGGGGGGGGACATACCAGTAGGTGCGGGCGCCGGGGTCCAGCCTCAGCGTGTAAATGCTTCCGTAGCGGCGCTGAGTGCGGGTCCCGCCCTCCCGGCCCGCCACCCGCAGCTCTCGGTCCGAGACGCGGGTGCAGGTGTGGCTGCTGAGGCCCGCGGGGGGCCGGCTGCCGGGGGCCGCGCTCCACGCCTCCCACACTCCGCGCTCCGTGTCCAGGGAGGCCACCGTGGCCAGGCGGCGCGCCCCGTCCCAGCCGCCCACCACGCAGAGCCAGCGGCCGCCCACCGGCGCCGCGTCGTGGTGGCTGCGCCGCGGGCCGCCCCGGGCGCCCAGCTGCACGACCTGTCCCGCGGCCGGGTCGAAGACCACCGTGTCGCCGCTCGGCTCTGTCGCCCCCCCGCCCGGGAGGCCCCCCACCAGGTAGAGGCGGCCCTGCAGCTCAGTGCACGAGTGGAAGGCTCTCGCCAGCAGCGCGTCCCGAGCCACCGGTCGCCAGGTCCAGCCCGCACCCTCCGGGGACCCCGCCAGCGCCATGCCGCCCCCACCCCCCACCCCGGGAGCTGGCTCCCTGGCCCCCCGTGGTCGCCCAGCAACCGCCGCCGCACCGGCAGCGCGACCGCTGCAAAGTGAAGGTCGCAAAGCACGGGTTACCGTGGAGACCGGAGACCTGGGTAGCTGCGGGAGGGCGCCGGCCGCTGGGCGAGGTCCGGGTCAATCCTGGAAGACTGTCAGCCGCCGGCGGTCGGAGCGCGGCCGGGTCCCCAGCGGGGCTGCTGCGTTATCAGAGCCGCGAGCTGATCTGAGGTGCAGGCGGGGCTCTGCAGGGGCCGGAGCGACTCCGGTTTCTAACCGCACCTGCGCTCCCCAGGGAGGAGGGCGAGGCCGCGAGCGGCCGAGCGTGGGCCTGGGAGTCGGGAGACTTGGGTTCTGGTCCCGGCCGTGCGCCCGACTCTCAGGGTAAGTCTCTCTAGGCCGCCTCCGCTTTCTCACTCGTAACTGTGCTGTGGGCTGCGTGTCGCGGGGTCTCTCGGAAGCCGGTCCCTGCCGGCGCCGCCGCGGGAGCAGCCGCTCTGCTCTGGCCGCTAGGGGGCGCCGGAGCCCGCCTCTCGGGGCGCTGCGTGACGCGCGCGGGGTTGGCTCGCGGGTGACGGAGGATGCTCCAGCCTCGGGGAACTCTCTCCTGCGTCCTGGGCAGAATCATTTCTGAGCTCCGCTCGCCTCTTCGGCCCACGCAACGCAAGGAGACCGAGGTGCGGTGGCATCTGGAACTGGAGATACAGGGCGGGCGTTTCTCCCCAGGAGATCGGGGCAGACGCTCCCCAGCCTTGGAAGCTGGATTGGGGGGTGGGGGCGGCAAACAGACCCGCCCCTCCCCGGTGTGTCCCTCTAATCCAGCAAGTCCCTGAGCCTCTTCCCAGCTCTGCCCCTCCAGAACCCAGTGAAGAACGGAGAGACCCAGAGCCAAGCCGACTAATTCTGGCTGCAGACAGATTTCTCCTCCGCAGAAACGCAGAAACAGTGTGGGGCAGAAACAGAATGCCTGTCCCCAGCGTCGGGCTGCAGATGGGAGGGCTGGCTGCTACTTCTACCTTTGGTTTCTGTGCATCAACTCATCGCCCATCATGCCCCACGATGGAGGCAGCGAGAGTTTCCCGGGCTGCAGTGGAGCGGACATGGAATTCGGGGTTCTGATGGCACAGGCCTCTGACCCTAGCTTCTAGCCCTCAGAGAAAAACAGCATGGACAGAGTGTGGGCAGGAAGGGACAGAGAGACCGGAAGGTCACAATACCTGTTTCCCACCTGTCCCTGAAGCCGAGACCCCATAAGAGCTTTGAAAGTCTCTGCCCATTCATTGCCAGATTTCCCGGGGCCTGCGGAGTCTAACAGAGAGGGTCCTCAGTTTTCCCAGATCATGGTAACAAAATCTCTAAAAAATCACCAACTTTTTTTTTAAAGTTTTATTTATTATTTGAGAGAGAGAGACTGAGCACAAGAGGGCAAGGGGCAGAGGGCAAAGGAGAGAGGCGATTTGAAGCTGACTCTGCACCGAGGGCTGAGGCAGAGCCTGACGCAGGCCTCCCTCTCATGACCTTCTGATCGTGACCTGAGTCAAAACCAGGAGTCAGATGCACGAAGCCACCCAGGTGCCTCCCAGATCCCCAACTTATAATGTCCCTGATGGAAATCTGAAAGCCAGCCAGCCTCCTAACAGCGGGACTGAAATCTGTCACGCTCCTAGGATTTAGGCAACAAGTTGCCTGGAAGATGGCCCTTGGTGGCCTATATGTCCATTTTGCCAGGCTCATTTCCTTCCCTTTTTCCCCCCAAGGCTTTTATTTTTTAAAGTAACCTCTATACCCAACCTGGGGCTCGAACCCACAACCCCAAGATCAAGAGTCACGGCTCCACTGACCAAGCCAGCCAGATGCCTGAGCACAGACTCATTTTCTGCCTCTGCTGAGTACAACAGGGAACTCCCCATCCCCGGGGCCTTTCCAGCTTCTCCCTCACAGCTTGCTGTTCCTCCTCCGGGCTTCCACTCTGACTCTGCGGCACTTGGCTTGCACACAGAGCCTGACCTCACACACTCTTGGGCTGCCCCCTCCCCCACCCCCAGTCCCATCGAGTGTCTTAGAGGCCTTTATCCAGGACAGAGACCCAGGGGATGAGCTGCCCATCACTCCTCCCCTGCCTCCTCTGCTTGGTCGGAATCAAGCCGGTATCTTGGAAGAGGCAGAAACAAGACAAAAAGAACAAGACAAAAAAGGAAAAGTCAGGCTGCCTTTGCCGGACATCTGCTTCACACCCGGAGCAGCATCTGGAGCGGTCCGCCACGGCTCTGTCAGCGCTCCAGGAAGGAAGCGGCATTCGGATAAAGTGAAGGGGAGACCTGGAAGGGGACTGTGTGAGAACACAAGGTCCCCTCCTTTTCTGGCCCTGCTTCCCCTGCTAATAACATCCAGGGACAGCCTCTGTGCAGGAGAGGGGGCTGGCGGCAGATCGTCCTCACAGTCTCCCACTCCCGACAGGGTCCTCTGAGTTTGGCCTCAGGTGGCTGTTTCTGGTGAGCGAGGGGGCCTACAGCCCAGCTTCCCAGTCTCCAACGTCTGTCCCAGCCCCAGATCACCACCTGCTCACCTCAGTCCTTCACAGAACTCCGACTCTGTTTTCTCCTTCCCTGAACTTCACTCTGACCCTGGAGCCATCCCTGGTTCTCAGCACCGTTCAGGGAGATGCTCTCCAGACCCCAACCCTTCCACCTGTGTTGTCCCCCCAATCGCCCCTTCCTGCCTTGTCCTCCAACTTTCTACGTTTTTCCCCAGCTCATTCTGGCCAGTGGACTGCCTGGCCCCATGCCTTCCTGGCCCTAATTCTGGCTCTTTGCTCTTAGTTCAGCCAGAATAAGGACAGGGATGAGCAGAAGGACAGAGGGACGGCTGGGAAAAGAGACGACAAGAGGCCAGATCGTGAGGGCACGTCCGAGCTGAGATGTGAGCAGGAGGAGTGCGAGAGAAAGGGGTGGCGAGTGGGTGGGGTGAAGCGGAGAGGCAATCGGGGAGGTTAGAGGACGGTGGAGGGGGGCTAAGAATGGGGAAAAACGTGAATTGCTAGGGGACTTGGCGAATCTGAGTAGGTAAATTTCACTGGGTCCACCTTGAGTGGCTGAAATTGAGAGCAGAAGAGGGCAGTGGGCGGAAGGGGCAGCAGTGGGCAAGGAGGCATTCAGAAATTTCTCTTTAGGTCTTCCTGGCTCTGTTTCAGACTTTGTCTCAGCTTCTCTGTCTCTTTGAATCACCCTCATCGTTCCTCCGTGTCTGTCTCCTCCCCCACTCCTTTCTTTCTCTTGGTGTCTGCGCCTATCCCTGTGCCCTGAATCTGTCTCTTGCCAGTTCTACTTTTGTGTTTCTCTCTCTGAGTCTGCCCTTCTCTCACTCTGTCTCTTTCTCTCTGTCCTGCTTAACAGAGCCAACTGTCTGACTTTGCTTTGGAACCTTCCAGGAGTGGCCAGGCTTCTCCCCTTTGACTGTGTTGTGGCACAGTCCTAGGGTATGGGTTCCTGACGAGGACTGAGTGAGCTACAGTGTACGGGCCCTTTCCAGGGCGTAGGACCGACCCACAAGAGACCTTAGAGCAGGGAGGCCCGGGCCCAGGAGGGAAGCAGGCTGGCGGGGGGGTTAGACCCGTCTCTGCTCCTCTACCCTTTCCTTCTAGTTCATGGACCAGTGCCTCCGGATCTTGCAAACTATCACAGGAAGGAACTCTCTGTTTCTTGCTCCCTAGCCCTCTTTTTTTTTTTTTTTTTTTAAACGCCACTTCCAGAATTGAAGGTGAAATGGGCTCCGAAAGGCTTCAGGGTGAAGCTGGAGGGCCGGCACTAGGGCTGTCTGCAAGGCGAGGCCGGTGGTGCCTCTTGAGTGTGGGGGGGGGGGGTGTTCAGGAGGGGAGTCTCAGGCCTGCCCTTGCTTCAGCCGCAGACCAGGACGGCTCCCAACCTCGCTGTCTGCGGGGCTGCAAACAGGCGGGTTTGGGGCCCAGTCTCCAAGGGCAGTGGGAGTGAGACCTTGGGGGTGTCTCGGGACTAGGAGAACGGGTCCCTGCTTCCCTGGGCCCCGCTCCTCTGCAGCGGCACCCTGTCCTGGCCTCTGAGCGGGCTGCAGGTGCAAGGGGGCCTGGGTCTTGAAGGGGAGAGCTGGACAGAGCTCAGAGCTTGGGTTCGTGAGACCGGCAGGCGGGCGTTCCCGGCCACGCAGGAGGAAGATACGCCAACACACTTCAAAAGAAAATCTGCGCTCAAATTACGGGAGTCCCCAGTTCCTCCCCCATTCCACCGGTGCCGCCCTCCCCGTCCTGTCCTCTCAGCCTCCGCCCCCCTCCTCTCAGATCTCCCCTCCAGGAACGCTTGCCTTTGCCCTCAGGGCCTTCCCCACTCCCAGCCCTTCCAGGGTCCCCACAGCCCTGGGCCTCCTGGACTCCGCAGCTGCCCTGCCACCTGCACCGCCTGGTCCCAGGTTGAGGCTGGATTGTAGCACCTGGGCAGGCTTGCTTTCCCCGGGGGCGGCTGAGTCGCACGGGAGTGACAGGAGCGCAGGCGGGTGGCCAGCAAGTGGCTCAGGCTGTCTGGTTGGCAGAGAGCAGACCCGCTGCATCCGAGCTGAGCGTTTGGAAGAGGGTTTGGATGAGCGGGAGAAGCGCCAAAGGCCTGGAGCTTCCTGAAGGCGCCCCTGGCCGTGTGGGCTCCGCTGTGGGCTCTGCGAGCCGAGCCGGCTGGCCCTCGGGAGCCGCCTCCGTGTTTCCCAGCAGGTGGGCTTCCTGGGAGGAGCCTGGCACCTCTGTGGTTGGGGTGGAGACTGGGAGAGTGCAGGGGGGCCCGGCTTGGGGTCCTCACTAGAAGCCATTCTCTCACCGGGCTCCCAGGACCCCGCCTGCCTTTGCGCTTACTCCTTGCTGCATTATCTCCTGCTGCTGCTGTCAGCACTGGGAAGACTCTGATTTCCATGAGGGCTCCCTCTCTTGTCCTAGACCCGCCATGACCTATTTCTGGAGCTTTCTAAAAGTGCCAGGCCATCCAGAGACCCAGGGTCAAAGAATAAAGGCATCTCTCTTTTACTCCAGGCCCCCATCCCTGAGTTCATGGTCATGTACTTGCAGGTGCCTGGGGAGCCCGTGGAGTGAGAGCAGGGAGGAGGGGATTCTGTACCCCATCTTAGAAGGAACGGGGCCCACACGTGCCTTTTGCTGAGCCATGTCCCCCGGTGGGTCACTCCAGCTGTAGACCCCTTTAGGAACTAGCAACTCCAGCCCCCTGAGCTCCAAGGGAGTCGGGAGGCAACCAGGAAGTGTGGCTGCTGGGAAGGAATGGGGCCGGGGACTAGGCGTCACGGAGCCTGCAGCCTGGGGAGATAGGAACAGCGCAGCACGTGTCGGACGGAAGCTTCAGATGAAATCTCTTGGAAAACAGGATGCCACCGTCCTAACATGGGCACCATGATGCGCCAGCCCCAGGGGGCAAACATGTTTTCCAGGGGAGGAAAAGCTGCCGGAACCTGTTCTCTGTATGGGGATCTCTGCATGTGGGGGGCATCCTAGGAAGGAGGAGAAGCAAGCTGTAAGCTTGAAACAGCCTTGGTCCTGGGGGGCAGCATCAATTCCCATGTCAGCGTCTTCCACAATGTCCATCAGCGCCCCCAAAGCCTTTCTCTACAAACTGTAGAGACCGAGGCAATGAGCAGATCAGAGACGGCTTCCTATGACACAGAAACAAAGCTAGATAGACATGGGTCACAGACCTTTTGTCCTCACTAGGGGGACACTCTGATCTATAATCCACCCTCCTCTCTCCCAAAGCCTGAGGGTCTCCCCCTGTCCCGCCCCCAAGCCTCTGACTCTTCTCTGATCTCACTGGAATAGGGCGATTACTCATTAAGGAGCTCTCTGACTTATTCCTACCCCAACCCATCCGCCTGACCGCCCCCCAGCCTGGCCCTTCCCCGACCTTGACCAGCTCCTCCCCAACCTCGCTTGGCCTGACCCTCACTCTCACTCTTCTCCCCACCCCACCCATTCTTGTCCCTCCCTGACTCACCTCCAAGTCCCATTGACACAAACAAAAAATTTCAGCACAACCCACTCCGACCGGTTTGGCTTAGGTGTGCAGCCTGCCATGGGGACAGAGATGAGTTGTAACCAGACGCCTGGACACATGCAGACTGTTAACGTCGGCTGTCGTGCTCACGGGAACAGCCCCAAGTGTGGATGCGGCAGGTGCACAGAGACACGAAGGGAACACAAAGTGGCGGGTTACGGCGTCCTGTAGTTTGTTTCCCAGCTCTCCTCCCTGAGGGCTCCCGGAGGGCAGGGACTGCATGTGAGTTGTCCCTGTCCCCTCCCTGGAGCTTGTCGCAAAGGGGTGCCCACTGGGTGTCTGTGGGTAAACTAAGGCAGGCAGGCACGGTGTTGCCGCCCAGATGGGTACACAGGCTCAAGAAGCCGCCTGGGCTTGAATCACTCCCACTGGTCGGGCCCAGAATTTGAGTGGTCGTGAAGCACAAGGGGAATGGGGGTTCAATAAGGAAGAGAGAACAGAACCCGGGAAATCAGGCACTGGTCTAGAAGGTCTTCCCCAGCCAGGGTTTTCTTCCAGCCCCAGCCCTGGAATCTGCCTTCCCCGAGGCCTCGTCCCAGAGGAGGGAAGGGCAGGCCTAAGTGTGAGGACCTGTTCCCCCAAGAGCACGGCTCTCGTGAGCTGCACCAGGGCACAGGGTGAAGAGAGCTGGGTGAGGGAGGGCCAGACTCCTGTCTCAAGCCAAGGCCAGGAGCAGCTGCCTGGCCTGACTGCCCTGGGAACATCCTGGCCTTGGCAAGTCCCACCTCCCCTCAGTGCTCCATATGGCCAGAGCAGGGGTGAGTAATGGAGGGGCTCGCAGACTTCCTGGCCAGTGGCACTGTGGAGGGGTGGGGGTAACCTGAGAATGGGAAGGCAGGGGTGATGGGGGATACAGGAGCGGGATGCCCCCCCGTGACCTCACTGCTCTCCCACACCCATGCCTCAGTTTCTCCTCCGGTTTCCTGGACCAGGAGGGGTGAATCCGTGGGAAGGAAAGGAGCTCCTCTGAAACCATGCGATAGCATCCAAGGTGTGATAATTATAATTATAACACAGGATGCTCCCCCCTCCCATCCCCCCTGGCCCTGCTCCACCCCTGCCACAGCGGATCTCAAAGCGGCATCGGGGTGAGGCTCTTCCTCGGGCACAGGCAGGGACCTGCGTCCTAAGGAAGGGAGGGGGTTTGCCAAGGTGGAGGCGGAGAGAAACTGGGGAGTTTGGGCATCTGGCCTGGCCCTCGAAGCCACCCCTGACCTGCTGGAAATAGCCCTCGAAGAATAGGTCACCAATACGGCCACTGCCGAGAGCTGAATCTGGACTGGAGTGGGGGTCATGGTCCAGAGGCAGGTTGTGAGTCCAGGTGACCGTCCAGGTTCAGGAGAGTCGGGATCTCCCCTTCACTGACCCTCCTGGACCGCCCTTTCCATACTGACATCCCTTCACTCACCGATTCATGCCTCGGACAAAAATGTGTTCAGTGCCCGTGAAGTGCTGCGGGCTGACCTAGCAGGGGTGACGGAGATGAAGCCATTAAACAAGCCTGATGTTCCAGCAGCTCACAGACCCCAGCTCTGGTCCCGTCCCTAAAGCTTCGCATATTTGCCGAGTCCCTGGCACGCAGCAGGCTCCAATCCATGCTTCGTGAACCAAAGCTTACATTTAGTAAAGGAGATAAGATGTGCACAAATTATGGGGACACAAGCTATAATAAAGGGACTAGCAGAGACTGGGGAAGAACAGAGGGAGAAAGATTCATTTTGGGTGGGAGGAGCTGAGAAAGCGTCGTGGATGATGTGGCACTTGAGGTCCACTTGGAAAGATGGATTTGATTTTGGCAGAGTTGAGGGTGTGGGAGACAACTCACACGAGATGACCTTCCCTTATCACTCTGGAGTCCTCCTTCCCGCCTCTGGCCAGGCAAAAGGGTCCTGCTCCCAAGCTTAACCTATATTTTCTTTTCTCATGTTTCACTCCGTATTTACCTGGTTTTCTTAACCCCAGTCTGTCCATGAGCTTGTCCCTCTCCCTCACCTGGTGTTCAGGGGGCTCAGAGCTGGCTCCCTTCCCCTGGCTATCCCAGACTGGCCAGGAGGGTTTTGTGTGACTTGGTGGTGGCATTTGACGCGCGAGGTCTTACGGGTGTGAGTACATGTATTTACAAGGATACAAGGACAGAGTATTTGAAATGAAGATGACCCTCACAGAGTCCAGACGTGCTCTCATTACGTGACCGTGGGGTAAAAGGGTAAAATGAACCATGGAGAGTTATGCTGATGCGCTTTTGGGACTCCTGGCCGGGTGACCGGGAGGTGCTGAAGCTGAGAGAGAGTCCTGCTCGGGAGGCCAGGAGGCAGGGGCTGATTTCTCCGTCAGTCCTTTGGCTTCTGCTATAGATGGTGGGATTGAGGAGGGCATCACCTAAGCTCCTTCTCCGGGATCTTTCAACTAGATCCCTGTCTCAGGGATAGAGATGTCCGAGAAAACCGTGTTACTATCGAAGCTGTATGTCCTCCAGCAAGCCTGGTGCCCTCTCGGGGCCTCTTTTCTCATCTGGAGAATGAGGTCTACGGGCCAGTACCGTACTTCTCAGTTCTGGTCTCCGATTCTCAGCATCAAGGCTGAACCCCTCCAGGAGGTTGGGGGAACTTGGCAAGGCCCTGGGGAGGCAGCAAGGCTGGCGGGGGTGTGGGATGCTTGGGTTCCTTTCCACCCACAAGGGCCTTGCCCCTGTTCCTCCTGGCCTAGTTCCTCCCTCTTGGAGCCACCCTGGGCCTTCTTCTACCCCTCCCAGCCCCGCACCTTGCCTCTCCCTTCTCAGCCCCTTCCATGCTGCCGGGTAAGGCCTGGAGCTGACGATGGGATCCCCCCTCCCTCCCCGCCAGGTCCTTCCCTCCTTCCCTCCCTCACTGGCGCCCATTAGTTAGCCCAGGCCGTGGGGGCGGTGGCTGCTGAGTCTCCGTGCCAGGCCCAACCCCCGGAGACGCACCTGTTCTGACCTGCTGAGCAGGTTCCCAGGTTTCTGCCATCGTTGTTGGCCACGGCGTGGGAAGCAGCTCTAGGGGAGCTCCGAGCTCCCGACCTCGGCCTTTGGGGGGTAGCTCTAGCTGGGTGGGCACAGCAGGGCTGGACCCCAGAGGGACAGGCAGGTGCGTTCAGGCCTGAAGACGCCGTGATCTCCTGTCTCCGACGTCGGTGCCCTCTCCAGCTCTAGAGCCGGCTCCCAGGGAGAATTCGGTGGAACTTCAGAAACACTGGGCAGCTCCGCCTTCCGACCGATGCCCCTGTCCCTGGGAGCCGAGATGTGGGGGCCCGAGGCCCTGCTGCTGCTGCTGCTGCTGGCATCGTTTACAGGTAGGACTTGCCTGAGCCATCAGGACCCTGGCTTCCGAGGCCAAGCCAGTACACACGCACACACACGCACACACATACACGCGCGTACATGTAAACATTCTCCTTCCTCTGGCTCTGGACTGCCGAACCTATCTGCCTTTCTCACCCCCACTTGCCAGTAGGGCCCCCCGCAGAGCCGGGGTCACTCTTCCCCTTCATGCCCTCTCTCGGCCCCAGGCCATGTCGCTGTGTCTGGAGTCCCCGACCACCTCTGCCACAGCCTCGCCTAAGAACGAGACAGGGTGGCCCCAGGCAGGCGGGCGGGGTGGGGGAGCAGGTAGGGACCCTCGCACCCCAGGGCTTCCTGGAGGCTCCTTCACCTGCCCCCCAGGCTCCAAAACTGCTGACTGGTGCTGGGCTGACTCAGGGCTGAGCCGGTTTAGAATCATCAGAGGTAGGAAGCCTGATGCCCAGAGAGTAGACAGGGCGTTCCTGTTTCCTTCTCCCCTCTCCCTGATGTCCGAGAGTTCCGAGACCGCAGCACCTGCTGGGAGACAGCTGGGGAGCTGGAGGCTCCTTCACGCCGGCCCCTCTCTCTCCCTGGGCACACTGTTAGAGGTCTGGGTGGTCAGGTGGGCGTGATACTTGGATGAGGGGGGGTCTAGGGTAGGGAACCTTCTAGACGGGGTGTGGCCTCCTTTTGTTTATTCCCTGTCCCCTTATTTCCTTGACTAGATGCCTTCTGTTACTCTTGCCTGATGCGTACAAGTTACCGGAATTTATAATCTTCAGAGAGGCGGAGAGAGAGAGTGTGTGTGTCTATGCCCGCGTGTGCACAGTGAGACCACAGTGGGATTCCCTAGGCTGCTTCCAGGGTAATGAGTAACTGAGGAATCTTTGTCCTGGGAAGACAGAGCCCTGCCCGATTGGCCCCAGGCCCAGATGCAAGGGAATCCCATTGTTGAGCAGTGCCCTGCAGTGATTCCCATCTCTGTCCCCCGCTGAAGCTGGGGGGAGAATGAGGTACAGATGTGCCGGTGCGTGGGTGCCGCACCTGCTCTGATCTTGTCATGGGAGCGACGGTCCTCGGCCAGCCTCCAATCACAGGATACTGAGCTCCAACCCCTGCCTCCCACCCCATCTCAATTCCCGTTTTCCAGACGACCCTCCTCACCTGCTCAGGCCCAGAGGGTGGGGTCGGGTCCCTGGGGCCAGGGAAGTTGGCAGCCACTCTCCTGTGGGATATACCCACCCCTGAATGATGGTGTCATGGGGTCTCAGGACATGGAAGGGGCTGGACAGGCCCCCGCTATAACTGCCTCATTTTGCAGACGGGAAAACTACCTAAGAGAAAAAGGTAGGCCAATGATGTCTTAAGATTACTCCATGTTAGGGGCACCCGGGTGGCTCAGTCGGTTCAGCGTCAGACTCTTGATTTCAGCTTAGGTCATGATTTCAGGGCAGTGAGCTCGAGGCCCGTGTTGGGCTCGCACTGGGCATGGAGTCTGCTTAAGATTCTCTCCCCCCCCTCCCCCACCCACTGCTCACACCCTCTCTTGCTCACTCTCCCTCAAAAAAAAAAAAAAAAAAAAAAGGAAAAAGATGACGAGTGTTAGAAGTACGACCAAGGTGAGTGTCTTGGTCTCCCAGCTCCTTGCCCGTTAAAGGCTCGTATGTCTGGGTGCATGCTGGGTGCGGCCGGGGTGCTAGCTGCTGGAGATGGAGTGGGGACCAGATGTGGTCCCTGCTTTTTTTCTCCAGGACACAAAGCTGTTCTTGCTGAGAAGCCCAGGGAAGGGGAAAGGAGATGTCCTGTAGTCAGGGCATCACCCTGACCTTGCTCGCTGCCTGATGGGCGGGGGCTATGGCTATGGAGACACCCTGGCCCCAGGCTTTTCCCGGGGACCCGGTGCCCCAGCCACCACTCCGCTGGGGCTGCTAGGACGTGAGCAGGGCTGGAGGGTACTCGGAAGCCTGGAGCTCAGTTCCTAGCCTGGTGACCCCCTCCACCACCACCCCCATTCTGGCTCCTCTCTCTGTAACCCCCCGGGAAGCAGAACTGTTGTTGTTTCTGAAAAAGCCTTGGATAGGAAGTCAGGAGTCTTGCAATCTGGCCCCATTTCTGCTATGAATTTGCTAGGGGACCTTGGGCAGCTGAGAGTGTGGACTTCAGCAGACCAGGAGGAAGGACCTGATGATCTCCATGGACCTTCCCGTTCTGCGGGCCTATGGCTCTGTGACTGTCCAGCCCCTGACTGGGGCCGGCAGTCGATGCTGGGTGCTGGAGGAAGTGGTCAGTCCAGCCGTGTGACAGCAGGGGAAAGGTCCTGGCCCATCTCTTGGGTGGGGGGACCAAGGGGGACTATACCCTGGATGCCGCCTTCCGCCCCCGCTCGGCTGCAAATCGGTGCCCACCCTCCCCAACTCCCCGGCCACTAGAGCTCTGAGCCTCAGGGCCCTGCCCCACCCCTGACAGGGAGGCGCCTGACAGGGCAGCTCTTTGTCTCTCCTTAATGGGATGAGTTTCCGGGTGAGGCCCCCTCCCTTCTCCCTTCCCCATCTCCTGCCCCAGGGCCCAGGGGCCCAAATCTAGAGGCACCCCTCCACTAGATGCCTGTTCCTAGCTCTTTTTCTGGGCCCAACTGGGTCCTGTAGGACCAGAGGGTGAGGGCTTCCCTGAATTCTGTGGTCTGCCCTCCGAGCATTAGGATCAGCTTTCTACCTAGAAAGGGAGGGGCCCCATCCTTGCTTTTCTACTCCTGTTTACAGAGGAGGGCAGGTGGGGGGGGGGGCAGGCCGAGTCAGGCAGGCGGTACCCAAACCTAGGGAAGCCAGCAGGGGAGGCCAGCTTACCCCCCAAGGTGGCAGAGACTAGGAGAATCCCACGGAAGCCCTGTGGCCCCCGTGACCTTGGTCCCACCCTAGTGTTTCAGGGGGGCTGGGCTAAGGGGCCCCCAGCTCCAGAGATGGCGGAGGAGTTTGCCCCCAGCCCACGGTCCCAGCTTCTAGACCACAGCGTCGGGGGACGGCCCCCGTGGGGAGCAGGCGTCATGAGGGGAGGAGGCCCGGACTTTCTGGCCCCCACAACTTCCCCTGGACTGACCAAAGCTTAGCGGAGCGAAGGGCTGGGAGTGGGGTGTGGAGCTGAGTCAGGAGGGAAGGGAGGCGAGGAGCTGGTCTGACACTGAATCTCGCGCGAAGGTTGGAGGTCAAGTTTAGAACTGGGGGCCTGTGCAGGAGGCGGACTGGATCCGGGACTAGAAGCCTCTGGTCTCAGGAGCTTTTCCCCAAGTTCGCTGGGCACCCCCTCCCTGCTTGCCTTTAAGACTGCTTGAGTCCCGAGAGCTGGGTTGAGGGACGATGTGGGGTGAGGCAGAGCTAGCCCCCACTTTGGGGGGGTGGCAGGATTTCGGGGTGGGGGATGGCTAGGATCTCAGGAGTTTGAGAGACGCTGAATTCTGGGTCTCCCACCCACAGTGCGGCTGTTGTGGTGACTCAGCCGGGCTCAGACTCTGGCTCCGGGGGGGTTTAGGGGACTTATCTGCGCTGGGAGCTGTGTCTGGGCCAGAGCCGGGCTGCCTAGAGGCCTGTCCTCCCGCATTGTTCTCGCCTCCCCCCTGGGATCGGTGTGGCCCCCCTCCCCAGGCACTAATCTGTGGGTGGGCACTTTGCCTAGTTTGGGAAGCTCTCACTAAGCTGGGGGGCTTAGGACGATGGGGGCTAAGTGAGGGACTGGGATGAAGGCAGAGGGAGAATCTCCTAGTTTTCCGAGTTCCTTAGCACTCGGCCAAGGCCAAGGTTGTGGGGGGAAGGGTGGAAGACAATGGGTTCCCAGGTTGTTGATGCCACCTGTCCCAAATGGGGGGCTTCGGGGCTCCTCCCGGGTCCTCTGTCTCACCCCAGACTCTCCCACAGACTCCTGCTCTGTCTGGTAGAGGCCGCTGCTGTGGGGTGAGGGGCAGCAAGTGTTAACAAAGGAGAATGAGCCCCCGGAGAGCTCGGACCCCTCCCCTTAGCCCTAGGCACCATCCCTTCCCCCCAAACCCACACCAGACAGCCCTTACCCCAGGCCTGGAGCTGGAGCTGGTTTTTCTGGTGGCGGCAGGAGCCGTGGCAGCAGAGGCCTGACAGATTCCCAGGGAGAGAGAGGCCTCCTGGGGGGCCCCCCCCCCAGGGGCTTGTGGGGGGGCACTCGGGGAGGGGGGGAGTGGTGAGAAAGGTGGGAGTCCTTCTAGTAGGAACCTGAGGAGCGAGGGGAGGGTGAGCTTTTGTTTTGCTCTGCTGGGGAGTCCTAGATGGCAATTTCCCATCACCTGGAGGGACAGTGACCTCATCTCTGGGTACCTACCTACCTCCACCTGGGATGAATCTGCCCTCAAGTCTGGGGTGAGGTGGGGAGGGGTGCCTGGCGACACTCCAGCCGAGACGCAGAGGTGAAGGCGCAGAGCCACACGCCCCGGACTGAGGGCAGCTAGGACAGACAGACATGCGGAGCCAGGAGAACCTGACATCAAAATATTCCCTCCGTGTTCAGAGCCCCGCGGGCCAGGGATGCGCGCTGTGCACGCGGACATGTGAGATGCTCGTGCTTCGGAGTCGTGTCTGCACATACTCACCCGCACTCGCCCCTCCACGGCTCCCCTCTCCCCACTCCGACAAGTACCTCCACTTCCCTAAGGATGAGCTGTGAGCACACACGAGTGTGAAACACTCCCCAGTTCTTGGAAGGAGCCGGCCTCACCGGTGAGCCCCGGGCTGAGATCCACCAGGCCCTCTCCCGAAGATGCCATACCCGTGGGGTCTCCCACTGACTCCCTCCCCGCTCCTCCGGGACCCCTGCGTGTCCCCACGCCATCTGCACCGGGAGCCCGGATACGGATGGAGAAAGTCCCCTCCTAAAGGAGAGCCTCCTTCCCCAGAGACGCTGCCATCTGTGGCTGCCTGCCTCAGTGTCCCCTCCGGAGATCAGAGGCGGGGCCTCACCCAGAGAGGGAGGTTGGGACCCAGGCCTGGTATAGGGGAGCCGGCAGGCAGCCCAGGCCAGGAATGGAGGGCTTGTCTGGGAGTGGGCGGGGTACATAGAGGGCAGGGCCACAAAGAGGCCCGTGGGGGCCCGGCCAGGGGTGGGGGAGGCTGAGGGCAGGGATCCCGTCTGGCCAGTTGGGCCTGTTCCTTCCCTTGCGCAAGGTGGTGGCTGGTGGCGGCTGTGGCTAGGCACCGTGCGCGGCAGCATCTGAATCACCACAGCTCCTGACCAGCGTCCCGGGGCTCCCGGGAGGAGGGGTGGGGACAGTCAGAGGGGGGAGTGACCAGCCAGCACAGTCCACCGGCCTCAGCAAACGATCTGCAGCAGAAGGGTCCGTGGGCTTGGCCCGGGCCCGGCAACCACATGCCCGCAGGGTGACCTCACCAGGCAGGCGGTGTGTCTCCTTTGCTCTGGTGACATCATCATGCTGACGCCGGGCGGGCACTGGGTGGGGGAGAGAAGGAGGAGGCAGTCCTGGCCTGCCCTGGCCTGGAAGTCTGGGCTTCTGGGTCCAGTTAGCCCAGGACAGGGATCCTAGAGCCCAAGTTCTCTCTTCTTCCTTTGTAGCTGGAGCACACGTGCGTGTACGTGTGTGCGAGTATGTGTGTGTGTGTGCACGTGAACTAGAGGAGAGTGTGCTCCTGCTGAACAGTGGATTAGGACAGTGGGGGGCTGTGGGAGAGGTCCTGAAGGGACTCCCCTGTTTGCCTACTACCTCATCCTGCCAGGCTCCCGCTTATTACTGGGGAGTGCGGATCCTGGACTCACAGGGAGGGATGGGGAGGGACGGGGAGGGACGGGGAGGATTACGACTCAGGCATTTATGCCTGTCGTGCCCTAAAGAAGGTATATGTCAGGGAAGACCTGGCTGGTCAGTTGTGGAGAGGGGCAGATGGTTGGCAAGGGTAGGGATAGGGATGGAAAATACGCCATCTGACATCGTCCCAGAAATAGTCTTCAGGGAGGTTGGAGTGGCCCCGGGGACCAGGGCTTGGGATCCCTGCGCCCACAGACAGCAGCATCTGAAACAGAGCCTGTGCTGGGGGTGATCCCCTATCTCAAGCCCACCTCCGGCCCTTCCTTGGCAGCCTGGCTCACCCCAGCACCAGGAGGAGGTGTCTGGAAGGGGTGCAGGTAGTTAGCTGGACTCCCCAGGCTGGGCTGGGTGGGACCAAGACCAGCTTAGGCAGGTCAGGGCCCTGGTATCTGGCCCTGCAGGTCTGTCCCGTCCTGTTCGGGTCCTCCCAACGGCATCCTCCCTCCGCCCCTGCTGGCAGGGTAGGGACCCTCTTCCCCTGGCCCGGGCTCTGAGTCCCCGGAACCCTCTGGTCCACTCTCATGGGGCTTCACCTTCTCCCTGGAGAACTCCGCCCCCCCCCCCCCCCCGCTTCTTTCTCCCTCTGTGCTCTCTAGAGCTGCGCTCTTTTTTTTTTTTTAAAGATTATTTATTTATTTATTTGACACAGAGAGAGATCACAAGTAGGTAGAGAGGCAGGCAGAGAGAGAGGAGGAAGCAGGCTCCCCGCGGAGCAGAGAGCCCGACGCGGGGCTCGATCCCAGGACCCTGGGATCATGACCTGAGCCGAAGGCAGCGGCTTAATCCACTGAGCCACCCAGGCGCCCCTAGAGCTGCTCTCTTGATCCGTAGACCAGGTAGCCAGCCTACCTAGCCCACACCCCTGGTTGCTGTGCCAACCCCCTCCCTGTCTGCCCAGCCCAGCCGAAGACTCATTCCTCTTCCTTCTACCTCTTCTGTCTTCTGCCTCTCTCTCTTTCTCTCTCATTTCGGGCACCCATTACGTGCCCCTGAGCACTAAGTCAGAAACCAGGTTTCCCTCCGTGAGGTCTCGGGGAGCTCTGTCCAGCGGGACTGGCAGACAAGGAAAGAGTGAACGCCACCCAGGGAATGAAGGACTCTGGTGAGGCGAGAGCAGGGTGCCAGGGCAGAACAGGGGAGGGCACCTCGCCCTGCCCAAGGTGGGGATGGGGGTCAAGGAGGGAAGGCTCTCTTGGAGGAAGTGATGTCTAAGCGGAGTCCTAAAGGGTGAGTAGAAATTACCCCGCCGGTGATGTGGAGCTACCAGACAGAGGAAGGAGGGCTTTCCAGGAGGAGCCCAGTGCGCAGTGCTGGCCAGAAGCAGGGGCTGGGGCTGCTGGATGTCCCTTCCAAGGCGAGGAGCTCTGGCCATCCCAGGCAGAGCCCCTACCCTGCCCCTACACTGTGCTTCCCACGCTTTATTCCACAGCTCCCCATGGATTTCGACCCGACCCCAAGCTGCCCCAGGCCCTGCCTCCCTCCTGAGTTACTCAGCCTAGAAACCAGGGACTTGTCTTTGTCTTTTGTCTTTCATCTCTCCTTCCGGTCAGTGATCAAATCCTGCCCCGTCTCCCAGGGGCGCCCCCTCCCACCGGCCCCCGTCCCACAGCACAAACGTTCCTAGTGTCTCGGATCTTCAGGGTCTCTACTTTCCCGTTGGAGGGCACGTCGCCCCGGCCCCTCACTGCGCTGATTCCCCAGGACCTCCTCTGCCTGGTGTGGAAGGCCTGACCTCGAGTCCCACACCTACTCAACACACACCCTCTGCCTGAGGTGTGTCCTTCCCTCTCTGCTTCCTGGGCCAGTCAGCCTCTCCGGCCCTCAGGTCTGCCCACCTCGGCCCCGCACCCGGAATTCCTTTCCAGGTCTCTCCCCGTCCTGCTCCTCCCCGTGGTCCTCCCTCCTCGTGCAGGCCCTCCCACAGGACTCGGGTCCCCGGTGACTGTCCCATCCCACAGCCAGCCTGCAACACGCCACTGTGTGGCACTAGGCACTAGGCCTGAGTCTGTCCCACCTTTTCCGTATTTGTCCCCAGATCGATTTCTCCTTTCTGAACAGATCTCAGGTTACATGAGGGCAAGGACGGGATCCTTCTTTGGAAATGAGGGGACATGATAGCGACGCTGGGGTGCCTCGTGGATGCACACTTCCTCGCTGGTCCCTGTCTCTGGTCCTCTGCTCCTGACCCCATCGCCGTGTGTCTGCCCTGACCTCATGTCTCCGGGTCTCTGACCTGGGGCCTCTCTGTTCTTCTGTGACTTGCTCATTCCTGTCTCCGAGTCTTGGTTCGTGCCATTCCTCCCACAGAGAATACCTTCTTCTCTCTGGGAATCCAGGTCTCTCATCTTCAAGCCATGAGAAGAATGTTCTGAAGGGCTTCTTGGGCTGGACCATTCCCACACTACATGGCCCCTGGTAGAAGCCAGCTGTTTTTGTCCCCTGCTGTTTTCCACCCGGGCCTTGGCTCCTGGCCACACCTCCTGAAAACATTCATTTCCCTGCCCCACCCTCCTTGGTAGGTAGAACCTTCTGTGAACGTTTGTCCCTGGCTTCTCCTGTCTTTTTCACGTAAAATCCATTTCTGGGACAGGACCACGAGCTCCCTGAGGGCAGAAGCTGGGTAACTCTCTTCCAACTAGAGCCTCCCACCTCACGATTCCCCGGGACACAATCCTGGGCTGGAAGAGGGTGCGACTCTTGCAGCGGGGACTGGTCGCCTTAGGCAAGCACTTCCTGTCTCTGGGTCTCAGTTTTCTCATCTGTTAAATGGTGATAATGACGCCCACCTCTTGGGCAGGTTTTGTGGATCTAATGAGGTAATGCACAGAAGGTGCCTGGCAAGCACGAAGTGCTCCAGGAGTTCTGGTGGCCTTCGCTGTCGTCATGCATAAATGTGCCCCCACCCCGGTTCCTGCGACACCCCTAATCTTGGCCGCTCCTGTCCGCCCCCTGCAGGCCGGTGCCGGCCGGGCGAGCTGGAGACCTCGGACCTGGTGACCGTGGTGCTGGGCCAGGACGCCAAGCTGCCCTGCTTCTACCGAGGGGACCCCGACGAGCAGGTGGGGCAGGTGGCCTGGGCTCGGGTGGACGCGGGCGAGGGCTCCCGGGAGCTAGCGCTGCTGCATATCCAATACGGGCTGCACGTGGGCGCGGCCTACCAGGGCCGCGTGGAGCAGCCGCCGCCCCCACGGAGCCCCCTGGACGGCTCGGTGCTCCTGCGCAACGCGGTGCAGGCCGACGAGGGCGAATACGAGTGCCGCGTCAGCACCTTCCCCGCCGGCAGCTTCCAGGCGCGGCTGCGGCTCCGCGTGCTGGGTAAGTGGGGGCGCCGGGCGCGGTTGGGGGGTGCCGCGGGTGCAGTTGCCCCAGGTCCGCGCGTGCGCGCCTTTGAAGGCAGGAGCCCGGGGGACGCAGAGATGGGGTCTGCAGAAATGCATGGGGCGGAGGGAGAGCAAGACTAAGAGGGGGAGGGTCCTGCAGGGGTGAGGAGGCCTCATCCAGTCCGTCCTCCCACCCAACCTAGAAATTCTCTCCAAGTGACCTCAACAGCTTGCTCCCTACAGCTCTGTCAGCCTTGGGGAAGAATCCATTTATTAGAACATTCTTCCTTCTGTTGACCCGCCCCCCCGACCCCCACACACCCTGGTCACTCTGGCCTTCGGAAGCAACGTGGCCCAGGCGCATTCTGCCTTCTGCACCCCAGCCTTTCCAAGGTCTTTCCTCTCCCCACCCCACCTCCCGTCTCCTTTTCTGGAAGCTGCACTTGCTAGTTTCTGTGACAGTTCTACAAAACCACTCATTCACAGCCTCTACCAAAACCACTCATTCACAGCCTCTCTTGCCATCCTGGGTTCCATGGTTTTAAAACATGGGCTGATGGGAGCCTGGGTGGCTCAGTGGGTTAAGCGTCTGCTTAGGCTCAGGTCACTATCCCAGGGTCCTGGGATCAAGTCCCGCATTGGGCTTCCTGCTCACCGGGGGAGCCTACTTCTCCCTCTGCCTGCTGCTCCCCCTGCTTTCTCTCTTTCTCCCAAATACATAAATAAAATGTAAAAAACAAAAACAAAAACATGGGGCTGAGATAGGAACACGCAGACCCAGCTTTGACCAGCACGGCTGATCACTTTTCTCTGTCTGGACCTTCTGTGAATGTGGTAGGACTGGAGATCACAGTCACTTTTTTTTTTTTTTTTAAAGATTTTATTTATTTATTTGACAGAGAGAGAGATCACAAGTAGGCAGAGAGACAGGCAGAGAGAAGGGGAAGCAGGCTCCTTGCTGAGCAGAGAGCCCGATATGGGGCTCGATCCCAGGACCCTGGGATCATTGCCTGAGCGGAAGGCAGAGGCTTTAACCCACTGAGCCACCCAGGCGCCCCGATCACAGTCACTTTTAAACCACTGCTCTGCACTGTGGGCACTTGGGGTCCGCAGATGCCCCAGACCTGTGGTCTAGTTAAGTCTTTTCCATTCTGAGCTTGAGCTGGACATGTCAGGAAGATAAAAAATAAAGGCCTTTAGTTTCCCCTTATCCACGTGGAACTTAGTAACACTAGCCTTGGGGGTGAAAATGCCGGGTGTGAATCTTGGCTTCCTCCCCTCACAGCTGATGATCTGGGACAAACGCTTTCACCTGCTCAAGCTTCGGTTTCCTCTCTTGTAACTCAGGGGTAATGATCCCGACTTTGCCGGTCTGTTGGCAGGGTTAAATGAAATAACATTTATAAAGTGTTCAGCACAATACCCGGCACGTAATGAGTGCTTTGGAGGTGGTGCCTGTGATTATGACCATACAGATATCGTCTGATTGGCTTTTTATTTGCTCCATTAGTTTATTAAAAAATGATCCATGCTCCATGATTTTAAAAAAATCAAATAATAGAGAAAGGTATGAAGTCAGCTGAAATTCTACAACTCATCGGGTGTCTATGTTGGTGAAATAAAAGAAAAAGGGGCAGAAAATGTTTGCCTGTGCAAGACACAGCTGGGACCAGGCAGGGCCTCCTGGTGGGTGTGCTGACCGTGATCCCTGCCTCTCACCCCCTGCAGTGCCTCCCCTGCCCTCTCTGAACCCTGGTCCCCCACTAGAAGAGGGCCAGGGCCTGACCCTAGCAGCCTCCTGCACAGCAGAGGGCAGCCCAGCCCCCAGCGTGACCTGGGACACAGAGGTCAAGGGCACTGCGTCCAGCCGCTCGTTCAAGCACTCCCGCTCAGCCGCCGTCACATCCGAGTTCCACCTGGTGCCCAGCCGCAGCATGAACGGGCAGCCGCTCACCTGCGTGGTGTCCCACCCCGGCCTGCTCCAGGACCAGAGGATCACCCACATCCTCCATGTGGCCTGTGAGTACGTGGATCTGAGGAAGAGAGACCCTGAGCCACAGCAGCCTGGCCAGGCTGGATCCCGAAGGCCCCCCCCCCCCTTGTGTGGCCGAGAGAGCATTAGTGCAAAGGGAGATGAGCCCGTCTGGATGACCTTGACAGATCACTCAGACCGCTCTGGCCTTCTGACCTTATTTACAAAGGAGATTGCCCTGCTCCGCAGGGTTGTGGGGAGAATTGGGTAGAAACACAGGATTGAAAACCCATTTTGAAATACGTGCAGACAGACAGGCTTGCCGAGGGCCGCCGGCCACACATGCGTGGCCCTCGTGCTCGTAGGACCAGCCCTCCTTCCGCTGCCTACCAGCTGTTACTCGGTCTTTTTTCTCTGCCTTGTCCCCAGCAGCAGGAGTGTCCTTATACGGACTTGACAGGGCTCTGATGGGAATTAGAAGCCACGAAGGCCAAGCCCCTCACACACGGGGAACTTTAGATGGTCCTCAGGGGGCAGCAGATAGGGTTTTCCTGGCATTCGAGTCTCAGCCTCTTTGGGTGGAGGACCCTTTTCTATTCGTACTAACTCCGCATCTGGCCCAAAGTAGGTCCTCAACAAATGTTTGTTAAAAGATGTGTGAATGAGCAGGATCGTTGAACCTTTGGAAAATCAGGGAGCGTTTACCCAACACTTGTTCTGTGACTCGTCCACGGCAGGTGACCACAGGGATTCAGAAAAAGTGTGAATCTTTTCCGAGGGACTTGGAGGCTCATTGCCCAGATGAATCAATGTGGACTTGGAGCTCAGAGAGGGGAGGGGGCCGCGCTGCAAGGATCCAGCCAGGATGGGCAGGCCAGGTTCGGCCCCTTCGAGGAACAGCTTGATGGCCTGATCAAAAGCCTCATTCCCCCGCTTTCTTCTCCCACCTCCCATGCCAGTCCTCGCTGAGGCCTCTGTGAGGGGCCTTGAAGACCAGAAGCTGTGGCAAGTTGGCAAAGAAGGAGCCACCCTCAAGTGCTTGAGCGAAGGACACCCCCCTCCCTCGTACAACTGGACACGGTAAGGGCCTAGCCCCGGGGGACAGTCCCTGCCTTACTGGGCCGCCATGTGCTCCTTGTGGGCTGGAACAATCTATCCTGAACCCCAAATTAATGGGGGCCCATGCCCAGACCTGTGCAAGATTACCTCTGGTCACAAGGACATTATCATTGACTCTTACCAGGGAGTCTACCATATGTGGTCACTGGGAGGGAATAAGACAGTAAGTCCTTGGGGTTTTTCCCCCCAACTTTAGAAGTATGAAATACAAGACACTATCTTAAACACTAGCATTTTATGTATTTAGGTGAGTGCCGAAAGTGGGCGAGACAAAAAGCTAGAGCTGGCCGTGACTGCTCTTAAACCTACACCATGAGCCCCAGCATGGCCGGCGCCTCCGCCAGATCAGATCGGAGCCATCCAGGGGCTCGGGGAGGGGTCAGGCGCCCCCGTGGGAGACCCCGACGGGCGCGCTCTTGTACGCTGAACTGTCCGTGCATGTGACCTCGTGCCTCGGGCTCCGCTGCAGTGTCCTGACGTTAGGGATGCCGGGTGCTGGGGCGTGCGGTCATTTTCCAAGTACCGCTGAGCCCAGATAGGAAAGGGGTGTCCTGTCGTGTGGCCCTCAGACCACGTCGGCCTGGTGCCCGTCGCCGGATGGCTTGAGGCCTGTGGGAGCCTGTGGGATGGCTCCCGTGTGGATCTTCCCCGAGTGTGTGTGGGGGGTGCCCCGGTCAGGCTGGGCGGCGGGGAGAAGGGGCCTCTGCCTGGACCTGCCCAGGGGAGGGAGGGGCACCGTGGGAACAGCCAGCGGCTCTGGGTGACGTCATGCGGGAGGGAGGTGGAGAGCTGCCCAGGCACGTCGGGCGGTGGCAGCCTCCGCCCGCCCCAGCTTCCCTGTCCTCCAGGTTGGACGGGCCCCTGCCCAGCGGGGTCCGAGCGGAAGGGGACACGCTGGGCTTTCCTCCGCTGACCACGGAGCACAGTGGCATCTACGTCTGCCACGTCAGCAATGAGCTCTCCTCCAGGGACTCTCAGGTCACTGTGGATGTCCTTGGTGAGCACCCAGGCAGACACGGGGCGGGCGGGGGGGGCGGGGGTAGGTGCTGGGCCAAGGGCCTGGAGAGCCACTAGCAAGCGAGACAGAGAGGGTGAACTATGGGAGGGCTGATGGGGGGGCGGGGCTGCGGGACTACTTGGCAGAGGGTCAGGCGGAGCCGGTGGTTTGGGATGCGTTCGGCGAGGACCAGGCTGCAGGGTTTGTGAGGGCTGCGGGCGGGTCAGGGATCTGAGCACCCTCCTCAGACAGAGGCCTGTCCCCGGCAGACCCTCAGGACGCCCCCGGGAAGCAGGTGGACCTGGTGTCGGCCTCTGTGGTGGTGGTGGGTGTGATCGCGGCCCTCCTGTTCTGCCTTCTGGTCGTCGTGGTGGTGCTCATGTCTCGGTACCACCGGCGCAAGGCTCAGCAGATGACCCAGAAGTAGTGAGTACCGCCCGTCCCCGGTGGGTAGAGCTAAGCTGGGAGCAAAGACCAGGTGAGCGGGAGGGGGGGCCAGGTCAGGGGAGAGAGGGGAGACTGGGAGCTTGTGGTCGGGAGGTGGGCCAAGGGCTTCGGGACGTGGAAGGGTTTGGACCACAGCTGGAGGGGGAGAACCGCACTGCTGAGTGAGGGCCCAATCCAGATGCCCGGGTATCACCAAGTACGTGCACTAACACACGTGCGCACGCACACACACACACACACACACACCCTGCCACCTGCAGCCACTCACTCTCACGTGGGGACAGAGCAGCACCCGCCCTCTCCAGCGCCGTCTCACATAGGCTTGGCCACAGCTGGGCCCAGGCTGGCAGCCCACGGCCAGCCTCAGCAGCTAACAGACGCCTGTCTTTCCCAGTGAGGAGGAGTTGACCCTGACCAGGGAGAACTCCATCCGGAGGCTACATTCCCATCACGCGGACCCCAGGAGCCAGGTGCGTGCCGGGGCTGGGTGCGTCCCCGGGGCTGGGGTCCCTCCGCAGGCTGGGAGCACAGCCCTCCACCAGGTCCGGCCCCTGACTGGCAGCGGACGCTGACAAGGGGAGCTGGGGGCACGGCTGCTCCGGGCCTCGGGGCTGCGCTGGGAGCCACCATCCGCAGCTGTTCCGGGTGAGGCTGGGTGGAGGGGGGGCGGACGCCCGTGTCAGGGAGAGTGGACAGGTCGGCTTGGGGAAAGAGGGGATGAGGGAGGACGGAGAGCCCCGCTCTGACTCCTCCCCCGTGTCCGGGACCCACAGCCGGAGGAGAGTGTAGGGCTGAGAGCCGAGGGCCACCCTGATAGTCTGAAGGACAACAGTAGCTGCTCTGTGATGGTGAGGCCCCCGGCCCCACTGGTGTCCCCACTGCTCTCCGCAGGCCCCTCTCCTGCTCCCAGAGGCCGCGGGCCAGCGGCCCCACCCCAGTCCCCGTGTCTCTGCCCCCGCACGTCCGCCATCCGCCGTGCCTGTGTTCTCCCGCTGTCCCTCCCCGTGCCGGACACGTGCACCTGGCCCCCAGCTCCGAGCCCCGGGGCTTTCGCCTCACCTCTGACCCTTCGGCTCCCTCACTGCCCCCCCCCCCCCGTCCTGTCTGGTGGCCCTGCCTGGGTTCCTGACGCGCCCTCTGCCCTCGGTGTCCAGAGTGAAGAGCCAGAGGGTCGCAGTTACTCCACACTGACCACGGTGAGGGAGATCGAAACTCAGACAGAGCTGCTGACTCCGGGCTCTGGGCGGGCGGAGGAGGAGGAAGACCGGGATGAAGGCATCAAACACGCCATGAACCATTTTGTTCAAGAGAATGGGACCCTGCGGGCCAAACCCACGGGCAATGGCATCTACATCAATGGGCGGGGGCATCTGGTCTGACCCAGGCCTGCCTCCCTCTCCTGAACCTGGCTCCTTCTGCTGACCTGGGGAATCTCTACTCATCACGGGGCCCTCCCTACACACCTTGTTTCTTGAGGAAGCTGCTCCCCGTCCCACTGACTGCTCGGCATTCCAGCCCTTCTGTTCGGCGAGGGTGGGGCTCTGCTGGTTGAGTCCTCCCCGCCCCCCGGTGTGTGCGCGTGAGCGCACACATGATTGTGTGAGTGTTCACAGACGTGTGCATGTGCGTGTGTGTGTGTGTAGTGTGTGTGTGTTACAGGCCAAGTGAACTAAGACGGGCTTGGCTTGTGTATGGCGTGACTCTGTGCCCTCTACCTGGAAGCCCAGGTTATCCCCTCAGACCCCAGAGCAGTATTAATGGTGCAGAGGCTGGAGGCAAGAGGAGGAGACTGTGGGTCAGACCCGGTGGGCAGGCAGAGCTGGAACTGGATTCTGGCCTCCTGAGTTGGGGAGCCGGGCGCCCACCACCTGGGAGCTGGGGGCAAATGCTGAAGTGGCCTGCCCCGGGGACAGCCGGGGACTAGCACTCTTACAGGAGAAGCCCTTGGCCCTCCAGTGTTCTCTGGTGGCCTCTGGTGGCCTCTGGTGGTGTCTGGGCCTGCTGCACGTGCGTGTTTTCTATACCCAAGCCTGCTGGGGGAGTTTCTTCAAGGGATACTGCTCCGAATCCTTTAATAAGAGAAAACACACCTTTAAAAAAACAAAAACAAAAAAACTTTTGATTTATCTGGATGTTTGTTATTACTTGGTTGGCTTAGCTCAAGGCCAGCCTCCATGGGAAGTCAGCAAAGCTGGACCTTGCTCAGACCCTGGCAGAGGGTCCATGCCTGGGCTTTGGAAATGTGCTCCTTCGAAAGCGCTTGAATTGAGGCAGCCTCTGGGGTGGGAGCCTGGTGCTGTGGAGTCTCAGTGGGGCGTGAACCCCTGGGTCCCTGGCTGCAGGAGGACAGGGTGGGGTCCTGGGCCCTTCCCCCAGCTGCCTCTCTCCTCCTCACTGCACCCACAGTGGTCTGTGGTCCCTCAGGGTCGGGTGGGGGGTTGCGGAGACTGGGGGACAAGGGTTCCTGGTTTGGTTGTGGTGTCAGGGAGATAGGGTAGTGATTACAGCCCGAGGGAGGGGGGAGTTCGGGTGGTGTGAAGGAGTTGATGGGGACAAGAATGTCTCCTTTCCCCCAGGAGCCTCGGGGTCACTCACCTGGGGCTCTTCCCACGGTTTCTGCTGGTCTGGACTGGGGTTGGATACTGTGGATTGTCACCTGGCCCGCCTGAATACGCTCAGCCAGAACACCTAGGTTTTGTGCCCAAACCCTGCTTGGCCTGAAATCCTCTGGACCAACAGAGAGACGCCATCCCCTGCTCCCCGGCCAGCCCAGGAATTTGAATGCGGAGCCCACAGATCTGGGGTCCTAGTCTGTACATGTTGTGTAAATATGTGCATATTTGTACATAAAATGAGATTCTGTTTTTAAATAAACAGACAAAAGCTGTTGTGCCTGGTTCGTCTCTCATCCCGGGCTATGTGAGCCCTGAACCACTCAGCACCCTTCAGCACCAGCCTTTCCGGGCCCCACGTAGGGGAGGGGCTGGGACGGTAGTGGCTGGGAGGCAAAGGGGACAGAGACGCCCTGGGCCACCTCAGAGTTCCCGGGTAGGCGGACGGATTGAAAAGCCCCTTCCTGCACAGCCAGCGCCCCCGGGGGCAGCGCTGTCACTCCTGGGTCGTGTTGGAGTCTCCCCAAAACAGGCCTGGGAGGCGGGCAAGAGATTCCACTCTTTACAGACAAAGAGGCTGACATTTAGGTGAGTTCACAGAAAGAGCTGGAAGTTCACCCTCTTCGCGGTCACACGTGTGGACACTGAGGCTCAGCAAGGTAACGTGTCTTGGCTGAGGTCACGGGCCCGTCTGGGGCTGAGCCTGGGCATCCTCCCTCCCTTTGCAGGGGACCGGGCCACCTGGCTCTTGGGCCAGCCTCTGGGCTTTGCCCCGACCCCCCAAATTCTGGTCTCTAAGGGTGTCGGTCACCTGCCTACGCCCCAGGCGCCGCCACCCTACCCCAGGGCTCTGACGTCACGTGGCCTTGACCAATGAGCGAAGTCCCAGTGATGGGTTGAGGATGTGAATGTCAGCTGCCTCCCCCACCCCAGGCCCTGTGGTTGCAAAGATGCTCTAACAGGAAGCGGGTTGGGGGAGCTGTACAGCTTCCTGCTCCCCCAGGGCTGAGCAGGGCCAGAGGGGCGAGTGCCAGCCTGGGCCACGAGACCCAGCTTCTTCAGGGTCCTGGCAGCTTCCTCTTCCACGGCTACTTCCGTGTAGCCGGGGGCCCCAGAGGCAGAGGCAGGAGCCGCTGCCTGTTGCCCAGGCCACCCTCCACCCTCCCCAGTTTGGAGCCCTGCCCCCTGGGGCCGGGCCAAGCCCAGAGGCCGGCTTAGGATCCCATGGGGGACTGGTAGGGCAAAGGTCTTGGGGGGGCAGAGGGGGCTGGGCCAGGGCCCTGAGGGGCTCCAGCCATGAAGTCGCGGCAGAAGGGAAAGAAGAAGGGCAGCTCGAAGGAGAGGGTGTTCGGGTGTGACTTGCAGGAGCAGCTGCAGCGTTCGGGCCAGGAGGGTAAGGAGGCGGCTCAGGGCAGCTGTGTGCTGGGGGGGCCCGGAGCGAGGGGCAGGGGCAGCACCCAGGTGCTCGGGGCAGTGGGGCGGGGTCGGCACCCAGAAGCCTGAGGAGCAGGTGCTGCAGGAAACGTGGCTGAGCCTGAGCGGAGAAGGCCGGGGAGCCCCCTTGTGTGACTACCTGGGGATGGGGAGGCTGGGGGGCGGGGAGAGGATGGAGACATGAGAAACAGAGAGAAGCAGGCAAAAGAGAGGGACAGAGCAGGGGGCTGGGGCGACGACGGGTCAGCAGAGGGGTGATGGAAAGGCCAACGGAGGATCCTTGGGACTGAATGGAAGGAGCCAGGAGCAGGGCTCTTAGGAGAGTCCCAGGGTGGCGCTGGGGAGGACGGGGGTTTCCTGGTCGGAGGAGAGTGCCCAGGAATGCGGTCGAGGGGCTCCAGCGCTCGGACCCTCGTGCAGCCTTCCTGGGCTGCCGGTGAGGGCGTGGGCTGGGTCCTCCCACAGTCTCCATGACCCTCCCTGGGCACAGGAGGGACAGGTTCAAAGCAGAGGGCGAGGGGAGAAGCTGCCAAAATGGGGGGACGCAAGTAGGATAAGAGAGATGCCTGGAGGCTGATTGGAGGGTAGGGGTACGGGGTGCAAAGGAGTGGGTGTGGGGCTGTCTTTGGGGCCTGTCTACTGTCTCCCTGGGTTCCCTAGAGGGGCTCGGAAGCCAGCAGGAGCAGGGGCAGCCCTGGGCTCAATCTGGCATGGAGCAGCCCCTCATTAACGTGGCTGGATTTGATTTGAAGTTGACCGCTGGGATCCTGACTGCCCAGTCCAGCTTGTTTTTGGCACTTGGAGCTCCTCCCAGAGCAGTGCACGTTCCCCCCCCCCCCCATCCCACCCCACCCCACCCCACCCCAATCTGTCATTTCCTCTTTGTCCTCCTCTCTGCTGCTCTGGGCTGTGGCTCCTGTTGGGGAGGGAAGGTGATGGTGGTTCTTAGCTCATTTCCTGCCCTTAGCCCCGCCCCCTTGTCCCCAAACACCTCCTTCCCCTTTTCTCCTCCCTCAGAGGCCCCCATCCCCACAGGCCCAGTTAAGGGAAACCCCAGGCCCCAGAGCAGAACGTTACACAGCTTCAGCCGTGGAGGCCCTGCTCTGCCTTTCTCTTCCCCTCCTGCAGAGCCCGGCTCATGGACTCCTCTCGAAAACCAGGACTCTTGGCCAAGGGCCACAGGATTCAATGGGGCTGACGTTCTTCCAGTTTTCTGCAAACTTTCAGTTTGGTCTCCTCATCCCTGTGCTGCACTGCCCTGTGGCCCCTGGCAGCCCAGTGTCGAAACTCACCATCCCCTCCGGCCTCTGTCTGCATTCCCGGGCCGGTGAGGGGCCTGTTCTCTGGAAGGCTTAGACGTCTGGTCCTAGAGAATTCTGGAGGAGGAGAGAAGCCCATCGTGCCCCTCCTCAGAACCTTACCTGAGCTCAAGGCTGGCAGGATGTCCAGCGCCCTGTGCAATAGGGACAGCCTCTCCCCATGCCTCTTCCCCTGGCACAGACAGGCGGGAAGTGAAAGGACAGAGCAAGCTCGGCTGTGGCTGTTCCCTTTAACCCAAGACTCCGCACAAAATCAAGGCCACAGTTGTGAAGATCTGTGTTCCTGCTTGATTTACCCTCCCTGACTAGCTTAATTTTCCCCATGCGCCTCTGCTTGGTCTCAGCGCCCTCTCCCTGCTCCTGGCCCTAGGAAGGTGGATCACTTCCTTCTCCAAGCCCTACCTGTTCCGAGTTCTTCCTTTTCCTAAATTTTCTCTCTTGGCTGCCTTGTTCAGGTTTCGGATTCTGCCAGTCTCTAAATTCCGGGCCCTTTTCCCGGGCCGCATTCCCTGATGTCTCCATTCCTTGACTGTATCGCCTCAGCCCTGTCTCTTCCTTTCATCTCCCGTCTCTCCCCTCATCCTTGACCCTTTCCTCTGTGGCTCTGATTCCTTAGGCTCTTGAATATCTTCTTTTTCTTTAGAAACTTAGGCCTTTTTTTGTTTAGAGAAGTGGGGGGAGGGGCAGAAGGAGAGGGAGAGAGAGAGACCATTAAGAGGCTCCACTCCCAGCACAGAGCCAGACACCAGGCTCCATCTCAGGACCCTGAGATCAAGACTTGTGCCAAAGGCAGGAGATGCTTAGCCTACTGAGCCACACAGGTGCCCCTTTAAGGGTCTTTTCAGGAGATCCAAAATCCACGGAGAAGGGCACGAGGGGGGAAGATCTGGCTTGGCTGTGGTCCTGGGAAGAGAGCCCAGGCTTTAGGTGACAGTAGGCTATGTGTCAACAGAGCGACGCGGTGGCCGAAAGAGCTGGGTGCCATTAGGAGTATGAGCATCAAGCAGCAGCCAAGGGAGAAAGGTCCACCCCATTTTTGCATTCAGGGTTGGGGACCTGAGGGTAGGGCAACACTGGCAAATGGGCCCAGGTCCCGGAAGAAGGGATGGGGAGTGAACTATAGCGCTGGGACTGAGGACAGGAGAAAGGAACAGGGCACAGAATTTAACAAAGCCCTCACTCTTGGGCTGCCCCAGTGCCTGGGTGCCTTTTTTCTTCTTCTTTCTTTCTTTCTTTCTTTCTCTCTCTCTCTTTCTTTCTTTCTCTCTCTCTTCCTTTCTTTCCTTCCTTTTCTTTCTTTCCTTTCTAAGTTTATTTATTTATTTTAGTAATTTTTTAAAAAGACTTTATTTATTTATTTGACAGACAGAGATCACAAGTAGGCAGAGAGGCAGGCAGAGACGAGAGGGAAGCAGGCTCCCTGCTGAGCAGAGAGGCCGATGTGGGGCTCGATCCCAGGACCCTGGGATCATGACCTGAGCTGAAGGCAGAGGCTTAACCCACTGAGCCACCCAGGTGCCCCTATGTTAGTAATTTTTTTAAAAAGGTTTTATTTATTTATTTGACAGAGAGAGACACAGCGAGAGAGGGAGCACAAGCAGGGGGAGGGGAAGAGGGAGAAGCAGGCTTCCCGCAGAGCAGGGAATCCAATGTGGGGCTCCATCCCAGGACCCTGAGATCATGACCTGAGCTGAAGGCAGACGCTTAATGACTGAGCCACCCAGGTGCCACTATTTTAGTAATCTTTGCGTCCAGTATGGGGCTTGAACTCACAACTCTGAGATGAAGAGTTGTGGTCTTCTTACTGAGCCAGCTGGGCACCCCTGGGCAGCTCTTTCTCAAGGATGCTCTCACTCCCAAGGTTGTGTGTGTGCGGAGTTGCCACCGCACAGCCCTAGGACTGGGTGTCTCCTTGAATTCTCCACCCTTGTGCCTTCCTTGTCTCACCCAAGTTCCTGGCTCTAGGGTGCAGGAGGACAAAGGGTGTGGACACCGGCTCATACAAGGAGGGTTTACAATCGAGGCTGATGGGTTCATGGATTACTTTCTTCATTCTCTATTTCCATCTTACTTAATTACTCAATTCCTCTTGGGCTGGAAGTGTGGGGGTTAGCAAGCGCTTGGGATTCAGCTACGTCACAGGGAGGTACACAAAACTGTGGCAAAGTTGTGATCCAAATCCCAAAATGTTATGAAAGGGTAGAAGCAAATGACTGAAGGAATTGGGTTGAAGGAGAAACAAGAGGAGGAGGTGAGATCGGTGCCCGGAAACGCACATCACGTGATGCTACATGGTGTCTGGATACGGCTCTGAACTTCCTAGTGATTCAAGTCAAGAGATAAACATCGTCAGGAGTAAGACTCAGAAAACCCAGCAGGGAAAAAAAAAAATAGATGGCTGAGGAGCAACAGCTCTGACATTGACACCTGGGAGGGTTTTCTCTGGTTTTCCCATTCTCTGGATGGGAGGGGTTGTCGGAGGCATGACTCTCAGATTGGGACGGCAGCGGGGTCTGGTTGGTGAAGGGTTTAAACATACTGTGCTGAGTTTATACTTCATTCTAGACCCGTGAAGCGAGCAATGAAGACGGGGGTGAAGCAAGGATTTCAGGCAGGGAAGGCTTCAGAAGGAGAAACTTGTGGCCTTGTGAAGATGGGATCTCACCCCCGGGTTAGAGGGTTTCCTGCGTCTGAGACACCATGTCAGAAAACGAGACATCAGATTGGTTACTCAGAGAGGGACCCCCCCCCCCAAAAAGGTCACAATTAGATCTTGTCCTTAAGGAGCTTACAGTCTAGTAACAGCAGAGGGGGCCCAGGTCGGGAGAGAGAATACAACTTTTCTTTTTTTTTTTAATATTTTATTTATTTGACAGACAGAGATCACAAGTAGGCAGAGAGGCAGGCAGAGAGAGAGGGGAAGCAGGCTCCCTGCTGAGCAGAGAGCCTGACGTGGGACTCGATCCCAGGACCCTGAGATCATGACCTGAGCCAAAGGCAGCGGCTTAACCCACTGAGCCACCCAGGCACCCCAAGAATACAACTTTTTGCACGCTTGGATTTGGATGCTGGCCCTAGCTGGGTGGTACTGGACACTTGTTACTTCTTTGACCCTCAATTTTCTTATCTGGAAAATGGGGACCAGAATATCTAAGGCACAGTGCTTGGCACACAGGTGTTTCTCTCCTGAACCGGCCTGTCCCAATTTTGTGTACCTTCCTGTGACAGACGTGGTGCGCACGCGCTTGCTGCTGAGACACGGAGCCTCGCGATAGTCCCTGTCATGGTCAGGACAACGAACGTTCCTTCATCTTACACACAGAGTGTTTAATAAGTGTACTTTCGAGACCTGTCCTGTCACTCTGAGTGCCCTTCCAACCACACGGCTGCCTCTTGGAAAATTCTGGAAACCAAGTAGTAATTCTAGAACAACAAATTTCAGTTCCATGAAGGCAGAGCTTTCTAATGGGAATGGGGAGCCTGGAGAGCCAGGCTCTCCTCCCCTCCCTTGGGGGGATTTAGGCAGAGGCTCTAGACCCTGCGGGCAGAGAGGTCTCAGAGAGCTGCACAGGCGAGAGCTGACGCCCTCTAAGAATCCTTCCGACAAGTTTTTATCCATGAGCTCTGCTTCCAGGCTGCTCGAACCCCTTCCCTTATGTTTCTGTCTCTCAGGTCCCCTGTGGTGTCTGACCTCCCAGACCTGATTTCTCTCTCTCTGCTCTGTCCGTGTCCCTAGTGCCGCAGGTGCTGAAGAGCTGTGCGGAGTTTGTGGAGGAGTACGGAGTGGTGGACGGCATCTACCGCCTCTCGGGGGTGTCTTCCAACATCCAGAAGCTCCGGTGAGTCAGGCGATGAGGGGAGAGCTCTGTGGGCCGGGAGGCCAGGGAGCCAGAGGGGCGAGGGGAGCGGGTAGAAGGAAACATGGGTGCTGGGTGCTGTCTAAGGGAGGAGCTCTGGACTCCTCAGGAAAGGCTGCAACCATGCACCCCATTTCCCCCAGGCTGGCATGCACGTGTCTACACAGACACATGCGTCTCCACGCCCCCGTACAACCACCCAGCTTAAACATTTGAGGATATAATTCAGGTACCATAAAACTCACTCTTTAAAATTGGTCAATTTAGTGATTGTTTTTACTACACTGACAAGGTCGTGCCGCCATCACCACTATCGAATTCCAGAACCTTTCCTCAACCCCAAAAGAAACACTCAAAAGCAGTCACTCCATGTTTCTCCTTTCCCTCAGCCTCTTGAAACCACAAGTCTGTTTTCTATCTCTATGCATGTGTCTTTTCTGCACGTTTCAGGTAAACGGAATTGTGTAATTGGAAACTTGTGTGCCTGGCTTTTTCCTTCGCTTTAGGGTTTGTGCAGACTGTCTCAGATGTTGGCCTTCATCTCTTTGTGTGACGGAATCATATTTCGTTTGTCCGTCCATCGGCTGATGAATATTTGGGTGGTTCCCACCTCTTGGCTCTTCTGCTGTAGCGAACGGATGACTTATTTCATATCTTCTTTGGAGAACTTCCTATTCAAACCCCTGGCTCGTTTTTATTTATTTATTTGCTCACTTACTTATTTTTTAAAAGATCTTATTTATTTACTTGACAGAGAGAGACACAGCGAGAGAGGGAACACAAACAGGGGAGGTGGGAGAGGGGGAAGCAGCCTTCCCGCTGAGAAAGGAGCCCCATGTGGGACTCAATCCCAGGACCCTGGGATCATGACCTGAGCCAAAGGCAGACGCTTAATGACTGAGCCACCCCAGCGTCGCACCTGGCTCATTTTAAAATTGGGTTATTTGTTTCCTTTCAGTTGTAACAATTCTTTATAAATTCTGGGTATTTTTAAAAAAGGATTTTGTTCATTTATCAGAGAGAGAAAGAGTGAGCAAGAGAGAGAGAGTGGAAGCCGCGGGGTGGGGCAGAGGGAGAGGGAGAAGCAGATCCCCGCGGAGCAGGGAGCCTGACAAGGGGCTCCGTCCCAGGATCCTGGGATCATGACCTGAGCCGAAGGCAGATGCTTAACGACTGAGCCACCCAGGTGCCCCTATATATTCCGCATATTAAACACTTATCAAATCTCTGATTTTCTTCCATCCTGTGGGTTGTCTTTGCTTTCTTGGCCGTGTCCTCTGACACACAGCAGTTTGTCATTTGGTGTTCAATGTATCTGCTTTATCTTTGGCTGCTCATGCTTTTGGTGTCTTATCTAAGAAACTGTTGCCTCTTCCAAGGTCGTGAAGATTTACGCTCAATGTTTCCTTCGGAGAGTTACACGCCTCCATCTTTACACGTACCCAGAAACACATGTACATTCATCTCCCCGCTCTTCTTGAGTCCTACGTACCCCAACCCTGCTACGCAACACCCACAGTTCCATCCCTGACACGTCTCCCTGTTCACACACAGCCCGCGTTCCTAGTCCCCGCCCCCCCGCCCCCCCCCACCCCCCCACCCCCCCACCCCCCCACCCCCCCACCCCCCCCCACCCCCCCACCCCCCCCACCCCCCCCCGCCCCCCCACCCCCCCCGCCCCCCCACCCCCCCCGCCCCCCCACCCCCCCCGCCCCCCCCGCCCCCCCACCCCCCCCCGCCCCCCCACCCCCCCCCGTGTGCTATCCGTCTACACCCGCTGCCGCACCTACACACTCGCCCTGCAGCCTCCTTCCAGGGCCCATGCACGGGGCCGCTGTGCCGGCGCCCACCTCCCCCACCTCCTCCCAGCCCCCACCACTCCTGACCACGCTCCACCTCCCCAGGCAGGAGTTTGAGGCAGAGCGGAAGCCAGACCTGCGCAAAGATGTTTACCTGCAAGACATTCACTGCGTCTCGTCCCTGTGCAAGGCCTATTTCAGAGAGCTGCCCGACCCCCTGCTCACTTACCGCCTCTACGACAAGTTCGCGGTGAGTTGAGAGGCGAGGCATGTTGGGACCCAAGGCGGATGGGCAACCGCTGGGGAGGCTTTGACCACCCGAGTGCGTCCAGTGGCACACGGGGTCCTGTGATGCTCGATGACCGAGACCACATGAGAACGGAGAGGCCCCTCCCTGCAAATTCCCTGCACGGGTTTGGGGGGGCAGGGAGGGCTGCTACCTATGCCCTCCCGTCCCTCTTCCCTTGGCCCTTCCTCCATCAGCCTGCAGATCACGCCCAGCGCCGGGGTGGGACTCGGGGAAGGCAGAACCCAGGCCGAGAGCAGAGGGCCCTTGGAAATCCCCTAGACCAGAGCCTCCTTACGTTTGAGAGAATGAGAGCCCTTCTCAGAATCAACCCTTTTTCAGGCCTGCCCCTCCAGGAGCAGATTAGATTGTATGTCGAACGTCTTTTTGAGTAAGAAGACACGTGACAGAAATGCTCTCTTGAATTCAGTAACATTTTAAAAATAAGTTGCTTTTTTACCGAACAGAATAGCATTTAGAAACCCAGAACAGCAGCCCGCCCCATTCAGCCCGCACGGGCTAGCATGGGTGGGTGCTTGCCTTCCTGGGCACCTTGGAATAACCCCATAGCCCGGGAGCACCCACAGGGAGGGGCCACTCAGGGGATCCTGAACTGGAGCCTTCTGATGAGGGTGCTGAGGCAGACTGGCAGGGAGGTGCTCGAGGTCACCAAGCTATTGAGTGGCATAGCCAAGACCCAGCTGCAGGCCTCGTGGGCCCCAAATTCTGAGCTCCGCCTGGTATGTCAGTGTCCTCCGAAGGATCTGGGGTGGTGGTGGGTGGGGGGTGAGGCATGGCACGGCATTGTGTGCGGGAGTCCGGCTCAGCGCTCCCAGGAGTAGGCAGGGGCCGTGCTGGCTCCAAGCCTCGCGTTTCTTGAACCCTTGCTCCCAATCAGGACGCCGTGGGAGTGCAGCTGGAGCCTGAGCGCTTGGTCAAGATCCTAGAAGTGCTTCGAGAACTCCCTGCCCCCAACTATAGGTGCGTGTGGATCCCCCGCTCCCAGAGTCCCAACCATCCCCATACAGCCCTTGTCTCATTGGCCTCCCGACCTCCATCCCTCCGTCTGACCCCTGGCCCTGATGCCTCCTTTCTGCAGGACCCTGGAGTTCCTCATGCGACATCTGGTGCACATGGCCTCATTCAGTGCTCAGACCAACATGCACGCCCGCAACCTGGCCATCGTGTGGGCCCCCAACCTGCTGAGGTGGGCACCGTGGCGGGTGGGATCCGGGCCGAGCCCCCAGAGGCGACTCCAGGAATGGGCGTGGCTGTGCGGGGGGGGGGGGCACAGGAGAGGGCTGCGGGGGTCTCTCCCATCCCAGGGAGAAACAGGAGGTTTCCGAAGTACATCGAGTGGGATGGGGTTCACCCACTGGACATAAGGCCTTTGTGTCTTCTTACACTGTATCGCTGAGCTCGGGGATCGGAACAGGAAGCGTCCTTGCGGAATGTTTGTTGAGCAAACATGTTACAGTCTCCCGGAGAACTGGCCTGCGTATCTCTGCGTGCCAGGCCGACTCTGAGAAGTCCTGAGAGTCATTATAACAGGGCACTCCTGTGTGCAAAAGACGTAGAGATTAATTCTGAGGGGGTGTCCGAGAAGGCTTCCTGAAGGGAGCGGCACTGAGACTTGAATCAGGCATGTGGTTGAAGAGGTGGGGAGGAGGTGAAGGGCACGCAGGGGAGAAGGTGCAGGCTGTTTTCAGGGAGAATTCCGATGGGGAAGTGTGGCGGGACTGCAGGGGAGTAACTCCACATCGCCACAGGTCCAAGGACATAGAGGCCTCGGGCTTCAACGGGACAGCGGCCTTCATGGAGGTGCGTGTGCAGTCCATCGTGGTCGAGTTCATCCTCACGCACGTGGACCGGCTCTTCGGGGGCGCCGCGCTCTCTGGTCAGTGTGCCACCCACCACGCCACGACACTGGGGAGTCATGTCAGGGTGACAGAGGGCCTTAGAGGTCACCTAGTTCAGTCTCCATGTTCTGCCCGTGAGAGAACTGAGTCGCAGAGGGACGTTGTTTACGGTCCCGTGGAGAAGATGCTGGGGAGAGGATGGCGTGGTCGGTACCTGAGCAGCCCCCTCCTGCCGAGCCTGACCTTCTAAGCACCATCTGGGTTCTCCGGGCTACTGACTGATCGTTCCCACCCCTAACCCACAGGGTTAATGTCCTGGGATCTCCTGCCCCTTGTTCCTGAGGATTCCCCCCCACCTTTTTTTTTAAATTTGTTCACTTGAGAGAGAGAGAGACAGAGAGAGAGAGAGAGCACAAGCAGGGGGAGAGGCAGAAGCAGGCTCCCCACTGAGCGGAGAGCCCGATGTGGGACTCAATCCCAGAACATGGAGATCATGACCCAAGCCGAAAGCAGATGCTGAACCGACTGAGCCATCAAGGTGCCCCCCTCCCCCTCCAACCCTCCCGCTGAGGATTCCCTCTAGCAGAGCTAGACATGGGGCATCTGCCTCCAAAGGCTTCCGAGTATATCCCCAACCAGCTAGTTAGTTGGTGAGTGGGAGGGGGCCGTGAGGAGCTGGACACCTGAAGCCCTCTCTCACCTCTGTTCTTGGCCGGCCAATTCCTCTTCCTTTCCTAGGTGGGGAGATGGAGAGTGCGCGGCGATCACTTCCAGGGGCCCGGGCATCAGGCAGTCCCGACGACCTCATGCCCAGGTCCCTGCCCTGCCACTTGCCTAGCACCCTGCAGGCTGGTGATGGACCCCCACAGATGCGGCCCTACCACACTATCATTGAGTTTGCAGAGCACAAGTAAGGCCTCCTTCCTGGGCCCCCCTCCCCTGCACTGACCACCAGGCCCAACCCTAATGTTCTCTCTATTCCCTCCAGGAGAAAGGGATCTTTGAAGGTCAGGAAGTGGAGATCTATCTTCAATTTGGGTCGCTCTGGCCATGAGACCAAACGTAAACTCCCCCGGGGGGCTGAGGACAGAGGTGAGTCTGGAGAGAGGTAGGGGGAGCTCTGCTGAAGGCACACGAGGCCTTGGCTCTACAAACATCCGTGTCTTGCAGAGGACAAATCTGATAAGGGGACTCTGCGGCCAGCCAAGAGCATGGACTCACTGAGTGCTGCAGCTGGGGCCAGCGATGGTGAGTCTAGGTGTGCCCTTGTGGTGTGTGTAGTGTGTGTGTGTATATACGTACAGGCGTAGGCAGGTGAACACCCATGTGCAAGCCTGTCTGAGAATGTGTCGGTCAAGAAATAATAGTATTATGGATGAGCCCATTGTGTGTGCCTCCTGTGTGCTTGTGTGTCTGTACACGTGGCCATATGTGCTCACTATTTGCAAAACTACATAATGAGCTCCTGCCACGCACCAGTCAGAGTCCCAGATGCTAGGGTTAGTAGTGAGTTTATCATCTGATCAGTGGGTGTGTGCCTCTGAGTGTACAGAGAGGTCCAGGGTGGTGTGTGTTTGTGGGGAGGGGCACTGATGGCCAGTGAGTGCATCTTCAGGGAGGGAAGGGGGCTCCTGAGTAAATGTAGGCCCTGAGCTGACTGTGGAACATTCGCAGGAGTGGCCCAGGGAAGCGGGGTCAGGTGCCTTCCAACTGTCCTGGCTCTCAGGCCTGAGAAAGCAGGGGCCATTCTTCAGAGCCTTCTCGAGGTGTCTGGGCCACACGCGACTGAGGTTACTGCTCTCTTCTCTCTCCTCCACAGAGCCAGAGGTGCTGGTGGGACCTAGCAGTCCCCGGCCAAGCCCACTGCTGCCGGATAGCTTGGAGAACGATTCTGCAGAGGCAGCAGAAGGTGAACAGGAGCCTGAGGCAGAGGCCCTGGGCGGCACAAATTCTGAGCCAGGCACGCCACGAGCGGGGCGGTCAGCAGTCCGTGCCGGGGGCTGTAGCCGTGCAGAGCGCTGTGTTGGGGTGCACATCTCAGACCCCTACAACGTCAACCTCCCACTACACATCACCTCCATCCTCAACGTGCCCCCAAATATCATCTCTAACGTCTCCTTGGCCAGACTCACCCGTGGCCTTGAGTGCCCCGCCCTACAGCCCCGGCCAAGCCCTGCCTCTGGCCCTGGGCCTGGCCCTGGAACCCCAGGTGAGGATTCAGGGCTCCCCCAGGACTGGGAGGGGCTAGAACCCTAAGCTGAAGCTCTGGTGCCAAGGATCTGTCCTGGGGATGGCAGAGGCCTCGGGCCCCGGGCTTTGGATGGTCACCTTCAGCTGCCTTCCTGGATGCCGGGTTGGAGGGATCCGGTAATATCATCAGGTTCTGTGGTTCATGGAGAGGGGATCTCTGGCACCCTTCAGGTCACTGATATACCCAAGAAGGGGAGTCTGTGTCAGATATATACAGTAGGGATTACTAAGTACAAGGTGGGGATATATAATAGATGTTATAATAATAATGGTATTAACACTAATAGCTAACATTTACTGGAGGCTTACTATGTGCTGGGTGCCGTGATTAGGACTTTGCAAGCATCGGCTTATTTCATTCTCTCCTAATCTTGTGACACAGTTATTGTTGCTTGCAGTGGGACAGGGGCCCTCGGTTAGGCTATTTGTTGTTCATTCCAGTTGGAGGTGGCAGAGCTGGGATCCTGGACAAATCTGAGTCTTATCTTCTTCATATTTAAAATAAGGATAAATACACTACATTGTAGAGCTGTTTTGTGGGGGGAAAAGTAGATACAGCGTTGTGAAAGGTACAGTGTGGTGCCTGGCACCTGGTAGGAGCTCACCAGGGCAGCTATAAGCCGGGAGTCAGAGATACTGATCTGAGAGGGTCAGCCACAGGGAGGACCTAAGCTGGGAGGGTTGGGCCTGTAGGGCAGTCATGTTAGGAAGATCTGCATTGGAAAGGGTCGAGGCTGGTCTTGACCTTTGTGTTCCTGACACTTCCTTTCTTCCAACAGATGAGAAGTTGGAGGCAAGTTCAGCCACAGGTCCCCTGGCTGACAGTGGCCCAGAGGACATGGCCCCTGCCCTGGAGGACTGCCTGTCCCAGGAGGTGCAGGATTCCTTCTCCTTCCTAGAGGACTCAAGCAGCTCAGAGCCTGAGTGGGTAGGGGTGGAGGACGGGGAGGTGGCCCAGGCAGGAGCAGCAGGAGCAGCCTTCTCCCCTGGGGAGGACGACCCTGGGATGGGCTACTTGGAGGAGCTCCTGCGAGTTGGGCCTCAGGTAAGGAGGAGCCGTGCTGGGTTTGAGGGTGGTGAGGAAGCCAGAGGGTGGACAGGGCCACCTGGTCCTGAGCCCAGTGCTATGTCTACAGGTGGAGGAGTTCTCCGTGGAGCCACCCCTAGATGACCTGTCCCTGGATGAGGCGCAGTTTGTCTTGGCCCCTAGCTGCTGTTCCCCGGACTCTGCTGCCCCCAGGCCCGAAGGAGAAGAGGAAAGTGGGGAGGAAGTCTTCCTGAGTGCCTATGATGACCTAAGTCCCCTTCTGATGCCCAAACACCCAACCTGGGAGGGTCCAGGAAGTCTGGAGGAAGAGACAACAGAGTGTGGGAGACAGGGGGCTCCAGGGCAGGCTGAGGGAGAAGATGCATGCTGCAAAGTAGGGGAGACCAAGGAGGCTGAGCCTGAGAACACATGCGCCATCAGGGAGGAGGCTGAGGGGAGTCCGGAGAGTGAGGTGGAGGATGGAGAGGCAGGTGAGGAAGGAGGGAAGGCTGGGGAAAGCCAAGAGATGATGGTCAGTTTGAGAGAAGGGAGTGGGAAAGAGACAGAGGCCAAGGGAGAGGAGTCTAAAGGGCAGCAGGAGGATGAGAGTATGATGGAAGCTCAGGATGTGGAGGGAACAGAAGGAGAGCAGGGCAAAGACAAGGAGATGGAAAGAAAGACTGAGAGAGAGGAAGAGGCTGAGGAAGGTCAGGAAGGCCAGGTACGAGCCAGAAGCGACCCAGAGTGTGGAGTCCAGGAAAACCAAATTGCTGAGGAGAGCTGGGAAGTTGTACACAAACAAGACGCAGAAGGCGGCAGAGAGGATGAGATTAAAGGGCAGGAGGGGCAGGAGGACCAAGAGGCAAGAGAAGACCGAGGAGATGGTGAAGATGGCAGAAGCCCAGAAGCAGCAGCTGGAGGAGGAGGAGGAGAGGTCAGCATGGACAGGGAGAGTGGGGATGGAGAGCCTGAAAGAGACCAGAGGGCTGGAGGTGACCATTTGGGAAAGGATTCCCCTCCTGAAGAGTCACACGTAGAGTCCCTGGAGGTTGACAGTGCCAAAGGGGGCAATTCCCAGTCCTCTGAGGCAATCCCACAGCCAACCCAGCTAGAGGAGATGGAGCCCGAGGGGCAACCCAGTCCAGAGGGCTGCAATCTGTGCCCCTGTCCTCTTGGCTCACCTAGCGGTGTGGGCATGCGCCTGGCTTCCTCCCTGGTTCAGGTCCAACAGGTCCGCTCTGTGCCTGTGGTGCCCCCCAAACCACAATTTGCCAAGATGCCTAGTGCAATGTGTAGCAAGATCCATGTGGCACCTGCAAACCCATGCCCAAGGCCTGGTCGGCTCGATGGGACTCCTGGGGAAAGGGCTTGGGGGTCCAGAGCCTCCCGTTCCTCTTGGAGGAATGGAGGCAGTCTTTCTTTTGATGCTGCTGTGGCCCTGGCCCGGGACCGCCAGAGGACTGAGGCTCAGGGAGTTCGGCGGACCCAGACCTGTACTGGGGGTGGAGACTATAGCCTCCTCCCCAGAACCTCCCCCTGTAGTATGATCCCTGCCTATTCTCGGCCACTTAGCTGCCTGGAGCTCCCACCCGAAGACACAGAAGGGTCTGGACACCGGAGTCGGCATAGTCTGCCCCCCAGGGAACACCAACCCCCTGACCCTCTTCTGTCCCCCCAGCGCCGATCATATGCATTTGAAACACAGGCTAACCCTGGGAGAGGTGAGGAACTGTGAGTAGGACCATAGCACTGGGCAAAGAGGGCAGTAGGTTGTCTCCAATCTCAAGGATCCCAGACTAGCTGTCTCTTCTGCAGCCTGAGCAGCTGCAGTACCCAACACCGTAGGCTTTGACCCTCCAGCTTCTCTTCTTGACTGTGGGAAGCATTGCCTCAGCTGGTTTACCTGAGTTTGTCTCAGACACAAAGCACTTATCCTTTAGAATATTCCCAAGAAAGTCACCAAAATCCTGTTACCAGGGAGTGGGGCCTTGGTCAAAGGAAACAAAGAGTAGGCGGAATACTTGAGGTTTCTCAACCTGAAGAATGAAGAGGGAACTCAGCAAAGTGCCTGCCCTCCTCTGAGGCTGTGCACTTCCCTTCACAGAAGCCCAGGGTGGAGGAGGGGAGGAAAGGGCCACGTCAGAGCCTGTCACACATAAACACTTCTGAACTGCCCATCCTGACTCTGCTCAGGCCCTCCTAGATCTAGATTAGGAGGACCATGTCAAGGAGCTCGTTGAAGGCCTCGGACCTCAAAAGCCGGACTGGCCCCCTTTCCAGCATCCCTACCGTCTGCCTCCAGTCCCCTTTAGGAAGAGAGGTCTTGTACGGATCTCCCTGGCTTCTCATTTTTCCTTCGGAATAACTTCCTCCTATTTCAGGCAAGGGGAATGGCACAACTCAGGCCATGGGACTGCTTCTCCAGACAGGCTGGAGCTGCAGATTCTGTTCTAGTTAGAAGCAATGTGTCAGAATAAAAGTTGTACTTTTATAAGGAAACAGTGTGGAGTCTCATTATGCTTAATAGAATCTTAGGTGATAGGGATCGCATTTTCACGTTTGGCAAAACGTTCTTTCGCAGTTGTTTGGGTGCTCTTCCTCTGTCGTTGTCATGGAGACCTGTGGCTGGAAACTAGAGCTAGGTTCATGGTGGCCAGGAAACGAGGAAGAGAAACTTGTATTTACATAATGCTCGTTCTCCATCGGTACAGGCTGGGTATTCTACAAGCAAAGCATCTATGCCCTTGATTTTAGTTACTCCACGTAACAATTCCGCAAGGTTGGTACTGGGATCTCCATTTTCCGGATAGGAGACCTGTACAGTGAGGTCAGTTAGGGAGGCTGATTAAGTCCAAGGCTTGCCAGAGATCTCAGCGGTAAGAAGTGAGAGCGGCAGGTTTGGGATCCGAGTGCGTCTGGCTCCAGAGGCCAAACTCTTCTCATCACAGCACACTCCGGATCCATTACGGGTAAGTCTCAACCGAGAAAGCTGGGAATCAAGGTCCTTCTCACAGCAGCTGAAAGCCTCGCAAAAACTGGAAGCTCTGGGGCTCTTCGGGTAGTAACTGCTGCCGCTAGTACAAAAGAGCGTAGGCAGAACCGTCCCCCTCTCCAGTGGACACCGAAACAGTGTCCTGATCCAAGATGGCCTCCCACGTAGCCCTTGTTAAAGATGGCGCCTCCATCCCTCGATCGGAGCCAGCCTCGCTCCCTTCTACCACTAAGAACGTCTTGTTCAGCAGGAAGAGGGTAGCACACATTAGTCGTCTTTCTTTCTTGCCGAGGGCGATGAAGTCTTCAATGTTACTCTCCGGGGATCCCAGGAAGTTCCTTCTTCTCCGCCCCGGCGACATCCCCACCCACCGGCATCTTTCCGCCTCATCAGGCGGCAAGGACCGGAAGTGGGGCGGCTCAGAGGCTGAGGAGGCTGGGCGGGTCCAGAGAGATACTTCCGCCCCTCACCAACATGGCCGCAGGCCGGGAGTGCGCATGAGCAGCTGTCCATGGAGAGCTCTCCAAGGCCTGGAGAGGCAGAGCACGGTCAGGGGAGATTCCGCGGCCTCGGCGGCCTCGGCCGGTGAGTTCTTGCCCGGACGCCAGTCGGGGGTCCGGAGGCTGGGTGGGCCGGTGGGCAGGGCAGCCTTGATTCCGCCGCCGTTTCCAGGCGGCGGACCTCCCGGGGAGGAAGCCTTTGTTTTGAGGGAGGGGGCCGTGCCCGCTCCTCGCTCGCCCGCCCCCCTTTTGTGGGCCGAGCGCTCTCCCCGCCCCCGAGCGCGCGTCCCCGCCCTCCTGCGCTGCCAGCCGCGGGCCGGGACCGCGGGCCCGCCGAGCCTCGCGCCCGTTCCTGGCCGCCGAGCGCAGCGCGGGGTCGCGGGGCGAGCGCGGCGGCCGCCCGGGCTCCCGGGCTCGCGGGCTCGCGGGCTCGCGCCTGCCGGCCGCGGGGCCTGCGGGGCGACGCCGCCCGCGCGGGCAAGGTCGGGGCGCCGGGCTTCTTCGGGACTCGGTGACTTTCCCCTTTGTGTCCAGACTTCGCGGGGGCTCTCGCTGGGCGCTCCCGGCCCGAGCGCGCACGCCACAACTTCCCGGCCGCGTTTCCGCGTCGCACCCCCTAACGCTCGGGAAATGCTTCCGGATGTCCGACTAAGATTTGAATAAGCGGCCTGACCCGGTTGCTGGGCGTCCTCCGAGGCCGCCCCTGGCTGACAGCTGTGGGCGATAGAGACGCCTCCGGCGCCCGGCCGTCTCTTCCCTCGCCGCCTCCCGCAGGCAGCGCAGAGGCCTGGGGGGCCGCTTCCTCCGGCGGTTGGAGGATGGACAGGTAGGTGGTACCGCGACGCTGGCGCGGCTCCCCCTTAGGGACTGGGATCCGCTGGCAGCCTTACTTCCTCGCACGCTTTCACTTTCAGTTCTTTTTCTTTCCTTGTTTTGTTTTGTTGTTGTTGTTGTTTTCTGGGTTTTGGTTTTCTGTTTGTTTTGGTCAACACTTTCCTTCGATCTGGACTTCCCAGGGCCCATCGGTTGAAGATTTTTCCTTAGATAGGAAAGGTGTCGGGGACCTTCTGGGTGGAGACTACACCAAAATCTTACGTTCGTGGGGGGATAAAAATACAGGGTAGCTGTATTTTTCTGGAGGCACCTGTCTCGGTTCATTGTTTTTCCTGCCCTCTTGGCTGGGTGTCAGGGTCCTAAGGCGGGCACCGTGCAAATGAGTTCCTTTTCCATTGTCTCTCCTTCCAAACCTTGAACCTGGAGTTTTTTCCCTTCTTGCTGAGGTTCAGCTGACTTGGAGTTGTCATGGCAACATTTTAGCAACTGTGTTGTTCTAGGGGAAGGCTTGGTGAAGAAAATAGAAGGGGCTTGCAAATGACACACTTGGACTTCAGGGTGTCTAACAAATGACATAAATCCAGACACTCCAAAGCAGGAGCCCAAGGGGCCAAGTAGAATGAGGCCCAAGGGGCCAACTATGTTCTTTATGGTTCAGGGAGGTTTCCCCTTCCTAGGTGTGAGAACAGAAATTTTGGGGTGCTTTATGTGGCTCAGAAGCTGGAAGAAGCCCCAGCGGCCAGTGGCCCTGGTTTTTGATAGTGGTGGTCTAAACATGGCGTATCGTGGTAACTTTAGTCATGGTCCATCCAGAAATACGTTGTTCCTCCGTCTTTAAGTATAAAGACCATGACTTGAAGCGATAACGAGGCTGAGAAACACTCTAGGGTTGCTTTTTCAACCACCATAGCCCACTTCTCAGCATCAGAGTGGAGGAAACCGACTGTGCTCTGGAGATAGATTGCATTGTGTTCTTGGCTGAGTCTTCCTGGAGCCTAGCTTCTTGAAACAGAGACTCTGTGCAGTTTCCTGGACTCAGCTGCAAACTCCCTGATTTCTGCCAGGACTTAGCACTCAGGCCTGTGAAGCAGGTGATTCGAAGACTTCAAAGAAGGACCGGCTCCTCGGATGTGCCGCCTCACAGAGAGATGAAGGGGTGAGTGGAGAAGAGGTGGGCGGGAGACGGGAGGCCCGGGAGGAGGCAGAATGGCTGAGCGCTGGTTCTGGAGTCGGCCAGACCTAGATCCTGATCTCAGCCCCGTCGCTGACCAGCTGCGTGGCCTGGTGTCTCATCCACAGAATGCGAGTAGTGCTGCTTGCCCCACGGTGCTGTTCTGAGTACTGAATAATAACGCGTGTTAAGTGCTTAGCTCAGTGCTGTGCCTGCAGTAACACTCAGTAAATACCAGCTGTTGTTATTCTTTTTTTTTTAAAGATTTTATTTATTTATTTGACAGATAGAGATCACAAGTAGGCAGAGAGGCAGGCAGAGAGAGAGAGAGAGAGAGGAGGAAGCAGGCTCCCTGCCAAGCAGAGAGCCCGATGCGGGGCTCGATCCCAGGACCCTGGGATCATGACCTGAGCGAAAGGCAGAGGCTTTAACCCACTGAGCCACCCAGGCGCCCCAGCTGTTGTTATTCTAACCTAACCCAGCGTCTGTTGGGAATGCCACTGAGTCTGGAAGCCGAATGTTACTGGGTCAGTGAACTTATTCTTCCCTTCTTCCCTCCTTCTTTCGTTTGTCCCGTCACAAACAGGCAGCAGAAAACAGCTGAAGCGGAAGAGGGGACGGTGCAGATTCAGGAGGGTGAGTGGTCGAAGCAGACGTGAGCCCAGGAGCCCAGCTTGGCCTCTCCCCATCCCCCATGGGCGCATCTGCCATGCACCCTGGTCCTCCCGAGTGACGTGCAGGTGGGAAGAGGGAGAAAGGCAATAAGTTGCAGCCTTCTTTGCTCGTCTAACTCAGGTGCAGTGGCAACTGGGGAGGACCCCACCAGCGTGGCCATTGCCAGCATCCAGTCAGCTGCCACCTTCCCTGACCCCAACGTCAAGTACGTCTTCCGAACTGAGAATGGGGGCCAGGTAAGGGAGGGGGCCAGCTGCCTGCAGGTGTTACGGGGGGTGGGGGTTGAGGGAGGTAATGAGCCTGTGGGGTTGGGGGGACCTGGCTTGGAGGAGGCGGTGACCACGGAGACGCCTGCGGGGTGGGGGGGCGGGGCTGGGAGGAGGAGGTTTGGAGTCGAAGTCCGAGTGGGGTGGAGGCTTGGCCAAAACCTCGGGGGACGGAAGGGGGAATGGCTGAAGCTTTGTCCCTGAAGCGCTCTTATTTCGGGGCTCTCTCCGAGAGAAGCTTTATACAAGAGGCCTGGGGTCCCCAGCACTGACTCCTGTATTCTCTCTCCCCACTTTCCCGTTCCCCCTGCTTCTAGGTGATGTACAGGGTGATCCAGGTGTCTGAGGGGCAGCTGGATGGCCAGACTGAGGGGACTGGCGCCATCAGCGGCTATCCTGCCGCTCAGTCCATGACCCAGGTACGGGGCCCTGGGCTGGAGCTCCGAGGGGTTAGGTGAAGCCAAACCTGTGAGATCGGGGTGGGGCTGGAGGTGGCGAGGCATCTGGGGCTGCCTTGTCCCAAGGCACCAGGTTTTCCCTTTCTGGATGTTTCTCCCTCCTTCCCCCCAGGGATAGAAGCTTCAGGGTAGCCCAGTGGGAAGCACCTGGCCGTCACTGAACTCCGTTCTGTTGTTCCCCTCCCCAGGCGGTGATCCAGGGTGCATTCACCAGCGATGATGCTGTTGACACAGAGGGGACAGCCGCCGAGACGCACTATACTTATTTCCCCAGCACTGCAGTGGGGGATGGGGCAGGGGGCACCACATCAGGGAGTACAGCAGCTGTTGTTACTACCCAAGGCTCGGAGGCCCTGCTGGGGCAGGCGACCCCTCCCGGCACCGGTGAGCTATGGGGGGGGGTGCCGACCGGAGGGGCTAGAATCAGGGGTGAGCCTTTCCTGGGACCCCTTAATGCTCACCGAGACTTGGACAGGCAGTGAGTCTGGGGCTGCCCTTCCAGCAGGAGGAAGGATCCCTCCAGAGGAGGATCCTAGGATCCTAGGGACGTTGGCCTCAGAGCTTGATGCGGTTCCTAAGTCCCACGTCCTGACACAGCCTACCCTCCACCTTCACAGGCCAATTCTTTGTGATGATGTCACCCCAAGAAGTGCTGCAAGGAGGAAGCCAGCGCTCCATTGCCCCCAGGACTCACCCTTATTCCCCGTGAGTAGCCCCCGCTCCTTCCCCACTGCCGTGGTGGTCTCGATCCCTACCAACTCCTGTCTCATTCCTGACCCCAACCTCTAATCTTAGTTTTTGTCCTTCCCTTACTCTGGCCACCCTGGGGTTTGTCATCAGGAAGTCAGAAGCTCCCAGGACAACTCGGGATGAGAAACGCAGGGCTCAGCACAATGAAGGTGGGTGCTAGTTGGTGGGGTTGGGACAGCCATGGTGTCTGAGCAGGAGAGCTCAGGTAGCTCGACGGGGCCTGTGGTGAGTTCTGAGTCACCTTGTCCTCCCTTTTGCCCCCCAGTTGAACGCCGCCGCCGAGACAAGATTAACAACTGGATTGTGCAGCTGTCCAAGATCATCCCAGACTGCTCCATGGAGAGCACCAAGTCTGGCCAGGTCATGGAAGGACCCTGGTAGTGGGCAGGATGCCTGACTTCTGTCTCCTGGTGTGGTTTCCAGACATGGTAGAGGGGGCACACGGCAGGAATTCCTGCTGACCTTTCTCCAAGGTTCCTGTATCCTTGTGAAACGTTCTACCACTGTCCTTAGGGGAAAACGAGGTCCAGAGTATGAGTGTGCCACGGGAAGGCGAACCAGGTAGCCCCTATTTTAGTCCTCATTTTGCTTGCCTTTTCTTGCAGAGTAAAGGTGGAATTCTGTCCAAAGCCTGTGATTACATCCAGGAGCTTCGACAGAGTAACCATCGGTTGTCGGAAGAACTGCAGGGGCTTGACCAGCTGCAGCTGGACAACGATGTGCTTCGACAGCAGGTCAGACCCCTCCCCGAGTCCATGGCCAGCCAGCTGCTGTGGGACACCTGCCTCTGGTGTCCATAGAGAGGCCTTCATCTTTTTCCCGTCACTAGCGGGGGTCTGAATCTGGTCGGGGATGTGGCTGGGCCAGTTTTTCTCCTCACTCTCTCTGTGGTCCCCTTTTCCACGTCAGGTGGAAGATCTGAAAAACAAGAACCTGCTGCTCCGAGCTCAGCTGCGGCACCACGGAGTCGAGGTTGTCATCAAGAATGACAGCAATTAACTCTGGGGACTTGGGGGGTTTGGGTCCCGCCACCCCTTTCCGAGAACTGCACCTAGCCCAGGAGCAACAGGCTAACCCCGTGCCCCTTTCCTTCACTGCCCGCTTCTGGTGGGGGCTCCGGGGGAGTTGAGACGGCATGGCTTTGTACCCAGGCCCCAAGACAGAGCTGCCTGCTCCGGTGTGAAACACACGTGGGGGCGCACTGACAGCCTGGCCCCGCCTGCCACACAGCCCCCCATCCCGCCCCCGGGGCCCTTGTGCTCCCGCAGATGCATGTGCTGTCCCCGCGCTGGATACCGGACACACACGACGTGGGGGCTCGCCCTGTGCCTGCTGACAGTGCCGGCAGAGGGTCTCTGCCCACAAGCGATGCTCCGGCTTGCCCCAGGACTCGGGCGCTTCCCCTTCTCCCGGAGCTCAGCTGTGCACTCGAGGACTCCGGGGATCAGGCTTTACCCAGAAGTGGGGAACAGGCTGCTTAGCAGCGGCTGCTGCCCCAGGAAGAGAAGGTCGGCCGGCAAGCAGCCGAGGCCTCTGCAGAAGTCTCCAGAGCCAGGGAGAACAACAGACAGGGGCCCGCGTGGGGCCTTCCCCTCGTGGGAATGGATTTTCCTTTCCTTTTTCTTTCTTTCTTTCTTCTTTTTTTTTTTAAAGATAAAACGTCCAGAGCCACTGTCATCCCTGGTTTTCGTCCTTTTGTGGGTCCCCGGGCGGGCACGCGGGAGGCGCATTGCATTTTGCCCTGTAAGGGTTGGGCCAAGGTTAGGGCGGGGTGCTGCTCCTGTGGTCGTTACCCTGACCGCCTGCGCCGGGGCCGGACCGGCGTATCATTCGCCCCGCCCGCGTGGGGCAATCGCAAAAATGCTCCCGGTCGCGGGGTATCCGCGAACAGGTGTTGCGGGGGCGGGGCGGGGGCGGTGCCTCCGCTTCCGGTTCCGGTCCCGGCCCCGGGAGGGCGGGGGAGATGCTGCGGGCACCGAGGGGGCGGCCCGGGGCCGCATTCCTGTGGCTCGCCGTGGCAGCGCGCACCATGGCTGGAGGTACCTGCGGGGACAAACCTGGGACCGCGTCCCGACCTACCTGCGGGCCCCCGGGAGGAGGTGCAGCGGCGGGGCGCGGCTCCGGGGTCCGCACGCCCGCGCCCCCGGGCTGGGGCGCTGCCCGGTGGAGGGGCGCCGCGCAGCCGTGCCGGGCAGCCCGCTCCGCTCAGGGCTCTCGTGCCTCCTTCCTCAGCGCCCACAGTCTCGCTCCCTGAACTGCGTTCGCTCCTGGCCTCGGGCCAGGCCCGGCTCTTCGATGTGAGATCTCGGGAGGAGGCGGCAGCGGGGACCATCCCGGGGGCGCTCAACATCCCGGGTATGGGACAGAGGGGACGCCCGCGCGGGTGGCCTAGAGGCCGTCCAGGAGGGGGCTCCTAGGGCGGCGTGGGCGAATGCACGGTCCGGGGGCCCTGTATTCCTCTTAAGCCCCCCTACCCCAGCTTCCTGGAGAAGGGCTGGTGGGAGGCGAATCCTGGCAGCGGAACTGGCTCTTCCAGTTTGAGCGGGTAACAGGCGGCGAGGAAGGGGCGGATCCGCTTTTCTACCTTGACCTCCCCAAGGCTGGGTACCCGTCCACCGCTTCTCCTCGCTGCTGGGGAGGGGGCTCCCGTTCAGCTGTTTGGCTGCCTTCCCGCGCAGGTGGGCCTGTCTGGTCCTCGAGGTTGGAGGGGAGTGGGAGTGGTCCTCCTGGGTTGGTTGGGGGCTTCTGAAGATTTGTTGGGGCCGCAGGACCCAGTCCTTCCAGGCCGGGTCTGAACCTGATATCGCCCACTGCCGGCCCTCCTTTCTCTCCCCTCGACTCCTCCCAGTATCTGAGCTGGAAAGTGCCCTGCAGATGGAGCCCGCCGCTTTCCAGGCTCTGTACTCCGCCGAGAAGCCGAAGCTGGAAGAGGAGAACCTCATTTTCTTCTGTCAGATAGGCAGGCGGGGCTTGCAGGCCACGCAGCTGGCCCAAGGCCTTGGATACACAGGGTATGGGGAAGGCGTGGGGTGTTAGCTGGACAGGGACTGGGGACGGCCTCCTAGACCAGTCCTTCCTCACCCGCTTTATGTCCACAGGGCTCGAAACTACGCAGGAGCTTATAGAGAATGGTCCCAGAAAGAAGGTTAGGTAGAAGATGGCTTCCTGATGGCCCCCTCTCCCCCACCCCCATGGCCAAAAACCCTGAGCAAGGGTGGGGAAGGGGCCCGACTTAGAATGGGCAGCTCCTTCCAGCACTGAGCACGCAAGTGTATCAAATAAAGATAATTTAATAAAAATACTGGAAGCACTGAATTTGTCAGGTGGACGCCAGATAGTCCTAATCTTTTTTTTTTTTAAAGATTTTATTTATTTATTTGACACAGAGAGAGAGATCACAAGTAGGCAGAGAGGCAGGCAGAGAGAGAGGAGGAAGCAGTCTCCCCGCGGAGCAGAGAGCCCGATGCGGGGCTCGATCCCAGGACCCTGAGACCACGATCGGAGCCAAAGGCAGCGGCTTAATCCACTGAGCCACCCAGGCGCCCCCAGGTGCCCCCAGATAGTTCTAATCTTGATCTGGACTTTGGTTCAGCCCTGGGTCCTTCTCCATTCATCTGTCCCCGACCCTGCAGCCTCCACTCCCCATGCCTACCCTACGCCAGCAGTTTCCTGAGATGATGATTCTCTTTCTCTAACAACTGTGTGTGTGTGTGTGTTTTAAAGATTTTATTTATTTGAGAGAGAGAGGGAGAAGCAGACTCCCCAGCAAGCAGGGGGCCTGATGTGGGACTCGATCCCAGGACCCCGGGATCGTGACCTGAGATGAAGGCAGATGCTTCACTGGACTGGGCCACCCGGGCGCCCCTAGAACAATTGTTTGCAGCCCAGGATACACATCAGAATCACTTGGTACCTAAAAGCAGGAAAAAAAAAAAAATTGGGCGCTATCCGAGATTTGGAATCTTGGGGGTGGGACCTGGGTGGTAGTGGTTTTGTGAGCCTTGGCAGTGAATGTGATGTGCCGACTGGAGCTGAGCCCGCTGCTCCCGAGCTCCGCAGACAGGCCTCCCTCAGCCTTGCTTCCGTGACCGTTCGTTGCAAATGGTCTCTGGCTGCTTCTGTGCAAAAATGGCAGAACAGAGTGACAGGGACTATATGTCCTTCGGATCCTAACATTTTTACTCTCTAGTCCTTTCTAGATGCCGTTTGCCTGCCCTTGCCCCAGACCTTCAGGTCCCCAGCCCCAACCTCACCTCCCTGAGAGTTTGTCACTGGCTTGAGGAAACCAAAGGGCCGTGCCCAGCAGTGAGTGACGGATGTCACTCTTCATGCCCACGGGTCTGTCAAACATTGATTGCAGGTGTGAGGAGGAGGACTCTGGCACCACCAAAGACAGGCCCCAGTTTCTGTCAATGCTGTTCTTTGATCCAACACTGGATTGAACAAAACTGATAGAGTGGGAAAGCTGGCTGGCAGACATTCAACACTACGAAGTCGGGGTATAAGTTCCCTTGAGCGTGCAGCACAGTGTCCCGTGCGTGTCTTCCCAGACCTTCCATGTGTTTTCACATCAGAGCTCTGGCTTCCTCAGTTTGGTATTTGAAGCTTTTATTCCTTGAGGTGCTTGGCTGGCTGGGTCTGTAGAGCACGCAGCTTGTGATCTAGGTGTTGTAAGTTCGAGCCCCATGTTGAGTGTAGAGACTACGTTCAAATAAAAAATATAAATGAATAAAATTCTATTCCTGATTTGTGGAAGAGAAAGTTGGGTTACAGATGGGCCCAATTTTCTGAGTTTTCAAGTTTCTGGAGAAATCTCTTCGGACATAGCCTGCATTCCTTGCCTTTCTCTCCCTTCTGCCTCTTGGGCTGGAGGACCCAGGCCCCGGATACGACTTTGACGTCACAGCCCACCCTGCACTACCATAAAATCTGCCGTTCCGTCTGGGCTCTCCAGCTTCTTCCGTCTGGTTCTCCCTTCTTCTCCTTGGGCAGACCACAGCACGTTACCATCTGAACTTAGGTGGGTAGTGTTGGGTCTGCAGAGAAATTGAAATAAGGGAGTCTAGGCCGAGGTTTGGCAAAAAGGTGTCTGTTCTTCCTTCCTTGAATACCCACATCCCTTTGGCACTCAGACTGGTTGGAAGTTTTTCCTGGGGTCTAGTTTCCCTCTTTGTTTGCATCTTAACTATTCTGGTCTCCCTCGCCCCCCGCCCCGCCCCCCACCCCAAGCCTTCTCAAGTATTATAATTGGATTATAGCATTTCTCGCTCGCTCTCCTTTTTGAAGTGTATTTTTCCTACAATAAAATGCAGTTAATTGTTCAGTTCATTGAGTTTTGACAATTGTATGCTCACTTGTAACAACTATCCTGATAAGATCTAGGACACAGAAAACCCCAGAATTTTTCTGGGGCCCCCTTCCACTTCCATTCTTAATCTTTTTTTCCTTCCTTCCTTCCTTCCTTTCTAAAGATTTTATTCATTTGAGAGAGAGAGAGAACAAGCTCGGGGGAGGAGCAGAGGCAGAGGGAGAAGCAGACCCCCACTGAGCAGGGAGCATGACACGGGGCTCCATCCCAGGACCCCAGGTTTATGACCTGAAACGAAGGCAGATGCTGAACCACTTGAGCCACCCAGGTGCCCCATCCTTAATCTTTTCCATCTTCTATCACCATAAACTAGATTTTTAGCTCCCATTCCAGCCTGCCAACCTACATGATTTGAATTCTTCTGTTTAGCCAGTGAGGGTCAGAGAGGGTCCTGGAGGTAAACCGAGCTGGCCTGCCGCAGGACTGATCGTGCCCTCTGGCTTGATCATCGATGTTAAGAGAACATTCCTTTCTCCCTCATTAACTGTTTCGTTCATAATCTTGATAGGCTGTTCCAACCCATTACTTTGCCCTGTAAAGTTCTTCCCTTTCCTCATTAACTATTTCGGGAGGTGAGCCTGGGGGGCTGGGATGTACCAGCTCTCTGTCCCCTTGCCTTCTCTGCCTTTCTTTCCAGACCACACTGAGCTCTTCCCTCTCACCTGACTTTGTCTGCCCCTACCCATGTCCTATCTACCACATGACATTTTTGTTGTTAACCCCTCCTAGTCGATTGGAGCTCCTTCAAGGCAGGAACCAGCTTGCGGTCCCTGACCTGCGGAGCCCCACAGCAACAACACAAATTCTCAGTAGACTCTTTTCGAGCCTTACCAGCCTGCCAACTTCCAGAATCTTCCAATTTCAGCCATTTTGAAACATCACCATCTGAATAATCTTAAAATAACATTTTGGGGTGCCTGGCTGGCTCAGTCAGCAGAGCACGAGACTCCTGATCTCAGGGTGGTGAGTTCGAGACCAGTAAGAGGCATAGAGCTTACTTAGAAAGAGAATTGATTTCTTGGGGCGCCTGGCTGGTTCAGTCAGTGGGGCATGTGGCTCGCGATCTCAGGGTTGTGAATTTGGGCACCGTGTTGGGTGTAGAGGTAACTTAAAAATCTTAAAAAAATAAAATTAAAAAATGACATTTTTATCTTCTGGTCGGAGTTGATAATTTATAATAAGTCCTTGTTGCCTAGTGGCTCAGGCACATGTCTTGGCCTGGTCTTTTCAGCAATCGGTAGCTGGAATCTGGCGTCACCCTGCCTATCCAAACTTGTCGTTCTGCACCTGCCACCACCACTGAGTGGCCTAAGTAGACTTGACCCTGGCATTTGCTCACCATTTCCCTTGTTTGGGAAGCTTCCAGTCTCTTTTGTTATTATTCTGAATTTCACAAGAATTAGAGGAATGTATTTGGCAGGACACTTGCTGTCCTCATCCAGAGGGCTTTAAAACTGAAGGGAAAGGGAGAAAAATAACCAGATAATATTATATAACTGGATTCCATGAAGGACACGAAAACCGGGAGAACGGGATATGGTACACACTTAGGATGCTGTCTTGTAACTTCAATGGCTCTGCGCCTTTGCTGATTTCCATTTTGTATGGCCAACAACTCCACCAGAACCTGGCTTACAGGAGTTACTTCTAAGGGTAGCATGTTATTCTGTAACAAGCAAAGGCTACATAGTGGTCACCGCCAGTTACCTTTTAGCTATTCCAACTCTCACTTTCTTTATCTGCAAAATGGGGGTTAAAAAACATCTCTTTGGATAGTTGTGGAAGTTTATTAGGACAATATATGTAAAGTACGTGCCATGTAGAATGTGGGGATTTAGAGACATATAGGTGAGTAATAAACACAAAGAGGTATATAAAATAGCATAGGTATTTTGATAGTTGCTGGAAGGGAACTTGTGACAGTCTGCAGGAATGTATGTCATGGTACAAAGAAAATATATGTAATGGAAGAGCCAGATATAAGCGAGCCGCTGGATGGATTTTTACAATGTGGACCTACTCATTTAGCCACCACTGTGGTCAGAAAACTTACATTGTATGCACGTGTTTAAACTCTGTAGCAACTTGGTTTTTGGCCAGTTGTATAGTCCATTTTTATGTATGTTCCATGAACACTTGAAAAGAGAGTATATTCTGCAGTTTTGGGCTACAGTGTTCTCTAAATGTCCGTCAGGTCCACTTAATTAATTATGTTGTTCACGTCTATATCTCCCTCTAGAATTTTCTTGACTGCTTGTTCTCTCTGCTTCTTACAGAGGTATGTTTAAATCTGTCACTATGATAGGGATTTGTCTATTTCTCCATTTAGTTCTGTGATCTCTATTTGGAGACTGTGTTAATAGATTGTACACATTTAGGACTGTAACACTTCTGCCTTAATGGACACTTTCCTCATTATGTCCTCTTCACCTCACCCCAAAGTCTGTTTTGTCTGATACTAGGACAAGTACACCAGCTTCATTCTGGTCAGTGCTTACATGGGACTTATGTGTCACGTCTCCTGGGATTCCTATTAACCAAAGAAGGGAAACTAAGCCAGTTAACACACAAAGTGGACTATAGGAAAGCAGATTTTTAAGACTGAAAGGAAATGTAAGCAAACTCATGGCTAGAGACTCTAAAGAGAACCTGAGTCACAAAAGTTGGGTTGTTGGGGTGCCTGGCTGGCTCAGTTCGTGGAGTCGGTGACTCTCGATCTCAGAGTTATGGGTTTGAGCCCCACATTGGGTGTAGAGATGACTTAAAAATAAAATCTTAAAAAAAAAAAGTTGAGTTGTCAGATTTCCCAGTGGGATATCCTTCCCACTCATTCATTCCGCTTGCATTCCCATTCCTAATCATTCCTCAGCCCGTCAAATGATCCAATCCATTGACCTTACCAAAATTTTGCCATTTGTTATTTTACTTATTCTTTTGTTTTCCTCCTAATCCAGTAGATTCTATGTGTAGTTTATCATTATCTCATTCCTTTGCATAACTAGGAATAAACTTATCAAGAAAGTTCAAGGGGCACCTGGGTGACTCAGTCAATTAAGCCTCCGACTCTTAATTTCAACTCAGGTCATGATCTTGGGGTGGTAGGATCATGCCCGTGACTGGCTCTGTGCTCTGCACAGAGTCTACTTGAGATTCTCTCTCTCCCTCAGCTCTTCCCTGCCCTCGCCCCCCATGCACTCTCTCTGAAATAATAAATAAAATCTTTAAAAAAATGTTTGAGACCACGGGGCACCTGGCTGGCTCAGTTGGTGGAGCGTGCAACTCTTCATCTTGAGATTGTGAGCTCAAGCCCCACATTGTGTGTAGAGATTTCCTTAAAAAAAAAAAAAAACAAAAAAAAAAACTTCAAAAAGAAAGTTCTAGGCCTATAAAAAGGAAATGTTAAAACACAATGAAAAAAAAAACTTTAAAAAAGTCTTATACAAAAGAAAAGACTTAAAAGATTCTTGGATGAGAAGACTCAAATTCCAAAATATATCCATTTAGGTGAAATTAAGAATAGCTAGAAAAGCTAGAAAAAGAACATCAGTGAAGGGGAGTGACTGTTAGTTATTAAAACAATGGCCATGGATAGAGAGATGAGTTCCATAACCCACACCATATACCAAACTAAATTTCAAATGGATAGTATGGATTAAAAGTTTTTTCTTGGGGCGCCTGGGTGGCTCAGTGGGTTAAAGCCTCTGCCTTCGGCTCAGGTCATGATCCCAGGGTCCTGGGATCGAGCCCCGCATCAGGCTCTCTGTTCAGCAGGGAGCCTGCTTCCCTTCCTCTCTCTGCCTGCCTCTCTGCCTGCTTGTGATCTCTGTCAAATAAATAAATAAAATCTTTAAAAAAATTTTTTTTTCTTTATCTTTTTCTTCTTAAAAAAAAGATTTTTATTTATTATTTTACAGAGAGGTAGAGGACAAGTAGAGCGGCAGGCAGATGGAGAGGGAGAAGCAGACTCTCCACTGAACAGGGAGCCCAATGCAGGGCTGGATCCCAGGACCCTTGGGATCATGACCTGAGCCGAAGGCAGAGGCTTAACCCACTGAGCCACCCAGGCGCCCTGGATTAAAAATTTTAAGTAAAAATGGAAACTATCAAGAATTCTTTCATACTGTTTTGCATATTTGAAAGTTGTAAAGGGAGTAGATCTTAAAAATCCTCATCACAAGAAAAAGAAAATTCGTAACTACATATGTAACAGATATTAACTAGATTGGAGGTCATTTCATACTATATACAAATACGGGATCATTGTTATACATCTGAAACTAACACTATATGTCAAGTATATCTCAAAGAAATTAATACACAAAGAAATTTTTCATTATCTTAAAGTGGGGAAGATACGTTTAACTTTGAGTCAAAATTTAGAAGCCATTAAAGAAAAGACTGATCAAGGGGCGCCTGGTGGCTCAGTCGTTAAGCGTCTGCCTTCTGCTCAGGTCACGGTCCCAGGGTGCTTGGATCGAGCTCCACATCAGGGTCTCTGCTCAGCGAGAAACCTACTTCTTCCTCTCCCACTCCCTTTGCTTGTGTTTCCTCTCTCACTGTCTCACTATCAAATAAATGAATAAAATCTTTAGAAAAAAAAGAAAAAAGCAAGCAAGAAAGAAAAAAGAAAACACAGATAAAGTACAAAACAAGTAACTGAAAGCCTTCTGCCTGCCTGGCAAAGATAGACAAACATCACACAAATCGAGTCAAAAGACAAACAGCCAACTGGGGGAAAAATCAACTCAGAGTGTATACAAAGGTCTAATTAGACATATAAAGAGCCCTTACAAATGGATTAGAAAAAAACTACCCCCAATAAAAAACGAGCAAAGCATGTGAAGAGATGGTTCACAGAGTACACAGAACTCTTAAAGTTAGGGGACACTCAGTTTGAGATACACAAATTAAAACTAAATGGAGGTTAATTCAATTAATTAATTAATTCAATTAATTCACATTAATCAGATTAAGAAAAATGCAAATGTTTGATAAAGCATTCTTTTGCAAGACTATGACAGAATAGATACACTAATAGATTATGTAACTATAAATGGGTGCAAACTGGAGGGAGCATTCTGTCAATATCTTCATATACCTTTGCCCAAGCCAGTGTTCGCATTTCGGGAGATTTATCCTACAAACAAGGCCCCCCCCACCCCGCCCGTGGAATGATACCCGTGCATGTTTACTCATTTTATGACCTACGTTAGCAAAAGGCTGGAAGTAATCCAGATGCCTCTAAGTTAAAACCGGCTAAATAAACATCGCAAGCATACAACAGAATATTATGTAACTGGAGAAAAGAATGAGGAAGCTCTCCGTGTACTCAGGAAGAATCTTCAAGATGCGTTGTTACAGGGGCGCCTGGGTGGCTCAGTGGGTTAAAGCCTCTGCCTCCGGCTCAGGCCATGATCCCAGGGTCCTGGGATGAGCCCCACATCCCATATCGGGGTCTCTGTTCCTGCTTCCTCCTCTTTCTCTCTGCCTGCCTCTCTGCCTACTTTGATCTCTGTCTGTCAAATAAATAAATAAAATCTTAAAAGAAAAAAAAGATGCACTGTTACATGATAAAAAAATGTACTATGCTATCTTTTGTGTAAAAAAATGAAAAAGTAAGGGGCACCTGGGTGGCTCAGTGGATTGGGCCGCTGCCTTCAGTTCAGGTCATGATCTCAGGGTCCTGGGATCGAGCCCTGCATCGGGCCTCCTTCCCCCTCTCTCTCTGCCTGACTCTCTGCCTACTTGTGATCTCCCTCTCTGTCAAATAAATAAATAAAATCTTAAAAAAAAAAAAAGTAAGGGGTGCTTGGGTGGCTCAGTGGGTTAAAACCTCTGCCTTCGGCTCAGATCATGATTCCCAGGGTCCTGGGATGGAGCCCCGCATCGGGCTTTTTGCTCCGCAGGGAGCCTGCTTCCCCCCCTCTCTGCCTGCCTCTCTGCCTACTTGTGATCTCTGTCTTTCAAATGAATAAATAAAATCTTAAAAAAAAAAAGTAAGATAATATGGAGATGTGTGTACCTATATCCACACATTCATTCATTCATTTATTTACTTATGTATTTACTTATTTATTTGCTTACTGATTTATAATTGCTTCTGTTTAGCAAAAAGAAAGCCTGAAGGACAGAGAACTAGTAAGAACTAGTAAGAGATGCAAACCTCCTTGGCTTCCTTGCTGCTTTCCCCATCCACTCACTTAGGAAAAACCCAACTATGGTCCAACCCAACTAACCACGTACTCTTTCCCTGCAGTCAAACAGCTAGAGTAAAATTCACATCAGTCTGACTGGTCTTTCTTCAAGTTTATGTTCTAAATATTAGTAGGCAGTTAACATTGCTCCATTGCTCGCCTGTACTAAGACACCCTTTCCTAGTGTGGTCCGTTCCTGTCTCTACTTCTCCTCACCCTGTATTTATTTATTTATTTAAAGATTTTATTTATTTATTTGACAGACAGAGATCACAAGTAGGCAGAGAGGCAGACGGGGGCGGGGTGGGGGGAAGGTTAGGGGGAAGCAGGCTCCCCACTGAGCAGAGAGCCCTACGTGGTGCTGATCCCAGGACTCTGAGATCATGACCTGAGCCAAAGGCAGAGGATGGCTCTCTTGGGCTGGTTCTCCTTCTTATCTCCTCCCAAATCAAAATGCTCGAGTCTCCTAACACCAGCATGTTCTTAGATCTGCAGTTGGGCTTAGCACATTGAAGCCTCAATGCTATATCTTCTTTGTACTTTGATACATTTTACTGGAAAATGAGCTTCCTCTGCCCACCACAGCCATCTACATCTTCCTGTCATCATGTCACTTCCTCTGAGCCGGCAGAGGATCATCTGCCTTTCTCCTGCTGCGTCACTTTGTGTGCTGGTGCTCACCGCAGTTGTCACAGAAAGGCTGGCAGGTTCTAGGAACACTCACCGTGATTGTGGGAGTGTGGTAGCCCAGAGCGCTCCCTGCCCTCCCCACTTAGATATCTTGAATTTCCTTTTCCCTCTGCGAATGATTTGCCTTATACTCCACGGATCACAGAAATCAATCATCTTCCCATGAACGAAAGAACCAACTGTACCAAGCATTTCCCTTTTGTTACAAAGGATGGTTAGCTCTGCTCCCTCTACTCAACTTGAGCATCTCACCTCCTTTCTCCTCAAGAACTTGGTATTGCAACTCCTCTTTCTCCTACAGCCTGGTTGGGTTTTTTTTTTTTTTAAAGATTTTATTTATTTATTTGACAGAGAGAGATCACAAGTAGTCAGAGAGGTAGGCAGAGAGAAAGGGGGGAAAGCAGGCTCCCTGCTGAGCAGAGAGCCCGATGCGGGGCTCAATCCCAGGTCCCTGAGATCATGACCTGAGCTGAAGGCAGAGGCTTAACCCCTGAGCCACTCAGGCGCCCCCTGGTTGGGTTTTTTTTGTTTTTGTTTTTGTTTTTTTTTTCTTTCTGCTGGATCATTGCTATTTGCATAGTGTTTCCATGCAAACAAAATGCTTACTCTGGCTTCCACCAAGGGCCCTGCAGACTGCTGCTGCTCCTTTTCTCCGTTGCCCTCCCACCAAGATCTGGGTTCAACTGTTTGCAGTCACTGTCTTTATTTCCTTAATTTACATTCTCTCCTTGGCCTACTCTGTGCAGGTTTTATTGCCTACCCCACTACTTCACTGAAACTTCTTTCAAGATGACCCATGAATGACACACGGGCATTAGTCATTAGATATCGGTGACCCCGGGAAGGGCTGTGCCTTTGGACTAGATGCCTCTCTTTAGTGAAGACAACTCCCAAAGAAGCCAATAACTGGCACAGTCAGTCCTTATTCCTGAAGGGAAGGATGTCACTACCCATGTTTGTCCGTGCACAAAACTTTACATTTCAAAAAAAAAATAAAGTGTTTTTAAAAAATATGTCAAGGCGAAGGGAAAATGGAAGAGCATAGTCAGGATAGCCAGAAGTCAGGATAAAGTCAGATAGAGTCAGGAATGCATACCAATTTTTGGACTTGAATTGCAGATTTGGATTTGGTTTTCCTAGAGACCAAAGCAAAATGACTTAACAGGATTGCTTGTAAAACTCAAGGTGTCCCCAAGACATATATATGACAGAAACATGGCATCTCTCAACAGGGACATCTGGGAGTATCAGTACCTGGAATGATGTTAGTGTACTATGCCAGCCTGGAAGGAGGTCCCTTCTGGATTCTGTTTTCAACTCAGACCTTGCTCAGTATTTTTATTAACCTGTTGGATTATGCCATAGCAAGCACGTTTATGAAGCTTGGATATAACAGAACTTCAGGTTTCACTGCTAACGTACTGGGTCACAGAATCAAGATTTATATTTAATAATCTCTTCCAGAATTTCCTATTTTGCAGGCGAACTCACCAGTCTGAAAATTACAAAATCTGTTCCTTTTTAAAAAGTCTATGGGGGCACTGGGTGACTCAGTCGGTTAAGTGTCTGTGTTCAGCTCATGTCATGATCCCAGGATCCTGGGATTGAGCCCTATTTCAGGCTCCCAGCTCAGTGGGGGTGTCTGCTTCTCTCTCTCCCTCTGCCCTTCCTCCAGCTGGTGCTCTCTCTCAAATAAATAAAAGCTAAAAAAAAAAAAAAAAAGACTGTAAGACTTGTGTCTCATTTGGATTGCTCCCCCCCAAAAGGAATTAAAAAAACACTACAAGAAGCAAATGTCTGGGGTGCCTGGGTGGCTCAGTGGGTTAAAGCCTCTGCCTTCGGCTCGGGTCATGATCCCGGAGTCCTGGGATAGAGCCCCACATTGGGCTCTCTGCTCAGCGGGGAATCTGCTTTCTCCTCTCTCTCTCTGCCTATGTCTCTGCCTACTTGTGATCTCTGTCAAATTAAAAAAAAAAAGAAACAGATGTCAATGACAAAGAGATTTATGAACTTATTATTTACATAAGCAACTTTATGGGAAAAGGAACCTGGAGAATATCAAATCATTTGCACGCTCCAAAATTACATTCATGCTTTATACTTGTATACACAAGTATTTGTATAGAAAAAACTAGGATAGGGGTGCCTGGGTGGCTCAGTGGGTTACAGCCTCTGCCTTCAGCTCAGGTCATGATCCCAGGGTCCTGGAATCGAGCCCCGCATCGGGCTCTCTGCTCAGCAGGGAGCCTGCTTCCTTCTCTCTCTCTCTCTGCCTGCTTCTCTGCCTACTTGTGATCTCTGTCTGTCAAATAAATAAATGAAATCTTTAAAAAAAACTAGGATATATACTATTTGTATTTACTTTTTTAATTTAATTTTAACCATTGACAGTACTTTTTTTTTTTAAAGATTTTATTTATTTGACGGAGAAAGAGAGGTCTGCCTCTCTTTCAGGTTTCAGAGAGAGAGAGAAGCAGGCTCCCTGCTGAGCAAAGAGTCTGATGCGGGGCTCAATCCTAGGACCCTGAGATCAGGACCTGAGCTGAAGGCAGTGGTTTAACCCACTGAGCCACCCAGGCGCCCCCCTGTTGACAGTACTTTTATGTTTACTTTTCTTAACATTTCATTTTCAAAGCAAAAAAAAAAAAAAAGAAATTGAATAAGGTTAAAAGCAAATGTACTTTAGTTAAGGAACAACAACACTTGTTCTCCCTCTCCCACTCTTTCTGCTTGTGTTTCCTCTCTTGCGATCTCTCTCCGTCAAAAAAAATACATACAATCTTAAAAAAAAAGAAAGAAAGAAAGAAACAACTGCCCAAGTATAGGGTGTGGAAGACCTGACTTAGTAGTAGTCCAAGGGAAAATCATTATTTTCACTTGTGGCTTTTAGTTTGCCACAAGCTGACTGTCACTAACTCAGTGGTGTGATAGGGTTATTATAATTGTGACCACATTCTCGTGCTGTAAGTACAAGTGATGGAAATAGCCATCATGGCGGGCTTAAAATGGACCCTGTGAGGGGCGCCTGGGTGGCTCAGTGGGTTAAGTCTCTGCCTTCGGCTCAGGTCATGATCTCAGGGTCCTGGGATCAAGTCCCGCATCAGGCTCTCTGCTTGGCGGGGAGCCTGCTTCCTCCTCTCTCTGCCTGCCTCTCTGCCTGCTTGTGATCTCTCTCTGATAAATAAATAAATAAAATCTTAAAAAAAAGAATATTTAAAAAATGGACCATGTGCTGTGCTGAGCATATTATGTATGTTATATCATTTAATCCTTGTTTTGCTGGGAGGTATTACTATCATAGCTACTTTTGGGATGCAGAAATTTTCAGAGATGTGAGCTGGCCAAAGACTAGCTAGAAACCGGGGACTGGATTTGAATTGAGATCTGTCCATCTCAGGGAGAGGTGGTTTCTCCAGTGCCTGGTTCAGATCTCCATACAGTAAAAAACAAGAGATTATCTCCAGACCCACTGGGGGTGGGGCGTGATGGGGGTAGGGAGGTAGGGTGTTGTGGGGGTGAGGGGGAGACTTCTGAAACCATACCAAATGAAAACTCTTTGAAGGACTTAAAGATGCTTAGCTTGGAGAAGGAAAGACTTAGAAGGCTCATAAAAGAATCTTAAAATACTTGAAGGAAGGGCTCTCATTGGCAAGGAATAATGAGATGATTTTGTCTAACTCCAGAGAGCAGAGGCTGGAAGTTACTAGGAAGCAGATTCCAGAAAGGATATTTTAACAGTTAAGACTTGTACTGGGGCGCCTGGGTGGCTCAATGGGTTGAGCCTCTGCCTTCAGCTCAGGTCGTGATCTCAGGGTCCTGGGATTAAGTCCCGCATTGGGCTCTCTGCTCGGCGGGGAGCCTGCTTCCCCCTCTCTCTCTGCCTGCTTGTGATCTCTGTCTGTCAAATAAATAAATAAAATCTTAGAAAAAAAAAGTTGTACAAAAATCAGAATGGTCCGCCTTAAGAATTTTCAGAAGAGTTTAAGCAGAGTCTGTATAAACTCTCTGCTGTTGTATGGACCTTCCTATCTAGGGCAAGAGGATGACTCAACCTCTAAGATGACCCTTCCTGCTAAAGACTCCAGATCAGTATTGGAGCTCCTCTAACCTCCTGCTCAAGTTCCCCATCTTGAAGTTTTCTCTGACACTCACAGCCCCCAGTGATTGGTTCCTTTCCCGGCTCTTCCCTCCCCTTGTAGCCCTCAAGGCTACATTCCTTTGAGGGTAAAGAACAGAACCTTGCACGTGGCAGGCACCCAAGGATTTGTTTCGATTTAGTAACATGAGGTTTCTTTTGGTAACATATTGTCTTGTTTCCTGTATTAAGTCTTCAAAGTAGAGAGCAAGCTATTTGAAGTCAAAGACTGTGATTTATATTTATCTGTATTTCCTTCCCTATAGCACCCACCAGGCGCTTGATAACCATTGTTTTATTTTTTTAAGATTTTATTTATTTGACAGAGAGAGACACAGCGAGAGAGGGGATACAAGCAGGGGGAGTGAGAGAGGGAGAAGCAGGCTTCCCATGAAGCAGGGAGCCCAATGCGGGGCTCCATCCCAGGACCCCGGGATCATGACCTGAGCCAAAGGCAGAGCTTAATGACTGAGGCTCCCAGGCGCCCGGATAACCATTGTTTTAAACTGAGTGGAAGTAGAGCGGACCAAAGATTGAGAGCAAAAGTGCAAGAAACAAAAGGTGGAAAAATACCACCATTTTGCATAAAGGTGTGGGCTTCTTACTTGCAGTGCAATAATGTTCAGGAATTTGTCCAATAGGCAAGATTAGTTAAAATTAAATCATTGTAGGGGCGCCTGGGTGGCTCAGTGGGTTAAAGCCTCTGCCTTTGGCTCAGGTCATGGTCCCAGGGTCCTGGGATCGAGCCCCGCATTGGGCTCTCTGCTCAGCGGGGAGCCTGCCGCCCCCTCTCTGCCTGCCTCTCTGTCTGCTTGCAATCTCTCTCTGTCAAATCAATAAATAAAATATTTAAAAAATTAAACCATTTAAAATAAAAGCTAGAAATAATAAAGATGTTGAGCGTGAGTTTCAGTTAAAAGCGACACAATAATATAAGAGGAAGCCCGAGTATTAACACAGTCTCTGGCAAGAGGGGCGTAGCACCCAACTGTTAGTCACAGAGAGAACAACAATTTTAAAATGCAGGGCTCTGCTGATGGATGGAACACGTGTAAGGGACAACTGCCATCACAGCGATGCTTACAGCACATCTCTCTGTAGGTCCGTCTGTATTACCTGGGTGTGTCCGGTGTCCACATTGGGTGTTGAAAGTTCTTGAGAGAATATAATCCTGCTTTTCCCACTTTTGGGCTGAGGTGTCCCTTCCCCTTCTCCTTCCCTTCCCTTCTTCTGTGTAGCCCCCTCCAAGCTTAATCCTGTGAACGGGGTCCACAGAGGACCACGCCTGGAGAATCCTGTCAAGGTCTCATTCCGCTCCCGTCCCAGTCCTCTCCCCAGCCCCCCCTCCCTTTAAAAGATTTTATTTACTTATTTATTTATTTATTTATTTATTTATTTAAAAATTTTTAAAAACATTATTTTTATTAGCATATAATGTAGTATTTGCCCCAGGGGTACAGGTCTGGGAATCATCAGGCTTACACACTTCACAGCATTCACCATAGCACAGACCCGCCCCAGGGGCCATCCCCCAGCCACCCTGTCCCTACCCCCCCCCCCATTCCTCCTATCAGAGAGATCATATAATAATTGCCTTTCTCTGGTAGACTTCGATTTTACTTATTTATTCGACAGAGAGAGACACAGCGAGAGCGGGAACTCAAGCAGGGGGGAGTGGAGAGGGAGAAGCAGGCTTCCCGCCGGGCACGGAGCCCCAGGCGGGGCTGGATCCCAGGACCCCGGATCAGGACCCAACCCGAAGGCAGACGCTTAACGACTGAGCCTCCCAGGCGCCCCCTCTCCCCACACCCCTGCCTATGAATGCGTGTTTTTCACCGGCCCACGGTTCTGTAGAGCCCCCGGCAGTTTACACCCAGACACACACACAAACCGCGGAGAACAGCGGGGCGGGGCTCCCGGCCCGCAGGTCGACGGCGCCCCCCCCCGCCTTCGAGGTACCCCTCCACCCCCCGCTCTCCCTCAGGACCCAGCCAGTCGGAAAGTCCCTACTTCAGGATCGCCGCCCAATCAGGGTGTCCTCACCTGCGGAAGGTGAGCCCCGGCCTCCTGACGCGACAGTCCCCTGGGCCAATCAGAGGCGGCCGGGGCTTGGCAGGGCGCCCGGCGCTCGGAGCTCGAGAGGTTGCACCTGGCGGCGGTGAGTCACTCAACGGAGTGGCGGCTCCCTGCACCAATCGGAACGCGCGGGGCCGGGGCGCCGGCCAATCGCCGCGGGGGGCGGGGCCGGGCGGGGCCCAACCTGGCGGCCGGAGTTTAGTCCGCGAGCGGCGGTGGCTGAAGCCGGGTCTGAGCGCGGGGCTCCTGCGGCCGCGTCGTGTCGGGACCCTGATCGTCATGGGGACAGAGGCGAGAGCCGGGGGGAAGCAGCTGCTTCTCTTCACGTCGGTCATCCTGTGTAAGTTCCCGGAGTTTCGGGAGGACTCGGTGGGTCGGGGCAGAGGTCGGGGGGAGGCGCTCCCCGCGCCTCTCGCCCGCGGGAGGGGAGGAGTTGAGAAACCCGCCAGCCTCACCCTCCTGGTCCCCCTTTCCATCCCTGCCCGCCCCTGCTTCCCCTCCCCCTCACTCTGGCGCTGGCTGGCTCCCCTCCCCCACACCGGTCCCCAGAGACCCCCCGGGAGGGGGCCGTGGCCTCCGCACGGAGCCAGAAGCCACGGAGGGGGCAGCCCCAGCTTCCCAGCCTCACTCACTGCGGGGAGCCCCGCGCACACCCGCCCAGGCGAGCCCCTCCACACGCGCCTGGGAAGGGCCATCCTGCCCCCCAGCAGGCGCCCGACCAGCGGCGCACAACCCGAGAGAAGCCCGAGCCTGGCACCGCGGACGGTCCTCAGGGCAGGTCTAATGGAGGTCGGGTGCGGTGGGCATCTCTTTGCCTGGCTTTAGCTCCCCTGGATCTTTGGGGTGGCGGTGGTTGCTCTGGGAAAAGTGTCTGGGTGCAAACTCCGAAGAGGAAATAAATTGGAAATAGCGCCTTTCTCCGAGCAGGGCACTTCAAGTTCCTTCCTGGGCTAGCGACCTCGAGAGTCCTTCCGAAGTGGTGTTGACGGAGTGACTATTCCCAGGGGGAGGACCTGCCTCTGGGTTGGCTGGATCCTTCTCGGAGCCGGTGCTCTGCCCTCCCCCAGCCGCTCCTGGGAGTTTTTGTTTCCTTTGTAAACTCCCTTTCCTGTGGAACAATGAGGCTCACTTGCGGGGGCACGCCGCGGACTATAGATAGGTTTGGGCGGGACTGGGTGTGTGGTTAGGGTCACCTCGTGAGGCAGCCTGTGTCCCCAGCTGGATCTGTCAGATTCTTGAGTGCCCGTGCCTCCGTGGATTCTTGTGTGTGTGATCTGTAGGAATCTTTGTTTTTCCCTCGAGGTCGTGCTTTAGGAAATGTAAAAGAGATGAACAGCCACAATCAGCATCGGTGGTCATAGGGCAGTTCATTTGTTCAGTTTTGAAGTTGGAAATGGATTCCCTGCTCTTAGACAGATGGATTGACAGCTCCTTTGTCCCTTTTCACAAAAACAGAAGCTCTTGGGGTAAACCGGACCAGAAGCAAGTCTGCTCCTCTCCCTATTGTACAGATACGGAAATAGGCCCACAGAGGGGAAATGACTTTTCCAGATTGACGAAAGGACCTGGGAATGGAACCAAGTTTTCCTGAGCCCCTTCTCCTTTTTCCACTGCTGGATCCAGCATCTCAAGCACCCTCTGGCACAGGAACCATGATCTCAAACATCAGCTTGGGATAACGCCCCTGGGTCCGCTCTCTTCCCTTCTCTCCCTTGCCCCTTTCTCAGCCTCCACTTTCCTCTTTGATTGAGTTTCCCTTCTTTTCCTGTTTCTTCGCCTTTCTTACTTCTGCCTGTATTTCAGAACTGCTCATGACACCCATGGCCCTTCTTTGGTTCTGGGTGGTCCTCCTGGTGATACTCAACCTCCCATCCCCCGCCCCCCCCCCCCACCCCGGCCGGAAGTTTCTCATCATTGGCACTGTCTGTGACCCTGTGTGTTGGGCTTACAAGCCTCCCGAAGCCAGCATCCTTCTTCCTTTTCCTCTTTCTTTTTTCTCTCATTTTCGGCATTGTGACTTACCCCAATAAGCACATACTGGCACAGAAAGAGTTGGGATGGCCCCCATCCAGACCTTGGGGGTGTCCTCTAGTCTGTTCAGGGATTCAGATGGAGCCTGAGGCAATGTTGCATTCGCTTGACAGGACTGTGGGTCCTGGGAAGTGACATGCCTAGGGGACGGGGGAACTGACCATGTCACATTTCAATTCGGCTGGACCCCGGGGAGTGATTTGATTAGTACAGTCAGGATGGAAATAGGAATCAGGTGACCTCACGGGGTTCTAGTTTGGCTCTCTGCCTTATTTGTGATCTGAGGCTAGTGCCCAGTCTTCCCATCTGTGGAGCAGGAGTAATGATACTTGTCCTTTGGGTCGACCAGGATCATAGCTACATCACATGCACAGAAAGGGATGACTATTACTGGGCAGCAGTTCACCCCTTTGGATTTTGTGAGGAGGAAATAATACTGCCCCAGAAGAGTTGGTCAAAGGAAGCAAGGTTTCCCCCTGCTAGATCCCAGATGGCAAAGGTTAAAAAGGTAAGGGCTCTTTCTTGGGTGTCTGGTCTGTCCTCTGGCCCTGGAACATCTGGAGCATACGTGGGCGCCCTTGTGTTCCTTTTTCTCCCACCCTGGTTATTGCTCACCGTGGGCTCTGCTATCAGGGAGGAAGAAACGGCAGGATATGATCACGTCAAGCAGGATATGATCCCAACCCCAGCCTGGGAAGCCTTGTGGGGAGGAAAGCCTGAGCTGCTGGGACAGGAATTGGAGCCCGCATACTGAGGGAATGGGGTTTGGGAAAAGCACAACCAGTGACCAGAAGCACTGTCTCCTACTCCCTGGGGAGCCTGCACTTGGAAAAGTTTCCAGCAATCTCCCAGGCAGGGGGAGGCATTTCTGCTTAGCAGGGTCATGTGTGAATAGCATGACTTCTCATGTAACCAAGGGGAAGAAGGGAGAACCTGGGTTGGGTTGGAACCCTTGTTCTCTCCCCCCATCCCACTTCAGCGGGGGACCCCACCAGAAGGCAGGAGCTGCTGCTCGGTGCCTGAGTCAGTCTGAGTGCTTGTCTCCTCCGCCGATGCTTCTGACTCAGGCGCTTTCACCTTTGCTGTGCAGCTTTGCCTCCAACTACAACTGGTGAGTCACGTCTCTTCCCTCCCTCTGCCAGCCCAGGAGAGAATCGGTCCCTCGAAACCTGAAACCTAGTGGCTGACGGAGCTCCACCAGAACTAGGAACTGGGAAACGTGCAAATGCGCGGTGGTGGGATTCAGTCTGTACCTCCGGGCTCCAGGATGCTTTCCCTTCTCCGTGTTTCTCGCTAGTGTCTTTGTGACCTGGGCATGTCTGGGGTCTCCAGGCTAGTTTTGGTTTGGGGTAGAACTCCTGTAATTAAAAAAATAAAAAAGTTTTATTTACTTAGAACAGGTTGATACATTGGTGCACACTACAGACATTGTGTTACATTATTTCACTTTGGATGCCCTGGAGGTCTTTCCCGGTTGGCCTTAGGGGCGTTGTGGTCTTGGTCTTTAAGATCCCACCGCTGCCCACCGCTCCTCCAAGTCACCCAGTCAGGGGCCACCTGTTCGTGGACACCGAAAGGGCTGACACCTTTGCTCAAGATTGAAGATTGTAGATGGAAAAGCTACACCCACTTTGCACGACGGAGTAGGAAGTAGTGGAGCATAGTTTTCACATCTGTTAGTGTCGAGAGACTGTGGGGGCCTCTAAAGTCGTTTGTTTCCTTTTCCGAGGTTCAGGAAAGATCTGGATGACCACTTGTCAGATGTAATTGGGAGAGAGGGTACAGCACTGTGGGGGGGCGGGTGGTGGGAAGCCATGTGGGTGGACACATTCTGGGCTTTTCCAGGCATTGAAAACCCAGAGTTCATCTGTCTGGGACTCCCTGATAAGCAGGGTTTCTGTCCAAAGTCCGGCTGTGGCATTAGTTTCGCAATGTTGGGGTGAGGACAGGAGGAAGCAGCTGGCTGACAAGGAAGCTTGACGCCAGGCCCCTGGAGAGAGCCCTGTGTGGGTGGGGCACAACCTTCCCTATACTGGGGACACGGGTGGGGAAGGGGAGGAGCAGAGCAGGTAACACTAGAAATGGAAATTCTGCAGAGAGAGGGCAGGAGGGAGCCATGGAGTAAAAGCTTTCCTGTCCCACACTGCTGATCGACCGTCTGCCATCCTGAGGGCCATTCCACCCCTGACGTCACTCAAAGTGCAGCCAAGAAGGGCTGTGTAGGCTCAGTTGGGCTCGCGGAGCCTTCCTCTTGCCCACACATTCCTTATCTGTCCTACCCTAACCTCCAGGAGCAAGTTCAGTCTTTACAGAGTGACTGGTGGGGAGGAAAGGGGAAACCGGGGGGTGGAAGCCCCAGGTCCAGGTTCTTTTTTTATTTTTATTTTTTAAAGATTTTATTTATTTATTTGACAGAGATCACAAGTAGGCAGAGAGGCAGGCAGAGAGAGGGGGGAAGCGGGCTTTCTGCTGAGCAGAGAGCCCGATGCGGGGCTCGATCCCAGGATCCTGGGATCACGATGTGAGCTGAAGGCAGAGGCTTTAATCCACTGAGCCCCCCAGGCACCGTGGCCAGGTCCAGGTTCTGATGGGACTGCTTTGCCAAATGCATTTGTTAGTCTAGGAAACATGGGTGTCTACAGGGTTTTGAGCACTGTGCTAGGGAGTAGGAATAAAGCAGTGAATAACATCTGCTATCAAGAAGTCCGGAGGGAAGCTGGGGGTCCTGGGAACCCACGTCAGGTAAACTGAGTATCCTTTCAGAGCCAGATGCCCTGGCTCTTCCTCCTCATTCCGCTGCTCTAGCTTCCTTACAGCGGGAGGGTCCTCTGAAGCTCGGATGCCTAGAGGGGAAGTTTGGGTGAATTCTTAGAGAAAACCAGAGAGGCCAGCTGGCTGGTTTCCCTCCTTTTCCTTCCCCTTAAAAAAACAAAAAAAAACATGGAATTCAGACCATCTCATGACACAAAAGCAGCTTAAGGAACTTTCTAGTAATTAACAGGATGTATAGAGGAAATACGTTTTCTTAATAAAGCAGCAGAAGGTGGAGCTTCCCTGTGGTGGGTCTGATTGCCTGTGCAGGGGTGGTTGGTGGTGGGTTCTGTTAAGTGTGGACACTTTTGTCCTCTGTGACCACCTTCTCATCGCGGCGTGCTTCGGGAGGGGGGGCATGGGACGCTTCTCGGGGCAAAGCACAGTGCTCGGAGCTGGAGAGGCACGGACAGCCTGGATTCTCTTCCCAAGGAACTACAGACATGCACTGACGAAGCCAGAAACAGCAGAATGTGCCAGGCACAGTCATCAACGTACAGAATGTTTGGGGGGCATACAAGGAAAGAGATACATTTTTGTTAAGAAATAATACGTGCTCAGTGCAGAAAAATGGGGAAACAGGGATTATAGAGAAACTAAAAATTACATGTAATCCTATTATCAGGAGATAAACAGTACTGGTGTTTAATTGTAGTCTTTCTCTATGAATTATATGCTATATATGTATATATACCATGTATATGTGTTTTTAAGCAAAGTGGGCTTGAGACAAACTCCATTCTGTATTCTTCTGCATGGCTATGTCAGAACTAATTGTTCACCTTTTGTTGGACTTTGAGGTTTCCTTCTTTTGCTGCACTAAATAATATGAAATACTATGAATATTGAATAATGAATATGAATAATGAAAAATAATATGAAAGTGTCCCTGTACATACATCTTTTAAGTCTATTTTCTTAGACTACATTCCTGGAAGTGGGGGAGAGATTAATGTTGACTGGGGAAAGTCATCATGGGTCAAGGGGCATTTGAACAGGGTCTTGGAGGTTGGGTGGGCTTTCCTTGGTCTGGTGGAGACGATCTGTACTGTCATAGTTTCGGAGCCTCAGAATTAGACAGACTTGGGTTAAGATTCCCTTTCGACCATGGGGCACCTGGCTGGCTCAGTTGGTAGAGTGTAAGACTCTTGATCTCCAGGTGATGAGTTTGAGCCCCACATTGAAAAAGGATTCCCTTCTTTCTTTGCTGTCTGTAGCTGTGTGATTTTGGACAACTGTTCTTTTTTTTTTTTTAAGACTTTATTTATTTATTTGACAGACAGAGAGAGATCACAAGGAGGCAGAGAGGCAGGCAGAGAGAGAGAGGGGGAAGCAGGCTCCCTTGCTGAGCAGAGAGCCCGATGCGGGGCTCCATCCCAGGACCCTGAGACCATGACCCAAGCTGAAGGCAGAGGCTTAACCCACTGAGCCACCCAGGTGCCCCTGGACAACTATTCTAAGCTGAGTGTGCTCATCTGTGAAATGGGATGATAACAGTAATACTTGTCTCGCAGCATTTTTGCGATTGGAATCTAAGGAGACAGTGCGGGCCCCTGGGTAGCTTGGTTGAGTGTCTGCCTTTGGCTTGGGGCTTGATCTCGGGGTGCTGGGATTGAGCCCTACTTTGGGCTCCCCTTTCAGGGAGTTTGCATCTCCCTTCCCTTGCTCCTCCCCACCATTCATGCTCCCTCTCTCTCTGTTTCTCAAATAAATAAATAAAATCTTTAAAAAAAAATTGCATAGGGCACCAACCTTAATGGGAGGGCTCGCTGTATCATTTCTGCCATGACCCTCCATTGGTCGAGGCAGTCCCAAGACCTTGCTAGGATTCAAGAGGAGGGAACCTAGACTCAAGTCACAGTGTAAAAAAAGCATGTGGGATGAAATAAGCATATAGATCCATTCTGTTTTGGAAAATACAATTTGTCACAGTTTTATTATTCAGATACATAGTGGTTTTTAAGAACGATGTACTCAGTCTTACAGATTTGTCCACCACCAGCTCTCTTCTGAATTGTAGGAAAGCATACAGGGGTCGATTTAAGTATTAATGGCTACATCACCACCTCAGCTCCCTCCTCTTCTGCTCCCACTTCTACCCCCTTGTGCCACTCTGCCTACCTGCTGTTGGCAGCTACAATCATCTCCAGGTCCCCTGTGTGGTCCTTTCCTCCTGTCCTTTTTCTCTCCTTGAAACTTACCAGACTTGCCTGTACTCTCCAGGATCTCTCTGTCAAATAAATAAATAAATACAATCTTAAAAAAAAAGATTTAGGGGTCCCTGGGTGGTTCGGTCATTGGGTGTCTACCTGCAGCTCAGGTCATGATCCTGAGGTCCTGGGAGCAGCCCCTCATTGGGCTCCTTGCTTGGCGGAGAGCCTGCTTCTCCCTCTCCCACTCCCCCTGCTTGTGTTCCCTCTCTTGCTGTGTCTCTCTCCGTCAAATAAATAAAAATCTAAAAAAATATATATATAGTAAGTAATAAATAAATAAATATAGATCCCACATATACATGAGATCATATGGTATTTGTCCTTCTCTGTCTGACTTATTTCCTTTAGCATAATGGCCTCAAGTTCTATCCATGTTAACCCAAATGGCAAGGTTTCATTCTTTTCTGTGGCTGAGTAATAAAACATTGTATATACGTGGACCACGTATTCTTTTTTTTTTCCATTTTATTTATTTTTTCAGCATAACAGTATTCATTCTTTTTGCACAACACCCAGTGCTCCATGCAAAACGTGCCCTCCCCATTACCCACCACCTGTTCCCCCAACCTCCCACCCCTGACCCTTCAAAACCCTCAGGTTGCCCCAACCTCCCACCCCTGACCCTTCAAAACCCTCAGGTTGTTTTTCAGATGGATCACGTATTCTTTATCCATTCATTCATGAATGGACACCTAGGTGGTTTCCGTATCTTGGCTATTGTAAATAGTACTGCAGTCAACGTAGGGAAGCTTGTGTCTTTTCGAAGGAGTGGTTTTATTTCCTTGGGAGACACCTAGTAGTGCAATTGCTGGATCCTAGGGTAGTTCTACTTTTGCTTTCTTGAGGCACCCCCATGCTGTATTCCGTGTCGGCTGCACGAGTTTGTATCCCTGCCAGCGGTGCATGAGGGTTCCCTCTCCTCTGCGTCTTTACCAATACTTGTTACTTCTTGTCTTTTGATAGTAACGTGAAATGACATTTCATTGCGGTTTTGATTTGCCTTTCCCTGATGATGGGTGATGTTGAGCATCTTTTCATGTACCTGCTGGCTGTCTGTAGGTCTTTGGAAAAAACATCAGTTCAGATCTGTGCCCATTTTTAAATTGGATTCTGTGGGGTTTTTTGCTATTGAGTTGTGAGTTCTTTATATGTTCTCAATTTTTTGGATAGTAATCCTTTATTAGGTAGGCGACTTTCAAAATTCTTCTCCCATTCAGTAGGTTGCCTTCTCATTTGGTGATGGTTTCTTTGCTCTGCAGAATGTTGATTCCTGCACTGTGTGGAAATGTCATCATAAACCTAGGTCCAGTTTGTCGTCCCTGGAAATTCAGCCAGAATGCCCACGGCTGAAATTCAGCGTAGACCTATGTATTCATGCACCTGCTCCGCCATCAGAAAATATCACAGACTGGGGCTTAAACAACAGTTATTTATTTTCTTTTTAATTTTTAAAGATTTTTTTAATTAAACAATTTTTGAAGATTTATTGATTTTGAGAAAGGGAGAGCATGAGGTGGGAGAGGGACAGAAGAAGAGGGAGAAGCAGACTCCAGGCTGAGCTCAGAGCTGGATGCAGGACTCAGTCCCAGGACTCAGGGATCAGGACCTGAGCTGAAGTCAGGTCCTGACGGGCTGAGCCACCCAGGCGCCCCAACAGTGATTTGTTTTCTCACAGTTCTATGGGCTGGAAGTTCAAGACTACAGGGCTGACAGCCTCAGTTCCTCTGAAACCACACTCTTCGCTGGTGGTCTTCCCTGGGGGAGGCACCCTTGCTGTCTCTCCATATAAAGGACACTGCTTAGGTTGGACTAGGACATGTCCCAAGGGCCTTATTTTAACTTAATCGTTTTGTGAGAGGCCACATCTCCAAATACAGCCCTGTTTTGAGGTATCGGAGTTTAGGGGGAACACAATTCAGTCCCAACAAGCATAAACCATTTTGAAGATTCCCTCTGCAGAAGGGACAGTGCTCTGATGAGGATCAGGCCTGGGGCACCTGGGGGGGCTCGGTCGGTGGAGCGTCTGCCTTCAGCTCGGGTCATGATCCCGGATTCCTGGGATCGAGCCCCACATGGGGCTCTGTGCTCAGTTGGGACCTGCTTCTCCCTCTGCCTTCTGTACCCCCACTTGTCCTCTCTCTCTCTCTCTCTCTCAAATAAGTAAATAAAATCTTAAAAAAAAAAAAAGAAAAAGGATCTCCTCCTCTACTGACCTGGGGTTCTTTGGAGCCTCCTGGTTGTACCTGTCTGAAGAGGGTGGCGGTGTTTTACTCTTTCGCCCACTTTCTTCTGCTGCTTTATTTTTTATCATTTTTAAAAAGATTTGTTTATTTGAGAGAGAGGAGCAGAAGCAGGTTTGAGTGGGGGGAGGGGCAGAGGGAGAGCGTCCCAGCCCGACTCCCTGCGGAGGGCAGAGCCTGCCTCTGGCTTGTTGATCTTGTGGGCTGTGAGGTCAGGACCTGAGTTGAGATCTGGAGTTGGATGCTTTTTTTTTTTTTTTGGAAGGTTTTGTATATTTATTCAAAAGAGAGAGTGAGAGAGCAGAGGGTAGGGGCAGAGGGAGAGGGAGACTCAGACTGTGGGCTCAGCAAGGAGCCTGATGCAGTGTTCTATCCCAGGATCCTGAGATCATGACCCAATAGGAAGGCAACCCCTTCCCCGACTGAGCCCCTCAGGTACCCCTCTGCTTGCATCAGCAACCTCCTGGCATGTCCACTTCTGTCTTGCACACTTCCATGGATGCAGAAAAGCAGCCTCTACCTTTGTGCATGGGGGCACCTACAGACACACTGCAACCTGGGGCAGAAATCAGGCCTTGTTGCAAAATGGCTGTTGGGAATTGCGCATGTGCAGAGAAGTTTTGAGACTGTTTGAAATTTTAAAACATTTGGGGCGCCTGGGTGGTTTAGTGGGTTAAAGCCTCTGCCTTCGGCTCAGGTCATGATCTCAGGGTCCTGGGATCAAGCCCCGCATCGGGCTCTCTGCTCAGCAGGGAGCCTGCTTCTCCTTCTCTCTCTCTGCCTACTTGTGATCTCTGTTTGTCAAATAAACAAATAAAATCTTTAAAAAAAAGCAAGCACTTAATTTGGGGGGTACCTGGTGGGCTCAGTCAGTGGAGTGTGTAACTCTTGATCCCGGGGTTGTGAATTTGAGCCCCACATTGTGTGTAGAGATCACTTAAAAATGAAAGAAATCTTGGGGCGCCTGGGTGGCTCAGTGGGTTAAAGCCTCTGCCTTCATCTCGGGTCATGATCCCAGGGTCCTGGGATCGAGCCCCGCATCGGGCTCTCTGCTCAGCGGGGAGCCTGCTTCTCTCTTTCTCTCTCTCTCTGCCTGCCTCTTTGCCTGCTTGTGATCTCAGTCCATCAAATAAATGAATAAAATCTTAAAAAAAAATGAAAGAAATCTTAACAAAAAACAAGACCACTTAATTTTTAAGTTCTGAAGCTAAGTTTCAGAAAAAGTTTAATGGAGGGGCGCCTGGGTGGAGTCTGCCTTTGCCTTCGGCTCTGGTTGTGATCCTGGAGTTAAGCTCTGAGTGGGGCTCCCTGCTCAGCGGGCAGTTTGCTTCTTCCTCTCCTTCTGCCCCACTCCCCTCACTCATGCTCTGTCTGTCTCTCAAATAAATAAAATCTTAAAAGAAAAAATTAGAAAAGAAATAGATTAATGGAAAAGCATCATTCCCCCCCAAAGTAGAACAGTTTATTAAAATTAAAAAAAAAATTGAACTGTGGGCCAGGTTTGTTTTTCATTTGGGCGTACCCTGTCTGCCAGCTTGAAAAATGGGCTTATCTTTGTAGATAAACTTTAACAAGTAGATGTGGTAGTGAATGTTCTGCTATGACCTAATTTGTTAAGACTCTGAGTTGTTCAATGTCAACTCGTACCAGGCATTATGCTGAAGTGCTGAGTACCCAGAATAATAAATAACACACGGTCCCTGCTCCCTCGGGGTTTGCTGTCTGGTAGGGGAGACGTCCCCGGGCACAGATGATGTCATTAGAATGGGAAGTGCTTTGCTCCTGTTTCGCCTGGGGTAGTTAAAGCCTCAGAACGAGGAATGAGGTCGGAAGCCAGGTCCGAAGCCAGCTCTGGTAGGATTGGGGGTGGGTGGGTCATTCCTTGGGAAATAATGTGGACGCGCAGCTGCTGACCAGATGAAGAAAGAGGGGAAAGGTACTCTGCTGAGCTGGAGCGGTAGGAGCGAAGCAGAGGTTGGGAATGTGCCCTTTGCTGGGAGTTTGAAGGAGTCTCTGCCGCTGGAGGAGAAACTGAAAGGGTAGAGACTGACCAGAGGGGCAGGTAGTGCGGGACCACTTGCCTGGGTGAAGAGTCTGGATTTTCTCCGAGAGGCACTATGCGATCCTTGAAAACTTGAAGCAAGTGTTAGATGTGTATTTTTAGGAAGGGTGTGTGGTATCAAGCTGCCTCGATTTGAATATGCACCACCACTTAGCTGCCCGTGGCCTCAGTTTCCCTGGGTTAGCAAATAGAGATGATAGGGGCTCCCGGGTGGCTCAGTCGGTTAATCGGCAGACTCTGGGCTTCAGCTCAGGTCATGATCTCAGGGTTTTAGGATCGAGCTCTGCCTTGGGCTCCACACTCAGCAGGGAGTCTGCTGGAAGTTCTTTCTCTTTCTCTCTCAAATACAGAAGTAAATCTTTAAAGAAAAATAGAGATGATAATAATAGTATCACCCAAGTCTGGAGGTCGTTGTAGGGATAAACGAGCAGCCAGGTAATAAGCTTGTAGCGGGGCCTTGCACACAGTAAGCGCTCCGGAAATACTAGCTCTTCCTCAGGCACTGGAGGGAGGACGGATTTGAATGGGTCAAGACTAAAGAAGACAAAAAGCAAGTTTACCCGAGAGACCAGTCGCAATCCTTCAGATGTTGGTGGGACTAAGCAGCGGTGGTCAGAATTGACGATATAGTGCTTGCTTCGTGATTGACAGGAGTGAGGGGGAGATGGTGACTGCCGGAGGGCTTCCCGTTTGAGTGAGCAAGTCGTAGATGGTGATACCACCAGCCTGGAGAGGGGAGCAGGAGGAGAGGTGGAGGCCGATGCGGGAAGGGGGTGTGTGAAGTCCGGGGGAGAGGGCGGGAGGAGGCTCAGCCCCGGACAGGGAGGCACCTGCAGCTGTGGTGGGAGGTGGGGACCGGAGCTGTCCCCAGGTGGGTGCAGATGAATTTCGGGCTGTGTTTGAGATTTCCTAGAGAGAATGTGGGAGGGGAAAAGGCCCGAGATGCAGTGCTGGGAATCACTCATATTAAGGGATTGACAGAAGAAGCAAGGTTCAAAGAGGAGAGTGAGCAAACTCAGAGGCGGCGGGACATAAGCATTTTGCAGGCAGAGTTTATATTTATTTATATGTCTTTTTAAAAAAGATTTTATTTATTTATTTGACAGAGAGAGAGAGAAGTCACAAGTAGGCAGAGAGGCAGACTGAGGGGGAGGGGGAAGCAGGCTCCCCGCGGAGCAATTCCAGGACCCTGAGATCATGACCTAAGCCTGAGGCAGAGGCTTAACCCGCTGAGCCACCCAGGTGCCCTATTTATATGTCTTCCTGAAGAAACTGTGAGGTCAGAAAAATAAGTGTGTTCAGAGGATCTATGGGCAGATGGGGATAATAATGATGATGATGATAATAGAAGATACAGTGGTTACTTGGTGCTTCCTCTTGTAGGCACTTTATTTATATTAGCTTGTTTAACTCTCAACCACAGGCCTTTGATGTAGAAACTGTTATTATCCCCATTTTACAGATGGGTGAACCGAGGTTCAGAGTGACTAAGGTAGCCTGCCCGGATCGCTCAGCCTAGGAGGTCCCAGAGCTAGGATTTGAGTCAGGCAGCCTGGTTCCAGAGGCTTGTTCAGGAGGGACAGCGGGGGCGGGGGGGTTTGGGGAGTGGTCCACGATGGTGAGTTATCCAGGAGGGCGAGGAGGGCGTGCCGTGTGAGGCTGGGCAAAGGCATGCAGGGACTCGCAGGCACAGTAGAGCTTGGGTATTGGAGGTCAGGCCACAGGAGGTCAGCCACAATCCTGCCTCTGAGGGAGGGGTGGGGGCAGGTACTGACCCTGAGATGTCAATTACTGTACCAAGACGTTTATTAGGGAGTGCTCTTGGGATCCACACCTAGGGAAGGGCAGGGAAGGGAAAGGAAGCAGGATTGGGCAGAGGGAGAATTTCAGTTGCATCGAAGCCTCAGCCTGTTGTCCAGGAGAGCTTTAGGGTGGGAATAGCCTTTCTGTGTTTTCCCGAGTTGGGGGGTTGGGGCATTGGGGCAGTAGAGCTGGGGCTCCCTGGAGCTGCCCTCCTGCTCTCATTCATTGCTGGGGCACTGCCCTTGCCCTGGTGTCAGGCATGCCCCTGGGCCCGGCAGGGTGCTGTCTGTCCCCAGAAGGGCTGATGGCTGAGGGCCTTCATCTGGCAGAAGTCCCAGCAGCTGGAAAACTAGTCCTTCATTCCTGAAGGGGAGATCCTGCTCGAGCATCCCGCCGCACATCACAGGTAGCAAGCTGTAAAATTTGAGGATCTTAAAAACAGAGTTCCCATCATCAAAGCAGAGGAAGCTGACTGGGGCGAAAATCAAAACATTTCATTATCAGCATTCCCAGTAACAGCTGAGTAAGAATGTCAGTGTGCCCAGTTTTCAGTTAAGTGAGGGCGTGTGATTTAATTTCTTGTCTCTCATTATGTGTGGTTGTAAATTTGACATTAAAATGTAGATGCCCAATAGTCTACAGATTCAATGTAATACTATTAGAAATAATTCACAGGTAAAATGGACCTGACTTTTAAAATAATGACATTTATTGTATAGTCTGCGCCCATTAAGCCATGGCTTTTCTGAGAAACAGCGTGGCTTATAAAAATATGGTATAAAAAGGGGAAAGAGGGCATCCGGGTGGCTCAGGCAGTTAAGTGTCAGACTCTTGGTTTCGGCTCAGGTCATGATCTCAGGGTGGTGAGACCGAGCCCCGTGTCAGGCTCCCTGCTTGTCCCTTCCCATCTTCTCCTTCCCCCAGCTCGCTCTCTCTCTGATAAATAAAAAATCTTTTAAAAATAAAATAAAAAGGGAGAAAAGAGGGTGTAGGAGGAAGCTGTGTGCTCATCTGAGCTCTGGTCTTTTATAGTTATGAAAACATGGGCTAGCCCCGTAACTTTTTAGACATTTAATTTTCTCTTATGTAAAATGGGAGAGAGAGAACTAAATGTTCTGGACTAATTCACAGTGTTGTGTCAAGTTGAGATAAATGTATAAAAGTACTTATAGGGGTGCCTGGGTGGCTCAGTGGGCTAAAGCCTCTGCCTTCGGCTCAGGTCATGATCCCAGAGTCCTGGGATCGAGCCCCGCATCGGGCTCTCTGCTTGGCAGGGAGCCTGCTTCCTCCTCTCTCTCTGCCTGTCTCTCTGCCTCCTTGTGATCTCTGTCTGTCAAATAAATAAATAAAATCTAAAAAAAAAAAAGTTTTATTTTATTTATTTTACAGAGATTGATTATTTTAAAGATTTTGTCTTATTTATTTGTCAGAGAGAGAGAGAGAGCACAAGCAGAGGGAGCCGCAGGCAGAGGCAGAGGGAGAAGCAGGCTCTGTGCTGAGCAGGGAGCCTGATGCAGGACTCAGTCCCAGAACCCCAGGATCATGACCTGAGCTGAAGGCAGACGCTTAACTGACTGAGCTACTAGGCGCCCCTGTATAAAAGTACTCTTTATATATTAATTCGAAAACAAAACCAAAAACCAAAATCCCTCAAGGACTTTAGAGAACATCTAGTTCAAACCTTTCGTGTTTCAGGTGAGAACAGGGAGCCTCAGAAGTCACAGGACCGTACTCAGTTATGTGAGGAATCACACAGAGGAAGAATGTGCTCGCATTAATCTAAGGAAGACGGACTCTTAGAATTACAACGAACGCACACTTGGTGGTTGAGCGTGAGAACGCGAATGGGATGTTTGTGCAAGTGCAGGTCTGCAGTCGAGTCTGGCTCTCCCAGAGTCCGTCTCTGGTGCTTCTTGTCGAGTGCTGGACCCCCTGCCCGGCCGGTGGTGGTCGCACTTGGTTAGCCCCCCCCCCCCCCCGCCCGCTCCCCCAGCCCTTCATCCCCCCACTACACACCGCGTCTTCCTTTCCTTCTCCACTGGGTGGGAGGAGATTTTTGGAGAGGATCTTGCCCAGGGCTGGTCCTGGCTCCCTCTCAGGTCCGGCTGTGTCATCTTAGGCACGATTCTTTCCTTCTCGTTGGCTCGGTTCCTCGTGTAAAACTGGGTAATAACACTTGTCCTGCTGATCTGTCATGCTGCTTTCAAGGATCAAACGATGTAATGTATGTGAAAACGCTTTAAAAAGCACAAAATGCCCTACAAATGTCAAGTGTTGTTATTATCCTCATTATTGCTCCTCCCCTCCCTCCCTGACTCCCTGCCTCCTGTCTCCTTCCCTCCCCTCACCCCCCACTCCACCTCCCCTCCCCGCCTTCCCAGTCTCCAGCTTTGCTGGCTTCCTGCCAGGAGCGTCTGACAAGTGGTTGCAATTAATTATTTGTTGAGAAGCTTTCTCTGAACCATGCAATGTCATTGCGGAAGCTGTTCTTGGACGAGTAGGAATCCAATTAGATTATTGGGAGCTGCAAGGGCTTCTGGGTGGCTCAGTTGGTGAAGCATCTGCCTTTGGCTCAGGTCATGATCCCGGGGCCTGGGATCGAGTCCCACGTTGGGGTCCCTGCTTAACGGGGAGCCTGCTTTTCCCTCTCCCCCTGCAGCTACCCCTGCTTGTGCTCTGTCTCTCTCTCAAATAAATATATAAAATCTTAAAAAAATTAAAAAGATTATTGGGAGTCGCAGAGGGAAACAGAAGGAGTAAAGGAAATTACATTCAAAAGAAATACTTCATTTCCATTGATAATGGAAGGATTGGCCTGCAGTTATGGCAGAAAGCATTTAAAGAAAATGGTTAGGATATTGGTAAGAAGGGTGTGAGACCCAGGAGGAGCTTGGATGGCAGAATCTCCTCGCCTTGGAGAAGCCATGGGAGGTGCCCAGCCTCCGACGCCCCATCAGAGGGGATACTCTTCTGTCCCCTCCTGATGGGGCTGCCCCTGTCCTCCTCAGGCTCCCTGGCGCTGAGCAGGGGTGCGGTGTACACGTCGGAACCTGAAGTCTCCGTTGCTGAGAACAAACGTGAGTGCAGGGCAGCTCGGGGGTGGGGGTCTGGGGCGGGTGGGAGCAGGTGCAGGCCCCGGGGACTTGGACAGCATCCAGCAGGGGCCACTGTTGGGGGCCATTTCCCCTTTCCCGTTTGCTGCTCTCCTTCCTCCTCTTCACTTCTGTCCTGTCTGTGTCTGCAGCTGCCAAGCTGCCCTGCTCCTACTCCGGCTTCTCCTCTCCCCGCGTGGAGTGGAAGTTTGCCCAAGGTGACATCACCAGCCTCGTTTGCTATAACAACAAGATCACAGGTGAGTTGTTGTTCTTCCTTTCTGATGGCCCAGGTTGTGGAGGGACTGAGGGGCCTGGGTTCCAGGGGAGAGCTGCGGCCTGGGGCTCGGGTCCCGCGGATCTCCCGTGGCCTCTCCTGCCGCCATCGCCGGCTTCTCTCAGCTCTCCGGCTCATTCAGCCTCTCCTTCCTCTCTCCTCGCAGCTTCATATGAGGACCGAGTTACCTTCTCACATAGTGGCATCACTTTCCATTCTGTGACCCGGAAAGACACGGGCATGTATACGTGTATGGTCTCCGACGAAGGCGGCAACACCTATGGGGAGGTCACCGTCAAGCTCGTCGTGCTGGGTATGTACCACACCTTTCCCGTGTGGTCTTGGCACTCATTGCTTCCCTAAACCCTCACAGGCTCTGGTGAGCTTTGGAGCTCACTGAGGGTGAGAACGCCCCTGGCTGGGGGGATTCAGAGTCCCGGTGCCGGCAGAGAGGGGCTGAGCCCCTGGTGGGGGAAGCTGAGGGCGTGGTGTGGTTGGAGGCTAGAGCTGAGGGATGGGGGATCAGCAGTGTAGCCTCTGGGCAGTGCCCTCTGACCTGGGCTCAGCCCCTTCTGTCCCCTTACAGTGCCTCCGTCCAAGCCTACTGTCAGCGTCCCTTCCTCTGCCACCATTGGCAGTCGGGCAGTGCTGACCTGCTCGGAAAAAGATGGCTCTCCCCCTTCTGAGTTCTACTGGTACAAGGACGGGGTCCTGATGCCCACAGAGCCCAGGAACAACCGAGCCTTCAGCAACTCTTCCTATAGCCTGGATCACAAGACCGGGGAGCTGGTAGGGATGGGGTAGCGAGGGAGGGGCGGGGGCAGTTGCAGAACCCTTGAAGGTGGGGAGGAAGAGCGGCAGGTGAATTTGGCTTCGGGGTCAACAGACAAAAGATGGGCACTTGGACACATAGTAGGATGAACGTTGCGTAACGTGTAGAACAGTTGAGTCATTATGTCGTACACCTGAAAGTGACGTGATGTAATTTGTCCCCTCTGGTGCAGTTAAGAAGCAAAAACAGAGGTGCGCCTGGCTGACTCAGTCGCTGGAGGCTTGCGAGTCTTGGTCTCGGGGTCGTGAGTTCAAGCTCCATGTTGGGCGTAGAACTTAAAACACACACAGGAAAAAAAAAACACACGCGAAAAAGCAGAAGTAGGTCCTTGGCTTCTTCGGGCAGGAAGCCAACTGTTTTCTTCCCTCCAGGTCTTCAACCCCGTTTCAGCCTATGACACTGGCGAGTACATGTGTCAGGCACAGAATGGCTATGGGACCCCCATGAGGTCAGACGCTGTGCGCATGGAGGCCGGTGAGCACGGGTGTGCGGAGCAGCGGCATGAGCTTGACCTGGGGTGGGGGTCGGGGTCTGCTTTTCTTCCTGGCTTTGGTAGTGGTGTCAGCAGTGGGAGTGTGCCTTCAGGGCCCTGACCTCTCGTTTGTGTCTCATAGCGGAGTTGAATGTGGGGGGCATCGTGGCCGCTGTCCTTGTGACGCTCATTCTCCTTGGATTCTTGATTTTGGGCATCTGGTTCGCCTATAGACGAGGCTACTTTGACAGTGAGTATCTGCCCTCAGAGGCTGTCCTTTTTATCATCCCCCTTTCAGGGCATGGTTCTTGGGTGCCTCCTGAGCACAGAGCAGATAGTGAGCCCACACGTGCGGGGTTCTCTCCCGGGTGAGCACCACTTACCGCCTGTGTGCTGTGCCCCCCGCCCCTTCGGTGTCCGGCTCGCTCTGTCCTGCTCATGCTCATGGTCTCATTTCTTCTCTTTCAGGAACAAAGAAAGGGTGAGTGAGGTCCGTCGTGGGGATCCCTGAGGTTGAGAACGTGGACGCCTATGGTTTGAAGCTGAGATGGGTCCAGGGGAAGGGGTGGAGGCGGAGGTGGGGGTAGCCCCGTTTGGGCAGAGATCCGGGTCTCTACCTGTCCCTGTTCCTGTAGCCTTGCGTTTGTCCTGTCTCCCTGCACCCGCGCGTCCCTGCTGAGAACTCTGTGCTTCTGTGAAGCTGAGTCCAGCCTCCCGCGCTGGCGAGCAGAGGCTAAGGGGAGCACTAGGAACTGAGCATCTCCATCCTCTGGCTTGTCTGCAGGACCTCGAGTAAGAAGGCGATTTACAGCCAGCCCAGTGCCCGCAGCGAAGTGAGTGTGCTACCCCGGGACGAGGGGGGCTTCTGGCCCGTGTCCCACGTGCGGGAGAGGAGAGCTAAAGGCAGGGATAGAGTTGATTTGATGTTTCTGTTTCCCCAGGGGGAGTTCAGGCAGACTTCGTCATTCCTGGTGTGACCCTGGTCCGGCTCATCTCCTGTCCTCTGTGCTTGCCTTACGCTGGTGCTACCAGACTCTGGCCCGTGATGTCTGTACTTCCACAGAATGCCTTACGTGCCCCACAAGGGTCCCCACTTTTATCTTAGTTAGGATTTGTTTTTTTTTAATAATGTTGGCTGTGTCCCCCTTCCTCCTGCCCCGTCCCTCTGTTCCCACCACCGCTGAGTGGCCTGGGACTTGTTTAAAGCTTTCGTTCCCCATCCCTATGAGGGATCAGGTAGGAGTCCTGACTGACGCTGGTTGACCTCCCTCTAAGCAGGCGACAACAGTGGCAGACACGCTACCCACCCCCTCACCCCCGCGTCCTGGCCCGTGAGTAGTGACCTTGAGCTTATCCCGCGGCCCTTTCCTTATGCTGAGGAGGTATCCGCCGTTCCAGGGTGGGGACTGGAGATGGAGCAGCTGACAGCTGACAAGGTTGTTTGGGGACCGCACCCAGTCTCTCCTGCCTCTGCAGCCCCCTTTGTTCTGTCTTCCCACGGGAAGTGCCACTGGGATCCTGTTGCACGGTCCCGGACACAAGCAGACGGTCCGAGACACAAGCAGACCGGCACCAGCTGTGTCTTCGGGAAAAACACAGGAGCTTTGGTTCTGTGTGGAGAAGCGAGCTTTCAGCGGGCATGGAGCAGAAGCCCTTTAAAACCACTGAGAGAAAAAGGAAGCGGGAGCAGCTGGAAGCTCAAACTCTCACCGCTGGCTGGAGCCTGGGCGGACGCTGTTGAGCTGCATCTGCAGGGCAATGGGAATGTTGCAGTAGCTCTTAGCTCTTTGCCGAGCGTGCGTGTCTGCCCGCGTGCGTGGTCTCAGTTGCTGAAATCCAGTGTGTGCCGGAGGGCTTCTTAGCTCTTCCGTGAGATTTTGTTGGTGTGTGTTTGGATGTTGCTGGAAATAAAGCCTTGGTTTATCAAACCTTCTTGCTGTGGGAAGTGGGGAAATGAGGTTCCTGGGCTGCAGTGTACAAACAGGAAGCTGCCTGAAGCCCCATTTCCCTGCAACCTGGCTTGGTCCTGGCTCCCTGTCCCACCCCTTCCTGGTTCCTGTCTCAAGGTGGAGCCTCTGAGCGTCCGACCCTCTGTCTAGAGCCCTCTTGTGGCCGCAGGAGAGCTTTCTGCTGGAGGAGTGCCCCGGGGAAGCCGAGCCTGTGCTCCAGGCTTCTGCTGGGGCTCATCCACCAGGTGGGAGGAGAAAGTGCCCACCCCCCCCACCCCCCCACCCCGCCAGCCAGATGCATCAATAGACTTCTCTACCGCTGTGGGAAAACTCCAGAGCCGGAGGCAGGAGGATTCCTCAAAGCCTTTGAAGAAGTCCTCCTTTAGTAGTAGCTTAAAGTAGCAATTACTACTTTATTTAAGCTGGATTGAGGGTGAGAGGGAGATGCTATTTGAGGAAAAGACAGTTTAGAGACCAGGACAGAAGACTGGATGGATGGATGGGAGTGAGCAGCAGTAAGCAAGATGGCCTGCCTGTCATTCCTTCCTTCTGTCCATCCAGACGCTTTTTCCCCTTAGATTTCTGTTTCCCCATCTACCGCAGTCCCCCAGTCTGTTAACCAGCAAGAGGGCAAGTACAGGGTTTCCCAGGGCTGATACTGTGGAGGACACTGAGCCCCACTTGGCCATGTTTTAATCCCTTATCTGGAAATCCCTAACAGAATCGAGTGTTCCATCAAGAATCCAAAAGGAAAAACAAAACCAACTAGACCATCAGTTAAGGGTCATGCACCAATAAAAAGTAAATATTCCAGATGGAAATAAATTTAATGAAACAATAAAAGTAGAGATTATGGAACGGTTCAGTAAGAATGAGATTTTTAAAGTATGTTTCAGCTTTTTGTGTTCTGCTTGGGAGATGGGGGTGGGGGAGGTTGCGGAGAGAAAACACCACAGGAAAGCAGAGGTAGGTGATTCATTGTTCCTTTAAGTCTGAGGTAAAGGGTTCCTCCCTCCCTCAGTCGCTTGTGGTGAGTTGGAGTCATTTATTACCAGCCTTGGAATTTATCTCTGCAGCTTACCGCAGCCTCTATGAGTTGGAAAACACCTTGTCAAATGTCCAAACTTGTTTTTGTAATAAATGTTTATTTTTCACATTGAGTGAGGGTCTGTGTTAAAAGAAGAGGGACTTCAGAGTGACTTGGATATTCAGAATCTCCCTGACAGCTTTATTAAGAGATCTGAGGAATCCTCCACAGAGCCTGGTAATGTGTCTTAAGCTTAGAGTTGGCCTGTCCCTGAATGGGGTTGATGCAAATGGACATTTTCTTAAATTCAAGTAGCACCTGGGGGAAGCAGTTCTATGGAGACGGGTGTTTCGAGACACAAACCCAGTGTGATTGGGGATAAAATGATTGTCAAGGATGTCTGCTTTTTTTTTTTTTTTTAAAGATTTTGTTTATTTGACAGCACAAGCGGGGGGGTGGGGAGAAGTGGCGGGGACTAAGTGGGGGAGGGAGAAGCAGGCTTCCCACTGAGAAAGCCTGACCCAGGGCTCATCCCAGGACCCTGGGATCATGTCCTGAGGTGATGGCAGGCACTTCACTGAGCCACCCAGGTGCCCCAGAATGTGTTGTCTTAACAGATCCTACAGACGGGGGCACCTGACTGGCTCAGTTGGAGCATATGCCTCTTGATTTTGGGGTTGTAGGTTTCAGCCCCACGTTTGGATGTAAAGATCTTAAAATCTTAGAAAGGGTTCCAGGGTGGCTCAGCTGGTTAAGTGACCAACTTTTTTTTTTTTTCCATTTTATTTATTTTTTCAGGGTAACAGTATTCATTCTTTTTGCACAACACCCAGTGCTCCATGCAAAACGTGCCCTCCCCATTACCCACCACCTGTTCCCCCAACCTCCCACCCCTGACCCTTCAAAACCCTCAGGTTGTTTTTCAGAGTACATAGTCTCTTATGGTTCGCCTCCCCTCCCCAATGTCCATAGCCCACTCCCCCTCTCCCAATCCCACCTCCCCCCAGCAACCCCCAGTTTGTTTTGTGAGATTAAGAGTCATTTATGGTTTGTCTCCCTCCCAATCCCATCTTGTTTCATTTACTCTTCTCCTATCCCCCTACCCCCCCATGTTGCTTCTCCATGAAGTGACCAACTTTTGATCTCAGCTTTGGTCTTGATCTCAGGGTCCTAGTTCAAGCCCTGCATAACTGCCCACTGGGCGTGGAGCCTACTTAAAAAACAACCTTAGAACAGAATCTATAGGGGAAGGACAGGAGGGAAATAGGTTTGGTCCATTTCAGAATGAAGGGAGAGGTATGTTTTGTTTTGTTTTGTTTTTCAGAAAAAGAAAAGTTTTATTCAACCAAAATACACACTATTAGCATTAACTGCTTTTCCCCAATGATAAATTTCTCCAAATATATTTAAAATTCAGCATTGTTAAAATTTATTCAAATCCTTCCATTACTGTTCTCTATTAGAGAATGCTGTTTCTTGGAGTCTCAAATGATACATCATTTCAACTTCTTTTTTTTTTTTTAAATTTTTTATTTCTTTGACAGAGAGAAATCACAACTAGGCAGAGAGGCAGGCAGAGAGAGGAGGAAGCAGGCTCCCTGCCAAGCAGAGAGCCCGATGCGGGGCTCGATCCCAGGACCCTGGGACCATGACCTGAGCTGAAGGCAGAGGCTTTAACCCACTGAGCCACCCAGGCGCCCCTCATTTCAACTTCTTTACAATAAGATGCTACTGTCAGTTTTGCCTGAGTTAAAAGTAATGAAATACTCTTTTTGCAGACCACCATACAGTTACCAGAACCTTCTTTTTGGTTGCAATGATGGTTTTAACACACTTGGTAACTTCTTCAACAACCAACCATCATCCAGACCACTTTCATTTTTTTGTCAAAGTTTATGATATTCTCTAAAATAGGTCTCTGCTCTTTCAGATCTTAAGGTATGAGCACATCTCTCATCATCTCAGTTTGTGATCATCCATCAGTTGGTGTTACCTAGCCATTTGTCCCAACTTTTTCACCTTTCCTATTGCAGCCAGGTGTTGAGAAATCCTTGTAGCAGAAACTCTGAAGTCTGCTGTGAGGCCTCGAATTGCTGTTTTGGGGTTAGCTTCCACCATGGCTCCCAATTGATCTTCATTTAAAACAGATTTGGGTCTCCCTCGAGGCTCATTTTTCAGACTCAGATCCCCAGAACGAAATTTTTTGAACCACCCACGGATAGTCCTTTCACTAACAGAGCCTTTTCCAAAGACAGAACTGATGTTTCTACTTGCTGTGGCTGCACTGTGTGCTAGTTATGGGGACAATTTAAGGGGAATAAGTGAAGAAAAATGCAACTTTAAGGAAAAAAGCTCTAGTTCTGTAGATCCTTTGATTATTACCCCTTTGTTATTAGCTGTAAAAATTTAATGAACTGGGAATTTTTCTTTCTTGAGGGGTAACTTGTTGAATGATTATTAGCACCCATTCATTTATTTACTGGGTATTACCAATTTCCCTACTGCACAAATAGGGATAAGAGGCACAAACTGTAAGTAACTTGCCCAAATTCACAACCAGTATTCGGCAAGTGAAAGGTCTGGGATTCAAGAGAGCTGGGAGAGAAGGTTCCTGAATGGGAAAGAATTCGAAAAGAGGAGGAGCTGGAAAGAAGTTCACTTTTTAGAAGTGGATGTGTGGGTGTTAGGAGAGAGGAAATTGAAAGTAATGATGTCCACCTGGGCTCCCTACCTCCCCCCCCCAACTGTGACTGTCACTTTAGTCTGACATCCCCAAAGCACCTATAGGACAGAGTAGCCTATGAGTGCCACCTTCTGGAATGAAGGATAAAGCCACTGCATGTTTGCCAGTGACACAGAGGCAAGGCATGCATGTATTTGTGGATGGCAAAGAGAAGAGCAACACCAGCTTGCAGAATGAGAACTCAAAAACATCTCTAGAACAAACATGGGGGGGGGGGCTGTGGGTGAGACAGGTGAAGGGAGTGAGTCCATCTCTCTCGAGGTGCTGGAATACATGAAGTTGCCGAATCATTACACTGTGCACCTGAAACTAAATGACACTGTATTAGCTACACTGGAATTAAAATTGAAATCACAATAGGCAGGAATGATACACTCGATCTTACAGACCAAAATTCAATAGTAGTAAGTGTAAGAGTCTGCCTTTGGGTCCAAAAAGTCAACTGGCCACAAATAAAGATGGGAAGATGTAGAACATCCGGAACTAGGCAGTCAGTTTGCTGGTGGCATTTACCTCCCCGTATCAGCTTCTAGAGGTGCCACACCTCAAGATTAGATTATAGACCAACTGGAACCTGTTCATAAACGTGATGTGGATGGTATAAAAGAGTCGATGGCAAGGTAAGAGTCAAAAGACGCCAGGAAGGCAAAATTGTGGCCTATAGATATTTAAAGATTACTGTTTGGATGGCTCAAGGAAGAAAATTAGGACCAATGGCTGGATGTCCAAAGAAGACTGGTTATAATTCAGACTGTGCCCTTCGGAGCTCTCAGGAGCATGGTGAGTGCCAGCTTAGGAGTTGCAGACCTTGCTTGACTCTCCCCGTGATGTTGGCAGAGTTTTCTCTGTCAGTCTCTTGTCGCCTAACAAATGGTGATAATACCCAACCTATGACATTTTTAGAAGCAAATGAGGCAAGATCTGGAAAGCACTTTATGTTACATCACACAAGAGCTGAACATGATTGCTTTCAAACTGGGTATTTTAAGCCAGAGGTTGGCAAACTTACAGCAAATGACCAGAGAATAAAATTTTTATTACTATTACAAAAGTTTATTTAATGAAAAAGTTCAATAAGAAATGTGCTTGACCTAATTTTTATATTGCATTAAAACGTGCTCTAGAAAGAAGACATGGAAGCATGTGATTTCTCTGGTTTATATTCTTGTTTAGTTCATACTCTGTGGAAGGCTTACACCATGATGATAGTCTTTCCTCCTATTATCATCATTCCAATGTTGCTCTGTCTCCCACTGGCTGCCAAGTCTCATGCTCATCCCTCACAAAATTCATGAGGGAGTCCAATTACAATATTCCTTAGACATAGATGCTACCATTTAACTCCAACGATAACTTCTTGCCCATAAATTTTTCCCAGCTCAGCATGTGGGCATCCACCTGGCAAGCTCAAAGGTACCTTCAAAGAAATTTTTTTAGACTTTTAGACATACAGTCTCTATACAACTTTACACAGCAAGAAAACATGCAGAGACTGTGATGAACATGGCTGTGTTCCATTAAAACTTCATTTATGGACACTAAAAACTAAATTTCATAATTTCCATGTCATGACCTTTTGATTTTTTCCCCATCATTTAGAAATGTAAAAACCAATCTTAGACCCTAGGGGGCAGGAGAACAAGTGATGGGCTAGCAGTTAATATTTTACTTGATGTTAAAAGAAAGTGCCTGACCCCATCTTTTTCTAATTAAGTTATTTTATTATTTTTTTAAAATGATTTTTGATTACTTAGGTATTTATTTATTTATTTGAGAGAGAGAGAGAGGGAGAACATGTGCACGCACTCCTGAGCAGAGGGGGAGAATCCCAAGCTCAGTCTCAGGACCCTAAGATCATGACCTGAGCTGAAGACAAGAGTTGGACACTTAATTGAACCACCTAGGTGCCCCTCTAATTAAGTTATTTTAATTTCAGTATAGTTAACATATAGTGTTGTATTAATTGTAGGTGTACAATATAGTGATTCAACAATTCTATACATCACTCAGTTCTCATAAGTGGTAACTCCATTTGGGTTTTTTGTTGTTGTTGTTGTTTTTGTTTTTTATATTTCATTTATTTGACAGAGAGAAATCACAACTAGGCAGAGAGGCAGGCAGAGAGAGAGGAGGAAGCAGGCTCCCCGTTGAGCAGAGAGCCTGATGTGGGCTCAATCCCAGGACCCTGGGATCATGACCTGAGGTGAAGGCAGAGGCTTTAACCCACTGAGCCTCCCAGGTGCCCCTCCACTTGGTTTTGAATGTAGACTAAGATTCCTTTGGTCCAGGTCTGTAACCTCTATGGGGAGAAAGGAACTTAAGACAGAGTGGGTGGTAGCAGCTGGACAAGTATAAAGTGAAATCATCAGAGGGTGCAGGAGAGAAAGGAGGGAAGGGAAAAATCAATATGCCAGTGAGAAGTGATGGGGCAGAAGGTCTAACTGATGGAGAGATCCATACCCATTGAGTTATTTATTTTATTTTATTTTTAAAAAGATTTATCCACTCATCTTAAAGAGAGTGCAAACAGGGGGAGGGGCAGTGGGGACCCTGAGATCACAACCCAAACTGAAATCAAGATTTTTTTTTTTTAAAGATTTTATTCATTCATTCGACAGGCAGAGATCACAAGTAGGCAGAGAGGCAGGCAGAGAGAGTGAGAGAGAAGCAGGCTCCCTGCCAAGCAGAGAGCCCGATGCGGGACTCGATCCCAGGACCCCGAGATCATGACCTGAGCCGAAGGCAGCAGCTTAAACCACTGAGCCACCCAGGCGCCCTGAAATCAAGATTTTTTTTTAAGATTTTATTTATTTATTTGACAGACAGAGATGACAAGTAGCCAGAGAGGCAAGCAGAGAGAGAGTGGGGGCGGGGTGGGGAGAGAAGCAGGCTCCCTGCTGAGCAAAGAGCCCAGTGTGGGGCTCCATTCTAGGACCCTGAGATCACAACCTGAGCCGAAGGCAGAGGCTTAAACCCACTGAACCACCCAGGGGCCCCTGAAATCAAGATTCTGATGCTCAACTGACTGAGCCATTTTATTTTATTTTATCATTAAAAAAAAGATTTTATTTATTTACTTGAGGGAGAGAGAGCATGAGCAGGGGGGAAGAGCAGAGGGAGAGGGAGAAGCAGACTCCCCGCTTAGCAGGGAGCCCAACATGGAGCTTGATCCCAGGACCCTGAATTCATGACCTGAGCCAAAGGCAGATGCTTAATCAACTGAGCCACCCAAGCAATCCAGCCACACAAGTCATTTTAGAACAACACTTACATTCAGTTTTTGTTTCTAGTTGATTCCTAGTTAGTTTTTAAACTGTATGGAAATAATGCAATAGTTTTCAGTAATAAATCTATTATTTATAGCTCCTTAGGTGATGTCACCAACTTCCTTAAAGGTGGGGAGCCTGTGTTATTGTATGTGTACAGTGTCTGGTACATTGCGCCAATCACTAAATGTTGAATGAGTAAGTATCCCATTCCAAAATTTGAATGAGGTAAGTTGAGATAACTAAGGAGCTGCTCTGTTGGCTGTCAATGTTGTTACCTCTTGTTATTTGTATGTAAGCCAAATGAAATTAAGCAGAAGGGGAATGGTGGACAGAGGATCTCAGACCCTGAATTTTTAAATGTTGGCACATGAACATTTTGTTGTTGGTTTGTGGGCAGTGGAGTCAGCAGAACTGGGTGCAGGGCCAAGAAAAGAATGAAGTGGACTCGGGGCACCTGGGTGTCTCAGTGAGTTAAGCCTCTGCCTTTGGCTCAGGTCATGATCTCAGGGTCCTGGGATCGAGCCCCGCATCGGGCTCTCTGCTCAGCAGGGAGCCTGCTTCCCCTCTCTCTCTGCCTGCCTCTCTGCCTACTTGTGTTCTCTGTCTGTCAAATAAATAAGCAAAATCTTTAAAAAAAAAAGAATGAAGTGGACTCATTTACTTATCTCTGGCATGCTGAGTCCTTTCTAAGTGGCTGAGCTCCTGAGTCAAGTGCTATTCCTACCTCTGCTGAGGTGGCCAATAAGGACCACATTGAAACTCCCTGGGAGACAACCTACACAAAAAAAGCTAAGTGCTGAGAATGAGATCTCTTTACCTGCCCTCGGAAGGTCCTTGGCAGGGAGTGTGTAGCCAGGGGGATAGATAAGGAGCAACAACAACTGCCAAGATTCAGGCCTTCCTCACCCCTTTCCACCAATGTTTGGGCAACATTCCAAAGAGGCTTGTAACTTTAATTATTTGCAAACAGAACACCTGCAGTCAATGTCTATGGTAGGGGAAGAAAAAGTATTTTTCCATCTACCCTCCTAGGTTCTCAGGTTGAGGACCTGTGATTCAGAGTGCAAAAGGCAGACTAACAAGTAAATATATGTACTTTAGAGAGAGCATGAGCAGGGGTTAGGGGTGGGGAGCAGAGCAAGACTGAGAGAATCTCAAGCAGACTCCCTGCTGAGCGCAGAGCCTGATATGGGGTTTGATTTCATGACCCTGAGATCATGACCTGAGCTGAAATCAAGAGCCTGACCCTGAACTGAATGAGGCACCCAGGCGCCCCCAGACTAACAAATATATCAACCGGCATATCATGAAATTACATGGGAGCCCTCTGAGATGAGTAACTCAAAGTAGTGGTTAGAACTCAGGCTTCTGTGGGGTGCCCAGCTGGTTCAGTTGGTAGAGCATGTGACTCCTGATCTCAGGGTTGTGATTTTGAGCCCCATGTTGGGTGAAAAGATTACTAAAAAAGAAGAAGAAGAAGAGGAAGAAGAAGAAGAAGAAGAAGAAGAAGAAGAAGAAGAAGAAGAAGAAGAAGAAGAAGAAGAAGAAGAAGAAGAAGAAGAAGAACTTGGGCTTCTGTAGCATCTTAACAAAAGAATAACACATTTTTAGACATGTGATGAGACAAAGGAAAAGGAATTTCTAGGGGAGCAAATTATGGGAAAATAAATATATGCAGAAAATGAATGGAAGATAAGGGCTACTTTTTTTTATAGTTTTTTTCTTCCCTATGTAATCACTTTACTTATTTATTTATTTTTTAAGTACTCTCTATACCTAACAACACCTAACATGGGGCTTGAACTCACAACCCCAAAATAGAGTTGCATGCTTAACTGATGAAGCAGCCAGGAGCCCTGATAATGGCTACTTTGTAAGGATTGTTATGTAGGTTCTTCTGGTGCTATCTCTGGGCTAAGGGTCTAGAACTGTCACCAGTGATTAACTTCTGTCCTTCTCCTGGTGGGAGAGACAACCTTACAAATTGATGTCCTGCTTTTAGGTCGATAGCAGAAGGGCAGAGAGCTTTTCTTGTATCTTTCTTAATTGCCTTCAACTCAAAATTATCAATAAGCCTAGGTGGCATCTTTTGGGGTGGCATACTCTGCCATGCTTCATTCTCTTTTTTGGAGGGGAGTACTCCATGAAGCACAGGTTGAAATCCTTAAGAATGTCCAGGCTGAGACAGGTTGAAATCCTTAAGGATGTCCTGGCATCAGCAGTAGATTGGGGCATTTGGAACTTTGATCCCCACGATGGGTGTAGAGATTACTTAAAAAAAAAAAAAATCTTAAGAAAAAACCATCATAGATTAACAAAAGATGTGAGAAAGATGCATACTCTTTAGAGCTGAGATGAGCCAATTTAGGTGAAAAGTGGTCATCTTCTATTTTCCCTATATGGAGCTGCAAATTTAGGAGTCACAGAAGAAGTGATGTAGCTGAAGTTGTTCCACAGGGAGCAACAATCTGGTTGGAGGGCAGGAGCTTGGAGCTGTATTTGCCTAGTGCTTTTCAGCATAATAGTTAACCTAGAGTCCAAATAGTGCCAGGCACTGTCCTAAATGCTTTTTTTATTTACTTAGACAGATTTTATTTATTTGGTTGTCAGAGAGAGAATGAGAGCACCAGCAGGGGGCGCTGCAGGCAGAGGGAGAAGCAGGCTCCCCGCTGAGCAGGGAGCCTGATGCAGGACTCCATCCCAGGAACCTGGGATCATGATCTGAGCCTAAGGCAGACACTTCACTGACTGAGCCCCCCAGGCATCCCTGTTCTAAATGCTTTAAAGGATGAACTCATTTAATACTTCACTCAAGAGGAGATACTGTAATGATCTGTATTTTTAGGTGAGGAATTGAGGCAGGCGGATGTTCAATGTTCTGCCCAGGGTTCTGCAGTTCTACGTAAGTGGTTCCAGAATGTCAGCTGGATAGACAGGCTCCAGATCCCGAATCGGAAAGAACAGTCTTTGCTGCCTATACCAGGGTTACAGAAGCTAGTTACCTATATGGAAAGAGCTATAGGAAGGCTTTCCTAAACCTCCTCAGCGCTGTCACTCTACAAAACTCCAGAATGCTTTTTGGTCCATTCGTGAACAAGAGAACCCATGTTGGGAGGCACCACCTCCCAGGTTCACAATCACTAGGGACCTGAGGCACCACTTACCAGAATTCAGTGTGAGTGTCGTGCCTGGGGGAGTACAGTCTGGGCTCCAGCATGCGGCTCCCACCAGTGCGTTCAAATCCCAGGCTGGATTGGAGATTTCAAGAAAGCATTCCTTATGGATGTTGGGAAATTTCCCTGTTCACTGAAAAATTTTTTAGTCTGAGACATGGCCTGATGGTGTCACCTTTGGCCTTGGGCATGTGGAATTGAGCAGGGGAAAAAAAAAGGAAAAAGAGTGGATCATGGGGGGAGCAGGTGCTGACAACCTCTGCCCCCAGCATCCGCGTAGCGCTAAGTTCCAGGTGGTCTGCAGGTCTGTCTCTGACATAGTCTGGCTGGTTGTTTCTGTCCAGATTCCTCTGTGGAAGTTCTAGCCTCTAAAGGGGATGGTATGAAGAAGTGCGGCCTTTGGGAGGAGCTTGTGGCTTGAGTGTGGAGCCTCTAGGATTAGTGCTTTACAGAGAGGTGCCAGAGAACTCCCTACCCCTTCTGCTATGCGAGGACCCAGCAAGAAACCTGCACTCTGGGGGTGCCTGGCTGGCTCAGTCAAAAGAGCCTGTGACTCTTGATCTCTGAGTTGTGAGTTCAAGCCCCACACTAGGTATAAGGATTACTTAAAAAAAAAAAAAAAAAGTCCGTGTTCCGGAAGAGGGTCTTTGCTAATTCTATCGGCATCCCCATCCCAGACTTCCAGCCTCTAGAACGGTGAGCAGTAAATTTCTGTTGTTTACAAGCCATAGAGTCTACGTTCTGTGGTTATGGCAGCCCCAATAGATGAAGACATGCTCTAATATTTTAAAGAGTCTATAGGCAAAAGGACAAAACTGCAGGTTGATTTGTGAAATAAGGTTGATAAAGAAGGTGAACCCAATTTCTGGCAAGACAAAGGAAAATTCCCGTACCTTTCCCAGTCTGGAACTTAGTGACAGAGGCCCTGCTTGCTTGCTTAAACTAGGGAGCCCAGCATGGAGCCCAGCGGAGCAGAACTCAGAACCCTGAGATCAAGACTTGAGCTGAGATCAAGGGTGGGATGCTTAACCAACTGAGCCACCCAGGCACCACAAATTTTGTTTTATTATTTTATTTTATTTTTTACTACTTGATGTCTTAAGTTGAACGCTGGCTCCCTGCAAAATCCCTGAAAATCACCATCCACAAAGCAAAGCTGTGTTGATTGTCTCCCGTAGTTGGGGGGAGAACAACATTGAGAAAGTAGAGTCTCAGCGGGGACAGGTGAAGGTAAGATGTTGAGAGTTTTGGAGTCTGTTCTTTTTTTTTTTTTAAGATTTTATTTATTTGACACAGAGAGATGAGAGAGAGAACACAAGCAGCAGAAGTGGGAGAGGGAGAAGCAGACTCCTCGCAGAGCAGAAAGCCCAACGTGGGACTGATCCCAGGACCTGATCATGACCCAAGCCCAAGGCAGATGCTTAACAACTGAGTCTCCCAGGCGCCCCTGGAGTCTGGTTTAAACTAAGTCATTGTGGTGGGGCCTCTGCAGCAGGTAGGGGAGAGTTTCCTAACCACTGTTGTTTGATGAGCCATTTTACTCTAATGAGGCGTAGTTGGGATGTCTAATGACCTGCAACTTCATCTTCTGGGCAGAGTTTTGTAGAACACTAAGGTCTGATAATGCAGACCTTGTAGTCAAGTCACCTAACATAGACAGTAAATGGTGTGGGTGTGATATGGTTTTGAATATAGCGAAGGTTTGGTGGGGTGAGGTCTGGAGCCCACCGCGAAGAAAGGATTCTTGAGACATCTTTGGTGCAAAATGGTGGTTTATTAAAGCAGGGCGACAGGACTGTGGGCAGAAAGAGCTGCTGCCCCAGGATTGTGAGGGGTGACTGATTATATACTTGGGAGTTGGGGGTGAGGAAAAAGGAAGGTTTTCAAAAGAATTTTTGTATGCTAAAGAGGATCTACAAGATATTGGAGGCCTTGAATTGTCAAAGTTGTTCTTGCCTCTAGGAGAGCATTAACACCAAGACAGTTGGGAGTTTCCTTCTGGAAATTAAGTTATTGATAAGAATGCTTTTTTCTTGCAAATCACCAAGACATTTTGTAAACCGAGGGAGACCCCGGTCTTGCTGGATTGTGATCTCTGTAAGTGAGCCATTTGTTTTTCCTTCCCTTAGTTTTAGGGCAGCTGAGAGTGACTGAGGAATGTCACCTGGGAGTTTGGGGATGGGAGTCTCCGGGTGTCAGCTTGGGCTTTGTCCTCAGCTTTCCTTCTGCTCCAACAGGTGCAGACTGGTTTAGTACTCAACTCAAATAGTTTGGTGTGTGGCACGTGCTGCAGCCCAGAGGAAACGGATTGGGATGCAGTCTTATTAGGGAAGAAAGGACAGGAAATTTAATAGGTAAGGATAAGCACAAGGGCAGGTATCCTTGCAGAAAGCGTACTTTTCCTGCAACTGGATGCCGCCACCAGGGGGAGCTAGACCTTCTGGCAAGGCCCTTCCTTTGCAATGCTAAGTTACACGCAGGGTTTTCCGGAGATAAATTAAGCATGAGGGAATAAAAATAGTTCATCTCACCCATCAGACGGACAAAAGTTAAAATGTTTGTGTAGGGGAGGAAAATAATTTTCCTTTACCCTTCTAGGTTCTTGGCAGAGACCCCCTTTTAATAGAAGACAGTTTAACAGGAGAAGAACAAGTTTAATAACGTACACCTGTGTGTGCACGAGATACCCAGCAAAACTGAGTAACTTCCCCAAGTGAGCTGAGTCATCATCTTAAATACTCTCTGGCTAAAGACAAAGATGTTGGGGGGAGGGCGGGGAAGCCAGTTAAGGAAGCTTTTCAGGTAAGCACGATAAACCAGGGTAAGGAGGTTCCGCAGATTTAAGTTTTGACCTTCTCCAAAGATAAAAGTTTCTAGCGATTAGGTCACTCCCCTCTTCCTGGTGCAGTGAGGGAGACACCCTTACACATGAAGATTTCCCTTATAAATGCAAATATCTCTTTAAAAAGGTCACCTGTACCTATTTTTCAGAGCTTTTCCTGCAGACTAAGTTTCCTTAAAACATCCCGCTCAAGATCATCCTTATGCCAGAGAGGCATTTTTGGCGTTGACATTCTGCTTCCCTTCACGTGATTGATGCTCGATTTGACAGGCTGTGGGGAAAGAAGTACTGGTATTGTTGGTGGGGACACAGAAAGGTGTAACTGTGAGGAGGAGCAATGTGGCAGCATCTTAAAGAAACAACGTACACATTGAACGTTTAACCTGGCAACACTATGTCTAGGAATTGATCCTGAAGCTTGCGCTCTGAACAATACAAAAATTCATGTACACAAAGTTATTTAATCGCAGCATTATTTGTAATTGCAATATATTGGAAACTACCTCCCAAAGTTCAAATATGTAGGCATTTGGTTCAATTACCTATGACACATTCACACAACGAGATCCTGTGCAACTGTAAAAAAAAAATAATGAAGAATGCCTCCGGCATACTGTTTTTTTTTAAAGTGGTTATTTTTAAGGAATTGCAAGTGGAGGAGAAGCCGTGAAAACCGAGAAGTGACCCTTTTGTAAGAGATATTTGCATTTATAAGGGAAATCTCCATTTGTAAGGGTGTCTCTCGGGGCTTGTATCCGGAAGGGGGAGTGACCTAATCTCTAGAAATTTCTGAATGGAGAAGGCCTGCTTGGTGAATCCGCATGACAAGCTTAGTCTTGTTTACTGTGCTTCTCTGAGTCTCTCTGATAACCCGACTCCTCACCCCCAACAGCTTCTTTATCCTTTAAGGTGATTTTCCTGGGTGTTCCCTTGTGTATAGGAAGTATATATCATTAAACTTCTGCTTGATTTTTCCCTTGTTAATCTGTTTTATATCAGTTGAATTTTTAGAACAAAGAACCTAGAAGAGAATAAGGAAAAAAATTCCTCCTCGACAATTTGTATTAACTGATTTGAAGTATTTTCCAAGATATATTTGCTAAATTAAAAAAAAAAAGCAAGATTCCCTTTGTGGTAAGAAAAGGAGATAAAGTAAGAATTTTTGCGGAAACACACAGGACGATAAAATTCATGAGATCGATTATCTGTGAGAGGTGATGATAAGATTAGGGTGAAAGAGGACGAGTTGACTTCTCCGAGTGGATGGTTTGTCTAGTTTTGACTTTTGGAACTGTTAAATAGTAAAAATTCAACTGAGTAATTAAAAAAAATTAATTTAAAAAAATTAGGCTCCGTGCTCAGCAGGGAGCCCAGCACGGGGCTTGAACCACCGACCCTGAAATCAAGACCTGACCTGAAATCAGGAGTTGGACGCTCAACCGGGTCACCCAAGCGCCCCTCAACTGAGTAAATTTTATTTTTTTTAAGACTTTATCTATTTATTTGTTAGAGAGAGAGCACACAAGCAGGGGGAAGCAGCAGGCAGAGGGAGAAGCAGACCCCTGCTTAGCAAGGAGCCCTCTGTGGGACTGCAGGACTGGATTCTCAGATCCTGACCTGAGCAGAGGCAGACACTTGACTGACTGAGCTGCCCAGGTGCCTCTCAACTGATAAATGTTAAAGACCTAATGGGCTTTCTTAATCAATTCATGAATAGGAAGCATCGCTTCTCGCAAGTAGAGGGGCGCTCTACTTACAAGGGCTACAGAAACGGAAAGGTTTTTAAAGATAGAGAGGGCATGGGAAAAAGGAAATTATTAACAAAGAATCTATTATTTTAGGCAAGGTAGTCTCCTAAGATTAAGTGGTAGGGGTCCATCAGTAAAATTCTTACTGTGCTGACCCAGAAGTCCTTTGTTGACTGGTGAGAGGTTAGATTTCTGGGGGTGGTTGAAATGACTGTTAGCTTAGGCAGTAAGTTTTGGTCTACTGACTTGGGGCCTTAACCTAAATGACACCATTTGGTTTTCTTTTTAACAGAACCATGTTAATGTTTTGCAGATAAAAAAAATAACTCAGTGAGGACTCCTGGGTGACTTAATCAGTTGAGAGTCTGCCTTCAGCTCAGGTCATGATGCCAGGGTCCTGGGATCGAGTCCTGCATCGGGCTCCCCGCTCAGCAGGGTGTCTGCTTCTCCCTCTGCCTTTCACCCTACTCATGGTCTTTCCCTCTCTCTTGCTCAAATAAATAAGTAAAATCTTAAAAAAAGTAAATCAGTGTGAAAGAATTGGAATTACATAGGAGTGCTCGCCAAGAGACTCCCGTAGCTGTGGGAAGGAGCTGAGCGTTGGTCACGATTAGGCTAGGAGAGTCTGGAAACCACACTCAAGAGACAAACACAGCATGGCCAAGGTCTCAAGTCCGGGCTGCACATCTTGGGGGAAGGTACTTCTAGAGACTGTTGAATGTGGTGGGTGAGGGGTCAAATCTAACAACCACTAAGTGACTGATTAAAGGGAGAAGTCTCCGGGAGCGGGAAACTAGAAAGTAAGGCGCGTGGATGGCAAAAATGAACACAATTTAGTGATGAACTTCAAGTCCCTTATTTCACTAGGAAGCAATCCATGGGTTGGGGAGTGTCTCACGGTAGTGTGGTCAAAGAGAGAGTCTTCATCACCTGGCTCTTGTGGGCAGGGTGGTGGCAAAGCCCTGCAGCACTCGCATGGTGGGTAGACGGTGACGAGATTCATGGCCCCATCGGCCTCAGCAACCAGCCAAAAGCAAGCACTGCTCCGGAGGCCTTGGTTGCCAGCCGCCAGGATACAGAGGAACAGGGCTTGGAGGGAGGCTCGGGGCGAAGCAATACACTCAGGAAGTAAGAAAGAGCTTGGGACTTTCGCTCCCCGAATTCTCACAGCTAGGTAAGGATTCTGAAATGGCGAACACTGAGCATCCCTCCCAGTGGAGTATCAGGACTGTCTAGACCAGAGGACCCTCTTTGGGTTCCCAGACTCTTGAGAAGTGTGTATTCCTCATTATCTTTGACTGTTTTGCAACTGTGTAGGGAAAGGAGTTAACTCGGAAGTCTGATGTTGATGCGATGGTCCAAGAAATGCGAATGATTTTTATCTGGGACTGATCTGATTGGGTTTGCCTCTGTAGAAAGGAGGTGATTCCATAAATTACATTCTTGTCCTGTATGACTAATTAATAAGTTAACACCTTCCTTCCTCCCTCCCTCCCTTCCTTCCTTCTTTCCTTCCTTTTATATTTCTATGGGAGCCATGATTTTACCTTAAAAGCAAAAACAAAAACAGAAAACTTTTCAGGATGCCTGGGTGGCTTGGTGGGTTAAGCCACCAGACTTGATTTGGCTCAAGTCCTGATCTCAGGGCCCTAGGATAAGCTCCACCACCAATTACAGCATGGTCTGCTTGAGATTCTCTCTCTGCGCCCCCCTCCCCAGCCCCTTTCTCTCAAATAAATAAATCTTAAAAAAATAAAAGTCTTTCAGGGCTCCTGGCTGGTTTTGGTACAGGACGGGACTCTTGATCCTGGGGTTGTGAGTTTGAGCCCCATGTTGGGTGTAGAGATTACTTAAAAAAATAGTAACTACAAAAGGTAAGAATCTTTCAGCGCCTAACTTGGGGTGAGAGAGCACAGAGACTCGGTGGGCGGAGCTTTATACGAGTGGGGGAGGGGAGCTCTGTAAGAAAAGTAGCGCATTAGGCAGAGGGCCTTGAAGAGGTCCCGAAGCTTAACCTTCTCAAACATGACAGTGAATCTGTCTCTTAACATTGTTGAAAGATCGTTTTCGAAAAAAAGTTAAAATCATGAATCTCATACAGGTATAACAATGATCCCAGGTTATATGATTTTATTTTACTCATCGGGAGACTCAAGCAGGCATCATAACCGGTTCAAATGAGGCTAGAAAAAACAACTTTATTTATTTATAAAGATTTTTCAAGTTTTTGTTTTGTTTTGTTTTGTTTTTTATTTAACCGCCTGGAGGTCTCTCGCTGGACCCCACGCCCCCAAATTTGCCTCCACTGGAGCGGGGTGGGCAACGGGGAACCGCGGTGACCGGTGACCGGGAAGCCTGTCCCCGACCACAGCTGAGGACGAACGCAAGGTGGGGGGCGGCCGCGCCCTGCACTGCTGCGATGAGACAAAGGGGACATCTAGTGGCCGCTTGTCTTCTTCCCTTTCCTCGCGGAGCCAACAGTCTCGGAGGGGATCTGCTCACGGAGAAGGTGCGGGCCCCGCGCTGCGTGGGAGGAGGACCCCGCCCGGGATGCTACCGCAGGAGGCGCCCCGGGGAGGCGGCGGGAGCGCCCGGGATGCTCGGCCTCCTGGGGGCAGGGGCAGCCCCTGCCGATCCGGTTTCTTGTCAGCGTCCTCGCGCCCGTCGGCCTCCGGCGCTGGCGACATCGGTGACCCCACGGTCACGGTCCGCGCCCCAGGCGGTGCATCCTCGCCCGCGGCTCTGCGCTGGGCCGTGCGGACCTACGGAAGGGCCCACCGGGAGAGGCCGCTCTGGGAGCGTAGGGGCTGCCCAAGTCCACGTTACAGAGCGCGGGGGCGGGGCGGGGCGGGGCGTGTCAGAGGAAGGAGCCTGGGAACTGAGGTGCACAGGTGCTCTCTGCAGGTGGGCAGACAGTGGTGGGAGAAAGGGAATTATAAAAAGAGTTACTGAGGTTAATCCCCTGTACTGTTCTTTGCAGGGCAATGTAAAGAGGAGTTTTCCCCGCTAATTATTTTGTGCCTATTTTAATCGTGATTTTCTAAATATGACCCCTCTAGGGGCCTTAACCTCACCAACTTTTAAGCTTTTACGTCTACAAAGTTGCAGCAAATACCATTGGTGAAAATACTGTCGTGGGCTAAATTGTGCGTGTGCGCCCCCCGCCCCCGCCCTCCAATTCATGAATTGAAGTTGTAACCCCTCAGAGCCTTAGAAGATGACTGTGTTTGGAGATAGGCCCTATGAAGAGGTAATCAAGGTAAATGACGTCATTAGGGTAGACCCTAACCCGGTGTCACTCTGGTTCTTCTAAGAGGAAACGAGGACACAAATGCAGACCCAGGGATGACCTTGTGAGGACACGGCTAGATGGGGCCCTTTGCAGGTCAAGGAGAGAAGCTCCAGTAGAAATCACACGTGCCCACACCTTGTGATCTTGGACTTGCCGGCTCCCTCCGGAATTGTGAGAAAGTAAGTTTCTGCACATGCTCCGGTGTGTGCGGTTGCGTTATAGCAGCCCTAGCAAACAGGGGCGGCTCTGTTTAAGGATGGCGCCTCTGAGCACAGTCTTAGCTTCTGCAGGAGGAGTTCGCTAGCTATAGTCCACGTTTCCATTCATTCTTGACTCATAACGCAGTCTGATTTTCCCCACACATGGGTATCTCACTCCAGTCCTGTGTTTTGGAGGCACACCCTGCTGGGGCTCCTCTGCGGGTTACATTTCCACTGGGTGTGTCCCTCCGTTCGGATGTGGGAGCTCCACGTGAGGACTCCTTCCTGTGTTAGGTGCCCCAGAGTGCCCATTTTTCTTCATATAGAAAACAGGAAATTATAAGAAACATTTAAAATTGAGAGTCTTATTTTGCGAGGCTTGGTTTATAACAACACACAAACACAAACAAAATTACACTTTCTCATCAGGGTAGGGACACTTTGGGAAAGAGGCACATCAGTGGACTGGTGGAGGTCGTGTGCATGGTCACAACCCTTTTCTGGATGCATTACAGCCTCACCTTTCAATGGTCATAACACTGTTCACGTTCTGAAGTTCAGGAATCCCTCTCCCGGGAATCTGCCCTGATATAATTAAACAGAAGCAAAAGATCCTATACGTACAAACGTGGAAGATATTCGTCGCAGCAAGAGGAAAAAGTTGGAAAGCAACAGATCCACAACAATCAGCAAGTTAAGTTAGAACACAAAAGCCAATGAAATATATGCAGCTATTAAAAATGACAGTTATGAAGAATGTGTAAAAACATGAATAATGTTTGTGACTTTATGCATGGACCTAAGGAGGATGCAAAATAACATCCATTTTATAATGACATCTGTGTGAGAAAAGTTAGAGTCAAAAATTGAGAGATGGTAAGAATGAATACGAAATTTTCTTAGGGTAGCAAAGCTGTGAATTGCTTTTTCTTTTAGACTTTTCTTTTTTAAGATTTTATTTGTTTATTTGACAGAGAGAGACACAGCGAGAGAAGGACTCAAGCAGGGGGAGTGGGAGAGGGAGAAGCAGGCTTCCCACCTAACAGGGACCCTGACGCGGGGCTCATCCTAGGACTTGGGAATCAAGACCTGAGCCGAAGGCAGACACTTAATGACTGAGCCACCCAGGTGCCCCCAATTTAATGGTTTTTAGTGTACCCATAGCGTCCTGTAACCATAGCCATACTCAGTTTTAGAACATTCTCATCACCCCCCAAAACACCCACACCCACCGCAGTCTCACCGGGTGTCCCCTCCCAGCTCCCTCCAGGCCTAGGCAACCCCTGATCTACTTTCTGTCTGTATGGATCTGTCTCTTGTGGACATTTCATATAAATGGTTCATCCTTCTTGTAGCATGTGTCAGAAATGAACCCTTTTTAATCACCAAATAATATTCCACTTCGTGGATTTGCCGTATTTTATTTATCTGTCGTCCGTTGCTGTGAGACGGAGAGACTGGACTTGGGTCCCCGCAGCCCCGACCGCAGAATGCAGGGTTCTTTGGCTGCCTCCATAAGGAAGAGAAAAGGCTGAAACTCAGGGCGCTGGAGTAGCATCTTGGGGGAGTGCAAAGGGAGGATGGTTACTGGAGGAGCACATGGGCTATGGAGACTGGCAAAGATGGGACCAGACCAGTCTGCTCCCAGACGGACCCTCCTGCTGACCTTTCACTGACTTTCCCCCTCATTATAACAGTAAAGTCATGTCAGGGGTCGGGATTTAACATGCTAGTTAGACATGACAATGCCTGAAGAGGCATGACCCTTCAGCACACCGGTGCTGATGAATCCCTACATCCACGTACTCCTCGTCACCCTTCCCCACCTCTTCTCTCCTCCTCTCCTCCTTCCCCTCCCCTTCCTTCCTTCCTTCCTTCCATCCTTCTTTCCTTCCTTCCTTCTTTTCTGCCCACAGTATTTGTTGGTTGTTCATTTATCAAGAGAAACTATTCCAGAACCCAGTACTCACGTTTCATAGTTCAGGAACACAGGCCAGTGACAAACTTCAGTGGAACTCAACCCAAAGAAGTTCTTCACATTCCGAAATCACTTTGCACTCTGAAACATACCAGCCTCTTCGTCTCTCAAAATCTTTCATGGACTCACGGACTCATCGTTTCTGTAGAAATCTGCGTATGCCCTTTACTGGTTTGTGGCCGCCTCACACTTACAGAAGGTTGCAACCCCCAGGGGTCCAACGGATGCTCCAAAAATGTGAAGTCACAGACCCGGGGGCGGTTGGCCTCTCATCTGAGGTTTCATCAAAACGCCGGAAGCTGTGGTCATTATTCTCTTCAATGCTGATGAGATGCTCAAACCCAACGTCCTTCCTTTTTTTTTTTTTTTAAGATTTTACTTATTTATTTGACAGAGAGAGAGACACAGTGAGAGAGGAACACAAGCAGGGGGAGAGGGTGAGGGAGAAGCAGGCTTCCGGCAGAGCAGGGAGCCCGACGCAGGGCTCGATCCCAGGACCCTGGGGTCATGACCTGAGCCGAAGGCAGATGCCTAATGACTGAACCCCCCAGGAGCCCCTTAACGTCCTTCCTGACACAGAAATGGACGGCATTCCCAGCACCTAAGTTTCTTTAAAAACTCTCCCTGAGGGGCTCCTGGGTGGCTCAGTGGGTTAAGCCTCTGCCTTCAGCTCGGGTCATGATCTCAGGGTCCTGGGATCGAGCCCCGCATCAGGCTCTCTGCTCGGCAGGGAGCCTGCTTCCCTTCCTCTCTCTCTGCCTGCCTCTCTGCCTACTTGTGATCTCTGTCAAATAAAGAAATAAAATCTTTAAAAAAAAAAAAAAGCTCTTCCTGACCACCTCAGGGAGTCTGCCTGAGGGTTCTCTGTGCTGCCTCCCTTGTGCTCAAGCAAAAGCCCCAATAAACCCTTGCCTGGCTCTCCCATTTGGTCTTTTCTCAGTTTCTTTTTTCTGTTTTTTGAAAGAGTTGATTTATTTATTGGTAGGGAGGGGGCGCGGAGGGGGGCGGAGGTGGGGGTAGGACCTCAAGCGGCTCCACGTTGAGTGCAGAGGCCAACCTGGGGCTCCATCTCGTGCACAGCGCGAGATCATGACCTGTGCCAAAATCAAGAGTTCACCAACCCAGCCCTTCGGAAGCCCCGCCCCTTGTCGATTTCTGTTGCTTAGCGAGCTGAAGGGCCAGTTCAGGGACAGATGGACATTTGGGTTATTTCTCTGGATTCTGTGTGTTGACGGAGTGAAGCATCTCACTCCCTGTCAGACAGTGGCTTCTGCCGCTGCACTCAGCGGGGAACACTGAGGGGGTTCCTTCATTCTCCTCCCCGGGCCTCTCTCCAGGTGTTAGGCTGGGTTCCAAGAGAGCAAAAACAGAAGGACTGAAGGGCTGCACCTTTGTCCTTCCCACTACGTTCTCTTGGTCAAAGGAGGTCACCACGCCAGCCCAGATTTAGGGAGAGGAGAAGCAGGCTACACTGTTGATGGATGTATACATCCATCTACATGTACATGTATATGTACATACATCTACATGTATGTACATACATACATCTACATGTATACATGTAGAGGGAGGGGAGGGATTGTGGGTGACATTGTTGTTTTTTTTTCTTCAAATTTTTATTTAAATTCTAGTTAGTGAGCATATAGTGTAATATTGGTCAGGAGTAGAGTTCAGTGATTCATCACTTACATGGAACACCCAGTGCTCATCCTAACAAGTGCCTGCTCTTAGTACCCATCCCCCACAGAGCCCCTCCCCCAGTAGGGTGACATTTTTGGATTCTATCACCTTAGCCACATGGACCAGTCTTCCCAAAATAAGGTGGGGTGGTTTGACTAATTGCAGACAGTGAGGTACGAGCAAAAGTGACAGGTTTCTCTTCCGGGCTGAAAAAAGCAAAGTCTGCACCATCCCCCAAATGTTACCATCCCTTCTGCAATCAAGTCTGCCTCATGGAAGACAGTCACCATGAGTCACCCCACACTAGGCCCCCTACTGACTTTGCATTAACAAATAACAAGTCTCTGTTGTGTTAAGCCACTGGGGTTTGGAGGTTGTTTGTTAAGACAGTGTAACTGAGCCCATCCTTATTAAAATACATGGCTTATGTCCTTCCCTGGCCCCTAAATCCCATTCCTTTTTCTTTTCTTTTTTTTTTTAAAGATTTTATTTATTTACTTGTCAGAGAGAGAGAGTACAAGCAGGCAAAGTGGCAGGAAGAGGCAGGGAGAGGGAAGCAGGCTCCCCCCGCTCAGCAAGGAGCCTGACACGGAACTTGATCTCAGGACCCTGGGAGCATGACCTGAGCCAAAGGCAGCAGCTTAACTGACTGAGCCACCCAGGCATCCTTTTTTTTTTTTTTTTTTTTTAAGTAGGTTCCATGCTGGGTGTGGAGCTCAGTGCGGGGCTTGAACTCATGGCCAAGACCTGGGCTGAGAAGTCAGCCGTGTAACTGACTGAGCCACCCAGGTTCCCCACCTAAATCCAATTCTGATGCTGTTTCTGCTGCTCTGACTTTAGCCTCCCTGCTTCATCTACTGAACTTGCCCCTCTGTGCTCTTGCTTCTGACTTCTCTGGGTAAACTTCTGCCTAATACAGGCTGACCCCAGGACCTTATAGCTCCTAGTGGCTCATGTATCCGACAGATTGGACTTGGACCCCTCCCTAACACCCCCGCCCCCTCACACTGGATTCACAGAAAACAGAGGGAGTGACAGTCAGGTGACCAAGATCCTTGTGGCAGGAGTTTAGACTTGACCTAGTAGGCAAAGGGGAGCTGCCCATGACGTTTTTAATGTGGAGAGATTGGGGGTGGGGGGAAGGTGTCTGAAGAATCATTTGTGGATGAGAGCAGGGTATGTGGTGGGGAAGTGAGGGTGAAGAGAGTGGTCAGTTAGGGAAACGGTGGCCTAACTATGAATGTTAAAGGAAATAATTAAATTTGCATAATGTTTTATAGCTTTTACTTTGGCCAGGCAACCCTTCCTTGTTGGCCAGGCAACCCTTCCTTGTTAATCCTCATAACCCTGCAAATTTTTTCTCTTGCAGTTGGAAAAATCAAGGCTTGGAGAGGCTGGTGGTTTGCAGTCATTAAGAGGCAAAGCTGGTGGGACACCTGGATGGCTCAGTGGGTTAAGCCTCTGCCTTCAGCTCAGGTCATGATCCTGGGGTCCTGGGATCGAGCCCCATGTGGGGCTCTCTGCTCCGAGCCTGCTTCCTCTTGCCTCTCTGCCTACTTGTGATCTCTGTCTGTCAAATAAATAAATAAAATCTTAAAAAAAAAAGAGGCAAAGCTGGTACTTTGATTTCATTCATTAATTCATTCATGGAATCTTATTTGATTTAATTCAACCCCCTTTTTTGAATCTTGCTGGGTCAGTGCATCCAAACCTTTGCACCCCGCCCACACAGAAAAGGATGCTATTAGCGGGGCATTCACGGGGGAGGGGCTCTTTGGTGTAGCCCATAGACAGCACTCTCCGGTGCTGGGCGTTAGGACTGAAGTCTTCTGCCAAGACAATAATAACTGAATTCAGGGAGTGTACAGCAAGAGCCATACAAATAAGGATCCAGTATAATTTTGACTGCAGTAAACATGTAAATGGTTGTAGAAACATGGCTTGGCTTTTGCATCACTATGAAAAGTCTACAACCATCCACAAAAAGATGGGAGTAAGAGAGAAGACAGTCCCGCCGGTGACCTTGGGGATCACCTTTCCCCTTTGAGGACAATGGCGATTCAGCTTCCCGCAGTTCCTCCCTGTGGCCACTAGAGGGTAGAGGCCTCTAGAGGTAGAGCGGTGCAGGCGTGGAACTCAGCCGGCACCGTGCTCCAGCTCAGGGTGCAGGGGAGTGAAAGGAGCAGAGCTGGTCTGGGTGCTGAAGTCCTGGGCCAGGGGGGCAGTCACGGAGATGCCCAGAAGCTACACTTGAGATTGGTCTAGACATTGACCACTGGCCTCTCCTGGGGTCTGGCCTGAAGCCATCAGGGGTGTTAGGTAGCTAAGGTGTGTCCTGGACCCTCACTCTGCGTGTGGCTGGGAAGGGGCTCAGGGGTGAGATGGTGGGGCTGTGCACCCTCCCAGCTGTTCCTGCTCCTAAGGCTTTAGCCTTGGGATTTCCAGAGGGAGCAGCGTGGTCAGTGCTGTGTCCAGGAAACATTCTCGGATCCTCTGGTCCTCATCTTCCCGATTCCATTTCTCACAATCAGCCTACTGATAGTTTTCACTTTTAATTAGCTGAGCAGAAGAATCCAGGGCTTGAGTCTGTGCTCGAGAGGGGGTCAGATGGCCTCAGCAGAGAGAGCATTGACCTTGGGGGGCCTCATGGCCTCGCGGTGGCCTGCTGAGGGGACAGCAGCTGGGAGCTGGTGGCCAGGAGGGAAGATGTCTGTGGCACCAGACTGTTACAGAAACATATTCTCACACCCTCTAGCAGTGGCCCGTTCTCATGAGATGTCCCGGGGGAACGAAGCCTATGCCTCTTCCCTTTCTTCCCGTAGAAGCTGCAAAGAAGCCCAAGAAAGTTGCCGAAGAGCAGGTGGTGAGTCTTAAAACAAGCCGGCGTCCTCTCCCTGAAGCCGCCATCATGGGCCCCGGTCCTGGGGATCGGGGGGCGGGGGGGACAACCACCTGCTGCTACGGTCTGTTCCTGCTCCAGCTTCTACCCGAGGAGGTTTCTAGCATGATTCTTGAGGCTTTTATGACCCACCCAGCCAAAGCAGATGTCGCCTGAGCACGGGGAGAAAGCTGTGCTCCAGGGGACACTTAACGGCAGTGGCGGGAGCTCGGGTGAGTCTGAGATTTCCCCGCACTTGTGAGTTAATGGGTTAGCCTGCCGCGGTTTCCTGGACGCTGGCAGAACACAGACGCCAAGACTGGGACAAAGGCTTTGCATTTCACGGCAGCCAGAGTATCACAAGGCCTCGTTCTTGTTCTGAGTCCCAGTTCCAGCTGAGGGACGTGGAGAGGGACCAGGACACACCTGCGTGTACGGTGGGTCTGTCCCGCAGTAGACACGCTGGGCAGGTCAAGGAACAACAGCTTTTAATTTAATTTTTTAAAATTATTTTTGTAAAATAGAAAATCTGTTTTTTATTTTTTAAAATAAATCTATTTATTTATTTATTTATTTATTTATTTAAGAGAGAGTGGGTGAGAGCAGAGGGGAGGGCAGAGGGAGACACAGAGAGAAGCAGACTCCCTACTGAGCAGGGAGCCCCATGCGGGGCTTGATCCCATGATCCAGAAAGGTGGGAGGCGGCAGCCCCCACAAGCTTCCCAGGACTCCTCCCTATAGACACTGACCCCAGATCCCTAACCCCTGCCCAGAGATAATCACTGCTGTGCTTTTTGTTATCATAACATTTTGACCTACAAGAGCTCTTTGGTACAGGAAGAGACGTACGTTAGTAGCAAAGATCCTTTGAGAGAAGGTGCTGAGTGACACGCTGGACAACATGTCACTTTCTGACCTGTCTCCCTGTCCTCATTCAAGGCACACACTGTTATTTGTAAATCAAGAAAAATATCTCCATTTGTCTTATGAAATTAAGTTCACATCCAGAAGTTTCTGTGTCCCTAAGACATCTTGGGAATTTGTCGTTATTCGAAACATCACACTCCACTGGTTCAACTCGTTTATTTTTGTCTTTAATTCAATTTTAGTATTTCTTACTGTTTTTGATCTTAAGCAAGAAAAGACTTGGAGCTCTTTTGAATTATCTGGTAGCGTTTAAAATGTTGAAGTCAAGGTGTCTTTTGATGAATACCAGCTCCAGCGGAGCTAGACTATTTATAGAACTACAGAGCTAAAAGGTCTCTTTCCCAGAATCACAGCTGTGGCTATAGCTCGCCGACAGGGAGCTGTCCAGCTTTCCAGGGTCCAGAGAAGGTCTGGATTAGGCAACAGGTCTTTGCTTGTCTCTATGACCTAAAATTATCCCACCCAAGGCCATTCTATCTTCTCCTGTCAAAAGGAGGAGAGTTCTTATCCTCATCAGGAAGACCTGGATAAGCCCTGTTGGAGGGGGGAACATTTTTCTTCCACTTCCAGCAGCCACGCTCCAGTCACTTGTATTAAAGCGTCAGCAGTTGAAGAATACCCGGTATTTTTGTTAATAATAGGCAGCCATGGGGCCCCTGGGTGGCTCAGTGGGTTAAGCCTCTGCCTTCGGCTCAGGTCATGATCCCAGGGTTCTGGGATCAAGCCACGCATCGGGGTCTCTGCTCAGTGGGGAGCCTGCTTCCTCCTCTCTCTCTCTGCCTGCTTCTCTGCCTACTTGTGATATCTGTCTGTCAAATAAATAAATAAAATCTTAAAAAAAAAAGAAACCTTATGGCCCTTTTAAAGATTTTTATTTATTTATTTGACAGAGAGATAAGGAAAGAACACAAACAGGGGAATGGCAGAGGGAGAGGGAGCTGAGCGGGGAGCCTGATGTGGGGCTCGATCCCAGGACCTCCCAGGATCATGACTGGGGCAAAGGCAGATGCCTGACCGACTGAGCCACCTGGGTGCCCCACCTTGTGGCCCTTTTAAATGAGAGAGGAGAGTAAAATTGTTGAGTCCCACTGGTAGGCATGTGTTGAGTTAGAGGCTGAGGTCATCTACACAGGACACCAGCATAGAGAACCCAGGAAACATAATACCGTCCAAGTCTTTTTGAAGAATTTGCAAAGGTAAACATAGACTATCAGTATCCAAGGATATCAGAGACCTTGATGTTTAATGGCAAAGAGACACAGATCATTAGGGGGAATAAGGATAGAAAGGAAGGAGGAAAAACTCCTCATACCCCCGGCGAATGGTAGAACATGGAATGACGACTACACAGCGGCTAGATTGAGGAAAACTAGGAAAAAAGTCAGCACCGTTGCGCTGACTGCTAGGAGATATGGAGCATACTGGCAAGCACATTTGTTTTGCTATTTAACTAAAAGAATTGGAAACTGTCAAAGCTTTTACATGGAATTCTGATGTCTTACAACAGTTGTAGCAATGATACCACAACATGAATATACTTATTTCCGATTCTGGATGCAAGGGATATTGAGACATCTTATTTATTTACTAATTTGTTTTAATTTATTTATTTTAAAGTAATTTCTATGCCCAACATGGGATTCAAGCTCACGACCCCAAGATCAAGAGTCAAATGTTCCACTGACTGAGCCAGCTGGGAACCCCTGAGATATATATTTTTTAAAATATTTTATTTATTTGACAGAGAGAAATCACAACTAGGCAGAGAGGCAGGCAGAGAGAGAGGAGGAAGCAGGCTCCCTGCGGAGCCCAATGTGGGGCTCGATCCCAGGACCCTGGGATCATGACCTGAGCCGAAGGCAGAGGCTTTAACCCACTGAGCCACCCAGGCACCCCCCCCCCGAGATATTTTTTAAAAATTTATTTTAAATATTATTTTAATTCAGGGCATCTGGGTGGCTCACTTGATTAAACGTCTGCCTTCAGCTCAGGTCATGATCCCAGGGTCGTGGGATGGAACCTTGTTGGCCTTCCCTGCTCAGGGGGGAGCCTGCTTCTCCCTCTCCCTCTGTCTCTACCCCACTCTAGTGCTCTCTTTCTTTCACACAAATAGATAAATAACATCTTTAAAAATCATTTTATTTTTATTTATTTATTTATTGAATGATAATTGACATACAACATAATATTACTTTCAGGTATACAACGTAGTGACTCAATATTTTTATTATGAAGGGATTGCCTTGAGAGGTTCAGTTACCCCTTGTTTTATGTATTTATGTTTTATCTTCTTTTTCATATGTGTGTTAGTTTTGTACAGTAAAGTTTTTTTTTTTTTAAGATTTATTTGAGAGGGAGGGCAGGAGAGAGAGTGAGCAGAGGTGAGGGGCAGAGGGAGAGGGAGAAGCAGACTTCATGTTGAGCAGGGAGCCAGATGCGGGGCTCGATTCCAAGACCCTGGGATCATGACCTGAGCTGAAGGCAGACGTTTAACTGAGACACCCAGGGACCCTAGGGTTTTCTTTTTAACAATAAAGCATAAACCAATCACTTGGAGAAGCTGGGCTGGATGTGAGTTTGTGGGGAGACCTTCCTTCCACGCTTTTCTCTCTCAGTGCACGCGCATCCCGAGACTTTTGCCTCAGGTACATTCGGAGTTTGTTTTTTTAAGATTTTATTTATTTATTTGACAGACAGAGATCACAAGTAGGCAGAGAGGCAGGCAGAGAGAGAGAGGAGGAAGCAGGCTCCCAGCGGAGCAGAGAGCCCGATGCGTGGCTCGATCCCAGGACCCTGGGATCATGACCTGAGCCGAAGGCAGAGGCTTAACCCACTGAGCCACCCAGACGCCCCCATTCTGACATGGACTGGCCACTGGCGATAAATCTGAGCCCACAAACAGCAATCCTCTATCAAAAGCAATTATTTATTCCTCCTTTTACACTCTTACCAACCCTCCCCCTCATCCCAACAATTTCCGGCTTGTCAACACCCACAACTCCGCCTTAGACTCAGCCCTGCCACGGCATTTAGGCTGATGTGTAGTGGAAAGAGGCGTTGGCTATGACTGGAACCTCGTAACCTCTCCCTCCCTCCCTCAGGCCCTCTACACTGCCTGTGCAGGTTCCCGTCTTCCGGAGCACTGTTAAGCATCTGTCTTAGGCTTGGGTCATGATCCTGGGGTCCTGGGAGCCAGCCCTGCATCAGGGTTCCTGCTCGGCGGGAAGCCTCTTCTCCCTCTGCCTGCTTTGCTTGTGCTCTCTCTCTCTCTCTGACAAATAAATAGATAAAATCTTTTAAAAAAAGGGCAGAAAGGCCAAAGTGAAGAAGAGAAAGGTGGGGAGGACCAGCACGGGGTGTTAAAGGAATCCCACCGACCAGCAGCAATGGGGCCGCTACTCCTTCGGGATAAGCGAGCAGTTCAGCTCCAAATCCCACCTGACAGCCTGTTTCCAGAGCCATCCCTGGTGCTATGTACCTTAGCCCGGGTCCTCCACACAGGAAAGCCTGTGGCAAAGATGAACACGCAAACCTGGCTGGAGAGGAGCAGATTCTGGGAGGTGGGGATGAGGAAAGGAGGGAAGAGAGGTGAGAAATGATTCGAGTCTGGGTCATTTGTGGTCACTCTGCCTAACTCTTTACCCCAATTCTCTAAGAGCTGTGGAGGCAGCAACTGAGAAGTCTCTGCCCCATGTCCCGTGGTGCCTCTCCAGCCTGAGAGACAGTGGCCGAGAACGGTTGAAGTATGAGGAACAGGGACAGCTATGGACGGAGAGAGGAAGGGGTGTGACAGAGGGAAGGGTCAGCAGATAAAGAAAGTGAAAAGCAGAAGAGGAAGGGAAGGGAAGGGAAGGAGAGAGGGGCAAAGTTGTGCTGAGGGGAAGGAACATGTAGGAAGGAGAGAAAGATGGAGAAGTGACTGAAGAAAAGGGAAGGTATTCATGTGTCCCAGAAACAAGCCATCCCACTGAGCTCTGTTCACATTGCAGAATCATGAGCAAAAAAAAAAAAAAAAAAAAAAAAGACTGCTGTTTTGGGGTGCCTGGGTGGCTCAGTCATGATCTCGGGGTTCTGGGATCAAGTCCTGTGTCATGGAGCTCCACACTCAGCAGGGTCTGCTGGTCCCTCTCCCTCCGCCCCTCCCACACGGGTACGTGTCGCTCTCTCTCAAATAGATAAAAATCTTAAAAAAAAAAAAGAAGGAAATGATTGCTATTTTAAGCCACTAAGTCTTGGAGTGGTTAGTTATGTGGCAGTTGGTGACTGCTCTGCCCTCTACGGTGCGGAGTTCGGGCTTGGTGCTCTCGCAGACCATGTGGATGTTTAGTGGGATTGCGGAGGTGGTTCCTGTCTTGTAAGGATCTTTGTTGACCGCTGTATGGATAAGGGGTGGAGGGGGCCAGTACTGGACACAGAAGAGGTGTAGAAATGGTCAGGAGACGATTTCAGAAATGGAGGCCCCCAGAGGGCCTTGTTATAGGACTTGCCAACACCGGTCCCATGTCCAGATGATTAATTTGAAGTAATCAGGGTGGTTCCACCATCCTGGCCAGAGGTTGGTTCAAGAGTGGGCACTTTTTTTTTTTTTTACAGTAAGCTTTATGCCCAATGTGGGTAGAGGCATTGGGGGCAAGTTTGTGCTGAATTATTCTCAAATGAGTTTTCTTCCCTGGTGCTCATCTCATGAGCTTGTGGCAAAATGAGGACATTAAGGACAAAGTACAGTCTTTATGAAGTTAAATTTAATTCAGCTAAAGGTTTATAATTATTCTAAGATGATTATGTTCTTATTTTGTTGTTAAAATTTCCTTTTTAAAAAATATTTTTTTTTGTTTATTCATTTGAGAGAGAGAGAGAACAAGCATGAGCAGGGGGCAGGGTCAGAGGGAGAGGGAGAAGCAGACTCCCTGCTGAGCAAGGAGCCTGACTCGAGGCTTGATCCCAGGACCCCAGGATCATGAGCTGAGCTGAAGGCAGTCACTTAACCAACTGACCCACCCAGGTACCCCCAAATTTCCTTTTATAAATAAAATGATAATGATGGTTGCTATTTAATCTAACAAGATGTTTTTACTTTGTTGTTTTTTAAGAAGATATTTATTTATTTATTTGAGAGAGAGAGAGACAAAGAGAGAATGAGAGAGAGAGTGCACAAACATGGGGAGAGTCAGAGGGAGAGAGAGAGAGAGAGAGAGAGAGATTCCCAGGCCAACTTTGCTCTGAGCACGCAGCCTGAAGTGGGGCTCAATCTCAGACCTTGAGATCGCGACCTGAGCTGAAATCAAGGGTCGGATGCCTAACTGACTGATCCACCTGGATACCTCAGAATGTTTTTATTTCGTAAGACACAAAAGGGGCACCTGGCTGGCTCATTCAGTGGAGCGTGGGACTCTTGATCTTGAGGTTCGAGCCCCACATTGGGTGTAGCAATTACCTCAAAATAAAATCTTTAAGAAAAAAAAAACACACAAATAACCCCCTCAACTCTTACTGGTCTTCTTCTCATCTGTTGTCTTTGAGGGAAATCCTCAGGTCCAGGAATCCCCTAGTCGAGGCTCCCCATGGTCCTGGTCTCTTTGGGGTCAGAGAGGATGTCTTTGAGACGCACAGAAGCCTCGTCCTGCTGTAGGCTTGAGCTGTAGGCTTAGTGCTGATTCATGGCCTCTGGTGTTATCTGGCCTGTAACAGTTAGGGGGTTGGCTGAACCTGTAATGGGTCTAGGCTCTGCCTCTGTGTGGCCCGGAGCGGGCTCTGGAAAGAACTGTGCCCCCTCCCAGCCACTCCCCGCTTCAGTGACTTTAGCCTTGGGGTTTTCAGAGGGAGCTGTGTGGTCTGTTTTGTGCCCAGGAATGTTCTCTCCACAATGAGAATAACAATGGCATTAAAAAAAAAAAAGATTTTATTTATTTATTTGACAGAGAGAAACACAGCAAGAGAGGGAACACAAGCAGGGAGAGTGGGAGAGGAAGAAGCAGGCTTCCCGCTGACGTGGGGCTCGATCCCAGGACTCTGGGATCATGACCTGAGCTGAAGGCAGATGTTTAACGACTGAGCCACCCAGATGCCCCTAGTAATGGCATTTTCGACTTGTATTTCTCTTCACTGTTTTTTTTAGAGAACTAAAGCATCTTTCTAAGTGTCATCTCCCTTGATCTTCACAACATCGTGTTTATTAGCTTCATTTTAGGTGTGAGGGAACTGAGGCTCAGATGTGGTTAGCCGCTTGCCCCCCATGTGGCCTCTCTGTTCTCCTGTCCCACCTCAGAGTCTTTCTTGTTCTCCTGGGCTCATCTTTTATCACTTAATCTTCTCAATGTAATTTTCTGTTAACTTCTCAGGAACTCGTCTGGATGTGAGTTCCTTATTTCCTTGAATGCCCAGGACCCAGGGCAGGGCCTCGCGGAAGCTTCATGGTGTACGTCCGGGGCAGGTAGTAAGTCAGTGCTTGACATGGCATCAGAGAAGCTGAGTGGGACGATGCTGGGAGTCTCAGGGCCTTACCTCACAGGTTCTGCTACAGAGGGGGGATGGTTTGGGGCTAGGAGCCAGGAGAGGCTGGTTGTTGTGTCAAATATGCAGTAAGACTGAACCTCTGCGTCTTCTCTAGCTGTGGTCACTACTCCGCCGGAAACATGGGGCTGTTCTTCTCTGTCTCCATCTCTGCCCAGAGGCTGCAAGGAAATTAAAGAGGGGAGCCGTCGTGCACACGGTGAGTGACGAAGAATTTAAATAGGCAGGGCAGGGGCCCCTGGATGGCTCAGCTGACGAAGCATCCGGCTCTTGATCTCAGCTCAGGTCTTGATCTCAGGGTTGTTAGTTCAAGCCCTGCGTGGGGCTCCATGCTGGGTGTGGAGCCTGCCTGGAAAAAAAAAAAAAAAGGGCAAGGCAATCAGGTTTTTGTCCTCTGGGAGGCTATTGTTTAAAATTGTGGTAAACTATATGTACTACAAAATTTGCCATTTTAATCATCTTTATGTGTATAGTTCAGTGGTATTAATCACCTTCACAATATTGTGCAACAATGACCGCTCTTTATTTCTCAAGACTTTCATCACCCCAAACAGAAACTCTGTGCTTGTTAAGCAATAATTCCACGTTGCTTCCATCCGTCAGCCCGTGGTGTTCTTTGTTCTACTCTTTGTCTCTGGGTATTTGCCTATGCTACATCCTTCACGTAAATGGAATCATACAGTATTTACCCTTTTGCATCTGACTTATTTCACTTAGCATGATGTTTTCAAGGCTTATCCACATTGTGGTGTCTGTCAGAATTTCCTTCCTGGGCACTGGGATGGCTCCGTCATTAAGTGTCTGCCTTCAGCTCAGGTCATGATCCTGGGGTCCTGGGATGGAGCCCCGTGTTGGGCTCTCTGCTCGGTGGGCAGCCTGCTTCTCCCTCTGCTGTTCCCCCTGCTTGTGCTCTCTCACTCTCTTTGTCAAATAAGTAAATAAAATCTTAAAGGAAAAAAAGAACTTCGTTCTTGCTTATCCATTGTATGCTATAAAGTATATTTATCCAGTCATTGGATATGGTCATCTCTGTGGGACACTTGGGGTGTTTCCACATTTTGGCCACTGTGAAAAATGCTGCAGTGAATACTGGTATAGACTATCTGAGTCTGTTTTCAATTCTTTCTTTCTTTCTTTTTTTTTTGAAAAATGGAAACTGGGGCATTTCTCCTTCCTTGTGTCCTTCCCTCCCTCTCGCTCTGTCTTCTGTGAACCACTACACAACCCAAGAACTGGAATGCTATTATTAACCTACACCTACCCATCTGTTTCTCTAGATCACTCTACCCCCTCCTTGCTTCCCCCTCAATAGTAGCTGTTGCCTGATTTTGTGTTGATTATTCTATTGTTTAAATTACTTTTTAACGATCACACACAGACATCCACATCACACATATGCCCAAGTGAGACATTGTTTAATTTCTTTGTTTTCAAAGTACTATATGAAAATACTATATCTTGTCTTTGCAACATCCTTTTTTCCTCTGATATATAACTATGATTACTCTATGCTGTTACACATTCCTATGTTCATTTCCTTTCTTTTTTAAAAAAGATTTTATTTATTTATTTATTGGAGACAGAGAGAGAGAGAGAGTGAGAGCTTATAGGAGCAGGGAGGAGGGGCAGAGGGAGAGGGAGAGAAGCACATTCCCCAGTGAGGGAGGAGCCCGCGGTGGGACTCGATTCCAGGACCCTGGGATCACAACCTAAGCTGAAGGCAGATGCTTAACCCACTGAGCCACCCAGGCTCCCTCTTTCTTTCTTTTTTAAAAGATTCATTTTCTTTATTTTAGAACGAGAGAGAGAGACAGAGAGAGAGTGTGTGAGTGGGGGAAGGCGCAGAGGGACAGGAAGTGGGAGAGAAGCAGACTCTCCGCTGAGCATGGAGCTCACACAGGGCTCTATCTCACCACCCCTGAGTCCGTCACCTGAGCTAAAATCAAGAGTCAGACGCTCAACCAACTCAGCCACCCGGGCACCCCCATACATTCATTTTCAATACTACGTATATATATCATTGTATGAATATAGCACATTTTTTCTGCTACCCTGTTTTTGAGCACTTGTTGTGTTTCCAGATTTTTTTCCCCCAGTGAAGAACAATGCTGCTGGGAACATTGTTGGGGGTGTCTCCAGGTACATATGTGCTCACATTTCTTTTGAGTATGTGACTAGGAGTCAAATTCCTGGATCATTAGAATTTATGAATATTCAACTTTACAAGATAATATCAATTTTTAAAAAGATTTTATTTATTTATTTGACAGAGAGAAGGAGATCACAAGCAGGCAGAGAGGCAGGCAGAGAGAGAGGGGGAAGCAGGCTCCCTGCTGAGCAGAGAGCCTGATGTGGGGCTCTATACCAGGACTCTGAGATCATGACCTGAGCCAAAGGCAGAGGCTTAACCCACTGAGCCACCCAGGGGCCCTCAAATTTTTTTCCAAAAAATTGTACCAATTTACACTTTCTTTCTTTCTTTCTTTTCTTTTTTTAAAGATTTTATTTATTTATTTGAAAGACAGAGATCACAAGTAGGCAGAGAGGCAGGCAGAGAGAGCAAGAGGAGGAAGCAGGCTCCCCGCTGAGCAGAGAGCCCGATGTGGGGCTTGATTCCAGGACCCTGGGATCATGACCTGAGTCAAAGACAGAGGCTTTAACCCACTGAGCCACCCAGGTGCCCCCAATTTACACTTTCATCAGCAATATAACTGTTCAGTTGATCCATATGCTCTTGAATACTTGGTGTCATCAGCCTTCTTTATTTTTGTCAGTTAAACTCTGAATTTGCATTTCTCCATTCTTAGGGAGGTTGAGTATCTTTTCATATGTTTATTGGCCATATGTGTCTCTTTCTATATGGAGTGCTTGTTCGTGTATTTTGCAGAATTTTCTACTGGATTATCTTTTCTTCTTATTGATTAATAGAAATATTTTATATATTAGTATTAATTGACACTAATCCTTTGTTGGTTATATGTGTTGCAGATATATTCTCTCAATGTATTATCTTTTACTTTTACTTATTTTATTTTAAAGATTTTATTTATTTATTTGTCAGAGAGAGAGAGAGAGAGCACACAAGCAGGCAGAGTGGCAGGCAGAGGCAGAGAGAGAAGCAGGCTCCCCACCAAGCAAGGAGCCTGATGCGGGACTTGATCTCAGGACCTAGGATCATGACCTGAACCGAAGGCAGTGGCTTAACCCACTGAACCACTCAGGCGTCCCTACTTTTACTTATTGATGGTATTTGTTGAGGAACAAGAATTCTCAATGATAAAGATTTTTCTGGTCTTTCCTTTTCTGAGTAGCCTAGGATTAGAAAATAAGAAAAGTATGTGGTCTGTATTAGTTGTGGATGTTTCCTATATTCAGGACCTTTTGCTGAAAATAGCTGAGCTTTACCATGAAAAATTGTTATCGTCAGAGCACTTCACTCGGGATTTTGATTATTCAGAGAAATGAGGTTGGTGGGGCGCCTGGGTGGCTCAGTGGGTTAAGACCTCTGCCTTCAGCTCGGGTCGTGATCTCAGGGTTCTGGGATCGAGCCCCGCATCGGGCTCTCTGCTCAGCGGGGAGTCTGCTTCCTCCTCTCTCTCTGCCTGCCTCTCTGCCTACTTGTGATCTCTGTCAAAGAAATGAATGGAATCTTAAAAAAAAAAAAAACAGGGGCATCTGGGTGGCTCAGTGGTTAAAGCCTCTGCCTTCAGCTCAGGTCATGATCTCAGGGTCCTGAGATCGAGCCCCGCATTGGGCTCTCTGCTTGGCAGGGAGCCTACTTCCCCCTCTCTCTCTGCCTGCTTCTCTGCCTACTTGTGATCTTTGTCCGTCAAATACATAAATAAGTAAAGTCTTTAAAACAACAACAACAACAACAACAAACAAACAGAGAAATGAGGTTGGGTAAAACTGTTGTAATGGCTGTCAAATACATTTATTTATTTATTTATTCATTATTGTTACTGTTACTACTATTATTATTCTTTTTGGATATGCCAAATATATTTAAAAAAAAAGACTTGTGTTTATTTGACAGAAAGAGACACAGCTAGAGAGTGAACACAAGCAGGGGGAGTGGGACAGGGAGAAGCAGGCTTCCCGCTAAGCAGGGAGCCGGATGCAGGGCTTGATCCCGGGACCCTGGGATGGTGACCTGAGCCAAAGGCAGACACTTAACATGGGAGCCGCCCAGGTGCTCCGCCAAATACATTTAAAGGAAGTTCGAAATCTTGGGAACACAGAGAAGTGGAGAAGGAGAGCGAAAGGTTTACCATTTCTCTTGTTCCGTTATCTTGAAATTTCAAAGAAGTGAAGAACTGTAGGATCCCACAGCAAATTCCCTAAAGAATGGGAAGAACAACTCCACTATGCGAACTATGCTTCCATCTGTCGCACGGTTTCTCTGCACTATCACTTCTGAGGAGAACTCAGTGGCTTTCACTGTAGATACGACTAAGACCTGGGAAGTCAGTGATGGTTGCAATGATAGAAAAACAAGAATTCTGTTAGTCTTCATGAAGCACCGTGTATTGATCCTGTTATTTCATCAATAGTATCTAAAAGTTTTGGCTGTTGGGATTCCAAGGGGGGGGTGGATATGGTTTTAACTAGCTATTGTTATTGTTATTTTTATTTTTCATTAAAATTTTTTTTAAAATTTTATTTATTTATTTGACACACAGAGATCACAAGTAGGCAGAGAAGCAGGCAGAGAGAGAGGAAGGGAAGCAGGCTCCCTGCTAAGCTAAGAGCCGGATGTGGGGCTCGATCCCAGGATCCTGAGATCATGACCTGAGCCAAAGCCACCCAGGCACCCTGTTATTGTTATTTTTAAAGATTTTATTAATTTATTTGTTTGAGAGAGAGAGCAGGAGGGGGAACAGAGGGAGAGGGACAAGCAGGAAGGGGGTCAACCCCATGACCTGAGCCGCCGAAATCCTGTGTCAGCCCCTTAACCGACTGAGCCACCTGCGCCCCAGTTTTAAGTAATGAAGTAATTAAAGTGAAAGTAAGTAACTAAAACAAGTGTTACTGTTGGGTATGCTGACACACACACACACACACACACACACACACACACTATGTATGTACAAAACGCACTTCAGATATGCGAGAAGCATGACTGTGCAACAAAATGTGGTGCAGAACTGGCAGCTGAGCTGCAGCCAGGAGAACAAGCAAGACTTTAAAGACTCAACAAATTAAGAGCAAAAAGAAGAACAGGGCAGGAGGAACCACAGCATTTAGAAAAGGAAAGGATCTAGAAGTGAGAGATAAACTGTTATTTTTGCGACTTGAAAAAGAGATTGGGAGTCCCATTTCTAGGGTCCAAGACCCAAAAGTTGGCCTTTGATGTCATTTGAAAAGAATTACTAAATTCAAACCAGAAGGCAACAGAAGTGTCTGCTAGGGACTTATAAACCTGAAATGATGCTTTAAAAGTTGATCTATTTTCAACAACTAGTGGTGTTTCTAACTGCCTGGACCTGTGCTGGGTTGTACAGCGGGGATGGAGGACAGGAGAGAATCATCAGGGGAGAGAGTGGGGTGAGGGCAGGGCAAAGCGTGTGATTCCCAAGGCTCTGTCCTAGCGAGAAGAAAGCACACAGGCGCACTAAGGAGCAGCATCAGAGACACCTAGAAGGGCAGGTCTATCAGAAAGACTCTGAGAACTTTGCAAGAATAGTTCTGTAGGGAAGTGGGAGAGGCGTGGGCTTGGGGGAGGAAAAGGGAAACTCTGAGGGGAACCGGAAATCCAGTCTGGGCTCCTCATCTCCCCTGGTGTATTGAGTGGGCCTGTGGGCATGTGCAGCCCGCATGGGAGGAGTAACTGCACAGAAGCAGGGACGTTGCCGACACTGGTACAGATTATACAAGACAGACGACGACCTGACACAGAAGACGATGCTCCAGGATGAAGGTCTGCCACGTTGTCAGTTGTAAGTTTCAGGTTAGGACTGACCTGTGATCACACGCACTTGTTTTTAGAGGCACCAACGTGACACGACTTGAAGAGTGAGAGGGAACACGGGCTTGAATACATTACCTTGTTGTTAAAGCCTTGATTTTGGGGCACCTGGGTGGCTCAGTCGTTAAGCGTCTGCCTTTAGCTCAGGTCATGATCCTGGGGTCCTGGGATCGAGCCCCGCATCAGCCTCCCTGCTCGGCGGGAAGCCTGCTTTGCCCTCTCCCGCTCCCCCTGCTTGTGTTTCCTCTCTCGCTGTGTCTCTCTCTCTGTCAAATAAATAAAATCTTAAAAAAAAGGCTTGATTTTTATCTTCTATATTATAATTCACAAAATCGGTATAGTTCACAGACTAGGTAGCAGGGCACCTCGGAGTCATTCTATTTTCGTTTTCTTTTTTGTAAAGCACTCTGATATAGTAATGCATCAAAAAAAAATCTCAGCATATTATTTGGTATCATCTGTTTCTGATTTACACTACATACATACACCACATAATAAGACAAGTTTATATTTAATTATCTTTCCATCGTATAAAGCAATTCAGTGATGCATTTCTCCTGTGATTTGTGAAAACTTCACTCATTTTTTTAACATAGAAACACCTTTTTGAAATTAAAAAAAATTTTTAAAAGATATTATTAATTCATTTGACAGAGAGAGAGAGAGATCACAAGTAGGCAGAAGGACAGGCAGAGAGAGGGGGGAAGCAGGCTCCCCGCTGAGCAGAGAGCCCGATGTGGGACTCGATCTCAGGACCCTGAGACCATGACGTGAGCCGAAGGCAGAGGCTTAACACACTGAGCCACCCAGGCACCCCAAATTTTAAATTTTATAATTTTTTAAAAAATATATTTTTTTATTTGAGAGAGAGAGAGCAAGAGTGGGATGAGGGGCAGAGGAGGAAGCAGACTCCCTGCCGAGCAGGGAGCCTGACGTGGGGCTTGATCCTGGGGCCTCCAGGATTGTGACCTGAGCGGGGCAGACACTTAACTGACTGAGCCACCCAGGTGTCCCAGAAACACCTTTTTAAAAAAGAAAGATTTTATTTTTAAGTGATCTCTATACCCAGTGCAGGACACAAAATCACAAGATCAACAGTCACGTGCTCCACGGACTGAGGCAGCCAGCCCCTGTAGAAAAACCTCGTTCTAGCGCAGAGCAGCAGAGATGGAGCCCCGTTTCCTACAGCGCATGACTAGTGTCAGGGAGCTGGCCTCCAGTTCTCTGACAGAGCTATTTCTCCACGCTGAAGCCAGAGCCGCAGGTCCCTTGTTCCCGAGATGAGCCCTGATACGGATTGTTCTCTTTGGCTCCTGGGTCCTTGACTCAGATGGGGCTCCAGCAGGTCATTTGCTGTCCTGTGTATTGCTTTTAAAAGTCTTGATCTTCTCGGTGGGAATATCGCCTTCCTCCAATTTAGCCTGAACCTGAACGTCATCACACCCAACAAATAAACAGTAACTGGCTGGTTTTCTTCTGGCAAAGTGGAGGCCCAAAGAAGATAAACGTACGTAGAAAGAGAGGCAGTGCTCTAGCCTTTGTGAGAAAGATGGAGAGAGAAAGGCCCAGAATAAATGGCTGTACTTGTTCAAAACTCAGCCATGGCTTCAGAAGCACAGACAGTGCTCAGGTGGTTGGGAAATAAAGATCATTAGTTCTCATTTAGTGACTACTGCTTTCTTTCTTCTTCTGCAGTTTCAGATAAGAATGTTTCCTGTTTTCCCGGGGTCCTAGAGTAGAACTTCCCCTTTCACTAGCTGCTCACTGGTGGTCTCTGAACACCCTTTCTAATCCCTCCTTTATAGCCAGTCTCCCCGACATGCTCCTGATGGCTGTGCAGCCTGGAAAGGAAGTCCCCAGATGGCCCAGACACCTGCTGATCAAAGATAGAGAAGTTTCTTCATTACTCATAGGTTAGGGAGCCTGAGGCGTTGATTCGTGGTCTGTTGGTCACCCCCTAGACCTGGAGCACCTAAGTGTCGACAAGGAGTGTTTACTGCTCTGTCTCTCTCTCTCCCCCCCCTTTTTTTAGAAGGTGAGGGAGGAGTAGCGGAAGGGGGAGAGAGAGAATTTCAAGCAGACTCCACACCCAACATGGGCTTGATTTCACAACCATGAGCCAAAACCAAGAGTCAACTGAGCCACCGAGGTGCCCACCTGCTGTCTCCTTGTTGTCCCTAGGACAACATTTTGTATTTTGTGTCTCAGCTTGGCATCCCTTCTAATTCATGGATCTGGGTCCTCACAAAGCAAGCCTAGAGTCCATTCAGCTCAGCTGCCATCAGTGGCTCTGAGATTCACTCTTACATTTCCCCAACAGGTTCCAAGGAGTTTTCTCTAGTTCTGGTGGACATTCTCGGCAAGCCTGGAAGACGTGACTTCTAGCAGGGAGAGTCATTACTTCTGATCTTGAAGACCACGGGCCCATTGCATTTAGGAAGAGTTGCCAGAAACCTGCAAGATAATGACTGACTCGCTTCAGGCCTCCTGCTCCCATTTTCTCCTTCCTTTCCCCTTCTTCCCTGAGCAAAAGTATATAAAAGTTGCTCTTATTTTCAAGCAGTTCCCTTGATGTGGTCAGTTGTGCTCAGGCTTTCAGCTCAGTCTGGGCTCAAATCCCAGTTCTACCTGTAACTTGGTTTTCTTTTTCCTTTAAATAAAGATTTTATTTATTTATTTGACAGAGAGCACAGGAGAGCACAGGCAGGCAGAGGGGCAGAAGAAGAGGGAGAAGCTGACTCTTTGCTGAGCAGGGATCTTGATGCAGGGCTCAATCCCAGGACCCCGAGATCATGACCTGAGATCATGACCTGAGCTGAAGGGAGATGCTTAACTGACTGAGCCACCCAGGTGCCCTTATCTAATTATTTTTTAAAGTAGACTCCATGCCCAAGGTGGGGCTTGAACTCATTACCCTGAGACCAAGAGTCGCATGGTCTACTGACTGAACCAGCCAGGTGCCCCAGGCTCAAATTTTTTTTCTCTTACACTGCAGCCCTTAAGCTTTTATACTCTTCCTTGGCCTCATGATCACCTACCACTGCACCCCACAAGTAGTGACTGTAATACTTTTTGTGACTGAGGCCATACCATTACATACAGCCTTCAGACTTCTAAGGATAACAGCTGTGAGGACAACCTTGTCAGGAGTAAGGGGAATGTGGGACTCAAAGACTCTGACAGGTGAAGGCAAAGATCAATGTTCAGAGCTGGATTAGCATATTTCACTTTTTCTAAAGAACAAGAAAAAGCAGACTGTGTAGTGAGATGAGCTCTGGACTAGGAACACTGGTTAATACTGTGTCAATGGGTAAGAATATTTTAAAATTTAATGGAATTCTAAAATGAAAAATTATTATTAAAAAAATAAAAATGGACTATTATTTCTAAAAACAGTTACAGTAATTCACTTGGATAATATATTTAGATCATAAAGTTTTGCTTTCTTAAAACCAGCCAATAGACAGATTAATCACAATGAATGTTTGGTCATTGATTGTGATGGCTAATTTTTTATGTCAGTCTGATTGGACCACAGGGTACACAGATATTTAGTTAAACATTATTCTGGATGCTTCTATGAAAGAATTTTAGACGAGATTAACATTTAAAGATTTATTTATTTATTTTAGAGAGGAGAGGAGCATAGGGAGAGGGAGAGAAGCAGATTCCTCACTGAGCATAGAGCCTGATGTAGGGCTTGATTCCATATCCTTGATATCACGACCTGAGCTGAAATCAAGAATCAGATGCTTGGGGTCCCTGAATGGTCTGCTTTTGGCTCAGGTCATGATCCCAGAGTCCTGGGATTAAGCCCTGCATCAGGCTTTCTGCTCAGCAGCCCTCTCCCTCTGCCTGCCACTCCACCTGCTTGTGCTCTCATTCTCTCTCTGTCAAATAAATAAATAAAATCTTAAAAAAAAAGTCAGATGCTTAACCAACTGAGCTACCTGGACACCGTGAGAATTTAACACTTAAATTGGTCAGCTGAGTAAAGCAGATTGCCCTCCCCAATGTAGGTGGGCCCTATCTGATCAGTTGAAGGCCTGAATAGAACAAAAGTCTTCCCCTTCTACAAGTAAGAGAGAATTCTCCTGCTTGATGGCCTTTGAACTGGGACATTGGCTCTGTAGATTTCGGACTTGTCAGCCTCCATAATTGCATGAACCAATTCTTTATAATAAATCTCTACCTCCGTCTTTCTCTCTATCTCTGCATTTGTGTGTACATGTCTCCTAGTTATTCTGAGTCTCTGGAAAACTCTAAAGCACTGGTCTTATGTTTTGTAGTCGAAAATCTGGAAACTTGGAGAACTGATATTTTCAGTCATCATACACATAATATAGCCATAGTAAAATATGTAAGAATAAAAAGTCAGTCACACTCTCACTCAACCCTCCTTAAAATTCTGTTTCTTTATCGAAAGGTTACTGTCATGATTGTTTTCCTTTGGGCATATTTCTCTGCATTTACAACCATTCAGAGAACATAAATTCACACACTTAGTTCTGTCCACCTAAACAGAATTATATTATGCACATTGCTTTGTGAATGTCTTAGAGTTTTTTTTAATTTTAAAGATTTAATTTATTTATTTGACAGAGAGAGACACAGGGAGAGAGGGAACACAAGCAGGGGCAGAGAGAAAGGGAGAAGCAGGCTTCCGGCAGAGCAGAGAGCCCGACGTGGGACTTGATCCCAGGACCCTGGGATCATGACCTGGACCTTAGGCAGCGGCTTAACCGACAGCCACCCAGGTTCTCTTGTCTTAGAGCTTTTGGTGCATTAGAGTATTTTTGTTGGATAATCAAAGAGGGGGACTGGCTAGTTCAAAGGGCATGAGTACTTCATGTGTTAATGATTGTTGGGGTGGCTGGGTGACTCAGTTGGTTAAGTGTCTGCCTTCAGCTTGGGTCATGATCCCATGGTCCTAGGATTGAGCTCTGCGGGAGCCTGCTTCTCCCTCTGCCTATCCCATTACCCTCCTCATGCTCTCTCCCTCCCTCTCTCTCTCAAACAAATAAATTAAATAGTAATAAAAAAGGAATCATTTAAAAAATTGTTGTTTAAGTGCCTTCTAATGAGCTAACAGAACTAAAGGTGGTCCTAGGGACTCCAAACTTATAACTGGTCGACAAGTGGGTGGCCTGGGGGACTCGTGAACTTTGCAGTTGGGTTATACTGGAATAATTTTGACTCAGTGAAAGACAATGGAAGTATGATTCGAGAAAAGGAAGGATAAGAGGGTGGGGGTTGGTGAACATTTAATTCCTGGGCGGCCACTGACTTTTCAATGTCCCCGACTTACAGAGACCTGGAGAATATGCATGGAATGTGTGGCTATGGGAGTCTCTGCGTTTATGTGGCCTTTGTAGGGTCTTGGGTGTTCATGCTAAAGTGGCTGAATTGCACAGAAGGACCCTCTGTACAAGGACCCTGCAGGGTAGGATATAAATACCACGGAGGCAGGATCATCACGCCTTAGCTCACCAGAGTATCTCATGATATGCTTTCTTTAGGGAAGTCATTCATCCTTTCAGCACTCAACACTCTGTAACCAACTACTAAGTACCAGACACCAGGCCAGATTCTGGAAACACTAATGAGAGCACAGACTTCATGATGAAGCAGTCAGGGGCCGGCAGAGCAATGTGTAGACTGTAACTGAGCTCAAGAGGTTCACTGCTTGGGATGCAAGAAATAGAATACAACCCAAGGAAATGTTGAAAGCGAAGAACTTTCCATTACTTATTATAAGTAAGGAGACAGGGAAATAGCTCTCAACGTGCTCTCTCCCATGGGGTTAATAGGGGAAGCTTTCATTCAGTGCATTAAGAGACAGGAGCTCATTCAATGTGTTAGGAGACGGGAATGGGGAGCTTACAAAAGCAGTCTGTTCAATTGCACAAGCCTAGCATGTCAGCATTCTGGTGCACACATCATATGTTCAAAAAGTGGCAGAAAACCGCCTGTAGGAGGAGATGTTAGTATTCTAATGAGCTACAGTTAACTTCAGGACAACTCAGGGGGGGCTTCTGCAAAGGTCCTCAGCTCCAATCCAAGTCAATGACTCCCATAAGGGGCTATCAGGGGAGACACATCTAGCAAGGGGCTATCAGATGAAACATCTCATTGGACATCTCTTTGGCTGGAACTGTTGGTTCTGGAAAACAAAACACATTCCTTCCTTGCTTTTGTCTCTTCCCCTCCTCCCTTTTGCTGATAGCTTTCAGCTCTCTTATTTGAGTAACTTCCCGTTGCATTCTAGCTAACAAGACCACAAGACATAATGATATGTCTGCTCCCAGTTCAGTGTCCAGGGGATGGTAGGTATCCATGCGATGTGTGGAGAAAGGATAGAGCTGGTGTTGGGGTCAGGATCAGTGAAGCAGATTAACAAATGTTCATTAGTTGCTTCGAACTGTTGGAGTTCATCCTCTATCTTTCGTAGCAGGAAATGTACGCTTACATGGTGCATTATATCATGAGCAGTACTTCTCAAAGTCAAGGGCATGGCCAGATAGGCTCTGAGGAAGCTCCGCAGGGGTGAGGGACTGCCCCTTGGCAGAGTGGATAACCATGGCACCAGTGGGAATAAGTTATAAGTTATGCAGGACTATGTTAAGAAAAATAAAATGAAAAGAAGGAAAAGAGGGGCGCCTGGGTCGCTGTGTTGGTCAAACACCAAAGTCTTGATTTTGGCTCAAGTCACGTTTTCAGGGTCATGAGAGCGAGGCTCCTTGCTCAGCAGGGAGTCTGTTGGAGATTTTTCTCTCTCCTCCGTCTGCCCCATCCCCACCTGCTCTCTCTCTCTCAATCAATCTTAAAAAGAAAAAAAGAAAAAAGAAAACGGCACTTACTTGGGTCCAGAATTCTTTTTCGTGTGTACTCTTAGCTACAGTTATTAATTTGACCCTTAAAACGACCTTGTGAGGAGCACAAGCCAAGGACTGACCCCACAGGCTCAGAAAGCAACTTGGCCAGGATCACGCAGGTCGTTAAGTCGCTGAACTTTCCCTCAAGTCTCCAAATCTGTGCTCTGTCCGAGCACCCTGCTTTCTTCACCGGTAGCGGAGGCTGCAGTCGGACTCCCCTGAGCCCAATCTCGGATGGGGTCATTGGAAACGGATCAAAGGATGGAAAAAAAGGAGGGCTGACCGGAAGGGAACTGAAAGTATTTGCTGCTGAGGGGAAAGCAGAAGAAAGAAAAAAAATCAAGGAGCCCTGGGTTATGGCTTCAAAGCAAGTGCTTTCTGGGAAGGTGGGGAGCCCCTGCCTCTCCCCCCTCTGTGGGGGCCTAAGAAGGAGCAAAGCTTCATGGCCTTCGTGGAGCGCGCGCAGGGGAGGACGGCGGCGATGGGTTTGGTTGCTGTCTGGGTGAGGGAAGCAAGAGAAGGAAGAGAGAACTACCGTGGGAAAGTCGAAGAAGAGGAAAGGAGGAAAAGTAGAAGCACAGACAGGAGATGAGCGAAAGCACATCTACGGAAAGACATTTCAGGTTGCACGTGTGTTAACCTGGCTATCCACTCACACCTCCCCGGGGTCTTAGATCTTCCCGGGGTCCCTGTTCCTTTCCTTCAACGTGCACCCACTTATCCAGGGCTCCACTTCTCAGCCGCATGCCCCCAGCCCTCTCCTCCCACATTCACTATGCCTGTTGGAATGGGGGCTGTCTGAGATCATGGCTCTTTGGTCCCCCTGCCTCCTGGCGGTTTCTCCATATTGCCAGCAAGATGGAGAGAACCGGAACATTTCTTCACCTCTGTTCCTGACCGAGGCAGCCTGACTGGGGCAGAGCGATGGACAGGATTTTGAAGCTGGTTTTGTGAGTCACTGAGAACTCAGCACCCGCCCACTTGAGGCCAAATTTGAAAGTTCAGCTTGTGAAGTGCAGGACTGCGTCCAGGTACTGGGGGTTTCTCCGTGGCCTTGTTCGCTCTCAGCTGCTGAGAACAGCCTTGAGTTGAGGAAATTGTGGCCGGACAAACAGCAAGGCAGTTCTGCTCCGTGTCAGCCTCCAGCTGGGGGGTTGCCGCTGAGTCTGGGCGCGAGCAGAGCGTCTGGTGGGCGAGGAGCCAGCCGACCGCTCCGTCCTCCGGGGATGTTGGGACAAGCTCTCGTTCTCACATTCCTCCTGCTCCTCAATGGGCACCAGGCCCAAGGTAAGGAGGTCCAGCCTGGCATGAGGTGGGGGATAGCATGGACTTGGGGCCATAGCCCCCAGGGAGATCAGAACCCACAGCCCCTGGATTATGCCATTTCCAAGGTCACCTGGAAGGGCGATGTTGAGCCGCTCCTGACAGCTCTGGCTAGGGCACACCAAACAGGCTAGCAGCGGGTTGGGAGGTACTCGAAAAGGGGGTCTGGCCATGCCTTCAGTAATCCAGGTGGCCTGGGGCAAGGAGACTCCTTTCCTTGGGCATCAGTTTACCTTTCTGTGTAGTGGGGAGAAAGTGTCCTCTCTGCTGATTGTAGGATGGACAAAGGAAATATTCTCTAAAGTGGCGTGATTACCAGCAGAGAGAAGTGGTCCCTGGGCTTGGGTTTCTGTAAGGAAGTTGGGTGGTTCTGGAAAGCAGAGACTGACAGATTGCTCCCTGAGGCAGGGAAGCTGAGCAAGGAGGAGGGACTTGAACTACCAACAGCCACTGCTACCTGAATGGCCTGGCCCCTCACCCCCCAGCAGTCTCCAGTAGCCCAGAGGCTCCAAGAATGTGAGAATTAGTAGGGAAATGTTGGCTTGGAGCAGGAGGTGGAGAAGGGGGAGGAAGGAGACAGTATGGGGAAGAGCATGTGGAAAACTCAGCTTGGGGAGATCTCGGCTGAAGGCTGCTCCCTCTTCCTCCAGCCCTGGAGTCAAGGGTGCTCTGAGATGGGAGTCTGCATTATAGGTCAGTGATTCTTCCAGGGGAATCAAGGGGGAGGGAGAGAGCGGAGGACACATTCTGGGTGAGCAGGGAAGGAAGTGGGGCACAGGGTCGTGTTGGTCCAAGGCCTGTTAGAAGCCGGATGTAGACACATTACGAGTACTCTTGTGTCCCCCAAGGCACAATCTAGGCTCCAGAGGACTGGGGGAAACAGATGGTTACGACATGCATTTGTATTTACAAATCTGGACAAATACAGGCAGAGAAGGGCAGAGAGTACTGGGACAGGGAGCAGTCGGGACGGTCTGGATGCCAGAAGTTGAGGGGGTCTGAGATGATAAGCCGGTGGATAGGAGACCGGGGCTGCCCCAGGTCCATGCTTTGGGGCGCGGCGGAGCACACCCACTGCAGGGAACGTCGGGGTGAGGGCAGAGGACGGAACCGGAGGGTGTGGGCACAGGATGGGCTTTGGCCTTGCAGAACTTCTCTGTCTTCTTGCTACTCCCTGTGTGTGTGGGGCCGGCCTGCTGGAAGCTGACGAAACTGCTGCTCCGTTTGTTTTCATTTTTAAACTTTTATTTTTAAAGTTTTTAAAGCTTTATTATTTTTATTTGTTTATTTATTTTAAGAAAGATTTTATTTATTTATTTGAGAGAGAGAGAGTGATTGAGAGAGGAGAGAGAAGGAGCAGGGGGAGGGGCAAAGGGAGAGGGAGGAGCAGACTCACCGCTGAGCAGGGCCACGGGCTCCCAGGACCCTGAGATCATGACGGGAGCCGAAGGCAGACACTTCACCAACTGAGCCACCCAGGTGTCCCATATTTTTTAAAACGTTTAAGATAAAAAGTTTAAAATAATAATTTCAGAGTTCCAGAGAAGTTACAAGTGTAGTACAAAGAATTCTTATACTTCCTTCACCCAGACTCAACAGTTGTTAACATTTTATCACCTTTGCTTTATTTCTCTCTGTCCCCTTATAGGTATGTGCATATAAATGAATAGTAAGTATGTTAATGAACAAAATTTAAATAAAAATATTTAAAAAAGAATAATAATAATAATTTTTGCTCACCCATTTGAGAGTGAATTTTGTAGCATGATTCTTCTAAGAACATGGATGTTCCCATGTCATATTATATCATATCAGCACAATTATCAAATTTAGTAAATCTAACATTGATACAATCAAATACACAGTCCATATTTAAATATTACCAATTGTTCCAGTCATGTGCTTTATGGCATTCTCCCCTCCCCAGTGCAGAATCCAACCAGGATCATGTATTACATTCAGTTGTTAGGTCTTTTTCTCTTATGATTTTTATTTTTTTATTAAAAAAAATTTTTTTAAGTAAGCTTCCGCACCCAGCGTGGGGCTTGAACTCACAACTCTGAGATTAAGAGCTGCATGCTCTGTTGACTGAACCAGCCAGGCACCCTGGTTTTTTTGTTCTTTTTTTTTTTTTAAAGATTTTATTTATTTATTTGACAGAGATCACAAGTAGGCAGAGAGGCAGGCAGAGAGAGAGGAAGAAGCAGGCTCTCTGCTGAGCAGAGAGCCCGATGCGGGGCTCGATTTCAGGACCCTGGGATCATGACCGGAGCCAAAGGCAGAGGTTTTAACCCAGGTGCCCTCTATCTTTTGATCTATAACAATTTCCCAGCCTTTCTTCGTTTTTCATGACTTTGACATTTTTGCAAGTACAAGTCAGTTGTTTTGTGGAAGGCTCCTGAATGTGGGTTTGTGTGAGGTTTGCTCATGTGAGCTGGGCTATGTTTTTTGGCCGGGGCTACAACACAAGCGATGTTGTGTCTGTTTCAGAGCCTCCCATCAGGACACATGATGGCCGTGTAACTTTTTTTTTTTTTTAATTTGGCTTACTAAAGAATTTAATGAGCATAATATATAAGTAAGAAGCTCCTATCACTCTCGAGGTCTGCAGAGCATTTTCAGAAGGCTTCTGAACGCAGAGGAAAAGCCACACGTTTCACAATGGCCTGATCTATCTTCCCTACCCACCCCCACCCCCCCTTTCTTGCATGCCTTGTGTTCCTCTCTCCTTTCTTGCCTGCCCCGCATTCAGCATCCCTGACCCGCTGCTCCTGGAGCACACTGCACTCCATGGCTTTGCACCATCCTGTAATGCCTTATCTTCCTCTCCGTGGTCCTCATCTCCACTGGACGTGCTCTCCTGTTAACTCCTTTTTTTTCTTTTCTGTCTCCCAGGCTTCTCTTTACCTCACCGGAATGTAAGATTCTTGAGGCCAGGACATTGTTCTGTCTTGTTCACGGCTGTATCTTTAGCCTCTAGAACAGTATCCGGCACAATTAGAGTCTCAGTAAATACTTGCTGAATGAATGGATGGATGGATCCTTTAATCCACAGAATAAAGTGAGAGTTTATCTGTCTATTGGCGAGTTTCATTGGGAGAAGCTGTTCTAGATTTTAAACATACTTCCTCTGTGGTCTTGAAGAAGCTAATTAACCTCTTGTTTCTCAGTTTTCCATTCATAAGGTGAAGTCAAGAGTGGTGTGTGTGCCACAGGGATGTGTGGGCATTAGGTGAGCTATGGTATTGTAACACTCTTAGAAAGTTCTTATACCAAGTCCTCCCAAATGTCCCTCATGTTACTCAGTTCTTTGGAGGTAGAGTCTATGTTTCACTTTGCTTTGTGATCAGAGTCAAGAAGAGAGACTAATTTATTGGCTAATTATTTGAGTCAGAGTGAGTTAGAAAATCCTGAGGGGTGCCCCAGGTGGCTCAGTCGGTTAGGCATCTGCCTTTGGCTCTAGTCATGATCCCGGGGTCCTGGGATCAAACCCTGAATTGGGCTTCCTGCTCGGTGGGGAGCCTGCTTCTTCCTCTTCCTGCCCCTTCGTTCTCATGCTTTTTCTCTTTCATGAATTAATAAAATCTTAAAAAAAAAAAAAGAAAGAAAATCCTGGATGAGGGGCGTCTGGGTGACTCAGTTGGTTAAGTGTCTGCCTTCAGTCCAGGTCATGATCTCCGGCTCTTGGGATTGAGCCCTGCATCAGGCTTTCTGCTCATCGGGGAGTCTGCTTCTCCCTCTGCCTCTCTCCCCGCACTCAGCTTGTGTACTCTCTCGCTCACTCTCTCTCAAATAAGTAAATAAATAAATATCTTTAAAACAAAAAGAACATCTTGGATGAGATGATGTTTTATTTATTTTTAAAGATTTAAAGATTTAATTTTTTTATGAGAGAGAGAGAGCGAGAGAGCACAAGCAGGGGACAGGGAGAGAGAGAAGTAGGCTCCCCACTGAGCAGGGAGCCCCATCCCAGGACCCTGGGATTACAACCCGAGCTGAAAGCAGACACTTAACTGACTGAGCCACCTGGGCACCCGAGATGATGTTTTAATGGGTGACTCTTTTCTGAGGGTTTTCTCATTGTCATAACTGGGATCTTTGGGAGAACACAACATTTTTTAACTTGAAAGAACAGGTATTCAAGACACTTAATCCTATTATTACATTGTACAATGTGAAATATTCTAAGGTTTTCACAGGGACATCTCCCTCTCAATTCCTAGTCCTTCCCTGACGTGTTTGAACACCTTTGGGCCAGGTCCAGGGCTAGATGTTGAGAATTCGATGGTGAATCGGTACCTGGGCCCCTCGTTCACAGAACTAACATCTAGCACAGGACTCAGCGTATAATTACGGCTGTCATGAGTGCACTACCAAGTGCCCACACAATAGATACTCAAAATGTTAACCGAGTAAATAAATTAATCGTTTTTAGGCAACTTAGAAGCAGATTTGGATGATTTTAGGGTCAGTTATGTTGGGGAACAAGGGCCTTCAAAATGCTGCCCACAGGAGTGGGTCTGGGCCCTAAATTCAGGTTTGGCTGTGGATTCTGAGGGAACCCACACTGGGGACTGTGAACGCACAGGGGCTGCAGACAAAACGGAAGGGCGGGGCAGCATCTCATGGATTAGCTGTAAGGCACGCTTGCCAGCTGTTCTTATAGACTGTGTTGAAATGTACACTTCTGGGGAAGGAGCCTCTGCTCTGGCTGGGATCTGGGCACGTTCCAAGAAGACTGTGGCTGTGTATCTCTTCTTCACTGCACCTCCCCTGAAACCAAGTGAATGGTGAAGTCGTTGGGTTCGGGGGACAGACAGGGACTCGGAGGACTCAGGGCTGAATCATCGTCCTGGAGGGAACCGGTTCCGTAGAAATCGCTCCAAGGATTGCTGGGGCATTGTCTTCATAAATGGACATTTAAAATTTTAATTTTATTTACTTTTTATTATTTTGAGAGAGAGAGATAGAAAGAGAGAGAGCATGAGCAGGGTGGGGCAGAGGGAGAAAGAGAGGGAGAATCTTAGCAGGGTGCATACTCAGCACAGCACCCAACATGGGGCTTGACCTTACCCCCCTGAGATCATGACCTGAGTCAAAATCAAGAGCTGGACACCACCCGCTGAGCCACCCAGGGACCCCAACAGACATTTTTATTAAAGTTGTGACACATGTACAGAAAAGCATACAAAATTAGAAACATACATCTGGGGGCACCTCGGGGGCTCAGTTGGTTGAGCATCTGCCTTTGGCTTGGGGCGTGGTCCCGGGGTCTGGGGATCGAGTACCGTGTTGGGGTCCCTGCTCCGTGGGGAGGCTGCTTCTTCCTCAGCCTCTGCCTCCCTGTCTCTGCCTCTCATGAATAAATAAACAAAATATATAAGAAAGAGAAACGTACATCTCCATATATTACTGTTAAATGAACATGCTTGTGTATCTACCCCACGTTCTCTTCATTCATTAGCTCTTGTCCCTTTTACAAATATGACCACTTTTCTGACTTTTGACATCTTAGGTTAGTTTGGCCTGTATATAAAGGGTATTATATGGTGTGTGCCCTATGTTTGTCTTCTTCTGTTCAGCATCTGATGAAATTTATCTGTGTTATTACTTGCACCCGGTCATTTCATGGCTTTTCAGTGTATGACCATACAGAAGTTTATTCATCCATTCTGCTATTGATGAATCTTTCGGTTGTTTCCTCCCCCCATTATAATAATGGTGCTAGTAGCCTATTGTACACGCTTGTATATATGCATGTCTGTTGAGCATGTCTCTAGGGTGTAGAATCATAGGGTATGTGTACAGACTTGCAGCGGATGTTGGCCAACTGTTTGCCAAGGTGGTTGAACCAAGCAGTATATGAGAATCCCATGATGTTTCAGGGCTGCTGGCTTCTTTTTTGAGGTCCTGCAAATGGGAAGTGAGGGGGCAGGTGTGTGGAGCCTGGAAGGCAAAGGTGGAAACCAAGGGAGCCACCTCTCTGCAGCCTTCCCAGTATTCTGCACGAAAGTCCTACAGTGTACTTGTTTCTGGGCCTTAGCTGAGATGCATTACTGAATTTAATTAATTAATTAATTAACTTCATTAACCCTTTACTATGTTCCAAGAACTATACAAGATTCTGTTGAGGACCCTTTACTATGTTCCAAGAACTATACAAGATTCTGTTGAGGAAACAAAGATGAAACATGTTGATTGTATCCTTAAGAATCTTTCAGACAGGGGCACGTGGGTGGCTTAGTCAGTGAGGTGTCTGCCCATTGGCTCAGGTCATGGTCCCAGGATCCTGGGATTGAGCCCCACATGGGATCCCTGCTGCTCTTCTTGCTTGTGCTCTGTCTCTCCAAATAAATTAAAAAAAAAAAAAGAATCTTTCAGACAGAGGAAAACGAGCCTGTGCAGCAATGATTATAAGGGAAGTGTCACCGACAGACGAGACCCAGTTAGGGCACAAAGGGACCTGAGAAAATGGAGATTCCTTCTGGCGGGGAGTGGTGTGGCCCGTGGCCTTGATGCATGCAGAATTGCTCAGGAAGTAGGGAGAAGGAGGAAAGATAATGTGAGTAGAGGGAACAGCTGAATGGAAGTAGGGAAAACACAGGGTTTGGACAGGAAATGAAAAGCAAATGCACCTGTTAGTTTGGAAAAAGATTGCATAAATGAGCTGATTTAGTTAACTGATACAAGGAGTTGAGGGGGCATGGGTTGAGTAAGGTCGATAGAGGTCAGGGGGTTGCATTGTCTGAGGAAAGGAGTCAATACGACTAGTGAAGCCCCCAAGTGTGGGGTTAAGTGAAGAAAGAGGAGAGATAAAGTGGGATGTGGGCCCTCGAAGGTGCTTTATCTACTTTATGGTAGATACTTTATGGTTCTACTTTATGTTTTTGCCATAAAGGGCTGTCCCTGCCCCGGCACTTCTGGGATCTCACTGGGCTCTATTCACTTAGTCCTCAGCAGGTGGCCCCTCTTTTGCCTTCACCCCAAGCCTGGTGGCACAACCCGAGCTGAGAAAAACCTCAACATCCTTTTGTTGGCCGGTGAAGTATGCTGCTCTGAGACTTTCCACCACCCCCTCCCGGCACTGGGCCCTCATCCCTCCTCCACCAGCAGTCCAGGTCAGAGTTGGCTGAGCTGACAGTGGACAATGCATGGCCTTGGAGGCTGCTGGCCAGATTGTCTCCTTGGTCACCCTCCCTGCTGGCCATTGCTTCCTGAGGAGGCCATGGAGCCAATCACCTGACCTCTGCTCTCCCTCTGCAGAGCTGCTGTCTTACTCCATTTGTTCTCAACCACCGGAAGAGGGGCCCCAAAGCTGCTGAACAGTAACAGCAGCCGTGGTGGCAGCCCCAGGGCCTCCCCTGACCACCGGAATCTGCTGTGGCCTCTCCCCTCTGAACAAGCCAGTCCTCTTTGTCAGAGTCTCCGACTCAGCATGGGCTAACTTGTGAGGAACTTGTGTTTTCTTTTTTAAAAATTATTTGTTTCAGGGGTATAGGTCTGTGATCCATCAGTCTTGTATAATACCCAATGCTTGTTACAACCCATACTCCTCCCCCCACAATGTCCATCCCCCAGTTACCCCATCCTCCCCCCACCCCCACCCTCCACCAACCCTCAGTTTGTTTCCTATGATTAGAGTCTCTTATGGTTTGTCTCCCTCTCTGGTTCCATCTTGTTTCATTTTTTCCTCTCTCCCCTATGATCCTCTGCCTTGTTTCTTAAATTCCACAGAGCACTGAGATCATGTGATAATTGTCTTTGAGTGACTTCTTTCACGTAGCGTAATACACTCTTGTTCCATCCACATCATCGCAAATGACAAGATTTCATTCTTTTTGGTGGCTGCATAACATTTCACTATACACACACACACACATATCTCACATCTTTTTTATCCATTCACCTGTCTATGGACATCGGGGCTCTTTCCATAGTTTGACTATTGTGGACGTTGCTGCTATATGGGGTAAAGACCCAGTAGTGTGATTGCTGGGTCATAGGGTAACTCTATTTTCTTTCTTTCTTTCTTTTTTTAAGGATTTTTATTTATTTATGTGAGAGAGAGACAGTGAAAGAGAGCATGAGAGGGGAGAAGCAGACTCCCCGTAGATCTGGGAGCCCAATGCGGGACTCGATCCTGGGACTCTGGGATCATGACCTGAGCCGAAGGCAGTTGCCCAACCAACTGAGCCACCCAGGCGCCCGGGTAGCTCTATTTTCAACTTTTTGAGGAACCTCCATACTGTTTGAGTGGCTGCACCAGCTTGCATTCCCACCAACAGTGTAGGAGGGTTCCCCTTTCTCCACATCCTTACCAACATCTGTTGTTTTCTGACTTGTTAATTTTAACCATTCTGACCCGTGTGAGGTGGTATCTCATTATGGTTTTGATTTGTATTTCCCTGATGCCAAATGATGTTGAGCACTTTTTAAAATTTTTTAATTTTTATTTTATTTTATTTATTTGACAGAGAGAAATCACAAGCAGGCAGAGAGGCAGGCAGAGAGAGAGGAGGAAGCAGGTTCCCTGCGGAGCAGAGAGCCCGATGCGGGGCTCGATCCCAGAACCCTGAGATCATGACCTGAGCTGAAGGCAGAGGCTTTAACCCACTGAGCCATCCAGGCGCCCCTGATGTTGAGCACTTTTTTATGTGTCTGTTGGCCATCTGGATGTCTTCTTTGCAGAAGTATATGTTCATGTTTTCTGCCCATTTCTTGATTGGATTATTTGTTCTTTGGGTGTTGAGTTTGAGAAGTTCTTTATAGATTTTGGATACTAGCTCTTTGTTTTTTTTAAAGAGTTTATTTATTTGACAGACAGAGATCACAAGTAGGCAGAGAGGCAGGCAGAGGCGGAGAGAGAAGCAGGCTCCCCGCTGAGCAGAGAGCCTGATGCAGGGCTCAATCCCAGGACCCTGAGATCATGACCTGAGCTGAAGGCAGAGGCTTAACCCACTGAGCCACCCAGGCGCCCCTGGATACTAGCTCTTCATCTGATGTCATTTGCAAATATCTTCTCCCATTCTGTCAGTTGTCTTTTGGTTTTGTTGACTGTTTCCCTTGGTGAGCAAAAGCCTTTTATTTTAAGAAGTCCCAATAGTTCATTTTTGTCTTTGTTTCCCTTGCCTTTGGAGGTTTTTCTAAGAATTTGTTGTGGCTGAGGTCACAGAGGTTGCTACCTGTGTTCTCCTCAAGGATTTTGATGGACTTCTGTCTCACATTGAGGTCTTTCATCCATTTTTGAATCTATTTTTGTGTGTGGTATAAGGAAATGGTCCAGTTTCATTCTTCTGCATGTGGCTGTCCAATTTTCCCAACACCATTTGTTGAAGAGACTGTCTTTTTTCTAATGGATATTCTTTCCTGCTTTGTCAAAGATTAGTTGACCATAGAGCTGAGGGTCCATTTCTGGGTTCTCTATTCTGTTCCATTGATCTGTGTGTCTGTCTTTGTGTCAGTACCATACTGTCCTGATGATCACAGCTTTGTAATAGAGCTTGAAGTCCAGAATTGGGATACCACCAGCTTTGGTTTTCTTTTTCAACATTCCTTTAGCTATTCAGGGTCTTTCCTGGTTCCATACAAATTTTAGGATTATTTGTTCCAGCTCTGTGAAGAAAGTTGATGGTATTTTGATAGGGATTACATCAAATGTGTAGATTGCTCTAGGTAGTGTAGACATTTTAACAACATTTGTTCTTTCAGTCCATGAGCATGGAACATTTTTCCATTTCTTTGTGTCTTCCTCAATTTCTTTCATGAGTGCTCTATAATTTTCTGAGTATGGATCCTTTGCCTCTTTGGTTAGGTTTATTCCTAGGTATCTTATGGTTTTGGGTGCTTTTGTAAATGTAATCAACTCCTTAATTTCTTTCTCTTCTGTCTCATTGTTGGTGTATAGAAATGCAACTGATTTCTGTGCATTGATTTTTATATTCTACCACTTTGCTGAATTTCTGTATGAGTTCTAGCAGTTTTTTATTAGAGTCTTTTTGGCTTTCCACATAGAGTATCAGAAGTTATGTTTTCATACTGGTGTTTTTTGACTCCGCTTTTGGCATCTAAGCCCTCCAGGACAGTGAACAAGTTGCACTCCCCAGCAACTTTTCCATCATTCCATCGCTTTTCCATCATTCCTTCCCCACAACATCCTGCCCCTATCCCCTTCCAGCCCTGCCCCACTCTGACCGTCCGCCTCCTCCCTACATCAGGCTGGTGAGGGCTGCAGAAGAAAAGTTCCACACCACAGACCAACTCCTGATTCAGAGCCTCCAGTCTCAGCCAGGCCCTGGGTGTTCTGGGAATCCTTATTTCTGGCCCTCAGCTGCTCCCATTCCCCAGAGAGAGGATTCCAGACCTTTGCCATCTTGTTGAGGGCCAGTTCTATAGTCACTGGCTCCATCAATCTACACTCTCCTTCTGCAAGAAAGCACATGTCAGTGAGGGATTCCAACCATCTGCCAACCATTCCTCAATTCAGAGACACTAGTGAGGAGTTCCCCAATGTCAACCACCTTGTTTACTCCCATAAGGAAACCCATCCACCTCTTGCTTGGCTTGTCCTTTCCTGTGTGCTCTGGACATCACCACTTCATCCATGAGGCCAGCCAGGACCTGCTTCTCCCTGATGACATCTCTGACCTTTCTTTAAACCTCTCTTTTTCTGCTGGCTTTCCACTCCTAGTTCATTTCCTCTGCATTTTATTTTATTTTTTAAAGATTTTATTTATTTATTTGAGAAAGACACACACAGTGAGAGAGGGAACATAAACAGCGGGAGTGGGAGAGGGAGAAGCAGGCTTCCTGCTGCGCAGGGAGCCTGATGTGGGGCTCTATCTGAGGACCCTGAGATCATGACCTGAAGCAAAGGCAGACGCTTAATGACTGAGCCACCCAGGTGTCCCTTCCTTTGCATTTTAAAAACTATATTGCAAGGCCACCCAGTTTTGTCTTCTTGTCTTTTGTTCTCTGTCTTCCTTTCCTCTGTGACTCCTTTACTACTCACACTTCATTACTTCACTTCTAACACTTCCACCACCAACTGTGTGTGGGTTTTCATAAGCAGTTCTCTGTACCACTAGCTAGGTGACCTATAATTCAACTCAATTCTGACACTGTTTGCCCAGAGATAGCATCAGACCCCACAAGCTCAGGGCTCAGTCCCACTAAACTGTGCCTTCCTGCTTCAGATGCCAGTCTGCTTGTCAAGCCCTGGTTGTGCTTCTGACCAACGGGTTATAGATCGAACGACCTACAACCAAGATAGAATGGTTTGATGATTACGCTGGAGCAGCTCACAGAACTCGGGGAAACACCCATGTTTACCAACTTTTTAAGGGATACTATAAAGGGTACAGATGAAGAGATACATAGGGCAAGGTTGGGGGGGGTCCCAAGTGTAGGAGCTTCTGTCCCCATGGAGTTGGGGTGTGTCATCCTCCCAGTGGGATGTGTTTACCTACTTAGAAATTCCCCAAACCTGTGGTATTGGGATTTTATGGAGGCTTCCTCATATAGGCATGATTGATTATTACCTCTGTCCCCAGCTCCTGTCTCCTCTCTGGAGAATAGGGAGTCAGGCTAGTTTGGATGACTACCAACTCTTCCCCACATTATGTTGTCACAAATGACATCTTTATGCACTGTGTGCCTATTAACATAGATTTATTTTTATTTTTTTTTCCATTTTATTTATTTTTTCAGCGTAACAGTATTCATTCTTTTTGCACAACACCCAGTGCTCCATGCAAAACGTGCCCTCCCCATTACCCACCACCTGTTCCCCCAACCTCCCACCCCTGACCCTTCATTAACATAGATTTATAATTGTTGTTTTAAGCACTAGTTTTTTTTTTCGCATCGTAAAAAATAGTCACAAACCAAAAATGCAATAATACTGGCTGTGATAGTTACCTATGTAATTCCCTTTAGCACTGTTCTCTATGTCTTCACGTGGCTTTGAGTAACTGCCTGGTGTCTTTTCTCTTTAGGCATGCCTGAAGATCTGTTAGGAACAACTCCCAGCGTTTCTTTGTCTGGGAATGCTGTCATTGGTCCTTCATTTTTTTGCAAGATAATTTTGTTGGAGATCGAATTCTTAGTTGATAGTCTTAACAAGCTTTCAGCACTTTACAGGTGTCATCTCACTGCTTTCTACCCTCATGGTTTCCGAAGAGAACCTGGTCATTAATCTTACTGGGTGTACCTTGTACATGACAAATAGCTTCTCTCTTGTTGTTTTCAAGATTCTCTGTCTTTGGCTTTTGACATTTTAGAATGTATCTTGGTATGAATCTCTTGTGTTTAACTTAGCTGGAGTTCATTGAGTTCATATACACATTCTTGGATGTGTATATTCATGTCTTTTATTGAATTTGGGAAGTTTTGGGCCATTATTTCTTCAGGTATTCTTTCTGCCCCTTTGTCTCTTTACTCTCTTTTTGGGACTCCCATTATGTACATGTTGGTATATTTGGGGCATCCCTCACGTCTCTTAGGCTCTATTTATTTTTCTTCATTCTTTTCTCTTTCTGTTCCTCAACTTGAATAATTTCAGTTGACCTAGTTGTGCTGTTGAAGCTCTCCAGTGAAACTTTCATTTCAGTTATTATACTTTTCAGCTCCAGAATTTCTATTTGATTCCCTCTTATAATTTCTATTTATTGATATTTTCTTTGTTGAAACATCAGTCATCTGGATTCCTTTAATTCTTTGTCTGTAGTTTCTTTTGGCTCTTTGAGCATATTTCAGACAGTTGATATAGTTTTTGGCTAGGGGTGCCACGGTGGCTCAGACCTTGTTATCAGTTCAGGTCTTGATCTCAGGATCATGAGTTCAAGCCTCATATTGGCTCCATGCTGGGCATGGAGCCTACTTTAAAAAAATTGCTTTTTTCTATTAAGTCCAATGTCTATGATTCTTCGTGGTTACTTTCTTTTTCTCCCTTGTAAATAGGCCACACTTTCTTGTTTATGTGTTTTGCTATTTTGTTTGCTAGTCTTTTGCTTAGGATTTTTGCACCCATGTTTCTGAGTGAAAGAGTCTTTGATTTTCTTCTCTTGTGATATCCTTGCAGATTTTGGTGTCAAACTAATAAATATGTTAACCTCATAAAACAAGTTTGGAAGTATTATCTACTTCTATCTCTGAAAGCATTTGGGTAAGATTGGAGTTAAATCTTTTTAAATATTTTGTAGAGTTAACCAGTGATGCTAACTAGGTCTGGAGTTTACTTTGTGAGAAGGTTTTTCCGTATAGATTCAATTTACTTCATAGAAATTTTCTATTTAATCTCAATTTTAAAATATACTAATGGAAAGCAGTTTATAACTCTTAAGATCTTAATATCTGTAGGATCTGTGGTGATATCTTTAAAAAATCCTGATATGGCTTATTTGTATCTTCTCACACTTCTTTTGATCAATCTACCTATGCATTTACCATACTTTTATTTTTTAAATCTTTTTTTTTAAAGATTTTATTTATTTATTTGACAGAGAGAGAGATCACAAGTAGGCAGAGAGGCAGGCAGAGAGAGAGGAGGAAGCAGTCTCCCTGCAGAGCAGAGAGCCCGATGCGGGGCTTGATCCCAGGACCCTGAGATCATGACCTGAGCCGAAGGCAGCGGCTTAATCCACTGAGCCACCCAGGCGCCCCCCATACTTTTATTTTTTTATGAAATAAAAAAAAAATGGCTTTTTGATCCTCTGTTGTACAATTCTTCCTTCCTTCTTTCCTTCCTTCCTTCCTTCCTTTCTTTCTTTTTTAAGATTTTATTTATTATTATTATTTATTATTATTTATTTAATATTTATTTAATATTATTTATTATTTATTATTATTATTATTATTTATTTAATACAGACAGAGAGAGAGAGCACACAAGCAGGGGGAACAGCAGGCCTAGGGAGAGGGAGAAGCAGGCTCTTCCGAGCCTGCTTCTGAGCAGGGAGCCTGACTTGGGGCTTAGTCCTAGGACCCTAAGATCATGACCTGAGCTGAAGGCAGATGCATAACCAAATGAGGCATCCAGGCATCCTGTATAATTATATTCTATCTCCTTTTTCTCTGTGTCCTTTCTGTTGGTCTGTCTCTCTCTCTGTTTCTTTTTTAAAAAGATTTTATTTATTTATTTATTTGAGAGAGAGGAAGACAGAGAGAGAGAGAGAGAGAGAGCGAGCACGGGTGGGGGGGGTAGTGGGAGAGGGAGAGGGAGCAGCAGACTCTGGGCTGAGCATGAAACCCAATGCTAGGCTCAATTCCAGGACCCTGAGATCATGTCCTGAGCTGAAGTCAGATGTTTAACTGACTGAGCCACCCAGGTGACCCTGGCACAATGTCATTTTTGCTGCATTGTATTCAAAAGGCCAGCCCAGTTACTGGAGATAGGAAAGTGAGCCTTATCCCTTTCATGATGGCTGGAGCTACAAAGTCACTTTGCAAGGGGCATGGCCATTTTTGCATTCTATCACACTGATTTTCTGCTGGAATTCTCAAACTTTAAATTTTAATTCCTTGAAACATTAAACATAATTACAGAGTTATCTAAATGCTCCTTGAGCCTAATTCTATTGGTTATTTTTTCTTTTAGGTTTTGGACGTGTTTCCTCTCCTTATTCTTGTTTGTTTTTATTTCATTTTGGACATTTGCATGCAAATTTGCAAATTTTAGAAATAATTTAATGCTCATGTTGATCTTATTTTCCTCCAGGAATAATTTATATTTTTATTTTTTTAAGATTTTATTTATTTATTTGACAGAGAGAGAGCACAAGCAGAAGGAAGGACAGAGGGAGAGGGAGAAGCAGACTCTCCAGGTAGCCTGCCTTGGGGACCCTGGGATCATGACCTGAGCACAAGGCAGATGTTTAATCAGTTGAGCCACCCAGTTGTCCCTAAAGATTTTATTTACTTTAGAGAAAGGGAGAGAGAGAGGGTTGGAGGGGAAGGGGCAGAGGGAGAGGGAGAGAGAGAATCCTCAAGTAGACTTCATGCTGAGCCCAGAGCCGGATGCAGGGCTCCATCTCAGAACCCTCAGATCGTGACCTGAGCCAAAATCAAGAGTTGGAAGCTTCACCAACTAAGCCACCCAGGTGACCCAGTATACCCACTTCTTCTTAACATGAGATCCATGAACTCTGTGTTCTTTTAGTTCCTTGAGTCTATTGCAAGCCTTCTGGGAACGGGAGTCAAAACTGCTAGTCTCACCTCTCTGAGTTTCCTCCTTCCAGATCTTGGCTCTGTTCTATTTCACTGCTTTCTTAGCTCCCCAATGCCATTAGCAATATGCTTGTATACTTTGCCCATTTTCCCCCTAGTTATTCTCAGTGGGAGGGTTGGTTAGCATGTCTTTATGTGGTCTTCATGATCAGAATTAGATTTCTTTAGATGATTATCTCAACTGGTAAGAATAAAACAGTTATGCTGTGGAATAAAAGTATGTTCTGCTTTCAGATCACAAATTCTTTGGAGTCAGGAACCATGTCTGATACACAAAGAGACCCCAACTCTTCAGGGCCCTGGTCACACTCTGGATTGTAACCAGTGGGGATTGATCTCAGGCTCTCTGTGCAATGAGTCATTGTGCCTCTTGCATTTGTAGGACCATAGGAGACAAATGCACAGTCGGTTTCTGGTTTGGCAATGGACAGAGCCAGTTCAATCATGGAAATATGAATGGGAACCCTATGTGTGTGTGTGTGTTTAAAGATTTTGTTTATTTATTTGACAGACAGACATCACAAGTAGGCAGAGAGGCAGGCAGAGAGAGAGAGGGAAGCAGGCTCCCTGCCGAGCAGAGAGCCCGATGTGGAGCTCAATCCCAGGATCCTGAGATCATGACCGGAGAGGAAGGCAGAGGCTTAATTCACTGAGCCACCCAGGCATCCCTCTTTGTTTTGTTTTTTAAAAGATTTTTTTCCCTACGTAATCTACACCCAACATGGGGCTCAAATTTACAACCCCGAGATTGAGAGTCTGGTGCTCTCTTGACTGAGCCAGCCGGAACCCTATGTATTTTATTCTTAGGAGTGTCAAGAGCAAAGAAATACAATCTGTCAACCGAGTAACTTCTTTCTTTCTTTCTTTTTTCAAGTTTCTTTAATTATTTACTTTGACTCCTGAGGAATTGCCAGGGTGAAGATGTGGTTGGGAGTGAACATGTTTATAACGCAAATGGATATCTAAAACCCCCCCTCTCCATTGCTCTCCTCCCAATGTCCTCCATTTTAACAGATCTGTTCATATAACAATCCCTGTATCCTATTCTCTCCTCCAAATACTTTCTGACCCTCCCTGGCGGACATTTTATTTCCCACATTTACTATGTGACCACACAGCTTCCCTGCCAAAAATGGCCACTGGAACTTCCATTTTTCCTTCCTGACTGCACTGGTCTTTCCTCAGGGAAGCAAAAACTAGCAGCTCTATGTCACAGCCTCATTTTAATTAGTACACATCTTGATCTCTAGAGAGGACAACTGCGGGCATATATGAAGGCCGTGTAGTTTTATTTTTCTCTAATTATTCTTAAGGGAGCAATTGCTGTGAAGACTTCCTAGTGACTACAAAATTGGCAAACCTTAATGAGAAATGACCCCAGTTTGGTGTGTTAAGTGTTACAAGAGAGGATTATGAATCTAGCTCTATAGGAGGACGGGGAGGGAACTATGAATTCAGTTTGGAGGGTTCATCTTACTGGGTTTGGCTGTTCAGAATTTCCAGCAGTCACCGGTGGTTGCCTCAGCTCTGTGGGGAGGGAGTTATGTCAGATACAGTGTTTATAACATTATCATTAAAAATGCCTCCCCTACAACCTCTAAATTGACTGGATTTCAAGCTCATCTTTCTTCCTGTGTATCTTGGGCTAATTACTTTTCAGTAATTTCTACTCGGTTTTTTTCCCACCTGTAAAATAGGGATAAAATTCTTACAAGGTCATTGTTAAAACAGATAGTTAAGGGGCGCCTCAGTCGTTAAGCGTCTGTCTTTCGGCTCAGGTCATGATCCCAGCGTCCTGGGATTGAGTCCTGCATCAGCCCCCCTGCTCATCAGGAAGCCTGCTTCTCCCTCTCCCGCCCCTCCTGCTTGTGTTCGCTCTCTCACTGTGTCTTTCTCTGTGAAGTAAATAAATAAAATTTAAAAACAAGAACAAGGGGCGCCTGGGTGGCTCAGTGGGTTAAAGCCTCTGCTTTCCACTCAGGTCACGATCCCAGGGTCCTGGGATCAAGCCCCGCATCGCATCGAGCTCTCTGCTCAGTGGGGAGCCTGCTTCCCTGCCTCTCTGCCTACTTGTGATCTCTGTCTGTCGAATAAATAAATAAAATTAAAAAAAAAAAGAACAAAACCAAGAAAACCACATAGTTAAACATGGTTAAAATGTTTTTATATAACTTTACATAAAGGTGTTTTAAAACTTTATATAAAGCATTTTATACATTTTACGTGAAGTGTTTAAAACCTGCTGCCCCACAGAAAGAAGTCAGGGGCTTTTAGCTATTATTGCTGGTTGGTGGGCTCCTTCAGAGAAGGGGCATGGAGCCCGGGGCGCGGGGAGGCAGGAAAGGGAGTACACTTCCAGGTTCTCTCAGTCTCTGGTCTCCGCACACATGCCCCCTTCCTCTTGGCTCAAGGGAAGTCGCATCCAACTGCCTGCGATGCTCAGGGGTGGCGCCCTTCCTGCCGCCTCCAGCCTGGGTTCTCTTTTCTGGAATCCCTAGATTCTGCTGAACCTGTGGTTGGACTCTCGGGAATGCAACTCTCCCTACAACCCCCCACAACACAGACAAAGCACATATACTCTGCTAAATGGAAGATACAGAGGAACCCAACTTCAGAACCTTCCGTGATACTGACTTGGAAGAAGGAGATTGAAAAGTGGACTAATGGTTCAAAAGAGATCTTCGATTTTAGGGAAAAGAATTTAACTCTTCTCATCAAAGCAGCTCAGCCGAGGGACAGTGGCCTGTACCTCCTGGAGGTGACTGATGACCGTGGGGAAGTTAAGCATCACTGGTTCCAGGTTTCTGTATTTGGTGAGTCCCTAGGACTGCTCAGCCTGCCCCTCTGATCCCCTGCAGGTTTTTTTTTTATTTCTAGTGCCTTTCTGATCAGAATCTCTGCTTCCAGATCCCGTAGGGACCCTTGAAGCAGTGAGGGAGATGAAGGTCCTGGGTGGAGGGAAATGCCAAGTGTCGCTGTCCTGCTCAGTCTCCGGAGGTGGCAATGTGAGCTACGTTTGGTATAGAGGAAAGGAGCTGATCGAGACCCCAAACAATCTCAGCAAATTGGAGGAACAGATTGATGTCAACACCTTGGAAAACTACACCTGCAACGTCAGCAACCCGGTCAGCTGGGTAAACCACACCTTCTCCCAGAGCTGTGACAACAAGCGTGAGTGGAGCACTTTGCACTAACAGGGGCTGAAAATGTTGGACCCCATAATCAGACTCATGCCAGAGATGCTTGCGTATAAGACCCCTTGGTTGCCTCTTCAAGTGCCTTGCAGCCCCTCCCTGGGGTGGTCCTGGTCTCTGGGCACAGAGTTCCCATAAGCCAGGTGTAGCTGAGTCTGAGAAGATTGTTATCTCCATCAAGAATCCTAGGAGATGTGAGTTTTCCTTTATGTAAGGAAAGCTTAGTTGTTTGGTGGGTCACGGCCCTGCCCCGGCTGCTGGTCATCATTTCCTTCCTCTGACAGACTGATGGAGACCTGTTTCCTCCTCCCAGGGAAGGGTAACTTCCCTGAGCCATGTAGTTCCCCAGGAGGTGACTATGGGGTACGACAGTGCCCTGGGTCATGGGAAAGTCAGTTTGATCACAGGGTTCCTGGGAGAGTTCTTGGTTTATTGCCTATGGTCATCCTAAGACTTATCTTGGGTTAAGTTTGCACCAATTTTTATCAGATAAATAAAGAATTAATGTGTCATCAGCAAAGGCATTACAGGGAAAAAGCTACTTGCTGTCCCTGTCCTTAAGGAACTTACAGCCCAGTAAGGGCAATAAAACTAGGCATTCCTAGGCAAAAAAGCAACCAACAAGCTGAAGCGATTTGGAGTGACAAGGACCCTGGCTTTTGGGTCATGTCAGCTAGGGTTTCATTACTCACTAGCTCTGTGATCTCAGGAAGATTCCTTACCCTCTCTGAGCTTCAGTTTTTCTCTTGGGTGATGTGGGGATGATAAGACGTATTTCCCAGGACTGCTGGTAAGAGTAGGTGAGGTTATGCTTGTAAAGAGCCTCTCCAGCTGCACCTGGAACGCGGAACTCCGTCCCCTTTTTCCCTTGTCGATGGGCTCCCGTGTCAGGCTACACCTCTGACACAGATGTGGAATGTGGAAGTTCAAACGAGGAAGAGGAGTGGCAGGAAGGGGAAGGGAGGGCTGCCGGGCCCAGAGTGGGCTGCAATGTGTTTTGTTGAGTTAGCAAAAGAATGGATATATGTCCCATTTGCTGTGCCCGATGCTTTACATATATTAGATCATACAATCCATCCCCTTATGCAGATAACATCATCTCCTTTTCTAAGTGAGAAGATGGAGGCTCAGAGAGGTTGAGGAAGTTGCTCAAGGGCACAGAGCCAGGCCTGTCAGACATGGGTATCTATGCCCTTGGCATCAGTCAGGGGAAGTCACCCAACTGCGGGGAGACAGGGTCGATGGTGCAATCAATGGGGTGTGAGGGGGGAGTGCAGGTCTGAAACGAGTCCTCTGGCCAACAGGTGGGAAGGGGGAGAGAGAGCCTGAAAGCTCAGGCCTCGTGCTTTCCATGTCCTAGAACACACCTCTGTGGACTACTTGGTGTTCATCGTGATTTCTCTAATCATCCTGCTCCTGGTCACCCTCACCTGCTTCTGTGTGTGGAGGAGGAAGAGGAAGCAGTGCCGTAAGTGAGGGTCCCAGGAGGTGCTTTTGCCTGACCTGACGTCCCCAGTGGCACGCGCCTGGGAGCGCAGCACCTGCTTTTCCTCTGGAGCGTTGGGACCTGTGTGTGCAGTTTTGGGGGAGGGAAAGCTGCTGGGCCCTTTCTCCCAGGCCATACCTTCTGAGGGACCTCGGGGATGTTTGCAGGCCAATGTGCAGATTTACTTGCAGGGGGCTGGTTTGTTGGGAGCTGCCCAGCCCGATGGACTGCTCCGTTGCCTGAGGGCGGCTCCTGCGGGCATCCTGGGGAGAGCACTCATCTGCCTCCTTTCTAGAATCTTTCTCAAGGTCTTGGCCATCTGGGATGGAGGTGGGACTGTGAGAAGCAGAAGCCTGGACAGGATGCCCTCGGGAGGTCTCTGAAGCTCTGTCTTTGCTGCTTTTTCCCCCACAGACATCAGCCCAGGAGAACCTCTGACAGTTTATGAAGACGTCAACAACTTGCAAAACAGGTGTAATCAAGTACGGTACACGAGGGGCTGGGGGGTCTCTCTCCATTAGCCTGGAAGATGCTTCTGGGAGGATGGTCATTAGGAGAAGGGAGACAAAGGGTACCAACAAGTGTCTCCTCAAAGGGGTCCTCAGCCCTCCCTTCTGTCTTCCCATCATCCTCCTGGCTCTGGCTGTGGAGGACAAACAGAAAACAAGGGAGAACCTGCTGAGAAGATGGAACCCAACAAATCCACAGAAGAGGGCAGAATGCTGCTCTTGCCTCCCAGGGGGATGGCCGCCGGGTGTCCTTGTTTCTGTTTAGTCTCCCCGGCTGCACTAAGGCCCAAGAAGAATCCAGCTTCCTTGTGTTTTGTGTCTGGCCACAAATTCTCATGCCCATGCCTGTTCCACGTTTACTTTTGTGGGTCCCGCTATTGTTGCCCTGGGTGTGATGGAAGCCAGCCTGACCAGCCAGTGCATAACAGTGTTGTAGCTAGCTCAGTGGTCTGCGTCCACCGCATTCTGGGGAGAGGCCTGAGTCTGGCTGAGATGCGCGAGCGAGAAACCAAGTTAGCACAAAACTGAGGAGCCAAAGTGGTTTCCTCCGCGAACCCATGAAGAACTTCTCCAAGCCAGCCTCAGCAGGGAGTGGCCAGTTCTGCCGGCCTGCAGGGTGGAGTCGGGGAGGGCACTGTAGGGCGCAGCTCCTCTGCCCTGCCCTTAAGCAGGGCAGGAAGTGGTGACAGGCCTAGGGGAAAGGCAGGGCCTAACTGCCCAGCGGGGAGGGTAGGAGGGATGGGATGGGCCCTCTTCCCACCCCCGTGCCTGGTGTCAGAGTGGTGGGACCTCTGGCTTTAGCACTTATGTGAGGCCTTGTGGAACAGGCAAGCCTCTCCCCTCAGGTCTGCGCCCCGTGGGAATCAGGAATCGGGGCAGCTTCCTTTCCCCATTCATGGAATATTGGGGGTGAGACACGAAGGAGACTCTGTCTCTCCCCTCACTACCGGCCACTGGGACGAATGTCTGAGAGCAAATGTGTCTACCTACAGCTGGAAGCCCAGATGCTCGCGACAAGTTGCCTTTCCTCCCACAAAATGAGGATGACTTTAGGTCATCTTCTAGGTCATCAGCGTTTAGGTAAATTCAGGGGAAGAGTGGAAAATAGCTAGTCAGAGGATAAGAAATCTCTTGGGCTCTGGTGAGTGCTGTGAAGTGTGTAAACCTGGCGATTCACAGACCTGTACCCCTGGGGATAAAAATACATTATCTGTTTATAAAAAAATAAAAAAATTATTGAAGAAAAAAGAAGAAAAAAAAAAGAAATCTTTTGGGGATTTAGGCCTCTCTGCCTCTGACCCGGGAGCTCCTCCCTCTGTGGCCTCATCCCCTGCTGGCTTCCCCCCACGGGCTTCGGGGTTCGGTCTGAAGGCCTAAAACTCAAGCTCATGTGCTCTTACTCTGGGGCCCTGTTCTGACCTTTCTGGAGACACTCCACTCTCGTTTCTTGCCAGATGCCCATGAGTCCCGAGCTCCCAGGACAGCAGGTTTTTTCCTGCTCCTCTGAGCTCCTTCCTCTTGCTGGCCCCGTCTTGCTCCCTGTTCGAGCCCAACCTGGCAATAGGCACTCAGGGGTAAAACACGTCCACCCCTGACTCCTGTGGGCAGGAGGGGAAGAGGAAAGGCACCGTCTCCTTGCCTTTGGCCTCGGTCCAAGGCTTCACTCAGCTCTGCAGCTGCCCGGGGGGCTGACTTCAGGCCTAGGGCAAACTCTGCACCAAGGCTGTATCTAGAGAAGGGGCTTTAAAACAGTGAAAGCCTCTGAGGTAGCCTCAGGCCCTGAGGTGAGGCTCAGATCACAGCCCCGCTCAGGGCTCAGCCCATTATCCGTGGTTACGCGGCAAATCTGGCTGAGAAGTCAGCAAAGGCAAGTTTCTAAGTTTCCGAAGTAAAGCCGGTGATCGGAGCCCCCGTGGACAGGGTCACCCGGTGCAATCCCTTCACACCTGGGAGCTTCCTTGCATGGGACAGTAACTACTCCAGTGTGAGTCGCTCTCTCTACTGTTGCTCCCTATCCTGGGGTGACAGATGACCACCTCCTTCACCAGCTTCCGGGCGCCCCTCTTGTTTGCTCTGTCTCTCCTCACCCAATTCCAATCTGGACAGACACGGCCATCCGACCATGTGCCCGTTTACTCTTTCTTGTGCAGACGCAGAGGCAGAATCCCCCTGGAGAAGGAAGCACCATCTACTCCATGATCCAGTCCCAGGTACCACTACGGTTTCTCGAATCCATTCCAGGTCTCTCTATGGGGCTTCCTAAGGCCTTCCAGAAGCTCACACTCCTGAATGGCGGAGTAAGAGCTTGGCGCTCCTAGGGTCTAAAGGACGGCGTGGCCTCAGCTGCATTAAGATGTTGGGAAAGATCTCTGTGGTTCTGGAGTGTCTTGGCAGAGCTGAACAGAGCTTGAAAGTCTGATGTAGGTCTTCATTTCCTTTCCATGCCTGGTGGCAGGCGTGGCCCACAAGCCGGTAGGGGGAGGAAGCTTGTCAGGGGACTCAGCTTCTGTTTTCTCTTCTCCGCTACTTCCAATACTTGGGGATCTTATAGTGTGTTTGTTTTGTTTTGTATTGTTTTGTTTTAATTTCTGCTCCTTATTATTCTTGTTTTCAGGGAAGAATGTGTCTGGGTTGTCTGTCCTCTTTTATCTTATTATGCCTTAACAACAACAATTTTTAAAAACTCATTTATTTGATAGGGATACAGAGAGAGAAAGCACAAGCAGGGGAGAGAGGCAGAGGGAGAGAGAGAAGCAGGCTCTCCCTGCTGAGCAGGGAGCCTGCCATGGGGCTCTATCCCAGGACCCTGGGATCATGACCTGCACTGAAGGCAGATGCTTAACTGACTAAGCCACCCAGGCACCCAACAATAACATTTATTATGTACTTACTATGTCTGTTTTCTTAATGAATCTCACAAAACAGCCTCATGAACTGGGTCTAATATAACCTCCATTTTGCAGATGAGGAGACAGACACAGGTTAACTAGTGTGTTCCAGGCCACAGAGCTGAGCTAAAGGGCTTCTGAGACTCCCATTCCACCTGCCCTCTCCCTGTCTCCAACATTCTGGAGTTATAGAAATTCACCATAAACTGGAGAAGCATCCTCTAACTTTGACAGCTAAAATGACATTATCGATAACCCAGGCTGGGGCATCTCTCTCAAGGGAAACACTGCCTCTTGGTGGCCAGTGATGAAAAACTTCTAATAAATATGACATTTATTTTTTATTTTTTAAATAATTAAGTCCTGAAGCAGTAACCTCTTCGGTTTGGTGGCTAAGCTGCCAGGCAGAGAAAATCCTTGGGGGATGGTGATAGGCTTCAGAGAAAGATCAAGAGAAGGAGGAAGAGGAGAAAGTGGAGATAGAGGGAAGGCGAAGTTGGGGGGTGCCCCCTCTTGCTCCCCATAAGATCATGTGATTCACTGACAGTGGGTCAAAGTTCAAGGGCATTAAAGAGAGATGTAAGAGTGACTGATACCTGCTAGTTTTCTGGCTTTAGCCACACTGGATTCCCACAAGAGGAATCTCAGTGAATGCAAGGGAGAGCTCATCTCAGACTGAGATGTTGAGTGAGAAGGAGCCTCTTCCTCTGGGTCTCCTTAGAAGGAGGATGTCTACCTTTCTCTGAGGACACCTGGTTCAGGTGCAGAGAAGGAAGGCATGTTGCCAATGAGAGGCATTGAGGTGTTGAGGAAAGACCTCCGGTGAGTCTGGGGTTTAAATCCTGCTTCTACTGTGAATATACTGTCTGACTTGGGCCATTTACCTTTTTGGAGCCTCATCTGTAGAATGGGGCCGATGATGATCATTCCTCTCGTGTAGGTGTATCGTAAGGGTTAGGGGAGAACACTTGTACAGAGGAAGTGCCATCAGGTTGTCTGACCTCCTGGGTCCAGGGTTCCTTTCACTAGCGCTTAGAGATTCTGTCTGGGCAGGGTTGGGGGAAAGGGTGGAAGAGAGGACCTCCCTCCCTAGGATTCTGCTGGATCTATGCTTCTGAAATGCTTTTGTTTCTCTTCTTCTTAGTCCTCGGCTCCCACATCACAAGAAACAAATACGTTGTATGCGCTGGTACAGCCTTCCCGGAAGGTGAGTCTCCTCCTCCAGTGCTTGGGGGGCAGGTGTGGATCTGCACGCACAGGTGCGCTTGCCGAGTATGTGTGCACTGCCCGTGAGTTGTCTTCCCTTGTGTGTATCTGAGCAGATTGGGTTAAATGGCTGGATTTAAATGTTAATGAGCCAACTAGAAATGAGACTAAGAGAATAGTGGATTAAAGGAGTCTCTAGGAGTTTCTATGGGACAAGGACAATCAGACAGAAAGGTGGTACTTTGTCCAGAGAGACCACGCCATTTTTAGTCGGCCAGCTGAGGCTATGGAGGGATACTAGAAGGGTTTCCGAGGTCGGGGAATATAGCCCAGAGCCAGAGAAGTAGCCCAGACCTAGAGAGACACAATGTTGACTTTCAGGAAACCTGATAAGGTTCTAGCCAGTCATCTGCTGGTTGGTGGGCTGAGGCAACCCATCACAGCCCCCTCAAATCCTGCTCCAAGCTAAGCTCACAGCTCTTTGGTGAAGCTGGTGCGCATGGTGATCTTTTCACCTTGAGTGGGAGGGGAGTTGGAAGAATGGTATTTCCAAGGCTGGAGTCACAGCAGGACAACATAAACTTAACATGGTAGTATTGGAAGTTGGGAATATGCTGAACTGTGGGATCGGGTCGGGGTCAAATGGGGGAGAGGTTTAAAACAGATTTTCAGACTATTCACCCGCCTTCTAATATGTCATTCAATCCCTCAAGATCCCACCATGAGAGATAGTTACATTTCAGTTCTATGCTGCAGGGCATGGCCCTGGGGATGGTCACAGGCACCTCCGTCACGTGCTTGCTGCTGTTAAGGAGACTCTCCCTAGTACTGCGAGTGCTTCTGAATTCCAATGTTTCTAGGGTTTCACCACAGTCAGGGGTGTGTGTGCCAGAGTGCTTACACTAGGGGTGTGTGAGTGTGTGTGTGTGTGTGTGTGTGATGTGTTGATGAGATGCATGGTCTGAGGACATATGCGTATGTGTATGTGTGTGCGCTGGGAATGTGTGTGAGTGTGGATCTGAGAGGTATGTGGGTGCGGGATACCCACCTCTGACTCGGGTTCAGAAATGTCAGGTCATACGTAAGTGTGTATTGTGCCTTCTCTGGAAACCATAAACCCCATTACTTACTCTTGGGGTAGAAAATTCTATTCACCCCTGGCTGTGGGTTCAGGGATTTTTTTTTGAGGGGGGGCCCTTTGTCTCTTTGGGGACCTCTCACATTAGTGAGGAGTGGGACGTTTCCTGACTTGAAGTTAAGCACTCTTTACCCTCTGAATTTCCAGTCTGACTCCAAGAAGAAGGACCAGAGCTCTTCCTTCAGTTACACCATCTATGAAGAGGTAAGATTCTAGAGCTCCTTCTGAATGGGCTCAGGGCCCATAGAAAAGCCTTGAAATTGAACACTCGTGAAAAAGCCATGCATAGAGTCTCAGAGTTGTAGAGATTTCAGGGATCTTCTTTACTTTTTAAAAAGATTTTATTTATTTGAGAGAGAGATGGCACACAATCGGGGAGAGAGGCAGAGGGAGAAGCAGACTCCTTGTTGAGCAGGGAGCCCGACCCTGAGATCATGACTTGAGCCACAGATGCTTACCGACTGAGTCACCCAGGTGCCCCCGAGGGATCTTCTTACCCACATTTTCATTTTAGAGATGAAGAAACTGAGGTCCAAGGAAAGCAAGGGTCTAATTCAAGGTCAGAGCATGTGTTAGGGTTGGACTCTTATTGGGGATCATGAATTTTAAATTAGGGCTGTCCTCCAGCTAGTTCCCCAGCTGGGGGTTGTACATTGGACATGTCTCCTTTCCACGGGTGTTTGGGACAAGGGTGCTGAGAAGGGAGGATAAATAAATCTAAATGATTTTCCAAAGTTAGCAAGTAATTGGGAACCATTCTGGGACATAGATAATCTTAAGCTGATTCTGGAATGGACACTGTAAAGTGGCCATTGAGCCTGGTGGCTGTATTGAATCCCATCGGGCCATCTAGGGAATGAAAAATAGGGACTCAATGGTTATTGAGGGTGTATTCTGTGTTTGGTAGCCTGCTAGTGGCTTCATGTGAATTATCTCACTTAATCCTCATAGAATGCCGTGAGGTAGATATAATTATACTTCCCATTATACCCAGAAGAATTTGAGGCATGGAGGGCATTCCCACCCACTAGCCTCATGGTACATCAGAGCTTCCACCTGTGGCCCAATAAAGATGCTGCCGGTGGTCACAAGGGAGAAGGTAGGTGGGTGCCTGCTGGAATACCTAGCATTTCAGCTCTAGCCCCACATCTAAGCCAGCTGGACAGCCCAGGGTTGTAGAGGACACCGTGTGGGCCAATGCAACGTAGGGCTGGGTCATTGTTAAGAAAACACTAGAATTGGAGCCAGAAGAGCTGGTTTCAAGCTCCTCCTTTACGTTCTTTGTTCTAGGACTCCAAGCTTCATTTTCTGAATCTGTAAAATGGGGGTAATCATTCATGCCTCTCAAGGTTGCTATGAGGATCTCCTCGCGGGAGAGGGTCTAAAGCTCTTCTTTTCTTCCGCAGGTTGGAAAGACACAACTCAAAGCCCAGAACCCTGCCCGACTGAGCCGCAGGGAGCTGGAGAACTTCTGCGTGTATTCCTAGCTGCTGTAGCTGTTCTCCCTCCCTTAACATCCCAGCGTTGCTTTGGGAATAAGCGCAATGGACGATGATACCGCATGAGTCTGCAGAATGGTGCCCAGTCTAGAGAGGACATGGGAGTTTGTTTATAGCCTATGTCTTGTTTCGAAAATGATTTCTAGTAAGAGCGAGTCTGTTAAATAATATCTCTAACTTACAGACTGGATGAGAATGGATAGACCGTTGGGTAGCTCATCGAAGACTGCACGAAGCAAGTCGTCAGCCACACAGCGAGTTTATCAAGTGCGATGCCGATGCAGGCTGCTATTATTACTAGCATTACGGTCCCTTCCTCTGGGTTACTAATGTGTGACTCATCTTTCCTCCTCTCTAATCGGGAAAGACCATATTTCTAGACTCTCCCCTTGCCCAGGCCCATCTTCCAAAGAGGGAGGAAAGATAGGGTGACTCCGAGAAAGAGAAACAGTCCCCCTGCCCCCCCGTGAGGATGGACTAGCGGTGAGCTGCCGGCAGCTTCTCCAGGAGGGCCCGGCCTAGGCTTTACTCCGATACAGAGGAAAAAACTCCCCCACCACATATTAAACCCTTACCTCTGGCCACTTGATCATGAGGGAGAGAGGGCAGGAGTGAGAGTAGACTGTGCAGAGCAAGCTGACCTCTGAGTGGAAAGATCACCCCGAGCCCATGCTGTCCTGATAACTGGACAGTGAGACCAGCTTTGCCTACGGTATGATGTATGGCTTACAAAAACACATTATTAGAAATCTCTTTTAGCGTCTTCACAAATTCTTTACAAGTAGAAACCATATTCTCTTTAAGTTCTGAGTCCTGATGAGGGCTCCCCATGGCGTATGCTGGAGCAAGGGTTCAGCTGGCTGAGCAGCTGGGAACTAGACCTTCTGCTGGGCTCCCCTGAGTCTCAGGCCACTTGTCTTCCATGAGGTTGTGGGGACAAGAGCCGAGACTCTGGCTGAGCCCAGCTAGGGGATGCGTGTGAGCTGGAAGAGGTCCTACTCAGAGACCCCAGCTGTGGCTATCTCATGGAGCCTGGTTCCTCAGTTGTCCACTCTGTATTTAACATGGGAATTTAATATAAAACCATGCAGTCATTCAGAGGCATTCTAAATTTCTTTTCTGTGTTAAATTTTTGTGTCCCTTCCATATTCTGTACTTTTCCTCTCTATAGCAGGCAAACGGCACTTGAGTCCATCAATAAACCCGTGTCTGTTTAATTCCTCCTGGAGAGGGGTCTGGATTCCTTGCAAGTTATCGGTGTCTTCCAGCCTTGTTCACACTGGAGCAGATGATCCCAGAGTCCCCAGATGCCACGCCATTCAGTCTCATGGGAGCACAGCCACAGCTTATCCTTGTTCATCTCATACCCTCCTGATCCCTCTCCCCTGGGGGCTCTTTGGCTGGCCAGCTCGCTTCCTCCTGGAGACAAGTGTGGGCGGACCACATTTTGGAGAAGGTGTCAAGGGTAAAAACCAGGAAAACATATGCAAAAGGAGCCTGGGGGTTCCAAGGCACGTACTGGCAACGCAGCGCTAGAGGCAGGAGTTTGTTGAGCAGAGGGAGCTGGAAACGATGGGGGTTGTAACAGTTCAGATGAACACCAGAGGCACTGACCATTGACCCGGCCTTTCAGGCAACCTGAGTTGTGTAGATCTTGGGCTGGTCAGCTTATTAAAGGAGCAGAAGAGACCCCATGGTCTCTCCCAGGGCTTTGGGGGATGCTGTATTTCTAGAGTGTAATAATGCACAACGTTATCATATTGTATGTCTTTACTGAGCTTCTGTAATAATGCCTTACGAGGATAATTATCCATGCAATGACCAGCCAGTGAAGAAGCAGTAATTAAGCTCCTGCTGTGTATGAAGCACTGCTTGGTCCCCGGGAGTACCCACTGCAGACACAGGAGGCATACGGACCCCACAGGACACATGCAGGAGAGCACGACAGCAGAAGCACAACGTTAAAGGACATATGTGGGCTTCCAGGTGCACGTGACACTCACATACACTACAGTGTCATGAATGTAAGTCAAAGGTGCAACTTACAGGCAGGGGGATGGGGCTGAGCCATAGCTGGGGGGAAAGGAGGGATGCTGTGGCTGTTCTGCATCCAGACCTGCCAACGAGGAGTGAAGTTCTTTGAGGTAAATATGGGAAGCTTATATGGAAGAGGCATTTTAAGCACTTAAAAATGTATCAAAAGAGTGATACACATATGTGGTTAAAAACAGAAATCCACAGTACAAAAAAGTAGGCAGTAAAAACAACAACCCAGTTCACTCTCTGGAGGCAGCCACTGATAAGTATTTCGTATTTCCTTTCGGAACTTTTGTACAACTGTTCAAGCACGTAGATACACGCTTCTTCTTTATCTAACCGGTAGCATATGATACACACTGTCTTGGGCTGCTTCTTTCCATCCTTAGACTGTATTCCATATTAGCACATATTGGTCCTTCCTCCCTCCCTCCCTCCCTTCCCTTCCCTTCCCTCCCTCCCTTCCTTCTTTCCTTCCTCCTTCCTTCCTTCTTTCTTTTCCTTTCTTCCTTCCTTCTCCTTCCTTCCTTCCTTCCTCCCTCTCTCTCTCTTTCTAAGATTTAATTCGTTTATTCGACAGAGAGAGTGAGAGAGAGCACAAGCAAGGGGAATGGCGGAGGAAGAGGGAGAAGCAGGCTCCCAGGTCAACACCCGAGCTGAAGGCAGACGCTTAACCACTGGGCCCCCCAGGCCCCCCTGGTCTTTCTTTTCTTTACAAAAGTGGCAGGGCTTGGTGTCACATGGGTTCACTATCACGCATTTAACCACATTCCTACTAAATGGACATTTAAGTTATTTCTGTCCTTTTATTTAAAAAGATAGTACAGTGGACATGATTTTACATGGACCTTTATGTCCATGAGTGAGAATATCCATTGGATTCATTTTAGCAGCTGTTTAGAAGATGGTGTGAAGGTCCAGGGTCCTTTCAACAACACTGGACCAGTCATGGCAGAGTCCTGAGTTGGTGCCTCCAAACTGTAGAAACACACAAGGAGATGGACAGAGCAGGGACTTCTTGAAGGCTGGGGACTCCAAGATGGAGCCTGTGTCTGATCTATTCATAGATTTGGGAAGTCACAGGGGTGGAGGGAAGGAGGTGCATCAAATTCAGGTATCTTGGAGACATTGAAGGCAGTTCTGAAGTGCTTCTGTCTGTAAGAGCTCCAGGCCTTACACTTTCCAGGAGATTTTCCAACTACGGGGAGAAAAGCAGCAGCTGCTTTTCTTTTCAGGTGAAATTTTCATAGGTAGGGATTTCAGAAGACTCAGGATCATTCTGTTGTGGTGGTGGCACCACCTGTGAGCCAAGAGACACAAAGCATATTGTTAACAAAGCCCGGGAAGCCCTGGTTTCCTTGGTCCTGGGCTGCTGAGAGAGGAAGGTCAGGCCAGGCTAAGACTGGTCCATGCTGGAAGAGTCAGGTCATACGGACTGGCCTTGGGATGGAAGAGTCCATCAAGCCGACTACAGGCATTTCTGGAGAACCTCCTACTGGGAAGTTGGCAAGGCCTTCTGTAAGGCAGATAGAGGGCAGTTTAGTGCAGCACGTTGAGGGGATACAAAAATGGGAATAAAAGGCCTCGCTCTCAAGAAGCTACTGTCTAATGAGCTCAGTCTCTGCCCTGGCTGGAAAAGAAAGACAAACATCTAGAGAAAGACATTCCAGGTGGTAGAGGTTATGCCGTAAAGTAATGGTTCAGACTCTCGGACTTCATGTTCCCAGGGTTCTGAGGACTCTTGGTTCAGGAAAGGCCCCAAGGAGCAGGTGAGGTGTGAGCTGATGCAGAGAGGAGGGGCGTCAGGGCGTCAGGAATAGCTCGGGAACAGCATAAACCTTTGAGATATCATGCAGAGACATGTGTCAGAAAGTCACGGCTCAGGCAGGTTTGAGCAGTTCCTGACCAAGTGGGCAATGACAGCCTCAGGGGACCCAGAGTCAGGACTGGTGGTCCTGAAAATTCTGAAGGCAAGGGGTAAATTCTGTCAAGACCCCAGCTGAGGAAACGCGCTCCTGTCCACTTCGGTTGTGAGTGAGGGTGGTTGCAGGGACCTGGAGTCCCTGGGGTGGTGTGGGAACCGTGCAGGACCCACCAGAGCAGGGGTGACCCAAGGCCATTCTGAAACTCAGAGTGGAGACTGAAGTCCACGACTTTAAGATAGACCAGTAGTGGCCCAAACACAAAGGGCCAGTTTGGAGTAGAAAGCAGCCTTGGGAGTGTAGTGTAACGTACAGATGAGGTCTCAAGGCCACAGGTGAAGTACCTTGTTGGCTAAGCACAGGCGACCTTCCACAAGGCAGGACATGAGGTAGACGATGGCTGAGCGGAGCTGCGTGTCTGCACAGATGCTCACTGAGTGAGCTCTAGCCACCTTCTAAGGTCCAACACAAGTTATTATTTTCCATGAAGGCTTTCCTGTCTACCTCAGTGCAGTGACATCTCCCACTTCCAATATCTGGAAAAAACCCTTGGGAATGGCACACCTCACAAGTAGTGTGTAGAACGTTTTCATTCCCCTTCTATGTGATTGAATGTTCTCCATGCCTCCTCCACTGACAGCCAGATAAGAGAACAGGTCTTCAAGGTTAAGGATAGCGCCTTCACCGTATCTAAATCCCACAGCATCTAGCCTAGTTCTAGACAAACTCAAGATGTTCAATAAGTATCTATTGATTGATGCATCAATCACAGAGAAGTAGCATAACTGAAAACCTTTGAGTTTTTCTTTTTTAAAATCTTGTTTGGGGGTGCCTGGGTGGCTCAGTCCGTTGAGTGTCTGACTTGATTTCGGCTCAGGTTATGATCTCAGGGTGGTGCGAAAGGGCTCTGTGTCTGGCTCTGTGCTCAGCAGGGAGTCTGCTCAAGATTCTCTCTCTCCCTCTGCACCCTTCTCCCACAAAATAAGCAAATAAATCTTTAAAAAATTTTTGTTTGAGCATGTTAAAACAAGGAGGAAAAACAGGGAGAGAATTCTGGGGGAGATTTGAAAACAAAAAGTATATACGAACCCAATCGTTTCAGGGAAGTGAAAGCGGAGCAGGGAGCTGGATTCAGGTCAAGGTTAATTGGTTAAGGTTATTCAGGATTATTTTAAAACTCTTTGTGGTTTTATTTTTTACTTATAAAATGTATTGTTTTAAAAATATTTTATTTATTTGAGAGAGAGAGAAAGCATGAGCTGGGTCAGGGGGCAGAGAGAGAGAGTGAGGGAGAAGCAGACTCCCCAGCTGAGCAGGGACCCCAATGTGTGGCTCAATCCCAGGACCCTGAGAGCATGACCTGAGCTGAAGGCAGATGCTCAACTTACTGAGCCACCCAGGCATCCTGTATTTTTATATTTTTAAAAAAGATTTTATTTACTTATTTGACAGAGAGAGAGAGAGCGCGCGCACGCACAGCAGAGGGAGCAGCAGAGGGAGAGGCAGGAGCAGACTCCCCACTGAGAAGGGATCCCGATGTGGGGCTCAATCCCAGGACCCTGGGATCATGACCTGAGCTGGAGGCAGACATTTAATTGACTGAGGCACCCAGGCACCCTTCTTTCCGGTTTTTAATACTGAAAGTCCAACTACTGTCTGTGTGACCTTAGGCAAACTTAGCTTCTGCAAATTTCAGCTTCTTTTGCTAGAATGTGGATGGTAACACATTTGTAGAGGTGTCCTAGGGATCACATGAGAATATGTTTGTCCATGTTTTATAAACTTGATGTGAAAGTTAGTTATTATTTAATGGTAAATTCTACCATTAAGGGACCTTTCAACATCACAATAAAATGTGTTAGAGTTAATAGCACATTTTCCAAAAAATCTTGACACTGGACTATTGGCTAATTTCCAGTTGTTTTGGGAAATTGCCATATTGGTGGATTAAGAAAGGGTTAGAAGTAAATTTGGAAATATACATAGATCATACAGTATTTGTGTTTACAGCTTCTCATTCTGGTCAGTGTTAAGAATAATCAATACAAAACATTATTAAATCAATAAGAAACATTCAGCCTTTGGCCAAGCAGATGTGAATCAGAAACATTTGTTTAAGCATTTCTGTTGAGCATGGAGTGTGTCAGGGGGATGTGTAGTGGAGAGAACTTAAGCTCCTTTGCCATGCGGATCTAGGACTTTCAGTTAAAATGGTCTGGCAATAGTTCCTTGCTTTAGGAACCTTGGAGTACAGAGAAAATTGTTCTCACCTTCTGAGGTATCTGTACGCAGCTGTAGACTGTGGCTGAACTCTCTTTCTCCTCAGGAACTGGGGTATTTCCCTGTAATAGACCAACATCAGAGTATCCCTAATCACCAGATAAGAGCTTTCCAGAGTTTCACATTCAGTCCTTAAGGAGAGGGGATACCCCACCAGGTTTAGGTTTCATACAGAGGGTGATGGCTGCCTTCGTGCAGTGGGGAAGTGCTCTGGGTGCTCACTCCTCCCTTATCAATGGCCCACGATTGGGAGCTGAGGATGAGCACCTTCACTCCAAGGGACCCCAAGGTTTGGTAAACATAGATAGAGCCACAGCTATCTGTCCATGTGCTGCTGGTTCTGGCCCCTGTTTGGAGGGACTAGTCATCCCAGTTATTGGATGGTTCTAGAAGTGGAGGAGGAGGGAAGGTGTACTGATCCCAAGAGCTCACCTGCAAGTTGAGGACTACTTGCATATACACTGTGTTGTCCCCAGATGCAGGCACTGTGCTTTCCGGGGTGACAAGATCATACTCTGCTTGCCCCTCAGATGATGAGTCGGATCCAGTGTCCTCCGGAGTGAGCAAGTCATACTCATGGTGCCTTCCAGCCTTGGGTATGCCAGTCCTCTCCTGGTCCTTCTCCATTGTTTCACTGCTGTCAGAGCTGCTCTTGGAGGTGGACCTGTGCTGTTGCTTGGCAGGCTCAGAGAAAGTGTCCAGCTTCTGGCACCCTTGGGAGAGCATATCGCACAGTAGTGAGTTTTGAACACATTGTGTGGCTTGGTTAGAAAGTGTGCCAGCCCCTATCTCTTTCTTGTTTTGTGCAAGGATCCGACCTGCTCTGATTTCTACTCCAGGTGAGGCCAAAAGAACTGGAAGAGAGATTGTCCTGTGTCCCCACAGGGGACTCTGTTCTACTCTCCCTTCCTTCCTCCTTTCAGGTATTCACCCATTTCTATTGGGTAAATATTCATGGAGGGTGACACGGGATGGACTTAGCAACCCTCCGTGAGCTGAACTGGCTCTTCTGGCTAAGCCACCCTGAGTGTCACGATGTGTGGTCTGGGAAAACACAAAGAGGCCATTAGACCTGCTCTTGAAGGAGGACACTGTCCAGCAGGGGGGTCAGATCCATACAGAGATCAATGAACGCAAGCCCAGCTCTGGCAAGGGTGACGTGACAAGTGTCAGGAAAATGTGAGGACTTGATCTCGGGTTAGGAAGCAGAGAAGGACTCAGGAAGTTGGTGGGATTGAGGTGGGCCTTGACGGAGGGCTGGGATTTTGATGAGTGACCGGCTGTTGTCGGTTGAAGAAGCCGTATGATTAAGGGCGGGCATGAAACTCTCTCTTTTGGGAGAAGATGACATTCAAAATATTTAACAGGAGCAATGGACCAGGTTTAAGACAGTCAGAGTGGGCCCCCGTATTGAACAATTCGTTGGTATACCAGGTGCAGGTTTAGCTGCCTTTGGGGACACATCAAGTGGGCCATTTGGTCTGAGTGTAGAATAATAATGGTTCACACGTACCAAGTCCCTCATGTGTATCAGACGCCATCCTAAATACTTCTCCATCCTACATGTATTTAGTCTGCATGAAATCCCGTAAAACAAAAACTACATTTATTTTTTGCAGATGAGGAAACTGTAGCACATAAGGGCTAAATATTTGGCTGAGTAAGTGGTAGGGTCAGGATCTGAATGCTGGAAACCTTGTCCCTGATGTTCTTAACTAATACTCAACACTAATACTCAAAATTTGCATAGGAAAAAAGTAGGTAAAGGGTGGTCTGGCTAAAGAGTGAATGAGAATATAAGAGTAGTTACCACCTCTTGAGTGCCCAGTGTTGGCACTGACCTACTCAGTACTCACAGCAACTCTAAGAACTGGGTGCACTTATTTTGCAAAGTAAGGAAACCGATGCGTAGAGATTGAATTGCTCAACATCACTAATGAGCAGAATCAAGATTCAAACAAACACAGGACTGCCTGACCTCAGAACACACACACTAGGCCCCTAGGTTTTATGGACTTTTGAATAACAAACAAAGGCCATGAGGAGCCATTGATGGCTTTGGAGCAGTCAGAGTTGAGCTTTGCAAGGTAGTGAGCAGAAGGGACAGAAAAGAGAAACCCTGGGGAAGGAATGGCCATGTCCGTTAATGAGGACTAGTTAAATAAATTAAGGTACATCTGTAGGATGGAATAAATAGTAATCAGTCTTACATATGTCAATATTACTAGGATATTCTGTTGAGTTAAAAAAAGCCAGGTTCAGGAAAATGCTATAGATTACTCCCGTACGTGTAATTAAAAGAAAGGCACCTACTCACACATATACACAAACACATATGCACAAATATATTTAATGCCCATAAATGCATTAAAGACCCCAAAAGGATTTAGAAATGCATCTTAACGATGGAAGTCTCTGGGGGGAGAGACCAGGAGATTGGCACTGGGAAGGAGATTTAATTGTATACCATGCGAATATATGATTTTTCAGTTAAAAAAAAACCCCTATTCAGTAAACAGAAAAATTGTGACACAATGAACCTTGGTAGTGACAAAAGATCTAGAGAAGAGGAGACTTTGATTCCTTCCTCCCTCCCTCCCTTTTTTAAAATAGATTTTATTTACTTGACAGACAGTGAGACAGCCAGAGAGGGAACATAAGCACGGAGAGTGGGAGAGAGAGAAGCAGGCTCCTCACGGAGCAGGGAGCCCAGCATGGGGCTTGATCCCAGGACCCGGAATCAGGGCCGGGCCTGAAGGCAGATGCCTAACAACTGAGCCACCCAGGTGCCCCAAGAAGAGGAGACTTTGAAGAGATGCTAGGGAGGTTAGAAAAGCAGACCTTGGGAGCTGAGGAAAGGTGCTGAGGAGGGAGGAAGATCAGGGATGGCCGCGGTGTCCCAAACACTTCCTTACTCCTTCTCCTGTGCCCAGAGCACCAAGGTACAAAGGCACAGGCTGGGGGAGACCAGGATCTTCCCCCTGGTTGTGAGGAAGGAGCTGGTGAGAACCTCCACCCTCACCCTCATTCCCACTTCTTGGTGCCTTTCTCTTGGTAACGTTTTCCCATCCTAAAAGCCCACACTGTCGGATTACTTGAGCTGCCAGCATCCCACCCAACCCTCTTTCTATTCCATCTCTTCGAGGGATCTCCTCCATGAGAGGTTACGGGGGGTTTTTTTCATAGCAGGGTTTGTCCCACTGGGGGGAGTTTGGGAATTCCTTAGAATTCCAGAGCTTAGAGTTCAGGGTGGTAATGGGGGATACTGAGCTGTGGGAAGCAGGGGTGGTGAGACGCAGGCATCTCAGCTCACTGCTCCAACACCCATCAGGACAATTCCACTTTTGCACACTTTGTGCCATTGGGGTGTTGCACAGTATTTTGTTGGAAGAAAGCATTCCTTAGCTTTTTTAAAATTGGAAAACCACTGCCTCAGGGATGTTCTTGGGCAATAGGTGTCCTATGCAATCTCATGGGTTTTAATTTTAAATAGGTTTTAGTTCTGCGCCTACCACAAATCTTACCATTCTATCTGGCCTTTGTTCCTCCATTCTTGGAGTGAGGAAAATAACTCCATCCTCATCGGAGCCCACATTTAAATGAGGATAATGCCGGAGGAACCTTACAGATCCCAGAGGCCAGGCTGCCTCCCCTATCTCTGGTTATCATCTTTCCGGAGTCCATCCTGGCTGTGATTTCTGTTCCCCAAACCTTCCTTCTCCAAGCCACGTAACTTCTCAAGCTTTAAAACAAGCATATGATTCACCTTGAGATGCAGACTAGAGTTCAGTATCTGGGGTGGTGCCCCAAATTCGAATTTCTAACAAGCTCCTGGGTGATGCCCCGTGTTGCAGATCGGCAGATCACAATGAATAAATTGTCAGGCTTTGGAGCTTCCATCTGGCCCAGGGACCCCACAGCCCGTGTCACTGGTGATATTACCTGGTGCCTCTGCCGGGGTTTCATTGGAGCTGGAGCTGGAGGCTGGGTCTGAACCTGACAAACCAAGGTAGAGAAGATTATCAATAGGTCTGTTTGGAGAGAGGCATATGATTCTAAGTGACAAAGGAGATGGGGAGAGATTTCCAGGGACAAAGACAAAAAAAATGCTCTAGGGAGGGGGTGAACCCTGACATGAGTAGGAACCCACAGGACAGGGTGATCAGAGTCCCAAGCTCATTTTCAAATGAAGAGAGGGCCCTGGAGCCTCCTGCCATCCCTCTGTCCCCTCTGTGGTGGCCACTTCTCAGGTTGGTTTGCCGTCTTGCAGGAATTGCTGAAGTGATCTTATGTGTTCTACCCAATATGCTCTTTTGGGGAACTATTCCATTTCCCCTGCAATATGAAATTCCAAGGGAGCTGCCAATCGTAATAGCTAATCCCGCTGGCCACAGTGGTTGGTCCAATCAATGGTCACATGAGCCAAGGCTGCACCAATCAGAGATCTTTCAAGTCGGACTTGGAGGGAAACATCTTTCTCTTCCTGGTGGCATATTTCTTAGTAGATACGAGTCTGGAGCTACCAACTGCTGTGTTGTGGCACAGTCGACCCCCGTCCCTGCCCCTCAGCTCAAAAAGTAAAGTAAGGGTGAGAGATGGAGGGCCCTGATTTTTAAGTCTCTGGTAACATTTGTCCCTAAGGCTAACTCCTTCCCTATCTTCCCCAAAGACTGATTATGTGAGTCCCAAAATAATAAATCACACCTCCTGCACCCTTCCCCCCCTTTAAAGGTAGTTTGAGTCAGGCTTCAGCGATTTGTAACTAAAGGTAGAGTCCCAGCTAATAGCCCTTTCCCACATCAGGAGGAGAAGAAATGGAGTTTTGGGAGAGTGGGGGTAGGAGGGGACCAGGAGAGGGCAGGTGAGCCTCCGAAGGTCCCAGGGAAGTGGTCTGGTGCTGGCACGTGCCAATGGTCTCAGAAACCCACATGGTATTTTTCGCTTCCAAATGTACCAGATGAAGATCGCAAAGAACAGGATGCTGGCTGTCAAGGAGAGTCCAGTGTAAAGTTCTGTGTTCCTCTTAGGCCCTTTGAAGAGGAAATGAATGACATTAATACAAAGAATGACAAGGAGATTGGAACAAGCAATGGACAAAGCATAATGGCCATCTTTAAATCAAAAAAATTAAAAAAAAAAGCAAAATGGCCTCTTAAAATCTCATGCTATTGCCGGAAACATTCCTTTTCATTCATTCATTCAACTATTTATTGAGTAGGCATTGTTCTGGGCTAGAAATTATAGCAGTCCTTAAGGTAGACACTGTCCTAGGTAGAGAGAGATATGCCTTGCCCAGTGTCACAGAATTTTAAATACTTAAACAGGATTTGAATGTAGGCTGCCTGGTTCTACCTAAGATGCCCTTATCCATCACACTACACTGCTCCTCTCTGTAAATGGTGTAAGGGCAGTTCTAGGCTTGAGACAGAGTCAAGATTTCTACTTCATAGGGCTCTAAATCCATCTGCCAGCCTGACCTAGCATTATCACATCCCAGGTAGACCTTTCTTTTTCTACTTCCTTCTAGAACAGAACAGAGCACAGAACTCAGGGTTCCAATCATGCTTTTGTTGTGTGACATTGAGCAAGTCCCTAATCCTTTCTGAGTCTCAGTGTCTTCATGTAATGGAGGATAGTAAGAGTATTTGCTGTGTAGGATTATTGTGAAGTTAATTGTGTTAAAATGAGCATGGTCCTAGAATAGTGACTGGCATCTAGGGAGAGACCCTAGGGCTTCCTTTCTAGCTTCCACTCACAGTCCGTGTTCCTTCGTGGTCTGCCTTCCTTCACCCATCAATTTCAATCAACTCATTTCCACTGACTTCTGACACTGTGCTGTCCATGTATGGTAGCCACAACCCAGGCTATAAGCCCTTGGAATATGGCCAGTATGACTGAAGAACTAAATTGTTTATTTTATTTCATTTTAAAAAAATTGAAATTGAAATAGAAACATGGTGATTTAATTTCTTATTGAAAAATAATAAGTAGGTTTGGAACAACTTGGATCTGTAAAGCTATTTTTTTTTCAACTGTCACTTTTATGAAATCTGAATACAGATCGAGTACTTCCCATGGAAATTTGGCATCTGAACTGAGATGCGCTGTTCGTGCAAAATCCATACTGGATTTCAGAAGCTTAGTACTACACGAAATGTAAGTTATCTCAACGGTAATTGTATTGAATATAATCCAAAACGGTGACATTTTGGATTTAGTGGGTTAAATAAAACATGTTATTAAGGTTAATTTTACTCGCTTCTTTTGACCTTATCTAATGTGCCTATTAGAAAGTGTGAATGACATGAGGGTCTCCCATTATGTTTCTGCTGGAATGTCCTACTCTCATCACTGTCGTCCACACTCTCTCACTGCATTTCATAAAGAACCACTCAGACTGCGAACACTTGGATACCAGCGTCCCAGTCCCTGAAGTCTGGCTGAGCAGAGATAAAGGGTAACCTGGACAGATGTTGCTGGAAAGAAACTGCTGGGAGCTGCTGCTGACAGGGTTGCTGGCGATGCATGTGACGTCGGGGTGATTTTCACCATGTGTCCAAGAGACATTGAGGTGAGGTCCCTCTTGGGACTCGAAGGTTCCTTTCGGTAGGGGGGCCCATCTGTATGTCACGTTGTGTCCACTGTCCTCTACTGAGCATGTCAGGTTGACCCTGCAGATACCATCCTCAGCAAGCCCAGGATGCCAGGTAATTTTTGGCTTCTTCAATCTCTCTGTGTGAGGAGAAAGACAGACCTAATGTAGAGTCAGGCCTGCCTGCTGGGCAGTCACCACGTCTGCACTCATTCAGAACACGCTCCTGAAGTTGGGTGTTGGGACCACGTTAGGGCTGAGAACGTGCCTCCAGGAGTCACAGGCATTTTGGAATGCAGCTGGACTTTCTCTCGGGAGCCAGGAAATCTCAGACATACCCCTCCACCTCTATGGGCCTTTGATGCTCAGAGGTTAAACAAAGGAGTTAAAATGAAAACTGGAAAAAGAAAGACATTACATCACTCCATAGAGCACCCTGTGAAGAACCAGCAAACCTGTCAACACGGGTAGGTACGACGTCTCATGCACTTTGAAGACTTGAAGGCTCACCTGTTGAGGTTCCATCATCGACGTTCTTTACTCCGGGGATAAAGTGTAAAGAGCTGAGCGCCGCTCTGACATAGAGTTAGTGCTCAATAAACGTTAGCGATTTTGAAAGAACTAGAACGCTGGCAGTAGTTATTCCTAATTTATTATTATTTTCACTTAATCTTCTTGCTCTTTTTTTACTAGTTGGGTCATAGCATGCTATAGATGCGGACTAGCTGACTTCCAGCATATTCTAACAGGACCATGCCCCATGAGTCTTCACAGATATTTAAACACCAACAAACCCAGGCAGGGGATGCGATGACCACGTCTGGGGGGTACAGCGGAAGCAGGTGGCAAATGTAAACCCAGCCGTCAAGCCAAGCTCCTGCAAGGCCCAAGCCTGAGGAGAAAGACTGCAAGTTCTGTCCCTCACACTTGGGAGAGCCAAGCAGCCATCCCTCTTGGAGGTCGGAGGGTCTTTGGATACTAAAGCTTTTCTCCTCAGTCTTCTCTGAGTGCACTCCAGCCTGCTGTGCCCTTATCCAAAAAGATACTCTTCTATAAAAATGCGGGTCGAAGAGCTCTGAGAGTCACCTGACAAGCAATGCAGGAGGACAAGGACAACAAGCACTGCAGGTTGAGTGGCGGAGGCCAACTGGAAGCTTAGCAGAAGGGGGACTTGGCAGGTAGTTCTTGCCCAGCTGTTGGCTGGAAATTTTCACTCCTGTGAGTTGACTGGTTTGGACTCAAAAGCTGTCCTAGTGATCTGAGGTATTTGGGGAAGCAGGGAAAGGAGCAAAGCGGAGAAACATCCCAGGGGAGGATTGTAATGATGAGTACTCTGCCCAGAAACTCACCATAGATGAGCAGCGTGATGTGTTTTGTGCTGATGACTCCGGAGGCCTGGGAGCACACATAGGCATGGTAGTGGCCAGCGTTCTCCATCTTTAGCCGGCTAATCATCAGGGAGTAGTCTTGGCTAGAGTTCATACTGGCATCCTTGAACTTCATGAATGGATCAGCTGTTGCTGCTGCTTTCCGCTCTTTGCTGATAATAGACGTGTTAAACATCCAGATGACGTTCTCTCCGGAGTTACTGGCCGAGAGTGTTAGGGGCAGGGTGACTGACTCCCCCAGGATCCCCACCACTGTCTCCCCCATTGACTCTCCTCCGGAGGCTCCTGGAGCTGCAGTCAGAGATGAGACATTATGGCTTCAGTCATATCTCTCTTCCCTAAACCCTCAGCCTGCCTGAAGGAGATTGAAGCCCCCTAAGCTCTCCTGCCCAACACCCCCTTTCCCTTCCTCTGACAAGCCAACCCTGCCGAACACTTGTCATGGACAGATACGCACCTGGTTCTGCCTTTTGCATACTCAGGCCTCCCTTGCCCTCCCTGTCCTTCTGAGGAGGCCTCAGGGGATACCTCCAACCACATAAAGAATAAATTAGATCTCTTCATCCATATTCCCATTCCTTCCCTTGCTCTATCTTTAGAGTTTCAGAGTTCCCTGGGAGTTCCCAAGCACCCTGCCAGTCTCTCTCAGAGCCCGGAGGGTGGAGAACAAGAGTTCTTCAAACCCGTCTTCGTCCCAACTCCACCTGCATCCTGCCAGAACCCTGGCGGTTTAGACTCCGTGGCTGCTCAGACCGTTTCTGAAATCCCCTGGAGGGCCCAAGGGGAGCCTGTACCTATACAGAACTGCCGGGTATGGACGGGGCCGGAGGTGCTCTGGCTGACCGGGTTCCTGGCTGTGCAGGTGTATGGCAGGTCTGGGTCACACAGCGTCCGGCGGATGATGACATTGGAACCCTCATGCGACTCAGAAGCCTGGGTGTCCTGCAGGGCCCAGCTGTACAGAACACTTGTCCATGCCCTCTCCACAGAGCACGTCAAGGTAATGTTACAGGAGCCGCTGTCGGACATGTTCACAGACGTCACGACGACTTGAGGCTCCGGCACCTGCTCTGTAGGGACAACAGCAGCAAGGAGAGTACTCAGATCCCTTCAGCAGCAGGACCCAGCTGAGAGCAGAGTGGTGATGATAGAAGACCCAGGACAGAAGGAAGAAGCCAGAGTACCTGTTCCAGGGGAGGTTTCTCTTGGTTTCCCTGCAGCCTGGACTGAGCGCCCCTCTTCTACACTTCCGTGAGTCCCCAAAGAGTGTTGCCTCCATGACTCAGCGTGACAGCAGTCTGATTACTCCTCTCTCTCCCCATCAGTGTATGAACTCCTTCAGGACAGGGCCAATGCCTGCGCTTGAATATCTAACACCTGACTGGCCCTTCTGTGAAAGCCTCTCTTGAATGTTTCGCGAAGAAATGCATAAATGAATCAGCCCCAAACGCTGTGCAGCAGGGAGCTCTGCCTCTAGAATTTGAGTTGCGTTTGTCTTTTGGTCGGAATTTATGACCATTGTGCTTTCAGAACTTCTTCCTGGTCCTTTCTTTCCCTTTGGTTCCGTTTCCTCTGTCCACAGTGTGTGTAAGTGTGCTTTCTTGGGGGAATTGATAATACATAAAATTGAAAGGATACAAAAAAGTGTACGTAATTTAAAAAGCAAGCTTTCTTGTTCCCAGCTACTTGTTTCCTCTCCCCAGGAATTATGTTATGAACTTACTGTTGATTTTTCTAGAAATATTCTAGATATAGACACATACATGATAGTATACTATATGTAGTATGTGTGTACTATCTATTACTATTATATATGCTATATATTACTGTTATATACACACACACTGTCCTGAAGCCTTTAAAAATTTAATTATATGTTGGCTTTCTGGGGAAGATGGCAGAGTAGAAGGACCCTAAGCTCACTTGTCCCATGGATACAACTAGATAACACCCGCATCAATGTGAATAATCCAGAAAATGCCCAGAAGACTGGCAGAACTAAGGCTCCACAGCTAAATGTAGAGACGAGGTCCCGCTAAGAGGGTAAGAAAGGCAGAGACGCAGTTGGGAACTAATGGACCCACGGGACTGTCCACAGGACGGAGGGATAGTGTGGGTGCTGAGGAGGGACAGAAACACTCTCACACAAGGAAGAGGAATCCTCATACCATGTGGTTTGGAAAACCAGAGGGGCCTGATTTCGTGAGTTCTTACAACCAGCGGTGGCTTAACACCTGGAACTTTAAAAATGGGCCGGCTGGGCTCTGGGCGGGCGAGAGGAAACTGCATCCCCGGCTGTAAAGAGGCAGCGCAACAAACAGCGCCCCCCTCCACGCCCCCAGCACAGTAGCAGCAGTTTGAAAATCACCAGGAATATGTGGGAAGGAAACTTGTTTACTAATCTCAGAGCATGTTCTGGAGGGGCAGAGATCACGGGCAGACTTCTCCAGGAACAAAGGAGCTAGAGGACATCATTTCCTTCCCCTGCACCCCCCCACCCCCGCCACCCCGCCGCCTCGCCTAGACACATGGCCACCTGTCGAACCAGTACAGTGCCAACATGCAATACCTAACTTGCTAACAGCTCACCCGACCCCTGCATTCTCCTGTGGACATGCCCCTCCCTGTCATGCCTCCACGGCTGGCCCGCCCCACCGCAGACTTGCACACACCTTGCTAACACCAGACACCCTGCCCTCCACCCAGCCTCCGCTTCTGCAGATTTGCCCCCAGCAACCCAGCTTGCCTGGGTCTCATTTGCTACAGGTCCCCTCCTGCAGCCCGCTTGGAGGGGGAGAAGCAAAGCTTGATAACGCTGCCCAGCTTGCCCCTGAGTTGTCCTGTGGTCCTGACCTGTCCAGTGTGCTCCCGGCCAGAGCCCATCCAAAGTCGTGCCTCAAACCCGACAGTGCGCAAGCAGTACCAGCAGGGGCCAGCACCTCTCCAAAGTGACTCCTGTCCCAGGGGGACGGGAAGATGACCACACACACACACACACACACACACACACACACACACTCCAACAGTGGCCCCAGCAATGGGTTTAGGGCGGACATCTGGTCTGAGGGTCGGCCCTGCCCACCAATGAAAGTGTCTCAGGGAACAAAACAAGGAAATCGCCCTGTAATTCAGTGCTATTGCATCTCAGGCAAATGCCTGCTCTGATTCATCTCAAGCCCAGGCAGCCCTAGCCTGGCCCACTTAACAACACAAGCACAAATAGCCCTTAACTGAAGGAGCCACCCAGGCACCCCGTTGATCTTTTCAAAGAACCAGATCCTGGTTCCATGGATCTGTTCTGTTGGTTTTTAAGCTTCTGTTTCATTGATTTCTGCTCTAATAGCGACAATTCCTTCCTTCTACTGGGTTTGTGTTTTGTTTGTCCTTCTTTTTCTAGCTCCTTTAGGTGTGAAGTTAGGTTCTTTATTTGAGTTTTCTGGCTTCTTGAGGTAGGCCTATATTGCTATAAACTTCCTTCTTAGAACAGCTTTTGCCGCATCCCAAAGGTTTTGGACTGTTCCGTTTTCATTTGTCTCCATGTATTTTTTATATCCTCTTTGACTTCTTGGTTGACCCGTTCATTGTTTAGTAGCATGTTACGTAACCTCCACGTATCTGTGTTCTTCGCAAATGTTTTCTTGTGATTGATTTCTAGTTTCCTAGTGTTGTTGTCAGAAACGATGCATGGTATGACTTTGATCATTTTGAACTTTTTGAACTTGTTTAGTGGCCTAATATGTGACCTACTCTGAAGAATGTTCTACATGCACTTGAAAAGAATGTGTATTCTGCTGTTTTAGGATGAAATGTTCTGAATATATCTGTTAGATTCATCTGGTCCAATGCTCAGCCAGTTAAGGGTCTGCCTTGGGCCCAGGGTCTTGGGATTGAGGCCCACATCAGGCTCCCTGCTTAGCAGGGGGTCTGCTTCTCCCTCTCCTTCTGCTGTTCCCCCTGCTTGTGCTGTCTCTCTCGCTCTCTCCAATAGATAAATAAATAAATAAATAAATAAATAAATAAATAAATGTTTTTTAAAGAAAGAAAATATCAACAATATTGATAAGCCTTTAGCGAGTCTATGGGGGGAGAAAAGAGGAGGAGAGAAAGAGAGAAGACTCACATAAACAAAACCAGAAATGAAAGAGGAGAAACAATAACTCACACCACAGAAATACAAAGGATTATAAAGAATATTATGAAAAATTATATGCCCACAAATTGGAGGATCTAGAGGAAATGGATAAATTCTTAGAAACATATACCCTCCCTAAACTGAATCATAAAGAAACAGAAAATTCCAGTACTGGGTATTTATGCAAAGAATATGAAAACACTAATTTGAAAAGATATATGCACCCTAGTGTTTATAACAGCATTATTTGCAATAGCCAAATTACGGAAGCAGCCCAAGTGTCTATAGATAGATGAAAGGATAAAGAAGATATATATACATATATATGCACACACACACATACATACATATACCATATATGTATATATGAATATTAGTCAGCCATAAAAAGGAATGAAATCATATTTTTAAAGATTTTGTTTATTTATTTGACAGAGAGAGAGAGACAACGAGAGAAGGAACACAAGCAGGGGGAGTGGGAGAGGGAGAAGCAGGCTTCCCACTGAGCAGGGAGCCCAGGGTGGGGCTCAATCCCAGGACCGTGGGATCATGACCTGGGCAGATGCTGAACAACGGAGCCACCCAGGCTCCCCATGAAAGGAATGGAGTCTTGTCACTTGTAACAACATGAATGGTTCTAGAGAGTATTTTGCTAAGTGAAATCAGTCAGAGAAAGACAAAAACCATATGATTTCACTCATATGTGGGATTTAAGAAATAAAATGAACAAAATAAAAAAAGACAAACCAAAAAACAAGATTCTTAACAACAGAGAACACACTGACGGTTGCCAGAGGGTGGGTGGGGGATGGGGGAACTAAGGGAAGGGGATTAAGAGCACAATTATCATGACGAGCAGCGGGTGACGTACAGAAGTGCAGAATCACCATGTCGCGCCTGTGAGACAACATAGCACTGTGCGTTCACGGTGCTGGAATTAAAACAAGTTAACAACATAACTTAGAAATTGCTGTAGGTTGGTACATACACCTATGTACCAATGAGTGTACATACACTCATTCACTCTATTTCTATTCCCTGCAAAGTATCCCATGTCTTTAACATATGCAGAGCACTCAACAAATCAATAAAAAAGGTCAAACCACCTGATAGAAAAATGGTACCATAGGCTAAACTGTGTCTTCCCAGAGTTCATATCTTCAAGCCCTAATTCCCAGTAACTCAGAACATGATTTTATCTGGATATAGGACTGTATTTGGAGATAGAGGCATTAAGTTAAAATGAAGTCATGAGAATGGTCCCTAATCCAAAATGACTGGTGTCCTTATAAGAAAAGGAGATTAGGACACAGAGGACACAAACAGAGGGATGACCATACAAGGACATATCAAAACAGGAAGCTATCTGCAAGCCTAGTAGCAAGGTCTCAGAAGAAACCCAGCCTGCTGACACCTTGATCTCAGGCTTCCACTCTCCAAAACTGTGAAAATAAGCTTCCGTGGTTTGAGCACCCATTCGGTGGTATATTATTATGTCAAACCCAGCAAGCTAGCTAGTACAGGTGGGTAAAGGGTATTAAACAAAGTTGCAGAAAAGAGAACACAAGTGGTCTTAAACATATTTTGGCTGTGTTTTCACTCTGACATCTGTATTTATGGAATGGCACGAAAAGGACCAACATGGTGATCCTATTTGTCCTAGAGAGATAAACATCTAGGAAGAAAAAAATCTGCTTTTAAAAATAAAAGATTAAAAAAAATAAATAAAATAAAAGATTAGGGGCACCTGGGTGGCTCAGTGGATTAAGCCACTGCCTTTGCCTTAGGTCATGATCTCAGGGTCCTGGGATGGAGCCCAAGTCCAGCTCTGTGCTCAGCGGGGAGCCTGCTTGTTCCTCTCCCTCTGCCCCTCCCCCCATGTTTGCTTTCTCTCTGCCTCTCTCTCTCTCTCTCTCTCACTCCTTCTCTCTCTCGCTTTCTCAAACAAACAAACAAATAAATCTTTAAAAAAAATCGGGGTGCCTGGGTGGCTTAGCCAGTTGAGCATCTGGCTCTTGAGTCCAGCTCAGGTCATGACTGGGTTCATAAAAGTGAGCCCTGCATGGAGTCCACTCAGAGTCTCTCTCTCCCTCTGCCCGCCTCCTTCTCAAAATATATGCATAAAATCTTAAATAAATAAATAAACAAACAAACAAAAAATACTAAAACCCATGGAAACTCTCTGGAACTCACCATAGACGTGCAGTATAAACGCCTTGTCAGCGGTGACCGCAGAAGTCTTCCGGTTTATCTGGGCTTTGTAGGGTCCAGCATCTTCCAAAGTCAGGCTGCTGAGACGCAAGGAGTAACTGTCCCAGCTGATGTTTAGTCGGTCCTGGTAGCTTTTGGCCGTGATGAAAACCCGTTTTTCTGCAGTTGCCAAAGCAAGAGTGCCTTGGGGACCACTCCACGCGACATTCTCAAACTCTGTGTCTACTGAAATGTTCAAGGGGAAAATCACCAAACCCCCTAGAATCCCGGGTACCACTGTTGGGGTTGAGTCCTTTTCAGAGGCTCCGAGCCCTGCAGAGACAGAGGAGGGACTTGTAGAAGAAGCAGCTGGACTCCTCAGGTCAGCCTTCATTCATTCATTCTATAAAAACATACTGGGAATAAATGACAGATGTTGAGAAATGAAATGAAATTCCTGCCCTCCTTCCTCTAGGCTCCTTGCCCAGCAGAATCATTCCTTCATTCCCTCACTTAAAAAACACTGTGTCAGACATTTCTGCAAAGAAGACATCCAGATGGCCAACAGACACATGAAAAAGTGCTCCACGTCACTCGGCATCAGGGAAATACAAATCAAAACCACAATGAGATATCACCTCACACCAGTCAGAATGGCTAAAATTAACAAATCAGGAAATGACAGATGCTGGCGAGGATGCGGAGAAAGGGGAACCCTCCTCCACTGTTGGTGGGAATGCAAGCTGGTGCAACCACTCTGGAAAACAGCATGGAGGTTCCTCAAAATGTTGAAAATAGAACTACCCTATGACCCAGCAATTGCACTACTGGGTATTTACCCTAAAGACACAAACATAGTGATCCGAAGGGGCACGTGTACCCGAATGTTTATAGCAGCAATGTCTACAATAGCCAAACTATGGAAAGAACCTAGATGTCCATCAACAGATGAATGGATAAAGAAGATGTGGTATATATACACAATGGAATACTATGCAGCCATCAAAAGAAATGAAATCATGCCATTTGCGACGACGTGGATGGAACTAGAGCGTATCATGCTTAGTGAAATAAGTCAATCAGAGAAAGACAACTATCATATGATCTCCCTGATATGAGGACATGGAGAAGCAACATGGGGGGTTAGGGGGATAGGAGAAGAATAAATGAAACAAGATGGGATTGGGAGGGAGACAAACCATAAATGACTCTTAATCTCACAAAACAAACTGGGGGTTGCTGGGGGGAGGTGGGATTGGGAGAGGGGGAGGGGGCTATGGACATTGGGGAGGGTAAGTGCTATCGTGAGTGCTATGAAGTGTGTAAACCTGGCGATTCACAGACCTGTACCCCTGGGGATAAAAATACATTATATGTTTATTAAAAAAAAAAATTTGGAAGGGGAGGCGAACCATAAGAGACTATGGACTCTGAAAAACAACCTGAGGGTTTTGAAGGGTCAGGGGTGGGAGGTTGGGGGAACAGGTGGTGGGTAATGGGGAGGGCACGTTTTGCATGGAGCACTGGGTGTTGTGCAAAAAGAATGAATACTGTTACGCTGAAAAAATAAATAAAATGGAAAAAAAAAGAAATGGAAAAAAACAAAAAAAAAACAACAACAAAAAAAACACTGTGTCTTATTAATGCATCTACAAAATCAGCAAAACAGACTTTCTAGTTTTCTATCCCAATGTGGAAATTAGCCTGGTGACTTTGGGTGAGTTTTTGAATTTCTCCGAGAATCAGTTTACTCATCTATAAGACAGAAATGTTCACACCTATACTATCTTCCTTTAGGGATATGGTAGAGATGGAATAAAAATAGGTTGCTGTAAATCGTAAAGAACAAAACAAGTAAAAAGGGAGCATATTTTAAAAAATGAGATGGGTTGGGGCGCCTGGGTGGCTCAGTGGATTAAAGCCTCTGCCTTCGGCTCAGGTCATGATCCCAGGGTCCTGGGATCGAGCCCTGCATCGGGCTCTCTGCTCTGCGGGGAGCCTGTTTCTTCCTCTCTTTCTGCCTGCCTCTCTGCCTACTTGTGATTCTCTCTGTCAAATAAATAAATAAAATCATTTTTTTAAAGCAGATAATGGGGGTACCTGGGTGGCTCAGTGAGTTAAGGTTAAGCCTCTGCCTTCAGCTCAGGTCATGATCTCAGGGTCCTGGGATCGAGCCCCGCATCGGGCTCTCTGCTCAGTGGGGAGCCTGCTTCCTCCTCTCTCTCTGTCTGCCTCTCTGCCTACTTGTGATCTCTGTCTGTCAAATAAATAAATAAAATCTTTAAAAAAAAATGAGATGGGTCGATGGATGGCTAGCCGGGTGGACAGGTGTACAGGTGTGGAGAAGGCAAGTGAACCGAAATGAAAGTGATGGTAGAACCAGGGTGGGAAGCATTAGTGCAAAATTCTTTCAAGTTTTCTCTGTGTTCAAGAATGTTCATAATAAAACGTCGGCCACAAAGGAGCATTTCTCATCTCTATCTGACTCTTCCTTTCCCTCATTGTTCAGGGGATCTCAGACTGGCTTTGTCTTGGCCGGGGAAATCTGGTCTGTCCTTAGGAACAAGGTTTGGGGTTGGGAATAGTTAAGTGGTATCTATTCTGCTCCTGATTTCCTCATCTCGGGAAAGACCCAGATCCCTGCTATACATTGTTACCATGGCTTCCATAGGCCCAGCATCGGTCCAAGGTGGCTCATTTCCTGGCAGGGGCCCTCTGAGTGTCTGCTGGGGGACCCCAGTGAGTATTCCCAGATTCAAGAGCTTCTGAGGCTCTGGAGAGCCCTCTGAAAATTCCAGGTCAAATCAGATGGGTTCAGGACCCAGATCCCTCCAGGAATCTGCTTTGAAAGTAAGTAGAAAATGTTGGAGAGAAAGGAAAAAGGGGACAGGACGTTCTTATTCCTTGACATACCAAAGTGGAAGAACTTTTCACCCTACTGCCTTCCAAGTTCCTGAAACCATTCCCTGGAGACACAAAAGCGTCAGAGAAACTCCCTGCTAGACCAAGACAGTGAAGTTTGAGGTCACCCCCAATCAGTGGAGCTAGACAGATGGAGATGCCTCTTTACCTTGAAATTTACTTGTGGGTCATCAGGCTTGAGTGACATTAGATGGTGAACTTCCGGTTTATCCAACACAGCCAGGTGGCACCCCAAGAGTTGGGTGTGACTGTAAGGAACCATGATACTTGTAATGTTTTTATGGTGAGCAAAGATGAGATGCAAAGTGAAAAGAGATTAGATCGGAACCCAGGCCCAGAGTCTAGGCCGTGTCCCCGAGCATGTATCTGGGAGTTTTTCTAGAGCTCCCCTCACTGCCCACCCCTCCACTCCTTCTGCGCTCAGATCCCTAGGCTATCTGTGCTATCCTCCAAGGTCCTGAGGAAAATAGTATTCCCAGAGGGACAGTAAAGGTCACTGTCCCAGGTGGCTGAGGCCCTCCCTGGAGTACTGAGTCAGCTCTGCCCGCTGGCCATGCTGCTCAGAGATGTTTTCAGAAAATAGCAGGACTTGGGCCTTGACGGGGAGGTAGGATGTGGGGAGAAAAGGACATTCGGAGAGAAACCACCCAGCTCAGGGCTACCAGACCATCTCCAGACCGCAAGGGAAGCCCCCAGTTTGGGATATATGACAAACATGGCAGATGTAGAAAGAAGTTCCAGCAGTTCAGTTGTCCCTAGAAAAGGGGGTGGCTTGTCACCAGAATTTTCATGTATCTCTCTGTGGATTCTATCCACATTGTACAGGGAGCAAACTCATCACTCAGCATTCCTTACGGGAAAATGTCAGAGTGAGAGGAACAGAGTTATTTGAGAGTTATTTGAGACGGGGCTAGAACGTCACCTACTCACGGTAAGTGACTATGCACAGGCTGACACACTCACACACTCACACGCCCACACTAGCACGTACACACGCTCGCACACGCACACGCGCACACACGTACACGCTCACACATGTACACGCTAACACATGTATACGTTCGCACATGCTCACACATGTACACGCTAACACATGTAAACGTTCGCACATGCTCACACGCACGCATACACACACACACAGGAATAACGTGGAGCCCACAGACAAATTATCACAAGGAGAGGGGTTTCCAGATTTTACCAATAAAAACTCCAGCGAACAATGTGACCAGGTCCAGAAGGACACCACCAGTGAGGGACAGTGGCCATAACGGGGACTTACCCACTGGCAGGAGGAGGAGATGGGTCCAGAGAAAGAAGAACATGTGTGTCGTGGTCTTCTGTGGTTTACTGGAGAAGGACTGTACAGCCGAGTCATCCGGATGTCGCTTTGGGCCTGCCATGATGATTTGTTTTTGGATCTCCGGCGGAAAGAGGAAGCACTTACCACAGACTCCTGTGCACGCAGCGCCTCTGGCTGGGCGTGCGTTGTTTGTAACTGGCACGGCCGACTCCTCCCACTTGCTGGGGCTGGGCAGCCAACCCAAGACCAAGAGTAGCGCGCTCTACCGACTGAGCCAGCCAGGTGCCCCCCAAACGGCCTCTTCTCCGTGTGGGGCTGGTGTCCAGGCTTGCTGCTACTGAGGAGAACGTGGCCGTGGTGATAAGCTGTCCCTTCTGAGATTAGGTGACAAAAGGTTTTGTCTTCCGTCTCCGTGTCTCCCTCCCTCTTTCCTACCCCCAGGTCCCTTTGCCCGAGCCAGGTATCGTGTTGTGAGCTGGAGGCCTCAAGGCGAGGAGACAGGGAGAGCGCCAGCCCAAACCCAGCAAGGAGCGCACGTCTCTGCCAACAATTCAGGAGGACTTGAGAGCCACCGGGAGGCCGTGCCTGCCCGGGGAGGTCAGCAATCCTGCCTATGCCTTGACGGCTACTTGGTGAGAGACCGGGACCCAGAGGCACCAGCTAGGCTGTGCCTGGATTGTTGGTCCAGAGAGACCGTGAGGTAATAAATGCTTATTTTAAGCTGCAAAGTTTCTGTAATTTGTTACGCAGCAATGGATAACAAAGAGCATGGCCCAATGAATTCACTGTTTTGCTTCGCAAAGCTAGTTTGCATTGCCTTCTCGTCACATACAACCGAGAGGCTTTTCGCTGGTAGGAAGGAAGGGCCGTCAAAGCTGCCTTGAGGATGGAAGCTTCCAGGGGCAACTGTGCAGTTGGCAGGCTGGGGTGTGCGGTCGGCAGGCTGGGGGACGGCATCATTCCCTTCATCCGGGTGTGGGAAACGGACTTATTCTTTTTTTTTAATAGGCTCCACACCCAGTGTAGAGCTCAGGGCGGGGCTCGAACTCACAACCCAGAGATCAAGCCCTGAGCTGAGATCAAGCGTCACACGCGAACTGACTGAGCCACCCACGTGCCCCGGGAAACTGACTTTTTAAATGGTGGATGTACAGGGTCTGGCTAAACGGTAACTAGTTGGGGTCTTGAGATTCATAGTGCATGTTTGCTGAGGTTGTAGCAGGAGAGGACTTGGAAGGAAAACTGCAGGAGAGCAGAGTGGGGGGTTTCAGGTGACGTTCAGTGAGTGCATGTCACGTGCTGGACCCCCGACAGCGGACACGCACGGACTCATTTAGTCCATATGACAGCTTGAGGAGATTGGTATTTTTATCACCCCCGTTTTATAGATGAGGAAGCCATGGTACAGAGAGGCTAAGTGGCTTATTCTGACTTTTTTAAAAATAAGAATTCGAGCCCAGGAAGTCTGGGAGGAAGGAAGGAGGGAGAGAGGGGACTGTGAGGATGGCAGGCATCTCCCATCAGAGGGCACGTGCAAGCCTGAGAGCGAGGGCCGCCTTAAATTTGGTGTATCAGGTGCCTCTCTTGCATCCCGCTAGTCCTGGCCCTGGGGCTGGAGTGTGGCTCTCTAGAGAGAATTGCAGGACACATGGCCATGAGTGGTCTCTGGAGCCCAGATGAAGGGTCTTATAACCCGATACCATGGACTCAAAGTTTGTGTCCTGTCCTCCCCCCAGATTCATACGTTGAAGTCTAATTTCCAAAGGGGTGGCACTAGGAGGTGGGGCTCTTGAGAGGTGATTAGGTCGTGAGCATAGAGCCCTCATGTACAGAATTACTGTCTGCGTGCCAGCGACCCCAGAGTGCTCCCTCGTCCCTCCTGCCACGTGAGGTGAGAGTGCGAAGACACCGTCTATGACGCAGGAGGTGCGGCCTCTCCGGATGCTGAATTACTGATGCCTCCATCCCTCGACCTCCCCGCCTCCGTCAGAACTGTCAGAATTCAAGCTGTGCTGTTAGGGCAGCACAGACTCACCAAGACATCAGACTAGAGGCAAAGAGCATCTGGTAGGCAGTTTTTTTTTTTTTAATTAAAATTCAACTAGCCAACATATTCAATTAGCTATCATTAGTTTCCGATGTAGTGTTCCATATTTTATCAGTTGTGTATGACACAGAGTGTTTATTGTCTCATGTACCCTCCTTAGTGCCCATCCCCCATCTAGCAGGGTTTTTTAAAAAAAGATTTTATTTATTTATTTGACACAGAGAGAGAGATCACAAGTAGGCAGAGAGGCAGGCAGAGAGAGAGGAGGAAGCAGGCTCCCCGCTGAGCAGAGAGCCTGACATGGGACTTGATCTGAGGACCCCGGGATCATGACCTGAGCTGAAGGCAGGGACTTTAACCCACTGAGCCACTCAGGCGCCCCTAGCAGGTGTTTTTAAACAGGGGTGCAGTGTTGTTCAAGGACCCATTTGGAAGCTTGCTCCAGCAGCCGTGGGGAGGGGATAGAAGGGATGGGACTGTGATAAGAGCACAAGTAGGGACTTGTGAAGGAGCCCAGGTAAGAGCTCTGAGTGGGAGGTGGTTCGAAGACACCAATTATAATAAAAATCATTGCTAACATTTATTGAGTAATGACTACGAGTGATGCTTTGTGCTTTATGTAAGTTTTCTTCTAATCCTCAAGCCAACCTTATTTGGTTGGTACTCTTGCTATCCTCATTTTAGAGACGAAGAAACTGAAGGTATACATCCCCCGAATAACCATGGTAGTGGTGAACCCGGATGGGCAGTCTGTGATACATAGAATTGAAGTATAAGCATTGAAGTAAGTAAAAACCTAAAAGAATATGAATTTCGATATAATGCAGTTGGCAAATGTGTCCTGGGCTCACCCAGTCCCTGACCTCACACAGCGAGGGCTAATATTCTCAGTGAGCTGTGGACAAAAAGGCATCTTGTGCTGGGATTCAGGGAGGAGGCAAGTGGTGTTGGTTATTTTCAGCTTCTCTGTGTCCTTGGTCTAGGTCAGGAAATGTGCGCCAATAACGGGAAATTTCTGGAATTCTTTCTGCTGTCCCAGGAGCCCAGCCAGGCACAGGCACAGGTACCAGAATCACCCACCTACTGGGCATTGCCCCCAGGTGTCATCAAATCTCAGCCTGGGCTGTGATTTGGATTCTGCAGCCACTGTCCCAAGTTCTGCTGCTTACAGTCACCACTAGCCCCTAACAGGCCCTTCATTAACTTTGCAATTACGATGACCCTGCCTTTTACATAACTGTATTTTTTTGACTTCACTTTTAGTATTATGTGGGGGGCTTTTACATGTTTATACTCCTGCAGATTGGAACAATATGAAAAGAATACAGAATTACAACAAGTTTAAAACTTCTTACACCTCAATGGATAGTTAAATATCTTAAGGGCTGAAAGAAATGTAACATCAAATCAAGGGCTACAGTTAGAGTAAAGTGAAGAAAGAATTAGGTGAAATCACAGTGTGGCAAGTTGAATTGAGGGACACAGGCTTTGAGACCAGCCTTCTTCTTTTTTTAGATTTGTTTATTTATTTATTTGAGAGAGGGAGAGAGAGAGAGTGTGGGTATATGTGTGCGTGCATACACACACACACACACACACACACACACACTCTCTCTCTGGGAGCAGGGAGGGCAGAGGGAGAGAATCTTCAAGCAGACTCCCTGCTGAGTGCACAGCCTGATACAGGGCTCCATCCCACAACCATGAGATGATGACCTGAGCCGAAACCAAGGGTCAGATGCTTAACCAAGTGAGCCACCCAGGCACCTGAGACCAGCCTTTTAGAGGACATAAACAAAGGGACCTGGGTAGGTACTAACAGTTGAAATCTCAGTAATGTTTCTGGTGTTGAAGCAACCTTTGTGGATGAGGCGAAAACAGCAAGAGTGGAGATGACGTAACTGTGTCCTTTATGAATCTTTCAGTGCTGAAAAGAGAAGGAATTCAGAGTAGGCATGTTCAAGGTATCAGTACTTTTTGTTTACATATATGTATTATTTGAGACATCCAGCTTATTAAAGTTGTCATTCATGGTTCCAATTTGAACTATGTATTTGAGTAATTGATTTGCATTTGTGATTTTATTTTATTTTAATTAATAAATTTCTGTTGAAGTAGAGTTATCAGGCAATATTACATGAGTTTTGAGGGTACATCATGATGGACACGTCTATACATCATGCTCACTGCATGCGCAGTGGCCTTCTGTTACCACGCAACGCTATTACAGGTGAACCTAAGTCTATTTCAAATATTGAATATTTGAAGACTACTTAAGAATTACCCTGTTTATGGGGTGCCTGGGTAGCTCAATTGGCTAAGCATCTGCCTCATGAACCTGGAGTTCTGGGATGGAGCCCTGTGTCGGGCTCCCTGCTCAGTGGAGAGCCTGTTTCTCCCTCTCCACTGCTGCTCACCCTGCTTATGTGTTTGCTCGCTCTCTCTCTGTCAAATAGAAAAATACAATAAAAAAAAAAATGACCCTACTTATAAGTTTGGTGTACTAGATTTATAAGCCTTTTTAAAATATTTGGGGGAATCTTATTTATTGATTCAAATACTTTATCCAAGGTGGTTGGGGGATGGGGGAAAGAGGTGTTGGGGATGAGCCAGGAGATGCGTGGAAGCGCTGAATGCCTATATTGTGTACCTGAAACCGACATAACTCTCCTGTGTGTTAACTCTCTGGGAGTAAAAATAATAGTATTAAAAATATATTTATATCTTAGGGGCGCCTGGGTGGCTCAGTGGGTTAAAGCCTCTTCCTTTGGCTCGGGTCATGATCCCGGGGTCCTGGGATCGAGCCCCGTATCGGGCTCTCCACTTAGCGGGGAGCCTGCTTTCTCCTCTCTATCTGCCTGCCTCTCTGCCTACTTGTGAACTCTGTCTGTCAAATAAATAAATAAAATAAAAATATATATTTATATCTTATATATTAAAAGAAGAAGAACAAGCAAAAGAAATATAGCATAAAATCTGTTTTCAACTCTGAAAAAAGAAAGTACTTTAAAAGGAAACTAAGTACATTACATTCAATAGTGAGATTTAAAGTCCTTAAAGAAATCAATTCATAAACTTGTAAAGTGAGTCGAATATGATCAGTAGTCACCCAAAGGAGGTTAAAGGCAGCCAGATTTGTAAACGGAATGTGATTCATAAGCTGAACTGCCCTTAAGGCTGGCCAGGTTGTAAATTTGTTTGTTTGTATTTTTTTTTTTGGTAAGTTGAGTATGAAGTCTTTTTTTTTTAAATTTTTAAATTTTTAAATTAACATATAATGTATTTTTATCCCTAGAGGTACAGGTCTGTGAATCGCCAGATTTACACACTTCACAGCACTCACCATAGCACACACCCTCCCCAATGTCCATAACCCCACCTCCCTCTCCCTACCCTCCTTCCCCCGGCAACCCTCAGTTTGTTTTGTGAGATTAAGAGTCTCTTATGGTTTGTCTCCCTCCTGATCCCATCTTGTTTCATTTATTCTTCTCCTCCCCTGCTAACCCCCCACGTTACATCTCCATTTCCTCATATCAGGGAGATCATATGATAGTTGTCTTTCTCCGACTGACTTATTTCGCTAAGCACAATACCCTCTAGTTCCATCCACGTCGTCGCAAATGCCATTTCTTTTGATGGCTGCATAGTATTCCATTGTGTATATATACCACATCTTCTTTATCCATTCATCTGTTGATGGACATCTAGGTTCTTTCCATAGTTTGGCTATTGTGGACATTGCTGCTATAAACATTCGGGTGCATGTGCCCCTTTGGATCACTACATTTTTATCTTTGGGGTAAATACTGAGTAGTGAGATTGCTGGGTCGTAGGGTAGCTTGAGTATGAAGTCTTAAAGACTAAAATAGTTTATGGGTAATTTTTTTTATGCACATGAACCATCTTCAAGGAAATAAATGATAATGGGGAAGTCTTATTGTCTGGGAAGTAGTTTGCTAAGATCATAACTAAGCAGCAGAGGCATGATTCAAATCAGAAAGCATCATATCCACTCCACTGTACCCAGCTCTGAGCCGTTCCGGGCTTGCTCTTCTCTGCCCGGTGACTCTGTCTGCCCATGTGCTCAGCAAGCGTGTAGGCGAGAAATCCCTACTATGCGCCGACACTGAGCTAACAACTGGGAATGGAAGGATGAGAAAGGAAGCCTAGGGCGTGGTGGGTGAGGCAGGGGGCAGAGACTAGGGTGACCCAGGAAGCAGATTTGTGGGAACCAATGTATAGGGCTGAGAAATCCTAAGGGGTTTTGGGGGACACTCTAGAAAGAGTCTGTGATGACTGGAGCCCAAGATGGGAGATGTGGCGACGTGGCATGAGGTCAAGCTTGACTAGAAGCAAGAGAACAGAAAAAGCCTCTTCTCCCGGGGCTGTGAGTCTCACTTTACCTTGTAGGGGATGGGGGTGCTTCTGAAGGGTTTGAAGCACAGCTGAGACATTGTAGCTTTGACTTTTACGTCATAGCTCCCCTGGCCTTTCTCATATGTCACCTCATGTCTACATCCTGTGACTTCAAAACTACATGTGATTGTTGCGGTGAGCTCTAAAAAGAGGAAATATTTGTGGGCTGACATTTAGACATTCACAGCTGGTCAGCTGTCCTGAGGCAGGCCATTCTGCCTGCTATGCCATTCAAGACGACTATGGGTCTTTCTCTATCAGGGTTCCTGCTCCTGCTTGGTCTTTTCACGGGTAAGTCTGTTCCTGTCATTGCCTCCCAGGCACTCTCCCTGCTGCACATTTCTCTTGCCAAGGGTGAGTTTCACTGAAGGTGCTGCCTCCCTCGGAGCCAGCCTCTGTGTGTGTGTGTGCGTGTGTGTGTGTGTCTCTGTGTGTGTTGCACGTGCACCACCTCAGACCGTGAAGGCCCACACTGTGTCCTTGTCATGGTCACGTTTCCTCTGCGAGTGAGTCACAGGGAGCCCTGGGCATCCCCACACAGGCGGATGGTGGGGGCGTGAGCTCGAGGACCTGCCCCCATCTTCATCTTCCCATTTCAGTCATGACCCTCTTACGTCTCTTTGCCTCTCCTCCTTCTCCCACCAGCCCCGGGAGTGACCCTTCATCATGAATTGGGCTTACTGCGTCCCATAAATGACTTCAGTAGGGGATCTCAGCCTAGCACTTAGCGGCTGTTTCTGTCCCTTTAGATTCTTACTGCTTGCTCCTGTTCCCCGAGGACCTGAGTGGTGGCAAGAAATAGGCTTGGGAACCAGAGTTGGGGAACGAAGCATTTGAGAAGTCTGCGTGAGGGGCTAGGCTCTGGTCTTGCTTTTGCTTTCATCCTCCTTCAGGGGAAAACCAGTATGTGTCATTACTAAAGTTTCCCGCCTCGGGGTTGTCCCCACCCTAGTCTTTAGGGGGTTCTCCTGTAAGCCTCTGGCGAATCCCTTGAGACATTTAAAACTTGACAGTGAAGGGAAGGAAAAATTTTTCTTTACCCTTGAGGTCTCCTACCTGAACTAAGAACTAAATTTATGTGAGACAGATTAACAGGAGAAAAAAAAAACCCAAGGTTTTATGACACGTGCATGGGGGCCCAATAATGAAATTGAGACCGAAAAGAAATGATTGAAGAGGCAGTTTTTGTACTTTTTAGATAAAGAGACAATAAATCTGTGAGGAATTGACAGGACAAAGAAAGCTTAATTCTGGGCACTTCGATTGGTAAGGAATTCTAAACAGACTTTGGGCTGGGGGAGTGAATTAGTAAAAAAGTAACAAGGGTTGTTTGTGAGCGTTCTTGGCGCTCAATTTCCCACCTCTGGTGATCAGGCTTCTCCTTACCTCCTGGTCCAGGCAGGCTGCCTTTCACACGGGAGATCTGTTTCCTGCTTTCAGGGGACAGCGGAGGGTCTGAGTGTCCTTGTGCGGACTGGCTCTTAAGTCACTTATTTAAGTAATCAATAGGCCCCAGTGGCCCATCTTGGGGTGGCCTGCCCTTGTCACCTATCACAGTTTGCAAAGAACCTTTACCTAAATGAAACAACAACGACAAGAACAACTCTGGTTCCTATATTCTGATTCCTGATTATCTATATCACAACAGATTTGTGATAAGGCACACAGGATTACACATATTTTATGATGACAGACGGAGGCTCAGGGAGATTAGGTGACGTCTTCTGGCGCACGGTCTGGAAGGCAGCATGGCCGGCTGTGGGAATACAGCGGTGCCGTGGAAACTCGGAGAGCAGTGTCCTCGGCCATGGCGGCAGAACTGGCGTGGAGATTCCTGCGAGGTCCCTCTCATCCCCACTTTCCTATCCCCACACAGAGCAAGCTCATCTGCGAGCTTGCGTCTCTCCATGGCGTCCAGGCCAGGTGCTCTGTGGTCCCCGCCCACAGGGGCATCCCCTGGGCACATGGCCAAATAATGGGTAAGACAGGTCTTGCCTTAAAAAATGTTCACAGTTCAGTTCAGTTCTGGAAACATCCGTTGGGGCTCTTGTGTGTCAGGTCCTGTGCTGGCTGTGGGGTGGGAATGGGAGTCAGCAGGTCCCTGGGAGGAATTAGGTTCGATGGGAGCCCATTGCTGGCCACACAGCGTGGTTGATGGAGCACCGTCTTTGGGGTCGGGTGAACTTGGATCATCATGCAGACTCTGCTACTTCCGAGCTGGGGTCTTGGGGCAAGTGTCTTAAGCTCTTTGTGTGTCAAGATGTTAATCTTTCAAATGGGAAGAAGAACCCCCACCTTACAAATTTCTTGGGACGTCAGATAAGAGAACGTGTTTACCCTACCGGGCGCGGTGTCTGGCATTGGGATTCATGTCCTGATCTGATCCCTCTGTGTCTCCCCTCACTTGGATCCAGAAACAGGATTCAGACCAAGAGGTTCCACACACACGCACGGCAGCAAAACCTGAGGCTAACGCACCCAGATACTCATTCCCATCCATCTCTCTCCTTGGAGAGCTTGTGAACTATGCGGAAAGACATGCACACAGCATCTGTACGAGTCCGGGTGAAGGAAATGCTTAAAACCAAAGAAGCCAACAAAAGCGCACAGGCTAAAGGAAACCGGGGTGGGCAGGGCTGGACCGGAAGTATGGGAGCAGCCCTTGAATGAGGCCTGATGCGTTACTACGTCTGAGGGTGCAAGGAGGAGCCACACTGTTCAGTCGCCGTGGGGGTTCCCCAGCCGGATTTCAGGCCCTGGGCCCCACGTGGGGCGAGGAGGGTGCCGCTGATGCCCACACCTGCCGCCCTGCTATGCTTCCCGTTGGCGTGCACGATTCTCTGAGTGCAGCCAAGGTAGCCCCACAGAAGACGAGGACACCAGGCTGTTGAGTGGACTCTGGTTGGGGGCACAGAATGCAGACCTGCTCCCAGCTTGGGGTGGCCAGTCCCCTAGGACAGCAGCCCCCTCCCACCCCTTGGACCCACACCTACGCTCCCAGGACTTCTTGGGTCAGCTTGGCAAAGTGACTCACCACCTGGCCCAGGAACAGCGATGCGGCGGGCGGTCCTGTGTCCCACTCTGAATCAGGACCCAGATCCTTCCTGAGCCACTCCAAACCACTGAGCTGCACACCTGGGTCAGTTTCAGATTTTCTGTTTCCGGGGACAGCGTGGCAGTGTTGCAAAAATATTCCAACGGTCACGACTGAGTACTGGTTTTTTGCATTTCTCGATGAGGGCGCTGGTGAGTTTCGGTCAGAGAGCGAACAAGGTGCAGTCACCAACTTCTTCCAGTGACATCAGGAATCTTGAATAACATTTAAGCCCACAAGGTCCTGGAAGATGGCACTCCCTGCTTCACAGGTGAGAAAGCCAGGACTCAGAGAGGCGCAAGTCACCTCCCAAGACCATACAGCTAGTACCTTGCAAGGGCTTGAACTCGGGCAGTCTGACTAGTGCTGTGGTGCTTCTGCTCTTCTCCCGGGTAGCTTGGTCTTGAGTGACTGTCTCCTGACTCCCCTCCAACTTGCTTGGCCAGCCCAGCACTAGCCTTCCTTCCAGGAAGATGTTCGCAGAACCCAGGCAGGGCCTCAGGGCTCGCTTTTGCTCAACACAGACTGAACATGGCATGATGTGGGATGCTGCAGGGTGGCGTCTGCTCCCGTGGGGCTGGGCTAGCTGAGATCTGGTCTGACTGCCCGGATCAGCAAGAGGGTGGCTCAGGGTAACCGCAGAGCTCGTCCCTCCAGGCATCTCCCAGGAACTTTCTTTTCTCTCCGTTCCGCTCAGCATCTGCAACCCTAGCCCAGCCACTATGAATTATTTTATTACATGTGAATTAGTTACTGTAAATGCTAAAGAAGGCCACTTCGCCACGAAGGGAAGGGGCTGACTTGTGCTTCTGTTCTACCAGCAACCAGCTATGTCGCCTGGGGCAAGCCGCGTCATTTCTTTGGGTCTCTGTGGTCTCATCTATAAAATGGGAATAATCAACACTTCCCTAACTCTCTTTCAGGCCTGTTGTGAGCCTCTGGCTTAGTCGGGCTGCCCTTGAAGCTTCTGATCTGTGTCTCTGCAGGGACAGGGGTTTCCGGACAGGACCCAGACCTTGTGACGGTAACTGGGACCCTAGGGGGGTCTGTCACTCTGCCTCTGCAGCTACAGGCTGGAGAGCTGGTGGAGAGCATCTCTTGGATGTCCCGTTCCTCCTCCATGGCCATAGCCACCGTAACCTTGGCAGAAGCAGGAGGGCCAGACACCTTCCACCAGGCAGACACCCGGTACCGGGGTCGTATGAGTGTGGTGAGGCCAGGCTACTCCCTTCAGATCGGCAACCTGAGCTGGAACGACGCGGGGCCCTACCGAGCCCACGTGAACCTGAGGGGCTCCCGCATCACCCGCACCCAGGAGTACCGACTGCAAGTGCACGGTGAGTGTCCCGCCCGTGGCCATGGATGTGGGGCGGCGCCCGTCTTTCAGGCTTTCTCACGGCCTTTCCCACATCTGTTTCAGTAACATTTACGGTTTTCCTGATTGCAAAGCTAACAATGCACGCTCACTGTAAAAAACATGAGAAACCACGTGAAGTAGAGTTGCCCGGGAGCATCTCCCGAACAACGTTAAGGCCCAGGATGTGGCCCAGGCTGTGGCCGCATAGCCCCGGGTCTGTAGTGGGCAGAGAAGGGACCTCAGCCCCGTGAGCTCGGTCATGCCACAGCCTTCTGGAGCTTGCTCGACGCTGAAGTAGGAGCAGTCCCATCGGGTGGGGGCAAACTCCCGGGAGCTAGCTCTGCAGACGTGTGGGAGTGTGGGGGTCACACTGCTTAAAGGTACTTAAGGGTTGTTTTGGGAGGGAAAGCTGCAGCAGAGACACCAGAGGTGGGGGCAGGCGCCCCAGCAGCAAGGAGGGCGAGCTGATTCAGCTGGTAAAGATACAACAAGCCAGTTTTAGATTCAGACCGCTTATTACTCATACAGAGTGTGAAAGAGTCACCTGGGTCCCTTACACCACAAAGAATGACAAAAGGTGCCGGTTGACCACAATGCAGGGGCCAGAACACCCCACTGCCAGGAACCAGCTCTGGGGGTTGGTCTGCAGCTCTGTTCGGAGCAGGGGAGCAGGAAGCCCCTTCCTCAGGAGTGCATCCCAAGGAGACCGGGGGGTTGGCGGAGAGGGTTTCGGCATGTCAGGGCCACTGTCCTCTCCTGTTCTGGGAGGATCCCGGGGCATTTTGCCAAGACTCAGATCAGCTGTGGTTCCAGTCTTTGCCGAGGGACATGGCCGAGGTCGCGAGGGGCAGTGGCTGAGCTGCCCGCTCCCCCGCACACTGGGAAGCAAGAAGGCGCAGGTGTGAGTGCGGACGAACATGGGGAAGCTCACTGATGGAGGGAAGGCAGAGAAGCTTTTCAGCCTTGAGTCATGCGCTAGGAAATACTCCTATTTGACGAGGCAACTTTTTTAGTGTGAGAAAATGGACTTGCTTCCTCGGGAGAAAGCGTTTCTGCCACAAATCAGGCCTGGGTAGGTCATGGCCTTGTTCTCAGACAGCTCACGGGCACACCGGGGCTTCGGGGACCTTGGTGGGACTAGGGTGGTCTAGGGCTGGTGGGAGAGCCCCTCTCGCCGGCTCCAGCGAAGCGGAAACAGCGAAGGTAACAGGCAGCCGTTCGTCCTTCTCAGGGAGCTCTCCAAGTCACTGCAACCTCACGACAGCCCTGCAGCCAGCAGCAGGAGACAGGTTTTCTTCTGGGCTGCGGAACCCAGTCTCAGAGAAAAGTGGCCCAGAGGTAGAAAGTGGCAGAGCCAGGAATAGAACTCAGGCCTCTGATGCCGCACCCTGAGTGTCCAGTTTGTCCCGTGTTCATGGGCCAGCGAGGATGCTGAGGGGAAAGGGGCCTGCAGGGGAGTCACGGAGGGAGGATCTGGGTTCCAGAGGACCACGCGGAGGGGAGGCAGCCCAAAGTCACCCAGCCTGCCTTCTCCCTGGGGGACATTCTGGGTGGTGGGCCCTATTTTTGCCCAGCTGAGCTGCCCCCGGGGCTGCCATCGGTGACAGGATAACAGTGCAGCCTTCTCCCGCAGCTGGTGGCTCTGCTGAGCCTGTCCCGTCCACTCACTCTCTCAGCGACTCTTCCTGTCACTGTCAAACTCACTGGCTCTGGCCTGGGGACACAGCCAGAACGTGGAAACCTCCTGGTCCTGGGGGAAGAGGGGTGGGGTGCAGGTTGAAGGGAGTACACGGGAGTGGGAGAGCCCTCGAAAGCCAAGGGCCAGGTCTCCTGGGAGCCTCCTTGGGCCTCCAGGAGACCGGGCGTCGGGGGGCTGGAAGTGTCCTGCCGAGATCCCTCCTAGGAAGAGATGTAATTACAACACGGTTCTGTGAGGTGTGTACACACCACCTTCGTGTAGTTAGTGCGGGGGTGGGAACCCAGGCTTGGGGGTCAGATCCAATGGGTTTGGGTCTGGGAATCCTCATTTAATAGCCGGGACTCTGGGCAAGTTACCTGAAGCTCTCTGAGCCCGTTACACAGAGTAGGTGCCCAACCTCTGCTCCCTATTTCACACAGTAGTTCTGGGAATCAGTGATGCTCGGTGGCCGGGCCTCATGAAGCCCGAATCTCTCCAAAAGCTGTGGGCAGATTCTGCCTCCGTTTCTCCTTGTGCATACTCAGGAGGAGGCAGAGTCTTGGCCTCAATGTGTCGTGCCTTCTGCCCTGTGAAGGGAGGGCCCACAGTCCTCGGTTGGTTCATTTTGTGCCCACAGAGCAGCTGGCCCAGCCCCGTGTCACACTGAGCTCCAGGGTCGGCGAGAATGGACACTGTATCTTCATCCTGACGTGTGTGGCTGACCGCAGAAGAGGCTCTGTGACCTACAGCTGGCTACCTCTGGGACCCCGGACGGTTGTGTCCCATGGAGGGTCTGTCCTCAGTGTTTCCTCAGGGCCCGGGGACAGGGCTCTGACCTTCACCTGTGTGGTCAAGAACCCAGTCAGTAACAGCAGCTCGCTCCCCGTCTCAGTGCCGTCCTCGTGTCCAGGTACCTGGGACCTGAGCACGCTCTGTGCCCTGGGGCTCTGCAGTGGACAGAGGTGGGGCGCAGAGTCCTCTTCAGGCCCTGGGGAGAACCCTCTCGAGGGAGTGGGGTGGGTGGGTTGGGGCAGTGTGGTCAGGGGAGGGCAGGGAAGGCCCACCAGAGCCCGTGTGGACGCTGCAGGGGTTTGGGCAGGAGGAGACCCACCGGGCCCGGGTGGTCCTGAGCACATAGGGGAGAACCTGGCATTGAAGCTGTGATTTTCTGTCTGTCTGCAGGGCCAGGAATCCTGGGAGGGGAGACCGTGGGGGAGACAGTGACCGGTCTCCTCGGGGACTTGGCCATTTTGCCCCTGGAGCTCCCGGTTGGGCAGGAAGTGGAAAGGGTCACCTGGAGCTCTGGAGGGCTTGCTGCCGTGATGCAACGAGGGCCAGGAGGCCAGCCCGTCCTGGCTGCGGTGACTCAGGGACTGAGCAGCAGACGGTGGCATGCCCTCCCCCACAGCTACTCTCTTCAGATCAGGCCCCTGAAGCTGCAGGACTCCGGCCTCTACAGAGCCTGGATCACCCTGCAGAGTTCCCCAATCAACATCACCAAGGATTTCACCCTGCGTGTCTATGGTGAGGGGCGTGGAGGGCTCACGTTTGAACTTTGACCTTTCCTCTCTCCCCTGCTTGGCCAGACCAGAGTCTGCTCAGAGCTCGAACTTTCCTTCCTCGCACAGAGACGCTGCAGGAGCCCAATATCACTGTGAGCTCCCACATCATGAAGGATGGGGCCTGCTACATCACTCTGATCTGCTCCCTGCAACAGGCTGCAGACGACGTTCAGTACAGATGGGCGCCCCTCGGCCAGGGGGCAGTGATGTCCCATGGAGGAACCACTCTCCACGTCTCCTGGAGACCGGGGGCCAGCGACAGCTATCGCTGCACAGCCAGCAACCCGGTCAGCCAGAGATACAGCTCCATCCCAGTTGGGCCGCTCTGCTCAGGTAACCCCTCCCAGGGCTGAGCCCTCCTCCCTGTGGGGCCGGGGCTCAGCACCTCCGCCTGCCGTCCTCCTGGTGGAAGGAAAGGAGGGCAGGATTTTCGGCAGCAGGGAGTGTCTCTGGGGTGGCGGGAAATGCGGGCTCTGGGGCCACCCTGCCAGGATGTCCCGCCTCCGTACCTGGGCACTCACCTCACTCTTGGGACTCCCCGAAGGAAAGAGCTTCCCCCAGTCCACGCAGTCCTGCCCAGCCCACTGAGGAGGCATCTCAGACGTCCCTGGCCATGTCCTCACCGAAGCCAGGAGCTGCCGTAAGATGGAAATTCCAGGCTGTGCCCCTCCAGCATCAAGGGCGGCCTCTCCCGGTTTCCATAGTCCGTGGCAGGACACTGCCCCGGTGACACAAACTCATGGTGTCCCTTGCCTGTTCTCGGCCGCCTTCTGAGCATCTCTCCGCGCCCGTCTCTGGCTCCTTTTACCAACCACTTGCTCTTCACCCTTTGTGGCTGGTCTGCCCCCAGCGGCCTCCTCGTTGCTAAGTCCAGGGCCACTCCTCAGCCCGCTCTCCTAGGGGCCCTGGGCCGCTGGCTCCCGGGGGGGTCTTCTCTTGCATCGCAGTCCTTTAGGGTCCTGTCCAGGCCTCTCTGTTGCCCCGGGGCAGAAAGCTGGTTGTCATTAAGAACCCCCGTTTCCCACTGCTGCCTGCCTGTGCTCACGCTCCCAATTACACCACCCTCTCCCCTCTGGATCCCCTGCTGGTCACGCTGCTCCGGGATGAATTCTGAAACAGAGACGCTCCGGTTACCTTTCTGCTTTAAACCTTGTGTCTGCCCACCATCAAGGTATAAAAATATATCCCCTCTACATTCATTTAAGCAAGTCATGTTTACAGAGCATTTATTATTATTATTATTGTTATTTTAATTGAGATATAGTGAATGTATAATATCAATTCCAGGTGTATAACACCATGAGTCAACATTTATATCATCATGAAATGCTCACCAAGATGTGTCCCACGCAAAGTTATTACAGTATCATTGACTGTATTTCCTACGTTGTACTTTTCACCCTCATGAATTATTCCTTGAAGGAGCATTTTACAACCTTACAGAGCATTTTTAAATTTTTTTGAGAGAGAGAGAGAGCACGTGTCTGTGTGCAAGTGGGGGGTGGGAGGAGGAGCAGAGAGAGAGAGGGAGAGAAAATCTAAAGCAGGTTCCACGATCAGTGTGGACCCCAGTATGGGGTTCGATCCTCTGACCCTGAGATCATGACCTGAGCCAAAATCAAGACTCAGATGCTTGGGGCGCCTGGGTGGTTCAGTGGGTTAAAGCCTCTGCTTTCGGCTCAGGTCATGGTCCCAGGGTCCTGGGATCGAGCCCAGCATCGGGCTCTCTGCTTGGCAGGGAGCCTGCTTCTCCCCCTCTCTCTGCCTGCCTCTCTGCCTATTTGTGATCTCTGTCTGTCAAATAAATAAAATCTTAAAAAAAAGAGTCAGATGTTTAACTGACTGAACCACCCAGGTGCCCCTTACAGAGCATTTTTAAAAAGATTTTGTTTGTCAAAGAGAGAGAGAATGAGAACGAGGGGGGAGGGAGAGGAAGAGAGGGAGAAGCAGACTCCTCACTGAGCAGGGAACCCAATGCAGGACTCGATCCCAGGACCCTGAGATCATGCCCCAATCCAAGGGCAGATACTTAATTGACTGAGCCACCCAAGGTCCCCCAGAACATTTTTCAAAAAGATTTTATTTGTAAGTGAACTCTGTGCCCAATGTGGTGCCTGGACCCCCAACCTTGAGATCAAGAGTTGCATGTTCCACCAATTGAGCCAGCCAGGCACCCCCAGAGCATTTTTAAGGTGCCTTGTGTCATTCTGGGCATTGAGGGTAGAGGGAAGACGAGGTCTGGACGAATGGCCACTTCTCAGGGAACGGTCATAATTGCCACAAGGTGCCGTTAACCCTACTAAATGATTTGATTGGGTACTGAGCATGTATTAGGGCCTTCACCTGTGTCTGTCTTCTCCTTTGAATGAGACCAAAGCCCATTTTCATCTTCTCTATATCTCCAATATGCAGCATGGAACAGGCCTGGAAAATGTGAATCCGACAGTGATTCGGGGAGCAGTCAGTGCTGGGTGTAACGGGGCGCAAGGAAACGTGGTAGCTGGCTGTGGACACTAATGTTCTCCCTGCCTCTCCGTGGGACCCAGAGGGCAGTTCATCTCTGTCCCCCAGACTCAGCTTCCTTAAGGGCCTCCAACCCCCTGAATCCTCTTCTTGGAATCTCTTCTCCTGCCTGCCTGTCTTCTGTCTCTTGTCTTCCTTTCCTTTTACCCCAGTAGCTAACCTGTGGTCATTGCTTCATTCAGCCTCCTTCCTACCCTGTTCCTGGAAGAAGGAATTTCTTCTCATTTTGATCCTGGGAGCTTTGCAGATTGAGTAGATTGACTCTGACAAGTGGAGAAGCCAAAGGACTGTGAGAAGGTGTCACCCTGTGAGACACAGAGATAAAGAATTCTGTCCCTGAAGCGCCACCTGCCAGCATCTCCTGGTGAGAGGACATCAGTCCCTGTTAATACATAAAACCTATTTCATTTTCATACAGTTCAAAATTGCCAAGAAACTGCTACATATCTTCTGTTTAAAATAACCTGTTTATGTTTTATTTAATCGGCTTTTAGAGTGTTCAGACAGAAAAGAGGGCTTATTCATTTATTCATTTAAGAAAAGTTGCATGTTTGTGGGGCGCCTGGGTGGCTCAGTTGGTTAAGCCTCTGCCTTCAGCTGAGGTCATGTTCCCAGGGTTCTGGGAATGAACCCTGTTGGGCTCCCTGCTCTGCAGGAAGCCTGCTTCTCCCTCTCCCTCTGCCTGCTGCTCCCCTTCTTGTGCTCTCTCTTTCTGTCAAATAAATAAATAAAATCTTTAAAAAAAAAATTCCTTCCTACTGACAAGCCCTTGAAACAGACAGAGTGGCTCCCCCCTGGGAACTCAACTGCCCTCACCTTGAGAGTTTGCTAAGGACAATCGTAGCCTGACCGACTCCCTACCCCGACCGGTCCGACCAGGATCCTGTAAGTCTATTCTAACAATTCCTTCAGGAAACTTTATCTCTAAACCTCCAAGATAGTGTCGAGAATCATTCCCAAGCATGTGGCCCACTGATATACATCTAAAGGGCCTCCCGAGAAGATTTTTACTACTGGTAATAAATAACATTTCTCCCAACAATAGCTAGCCCCTCAAGGTCCTGGAGACCTTGCTTCCTTAGAGAATTACATCATCCCTAATCCCCTTTGTCCTCACCCACCACCGAGTCCACCCCTACTCTGCCTTTAAAAGCTCTGACTGTAATCTTGTTCGGGGTCCAAGTCCCTACTCCGCTGTGTGGGGTATACTTGGGCCCAAGCTTAAGCTTCTCAAATAAACCCTGGTGTGATTGCATCGGTGTTGGCTCCTTGGTGGTCTCTCGGATGCGAAAACTCGGGCATAACAATCTTTCCTCTTATTCATAATCATTGTACCTAGCTCAATTTTGTCAAAATTATGACAATTTGTAAATACATATTTATTTGTTGGATTTTTTTTTTGCTCACTTTCTGTCTCCCCCACAAGATGTTTAGCTCCAAGAGCTGTATCTGTTTAGTTCACAACATAAATGCAGATGGCAATAGAGTGCTTAGCTTATGGCAGATATTTCAATACTTTTTGAATGAATGAATAACTAATGGATGAGAGTTGAGAACCCTTTTTCTTAAGATCCAAGGACTATCAGATTTCATAATCATTTGGTATCTGTACCAGTGTGTGTGTTTTCTTTCTGCTTTTGACAGAGGAGGAAGGCAATGGAATCCTTATCCTGAAATTTCTGTTGTCAGGCCATCTCAGGCAGCCACTTTGAAATTCAGATTATGCTGAGCTGAAAACAGTCAAGGCCCAAAAGACTGAGGGAAGAAGCTTTGACAACCCCCAGTCCCAAGAATTTAGACAGAGGACCAGCTCCAAGAAGATAAACTTCACTATAGATAACTACAGTAGAAGAGGAACTAAGGAGGGCAGACAGGGAGGAATTTAGCAAATTCTGTTAAAATTCCTCTCTAAGTCCCATTGTTTCTGTGTGGCCCCGCAGACATTTGTTTTTTTATCATTTATTCTTTTTCATCTCCCTGTGAATTGACTTCCTTCCCTTTGAAGTCCCAGACCCCTATCCCTTTCTCCTTATATCAGGACGACATATATTCCCCATTTTGACTGTCTTTGGAATTTCCATGTATATGTGGATTTAATTTGTACAAAACTCAGTCTGATTTTCCTCTGTCAATACGTCTGTGACAATTTGATTCTTTGTTTAGCTAGAAGGATCTTGAAGAGCAGAGGAAATTCTTCCTTCCCAACATATTCGAAGGAGTTTGCTTGCTTCTGAGTAGTTTGCTTGACCCTCTGTAATGGGTTTCTCCCACTGCGGTCACTGAAATTTTAGAAGCACAACTCCTCTGTCCCAGACACATGACTTTCTTCCTTGCAGGTCTCACTGTGTCCAGAGTCTTTGCATGGGCTCTGCCCTCAGATCAAGCTATCCTTTCCTGTAAGGAGGTCCTACCCTACTTACCGGTAGACTTCAGCTCAATCATCATTGTGTGGGAGAGGCCTTCCCTGATCCTGGCAACAGCCCCCATTACAGTTTATCTTTATACCATGCATCTTTTTGTTTATACAAGTCATTGTTGCTGTGGTGGTATTTGGAGATAATTTGATTCTTGGCATCTAAAAAGGAAACTCTTTTCTCTAATGCACCAACTACAGGAAAACTTCTCTGTTCTTTTCGACTCAAAGTGAACACATTTGACACTAAATGTGTGGCTTTCCCCCCTACACCAACCAATTCTCCAACACCCGCTAGGGCGTCCTACAATTCAATGAAGATTTGACACTATTCACTTAGAGTTAGTGTCAGATTCCACAAGTGAAGGACTCAGTCCCAAAAGACTGCTCCCACTTCAGAGGCCAATTACAAGTCTGGGCCCGCCATACTTCTGACCGAGGTTTATGAGGTATAGTCTAAGGCTTCCACAACTCCCTCTGGGGGTCAAGAATTTGCTAGAATGGCTCACAGAACTAAGGTAAAACAGTTTACTTACTACATTACTGGTTTATTACAAAAGGAAACATCTCAGGAATAGTGAAATGGAAGAAATGGACAGGGCAAAGTATGCAGGGGTGTGTGTGGAGTGTCTGTGCTCCCTCTAGGCGTCCCACTCCCCAGCACCCCCATGTGCTCACCAATCTGGAAGTCCTCTGAACCCCTCTGTCTGGGGTCTTTTTATGGAGGCATCATTATGTAGGCATGATTGATTAATCACCGAATATTGGTGACAGAATTTTATCTCCAGCCTCTCTCCCATCCCTGGATGTTGACGGTAGGAGGTAGGGAATTTGGGGAAAATAGGGCTGAAGTTCCAACCCTCTAACCATTTTGTTGATTCTCCAGGCAACCAGCCCTGAGGCTATCCAGGGGCCTCCAGCCTCCAGTCACCACATTAGCATACAAAAAGACACTTATCTCTTTGAAGATTTCAGGGATTTTAGGAGTTGTTTGGGAGGAAACTGGGAGGAAGACCAAATCTGTACTATTATCTTTCAACTTCACAGCCTCCCTGAGAATTAAGCACCCGAAGGATAGAGACCTCTGTTTGGTCACTGCTCTATTTTCTGTGTTCAGCACAGTATCTGGTACTTGGTGGTGCCCAGTAAGGAATGCGTGCGTGGTTGAGTGAATGTCTGCCTGACAGGGTACAGACACCTTCTTTCCTCCCCCACCAGAGTTTCTGTATTTATGAGCTGTATTAGCAGCTCCTACACCCCAAACCACACAGCTTTGGGTGCTGCATTTGATGGACCTTGGCGTGAAAAGTGGCTTCCTGCCCCAACACGCGGGTGGTTTCCTTTACCTGCTGACTGAGCTCATGAGGTGAATGCTTTTTCCGCACATGGATTTGGAAAGGCTCCTCCTGAGAGTCCAGGCTTCAGATCTCTTGGGGGTATCCCTGGGCTTGGTTTTGTCACTGGTTTAAAAAGAGGGAGTGAGGGCTGGTTCTACCTATTTCACCATTCGGACTGGCTTAGAGGAGAGGAGGTGGGGCACAGAGGCATTCTAAACCCCGGCAGGCAGGCAGTCGTTAGTCTCCCCTCCCGATCTTTGCCTGCTCTGAAGCTCCCCCAACCTCAAACCACCCACTCTGAGGCAGAGTAATCTTTTCCTCTGATCATCACGTTTTAGGGGCTTCACTCTTCTTGGCACCTCATTCTCACCCGGAGGAGTCACTTTCCGTCCTCTCCCACTGCACGCCTCCCACCCCCAAGATGGGGGGTCTCAGAATTTCCCCTCAACTCCTCACAGTGGGTCACACCTCTTTATACTCACTGAACACTTACTTAAAATTTCCTCTGCTCCATTATGTAATACATCCTTTCTCATTAAGGAACTTTTGGAAAATTAAGACAAGCAGAAGAAAACCAAGCCACTGAAGATATCACCTGCCTCACAAAACCCAGCTTTCATATTTTGATGTTTTTTTCTCCTAAGTTTTTCTTTGCATTGGTGTTTTAAAAACACAGTTGTACTCATACAGCACATTAAATTTCACTTTGTGCTTTCCTTCACTTGTGATATTGTAGGGCAGGGAAAGTAATCTTCTCTGTACCTTCCTAGATTCTGAGGCTGAGACCTTCCACCTCCCGTAACAAAAGATTAACAAGAGAGGGAAAAAAAAAACCCAGAAGTTTAATAACATGTATGCCTCCTGTATACCACGTATAGATACCCAGGAAACTGAGTAAAACTCCCTGAAATGCCCCAAGCTACCATCTTAAATATCATCTTCAGCTAAAGGCAAAAGGAAGGTGTTTTGAGGGGGAAGCTTTTTATGGGAAGTTATCAGGAAAAGGACAGCAAAGGGTGTTGTTGTCACGTAGGAAGATTCTTTTGTAATTCAGAGTCATCCTTCTCTTTCTGGTATAGGAGAGAGACACCTGTACATTTGGAGGTTTCCTTTGTAAATGTAATTGTCCCTCACAAAGGAGACAAAAGATCTTCTCCTGCATCTGTTGTTTCTTTAAAATAATCAACTGAACATAATCCTTATGATCAAGAGGCATATTTTGGGGTGGCACACTCAACTACCCTTCAGAGTCATTCCTCTTTCTAGCTTTACAACCCATAATTCCTAACATCCGTGTCACGTCACCTTTCCCTGTGGTTAGAGTCTTAGGTCGTTTCATAGAACATCACTATAACATCTCTATAGCAAATGGCAAAGTAATAAATATTTTTGTATGTAAATCTCATGGTGCCTTTTTGAGACAAGATGATTTTCAATCCCATTCTTGCCCAGGAAGCATTGTTTTTAAGTTCTTTCAACACGGAGAAAAATAAATTCCCAATTTCTCTCTCTCCTCCTGCCCCCTTTGCTATAAGCCAGTGCTGAGACAAATTTCTAGGTCCAGGACGGACCACTTCTGTCCAAGGTGCCATATAAGCAAACCAAAAGTTGGATAACTTTTATGTTCCTGCAAATACTCTGTTTGATCAGAAATCCAGTGGTATTTCCAGCCCATTAATCTCCAAATGCCAAGCCAACCTGGAACCTTTTCATTCCAAATGCATCTGATTTTGTGGCTCTAGTCATTCAGATATTTTCTATTTTTCTCTTCCTCATTATTTATTTTTTTTAACCACGTCTTTTTTTTTAAAAGATTTATTTATTTGACAGAGAGAGAGAGAGAGAGCGATCACAAGTAGGCAGAGAGGGAGGCAGAGAGTGGGTGGGGAAGCAGGCTCCCCGTGGAGCAGACAGCCTGATGCGAGTCTCCATCCCAGAACCCTGGGATCATGACCTGAGCTGAAGGCACCCAGGCGCCTCTCATTCTTTATTTTTTATCTTACAAAGTCTTCCAGCCTTCTGCCCCATTTTGCACATCTCCAAATGGAGACTGCCCACTTCACAAAGCGTTTAATAAAGCTTGTTTGTATTATCTGCATTTTGTTAATCATTTTTTAACACCATTGAAGGGGAGCAGAATATACCAGCCCAAAATATATCACCCATGCTTCGGCATGTGGATTATTTTGAAGTGAAGTCAATCAAAACCCAGCAGACTTAGGAAAAGCTTTTTGCCTCTCCATTATTATCTAATAAAATTTAGAAAGGGAGCCTGTACCAGAAAGAGAGCCACTACCAGGGGTAATGTTTTCATCTGAGAGACTTACCTGCATGGCAGGGCAAACACCATATATAATACACTTGCGCTTCTCATTCTCCTGTGAATCGCCTTCCTCTCCTTTGAAACCTCAGACCCCTACCCCTTTCCTTAGTTCAAGATGGTATAAAAGCCTGAGGAGTTTTGAGTCTCATATTTTTTATGGGGTTCTCATACATACGAGATCAAAATTTTTGACCTATTAATCTGGCTTTTGTCAATCTAATTATTATACCAGCCAAAGAACCTAGAAAGAAAGAAGGGAAAATTTTTCCTCCCTTCTCCAGACAGCTTCTTTTAAGAGCTGATTCTTCATTTTAATGCTTTTGTATCTTATGCTAAGTTGACGTGGGAAGTTAACCATTTCCCCCCCTGTATTATTCCCTTCCTTAAGCATCATGAGCCATATATGAATCTTCTACTACATACCATGTACTCACAATTGTTTCATATAATCCCACATTGCAAACCCTATAAGGTTTACAAATAAGAAAGCAGAAGCTCACAGAACCCAAGTCTTTGGCAAAGGTCATTCTGTGAGTAAGGGCTTTTGACCCCAGACCTGCTTGTCTCTAAACTATGTCCTTTTCTCCATGCTACACCTGGGAAGAGGGGGATCCCCCCCTCTCAAGTTTTGAGTTCCCATCTTCCTCACCCTCCTTCGGTGAATGATGGCTGGTAGAGTGGGCACTGCTTTTTTTTTAATAGCTTTGATCACATACTGAAGTTTCTCCTTGTCTCAATTTCAACATTTGTAGAAAGGACATAAGCCCAGCTTGCCTCACGGGAGTCATGTGAGAACAAAACCACAGAACAAAGCTTTACATAAAAGCAACCAGGCCCTTGCAAGAGGTTGTGAGATGTGGATGGGCATGGGAGAAGGTGTCTTAGAAAACTCACCTGTTGGGAGGTTCACCTTATTCAGGAAATCCCCACCCTCCTAGCCAATTGTGCTCTGCTTCCATGTTGTCTCTTCTAATGCTTTGTAAAACTTGGTCTTGCCCAAAATCCCTTGAGAAGAGTACCCAGTGCTTCTGAGTCAGTGTGTTTCCCAATCCATGGGTTACTTTCTTTTGAGTAAAGGACTTCAAACAAGACTGTTTCAGCTTTGTCATTTGACAGTTTACACCCCTCAGACCTAGAGCATCAGATGCCTCCCCAATATTTTCATTCGAGATGTGTTCAGAAACATATCAAAAGCAACTGTCCTCTTCCCCATGTTTCTCATTTCATTAAAAAGGTAAACTCTAAAAAAGGGAGGCAGGAATTATGTCTGTTTTATTTGCCAGACTGACCTGGCAGAGATCCTCAATAAATATTTGTTGAGCGAATTATGTGACTTTAAATATTTACATATGATCACCCCTAACTCCAAGTCTTTCAAATAGATTCTGAATGTGTCTTCAGGCTCGGTTTCTCCGTTGAGATGGCCCTGGCTTCTCACTTGCAGCACAGAGTATAAGTGAAGCTGGGGCTGTGGTCCTTGTCCTCAGATCAAGCACACTTTGGAGTATCCATCCGGACAAAACCAGTCTTCTGCCTGGCTTCTCTGTCCTCATACACTTTGGCTCCCAAGTCCTACGGATTCACACCTGACTCTCTGGTTTTTGGGGATTTGCGGTCAGATCTGCTGCTAATGCCCACAGAACTCACTCATGATGAACCAATTTCATGAGAGCAGAGAGCACACCCTAGCAAAATCAGTGGAAGCTCAGCACAGTGCCAGGCACATAGGTAATGAGTGGGTTAAGGAATCCATTTCTGGGGGCTACATCTGCTTTTTCTGGAAATATCTGCCATTCCTATGTTCTCACTCTTTTGGTCACCAGACTCTTGGTCTAGTCCTATCTCCAAGCCCTGGAATGGGAGTTGTCATTCATATGATCAGACAGTGAATGTATATTTCAATAGAGATACTTCTAAGCCTCTTCCTTGGGACTGGCTGATAAATTCACAGTAACATTTCCAAGAAGGGACCATTACACATCTGGGTGTTGAGGAGATTTCTCAGGAGTGAATGGAATTAGGAACTCAAATCTGAAGGAGCATAGAGGATAGTTATTCTGGAAGGAAGTCAGTGTTCTTCATTCTTCCTCAGTATTTCCAGTCAATTCAGTGATTTATTTTTCTTTGAGGCGAGGCAGAAGGGACGCGCTGCTGTTTAGATGACATTCTCATAGGCAAATAACCTTGGTGTGTCTGGTGATGTGGGTGGAGAGTGGGGTTTCTCCGTCTGTTAGGCAGATATAAAGATGCAGTTGCTGGAGGTGGGAGGGCATTGGATCCCACCAGGAGACCCCACCATCCCAGACACCCTTCCCAGCCAAGGTCATCCAACCCAAACCTCCCGCTGTAGAGAAACTGTTACTTAAGGTTAAATCACATTTACTTTTTTGAATGCTTTACGAATGGAACTTTACTTCCAATAATCCTATTACTTTCCCATTACTATGCAAACTGCTTCACTCGTTCTCATTTTTTCTGACCTGGTTGGAAGGGGAGACAGGAAGGTATCACTATTTCTGCCGGGTATGATCTGTGAGGGAATAAGCTTTAAAACTTAGCCCATTAGGGGCACCTGGATGGCTCAGTGGGTTAGGGCCTCTGCCTTCGGCTCAGGTCATGATCCCTGGGTCCTGGGATCGAGCCCCGCATCAGGCTCTCTGCTCTGCAGGGAGCCTGCTTCCTCCTCTCTCTCTCTCTCTCTGCCTACTTGTGATCTCTGTCTGTCAAATAAATAAATAAAATCTTAAAAAAAAAAACTTAGCTCATTAGTAGTCTGGGGAAAGGATGCAAACCAGACGTAACATAGCTAGATCAAAGAAAAGTATTAGAAATCTCTCTCGCCTCTAGCTTACTGGTAGCTCAGAAGCAAGCTGGAGTTGTCTCCCCAGCAACCTCTCCCTTCTGAGGCACAGCCTGAGCCATGGGCTTTTCTCCATCCAAATCCTCAGGACCCTACTGATTTTCTTGATCATCTCTACCTAGAACCTCTCTCCCTCTCTGTTTGTTCCATATTACTCCATTCAACTCATAATTCTCACTTATTCCATATATTCTTGTGTAACCCTTGTGTATTCCCTAAATAAAGGGAAAGAGAATGTGCTGGGGAAATTTTAATACCAGAGAATACAAGATTGCTGGGGCCCAACACAGTTTCAGCTAAGCTCGGACCAGGAAAAAGGATGAGACAAGTAAGGTGAATCTCGGCTGTAAAGCTTCTTACCTTTTGGGGTATTTGCACAGAGGAGTAAAGTGTGTTTTCTGGATTCTCCTCTGGAATAGTGTCCTGTTTAAAAAAAGAAAAAAGCAATCATAGGTCACCTAAACGAACCCAAAGAGACACGCAGAATCCAGGAAGGAAAGCAGAGATGGGAGGAAAGGCAAGAGGGAAGAGAGCTTCTGGACCAGGGATGGGAAAGGGAGGAGCTCTTGTTGGTAAGTGCTATTATAATTAGTAATAACTTTTTTCCAAGAAGCAGTTGCCAGATTTCTAAATTGTGTTGTGTTTAAATAAATCAAAACCTGTATAAGATATAGAAGTCTCACGAGCTATGAGAAGCCTAAGGTGATCGAAGGATAATTTGAAGTAATACAGCTAATGCTGCAAGTAAACGTTGCCATTAGCCCAAAGGGCCCGTGGAGCAAATATGTGAGGATGACTGATGGGTCAAAACAACAAGACTACAATGACCGCGATAAGCAAAAGCAATGTCCAGGCTGGAGAAAAGTATCCTGCCTGGGTCAGTGAAGTTTCTTCCTGAACACCCAGGTCTGTCCTGTGGTCTCCCAAGAGTGTGTCTTGAGCAGGGAAGAAGGAGGGAGGTGATAAAGCAATTGGTTTTGACATAAGCCAGGCTGTGTGGAGCCCAGAACAGTCACTCCTGGGAGGCAGAAAGGAGCTCTCAGGACACTAACGGCTTCAAAAGAAAGTGTAATGTCTCCTCTCAGAAATGTGGTAGATAAGATATAACTTGAGACACCAAGGGCTGGACTGAAGCTGGCATTCTGAGGCCCCAAAGGGCTTTTGTTTCTTCACTAAATGGGCCAATGTGTAAAGTGTTCTATGCCCTCTAAGGAGTAGGCCCACCTGGGGCTACAGTGATTCCTGGGGGCCCGTCAAAGTTGTCTGCCTAGGTCATGCCTTGAAACGATCTATTATTTGAGTTTCTTTAAACTTTATTCTTATGAAATTCTTTTTGAAGAGTTTCATTTGAATTGACAATGTGCTTGTTTACCTCAGCTTGGTGATGCACACCTAGAAAGCCTTGAATGTGGACCCAGAGCAACCATGGGCCGCTGAGCCTTCTCTAGATGGAACAGGCATCTCTATAGCCCGTGTTCTGACACCATAACTCAAACATCAGGCCAAATCCACACCTATCTGCTGTTCTTTGCAAAAGGAATTTGGCCTGTTGAGTGACGCTTGTGAACTGTGGAGGGAAGACAGACTTCCACAGATCACAGGGCAAGCATTACTGGCTGGGTCAGATCCAGGGGCTCAGAACCAGAGGTCACTGACTCCTGCATGAGAAAGTATTCATAAGGACTTAGGGAGACACAGGTGTGTTGGGTTTCAAGGGCTATACATCCTCATATTCCATGTTGCCCAAGTCCACAGAGAAATCTCAACTAAAGCAAGGAGGACCTTGAGAGGAAGATTAGGTCCCAGGAAAGATGGGAAAGGACTCACATTAATGCAGGTGATTGTGTCATACACTGGGGTCTCTCCAGAAGGGGGGTAGTAGTTAAGAATTTCCCGATGAGTATCCATTCCCTTCTTCTCTTCAATGGACTCTGAAACCAAGGTGAGAGGGAATCAGAGTTGACCCTCCTTTGACTCACCACCCCACCAGCCTTACCCCTCAGGAGACCCACTTAGGGTGACCACCATATTGGTTTCTGGGACATGGGACTTTCCATGCTACACCCAGGGAGATCCCATAATGAGCTATTTACCTGGTTACTTCACTTCCCAATTTGTGGACTAAGGCAGACAAAGGGGAAGCAGAGAAAGTCAGAAACACTTTCAGAGTGTTTTTGAGAGGGAGGAAAGATCTTAACACCTACAGTTTATACACAACTGCTGCTTAGGTCCCTCCCTAACACTCCACATGGACAGTATCAGGGAAGCTGAGAAGAAAAAATCAGCAGCAATATTTAGGGATGCAGAGCATGGGGTTTGGCATGGAGAGAGACAGAGATAGCCTTCTCCAGGAGGAATGTGTCCAGACTGAGATGGGAGTAAAGAGAGGTCTCTGGAGTTGATCCGATGAGGAGGACTGGGTATGGGTTGGGGCTCTGAAAGGGATGGGGATTTGGAGGGCTGACAGGAGTGTGTTGGTGTACGGGACCTCAGAGTTGGAGGCCATACCCCAGGTCTGGGGAGCAGAGTCAGCAGTGTAGGGCGTGCGTCAGTAGGAGGGCCACACCAGAAAGGCCCTCAGGGGGAGGAGGAGGGTTAGCCCTGGAGAGGGAACTGGGAGGACTTGGAACTTAGGAGATACATTATGGACTCAAGTACTCTCTTACTCCAGAACTGAGGAGTGCAGGATGATTGTGCTCTCCTTGAGGACACAGAATATGGCCTTTTCATTTCTCTATCCTTAGTGCCTAGTACCAAGCCTGACACACAGTTTAACATAGGTTTGTTGAAGAAATGAGGGGGCAAATGCAGGAATGAGGCTGAAGGCAAAACTAGTGCATGCTCTACCTTTTCTTCTTTCTCTCCGCATAATTAAAATTACTGGCACCAGGGCAAAGGCGCTGAACAGGAAGACCAGCCCTAGAACGTACAGGAACACGGAAGGTTCCGGGTCATCAGTAGCACCTTTAAAGAGAGAAAGGGTGGAGGCACGGGGAAGGGAGAAGAGTCAGCGAGGGAAAGTGACCCAGCTTTTGAAGCAACTGCCACCTTCCTCCCAGTCTCGTGACTTCCCAGGGGCCCTCAGTTTTCATGGCCTATTCCCATTCAGACCAGGAGCTGAAGAAGGTATAGGTCCCAAGACAGAAGTTCCTGGAGAAAGAGGAGAAACAGTCACCTTCACAGAGCTTCCAGGCAAAGACAGGGTTTGAAGAATTGCTGCTGATGGGGTTCCTGGCCACACAGACGAAGGTCATGCCCCTTTCTCCCAGCCTCCAGGATATGGAGAGGATGGAGCCAATATGGGACTCATTGGCTCCCTGCCCCAGAGATTCCCAGCTGTAGGTCACATCCTCTCCTCCTTGGTCCATGAAGCATGTCAAATTAGTCACACAGGTGCCATTCTCGTTGTTCTGTAGACCCATGGTAACTTTGGGCTTTGACAGGTGCTCTGCAGAAGAGAAACGGACAACCAAGGGTGGAAACTATGCCTTTTCTGAATTATTCTTGCAAACCTTGGACCTGAATCTCTGGGGGTGCTACAGAGTGGAGAGATAGAAACAATTCAGAACAGAATTCTCATTCTTATCTGGAAAAAAGAACTGTCTAGGTTGACTTTCCCACAGTTATAAATAAACAACAGTAACAATGGAAATAATAATAATACAACAAGAACGCAGCTGTCATTTTCAAAGAAAAGCTATAGAGCCAGGCTCGAGCTGGATGTATTTTAGATGTGAGCTAATTTTATCTTTTTTTTTTTCCTTAGAGGCTCCCTATTCCTTGGTCTTTAGGTTTCTTTGAAGAGACCTTCAGTTTACTCTCCAGGAGAGAATAGTATGGGAATAATATTTCTCATGCTCACTGTTCTCCCTGAGAGGATGAGCAATTGGTTCGTTGATGAGATGATGAGAGTCTGACATCAAACATCATTTCTTTATTATTACCTTCTCTACTCTGAGAAAGTTAAGATTGCTGTTTAAATGTGGTTTGCCCCCCCCCCCCCCCGCCCCCCTTCAGCTAATGCATGCCCTCTATTCCTTTCAACTATGTCTATATGGAGGACACACCTGGGTCAAGGTACATGACCTACCTCTTAAAGGCAAACCTGGAGGCCCATCTCTGGCTGTCCCTGATCCTACAGCTCGGTGAGTAAGACAGCTATTCCTGTACCTGGTTGAGTAATTATTTTGTAAGTTTATCTTCCCTGAACGGCCTCCAATGTCTAGACTTGGGGGAAAATATTTCTCCTATCTAGCTTCACCAGAAAAAAAAATAAAGCTGATATTTTTATCTTCCTTTTGATCCTTGTGTTTTCCCTACCCATAGGGAAAGAGGTGTAGTTGATGTTTATATGCAGTAATCTTTCTAAAATAGGTATCACCTTCCTCCGCACTATAGATATGGAAATGAAGTTTCTCAGAGTTTAAGTAATCTGGCTAAAACCATGCAGTTCGTAGGTAGAGAAGCCAGCATTTGACTTGTGTGATCGCTGCTTCCCCTATCACCCATCCTCTACACTGCACTGCCTCTTGGCAGAACCTCTGAATAGGAAGGGCCTTAGGAATCAGCTACATTTACTTCATCCATGCAAGACTTCCCTCTTCTACATCCTTGCCAAATGTTTACCCAACCTTTGCTTGAGTATCTCCAATGTCAGAGAGTTAACCACTTCATGAAGGCAGTCATCCACATTTAGAACTGATTCTGCTCACCATAGACACGCAGCCTATACTGCTGGGTGAAGGGGTCTTTGAGGGAAGAGCTGTAGATAACCACGCGGTAATCACCGGAGTCACTCTTATCCAGTTTGCCGAGCTTCAAGGAATAGTTTCCACGTACGTAGTCCACCCTTTCCTTGTTATGACTCTGTGTCACTATGGCATTGGTTTGACTCTCTGGTGTTTTTGGCTGTATGGTAATGAGAGGGGTTGTGTTGAAGATCCACACAAGGCTGTCAATCTGAACTCCTGGGGCCTTCAGAGGGAAAGTCACAGACCCACCAAGGTCACCGACCAGCTCCTTCAGAACTCCAGAGATTACTGGCCCTGCAGACACAGAGAACCATAAAGTAAACCTAAGTCTCTGCCCTTGCCACCAATTATTCACCTGCTTTAGGTCCTGGGAAGGACCTAAGAAACCCTCTGGGGCCAACCCAACCAGGCCCTGGGAAGCCCTTTGAAACCTCACACAAAGGCAATAAGGTCAGAATACTTTGCCCAGGGGCGCCTGGGTGGCTCAGTGGGTTAAAGCCTCTGCCTTAGGCTCAGGTCATGATCCCAGGGTCCTGGGATCGAGCCCTGCATCGGGTTCTCTGCTTAGCAGGGAGCCTGCTTCCTACTCTCTCTCTGCCTGCCTCTCTGCCTACTTGTGATCTCTGTCTGTCAAATAAATAAATCAATAAAATCTTAAAAAAAAAAAAAAGAATACTTTGCCTGAAAGGAGGGACTGCTGGTGAACCCGCCCCTTCCCAGAGACCTCAGGCTGGAAGATCTCACGCTCTGAGGTAAGTCATAAGGCCCACCTTCATCTTGGACAAGTTCCTGTTAGGGGACAAGTGGTGAAGTTATGGCCCAAACCCCCCTTTGGACTCTCAGATTGCTCCTGGGAGAGCTGATTTTGCTGCAGACGCAGAAGCAGCAGCTTTCCTGACGGGGGAGGGTGTGGGGAAGGGGGAGCAGTGGTTCTCAAGCAGGACACTGGGAAGGGAGCTCCAAGTTCTTAATGATAACAATAGTTGGGAAGCTTGTGGGTGTTTCATCTTCTGTCTTATGATAGATGAGAGTGCATTTGAAATCATCCCCTAGTGAGGTTCTCATTCACTTGAATTTCAGTGTCCTTCCTTGAGTGGAAAGGCAAAAGAGCACTGGATGCTCTGTAGGATGCCCAGACCGACTTGTGATACTCACCCCCAACTATTAAGAGTTGTAGTAGGGGTTCACTTCCCCAAAAAATTTTTGTCTCACCACAATCTTAGTACACTTCAAGAAGTATGACCTATGAACAACCATCACTGGTTCTGTGGTTCCAGGCAGAAAACAGTGAAGAATGGCTGTGGGCAAAGCTTTCAGAAGTGGCCCATGGAGCATTTCCAATGAACAAGAGTGGGGGATGAGTCTTTTACCTGTTAAGATCTGAGGGACAGACTTGGGGTAGTACAGAGCAGAAAGGAAATTTAGAGGTACACAGTCAGTAAGAGGCAGAGCTCACGTCAGTACTCACAGGATCGAGTTCCCATCCACCATTGCTTACAAATGAGAAAACCAAACAGCAGAAACTGAGAAAGTGTTCAAGGATCACAAATAGTGGCAAAACCAAAACCAGAACCCAAGTCTTCTTAAAGGTGTTCTCCATACAAGTACAAAACCCAATTATTTTCCATTCTACCTCTTAACATAATGCGTCATGCTGAAATGTCTAAGAGAAATTTTATTAATTCCATCATGGAAAGCACAAAAAGAAAGAAAGAAAGAAAGAAAACCTTTTTAAGTCATTTCCATGACCAAGGTAGGGCTCAAACTCACAACCCTGAGATCAAGAGTCACGCTCCACCAACAGAGCCAGCCAGATGACCCTGGAAAATCTTTTTAAAATCCAATAAGGCAACAAAGCTATAGGATCCTGACAGTTGTATTACAATGAGGCGGCTGTTGGGCTGCACTATGACTTTTGTAGGCTGTATTCACTTTTGCCTTCATCCATAAAAATTATTAAAAATTATGTTTTATGACTGCATGGGTATAAAAATGAATGTAATGCCAGCTGGATTCATTATTACATATTAATTATTTTTATTATATTTATTTTTCTTCTGATTCTGAAAGAAATTCAAATAACTGTGTGCCCTGGACACTGTGGCTAATTGGCCCTGTGTGATTGACCAAATATCCTGGTTCTACTTCTTGTCAAAGCTGGATCTGTTACCATGTTTTTTTAATTGAAATATAGTTGACATACAATAATTACATTGGTTTTAGGTGAACCACATAGTAATTCAACAATTCTATACATTATGCAGTGTTCACCATGATAAGTGTGGTCACCATACTAAGTTATTACAACATTATTTTTTCAAAGATTTTATTTATTTATTTGACAGAGAGAGGTCACAAGTAGGCAGAGAGGCAGGCAGAGAGATGAGGAAGCAGGCTCCCCACGGAGCAGAGAGCTAGATGCGGGGCTCAATCCTAGGACCCTGAGATCATGACCTGAGCCGAAGGCAGAGGCTCAGTCCACTGAGTCACCAAGGAGCCCTTATTACATTATTGACTCTATTCCCTGTGCTGTACTTTTCATCTCTGTGACTCATTTATCTTTTTTTTTATTGTGTTATGTTAGCCACCATTTAATACATCATTAGTTTTTGATGCAGTGTTCCAAGATTCATTGTTTATGCACCACTCCCAGTGCTCCATGCAATACGTGCCCTCCTTAATACCCACCACCAAGCTCACCCATCCCCCCATGCCCCTCTCTTCTAAGACCCTCAGTTTGTTTCTCAGAGTCCACAGTCTCTCATGGTTCATCTCCCCCTCCAATTTCCCCTCATTCACTTTTTCTTTCCTTCTCCTACTGTCCTCCGTATTATTCCTTATGCTCCACAAGTAAGTGAAACCATATGATAATTGACTCTCTCTGCTTGACTTATTTCACTCAGCAGGATCTCCTCCAGATTGACTTATTTATCTTTTAGCTGGAGGTTTGTACCACTTCATCCTCTTCACCTATTTCACTCATTCCCTCACCACCTCCTCCCTCTGGAAACCACCAGTTTGTTTTCTGTATTTGTGAGTCTGTTTCTGGTTTTGTTTACTTGTTTCTTTTGGATTCCACATATGAGTAAAATCATACGGTAGTTGTTTTTCTCTGCCTGACTTATTTCACTTGGGTCCATTCATGTTGGAAATGGCAAGACTTCATTCCTCGTGATGGCTGTAATATTCCATTGTGTATATATACCACATCTTCTTTGTCCCTCATCTACTGATACACACTTGGGCTGCTTCCATATCTTGGCCAATATAAATAACGGTGCATTAAACACTGGGGTGCATATATCTTTTTGAATTAGTGTCTTTGTATTCTTTGGGTAAATACTCAGTGGTAGAATTACTAGATCATATGGTATTTCTATTTTTAACTTTTTGAAAAAAACTGTGTTTTCCACAGTGGCTACACCAATTTACATTCCCACCAACAGTGTGCTAGGATTCCCTTTTCTCCGTACGCTTGCCAACACTTCTTGTAGTCTTTTGGATACTAATCATTCTAACTGGTATGAGCTGATATCTCATTGTGGCCGATTTGCATTTCCCTGACAATTAGTGATGTTGCGCATCTTTTCATGTGTTTGTTGGTCATCTGTATGTCTTCTTTGGAAAAGAGTCTATTCTGGTTCTCTGCCATTTTTAATTGGATTGCTGGGGGTTTTTGGTGTTGAGTCTTACCGTCATATTTTCTACCACCCTAGCACTGATGCAACTCATTCCCCTTCTTGCAGACCAAATTCCTGTCCTGGCCTTTCCAGTTACCCAAAATTGCTTCACTGGGGATTTATTCCTATAGTTCCTCTTAAAACTCAACTACTCCGGCAGAGTCCCCAGTATAGATACTACGTACTAAGGTTGATTCTGTGCCAAACATTTATTATAAAGATTATGCCTAATACCTAAAGCAATCCTAAAAACTACGACTCTTGATCCTTTTACGCAGAGATCAGCCACCTACATCCATAGGCCAAATGTGGCCTGCTGCTTATTTTGGTAAATCAGATTTTATTTGGACACCTCCATGGCCTTTTTTTTTTTTTAAAGATTTTATTTATTTTAGAAAGAGAGAGAGCTGGGATGGGGAAGAACAGAGGGGAAGGGAAGAGACAAGTAGACTTCATGCAGAGTACAGATGCCGTTGGGGGCTCTATCCCACAACCCTGAGATCATGACCTGAGATGAAACCAAGAATAGGAAATCCAACCAACTGAGCCAGGCAGGTGTCCCAGGACACAGCCATGTTCTTTCATTTACATGTTGTTTATCGCTGGTTTTCCACTACAAAGGCTGAGCTGAGTAGTTGTGACAAAGATTATCGTGCTGCAAAGACCAAAATATTTACTATTTGACCCTTCATAGCACAAGCTTGTTAACTCCTGATTTGATGAGAAAACTGAGATTCAAAGAAAACCTAAATAACTTTCCCAAAGGCACAAAGCTAGTAGGTGATGATTTGAGGATTTAACTCAATGCCATTTAACTCACTGTTAACTCATTGACATTTGACATTTACCTCAATGACATTTAACTCAATATTAACTCATTGACATAACATTGAACTCAATGTCTCTGGAGCCTGAGGTCTTTCCAGTCTGGCTCAGTTTGAGGGGCTTGGCGCACTATTGCCAACTCCAGCTCTTTCTCTTGCTCCTCTTCAGCAGTGAGGGCTCAGCTGTCAATTCTGAAGCCCTTGGACCTCACAGAATCTGATTACCCCTTTGAGTCTTTTGGTGACCTTCAAGCACTAGCTGCTTTACAAGTGCCCCAGAGAAAGGGAATCCTGATGCTACCAAATGTTAACCAATTGCCTTGATTACAATTTTGGGATTTTTTTAAATTCAAAGATTTTATCTATTTATTTGAAAGAGAGAGTGCACACACATGCATGACAAGGGGGAAGGGCAGAGGGAGAAGCAGCCTCCTGGCTGAGCAGGGAGCCAGATGCAGGGCTCCATCCTAGGACGCCACAATCAAGACCTAAGCCAAAGGCAGCCACTTAACTGACTGAGCCGCCTGGAAGCCCCTACAGTTTTGGGATCTTAACCAACTCTTTTTGCTAAATTTGTCTCCAAAAGTACTGGCTTATCCCCTGGGTAAAGGCCTTTTTTGGGGGCTGATTCCTGTTTTCAAACATTTCTGTCTCCTCGCCCTCATCAGTCAGTGCATATATAATTTGGATCTCTCAAGTCTTTCTTAAATCAATCTGTTAAGTTATCTGATTTTTCAAAAACCCTCTCCCTTGCATCCCTAAATACTAAAGCAGGATGATTTCCAGTTGCTCTGTCTTTGATCATCTCCATGGTATCAAAGTAGTCCTAGTCCATGCTACAAAGTCAGTGTCAGTTTGAATTTTCGACAGATCCTATAATGTTTGTATCCTTTTACTTCAACAATAAGGTGAATATTTTGCAGTCAAAGAAGGCAGTTATCACTTGGCTCCAAGTAGCTGCAACCCTGAATTTTCACACAAGGTTTGGGGGAGATGTTGAAATCAGGAGGACGGCAAGAGTATGACTTTAGTACTATAGCTGGTGTGCACACATTGAGACATGGACAATCATTCTTTTCACTTCTTCACACATGTGGTGTGCTGTATTCTCTGGGCGAATGCCAAGATAGGTGAACTTTGTGTGAGGATATAAAAAAAGTCTCCAAATTCACTGCTCCTTGTTAGGATGAAATTGGAAGATGACAGAATGCAAACTGTCAACACAAGCCTAGAGGGAGTATATTGTTTCTATGGTAATTATATCTTTAGGATGAATAAAGGGGTCATGAAAGAAGAAAGTAGCTCCATGCCATTCCCCAAGTGTGAGTTCAGACACTAAGAGGCAGGGTTAGCCAGTCCTAGCCAGTTTTCTTTCCTCTTCTGTGGAAAGAGTTTCCCAGAGTTGACTGTGAAAAGGGATCCAGAAACAAGAGACTTCTCTCAGCTGCCCAAGGCTGACCTGAAGTTCCCCGTTCTGTGATGGCTTTTCTACCTGCAGCAATCCTGTTGAGCTTTACCTTGCCTATGTAGGTCATGTTTTCTTCACTCAGTCATTCTTTCCTCTAGCAAGAATTTATTTAGTTCTATACTTGTGCCAGGCACTGTCTAGGAGCTGAGGACATAACTAGGGAGGGATACCATCTTGACCCTTGTACTCTCAGAGTTAGGAGATAGCCATTAAATAAACGGCTGTATGGGATGTGAAAGGGGATGTAGTAGGCATTTGGAGAACCTACAATACCAAAATTGAGCATGATCTGTAAGGTTGGAAGACTCTAGACAATGAGTGGCTACTAACACCCAGCTACAAGGCCTGTGAGGATTGGACCCCATGAAACTCAGCTACCCTCCCACCTAGATCAGTGTAGTGAATGTCCTAACTTGTCTTTTCTGCATCCACTTCATCCTTTCCTCATTTAATAGCAGCCAACTGTGTTGGGTAAGACTGACCAGAACCCAGTTCAGGTGGTAGACTTCCTCTGGCGTGGTAATTAGCTCAGCAGTATCACATGACCTGAGCTGATTTATCTGAGAAACCCTGGGCTTTTTGCTCTAAGGGTAACATGACCATATGATGCTATGGAAAGATATGAAGCTGGGGACCAGCATCCACTTGCTATCCCCAGACAAGCAGCCAGATCTCCTCCTTCACCTGACCCCCAGTTTCCTTTGTACCTCACATTTTTGTTTGTGCTTTATCCTACTCTCTGTCTATCCAAATCATATTCAAGACCCATAAAACCTAGTTCAAAGCCCTTTACTGAGTAAGTCTCCACCTTTTTCTCACACCCACTCCCTGAAATTCTACCTCAAATGTCCCTTCTTTTTCCACTTTAAATTCCCCAGAAGGAGTTATTGTCTTGGGTGGGATTGGACATACCCTTTGTAGATCAATAATTGATCTATAGGCATTAGGTTCCAGATTACCTGGTGGTAGGCTCTGGGGTTGCACCCAGGGAGGGGTGGGGTTGGCCTCTCCTCCAGGCAGCATGGAACAGTGTAAAGAGGTAGTGCTCTGGCTTAACCGAGAGTCAGGAGACCTTGGTTTATTCTGATTCCTCCGTAATAAACAACAAACCCTTGATATCACTCCTTAGCTCATAAACTGGTTTAATGGCCATCACGTTTTTACCCTCAAAGTAATTCCATGGGATAGAGGTTAATAAAGCTCCATTTTATTAATGAGAACACTGGGGTTCTAAGATGCTGAGTGATTTCCCCCAAGGTTCCAAACTGGGAAATGGTAGACTTGGGATGTGGAGCTAGTTGGGTCTTTTGTGTCAGAGGCTTGCATTCTTTCTACTACTGCCTTGCTATTAACCATGCTGAGTTACGGTGTTCTCAACTCTCAAAAAGAAAAATAATCTTTATTTGCGAGGACTTGGTGTGGATGAAGGGTGAATACGGATTTGAAAGCATTTCGAGAAGTACATAGCTTTCTGCCACACAGTAGGAGATGGGAGGGAAGGGTGAGGAACAGTGTTATGAGACAGGCCTTGTGAAGGCTTCTCATTTTTAATTCTCATTTCCCCAAGAATGGCTAAAAGTGAGAAACGGATTTCCCAAAATTTCTTTGGATGGCTTCTCAGCAGGATGAGCTTTTCAGAAGGTGGTCTGGAACTTAATGCCTATAAACCATTCACTGGCTAATTCACGGCAAAACACTGTCCAATCACCATGCATGGTGAGATCTCCTGCAGCAAGCATTCCCTGACAACCTGCCTTTGGAGGTGGAGGGACCTGGAGCTGGAGACCCTCTGTCTTCTGTCCTGCCCAAGACTCAGATATTTTGATATTAAAAGAGTCAATCCTAAGATACTCTTCATAACAAGAAGGTTAACACCTCCTCCCCTTTACCACCTCCTTTTCCTCTGGGTTATCACCTCTTCCCTTCACCTGCTCCCTCCCCTCCCCCCCCCCCACAAGACTCAAGAGTTGATTGGAGGTGAGGATCCATATTAAGAGGAAGGGACATTATCAGTACAGCAAGAATTAAGGGACGGTACCAAGGAGGAAGACTTCAGGGTAAGGGAGGGTGTAAAAGTCACTTCCTGCTTGGTGGCCTGGTCCCCAAACAAGTCTCCCAGGATGCAGTGTCTCCATTAGAATGTACCAGCATATCATGACATCCTCTTCATGGAAACAAGAGCATCTTAGAGCTGGGAGAGGTCTTAGGGACTACTTAGTCCCATCCCACTTCACAGATGAAGAGATTGATACTCCAAGGGTCATGGTGACATGCTCTAAGTCAGTGGAGCCAGGAATCCTAAGGCAGGGCTTCCCAAGCTATGCCCCCAACACCCCTGAGATCTGTAACACTGCCTCAGTGTATTTCTGAAGAGCTTAAGAGGGAGCAGGGGGAGATGAGTGAGAGGCAGAACAGTAGGGAGTTCGAATGTGAATGTGGTGGGTTAGGGCACACGTGTTGGCAAAGGCATGTGGCATGTTGGGAGGTTTGCAAACCTCTGTTCCCTGTGTATCAGTCTTGGCACTGATTTAAAATTCTCTTTCTGTGGCACATTAGTTAAGGGGAAGTTGGGTAAAGCGCAGTAGTTTCCAAAACTGGTTTTTTCTTTCTTTCTTTTTTTTTTAAAGATTTTATTTATTTGACAGAGAGAAATCACAAGAGAGGAAGGCAGAGAGAGAGGAAGGGAAGCAGGCTCTCCGCTGAGCAGAGAGCCCGATGTGGAACTCGATCCCAGGACCCTGAGATCATGACCCGAGCCGAAGGCAGTGGCTTAACCCACTGAGCCACCCAGGCGCCCCAGGTTTTTTCTTTCTTAAGCAAGGGTTAGTTTTGATGAAATGAACTCTATGCAGAATCAAACATGTAAATTACTGTATAGCGTCAACGCCTCTCTGATGGAAAAGGAGTCCCCTAGTTTCTTCCCCATCACCCGCTCCCATCTCTAGCCCCCTATACTTTCTTTAAGCTCTTCAGAAACACAATAGAAACACAATAAAGAAAAGATAAAGGGCAATCTTGGACTCCTTTCATCCATGGGAGGTGAACCGCTTAGGCTGTCCACAGCCCCATGGAGCAGGGCACACACATGTGCCCTGTTGCTCATAGTTCAGGTTTAAGGAGACAGCTAGGATTTTCAAGAGCTCTGCTGTGTCCTCCCCCACTTCACCATGAAGTTCCACTTCTGATCACTATTTCTATTCAGGGAGTGGTTTTTAAAGTGAAAAACCTATTCTAGGACCACCTACTTAGAACCAGGTGCTTCCTAAATATGCAAAATTCTAATGAACTCAGGGAGGGCAACAGTCTGCTGAACACTCAGTGAGGCCAGGTCGTGGGGAGGAAAGGATTAGGAGTACTGACTGACTGTGTGGTCTTGGGCAGGTCACTTCAGGCAGGCTGGGGCACACATAAACATACCAACCAAGTCCTCAGAGGGAGATCTCATGGTGGTACCCCATGAGTTTGATGAACAGAGAGATATTCCCAGTTTACAGGGCTCCAGGTCCTATCTGAGAGCCATGAGGACAGTAAAACCTTCAAAGACTAGAATCTTTGTGACAGGAACAGAAAATTCCTCAGTCCTTCATGGTATTAGACATAAAGTACCTATAGTATAAGGTGGTTTTCTAAGTAGAAACTGACTGAATTGTTCAGACTAGAAGAGAAAGTTCATATTGTCCTTCCACTAATATCATTGTTACGCATAATCATTTAAAATATTTTTCTAATATATTTCTAAATAAATATTTACAAATATGTTTAAGCAGAAATATTTAAAATGCATATTTATAAATAAATAAATAAATATACACCTATATGATCTCATTTTGGTTTTAAAGTTGCCCTCAAAGGAAAGGAGGGCTAAGGCTCAGGGAAGATAACATTCTTTATTTTTTTTTTAAGATTTTATTTATTCATTTGATAGAGATCACAAGCAGGCAGAGAGGCAGGCAGAGAAAGGAAGGGAAGCAGGCTCCCTGCTGAGCAGAGAGCCCGATGCGGGGCTCGATCTCAGGACCCCGGGATCACGACCTGAGCCGAAGGCAGAGGCTTTAACCCACTGAGCCACCCAGGCACCCCACATTCTTTATTTAATTCATGACAGACTCTAGATTAGAACACAGGTCATTCTGCTACCCAACACCCTTTCTTTCAGCCCTTCCTTCCCTAGGATAATCAGCATGGGATTCTGTCTGCAGATTCATTCTTCTCTCCTAGTTTCCTTCTGATTTAGTAACCACAGATTACAAAAAGATATGAAGTAGCAGAGCTTCTTGAGTTGGGTCAGAGAACCAGAGTGGACCCAGAAGCCTAGAGGTATACCTCAAGATGAGGAAGGCAGTCAGGGGAACAGGGGAATCTGGACTCACCTGTGAACTGGCAGAGGAGAAGGATGAGAAGGAAGCATGCTCGGGGATGAGGCATGTTGTTCTCTGGATGCCGGTCACTAAAATGTGCACTTCCCCTCACAGTGCTCACATCTTTTTCACAACTAGCATTTGCAAAAGTAGGAGGGGTCATGAAATCACAAGTGAAAGTGAACTGTCTATAATTTTTCCAATGTTTATCTTACTTGTTAATTGTAGGTGGTCAATAAAGGATGGAAAAAATGAACTGAATCTCAAAAGTGATGAAGCCTTCCATTTTACAGATAAGGAAACATTGGCTCAGAGATGCTAAGAATTGATCAAAAATTGGTCAGTCTTTTCTACAACATTATATGACCTCTCAGATACTCAGAACACAAGAAATGTTAGGAAATAGAAGATTAGAAGGAGGGGAAAAGGGTGGCATTAGGGATAATAATAATATTTACTGAATTTTGCTAAGTGGCAGGAGTACATGCATTCTTTTATTTATTCCTCTTAACAACCCTGTGAGATACACCATAACTCATATTTTCCAGATGAGAAAAATGAAGACTTAGAGTATATTAAAGCAAAAATAAAGTTATTTTAATTAAAAAAAAACACAGAATGAGAGGTGAAAAGTCAAGCAAATTAGTGGGAAATGATATTTATAATACATTTATTCCACAAGTCTTATATCCATAATACACAAAGAAGTCTTACATATCAATAAGAATTAGGGGGACAATACAATGAACAAGGGACTGAAATAGGTACTTTGTAAAAAAGGATATCCAAATGGCAAATAAAGGTAAATCACTAAGAAAATGATGTCAATAGGAATAACTAAAAGGTCAATAGAGGCACTAAAATGAATTCTAAAAAAATTTCTAAAAATAATTTACTTTTATTTTTATTTATTTATTTGACAGACAGAGATCACAAGCAGGCAGAGAGAGAGGAGAAAGCAGGCTTCCCATGGAGCAGAGAGCCTGAAGTGGGGCTCGATCCCAGGACCCTGGGATCATGACCTGAGCTGAAGGCAGAGGCTTTAACCCACTGAGCCACCCAGGCGCCCCTAAAAATAATTTTTTAAAAAAGATTTTATTTGTTGGAGAGTGAGAGGAGAGAGAGTGAGAGCACAAGCAAGGGGAGCATTAGGCAGGGGGAGAAGCAGACTCCCTGCTAACCAAGGAGCCTGATGTGGGACTCGATCCTAGGATCCTGAGACCATGACCTGAGCCAAAGGCAGACACTTAACCAACTGAGTCACCCAGAAAAGAAAGGAGAAATGGTGACACCAAAAAAAAAAAAAATAAATAAAAGAGTAAGCAGAAAACCAATAAAATGGTATATCTAAATTCAACTTTATCAGTAATTACACTAAGTATAAACAGACTAAACACTCCAATTAAAAAGCAAAGATTTTTTTTAAATGAATAAGAAAACAAAACCAAATTTTATGCTGTCTACAAGAGATGAGCTTACAGATAAAGACATGGTTGGGCTCAAAGTAAATGAATGGATATCATTCAGCCACTAGGCATAAGAAGGTTGGGCTGGCTATTGATATCAGATAAAGTAGACTTTAGGACAAAGTGATACTGATGGGCATTTCATAACATAGGATCCATTTATTAGGAAGGCATAACAGTCATAAATGTGTATCACTAGTAATCACAGATATTCAAAATACAAAAAGCAAAGAATTTCTTTAGGATAAATGCCCAGGAAAATGATTGCTTGGTCATATGGTAAATGCATGTATAATTTCTTAAGAAATTGCCAAAATATTTCTAGAGTTGTAACATTTTACATTCCCACTAGTACTTTATAACAGATTCCATTTTTCTCTATCCTCATCAGCATCTGGTTTTGTTACTATTTTTTATTTTAGTAGTTTTAATAGACGTGTTGTAATATCTTATTGTGGTTTTAATTTACATTTTCTAAAAGGTAATGATGATGAACAATTTTTTCACGTGATTATTTGCATCCATGGATCCTCATGAAACATCTATTCATGTCTTTTGCCTGTTATATAAGGAGATTCTTTGTTTTTTTTACTGTTGAGTTTTGAGATTTTTTTTTAAATATCTTCTGGATACAGTTCTTTGTTAGATAACTTGTTTGCAAATATTTTTTCCTAGTCTGTAATTTTTTTCCCTTCTTCTTCTTTTTTTTTTTTTTTGTGACAGACAGAGATCACAAGTAGGCAGAGAGGCAGGCAGAGAGAGAGGAGGAAGCAGGCTTCCCACAGAGCAGAGAGCCCAATGCAGGGCTTTTCTCTCTTCTGACCCCATTGAAATAATGGTGAAATCCTTAAAAAGGATTTTTTGTTAATTGGTGAAATGAATCCAACATAGTTAACTTTTCAAATCTAACTTGAAAAACACAGTAGCAATAGATGAAAGCTTTTCAAATGTATTAAAGTCTATAGCTTTGCTGAAAATTAAGATAATAATCTCTGTGAATGGGAAACAGTGAAGAGACCCACAACACATGAGAAGGGAGTGTATATGCATCTAAAAGGAACCTTGATACCAAAAATCATACAAAAACAGGAAAAGAATTATAGACCAGTATCACTTATGAACATAGTTACAAATGAAACATTAACAAATCAAAACCAGTGGTGTGTTAAAAATACATCATGATTGAATATCACTTATCCTAGGAATGTGAGAATGGACCAATATTATAAGCATTCACCAATAAACCATCACATTGACTGAAAGCAACATAACATATGATCATTTCAGATTACATAATAAAAGATTTGGTAAAATTTAATATTTACTCATAATTTTTAAAATATGTAAAAAAATTGGTAAAAAGAAAAACTATAGCAAACATCATATGTAAATGCTGAGCCTTGAGAAGAAATACTATCAAAGTAAGGAATAAGATAAGAATTGCTCCAGTTACTATTACTATTCATTAATTAACTAGTGTCTTGTCCAAAGCAATGAGACAAGAAAAATAAATAAGATGTATGTGGATTAGAAAAGGAGAGACAAATTATCATTATTTATTTTTTTTTAAAGATTTTATTTTTTTGACAGACAGAGATCACAAGCAGGCAGAGAGAGAGGAGAAAGCAGGCTTCCCGTGGAGAAGAGAGCCCGATGTGGGGCTCGATCCCAGGACCCTGGGATCATGACCTGAGCTGAAGGCAGAGGCTTTAACCCATTGAGACACCTAGGCGCCCCATCATTATTTTTTGATCATATCACTGTTGACATAGGAAATCCAAAAGAATATGCAGACAAATTATGAGAATTAATAAGAGTGAACAAGGACTCCAACAACAACCATATTTTTCTAACTGGGCTTACAGATTGACACTTGTTTACTAACCTTGACCTAATCTGATTAAGAGATAGAGAGGTATTTTCCCCAATGTTTTATTAGCAGAGTCTGGAGAGAACACAAATACTGTGACTTCAAGCCAGTGATTTTTCCATTGTGAGGTATCACCCATTTGTAAACCATGCTACTACAAATGTGGCAATGGTAGAAACAGTAGCTTTGAAATGTTGATTCTGACATTCCTGGCAAACAGAATGAGGTTGGAGAGGAGGTGATTTGTTGAAACCTACCCAGCCATGGTTTTGATGCAGATGCTTTATTCTCATTTAATTTCATTTTAGTGATTCCTGTCATGGCTTTCCTTGTCCTAGAGATGACCAAACCAAGGTTTCTGGGAAGATAGGGGAAATAAACTATTTTGATATGGGAAGGGGCTAAATTGGCCAGAATGACATCACTGAAAAATCCTGGGGCACCCCATCAAGATACATGTGGAGAGAGGAACCGAAAAAGAAAGCATATGCCGAAACAAAGTAATTGCTTTTGTAACATTAAACATATCAGCAACATTTGTTAATTACTTCTTCTTTTTAAAGACATTTTGGCCCATGAGGATCTACACTCTCTTGATTCTTCCTTCCTTCCTTCCTTTCTTTCCTTTTAAAAAAATTATTTAAATTCAATTAATATATAATGCATTATATATTTTCAGAGGTTTCAGAGGTAGAGGTCAGTGATTCACCAGTCTTTTGGTTCTTTCCTATCCAGGGCTTCTCATTTTCCTTTGTTCAATGATGCAAATTTCTCCCGTCTATAAATATTGAAAAGTCTCTGAGTTTAGTCCTTACACTTAACTCATTTATTTATTTAATCCCAATTCTTTTTGTTGTTGTTGTTGTTTTAAATTTTTTTTATAATTTTTTATTAACATACAATGTATAACTAGCCCCAGGGGTACAGGTCTGTGAATTGCCAGGTTTACACTTCACAGCACACACCATAGTATTTATCCCAATTCTTTAGTCAGTCTCATCTAGTCTCTTGGTTTGAAATACCCCAATTTTGTTTTCAACTCTGAACTCTTTCCTGAATTCCAGGTCTGTATATCTGGCCACCTACACAGCATCTCCATTTGAATGTATAACAAAACTCCACATGTGCCAAATCAAACTCTTGCTTCCCTACCTTTTACCTCCCCCTCTACTTGTCTTCCTTTCAGTAAACTGTAGCTCTAGTCATTAAGTTTTCATGCCAGAAAATTATAATTATCCTTTATTTACTTTCTTATATCTCATATATCTCATGTCTCATACATCAGCAAATTCTATTGTTTCTACTATGCCCAGAATCTGACCTTTCTTATCACCCTTATCAGCCTTCACCTCTACCATCTCTTGCCAGCCCTATTTAATATCTTTGCTTCTACCTCAATCCCCTATAACCTGTTCTTCACTGGCCACTAGAGAAATACATTTTTTTTAAAGATTTTATTTATTAAGTTGACAAGAGAGAAAGAGAGAACAAGCACAAGCATGGGGAGTGGTTGACAGAGGGAAAGGGAGAAGCAGGCTCCTCACTCAGCAAGGAGCCTAAGGCAGGGCTTGATCCCAGGACCATGGGATCATGACCTGAGCTGAAGGTAGACAGCCAACCCAGGGGCCCCACTAGAGAGATACTTTTAACATGTAAACCAAATCATGTTATTCCTCAGCTTGCCAATTATTTCCCATAACACTTAGGATAAAATGCAAAATACTTGCCAGGGCCTCCAACCCTACATGATGGCTCTTAGCTACCTTTCTGATGTCATCTCCTAACTCTTCCCCCTATCCTGTTCCACACCTGTTAAACTATCCCCTCACTGTTTCCGAATACCCTCAAGACCTTTGCACTACAGGAAAGCTCTTCCCTTGGATATCCACGTGGCTATCTCTTCCTTAAGATTTATTCAGTGTGGGGTGCCTGGGTGGCTCATTTGTTAAGTGTCTGCCTTTGACTCAGGTCATGGTCGCAGGGTCCTGGGATTGAGCCCCCCATTGGCCTCCCTACTCTGCAGGAAGCCTGCTTCTCTCTCTTTCATTCCCCATGCTCATGTTCCCTCTCTTGCTGTGTCTCTCTCTATCAAATAAATAAAATCTTAAAAAAAAATCCTTGTTTAAAAAAAAAAGATTTACTCAGGTTACTTATTAGAGGGAGGCTTTTTGTCCCCTTGTTAAAATATCACTCCCTGATCTTTTACTTTCTATTCCCTTAGCTATTATTATTGTTGCTGTTGTTATTTTCCATAGATTGTACCATACTGAAATCCAAGAACCATAAGAAGAAAGACTTTGTTTTGTTCACTCCTCCATTCTCAGCAACTAGAACAGTGCCTGATATATAGCAGATCATCAACACATTTGTTAAATGAATGAGTGATTGTCTTGAGTAATAAAAGATGAATGATTATGAATAACACTCATCATTCCTTTTTTTCTATTTGGAGAGGAAAATTGGGAGCAGAAAAGGGATGGGATTTCTTAGAGACTCAGGATCCCATTTCCTGTGAGATTGGTATGGTGGCAGAGCAGAATATGGGATGGGGGAGAGATTAAAACACTCTAGGGGATAAAAGAAAATTTGCAAGGAAAATAATGCTCTTATATTTCCAGGGGGAAATCTGTGTCATCTCAAAGTGAGAAACGTTTGTTGGTCTAAACCATAAAAGTTACAACTCATCTAATTTAAAAATATCTCTTTAGATAGTTATTTCCTTTTTAAAACACCTATAATTAGAATATATTAGGCAAAATGGCCATATAGTAAGAACAGCAGTCACTTTTCTTATGATGTGATTTTGCACTCAATTATCATTTACATTTTTTTCTTTGTAAAATAATTAAGCATAACATTAAAATGTGAAATAGAGAACTATAAATTTTAAGCTAAAAAATATACAGGAACTTTTAGGTATCTTTCTCACTAATATACTTTCATCATAATTTGACCAAATTTTTGCACATCTTCAGTTGAATGCTTTTCCAACTCACTCTGAAATATTTAAATTAGTGTTAAAACTTCCCTGGAAATGCACATTAATACTTTGAGACTTCATAGAAAGCAGCTGTAGTCCAGTGAGAATATTCCTTTCTCATTGGCTGGTGGCTTCTCTGTAGTATGGCCGTGGAGTCCACATTCCTGTTGGCAGAGCTGCACACCGACGTTCTCAAGCCCAGTGTGGGGAGCTGGGAGGACATGACTTTCCTCTGTGGGCCCTGGTTCCCCTCCTGACTGCTCACAAGCTTGGACTCTGCTGGTTGTCATGCCCTGTTAGATCAGTGAGCTCTGGCTCTGTGGCTATGCTTTCCTGTAACTGCCCCAGTTTCTGAGAGTCACTTCTAAGTGGGCAGAGGTGAAAGAATTATTACGTCTCACATGTCTATTGTACATTCCAGTTTCTACACCTCTTTTTTTTTTTTAAGATTTTATTTATTTATCTGACAGAGAGAGACACAGAGAAAGAGGGAACACAAGCAGGGGGAGCTGGAGAGGGAGAAGCAGGCTTCCTGCTGAGCAGGGAGACCGATGTGGGGCTTGATCCCCCGACCCTGGGACCATGACCTGAGCTGAAGGAAGACCCTTAGCGACTGAGCCACCCGGGAGCCCTCAGACATCTTAAACTTAACATATCCCAAACTGAGATTATCCCTCATGTCCCCACCCGCTGATTTGGCCACCCAGGTCAGCAAGGAGGCTCTTCTTTTTCCCATTTCCACCTCCCCCACACAAAACCAAGTATGGAGGCCTGCTGATCCTGACTTATCCCTGTCACCTCTCTACCGTTGCTGCTGCTGATCCTTCGTTATTGTGTAGCTGGATTCTTGTAGCATTTGCTTGCTTCTAGTCTCATCCTTCTCTTCATCAACTTTCTCTCTAACCTGTGGAATGAAGCATATCACCAATCTGCTCAAAACCCTTTACTTGGGTTGCCTGAGTGGCTCAGTTGAGTAAGTTTCTCCCTTTGGCTTGGGTCCCAATGCCAGGGTCCTGGGATCGGTCTTCATGTGGCTCCCTGCTCATGGGGAGGCTGCTTTTCTCTTTCCATCTGCCCCTTCCCCCAATCCTGCATGTTCTCTTTCTCTCAAGTAAATAAATAAAATCTTAAAAAAGTCCTTTATTTACCTCCCCTTAAAAGGGGTCAGCTGAAATCCAAACTTGTAAGGGCACACACCAAAGCCTTAGGGCTGGACCTGGTTTCTTTTCCTTTCCTTTGATTCTGGCCACACAAAATATCCTCAGTTTCCTGAACTAGCCCATTCTCTGGCTTCTCAGATATTACCATGTTCATCTTCCTTAACGTAACACACTTCCCTTACTCTTCAAAGGAGTCACACCTATTCACTGTTTCCCAGCAGTCTCCCACAACCACACCGTTTGTGTTGGGTGGTCCTTTCACACGGCCCCATAATTCCACATTTCACAACCACATTTTAACACAAGACTGTGAGCCACATAAGAGGAGGCAAGAGTGTAGCTTTCATTTCTACGTCTTCAGAAATGATGTAGCGCTCAAGACATACCTCGTAGATACAGGGAAGGAGGAGAAAGGAGAAGGAGAGAGGAGGCTCTGGTCTCTGCTTCCACAAAATGGTTCTTATGAAGATTAAGGTCATGAGTGACCACACAGTTACTAAATGCAATGGATGGCTTTTCCCCCTAGCAGCCTGAGGTGAACTCTGAAAATATTTGTTAGTCACTTGACCCAGAAAACCCTACAAAATCATGAAAATCAAGAGGTTCCCACATTCGTGTTCACTAAAAGAACACCCAAGAAACTGCTCAGGCCATCAGGGGTATGCAGATCTGAAAAGCCACCACGTATCTGAAGGATGTCACTTTGCAGAAGCAATGTGTGTCACTCTGTCACTACAGTGGTGGAGCTGGGAAGTGTGCCCAGGCCAGACAGTGGGACTGGACACAGGGTTGATGGCCCAAGAAGAGTGCTGAATTTTTACTGCACATGCTTAAAAATGCATAGTGCTGGGGCGCCTGGGTGGCTCAGTGGGTTAAGCCTCTGCCTTTGGCTTGGGTCATGGTCTCGGGGTCCTGGGATGGAGCCCAGCACTGGGCTCTCTGCTCAGCGGGGAGCCTGCTCCCCCCTTCCCCCCGCCCCGCCCCCCCGCCTGCCTCTCTGTCTACCTGTGATCTCTCTGTTAAATAAATAAATAAAATCTTTAAAAAAATGCATAGTGCTGAATTTAAGGGTTGAGATGTAGATTCTCTGGTCATTGAGCACATCCAGGCGAACAAATCCAAGATGTGGCCCAGGACTTACAGGGCTTGTGGTGGGATTCACCCCCACCTGAGCTCTCCCTGCCACATCGAGGTGATCCTTACTGGAAAAGAGCAGATTGCTCCTACACCAGAAGAGGGGGTTGCACCGAAAGAAAAGATATCCCACAAGAAACTGAAGAAACAAAAGTTCATGGCTGGGGAGTAAATTCAGCATAAAAGAAATGCAAATATAAATAAAAACAAGAAAAGAAAAAAGAAAAAAAAGTGCAATGGGTCCACTTTCTGCTACTCTAGATCCAGTTTTTTGAAACCTCACTTCCTCCTAGACTGTCTGATGGATGCTTCTCATTTTCTTCCTTAGCGTCCTTTTCTTCTGCTCACCTCTTAAATGTTAGGCCTGCCCCCAGGATATCAACCCACTGTCCGCTCTTTCAGGCTCCCTGGGGTGTGTCTGACACCTGCAGTGTTGCGCTGCCCCCTACGGGAGCCAGAGAGAGATGTCAGCCAGCAAGAGTAGTGTCCCTCCCTGCTTTGGCGGGAAATAGGCTTTGTTACTCTCTGTGGCCGGCTAGCTTCGAAGCCTTCCCTGCGTGGGCTAGCCTCCAAGGTTTCACTGGGCGGCAACCCTCCCGGGAGGAGTCAAGATCTGAGTAAAGCCCACCCACAGTTTACTAGCTTACTTCACTTCCTTTTCTCTTTCTCTGCTCTTGTGACTCTGCTGCTTCCTCCTTCTCAGCTTCTGGTTTTTGCTTTCTTTAAAACCTTCCCAAGCTGGCTCCTGGGTGGCTCAGTGGGTTAAAGCCTCTGCATTGGCTCCGGTCATGATCCCAGGGTCCTGGGATCCAGCCCCACATTGGGCTCTCTGCTCAGCGGGGAGCCTGGTTCCCTCCTCTCTCTGCCTGCCTCTCTGCCTACTTGTGATCTCTCTGTCAAATAAATAAATAAATAAATAAATAAATAAATAAATAAAATCTTTAAAAATATATATATAAAAATAAAATCTTCCCAAGCTAACTGCATTTCAACTTAGCTCATTCTAGACCTGTCTTATCTTCTCTTCTAGTCCAAAGAGTTACAGTAGCCCACGCTGGGGGGAGAGCTAAAGACTGGGATGGATTGGAGCAGAACCTTGGTCTGACTCTGAGATTCAGTTAAAAAGTGAAGGCAATGATGCCTGCTGTTCTTACCTCCCAGGGCTCCAATGTGTTCGAATGAATGGGGTGTCAAGTGCAATTTAAGGCACTGAGCTGACTCAGTTTCCCCAGGCTGGTCCTTTTCAGAAGGGTATCTACTATGACAGGAGTTCAGAGGTTGAAGTGAGCAGTGTTTTTACTGGGCTCCTCTATGTCGAGTCAGAAATGTCTCCAATTCAAAAACAGCTATGAATATGCTGTATTAAGGACTGTGTCTTGCCTTATGGGTCCCCAAAGTGGCCAAGGTGGGCAAATAATTCATTTAGATTCAAGAGGGATGGGCCTGAAATTTCTTAGACCACAAGGCTGGGAAATTCATTCTTCTGGGCCAAGTAATCTTGCTTTTTCTATTAATGTTCAGTAGCTCAGCCAATGTAAGGGTCCAAGCAGTGACTTTATCATGAAGGAGGAGGAGCCCGAGGGGGGGCTTAGGGCACGGGAGATTTGATTTCCTAGATTTTCTGCTCTGAATGACACTTGTATATGACCTATTCCTCTCATGATTTGGGGTTGGCTCGGGCCAGAAATCCTCTGCAGGCTTGGTGGGTACCTTCCAATTTTAACTTCTGCATTAATCCTGCCTGGGAAACCAAAATCAGATATTCTCTACAGGGGGACTTTAATCATTTCTTTTCTTCTCTTTTCTTTTTTGGACTTCAATATTTTCTGAGCACTGACCCCTCCGAGAATCCAACAGAAGCTACAGATCCTCTCTCCAGAGAACAGAACCGACAGCATATTCAAACAAAATAGTTAATTTCATTTTGCTTCCGTAGTGCTCTGAGAAATGGGGCCTTCCTGTTTTCTGTCTCCAGGCTCCACCCAGAGTTGCTGAGCGTCAAAAAGGTCAGTGAGTTTTCCACTCACCTTGGACGGTAGCTTCAATGGCTCTGGAGCCCTTGGTCTCCTCCTAGCCTGGTTCCCGCCTGTCTCCAGCGTTCCTGAGAAGTAACATGTGCTCCCAAAGGTTAAAGCTGTGTCTGGCTCTGGAACTTCTACTGCTGTTTCATTTGGTCTTGCGAACCAGCTCTCAAGGTACTTCACACAAGTTGTGTGCATGTGATTGTGCATTGAAGGCTCGGGTGAGGTGGGAAAGGGGCTATGGGGTGGGGCTTAGTCCTCAAAGGGGAGGTGGTCTCCAGGCATCAGATACTTCTGTGCTGGTAGGAGGGCTGTGGCGAGTTGGGGGAACTTTCTGAGCCTTGGAAAATCAGCCTCTCTCTTTCCCCCAAGGGATCATGACAAAAACAGTACCTCAGGGAGACGGGGAAGGAGGTCCCTCAGCTCTCGTTCCATGCTTTGTAGTCCGGGAAGATGTTTTGTTTTGTTTTGTGTTTTGAATAAGAGGAAGCTGCCCATTGATGGCTGCCACGTTGTCTGCTCTGCTCGGTACCCTGTGCTCCCTGATGCGTTCTTCAGACCTCTGTCGACGCAAGGGGTTGTGTCCTGAACAAAGGTAAATGATGTTGTCATGATCCTAAAGAGACACCTAAATTGTAAGAAAGAAAACTTGGAGGGGATTGCTCTCTCTAGAGTCTCTGAATGAGGGTCTGAGCAGAGGCCCGAGGCACCTCGGTATCAAAGGAGCTCTCAGCATCTAGTTGTTAAGAGTTGAGGGTCATTCCTCTGCCGTGGGTTGTTCTGGTCCCCCTCATGTACCCAGGGACTGAGTTAGCTCTCCATTTTGTTACAGCTGTTCACCTTCCAGTACCTTTCTTTTCAGGTCAGCTGAGAGGTAGGAGTTATGCTATTGCCTTTCTCACTAGTCCCCTTAAGAGATACTTAGGTCTTTTTCATGTCGAAGGCTTTAGTGCTCACCATTATGGGGGAAAAAAGAGTAAAAATGAACAAGCATGGGGAACGAACACAGCATCATGAAATTACGGTATAACTTTTGGGAAGAGGAGACAGTCATGCTCAGTCATGCCCTGTTGACCACTGCCGCAGGAACTCTCCGGGTGACAGTACTTTGGGTCTGGTTGATGACTATGTACATTTAGACACACAATGTCTTCAGGACATTCCTAGCTGTATGGGCTCCATGGTACTGACTCAACTCAGAACACAGATGTGGCCTTGCGAGTGGGGGCTGATGTGAAATATTAATCCAACAGTTGGGAAAGATAGTGCTGCTAAGAGAATTGGAGTATTTCAGGACTTTCTCTAGACACAAGGGCAATGTGTCGAAATCTCTTCATGCATAGATTATGCCCCAGATGGTCATCTTATCCCCAGTTTATGACTTCCCCCCTATTAATTGCTGTTTGCCTTGAAGGAGGTGCTTTCTCTGTTATGGCTAGGTTTTTCCTTCTGCCCAGGATTCACCGCACCATCCTCTGCTTCTGCCCCTTCTGTAGGCTTCCATTTTTATGAGACTTCCTCCTGTAAGCCTCCAGATTATGATGGTGAATTGCTTGTTCGAGTGTCTCCTTGAGAGGACATGAGGACAGAGATCATGTACAGTGCTAAACTTAGCAGAGTGCCCGGAACTTAGCCTGGGCTCAATACATAATTTTTGGATATATGAATGAATGACTTCAAAGAACTTTCTTTTGGTCTCTATGTTTAGATCTTCCTGGGGTCATAGTGGTACTCTCCTCCCTGGTAAAGGATGCTTTTGTGGAAAAATCTGAGAAGCATTTTTAAATCTCCTCTTTCATCCCTCCTCAGGCTTTAGTCTCTCAGCACTCTGATTTTAGGTTACCTCCACTACTGGGCATCTTCTCCTTCTGCTCATAGCACTTAGCAGAGTGCAGTGGAAGAAGCATGTCTGGGCCAGAAGATCTTTGTTTTGTCTGGGTTCCAGGCTATGGGATTTTCTATAAATCATAAATGCTTCCTGGGCCTCTGCTTTCTCAACTCTATAATGGGTATAATCATATACTTCCCATTTCTTTCTTTCTTTTTTTTAAAAGATTTTATTTATTTATTTGACAGAGAGATATAGCGAGAGAGAGAACACAAGCAGGGAGAGTGGGAGAGAGAGAAGCAGGCTTCCCCCAAAAGCCTGACTTGGGGCTTGATCTCAGGACCTTGGGATCATGACCTGAGTTGAAGGCAGGCACTTAATGACTGAGCCACCCAGGAGCCCCTTATGATTCCCGTTTCTTCAAGAGGTTATTATTAGGATCAAATCAAATAAAGAACGTGGAATTGCTTTGAAAATGTGACACACATAATCTGAGACAAATAAGAGCCTAGGAAGGACATAAGTAAACTTCAGAGTCCAAAGTTCTCTCATTACCCCCAGATCTGAATTTTTAACTGCTTTTTAAACGTCTCCAGGTACTCCAAACATATGCCCCAAAGTTGATTCATCATCTTTGTTCTGGCTATCTATTGCTGTGAAATAAGCCATCACATCTCTGCAGCTTAAATTAATAATCACTTATTTTATGCACGAATGAGGGGGCAGACTATGCTCAGTATTTTCTGTGTGTGTGTGTGGCCAGATCATGGTGGGGTGTGAGGTCATCTCTGAGGTCTCTTCAGTCAGGTGGTTGGTGCCTGGTCTGATTAATACTACAATAACTGTTGGTCTGATCTTATCACATGGTAGCCAAACCTCCTAGGGTGAGTATCCTGACAGAAGTAGGCAGACATCACATAGTCTTTTCTTTTGTTTTTTTTAAGATTTTATTTATTTATCTGACAGACAGAGAGAGATCACAAGTAGTCAAAGAGGCAGGCGGGGGAGGGGGGTGGAGAGCAGGCTCCCCTGAGAGCAGAGAGCCTGATGTGGGGCTCGATCCCAGGACCCTGAGATCATGACCTGAGCCGAAGGCAGTGGCTTAACCCACTCAGCCACCCAGGCGCCCCTCACATGGTCTTTTCTTTTTTTCTTTTTTTTTTTTTAAAGATTTATTTATTTATTTGACAGAGAGAGATCACAAGTAGATAGAGAGGCAGGCAGAGAGAGAGAGAGAGAGGGGAAGCAGGCTCCCCGCTGAGCAGAGAGCCCGATGCGGGACTCGATCCCAGGACCCTGAGATCATGACCTGAGCCGAAGGCAGCGGCTTAACCCACAGAGCCACCCAGGCGCCCCTCACATGGTCTTCTAACTTCACATTGTGAGTCATACTTCTGCTGTCTCCCACCAAGGGGAGAGGATGGAGATACCACCTTTTGATGGAAAGAGTATAAAAAATTTACTGACTTAAAAACATTTTTATAATCTGCTGTTCCTCTGCTGTTTGCTTTCTCAATAAATGACATCTCTGTGTCTAATTACTGAAGCCAGAATTCTGGAAGCCATCCTTACCTCCTTTCTTTTCCTTGCCTGTCATTTCCAATGAGTAAGTCCTATTATTATACCTTCAAAAAGTCTCTCAAATATATCTAATTCCACCCACTTCTGCTGGTAGATCAAACCATCTATTCTAAATTAAGACATTATTTTCTCTCATCCAATTACTAGAATAGTTTCCTATCCTGCTTAAAAGCTCTTTAAAAAAAAAAAAAACTCAATTCTTCTTTCTGTCTAGTATTTACCATACTGCCATTGGTATACATTTTCTAAAATGGTTATCTGTTTATTTTACTCTTCTTTGAAAAATTCATTAGTGGTCATCATAATGAATAAGAATTACAGCAGACACTGAGCATAAGTCTGCACTAGATAATGTGGTCACGGGACGCCTGGGTGGCTCAGTGGGTTAAAGCCTCTGCCTTTGGCTCAGGTCATGATCCCAGAGTCCTGGGATTCAGTCCCGCATCCAGCTCTCTGCTCAGCAAGGAGCCTCTTTCCTCCTCTCTCTCTGCCTGCTTCTCTGCCTACTCGTGATCTCTGTCTGTCAAGTAAACAAATAAAACCTTAAAAAAAAAAAGATAATGTGGTCACTTCCTACTGTTGGGTCCCCCAATAATGGGTCCATGGTCAAAGGAGCAAGACTGATACAAAGCGAAGGCCAAGCAAAGCTTTATTTCCCGCCAAGCATCAAGAATCAAACCGACCTTCCATGATCCCAGGGTCCTGGGATCGAGCCCCGCATCGGGCTCTCTGCTCAGCGGGGACCCTGCTTCCCTTCCTCTCTCTCTGGCTGCCTCTCTGCCTACCTGTGATCTCTGTCTGTCAAATAAATAAATAAAATTAAAAAAAAAAAAAAAAGAATCAAACCGACCTTCAAACAGACCAGTTGGGGCCGCCCCTCACAGAGAGGGTGACCCCTCCCTGCCTCACAGACTAACTTTTATAGAGCAAAGGCCATGTAGTTGAGCCTGGCCACACACAGGTGGCCAATGAGATTGCAATACAGAGAGAAAGCTGCACAGTCATGCTAGGTCACACACTGACCAATTGAACTACAATTCACCCCATAGTAGCTATTTGAACTAGCCTATCACCTTAGTCAGAATTGGTGCCCAGAAGGCGGGGCCCACCCTCCTTGGTAGCTAGGGAGACAGTATGCATGCTTTACTGATTGGATGTCTCCACCTGACCCGACTCATCCCTGCATTTGGGCTGTTATCTCCACCTGACCTGACCCACCCTTGTATTTGGGCTTTGTTACCTGGGACTGGTTTCCCAGACTTGCTTTTAAGTAAGTTCCCCTGGGGGGGGCAGGGTCAATTTAAGTTTTACTGCATAAACAACAAAATGGCTGTTCAATCGAGGTGGGGCTGCTCTGGCTAAATAGGCCCTTACATTCCCCCCTTTTCTTTGGAGATTAGTCGAATCTTTGACTTTTCAGCCAGTTCTATGTCCTTTTTTGCCAGACTGTCCTTAATGACTCCAGTGTGATTTACCCAGAAACAGCATTCCTCTCCTAGAGCTACGCAGAGCCCCCCCTTTTCCTAGAAATAGTATGTCAAGCCTTCCTCTATTTTGCAATTGTCTATATCTCCCACCTATACCTTAACAACAGGAACTCAATTAACTCATTGTTTTTTGAGTCTTAGCTTTAGTCCACGATGGGCGGGGTCCATTGGCAGCAGCATCCATCTCCGAAGGGATATCCTCATCCTTAGCTTGTTTGACATGACCTCTGCAAATCCAGGCCCTGACGCCCTCAACTTCCACCACCGTGGGGGTGGGTCGGGATGACAGGAAAGGGTTCCTTCCAGTGAGGCTCCAAGTTTCCCTCTTGGAGGTGACATATCCAAACCAAGTCCCTGGGTTGGTTAGGATGTGGCTCCACCTCCATCTCCATCCCAGTGTGGGCAGTTTCATCTCTGCGAAGGCTCCTTCCAAGAGAGACTGCAATGCCTGCAGTGACTAGAGTACAGACTGATCAGTCTTTTCTGCTAGGGTAACCTTTTGTAGCCGAGGGCAGAGTTGGGGGGGGGGTCTCCTGAACATTATTTCAAATGGGGTCACCTTGTTTAAGTAGAGTGTACATCATGCCCTGAGGAGAGCGAAGGGAAGGAGATCCACCCATCCACCGCCAGTCTCCAGAATTAGCTTTGTCAAGGTCCCTTTAAGAGTCTGGTTCATTCTCTCTCTACTTGCCCAGAGTTCTGGGGCCAGTAGGCACAATGTAGTTTTCAGTTAGCCCATGGCCTTGGCCAATGCCCGTGAGACTGAACTCACAAATGCAGGGCTGTTGTCTGACCCAATCGCAAGAGGTAACCCAAACCTCTAGTGACTTTTTGGCTACCACTCCTGCCATCTCATGTTTGGCAGAAAAAGCCTCTCTACTCAGCCTACCATCCATATAGATGTTGGCGTTCTTACCCTTGGCCATCTGCAGTGCCTTGGTGAGTGCAATCAGCTCTGCTTTTTGCGCCGAGGTTCCGTGTGGCAGGGCCATTGTCCAGAGTTCCTGCTCAGGAGAAACCACTGCAGCCCCCACATATCTTGTTCCATTGACCATGTAGCTACTCCTGTCTGTGAACTGAGTCATCTCTGCATCCAGGAGAGTACTGTCTCTGAGATCCGGCCTTATTCCTGCGACCTGGGTTAGGACCTCCCCACAGTTGAGTGGGTGGTCAGCCAGCTCCCCTGGTAGCAACGTGGCTGGATTTAGCACCACCGGGGGCCAGAAAGTCACTTTCAGTTCATTAAGGAGGAGGGCCTGATACCCCATCACTTGGGCGTTTGTCATCCACCGGTCTGGTGGTGTCTAGAGAAGGTCTTTGAAAGCATGAGTGGTGGTCAAGATGAGATTTTTACCCAAAGTCAGTTTACTTGCATCCTTGAGCAGGAGGACCATGGCTGCAATTATGCAGAGGTGGGGGGTGGGGGGACCTAGCCGCTATTGGATCTAGTTTTTTTTGCTAAGGTAGACTGCTGGCCTTTGCCAAGGCCACCGAGTCTGAGTCAAAACTCCTTTGGCCACCCCTGCCTTTTCATCCACATACAAGTAGAAGGGTTTGGTAACATCTGAGATGGCCAATGCTGGGGCACTCAGTAAGGCTGTTTGTAATTCCCAAAATGCTCCTTCTGCCCAAGCTGTCCACTCTACCATAGTGAGTCCTCCCTTAGCCAGTTCGTAGAGAGGTCGCACCATCTCCGTGAACCCAGGTATCCACAGCCTGCCATAGCCCACCATCCCAAGGAACTCCCTCATGGAGATCAAAGCCTAAATAAGTGGCGTGGCTCTGGCAAAGTTGTGCTTTCTTTCTTATTCAAAACCCTCATTTCCAGAGATAGCCAAATCAGGACTAATTCATTTGAAAAACAAGTCCAGTTTTAACAAACTTGGCCTAATTATTTACATAAGCTCAGCAAGAACAGTGAGTGTTCATATAGATCTTTTGGAATCTACTTTGCTGGAACTTCTTATAAGGAATCTCTAGGTTGAACTTTTAGTAGCTTCTCCGGGCCAGAAGCCAAGCCATGTACTTGCCATCAAACATGCCTGCAATACCTGTCAATTTGGGTGAATTCTTCTTCCTGAGGTTCCCAAAGTACCCTGCCAGGAAGTGACACTCTTTACTCACCTGGTAAGGCTGCTGGGAACTCTGTAAGCAAGGTATTAGGCCAACAGTTTCTAAGGGCTTTACAGCTCCAGGTTTTATAAAGTCATCCTTAGTTCCTTTAAGCTGTCTGGTCATATCTGAGTCTTTTCAAGTATGACATTCCAGTCAAAGTCTTGTTAAAGTAACCAGTGTTTCCAATGGTGTCCTGTTACAAGGAGAACAGATTCTTATTGAACTTATGCAAATGACTGATTGCCATGGAAGAAAGAATACTTACTGAGACCTTTTGATTTTCAGAAGGTTCAGATAGAGAGAAAAGTTGAATGCCTTGATTCGTTTACAAATAAATACTTTTACATCTCTGTAAGTTACAGATAACTTAAGAAAAAGTTTCCCTAGTCCGGAAGAGCAAACATTACAGAACCAGTCGTGTTTAAAATAAGACAAAACATTAAGAGACATAACATTACAACCTTTCAGTTCATCTAGTCCCATGTTACTAATCCTGGTTTAGTCCGAATGCAGCTCTTACTTCTGTAAATTCCTACCCATTTCAGTTCCAGGATTTTAACATATCAAAGACCTGTATTTGTCCTGAAAGTCCCCCATATGAATTTCCTTTAGAGCGGAATTCATCTTACAAGAGAATTAAAACAACTACAAATGATAAAAACTCAGAATAGATATGGTTAAATATCAAGTGATGACCCTTATCAAAACATTAAAACTTTAGGAAATGTATAGAACCTCTAGAGTAGTTACAGCATTTACGCAAACGTAACCCAAGGTTTATCATCGGCTTAGCAGTACTGTCTGAGTAACTTAGCATATCAAGGAAAAGCCTTCTAAGTCTGGGCAGGCGAAGAGAAAACCATTTACATTTTCTTGGAAACACCTCAATCTCTAGTGACCGACTACTAACCAATCATGAGCTGTTACAACAGAATTCAGTTAAGCACAAAAGATGTTTACCAACAGATTTCAAAAGCACAAACCTGAGTTCCAGCAACAAGCGCTCTAGCATTTTATCCCATTTGGTTTAAAGTTTCAGGTTACCAAAGACTTTGAAAGCTACTTTTACAATTACCCATTAAAACTTTGAGACAGACAATTAACCATCAGTTAAGTCATCTCTTTGTTAACAGATTTTAACATAAATAACACTTAATTGACCTTAAGTAAAAACTCTGAAGTTTCACATTTACTACTGTTAACTCAAAAGACATGTTCATCCTAATTAACCCAACAAACTTAACTTAGTTCAAATACTGATTTACATTCCACCTGAGTCCACTCCGCTTTGAATGTTTACCTGAGACCCGGGTGGGAAGATCCGGAGTGGGGGGTGTTAGGTCCAGGGGGTGCTCTTCTTGTTTCCTGACAGTGAAGAACAGACAAAGTGCCACCAGAAGGCATAAAAAGGGTTCCCAGTTCTAGGGCTCCTCAGCTCCAAGAGAGGAGAAGACGCCATGATTTCCTGTCAGCAAAAGGGATGGGCTAGGCAGTCCACATCAGGCCAGAGAGGGCAAGGAATGTCCCTGAAATAAAGGGAGTTTTGGCAGCTGCTTGGGAATATTCCTTAAAGTCTCTGTCTCAAGTTAGACTAACGACAGTTGGTTCCAGTTATAGCCATTAAAAGTCAGAGTCCCCTTACTCTTTGCTTGCCCCATTCCTTCAAACACAACAAACAGCACAGCAGACAACAAAAAGACAAGACAAAGACAACCGCAGGCCCAGTGGTCCTTCCCCAGAACCTGCCACCGATGGGGACTTTCTTGATTTCCTGATCGCCTAGGGGGACTCAAACCCCTGGTGACTGCCTAGGGGGACTCAAACCCCTGGCTGCCTAGGGGGATTTGAAACCCCTGGCTGCCTAGGGAGACCTGAACCCCCGGTGACCGCCTAGGGGGAACCCACTGACGATCTCCCAGTGGAGGGAAGGGGCATCCCACATCCACTCCAGCCCTGGGGAGCATGGCTGCATCCACCTTCTCCCCGGTGGGCCATACCCTGGAGCTCCAAAACCAGACAGACAGACAGGATCCCAAGATCTTACCTCCGGAGGCTTTTCCCAGAAATTCTGATGCTGGCTCAGTTCTCATTTAATCCTGGACGAGACCCCAATGTTGGGTCCCCCAATAATGGGTCCATGGTCAAAGGAGCAAGACTGATACAAAGCAAAGGTCAAGTAAAGCTTTATTTCCTGCCAAGCATCAAGAATCAAACTGACCTTCAAACAGACCAGTCGGGGCCACCCCTTACAGACAGGGCGACCCCTCCCTGCCTCACGGACTAACTTTTATAGAGCAAAGGCTTTGTGGTTGAGCCTGGCCACATACAGGTGGCCATGACATTGCAATACACAGAGAAAGCTGCACAGTCATGCTAGGTCACACACAGGTGGCCAACTGAACTACAATTCACCCCATAGTAGCTATTTGAACTAGCCAATCACCTTAGTCAGAACTGGTGCCCAAAAGGCGCCTCCTTGGTAGCTAGGGAGACAGTATGCATGCTTTACTGATTGGATGTCTCTACCTGACCCGACTCATCCCTGCATTTGGGCTGTTATCTCCACTTGACCTGACCCACCCCTGTATTTGGGCTTTGTTACCTGGGACTGGTTTCCTGGACTTGTTTGTTGTTGTTGTCATTGTTGTTTTTAATTTTCTTTATTTGACAGTCAGAAATCACAAGCAGGCAGAGAGGCAGGCAGAGAGAGGGGGGGAAGCAGGCTCCCCGCTGAGCAGAGAGCCCAATGTGGGGCTTGATCCCAGGACCCTGGGATTATGACCCGAGCCGAAGGCAGAGGCTTAACCCACTGAGCCACCCAGGTGCCCCCAGACTTGCTTTTAAGTAAGTTCCCCTGGGGGGGGGGGCAGGGTCAATTTAAGTTTTACTGCATAAACAAAAAATGGCTGTTCAATCCAGGTGGGGCCGCTCTGGTGAAATAGGCCTTACACTACCTTCCCCCACTTGGTGTTCTAATCAAATGCACTACTTCTGCTTCCTTAAGTGGACCTTGCTTTTGTGGTTTCTGAGCACTTGATACTTTCTTCTCCTCTAGATGGAACACTGATTACTCCCAGTCCTCACCTTTCCCTGACTAATTTCTACTTATACTAATTCCCACTCACACTTTCTATGGAAGCCACTCCTGACCCTTTGTGATATGCTCCCTTTGTATTCCATATTTTCCTTATCCTAATACTTATCACCAATAGTGGTTAATTGTCTGTATCCACAAGAATGGAAGCTCCTTAAGATAAGGAGCTATGTCTCTTTCATTCTATGCATGGTGCCTACCACAGAGCCGAGTCCATAGTAAGTGCTTGTTCTACATTTATTAGAAGAGTGAATAAATGAATAAATTGATGTACATATGCATATGTGTATGGACGGATGCATAGATAGAAGGAAGGGAAAAGGGAAGGAGGAAGGAAGTTGCGAATCATTGTTTCTGTCAGGCCAGGATCTCAGCAAAGAATTTGCCTCCTATTTCACTAAAAAAATGACTGGAGATCATTAGGCAGAGAACCTCTCAATTTGTTGCCTGCTACCTCTAAACTACAAATTCTCTACATCCCCAACTGTCTTTTCCTCCTTCTCTTTTCCCTCAAAGGATGAAGTATCTCCTCTTCCAGGCAAGACATGAGCCATTAACTCTGCTCTAAACTCCTTCTAGCCCAATGCCACTGGTCACCTTCTTTCTCTTCCATGTCTCCTTCTCCACTGGCTCCATCTCTTGACCTATCAAAGCTTATCTTTTCCTTCTTAAATAAAACTAAAAAAAATAAAACAAAAAAACTCTTTTTACCTTCTATGTCCCTCTACACAATACCCTGCTAGTTTCCTTTCCATTCACACTGAAATGTCTTAGAATAGTGTACTTTTGTTTTCTCTTCTCTCTCAGCCTCAACTGAGTTCTTGACCCATTGCAGTCTGGCCTAGAAAACTCATTAGTTTTCCCATCTCAGGAAATAGTACTCTTGTCACCCATAACAAAATCTGGGGTCCTGATCTTTATTGCCAAATTATTTCCTTAAGGTAGGAGGCAGTTTGAGATGGTAACATAGTAAGATCTTGAGCTCATCTACTTCCATGGACACAAATCAATGACTACACACAGTATAATTCTCTCTGAAAAGAACCTGACAACTAGCTGAACAGCTACTCTAGAACAAGGGATAAAAGGGCCATATCAAGATGGTTAGGAGAGGCAGTATCACCAAAATCCCACTTTAGGCATGGCAATGCACCATTGGAAAGGGTTCCCACAAATATAGAACTTCTTTCTGAAGGAACAAGGGTTTTTTGCCCTATATCAGGAACTCCAACTTGGGACCTGCACTGGAGAGACAAGCCTTACCCCAAATATTGAGCTTTGAAAACCAGTGGGGCTTATACCCAGGAGAACCATGGGACTGTAGAGAATGGAGATTCCACTCTGGAAGGGCTCACATGCAGATTCACTCATTCTATGACTCTGCACAAAAGCACCGCTTGAAAGGAGCCTATATCATATGTGAAGGAGATTAATTTGCTGATCTTAAAGGGTCTCCCACAGAGACAAAGCCTCTTGGGACTCTATCCAGGAATGGAGGTGCCAGTGGGTGTCATTTTTATGTTCTATCTCTAGCTTGCTAGTGCTGTTAGGTGCCATTTTTGCACTCTCACTCTAAACTGCTAGCACCTGCTCTGTTGTGCTGCTGATGCAACCTTACCCTACCATGCTGCCTCCTCAGTGGGCTGGTGTTTTGTTCCCTTCCCGCCCCATAGTCCCTCCAAACCAGCAAGCACACACAGCTCACACAAGGGATGACCCTTGAACACCCTCTTTGGTGATTCAGGGGGATTGTGTTTCTGGGTTCCATGGGTCTGAAGTAATCAGAGAGAGTGCAAGAGACAATCAGTTTAACCATGGTTAAATAATGAGATTCATCACCTACAGAGGCTACCACTTCAATACCAGGAGAGGTAGTTGTTTTTCCTGACACATAGAAAAAACACAGAGAATAAAGAAAAATGAGGAAACGGGGGAATATATTCCAAAGGAAAGAACAAGACAAAATCCCAGAAAAAAAAACCCACCTTACTAAAATGGAGATAAATAACCTGATAAAGAAAGAGTTAAAAGAACAGTCATAAAAATGCTCACTGAACTCAGGAAAAAAAGCAGATGAACACAGTGAGAACTTAAACAAAGAGAAAATATGAGGAAGTACCCAACACAGAAGTCACAGAGCTGAAGAATGTGACAATTGAACTGAAAAATGCGCTAGAGATGTTCAGTGGCAGACTAGATGATACAGAACAAATAACTGATGAACTGGACAGGGCAGTGGAACTCACATAAGCAGAGCAGCAAAAAGAGAAAAAGAACTTTAAAAAGTGAAGATAGCTTAAGGGACTCATGGAACAACATCAAGTGGAATAATATTTGCATTGTAAGGCTCCCAGTAGAAGAGAGAGAGAGAGAGAAAAGGGAAGAACACTTATTTGAAGAAATAATGACTGAAAACTTTTCTAACCTGGGGAAGGAAAGAGACATCAGACCCAGGAGTTCCAGAGATTTCCAAATAAGATAAACACAGAAAGATTCACAACAAGACATTAAAATGTCAAAAGTTAAAGGTAAAGAGAGAATCCTAAATACAGCAAGAAAAAAACCTAGTTACATACAAGGGAATACCCACAAGGCTATCAGCAGATTTCTTAGTGGAAACTTTGCCAGGAGGGAGTGGCATAATATAATCAAAGTGTTGAAAGTAAGAAACTTTCAACCAGGAATACACTACCTGGCAAGATAACCATTCAGAATTGAAGGAGAGTTATACTTTTCCAGCAAGCAAAAGCTAAAAGAGTTCACCTCCACTAAACCATCCTTAAAAGAAATGTGAAAGGGACTTCTTTAATGCAAAGAAAATGTATGAAAGTAAAAGTCCCACTGGTAAAGGTAAATATATAGTAAAGGTAGCAGAATAATCACTTATAAAGTTAGTATGAAGGTTAAAAGAGAAAAGTAGTAAAAAATAACTGTAACTGCAATAATTAGTTAAGGGATACACAAAATAAAAAGATGTAAAATGTGACATTAACAACATAAAATGTGGTAGAGGGGAGTAAAAATGCAGGGTCTTAGAAAGCAATCAAACTTAACTTGCACTTAAAGTAGACTGTTATATATATAGCCTGTCATATGTGAGCCTCATGGTTAACCAGGTTAAACACAAAGCAAAAATCTATAATAGGTCCACAAAAGATAGTGAGAAGGGAATCTAAGCGTAACACTACAGAGAGTCATCAAACTAGACTTATTGTGGAGACCATTTTACAATATACACAAATGTTGAATTATTATGGTGTACACCTAAAACTAATATAATGTTGTATGTCAATTGTACTTCAGTTTTAAATATTACTTCCTTAAAAGGTTGTACAAGTTAGATAAATGGTTGACCCATCAGAAAGCTCTTGGTAACTCCATATTAGTATCTTTAAAATTCATGTCTTTTCTTCCTTAATAATTCTATTAGAAGCCATGTGACTTGATTTTAAAGTGATGAGAACTTCTTCTTTAGGACCTCTTTTGCTTTGCTGGGTAGACCCTTTGGTATGAAAGATCACTTTCTTTGATCTGTTTCCCTCCTTCCCCATTTTAGTTTTGGTTTTCTACAGACAGGAAGCATGGCTAGGCACAGGAAAGAGCTGCTTCATTTTTTTTTATTGTAAACTGCACATAAACACAGTTGCTTTATCCTAAGCATCCAGACACATAACCGAATACTTCTTCCTGTTAGAATTAACTTTCTTTACAGTTACTTCTCCTGCCTTTGAACATACACAATTGTTAGGAAGGCAAATCAAAATTTTGTCAATTTACTTTAAAAATGAAAAAAAAAACCCACATAAATATATTATACGTATCAATTTATCTGAATTTAGTAGACAATTAGCAGACTAAACCACCATCTTGATACCCCAAATTATAGTACTTCATTTCCACATTTATTTTGCAATCTATACTTGTAAAATTAATCCATATTTCTTCTTTAACTTGTGAATGAATTGTAGAATTCTTTCAGAAGACTATTACCCCTTTTTAAATGGTCAGACAAGCATTCTTTCTTTCTTTTTTTAATTTCTTTTCAGCGTAACAGTATTCATTGTTTTTGCACCACACCCAGTGCTCCATGCAATACGCGCCCTCCCTAATACCCACCACCTTGTTCCCCTAATCTCCCACCCCCCGCCCCTTCAAGACCCTCAGGTTGTTTTTCAGAGTCCTTAGTCTCTCATGGTTCACCTTCCCTTCCAATTTCCCTCAACTCCCTTCTCCTCTCCATCTCCCCATGTCTTCCAAGTTATTTGTTATGTTCCACAAATAACTGAAACCATGTGATACTTGACTCTCTCTGCTTGACTTATTTCACTCAGCATAATCTCTTTCAGTCCCATCCATGTTGCTGCAAAAGTTGGGTATTCTTCCTTTCTGATGGAGGCATAATACTCCATCGTGTATATGGACCACATCCTCCTTATCCATTCGTCCATTGAAGGGCATTTTGGTTCTTTCCACAGTTTGGCGACCGTGGCCATTGCTGCTATAAACATTGGGGTACAGATGGCTCTTCTTTTCACTACATCTGTATCTTTGGGGTAAATACCCAGTAGTGCAATTGCAGGGTCATAGGGAAGCTCTATTTTTAATTTCTTGAGGAATCCCCACACTGTTCTCCGAAGTGGCTGCACCAACTTGCATTCCCACCAACAGGGTTCCTCTTTCTTCACATCCTCTCCAACACATGTTGTTTCCTGTTCAAGCATTCTTTCTATTGCTTCTATCTTCATGTTTATATTGCTTTTCCAGGTTACCCTTTCATTAGATATTTCAAAACAAAATTCACTCTTCCATTTTCTCTTTTCAGGCATGATCTCAGCCCTTCTGAGGCTGCTGGATTAATATTTTAAGGTTTCTTTTAGCTGCTTTGCATTGACTTTTGATATCTGAAAACTTGAATGCCATATTCAACACATTTCTATGTTGTTGGGGTTTTTTTGAGAATTCCTGGGCACCTCTTCCACTGCTCTTCTGCTTTCTTTGTCTTAATAATCATCTTTTATTCATTCATTTTTTATTTTATTCATTTATTATTTTCAGGATCCAGCCATTGACAGGGCCCCTTTGGCCCAGTTTGGGCACATTTTCATATCTAAGAAACACAGTTCATTGGTTATAAGTAACTAAATGATAACTCAAATTTCTACTTACAGTCTCTCAAAAGATGTTAAAGGAAATACAATTAATAAACTAGAGCAACACTTCCTACACTCATCTTTCCTGTCCTCTCCAGTCTTCTCAAACCATCCCATCTATCTGCTGCCCAGACAGTCTTACAGTTTTGAGTCCCAATGCACTAACACCCCTATTTCCTTAACCAGCTTGAGTGACCTTGGCATTTGCTTATCTCTTCCTTTCCTCCCTGCCTCATCAGTCCAAACTGGTCTTAAGAAGTAAACAAGAGTGAGAAGCTGAGTGGAAAGTAAAAATATGAAACGTGTTTTGGGCTAGCAGGAGGTCATGAAAAGAAGACTGGGAGCACTTACATATACATTTTGTCACTGTCATCCATTCACCCATTGTCTACTAAACACTTAATGTCAACTGAGTACGGTGGGGATTCAAAATTGAGCAAGATACTGTCTTTGCCTTTGAGAAGCTTACAAAATTAGTGACTGTGTGTCTGCTGTAGCTTCTCCCTGTCCCTCACACTAAATTTTGAAGTTCTTTTGATCGTCTTGGGAATACCCTTGCCAAACATGATCTCTTTGTCCGTATGAAGCAGTTTTTTGTCCTTATAAAGCAGATTCCATTCTCACAAGGAGTAAGGATGGAAGATATAACTGGACCTGGATCCTAACTTGAGTCTACGTGCTGTGTATTCTTCATTCTTTCTCATTAGATGCATCCTTCTTTCCCCTTCCCCAAGGAAGCTTCAGGGAAGTTGACTGTTCTGATGGAGGTACTGGGACCTCTTTTTCATCACATGTCCTATGCCAGTGACCTGGTTTTGTGTTATCTCTTGTGCATATTGACATCCTTTATTTTTAGACCATTAGGCTACAAGTGAAAGCTGATTCAGGAGCTGCTACATTTTTTTTTTTTTTTGGATTTTAGGCCCCTTCTTTCACATTCTTCAGTCTTTCAGATTCACATATGAACATCCATTTCTTTTTTTTTTTTTTTTTTTTTTTTTTTTTTTTTTTTAAAGATTTTATCCATTTGACAGACAGAGATCACAAGCAGGGAGAGAGGCAGGCAGAGAGAGAGAGAGAGAGAGAGGAGGAAGCAGGCTCCCCGCCAAGCAGAGAGCCCGATGCGGGACTCGATCCCAGGACCCCGAGACCATGACCCGAGCCGAAGGCAGCAGCCTAAACCACTGAGCCACCCAGGCGCCCCCTGAACATCCATTTCTAAAAAAAAATATCATTAGTCTAGTTCTTGTTTTACCACTGTTTTGGTATAATAAAATAAATTCAACAGGGAGTTGTTAAACATCTTAGTAACTTAGGCATAGTACTGGGTATTATGGATACAAAAGCAGGGCGCCTGGGTGGCTCAGTGGGTTAAGCTGCTGCCTTCGGCTTAGGTCATGATCTCAGGGTCCTGGGATCGAGTCCCGCATCGGGCTCTCTGCTCGGCAGCGAGCCTGCTTCTCTCTCTCTCTCTCTGCCTGCCTCTCTGTCTACTTGTGATCTCTCTCTGTCAAATAAATAAATAAAATCTTTAAAAAAAAATACATGAAATTTATTGAATGCTTAATATTTTTCCAAGTATTATTCTAAGTACTTTACATTTATTAATTATTTGTATTGTTATATACTAAGCATTTTATTAATGAAACTCTGTATTAGACTTTTTCAGAGAAACAGAATATATATATCTATATATAAATATATAGAAAGAGGTTTATTATATATTCATGTATATATATATAAAAATACATAGAAAGAGGTTTATTATGAGGGATTGTCTCATGTAATTATGGACGTGTAACCCATACTGTATACTTCTTTGTATGGAGAAGTCCCACAACCTGCCATCTACAGGGAAGCTAGGGGTAGAGCTCCAGTCCAAATCTGCAGGCCCAAGAACCAGGAGACCCAATGCTGTAGGTACTTGTCCAAGTCCAAGGCCCAAGAACCAGGAACACCAAAGTCCAAGGGTAGGAGAAGATGGATGTCCCAGATCAAGCAAAAAGTAAATTTGCCCTTTCTCTGCTTTTTTGGTTTTTTTGGGCCCTCCATGGATTATGGTGCCCACAGCATTGGTAAGGGAGATCATTTTTACTCAGTTTACCTATTCAAATGCTAATCTCTTCTAATAACACCCTCACAGACACATCCAGAAACAATGTTTTACCAGGTATCTGGGCATCCTTTAGCCCAGTCAACGTGACACATAAACTTAACCATTATGAACTCTATGAGATAATAATTAAAAGAAAGACAGAGAGGTTAGGTAACATGCTCACGTTTACATAGCTAACAAGCGGTAGAGCCAGAATTTGAACTGAGGCAGTGGGATTTCAGAACATATGCTCTCAACTCTCACACTTTAATGGAAAATGAATTAGACTCAAAGGACTCATTCCTTTCTTTAGGAAGCTTATACTCTGGTGATCAAGTCAGATCAAACATCGAGATATCAATGTTTGATTGAGATATCAAACATCATTTCAATATGACATGATTGCTAAGATATGGACATGCATAGGATGTTGTAGCTTTCCTTCCTCTTGTCTTCACTACCTATGTGCACTGATTCCCCAAAGATCATTCTGGTGGTTGGCTATCACTTCTTATGGAGAAACAAAGAGGGGGTTAATTGTGAGCTGTGCTATCTTCCTGAGCATATGTCTGACACTTATTGGAGAGTTTGCCAAGGATGACTTAGGCCAGTAGATCTTACCCAGAATGGGGGTGGGTGGGATATTTGGCAATATCTGGAGACATTTTGATTGTCACAGCTGGGAAGGGCTACTGTTCTCTAGTGGGCAGAGGCCAGGAATGATGCTGAACATCCTACAGTGCGCAAGGACAGCTCCCACAACAGAGAATTCTCTGGCTTAAAATATCAATAGTGCCAAGGTTGAAAAACACTGATCTGGGCTATCTATTGTTAGTGCTTCTATTAATTCACATGGAAGCAAGTAGCAGAATGAGAACGGGTCTAGAATCTACGTCTGGTGATTTTAAAATTCTGAAGAGAATGTCCTGCTGGGCTGCGTGCTCCAAGAGGGAAAGCCTCCACCTGCATCGCTGATGCCAGAGCCTCTCACAGTGCCAGGCACATAGTGGTTGTTCAAATACCATTACTGGCACTGAGTTGGTTATGTCCCAGGGAAGACAGTGTGTGGAATGGACCAACCAGAAGCGCTGTGACCAGGAATGCCTGAGTATGTCTGCCTATGCACTAGGCACAAGGTAGGTGCTCAATAGACTGTTGAAGGCAGAGATGGGTGGTGGGAAGGATTCATAACTAGAAACTTGAAAGCCCTGGGGACACAGGCATTTTCAGTCTTTTAACAGTTGAAGAGAATGATTTTGGAAAGGATGGATTTGTGGAAAGTGAATAGCTGGATATATATACATGATGTTGAACGATATGACTGAGGTTTTGAGTGACAGTAGAGGAGGCCAGAGTAACACAGGTTGTTTTCTTTTTCCTGTACAGGTAACTTCTTTCCACTGTTCTTTCTGAGCCCAGCTATATCCACTTCCTGTTCTTCTCCCTCCACAAAGATTCAACACACCTCCTTTCATCTTGCTTCTTCCTTGCTGTCATCTTCTCTTTTCTTTGCCTTAACCAAACAAAGTTTGGGCACCCTCATTAAAAAAAAAAAAAAAAAAAAAAAAAAACAGAACAGAACAGCAAACACAAGTAGGAACAAAAGTGAGTTTAGTTAGAATGAGAAAAGAAACCCAATGTATCACACATTTTAAAAGCTAAGAAATACTATAAAAATTACAAATCCCGGGGGCACCTGGGTGGCTCAGTGGGTTAAGCCTCTGCCTTCGGCTCAGGTCATGGTCTCAGGGTCCTGGGATCGAGCCCCACATCGGGCTCTCCGCTCAGCGGGGAGCCTGCTTCCTCCTCTCTCTCTGCCTGCTGTTCTGCCTCCTTGTGATCTCTCTCTCTCTCTGTCAAATAAATAAAAATTTTAAAAAAATTACAAATCCCAGAAAAATAGCATACTACTTTTATTAATGAAATGCCTTCATGCTTCTATCATAATTTGCCACTGAATAGCTCTGGCTCCCATTCACTTTAAACTTTGTTTCTTCTCTACTTCCTGCCTACTGCTAGAGAAGTAAATTGAAGCAAGAAGGAACACAAGCCCAGAAGAGGGGATGTGACTTGTCATCATTTTATTTGAAAATCTACTGGTATGAGAGCAAGGGAGAGAGTTGGGGCCAGCATCAAGTGTCCTTTTTCTTTATCTTCTGGGGCAGAACGAGAAGGATTATCAGCAACACACCTTACCCACACCCACCCTCAAGCTCCAACTTTCACTGCATTCCTGATCAGAGGCCAGACCCCCTGGTGAAGACCATACTTACTGTTTCCAAGCAGAAACTTCTCTCTTCTCCATCCCACTAGCTCAGGCAGAAGCTTTGCCTGCTGGGTCCCTCTGCCTTTCTAAGATGGTTCTCACTCTCCTTGACAGGTCATTTAGAACCTCGGGTGACTGCCATCTCTGGCAGCAATGTGAGTCTGCAAATCTCCAATTTGCCTGCTAAGTACAAACAACTCACCTGGTTTTACAACACCAATCAGAAGATTCTAGAATGGGAGTCCGACCCGCCTACTTTCTTTAAATCTAAGTTTGAGGGCAGGGTCAGTCTTGGTCAAAGCCATGATCTGATCATCTATAATGTCGAGAAGGAGGACAGCAGCATCTATATCCTCAGGGTGTTGAAGGAGTCTGGGACAGAGAAGGAGTGGCGTATCCCACTGGAGGTATATGGTGAGTTTTGGGGAGTCCCCCTCCAGGACCCTGGAGGGACCACTGGGAGGTTTCCTAGGTTTCATGGGGGCTCTGTCTGGGAGGAGGATAGAGAAACCTCAGGACAGGCTTCATTAATTTCCCCTGGAGCCACTTCCTCTGGGGAGTGACCTTGGGCCAGCAGAGCCCAAATTGATAGCCTGAGGACATTTAAAAGTTCTTCTGATGTTAGTGATCTGAGATCTGGAGAGCGGGAAAACTATAGAAATGATTTCCTATTTTCTTGATGCTCTCCTGTGATCAACCCAAAGTGGTTCTGAGCTCATCTTAATAATATACCTGGACACAGACTTCATCAGACTTAAGGAAAAAGTTACAAAAAACACAGGATGGGGCAGGAGCTGTTAAAGGAAGGGGTTTTTTGTGTGTTTTTTTGTTTTGTTTTGTTTTTGTTTAAATGGATAGGACAAAAACTTCCACTCACAGCTCCAGCCTAACCAATATGTGGAGAATAAGGACTAGGATATTATACTTAGAATCAGACAGACCTGGGTTAAAAACGTTGGTTGCTAGCTCACTTCCTAGCTGTGTGATCTTGGAGAAAGATCTTAACATCTCTGTGCCCATATTAGGTAAGTTTCTTTTGATGGCAAGTAAAAGAAGCCAATCACTTCCTAGCTGTGTGATCTTGGAGAAAGATCTTAACATCTCTGTGCCCATATTAGGTAAGTTTCTTTTGATGGCAAGTAAAAGAAGCCAATTCGATGTAAATTTAGCAAAAAAAAAAAAAAAGAAAGAAAGAAAAAGAAAAAAGAGTCTATTAAAGAAACCAGAACTATTTAAAGCAATTCAAGGAACTGAGAAGAGTTAGGAAGGGCTGAACAGCAGGAAGAAAGAGAACCAGGGCCAGCCCTGAGTCCCCAGCCTCAGGAATCTATGGACTATGCCTCTGGATCACTGCCATGTACATGCCTTATCTCTCAGCTTCTAGACTTTTGTAACTCTGGGTTTAAATTCTCAGAATTTAAAGAGAAATTAAAAGAGAGAAACTGATTAAGCCAACTTGGTTCAAATACGTGTACTGATTGAAATATTTATGGCCCAAAGAGTCAGAATTTAAGGCAGAAACATGGTTCCTGGGGAGACCTCTGTGATGTTGAGGTAGACAAAATTAAAGAATAGGGTTGGGCAGACATCCACGACAGATATCTACCCAAGAACCTCAACTTATGAAGATAATTACGTCTTCCTTGTAGGGTGTTATGAGAAAGCAGATAATGGGAATGAAACATAAAAAATGAAAATAATGGGTTTTTCCCAAACCAAATAATTCTATCATCCAGTTTCCTTCTACCAGATGATTACCAAAAATATAAATACAAAATCTCTACAAAATACTCAGAACATATCTGTAATCTTTCTTCCCCAAAACAGTGTAAATGAAGAGTGTCTTCTATAACCCACCCACTAGATGGTTCCTGTTCTAAGAGGCTGGAAGCCTCTTCTCACATACTTCCCCCAAGTCACAAGGCCTGAAAATTTGGGAGGTTCTCGGAAGAGGAAAAGATTCAAAGTCTCTTACAGTGGTGTTAAGAAAAGCCCAAATTTATATCATTTACCAATTTCTGTGGTAATTACTCCCACCACCGCCAACTCCAAGTTAGCAATGGTTTCACAATCAGCTTGCAACATTTCTGGATATTTTAAATTCCATAAGCTGGTGTGACTTCAGCACACCTGCCTGGGCATACGACCCTCAGGATGGGATTAGCAGAAATCTCTTTCTTCAGTACAGTCCTTGAATTTCTGATAGCTCCAAGGAGGTATCTTAGAGCCAGACCACCCCGGCTAACTCAATGAACCCCACCCACAAACCACCCAGTGCGTGCTGCTCGCCATGTGAAATGCGGAAGATGTATGAGGCGAGAGGTTAGACGACAGGAAATGGCAAAAAATAGTATGAAAATTCTCAGTTCAAGCATGCAGGGAAAGTCCAGCAGTCTCAGGGGGGTTCACATAGAAGATGGGGCTAGAGTTCCGGAGGCCAGACAGATGGAACTCCCACTGCCCCCCACACACCTGAGCCAGACGTGAGCTCTGATCTGGTCAATTCTTGGCACATCTAATCCTTTGACACCAAAGCAGCACGGATTCTGCAGGTGTTTTACCCATGGGCAACTTGAAAAGGCCCAGAGGGTTTCAGAAAAAGTGGCCCTGGCAAAGGAAGCAGTAGATGCTGGGATTATCTTTCATTCCATCTGATGGCAAGACGATGGCAGTAATGATTATGTGACCTCCAACAGGCATCGAACGCTTGTGACCCATGGACAATGTCGCTTTATCTCACTAACATTGTTCTGTGGGGTACAGTCAGTTTACCCATGAGAAGGAAATTCAAGGGGTTACTTATCTCAATAATGTCACTCCATGAGAGCCAAGTCCAAGATCTAGGCTGATTTCACTCCAAAGCTGCTGCCTTGTCCTTTGTATATCTTAACTGCTCCATCCATCCATCCATCCACCCATCCATCCATCCATCCATCCACCCATCCATCCATCCATCCATCCATCCACCCATCCATCCATCCATCCACCCACCCACCCACCCATCCATCCATCCACCCATCCATCCATCCATCCATCCATCCACCCATCCATCCATCCATCCATCCACCCATCCATCCATCCATCCACCCATCCATCCATCCATCCATCCACCCACCCATCCATCCATCCATCCATCCACCCATCCATCCACCCACCCACCCACCCACCCACCCATCCATCCACCCACCCATCCATCCATCCATCCATCCATCCATCCTTTCATCAGATACTTACCGATTCCTATCAGGTAAGCACTGTGCTAAATCCTGAGATACCAAACTTAGCAGACACAGTTCATCATGGCTGACGTGTGCTGGGGGTTATATGAGCTTCTTCTCATGAATCCCAGGAGAGGGCTTTGCGTGGACAGGGTAGTATCTCTTACTCCAGGACTCTCACTGAATATGAGCCCAAGAGCTCCTGATGGGCAGGTGGGCGACGGTGCCAACCATGGGCTGGTGCTGGAGAAGGAGGCTCACATAACTCAGACAGTTGGGATACCACGTCTGACCCCAGGAGATCTCTGCTGCTCTTTCTGGCCCACAGATACTCAGAACCCCATTTTGTTTCTGGATGCACGGCTCCCCCTTCTGGATCCATTTTAGCTTCACCCCCAAGCGGTAGCCCTTCCAGTCTGAACCTCCAGAGGGCCAAGCTGCTCACTGGCTCCTCCTGTAGGGGCCTCTTCTCCATGACCCCAGTTTCTGCGGCACTCAGGGCTTTTCCCTAGCTCCCTTTGTGTTTTGTTGGCTAAACACTCAAAGCATAATTGCCTCATAAATGCATGAACCCATTGTCTCATCTTGCAATGTCCTCCTCATCTGCAGATCCTGTACCTAAACCTGAGATAGAAATCCAGAAGATACAGGAAGTCAACAATAGATGTCACCTGCAGCTCTCATGTACGATCCTGAAAGAGTCCATAAACTATACCTGGTATGGGGACTCAGGGCCCTTTTCAACAGGGCTCCAGAATTCTGTGCTTGAAATCGTCGTTGAGCCAAAGAACTACTCCAGGTTTTACACCTGCCAAGTCAGCAATCCCGTGAGCAACGAGAATGACACAGTCTATTTCACCTCACTTTGTAAACTAGGTAAGAAGTGTTCCCGAGGGAGCTGGGGGTGGGGGGCTAGGGCAACCAGTTTCCTTCTGGATGAAATGAAGAAAGGTGTGGGGAGCCTGTTCAGCCCCCTGCTCAGATGGAGGATGCCAAAGGCACATGTGAGACCTGAGAGGCTCGGGTTCTACACTGGGCTCTTCCACCAGCTCTCAGCAAGCTTACCTGGCTTTTGTGGAGTTCATTGTCCTCACCTGCAAAGGGTGGCTGGCACTCCTACCCTGCTCTAACAAAGCACGGTCTTAGAATCCAGGGCCTGGGTGATTGTAGGACAATCTGAGCTGTCAGGGGAGAAGTCCAAGTGGAAGAGCAGAGCAGACACAGTTGAGCAGGTGCATGAAGGGTTCCTGGCAGACAGCCTAAATCAGCAAAGGAAAGAAGGGCCAAGTAGATGAGCACAAGCAAGAACAAGGATGGGACAGGGGTGAGGGCCTTATCCTAAGACAGAGACTCTCTGCTCTTTAGAAACACAGACTCTGGGTTTCATGTTTCAGACTTCTCTGTCTCTTGGGAGGACGCACTCACTTGAGCATCACTGCCGGCTCTCTATCAAGCCTACGCAGGTCTGATAGTGGGATAGCCAGGATCGGGCAAAAAGCTCATAGGTTTTAGAGTCAGGTACCTGGGGTCAATCCTGGGATTGTCACTTAATAGCTAAGCAAGTGACTTAGCTTCTCCAAGTTATGTCCTTCCTTAAGTTGTATGCTTCTTAAATAACAGACAAAATAGTAATCCTTATGCTGTTAAGAGGACTAAATGAGACAGTACAGATACCCTCTCTAGAACAGTGCCTGACAGGTCTCCAGTGAATGGTACTTAAATTAAAAGCAGTTTCTTCAATTCTGGAGACACTAGGGACTGGCAGGAGCCCTCAATAAATTTAGATTACTATCCCCAGCATTCTGGGTCTTGTACTTTCCACACCCCTGAAACGACATCCCTGAGTATGCAGATCCATACCCTTCCAGAATAACTCATACCTACGGGGCCGACATTTGCCTGTCATCAGGGACCATGGCCCCCAGGGACAGTGCTCTTTCATGGTCTTCCTAGATCCAGTCTACTCTCCCACCTGTGCTGATTTCTTCAGCTCTGTTCCCACACAGGGACAGAGCAACCTGGACATTCTTATTTATTCTTCCCATCTGACTGGCCATGCCTCTTCTAGTCTGTCCTGCCACCACAGACCCTATGTGACAGTTTGGTATCTGACCATGAGACCACCTTCATATCAACACCACATCCTGAGATCCAGAAAAAGAAAGAGAGACAGTCCCTGTCCTTTATAAAAGGAAGGTGACTGCTCATCTACAATGAGGATGAAAACAATACTAAGGCCATTTTTTGGAAGGGCTAGGCCAATCTTTTCACTTTTTAGCCACCCAAATTGTCCTAGAAAAGCATCCCTCATTTCCCTTCCCTACTGTATAACTCATTTTCTTTTTCTTTTTATTTTCTGCTTCCTTTCCTATCCTCTCCTCTTACTCCTTCTGTCCCCTTCCCTTCCTATCAGTCTTCCCCTTCCTTGTCTTTTTCCCTCTTGGTATAGATGGGATGTGGGGTGGAGAAATGGAGAGGGAAAGTAGTCTTACCTTCCTGAAAGTCCAGACACTCAAGTATTTGGAGTTCTCTTGCTCTTTCAGGCCGATCCTCTGGAGTAGCTTGGATTGCGACATGGCTAATTGTCATGGTCATGGTACCCATTGTTCCTGGCATCCTCTGGACCTGAGACAAGCTCTTCTAACTCAAGGGTGAAACTTCAAAACAGCTGGGTCTTGCTTTCATCAGCAGCCACGCTGTTATCCAAGACAGGAGCTCTGACTACATGGGATGATAGAAAGTGTGCTATTGAAACATCTACAAGGATTTTCAAGTTAACTTTTTAAAAACTAAAGTAATATTTTATTTTATATCTTCTACTTATTTTCCAACATACTTACATCGATACTCCTATATTTTTCCCACCAAAACATGTGATCACATTATGCAATGTTTTCTTGTTTAAATAAATGACGTGACCATCAATGTCAAACTGTCAGACCATGTCTACTCCATTGGCCTGAACAAATGCAATAAAGGAGAAGAGCCTGGGACCACAGGCTCCTATGTGTTGGTGCATCCGAGGAGTTAATTTGTGCTGTCTCTGACTCTTGCTCCCACATCCATGCCAAATCTCCTGGGGTTCCAGGTCCTCCCCCCAAGTTCTGGCCTCCTTTCTGAGGAGCATGCTCTTTAGGTTTCCTGGGAATATGGCGTTAGGCTTACCCCTCAGGAGTGAGCAGGAGTAAGCATGCAGCTTTGCCACATAAAAAGGGTCCCTTCCAAGCCTTTTCTGGGGAGCCGAGCACCGCCCCCTCCCTTTGTGGGCAACTCTTCAAGTCCTACCTGTGTCACAGGATCTAATAAAACCATCAAATGAACAAAATGTTCTCGCTAGGGTCTTCCATTAGAGGAAGGTAGGAGCCCCCTTCCCAGGACCAGAACAGACAGAACACCTGGGATTTCTGCTGTGTCTTCAACTCCTCCAAGGCTTCCATGGGCCTAGAGCTGAGAGGGCCTCTCAAGGATGTATTCCCCTTCAAGGAGCGGTCCCACCACAGATCACTTTTCCTCTACATCAAACCAGCCTTCCCTGCCATCCAGCCCTCCTCCAGCCAGAACATGCCGTGTGCTCTCATTTTCCTCTTGGGCTGTCCTGGTTAATTTTATGTGACAACTTGACTGGGCCACAGAGGTGACCAGACGTTTGATTGGTTTTGATGTTTGACTTAACATTATTCTGTGTGTGTGTCTGTGAGGGTTTTCTGGAAAAGATTAACATTTGAATCAGTAGCCTGAGTAAAGCAAATTTTCTTCCCTAATGTATATGGGCCTCATCCAATTAGGTGAAGGTGTGAATAGGCTTACCTCCCATAAGTACGGAAAAATTCCTTCGGCCTGACTGCTTTTGACCTGGGATATTTGGATTTTTTCCCTGCCTTCGGATGCCATCTGCAGTCCTGGTCTCCAGTCTGATGACTCAGACCTCGGGCCTTGTCAGCGTCCATAATTGCATGAGCCAATTCCTTATAATAGATCTCTGTGTGTGTGTGTGTGTGTGTGTGTGTGTGTGTGTGTGTGTGTAGCTCTTATTGGTCTGTTTCTCTGGAGAATCCCGATACATGGGCCAAAAGGAAAGCTACCTTTCTCAGCTCCCTTTCCATTTTGCTGGGGCCGTGTGACTGGTTTTAGCCGACAGAAAATGGATGGAGTTGATGTGACAAGAAGTGAGAGACTCTGAGAAGTGGAGGCACACAATGCAAGGGGCCTGGGTCCAAGTCATTGCCGGTTGCCTGGTCTACACTGAACATACATAAGAAAGTTTGGTTTTTGTTTGTCACCACGGGATAGCCTGGGCGCCCTAAAACTCTCACCGTCTCCTTCAGTCCAGCCTGTGGTTCTGTCCCAGCCTCACCTCTGATCGGCTTGCACTTTCCCATGGGACTGTCCATGTCTCTTTTCTACATGCAACGTCCTTCCCTTTTCCTTCACTTTTTTTGTGGCAGAAGAGGTTTTCTTGAAGGGACACGCACACACATGCGCACAAATAGAATCAAAGAGCATTTCTGGGGAAGAGCAGTAAGAGGAAAGAAATGTCACTTTCTATCAAGAATAAGCACAGTCCTTCACAGCCAAGGAACACGCGCACCTCCCCAGGCAACAGGTTTCCATCGGATCTAGCTCCTTGAAGACCAGAGGCAAACACTGCCTTTGCCAGCCCAGGTCACTGGCACCAACTGTTCCCTGCCTCTTTCCCTTAAGGCATGCCAGATACATAATTTGTTGGACGAAGTGCGGAATGAAAATGTGAGGCCCCAAGTTCAAAAAGAAGGAAAAAGTGTCATCCAATGCTCTAAAATATAAAGTTTCGTCCTGTATCCTGCAGCCTTTCTGTACTTGGGATGATTTTTTTAAATAGCTACTTAATGTTCTAAGTAAAGGAAATCTAAAACTTAAGTTATTACCAAGATTTTTATTGTTTACATTGTGCCATGTTAGTTTCGAATGAAATAAAGAATACCTAATTTGTGAAATAATTGAAATTACTCAATTCATACCTTGTAGCTTGTTCATGCCTACGCATTTTGTTTTGCTAGAACAGTAGGAATCGTGCAAAAAACTAACTTAACTATTTATTTTACTCCTTGATGGACACACATTTTCCCAACACTCTGTGGAAGCCAGTGGCTTTCAAGACGCAATTCCTTTGAAGTCATTCTGGGTCTCTGTGAACTCCTACAGACCACTGAGCCACTGGATTCTGTATTGGGGGGTGGGCACACGAGCGCCGCATCTGGTTAGGCAGCCAGAAGAGGACGGATACGCCTACTGCATGCGCTTCCTCTGCTCATGTGCACACTCCATTGTCCCAAAGGACTTCACTTTAACAACACAAGTTGAAAGATGAAATGATGAAGAATTTCAAGACGGTGATGGCAGAGCACCCAACCAAGTGAAGGGCCCTCTAGACATAGGGTCCTGTTTGACTGATTGGGCTGCATGCCTCTGCAGCCGGGTGTGCCCCAAGGAGACCTGGTACTTTACACCAAGACAAAACCATCTCTGGGGGTGCCAGTACAGGGGCCAAGCCTTATTCTCATGGATTCCCCAGCCCCTCGTATGTTTGGATACATCAAAACTCAGTCCAGTAATTTTCAGTATTACAAAAAAGAGACAGGGCCCCTGGGTGGCTCGGTCGGTTAAGTGTCTGGTTTCAGCTCAGGTCAGGATCCCGGGGTCCTGAGATAGAGCCCTGGGTCCAGCTCCTGCTCAATGGGGAGCCTGCTTCTCCCTCTCCCTCTGCTGCTTCCCCAGGGCTTCCGCTCTTTCTCTCAAATAAATTAAATATTTAAAACAAACAAAAAAAAAGACAACAGGCTCCCAAATGGAGTCATTTGTGCTAAGCCCACGTTGCCAAACCGGTACTTAATAATTAACTTAATTACAGTTTCAATCTCTTCTAAGTTGAACCAATCAATCTGGAATTACCAGATTACCTCATTACTAGTGAGGTAATCTGCCTGACAGACCTCTGCTGTCCCCTAAAGGAAAGCGACCTTGCCTGAGACATCCACTCTTTGCCAGTAACTTGTCCTGCTCTCTTCTGCTTATGAAAGTCTCTCATTTCATATGGCTCTTCAGAGCTCCTTTGTATCTGCAGATGGGATGCTGCCTGACTCCTGAATAAGGCCAATAAGAGCTTTAAAATGTACTCGGTGGAATTTTTTTTTAAAGATTTTATTTATTTATTTGACACAGAGAGATCACAAGTAGGCAGAGAGGCAGGCAGAGGTGGGCATGAGGATGGGGAACAGGCTCCCTGCTGAGTAGAGAGACTGATGGAGGGCTCAATCTCAGGACCCCAAGACCATGACCTGAGCCAAAGGCAGAGGCTTAACCCACCGAGCCACCCAGGCACCTCTCAGTGGAATTTTTAAAAAACATTTCATTTATTTATTTAGAATCTGCAGGAGCAGGGAGAGGGACCAAAGGAGAGGAAGAGAAAAAAATCTCCAGCAGACTCCTCACGGAGCACAGTGCCCAATGGGGGGCTCAATCCTATGACCGACCCCGAGATCATGACCTGAGCCCAAATCAGGAGTTGGACACTCAACCAACTGAGCCACCCAGGTGCATGAATGAGCCATTTGTCTTTGTACTCCAGCATTTGCCCCCAGTTCTTACTGTGCACAGCCTCGTGAGAAGAAGTCTTAGGAGGACGTCTTGGCGGTTGTCCTTTTCAGGCCGCTCTGCTGAGCGCCGCAGCACCGCCCTCTGCTGGTACCATGGCAGCCAGCTTCAGTCAAACGTAAAGCTGGGGATGAGGTCAGGGCTATGAGAACTTTGACTTCAACTGCAGCAAACCTGGGCATCTTGTTAAAATACAGACCCAGTCAGTAGGTCTGAGGGGAGGACTGAGACTTTGCATTTTAAACAAGGTTCTAGGAGATACTGATGCCCTTGTCCAGAGACCATTTTTTTTTGAGCAGGAAGGTGCAAGATGTCCCTGAGCTCCCTGGTTCAGGGCCTGTTTTCTCCCACTTCCTGCCCTGCTCTGCTCCTGGACTCCACACTCCTTCCCTTCTCAAGTTAAAATGTCCAGTGGTTCCAGCCAGGTTCCCACAATCCCCAGGTGCACCACTAGCACCGGCTTGTCCCAGAAGGCAGCCCAAGGTGACACACAGAAGGTTTGCAAGACAAAGAGCTCCTGAGAAGTGAGAGAACGCAGCCTTCATATCCTGGTGGTGGAAACTGGGCCACTAAATTAGACCTGGACCCTATGACCTATGAGCTCATTCATTCCTCACCCATATTTCCCCAGCGCTGGGCCCTACTGGGTACTGGGAGCTGCTTAATGAGAGCTAACGTTGACTGACATCATCAATGTGCCTGGCTCTGTGCTGAGCGATTTACCTGAATGTGCTCTTTTAAGGAATGGGGATGGGTATTGGAAGAAGAAATGTTTCCAACTCCCCTCCTCTTTTTTTTTTTTTTAAAGATTTTATTTATTTATTAGAGACAGAGCACAAGCAGGGGGAGCCAGGCAGGTGGAGAGGGAGAAGCTCCTGCCAAGCATGGAGCCCCACACGTGGCTAGATCCCAGGACCCTGGGATCATGACCTGGGCCAAAGGCAGACACCCAACCGACTGAGCCACCCAGGCACCTAGGGATTTGGAGTTAAGATTTTATTTGAGAGAGAGAGAGAGAGCGTGCACACAAGCAGTGGGGAGGGGCAGAGGGAGAAGCAGACTCCCCGCGGAGCAGAGACTGTAAAGTGGGGCTCAATCCCAGGGCCTTAAGATCACAACCTGAGCCCTACACTTAACAACAGAGCCACCCAGGGCCCCAGGGATTTGGATTTAAATGACTTCCTTGGCCCTGTTAATTCTACACAATTCTTAGCCAGACCAAAGCAATCTTAGAAAGATCCCATCCCTCATCCTTACTTCTTACCAAGGAGTAAGTATCAACCTCCTGCAGTGCCTTGGGGCTAAGTTCAAGGACACTGGTTAAAGTGGCAGCCTCTCCACCCAGAGAGAGGTGCTTTCCCCTCCCCCTACCTGCCGCTCTGGCCGCCCCCATCCCTCAGAAGACTGCATGAGGTGGGGAGGGGACAGATTTAGCCCAGAGCCACCTGCTTCAGCTGCAGAGTGGTAACCACAGGCCCCTATTCTCATTCAGCAGCTGCCCTGCCCCCCACCCCCACCCAACCCCGTGCCCCAGCTGAGCCCACTGTGGCCCTCTCCTCCCTGACTTCAGCTTCTAGTCTCTCCTCCTCTCCTCTCCCATCTTCTCCCTTTCCAAAATTCTGTGACCTCACTTTCTCTTCCCATCATCTTCCCATCTCTCACTTTTTCATCCTTCTGGTCTACATTATCCTGGGGATTGTTTCTTTCATTCCTTCTGCTCTTCACCCGGACATTCCTGCCTCTGATGTCCCATCTGCCCCTGAGGGTCTGCATGGCCCCTGCCAGGTGATGCCTTGCCTGGTTTCTTTCCTCCCTTTGTGAAATAGGAAGTGTGGTCCCCTCAGTAAGTGCCTTCTAGCGCTCTGACTTCTGTGCCTGGCGGCCCAGCTCAGGCAGAGCTCCCTTTGGAACAGACAGCACCACAAACACACTGGTTCATCCTCTCAACAGATATTTTAATGTTATGCCAATGCGACTTTTCCTCATGCTTCAAGTTCAGAGCTAGGACAAAGAGACCTCACTTCTAAAGAAAGCTACAAATAATCAGGGGTGGTACCACCTCCAGGGGCACTGAACGGATTTTGCTACCCAGGCAACCATCCAGCACCTAAACAGAGGACTGGGGAGGGAATAGACAAAGGGATCAGAACTGTTGCATTTGGGAGAGACCTGTGGCTTTTCCCTCTCCTTTTCACAAATGAGGTGCCGTTCTCATGATGTCCATTGAAAGGGGCCTCTACAAGCACCACTTGAGAGATTCAAGGTACGCCAAAGAAGTGGATACTAATGTCTCACTTCCTGGCCAGGCAGTGGGTCTGCTGATCTTCCCTACGGTGGAAGCGTGGCATTGGATGGGAGCACACCCTTGACAGGAATGGCAAGGATGTCGTTTCTCCAGAGGATGCTGCAGACGGCAGCCAGGCTTCACAAGGTGGGTGGATTCCAGTGGCAAGAGGGAGCGGCATCACCGGTGGGAGCTGAGTAGAGAAGAGAGGGCCAGGAGAGGCCAAGTCAGAGAACCACTCCCACAGCAGCACCATCTTCAGTGAAGAGCTCCCCACCCCCACAAACCTTGCTGAGGCCCCTAAAGCACTTACAGTTGCTTCACAAAAAAATCATATTCAGGTACATGTGCAGTGGGTCAGTATCAGCCAGAGAAACAGAAATGACCAACAGCCGCCAGGCAACAGTTGGGCTCTCTCCTCCCTGCCCTGAGCCACTTGAAAAGCTCAAACTGGATGAGGTAAAATGGGAGGGTGGGGAGTTTAGGTCATACTTCCCTCCCTAGTACAGGGTTTCTGGACCATGAGATAAGCCTGTGCTGGAATGACAGGAAGAGGTTAAAAGGGAGTTTTACATCGAACTGTACTATTAAATTACTAGAAGTGATAAAAATGAAACTGAGGGATTTTCCCAAAACATCCTTAAGTGACAGAAGGCCAATTTGACATAGACTTGATACTCGAAGGAGCGAAAGATCATTCTTCGATGTTAGCTCCCAACCAAGTTCAGAATATTTTTGAAAATGTGGCTATATTTTGGATGTGTATTTATGTATTCATAAAGCAGCTGCTACGAATCAAACACAATCTTTGATTTAGTGCTCAGAAAGAGAGACATGGTTCTTGCCTTCACGCAGATGATATTCTAGTCTGGAAGACAGCCCTAAGGAAAGTTAGTAATTTAATTTCAGTTAGGACAGTGCTACAGGTGTTAGATATGACAACTTCCAGACAGAAGAGCCAGTGAGGACTGAGCTGAGTCCGGAAGATGGGATCTAGTTTTGAGGATCAGAGAGAAATTCCCTTTGGAGTCAGAGACTGAGAAAATGAGCAGGCGTTAGATTAGTCAGGGGAGTGTGTGTGAAAGAGGAGCCCTCGAGATGGAAGAAAGGAACATGAGACAGGGATACTCTGGAAGAAAAAAACAACCTGGTTGCTGGAGAGATTTGAATTAAAAAATATCCAAAGAAAGCTACCGTCATATTTCTTTTTCTTTCTTTCTTTCTTTTTTTTTTTTTGGTCAAGATGCCTTTGTTTTTTTCCTCAGTGTTCCAAGATTCATTGTTTATGCACCATCGTATTTCTACGTGGCCAATAGAGAGCCATCTTGGGTGGTGCTTCTAGAAAAATAAACAAGTTCTCAAAGAATTGGATGTTCCTTAGCATAATAATTCTGGGGCTTTAATTTCACAAGAGTCGGGGTCATATCAAAGAAAAACTTCGTTTTCCTAATAGGACTGAGCCTGTTTATTTCCTAGGAAAACTAGTGAGAAAATTAGCTGCAAAATTTCACTGGCATGGAGACTTGATGAGTGGTCTCATCCTTTAGACTACAGTTTACTTTTCCCTACTCCAAAACCAACTTTGATTGAGCAAAGGAGAACTTCAGTCACATCAGGCTAAAGCCAGAGCCTCTGTACTTGCAAAAGGCAAGGGTGTGTGTGTGCAAGATAACCCAAACAAAAGAGAATTTCATTGAAGGGTTTGGGAGTAACCAGGAGAATTGAGGGGAAAGTAAACCTTGGTGTCTAGGTAGCAAGATTAATAAGCGGGCAAATTTTTAGGGTTCCCCATCAAGATGAATCAGTTGTAATTATTTTCCAGGCTTGTGACACTGCTTTGTGTGCAAATTCCTGTAACTAACCACTGTTTCTTCTAAAGTTCCCTGGGCTTTCAAGATCTACTACGCGTTTCAATAAAGAACTTTATTTGCATCCATGGTAGATGCAAATGGTAGCATATGGTAGAGTGGGTATTATTTCTCTAAGAAAAACAGGAAATATAGGAGTTACTCTGGAAAAGGCTGGTAATCCCTTTCCAATCTCTTGTGAGGGGCCTGGGAGAGGTAAGGTTGGAGGAGAATCAGCACCCCCCCTCTTGTGAATCTCCAAGTAATCAATAAAGATAGTTATTGGTAACAGATCATAAGCCAGGACCTACAGAGACACTGCCCTAATTCCCACTTCCCACCTCTCCAGCTTTGCACCAGCAGATAAAAAACTGAATTCAGGAATGCCTAACTCAGGAAAAGGAGGGAAGCTTTGCCACTCCTGAGATACAGGCTGAGATCAGTGGGTTGGGAAGGCTGGAGAAAACATGGCAGGAGACGAGACTGATGGGACAGCAGGGCCCATTTCATACAGGGTCTTGGGAATTTTATCCCAAGAACATTGACAGGCAAATGATGGGCTTTCAGCAGGGAAGGAGCATAGCCAGATTAACAATTTGTAAATGGGGGAGCCTGGGTGGCTCAGTGGGTTAAGTGTTTGCCTTCAGCACAGGTCATGATCCCAGGGTCCTGGGATCTGCCCTCATCTAGCTCCCTGTTTCCTGGGGAGCCTGCTTCTTTCTCTCCCTCTGCAGCTCCTCCTGCTTGTGCTCTCCCATACATGCGTGCTCTCTCTCTCAAACAAATAAAGTCTTAAAAAAAAATTATCATCTCTTTTTTTCTCAAACCAACAAACCTGATATTTAGTTGGCCATGTTGCCATTCATCTAAAGGTTGCATTTCTCAATTCCTTTACATGTAGAGAAATTTTAGCCATATCTATACAAGCAGAAATTGTGTGGGATTTCTGGGAATGGATAGGAAGATGTTTTCCATTTCTTTTTTCATCCTGTTTTTTGGGACAAAAATGCATGGAAGGAGTTTCAATAACCATTTTGAACCAGAGCATAAAGGCCATGATAGGACCACCATATCCTAGAGATATCCCAGATATCCTAAAAATATACAAAATATCATTATACTGAACTAAACTGCCTACCTCTTTTTTTTTTTTTTTTTTGGGAGAACAATAAACGTGCATCTTGTTTAAGGCACTCTTTTTCATTTCTCTCTAACTATTTAGTCTCAATTCTAACTGGTTTTCATGTGGACTTTCAAGTAGATTTACCTACTCCCCAAAAGGAAACAACTAAAAGTTATACCTAACTCTTGCACATAGAAATCATGCCACGCATACAGTCTTCTCTGAGTTCAGTCAACTAAACAATGGTTACTTTCCCTTCAGTTCTCTTTATTACAGGCCAATCTTACTTTTGAATAGAAATTCTAAATAAAATATTACCAAATTGAATTCATCAATATAGTAAGATATGCTATAGGACTTATCCCAGGAAAGCTAAGATAGTTTAACTTTTAAAAAATCTGTTTATGTAATTAACCACATTGGCTAATTAAAGGGGGGAAGCAGAAATCACTTCAATAAATGAAGAAAAAAGGTGAAATATTTATGACAATTTAAAAAAAATCAACCTAGTAGCTGAGAATTCTCTTAACCTGATAGAATTTCACACATGCACACATACCCACACATGGCATACACACATGGTACGTGTTAGCAAAAATGGCAGAGGAAGGGCCTCCAAAAGCTCTCTCATCAATAAAACCAGTGAGAAAAGAAGGGTAAAATAATCAGAACCAACTTTTTCAGAATTCTAGAAATGAACCAAAGGCTTATAGAAATTCAGAGAACCTTTATTCAAGAAGAATGGCCGAATCCCAGTAAGAACAGTGAGTTTTGTGGTATTTTAACTTGCCCTACACCCATCCTACTCTGTCTAGCCTGTCTCATGCCTTTAAAACCAACAGCCCACAATTATGGTGAAAGCCAACAGTGTGGCAGCCACTGGCAGGGCCGAAAGGGGTTGGAACTCCTTTGAAACTTCACTCTCAGAGAATTGTCATTGTTTGATCTATCTGGTGGTTCCTCGAAAGACCCACTTGTGGGGCTGTCTTTATTGGACATGACTGGGAAATGGCGGTGTAAAAGCCTTTATCCTGGGGGTGTTTGTCAAACAATTAGAGGCAATTGATTAACTTTGCAGCTCTCTCAGGTATTATAATAGTTCCCTTATTCTTATTTTACTGTGGAATCGAAAAAAAGAGAAGAAAGCTTCCATGAATAACAGCTAGGTAGGGGTTATAGGTTGGTTGTAGTTCAGCAGGGCTCTGCCCCACAAATCTCTTTCCATTTCAGTTCCCAGGCAACAGGAGCAGCTTCTTTCTCTGTTGGGTTATTCTCTGGGAGAGGGTATGAATACAGAGTAGACGGGTCTTTTTTAAAACCCAAGTTTGGCTGTGACATTTCCATGCTTAAAATCTTCAAGGATAGGTGCCTGAAGGTGACTATTAATCCCTACATGACTTGGCTTCTGTGAATTGCTTCTGTCTAATTTCTAGCCTGGCCCCTCCCTTGCATCAATGCTGCAAGCTTCCTGAACTACTTATAGTTCCTCAAATTCACCCAGCTTTTGCTCAAGCTTTTGTATTTCCTGGAATCTCCCCTCCCCCACCCTCCTTCCTTGCCCAAAAACTCCTACTCATTTTTCAAGATTCAAACCAATTGTTGCTTCTCCAAAACCCCAAAACCACTTCTTAGGGATGACACTCTCTCCTCCCCCATACATTACTTCTTTATATCCCCTGTGAGATGGAGATGATTATTACGGAGAAGACTTGGAAATCATCAGTAGGGAAACCCATAAAATTTGTATTTCCCCGTATTTTCTTCAGTCTTGAAAGACCAAGAGAGGGAAGTGAAATGCCCAAGGCCATATAACAAGTTACCTGCAGAGTTGAAGCTGAAGTCAAAGATGTTTTCTCCTTCCTTTGGGATTTGCTGATGCCCACTTGGGCACTCTGTAGGACTTGACATATTTTCTCTCCTATGTTCATATACGTATCCTGGGATTCTCTCAAATCCAAGATCACTGAATTTTGCAAGACTTGCTAAGATGGCAACATTGGAAGACTTGTTGTTACCTCAAGAAAGCCCTAAAATGAGTTCCACTTTTAGACTTATACCTAACGTCTAGAACCACAATGGAAACCTCTGGAAGGCTGCATGAAGTGAGGAAAAGAGTGTCAACTCTGGAGCCAGACATCTTAGGTTTGAATTCCAACACCCACCAATTGCCAGTTTTAGAACCCCAGGAAAAGTAAACTTTCTAGACTCAATTTCCTCTGTGAAAAATTGGATGCTCTTTTCATCTGGATTAAATGAGTTAATAGTAGATAGATCTTAGTAGATCATTCAGCACAAGCTCTGGCATACAGTAAGTGCTTAGTAAGTATTAGTTGCCTTCTTTTGTGTCATACTGCTCCCTCCTCTTTCCCAGGCATAGGACTTTAATTTGACTGAATGAAGACAAGATCTCTTGGCCTAACTTTTTGCAGGTGTATAATAAGAAGGAATTGATTGTTTGATCTCTGTACCCCAAATAATATCTCCTTTCTATTCTTCTTACTTTTGACAATCTTTTCTTCAGGTCTGTGGACCCGGCACAAAGCATGCCCATGGGTGTGACTTACATGACAGAAGTTTTTGCTCTCAGAGGAAGTAGAGGGGAGTTGGGAGGTACCTGGGGAAATGCAAATTTGTGGCTAAGTAGGACTTCCCTGGGTCTGATGATTTCCAAGACGCTGCTGAGATATAATTCCAGTGATGACGTGGAGAGGAGAGGCCAGTCCTGCCTCAAAGAATGGTTGTAATTAGCATGTCTATTCCACAGATATTTTTAACACCTACTGTATGTAGGGTATTGTTAGACAGGGGAAACATGAATATAAATAGAGCAAAATGAAACTCGGTGTGGGGGGGGGGGGCGGTGGGTAGATTGACCTAAACTGAAGAGACCTGGTTTCTGGTCATTGCTTTATAAAAACTGGCCATGTTGCTGCTGGCAAGTCCCTCAGTAGTAAGTGTTAACCTCTAAAACACGGCTTTCTGATAGTGAGATGAAGGACATGGAAAAATAGCTTCTAAGGTTTTGTGTGTGTGTGTGTTTCCCCAGATTTATAACTTCTCTGAAATTGAGCTCTGTATATTCAAGTACTGTCTGGAAATTTCTATCTGGATGAACCATAAACACTTCAACTGAACATATCCCAAGCCAGCAGACTAATCTTATACTCTTGCTCCCAATTTTGACCCAAAGTCATCTTTACCTCCTATACTTCCCATCTTAGAGACTGATATTGCTATATTCTTGAAGACTATACCACAAATCAAAGGTCATTGCATATGGGTTCTTCTCTGTCACACCCCATGTCCAATCAGTTGCCAAACTTTACCAAATGCACCTATGAAATGAGTCTCCAATGGACCCCCTTCTCTCCTACCTCACTGCCACTTCTTTAATGGAGATTATTATCTCTTCTAATCATCTTCCTCTCTGTAGTTTTACCTAAATCTCTCCCATACTGTGCCTGAAGTAATCTTACGGAAGGAGAAATATGGTTACTCACCTGCTTAAAACTTTTGGTGGTTCCCATCAAGAGGATGAACAACTTTCCAAGAATGTGTTTAATTGTTTATGTGTGAAAAAGAGTTTTGATTAGGTGGAAGGAGGGACATTATCTGTTGCTGGAAGGTCTCAGCTCCCTTGGTAGAGTATCCTTAGGAATGAATGAAAGACAAAACAATGAGGAAGAGAAGGGAAATAGCAAATATTGATGCCCGTGCTCTATCAAATACTGTACATTATATACACGATGTTGTTTTACCTCTTGGAAAATATATGAGACATTTAAGGTCAGGTTCCCTCCAAAGCAGGCTCTGAGATGGAGATTTGTGAGCAGGAAGTACACTGAGGATAACTTGTGAAATCACCTGTGGAAAGCAAAAGACAAAGGACTGAGCAGAGGGAGAAGTTGAACTCTGGAAGCAGTTGGAACAAAGGCCTCAGCTGACTATCTGAGGTGTTCCAGAGCCGGGATGGCCCCAAATGGCTGCTCCAAATTGAGGCATGGGGACTAGACTTTTATACCCTTTCAGTGACCAGATGACCAGTTGTTCGATGTAGGTGGTGCTCATGGACGGAACTGCCTGAGGGTGTCTCCCAAGGAGAGACTTGACTGCAAGCCATCAGGCCCTGATGCTTCTGGCAACTGGGGAATGGTTGTTTTGGTTCTCAGTCCCGAGCAGCCATGCTAAGAAACATCCAATTCTTTGAGAACTTGTTTATTTTTCTAGAAGCACCACCCAAGATGGCTCTCTATTGGCCATGTAGAAATACGATGGTGCATAAACAATGAATCTTGGAACACTGAGGGAAAAAAAAGGCATCTTGACCAAAAAAAAAAGAAAGAAAGAAAAAGAAATATGATGGTAGCTTTCTTTGGATATTTTTAAATTCAAATCTCTCCAGCAACCAGGTTGTTTTTTTCTTCCAGAGTATCCCTGTCTCATGCTCCTTTCTTCCATCTTGAGGGCTCCTCTTCCACACACACTCCCCTGACTATGTGAACAAGCCAACTTTAGAACCCAGGCTCTTAAAGTAAATTCTTGTATTTTGGAAAGTTCAGTAAGCAACACAGGAAGCACCGTGATTGCTCCTCTTTCTCCCAGCTTCTATCTCAGTGTGGAATGGTGGACACTCTGGGATGCGGGTACACATTGGCAAAAGCCCCCATGGGAGGTACCAGCTGGAAGGAAAGCTGAGAAGGACATCTAGGTCTCAGGGTACCACCTGAGGCTGCAGGGTTTTATATTCCAGCTGCTTGCATCCAGACAAGATCAGAATTTAGCATTTTAATGGCCTTAAGCCTGGTTCTAACATCAGAACAGGGAGCGGGGAGCCATCCTTCTTAAAGGCTGTACAGCAGAAACAGAAGCCTGCTCTCAACTGACTTATTCATTCCTAGAAAAGTATCTCAGGGTGGAACCCAGGGCTTGCTGTTTTAACTCTGTTATGTTGCTTAACAACGCAAACAGTTAAACTAAGGAAAGAAGCCTCTGTGTCCAGGTATGGTCTATACTGTCACCCCAGGGAATGCCTTCTACAGTTTAATGTTTTAAACAATTCCACGATCTTTTTTTTTTATTTTGACAAGAAATAAGTTTTATTTGGTTTTGTAAAGACTAGATCATACAGCTCGAACAGGTCTCAGTATATGGTTACACATATACCAGGATATAGTTGCTCAGTTTAAGCCCCTGGGAGAGTTACACTTCAAATTCCTTGATAATTACTTTGGGAGAGATGCACTACGTGGGACTTATAAAGGGATCTTATATATGCAGACAGCCTCTTCATCACTAACCACCATGACACATGGCAAAAAATCACGATCTTCTTTTGCTCTCTTTTCAAGGCAAGATAATTATTCATACAATATTCTTTAAGAAATCCCTGTTCATTAAACTAGGAAACAGCATATAATCATACATTTTTATGTATTACGTTAAATAACAAAGAACACAAAAGTGTGTGCAGAGTTGTCATTTTAGTTACAAACATGCTCGTGGAAGGGGTAGCCTACCCAGGCAAGAGGGAAACTCATGCCAACCGTTGCCCAGGTGGGATCATGGCTTCCACACTGGGCTCCAGCATCTTTTTTTTTTTTTTAAGATTTTATTTATTTATTTATTTTTTTTATTTTTTTTTTTTAAAGATTTTATTTATCTATTTGACAGAGAGATCACAAGTAGGCAGAGAGGCAGGCAGAAAGAGAGAGAGGAGGAAGCAGGCTCCCCGCTGAGCAGAGAGCCCCATGCGGGACTCGATCCCAGGACCCTGGGATCATGACCTGAGCCTAAGGCAGCGGCTTTGACCCACTGAGCCACCCAGGCATCCCTGGGCTCCAGCGTCTTGACCGTGACTGTTATTTACAATGAGCCCAACTACCAGGTGTTTGCTTAGGATGACCCCCCCAAGAGGCATTTTTTACTTGAAACTTCATAATACAGCAGAATAAATTGAGGTGTCCAGACCCATCTCACAGAGAACTCTACAGGTATTTTTATAGTCACGGTTAAATTAAACAATAACTAATTATTATGGCGTGTGATTTTGATCTCGATTTCAAATCCTTCCACATGTAGATTTTGCGAAACTGAATCAGGTGTGGCTAACGGCTCAGTTCACATTTTCATTCCGTTTCACATTTTCTCTTCTGATTTTTGTGTAATGGTGCGGTTCCTGTTAGGCTTTACATGCTGATGTTTTTCTTAATGAAATGTGATTTTCTGTACTGAGGTGTTCAATTCCTTTATAACAGAGTTTTTAAATACTTGTTGCAGAAAATTCACCTCTCTGCCTTAAATTGCTAAAAGTTTTTAACAGCCTATAACGTGCTTTATTTATGCTGCAAAGTTAGTGTTGTCTCTCATGGGGAAGCCCAGGAACGACATCCATTACCAGGGCGCCCATAGCATTCTGGTCCAGTCTCTGAGGATTGTCCCTGATCTTGACCACAAGGTAGTACTTCCTGTGCATCACCTGCTGCAGCTACATGGGGTTCATCATCGAATCACTCATCCCCACTTTCAGGAAATGATGAAACCGAGAGATACCAAATTCAAAATGGCCGCCACATTTCAGGCTCTGCGCTGGGTGCCTTACTTGCACTGATGTCATTTAGTTTCCCACAACCCTGTGAGGTGTTTCCTTATCTTTATGTCACTGATGAGGAAAGAAAGGTTCAGAGAGATTGTGCAACTTGCCCAAGGTCACCCAACTTGTAATTAACAGACTGGGGACTTGAACCCAAGTGTCTCTGACCACAAGTGGAGTTTTGAGCCAACCTACTCTAGGGCCTCTAAATAAAGAGTAGGAGATCTACAAACTTGAAAGCAGTTGTGAAAAAGGTAGAAGATTATGGAAGATTTTACTTACTTTCTTCTTTTAAAAAAATTTATTTATTTTAGATAGAGAGCAGTGTGAGGAGCAGGGGGAGAGGGGGAGAGAGAATCTCCAGCAGACTCTCCAAAGAGTGTGGAGGTGACCGGGTGCTCCAACCCAGGACCCTGAGATCATGACCTGAGCAGAAATCGAGAATCAGATGCTTAACTGACTGAGCCACCCAGGCACCCCTCTTTCTTCTTTTAAAATGTTCAATACTGTATTATATTCACAATTTTAAAAAGAAGAGACAGAACCCTAATTTTTAAAAATCCCATTTCTTAACATATCCCACTCTTAACAAGAAATGTTATTTGATAAATTCATTCAGGTGGTTGATAATTAAATGTGTAAGTCCTTGTTATGGTTCCATCATTAAGGGATGTTGAGAATCATTATATTTAAAACTAATAGAATGTTTTCCTCATGGTTAGCATGGGGTCAGGCAAGTGCATGGAGAAGAGGAAGATATTGGACTTCCTTGCTATGTGTCATCCCAGGGTATCCCCATACTGTCCCTCTCTTCAGTTATGCCAACTAGAGTTCTTCACTCGAGTCCCCTAGTCTACAGCTCCATTTTCTAAGCTGCCCAAGTGTCCTAGCGTTTCCTTATTCCCTGGACTTATTTCAGGTTAGCCTATATCACTGGCATGTCAGTGCAGGAATCCTACTACATACATGGCCTGTGAGCATCTCAGAAGGTCATTCAGTGACCCATGGGGCATTCAGTCCTCCTCCCCAGCTGTCTTTTCTCTCAGGAATGTGATCACTGGTTAGGGACTGGGACTATTCAGAAAGGAATGAATCCTCTTCCTTGACAAGCTTTGCAAGATGAGTGCTCAGTGGACTTGACAAAGAGCCTTCTAGAACTGCCAAAGAGGAGGCCTTAGTTTGAGCTTTGTATGAAGGAAAGAAGGCTGACCACAGTCATCCAGAATTTGTAGCATACTTTGCAAGTTATTGTTATATTTATAACTCTATCTAAGAAGGGAGATCAGAGCTATGGGAGGCAGCTTTTGGCACACACAAAAAGTTTGAGGTTGGTGACTCAACAGCACTGTTGCTGGTTCCTAAACTCGGTTCCTTCCTAGAAGGAGTGGAATTGCGTGGGCATTTCCCTCTTTGTAGCAACTTATGTCAGTAGAAAGCAGGCCAGAAAACTATATGGCTGTCATGTAGGATAATTTGGGAGATACTAGGAAGCACCCCCAACCTTACCAAGAATGCATCTCAAAGAGCTATGGGGACTGTGGGACAAGAGAAATTTAGTCTGTCCAGGGCAGGCCCAGAAGGAAGAGATCCCCATGTATTGACTCTGGGGTCTGGAAGGAGGGCAGGAGCATTAGTGGAAATGACAAGAGTTTGGGGAGGTAACCTCAGATTACAGATGCCCATGGATATCTCTTCTCAACCTCTAGATTCTAGTGTTCTGACCTGGATCTGAAACCTGGAGAAGGTGCTGATGTAGGAAACATGTGGAAGACCTTAGAGAGAGCAATTTCAGCCTTATAGGCTAAGTAAAGGCCAGAAGGCACTTTCAGTGGCATCTTCACAGGCGACACTGGGCCATGTCCCCGGCTTCCCTTTCTGATCCTGGGTCACTCAGTACATCCATTTGCTCAGGAGGGTGGCTACTGGCATGAACATATTGGGCAAAACCTGGGTCTCGGTCTAGGATAAAGCCACCTCATAACCTGGTTTCCCCACCCCCCCCAACCCCCAATGCCCTTCAACCCCTATAGGCTCTACCCAGGAGGGCTGTCTGCTCCACTGGTCTGCTCACTCTCTGTAACAGACACCTGTCCCATGGGCTTCCTCATCTCACCCAACAGAGCTGAGCTAGGGTGTTTTTTCCAGTGATTTCCCCGGGCTGATTTTAGACTTTGCAATCAGGTCTCCTAGGAGATGTTTCAGAATTTGGGGGAATTTTGTATTTTCATTTTGGTTTTGTGGGGTTTTTATTGTTTTTTAATTGTTTTATTTATTTATTCATCTATTTATTTATTTTAGTTTTTCTTATTCAAATGGAGATGCTTTTTATGGGCTCCAAGCAGCCAGGTAGTCTGGTCTGCCCCTGTGAGATCCCTCCTTGTGTTTGCTGGCTCATGTTATAGGGCCGTCTTTGGTCAGAGGTCTTGATGAGCACAGTCTTAAGCTGGGAAGCCAGGATGTTCAGGGGCAGCCGAGCCACAGGCACTTTCAGGCAGGTCACTTTGCAATCCTAGCCATAAAGTGTCAGGAGGGAAAGTAGCAAATCTTAGGGGGATGTTACACCTTTCTGTTTAGGAGATAACCTCATTGTGCAGCCTACCTTCGATTGGGGGAAAGCTCTTTTCCATAGACATATGGTCTTCCTCAATCTCAGAAAGGGGTTCCATATAGCCAAAGGGAAGGAAGTGCTGCTTTGTCACCAGTGATGGAAGTCAGGGGCAGGAAATACCACTCACTCAGGATTCTCCTGCTCACTCAGGATTCTACCTTCATCTGTGCCAGATGTTCCATGGATAACAGGCAATTGACCAACATGAGCCCAAGGATTAGTTAAGGTTCTTGCCAAGTGTAATGGAAGTGGTATGGTGAATGGAGAGAGCAGAGACTCTGGAGTCAGGTGATGCAGGATTTGAATCCAGTTCTTCCATTTTGGGCACTCTGAGCCATTAGACAAGTTATTTAACAGGTCTGTACCTCAAGTTGTAAAATAGTGATAATTATACCTGCTTTTTAATGAAATTAATTTCATTAGGTGGAAGCTACAGGCATCCAGGGAGTTCAGTTAGGAGGATTTCCTTCATCCTTACTTTCTTGAGTATTCATGGGGATAATGAGTATACTCCAGAGAAAGAGAAAGAGGTTTTGACCTGGAGTCAGGGTTCCCAAGTTTGGTCCAGTCCCTGCTTTCCATCATCACCAGATCTGCTTCCTTCCTAGAGCTGTTATAAAGATCAAATAAGGTAGTGAATATGAAGGATTTTGAAAATGGACTTATGAACGTGGGGCTTTATCACTCGTACACCTTTAGTTGTGGGTTTGTCCAAATCTGCTCTTTACAGCTAATGGAAATAGCTTGGTATACCAGATACAGTGCAGGATAGACTGATTTTTGAATGTTGAACCAGCCCTGCATGCCTGGGATACATTCCACATGGTTGAAATATACCACTTTTTATACATTATTGAATTCGATTGGGTAATACTTTGTTGAGGATTTGTGTACCTATGCTCATGAGAGATATTGGCCTCTGGTTTTTTCTTGTGATGTTTTTGTCTGGTTTTGATATCAGAATGAGTTAGATATTGAATAGAATAAGCTAGAAAGATAGGATAGAATGAGTGAGTTAGTATGCATTCTGATTTGGAAGGTTATTTAATTGTTGGTTCAATTCATTAATAGAAATAGACTTATTTAGATTGTCTATTTCATCTGTGAGTTCTGGCAAATTACATCTTTCAAGGATTGATCCATTTTACCGATGTTATCAAATTTGTGCACTTGAAGTTGTTCATAGTATTCCTTTATTGTCCTTTTTTTGTCCATGGGTTTGGTAGTTATGCCCCCTCTTACATTTCTGATATTAGTAAACTGTGTCCTCTTTTTTAAATTTAGCCTGGCTAGAGGTTTATCAATTTTCTGGTCTTTGCAAAGAACCAGCTTTTGTTTTCATTGATTTTTTCCTATTAATTTCTTGTTTTCAATTTCATTGCTTTCTACTCTAGTTTTTATTATTTCTTTTCTTCTGCTTGCTCTGGACTTAATTTGCTCTTCTTTTTCTAGTTTCCTAAAGTGAAGGCTTATATTGATTTTAGGTCTTTTTTCTTTTCTATTATATGCATTCAATGCTATCAATTTTCCTCTAGGCACCACTTTTTTTTTTCTGAATCCTGCAAATTTTGATAAGTTGTGTCTTCATTTTCATTTTGTTCAAAATATTTAAAAATTTCTCTTGAGATTTCTTCTTTGGCCCATGTGTTATTTGAAAGTGAATTTTTAAATCTCCACATGTTTTGGGATTTTTCCAGTTGTTGTTTTTTTTCGTTGTTGTTAGGGACTTCTAGTTTAATCTCTCTGTGGTCTGAGAGCAGACAATGTATGATTTCTATTTTTCCAAATTTATTAAGATTTATCTTATGGCCCAGAAGGTGGACTATCTTGGTAAATGTTCCATGTGAGCTTGAGAAGAATGTGTATTCTGCTGTTATTGGGTGAAGTAGTCTATAGGTGTCAGCTGATTGGCAGTGGTGTGAATTTAATGGTGTCCTGATTTTCTGCCTATTGGATCTGTCCATTTCTGATAGGGGGATGTTGAAGTCTCCAATGATGATAGCAGATTTATCTATTTCTCATCATAGTTCTATCAGTCTTTGCCTTATGTATTTGAAGCTCTGTTGTTAGGCACATATATGTTAAGGATTGTTATGTCTTCTTGGAGAATTGACCCCTTTGTCATTATATAATACCCTTCTATTTCTGATAACTACATTCCTTTCTTTGAGGTTTGCTCTATCTGAAATTAATATAGCAACTTCTGCTTTCTTTTAATTAATGTTAGCATGTTTTCTCTTTATCCATTTACTTTTAATCTTTATGTGTCTTTATACTTAAAGTGGGTTTTTTATAGATGACATAGTTGGGTTTTATTTTTGTTTTACTTTGTTTTTTTGAATAATATTTTAATTTATTGTCATGGTTAGTTTGTGAATAAGACATGTATTTAGGGCAGATAGTTTTCAATCTGACCTAACATGTGCCCACATATCTTCACCTGGAAAATACAGCATTTCAAGCTTCAGTCAGAGTAGATTATTCCTTTTTCACTTTCACAACTTTTTTTTTGGCCACTGCCGGAAGTCTTCTTGTCATTTGTTTCGAATTCTGTAGTCAGTGCATCTCTTACTGCTTTTGCACAGATCTGGGAGTTTCAAATGTAGCTGAGTCTAGTCTTTCACCAGTACACCACCATGATGTCTCAAGAGTGAGTGTCTCTGGCCAACTTGTAAGGACATATCTATGGGGAGCATTGTGGGCAGCCCAGCTACAGGAAGATCAGGCCTGAGCAGTAGAAGGGACAAGGCTCTGGACCTGCCAATCCTGCCACTTCTTGCCCTGATCCACCTCTCTAATGGCCCCTGCTGTCCACCAAGAGCCAATAAGGTCTTGTTTTTTGACCCATTCTGATAATCTCTGTGTTTTAATTGCTCATTTAGACCATTGACATTCAAAATGTTTCTTGATATTGTTAGAATAACATTTACCATATCTGTTACTCTTTTCTATTTGTTGCCCTTGTTCTTTGTTTCTATTATTGCCTTCCACTCTTTTTCTGCTCTTTGTGGTTTAATTGAGGATTTCATTTTCTCTCCTTAGTACATACATCATACTTTTTTTTCTACTTTTTTTTAGTGGTTGCTCTGGATTTTTCAATTTACATTTACAACCAATCCAAGCACATTTTCAAATAACACTATACTGCTTCATGGGTAGTGTGAGTACCTTATATAAGAAAATAATCCTAATTCCTCTTTCCTATCCCTTGTATCGTTGTCCTTCATTTCACTTATATATAAGCATTCAGAAGCACATATATACATAAGAAATATACAGAAGCACACATAATTGAATATATTGTTATTGTTATTATTATTTTGAACAATGTGTTATCTCTTCGGTTGATTAAGAGTAATAAAAATAAGTTTTTATTTTACCTTCACTTATTGCTTATCTGATGCTCTTTCTTTCCTTATGTAGATCTGAGTTTCTGACATACATCATTTTCTTTCTCCCTAAAGAACTTCTTTGACTGTCTCTTACAAGGCAGAGCAACTGGCCAAACATTCCCTCAACTTCTGTTTGTCCAAGAAAGTCTATTTCTCCTTCACTTTTGAAGGATAATTTCTGAGGATTTGGAATTCTAGGTTGGTGGGGTTTTTTCTTTCTCTCAACTCTTCAAATATCTCACTCTATTCTTTTCTTGCTTCCAGTCACTTTTTTTTTTTTTTTAGGTTAAAGAAATATGCAACTTCAAAGACATACATTGCAACCTCATTTACTGGTCAGTGACATTAGTGACTTTTTGCTGAATAAGATGGTAGTTGTTAAATCCTGGAATACTTCTTCCTCAAATTCTGTGTGCTATTCACAACATTGAGGTTACAGTCATGATATACTTTTAAGTTTAATCTGAATCATCCCCTTTTCTTTATCACTTTCTTACATCCAGAAAACCAACAAAACATTAAACCAGAGCTCTGATTCTATCATTTGCCAATAGGCTCCCACACTGGCTGATTTCAGGCTATCAACATGCTGTCATTGAAAGTAATGCAGAACCCATATGATATCTGGTATTTTATTTCCACCATAGAGATACAATAGATGTAAATGTCCTCAAGACCATAGATAATAATAATATGCTTTGAACTAATTAGGAAGTAATTCGTTTTGAGTTTTTCCCTTAGTTATTATTCCCTCATTTACAATTAAATAAATATAGTGAATTCATATAATTTGAATTCTTAATAATGGTAATATTTATCAATCACCCAGCTTGTAAGATTCCTGAAAATTTAACAATCAGCTCTCACTAGTTGGTACATGTTGGCTCCCACATCCCACAAAGTAGTATTGTGGGGAGGATGCTTGGGTGTCAGATGAGGGAGGGAGAAAAGCAGTGAAGATAAAGGGTAAGTTCCCATATATCACCAGGTCTTGTAACCTTGATTTCCTCAGGAAGGCCCATTGGAGAGTGCCTCTGATCTGTTAAAAAATGGGCTTTTATTTTTTTAAAGTTTTAAAAAATTTATTCATTTGAGAGAGAGAGAGAGAGACAGAGAGAACACAAGCAGGGGGAGCAGCAGAGGGAGAAACAGACTCCCTGTTGAGCCAGGAGCCAGATGTGGGGCTCGATCCTAGATGTGGAGATCATGACCTGAGCCAAAGACAGGTACTCAACCATCCAAGCCAACCAGGCACCCTAAAATGGACTTTAAAGACAAGAAGGTAACCTCTCAAAATTTCTTCCTGAACACTGGTAAAAGTAACTTTCCAGTATTTTCATTTTTTACAGCTTATGTCTTTCTTCTGCCTGTTTTAGTCCCTTCCCTTCTACAAAAAGTTAGACACAGCTCTGAAATAAAGGTACCCCCTCAAACACAACCCAGAGCTCACTAAATTCTACCACACTGCACCATCTGGGAAGTTGGATTTCTGCCAGCTGGTCTGCCCTTGCCCTCCCCATGTCTCTGAGGCTTTGACATCAGGACCCGACTGCATGTGGAGGGGTTCTCTGAAGTTATGGAGCAAATCAGACATGAGACATAAGAACTCTTCAAAGTTTAGTCATCCAAGTTCAGCCTTGAACTAACTGACCCAGATCTGACAAGCCTCCATTTCTTCTTTCCACTCTAGGAAGGGTTACCAGACAGAACTACCAGGGAAGGCTGGGGCTGGGAGGAGGGGGGTAAATTTCTGCTCAGGGCTGGGTTTGCTGAACTACTTTCCCGTCTTAGACAGTCTGAGCATTTGACACGGACTTCTTGGGAACAGCAAAGTGATTTAAAGCCTGAAAGGAGATGAGCAATCCTCGAGACTCAGGCAGAAAAAGTCCCAGTGATACAGGAAGCCATCTGGTTCCTGATGCATAACTAGGCGGCAGAGACACCTCTGCCTGACACGGACCTCACTCTGTCGTGGCGTCTGCAAGCAGCTGTTGGGCTCCTCACCGGGCTCCCTTCCCTCTCTTCACCAGCTGATGGATCCCAAGAGGCTTCTCTCCTTGAACTTCCTGCTGTTTCTCTCCCTGGCTTTTGAGCTGAGCTGTGGAACAGGTGAGTGTTCATCTGTTTGAGGACGTGAGTCCCACCATTACCTGCCAGGAGTCAGCCAGACCATGGTTGGAGAGAAGTCGCAGGGACTGGGGACTGTGGTTTGGCTGCCTCTCTCTCAGGGACTGGCTCTGAGTTTCTTCTGACTTCCAAAGAGGAAGGAATATTGTGGGTTCCTGGATGCTAAGGCTCAGCCCCACCAATCCTAGTTTCCAAGGAAACCAGGAGCCCTCAGCCAAAGGCACAGGTAACATTGCAGGCCAGGGTCTCAGGGTGGGATGTTCTGGTCAAGGTTCTGGTTGAGTGGTTGTTTTTGCATCCGGCAAATACCCAGGCTAAGGGGCTGAGATGGACCGATGGAGCTTGGGAGACGATAACTCCTACTTCCCTGCCCTTGAAGGGGATCCTCACACATGCGAGCAGCCCAACCAGAACCACGGTCCAACAACAAGGAAGGGCTGTAGTGTAGAAGTGAAATGAAAACCTCAGGCATCAGTTGAGATCAGACAGTGGCTCCAGTGTGGTCATGCTGGTGGTGACTTTCCTGGAAGAGAACCTCCCAAGGCAGTGAGATGGGGGAGAGGCCAGGATTTCTGAAAATGCAAATTGGGACTGTCAAGGGTCTGGGGAGCTCTGGCAGTAGGGCTGGACACACAACATGGGGTTTGGGGCTGAGCTCTGCTCTTGTCTTTCTGGTTTGTGTCCTTCCTGGAGGTGAGCTGGGGTGCTCTGTAGTAGTATCAGGGCTATGAGAAAAAGTATTTGAGAAAGAAAAGCCATACAAGAAGTGGACTTTGGGCTCACTGGGAATGTTTCAGAGTCTGAAGGCTGGTTAGACTGGGGAGGCAGCTCGGAGTGGAAGCGGTATAAGGGAAGGGGGGGAAATCCTGAGACTCTGGGTGTTTTGCACTTGGGGTTTTCAAGACCGCAAATCCATTAAAGACTTTTACAGGAAAAGTCCAGAGATACTCTAGGGATGTCAGAGAGGCTGTGCATGGGATCTATCTTTTGCTAGACTCCTAGATAAAGAGGACCTTTCTCGACCCCCATTTCCCTCAGAATCAGGCAGACCTGATTCTGGGGGAAGGGGTGATTGAGCTCAGGGTTCAGAAAGCCAGACTGAACCACTTTAAGCCACCACAGAGAAGGCCAAACCTTCCCAGATGCACTTCATTTGTGACTTCATTTAGGGATATTTCTTAGTGACTATCAGGAGTGATGGGGTTGAACAGTGGGCTGGACTTTTTAAATCCCTGTGTTTACTTGCCGGCTAGCCAGCCTGGCCCACGGTGTTCCCATGGCACCAGGTGCTGGTAGCTGCTCCACTGGAGGCTTGGCGGTCCCTGGTCAGCAAGAAGCAGCCCAGCTCCGTGGGGTGTGTCTACCCAACCCGCAGTGTCTGTCTTCTGCATTCAGTTTTCTCTGAAACACACACAAAATTTTTAGTGTTTTTATTTTTAAATACACACCCTTTGTGAAACCCCAATTAAACACAGATGGAAATGCTTTGCAAGTGGGACAGGCCAACCATGACAGTTACTCAACCAAGAAGTGCAATTCTTGTAAAATCAGGAGCCACTCTCCTTCCCATCTCTCCTCAGCTTGCCTCCAATTCCCTGTCAGAATTGTAGAATCAAAAGTCCACATGTCCCTTCCCCCAATAAAGCAAATTTTCCATTCCCTCAAGGGCATTTTTTTTTTAAAAATAGACTTTATTTTTGGAGAAATTTTGGGTTCACAGCAAAAATGAGCAGAAGGTACCAAGATTTCCCCCACCCCCTACACACATAGCTTCCCTATTATGAGCATCCCCCACCAGAGCGATGCGTCTCTCACAACTGATATTGCCCAAGGGGATGTTGTATTCCTCCAGGTGGTTCCACCTCATTCACACACATGAAGGATAAGTGTGTGGGTTCCAGACTGGGCCCATCTTTGTTCACTCGGCCATTCTATCCCAAGGTGCCGATCGAAGCTTCTCAAAAGATTTAATACTGGGATACTTTTTTCTCGAAAGATTTAATACTGGGCTATAAAGCTATATAAAGGTTCGCATCTCCAGCACCAGACTGGAAACCATAACGTCCGGCTGATTAGTTTTGTCCATGGATTGACTTTAGACGATCCCATTGAGTAACTATCTCTTAAGGACCCCTGATGTGGCAGGCATTGTGCGAGGGGTGGGGGAAGCACAATGAGCACCCACAGCCTCTGCCCAGGACCTGACACAGTATCTGGTATACCAGAGCCCTTCCACAGGGATTGTTGAATGAATAATAATAGTATGTAAAGCCTGTTTGCTATATACCAGGCATTGTTCTAAGTGCTATGTGTATTAGTCACTTAATTCTCACACCAGCCTTAAGGGATATGTTATTATTGTTACCATGACAATTTTATAGAGAAGGAATGAGAGCCACAGAGAAGTTTAGCCCTTCCTCTGTAGTTACACAGCCTGGCTTCAGAGACCTCAATAAATGAGCCTGGATAAACTTGTGTTTGGTACGGGGTGGGAGGGGATGTTAAAATTTGTCTCCAGGTCCCATGGTAAAAATTAGAATATGCTATCTGTAATTGGAGCATGTACGTTGATTTTAATCGAATTGCAATGAAGTGTAGGAATATTCAAAAGGTGAGAGAAGTTGGTAAAACTATAGAAGGAAGTAGAGGGCACATGGAAGTGTTTGATCTGGATAGGAACTTCTTTCATCACCAAAGCTTTCGTTTAGGTTTTTTGTTAACTAGTTTGTTTATTGCAAGAGTATCACACATACGTCTATTTAAAACTTCAGCAGTACAGAAGGGTATACAATGGAGATGGGACAACTGCTATCACCAGTTCCTTGTGTGTCTTCCCAAATATATACACTAGATTTTTTATAAGGCTTGATGAGCGTTTTCCTGATGAAGATATCAGTGTAGAGGTGAGGTGTTGCGAGGGTTCAGGGGGATGGCAAGTGGCCTGCTGAGCTTGAAGCCTGGGCTCCATAGCCAAGGGTTTTCCATCTGCTCCCCTGGCAAGCGGGGAGAAGGGTCCCCATCATTTCCCAGCCACACTGTACTTCTTAGGGATGTTAGAACAATGAAACAGAGTACATTCTGATTTTGGAGAGAAGGGTTCTGAGATTCTGTGTTGCCATTTGCTCACTCATTCAGTTTCTCATTCTCTTGAGCAGCATGGTTTTACTGAGTTCTACTGTGTCCCAGGTGGGTGTAAGGACTCTGGACAAACAGACACTCACTACTCACAGACGCTTATTCTTGAGTAAGGGTGACAGGCAAAGAATCAGAGTTAAAAGCACAAGGACTGATATGAAGGGGACATAGTAAGGCACTAGGAACACAAGCAGGGAGGCCTAGAGGAGGCTCGGGTTCAGAGGCAGAGACGGGACGGAAGGAGTTAGTCAGGGAAATAGAGGGCAGTGACTGGTAGTCAGGCCAGGTCATGGAGATGCAAGTCCTCCGACTCAGAAAGACTCAGTAGCATCAAGGAATGGGGGGTGGGGGCTGGGGGGTGGGGGGAGGGAATGGCTCTTGGGAGTGCAGGTCAAAGAACAAACGTCTCTTCTGGGGCCTCGCTCTGCTGTAAGAAGTGTGAGGCCTGGTAAGACCTGCCCCTGTCTTCTCCCTGAAGGCTATGGCAAGATGGCGTGAGCCCATGTGAGCCTGTCATGACCTGGCAAAACAAAGTGGGTGGTTATCATTAGGTAGAATCCCATCTTGAGAAGGGTCAGCCACATGGGGCTCATTTCAGGAAAATATCCATGGGCTCATGTGAATCACTCTACTTTCTAAGTAGAATTACCCTTGAAGAAAACGAGTTGGTGTTAATGGCTACGAATGTTTCCTCCAGACTCTTGAGCAAACAGGGCTGACTGAATCACAGCCCCGCTGGAAAAGTCGCATCAGGCTGTAGGATGTTTCAGGAGTGGGGACTCCACTTGAAGGGTTCTCTGAACCACTTTAAAGTCCCCACTTGTTTTTCCACTTGTGCTTATCTGGTGCTGGTTTCTAGGACCCCCTTCCAGACCCAGCCACTCACACGCACTCAGTTGTGAGATCACCATTCTTCATGTGGGTTGCAGGGTGTGAGGCTTTCTTGCTGACCGAGTTTCGATCCTACTCCCCGTGCGTGAGTGTGCAGATACCACTCAGCCTGCCCTCTCATCTGCTCCTTCTTTTCTTTCCTTTTTTTTTTAAAGATTTTATTTTTTATTTGACACATAGAGAGAGATCACAAGTAGGCAGGGCAGCAGGCAGAGAGAGAGAGGAGGAAGCAGGCTCCCCGCTGAGCAGAAAGCCTGATGTGGGGCTCGTCCCAGGGCCTTAGATTCATGATCTGAGCCAAAGGCAGAGGCTTAACCCACTGAGCCACCCAGGCGCCCCTCCTTCTTTTCTTTTTTCTCTTTTCCTTCCTATTTTCTTTTTTTAAAAAATATTTTATTTATTTGACAGAGAGAAATCACAACTAGGCAGAGAGGCAGTCAGAGAGAGAGGAGGAAGCAGGCTCCCTGCGGAGCAGAGAGCCCGATGTGGGGCTCGATCCCAGAACCCTTGGATCACGACCCGAGCCGAAGGCAGAGGCTTTAACCCACTGAGCCACCCAGGCTCCCCGCTTCCTATTTTCTTTCATTGGTTTCTTTGGTGGTGGTGCTGGTGGTGGTATGGGGGCCCCTCCCAGTGCCATCTTATATCCTCCTTTCCCCTCATTTCTCTTCATCATTATGAGTCTCCACCAATCTCACCCTAATTTCGCCCAAGTGGACTGCCTATTGTTTTCTCCAAGTTTCTGGATATCTAGCCTGGTACTAGCTGGGCCCTTTATGGGCCTGCATTGGGATTTCAGAGCATTTTGGTATCAAGAACATCTGGACCAGTTTGTCCAGTTCTCCAACAACCCACGTGAGCCACAAGTCAATGGTGTCCTTTCTAGGCGGTTGCACTACTCAAGCAGGCGGTTTTGTTTTACTTCTCTGGCTTCCTTATCAACTAAAGCAATCTATGTTCTCTGAGTCATGGGCTCCACTTATGAGATTTAGCTTATGGGTAAGTTCAGTTACATATTGGGCAAAGCTAAATAAGAGAGATTTGAGTCAGGTAATGTAGCTTTCTGCACTCATATTTTGAGCAGATATTTATTAAACGCCTACCATACACCAACTATTGTCGTAGGTCCTAGACACAAAACAATGAACAGAATGAAATTCTTCCTTTTGAAGAGTTTGCATCCTAGCCAGGGACACAAAAATAAAATAGAATAATACACGATGTATCTTCAGAGAGGGGTAAGTGTGCAATCAGAAGGGATGCTTATTTTGTATAGGATGGTGAGAACAAATTTCTCAGAGGAGATAACTTCTTGAGCTGAAATCTAAAATAAAGTGAGGGAGTGAGCTACCCAGATATATAAAGAAAAAGATATCCAGAGAACAGCAGAAGCAGAACTCTGATGTGGGAATGTTCTTGATGAGGTGGCCGAGCCAGTATGACCGTAGTACAGTGAGTGGAGAGAGAGGGCAGTAGAGGGGTCAGGGACGGGGTTACTCAAAGTCTTTGAAGTCATAACAAGGCCTGTGGCTATTTCTTCTATGGTTGCTAGAAATCCCTGGAAGTTTCAAAGCAGGAGAGAGACAAAATCTGGCATAGGTTTGAAAGATGAGTCGATCTACTGTACAAATGCCAGAAGATTAGTTGGAAGCCAATGGCCGTGCCAGGCTGTGACGACAGTGGCAGAAATGAAGGAGGTTGGAGGTGTTAGGATTGCAGACATATCCTGAAGGTAGAAGCAACAGGAGTTGTTGATAGACTCGATATGGAGTATGAGAGAAGGAAAGGAGTCAAGGATGATTCCAAACGTTTTGGTCTCAGAATTTGGGGGAGTTGTAATGTTGTTGGTGGGAGGGGCTATGGAGCCAAGAGTTCCTTTTGACCTCCAAATACAGATCCGTGTGGGCAGTTTGGGTGGGAGATCCATCTCTGCAGGCATTCCAGAAATATGTTAACTCATGCAACTGGATGAGCATGGCTGGGAGAGAGGGGGTCTGAGTACTGTGTCCCAGGATGCTCCAGTATTTAGAGATCTTTAAGAGCAGCAGGTTCCAGTCAAGGAGACTGAGAAGGAATAGCCAATGAAATAGGAAGGAAAGCAGGAGAGTGGTATTCCAGGGGTTGAGTGAAGGCAGTGCTTCAAAGAGGGAGTGACGAGCCATGTCAAGGGCTCCTGAGAAAGCAAGATGAGGATGGAGAGTAGACTCGGCACTGTGGCGCACACAGTGACCTTGATAAGGGTGGTTCCAGTGAGTAGTAGGGAAGAGCACCTGCTGAAGTGGGTACAGGAAAAATGAGTCAGGAAACAGAAACAGAAAATATAAACACACATTAAAGGACTTTGCAATAAGGGAAAAGCGAGAAATGATGCAGCTGCTAGGGATGAACCTGGGGTCAGGGGAGGGGCTTGTAAGATGGAGGAAGTTACAGGTTGGTATGTTGTGTGTCGATGGAAATAACCCACAACATTCTACACCAGTAATAAAGCTGATGGTGCAAAGGGTGGGGGCTACGGCAAGAGCAAAGGCCTGAGGTGGGTGAGTGTTCCATGACGGAAGAGGCTAACCTTAATGGGGGCATAGATCATCCAGATGGGTCGGTAGAAAGTTCTCTTCTCATTTCTTCTGCATTTTCAGTTCAGTGAGAAGCAGAGTCATCAGCAGAGGCCATGGGTTTGAGGAGAGAGGAGGTGTTAAACAGTCAGCAGTAGGATCCCTTACAGTGATCTGAAAGGGTGGGATTTTTTGGTGTGTGTGGTTTTGTGTTATTGTTGTTGTGGTGGTGGTTGTGGTTGTTGTTGTTGGCTCAGCTCTTTTGAAAAAGAGAAATAAAATAATTTCTCACCCTTGATATTAGGAACTATCTTACGGTCTTTTTGAGAGCAAGAGTTCCACAGTTTGAACACCGGGCTCACCACGCTCCTAGCTCCACATCCCTCAGACTTTTCTTCTGTATCTGAAATGATGCTCTGCAGCCTTGGTCTCCTAGGCTCATGAGCTCAGAATCTGCTCCAATTGCTCTCTGCCCTTCATACTAGGTACCTAGTGGTGGTAAGAAGTCTGGTCAAGGAATTAGCAGACCTGGCTTCTAGTCCAGTTACTGGTTATGTGGTTTCAGGGATGTCATTTAACTTCTCTACGTCTTAACTTCTCTGTGCCTTCACTCTAAATCTGAGTTGATAGAATTCTCTCCCAGATCAAAGAACCCCAGTGTCCTAGTTAGTCTGTACATCTCCTTTGTAAGTAATTTTAAGATTTCCATGGGGATTTTTCAAATATTAAGAATATAATAGGTCTGTTATGACCATTCCTATCAGCTACTAGGGACCTGGCAACCCCAGGGAGAGCCCGAGAGGAAGAGCAAGCACCTTCAATCTGTCATTCCTGATGCACAGAGAGGATGAGATTCTCAAAGAGCTCTGCATTCACAGACTTTCTTCTTCCTCGCACAGGTGAGAGCTTGCTGAACTGCCCAGAGACGCCTGGGCAGTTGGGAAGCAGTGTGCTGCTGTCCTTGGCATCCGGAGGCATAAGTAAGAGCATGAACAAGAGCGTCCACGTCCTTGTCACCAGAGCAGAATCACCGGGAAACAGTGTCAAGAAGAAAATAGTGTCCCTGGATCTGCCCGAAGGGGGGTCTCCACGCTATCTGGAAAATGGCTATACCTTTCATCTGGAAAACCTGAGTCTGGAGATCCTGGAAAGCAGGAAGGAAAATGAGGGCTGGTACTTCATGACCCTGGAGGAGAACTTTTCAGTTCGACACTTTTGTCTGCAGCTGAAGCTCTATGGTAATATTGGGGCTTCCACAGTCTGCATGGGGGGAGGGGGGCACCCGAGATCATTCCTTACCTAAGATTTAGGCGTCTCTCGGAAGCAAGGGTATCCAGGGTTGGGCGCAACTTGAAAGATCACCTAGTCCGGGGTCTTTAAACTATTTTAGGAAGAGGTTTCAGAGATTCATAAGTCTTTTTTGTCCAAATCGCTCACTGATGGTAGTTGATTAGCACTAGTTAGCCCTACCCCATTTCCCAAAGACAAGGAACCCAGCTGCCTATGGACTACAGGGCCTGTGGCCCCAGGAGTCAATTTGCAAATAAGACTTGGTTTGAAAAAAAGCCCCCCCCCCCGAATTTTAAAATGTTTGAATACCACAGATCGAACCCAACCTCTTTTCTGTTGATGAGAACACTGAAATCCAAGGAGAAGTGGTTGGCTTGTGTTTTTACGAGTCCTCGTGGGTGGTTCCCCACATGGGGGCCCAGGAAGAGGAGAGCTGAATCAGCCCAAGCCTGCTTGCACACCCCATGCGACCGCATCTACCTGGTGAAAAAGCGCCTTTTTCTCATTGAAACAGAGGCTCTGGTTATAAGGTCACTTAGCTGCAGAGCTTAAATGAGAATCTAGGTCCATCTGAACCCAAGGCCAGTGCTTTCTTGAGCCTCTTTCGCTGCCAGCCCTTCTGGAAGGCACCCAGATTTTGTATCTCTTGGACCCAGAGACTCTTTGAATTTCCAGGAATCCTGACAACAGCCATGTGGGTTGTCCTGCTTTCTCACAGAGAGACTTCCTTGTCTTTGAGCTGGGACAGAGAGCCCCACCTACCCAGCATTTCTTTGAAATCCTCAGGTGCCTACAGGAAAGATGACAATACCCTCCTCACTCTTTCCCTAGTCCCAGCATCCCCCTTCCTCCACATAGTGTATGCAGACGCCCCTCAGCCCTCTGCCAGGTACAGAGAGCTCTGGCTACTCCAATAGTGGCCCTAGGGTTGACACATCATGCATTTTCTGGAACAGTTCACTGCCTTTGTCACATCTTGTCACATAAACTCTTACCTTGAAAGATACAGTCTCTGCAACCATGATATTCTTCTCAAGTCCAAGAAAGAGGTTGGGTTTCTGAGCCAGACAGCCTTAGGTTCTGATCTCAGCTGAAGTGATATTATATGAGACAATCCACCTCTCTGGGACTCTGTTTCCTCGCCTATAAAATGGGAGTACTCATAACTGAGATTATAATTGTTGAGAAAGTTGTTGAGAAGATTAAAGACTATGATAAATGTAAAATTCTAGAATCATGCCCATCGTACAGTAGTTGTTAAGTAAGTACAACTTGCTTACTTGCCTTGGCTATTTCATAGATTAGAGTGAGATCTCCCCCAGTCCCCTCCGCATACCCACCCAGACACACACACGCACCTACACACACACAGACACATACTCAGACACATACCCACCCACCCACGCACTCCAGGTAAAACCCGACCACTATGTCATTCTTTCAGGTCTAGAGGTAATACTTTAGCCAATGACAATTAAACCACGCAGGATTAGTTTGCAGAAAATGCCACAGGTAAAAAACAGAAGATTGGGAGCATCACCAAGAACAAGTGGATTCCCTAACAGTAGTGGTGGGAGGGAACTAAAAGATAAATGATTTTTCCCTAGTTTGTCCTGAGGTCATACTGGGAAAGAGTATAGTAGAGAAAGAGGGATTTGGGGGAACCAGCAAATCGCCACTGCAAATAAATCACACTGCACACCCACAGGGAGGGAAAAATAGCATTAGGCTGTATTTTCTTCTAACAAGAAGGTCAAGTTAGAATTCCAGGGGGTTCACTTTGGTGATGGCTTCCTTCCTCCCCCTCCTGACAGAGCAGGTCTCCACTCCGGAAATTAAGGTGTTGAACCGGACCGAGGAGAATGGGAACTGCAGCTTGATACTGGCCTGCGACGTGGAGAAAGGGGACTATGTGGTTTACAGCTGGAGTGAGGAAGTGGCTACTGACCTATTGATCCCAGCCAACAACAGTACTCACCTCCTGCACCTCAGCCTCAGCCCTCAGAATGTCAACAACGTCTACGTCTGCACTGTGAGCAACCCCATCAGCAGCCGCTCACAGACCTTCACCCCGAAGTCCCAGTGCAGGTCAGAATCTTCAGGTGAGTGCCCTGGTGACAGTGGACGTGACACATTGAGGATATGGGCTCAGAACTCACCTGGACTAAATGATCTGCTCCCATAGCCATGGCCTTCACCTTGGTAAAACACTTTCCGTTTTCTCTATAGTTGATAAAAGCCTCCTCATGTGCATTCAGTGAATGTCCTCTGCTCATAACCACCAGGTTGGCATTATGTTTGGTTCACACTTGAGGACAACGATAAGAAATGATGGAGCCAGACCCAGAGTGCAGACCTCCCAGTTGTGATTCTTCCTCTCCCCTCCTGTTTTGACTCCATGCCCCAAGGATAGCTGGGTGAGAGAGTGTAGGTGGCAGGTCCCGACTCCCCTGTCCATACTCCACTAATGGTGGGACAGGTCTGCACCATTGATAAGTACTGTTGACCACCCATGCACGGAAATGGGGCAGGGATGTGATATATGGTCTCTGCACCCCAGCAACACATTCTAAAGATAAAACTTGAGACATTTGCTCCATAATGAAAAGCAGGATAGAATGAAGGGCCACATTTTATGGAATGGACTGTGACTCTCATAGCAAGTCAGAAGGCCAGGGGAGTGAGCTCTGGGACTGAGACCTGGACTGTGAAGTTTGGGGACATAACAAATCATATAGTACTCTGTTATTGGCTGAGCACTTTCTATGCTATGATCTCTTTTGATCCTCACAATAGCCACACCATATACGTGTTATCATCATCTTCACTGTACATATGAGGAACTTGAAGGTTGTAGCATTTAAGTACCTGCTCAAGTTTCTTCAAATTATAAACAGTAGAATCAGCACCTGAACCTAGACCTTCTGACTGCTTATTCTCCAAGAAGAGCATCATTATTCTGCCATCAGAAGGAACAGAAGGCTGATTAAGTAACCATATGAGGTTGGGAGCAGGGTAGACAGACTACTGACTCTTTTCAATAACAAATCTTGGGTCCATTCTTCAGGTGGGTTCAGGGACAGAAGGACCTGGGTTCTAGGCTTCAAGGCATTATTTATGCCCTGACATTCTCCATCCTGCTTCCACTACAGGGAACAGGAATCCTTCCAAGGAGACTTCAGCCCAGTGGACACCTGGTGTCCATGGAGGAGGCTTTGTAGAGTTTTAGAAAGTGACCTCCAGGAACCCTGATGCAATGATGCTCTGTTTACTTACAAGGATAAGGTCACTTAACCTGTCTAAGACTTAGATTCTTTATCTAAAATAATAACAACTGACAGATCTTAATGGTTTACTAAGTGTTTACTAAGGGCCACTTAGGTAGCATCTCATTTAATCCTCACAGCAACCAAATAGTATGAGTATTCCCACTTTATAGCTGAGGAGAGAAAGATATCAAAAAGGCACACACAGAGCAGGTAACAGAGCTGAGCTGTCTGACCCTGGAATCCTCACAGGAGCTAGTGGAAGAGATAATGCACAAAAATCATAGGGTTTTTTTCTTGGGGGCACAGTCTTCTGTGATTATAGCAACTGTCTTAGAGCAAAGAAAGGTCATCCAGTGTTTTACCTTGGCCTATCTCAAAATAAGAACTCTCTTCATGCTTCTCAGTGTGGTTTAAGAAGAATTTAATTAGTGCATTCCGAAGTCTTGATAGGTCATAAAGCTTCACCAGGGGCACTTGGCTCAGGACAGTCTAAAGAAATGTGAAGATGCTCTTACTTGCCTAGGCTACATGAAGGACCAAGTACACAGAGCATGACCAGATTTATTGAGTATGGAGAGGCTCCTACGAGGCGTGAAGGAACATGAAGAATAGAAACATGGTGCATGATAAACCCCATCAGGATCTCCTGTCAGTCGTTAGGAGAAAGCACCTGACATGAGGCAGCCTTTTCACTGTCTTGGGCCCCTGTTCCGTCATCTGTAAAATGAAGAGGGTGACCTAGGGAAGTTCTGTCCAGAGTCCATATTCTATGATTCAGTTTGCACTACATTCATAAGAAGTGCTAACAAAAGGCTACAATGAGTATTCGCCTGCTGGGGCTGCTGGGACAAAGCCTCATAAATGGGGAGGCTGAAACACCCAAAACTTATGGTCTCACAGTCTGGAGGCCAGATGTCCAAAATCAAGGTGTTGGCAGGGCTGGTTCCTTCTGAGGCTGTGAAGGAGGGGTCTGTGGAAGTCCCTCTCTGGGGCTGGCAGGTGGCTGTCTTCTGTCTCTTCACACTGTCTTCCCTTGAAGCAGATCTCTGTTCAAATTCCCCCTTCTTATAAGGACATGGATCATATTGGATTAGGGTCCCCCTGTAACTGGGGCAGCCATAGCAGAATATGGCAGACTAGATGCTTGAATAACAGAAATTTATTTTCTCACAATTCTGGAGGCTGGAAGTCTAAGATCAAGTGTTGGCAGGGATGGTTGGTTTTTGTTTTTTGGGTTTTTTTTCCCCCTGAGGCTTCTCTCCTCTGCTTGCAGAAGGCTGCCTTCTTGCTGTGTCTCTATACGGTCTGTCCTCTGTGCATACGCATCCTGGTGCCTCCTTGTGCGTCCAGATTTCCTTTTCTTATAGGGACACTGGTAAGATTGAATTAGGACCTACTCTAATGGCTTCATTTTTTTTTTAAGATTTTATTTATTTATTTGGCAGACAGAGATCACAAGCAGGCAGAGAGGCAGGCAGAGAGAGACGAGGAAGCAGGCTCCCTTGTGAGCAGAGAGCCCGATGCGGGGCTCGATCCCATGACCCTGAGATCATGACCTGAGCTGAAGGCAGAAGCTTTAACCCACTGAGCCACCCAGGCACCCCTAATGGCTTCATTTTAACTTAATCACATATTTTAAGATCCTATCTTCACATTCTGGTACTAAGGGTTAGGGCTTCAACATACGAATTGGGGAGGGATGTAGTACAGCTCATAGCACCACCCTGCTGACGTCATTTAATTTAATTTAATCAAGTTAAAATGTTTCCAAATAAGGTCACATTCTGAGGAATTCAACGTATGAATTTTGGGAGGAACATAATTCAGTCCATAACACAAATAGAGATCCCTCTCCCCTGCCTGCAAGGATGAGAGACCACAGCACATCAGAATCACATGGTCTGTGGCATGTCATTCCCAGTACACCAGGTTGCCTAAAGACAGAAAGCAGAGTTTTATTAGTTTATTGATTTGTGTTTAAGATGAATATTACGAACTCTTAAAATACTGTGCTTCGTCTGACAAAAGTCTTACTGAGCTTCTCCTGCATTCCAACAGTGTGCTAGAGGCTGAGTGCACCAAGACCAAAAAAGACAGGATCCTTGCCCTCAAGGAAAAAGATAGTTTCTGTAAATAACTGCTCTGAAATTGTGTGGTGTGATGGGCAAAATGGAGGGAAAAAGAGGAAGCAATGACGGACACTATCTGGAGGAATCAGAGAGAGCAGCACAGAGGATGTGACATAAACTGGATCTTGGAGAATAAACAGAAATTACCCAAGCAGATGAAAGAAAGACATTCCAGGCAGAGGGGAGAGCAGAGGTAGCTGGGCCTTGTCCTGTATTATCCTATAGGCAGGACGTAATAAAGCCTTTTAGGTAGAGGAGTAACATGATCAGCTTTGCTTTCAGAGAGAAAATTCAGTGGTGTAGACAATAGGTGGGGGCAGGGCAGAGGCAGCAGAAAGAGAAACTAGTTGTGGGGAAGAGCCATCACTGCAGTGATCCATCAAGAGATGACAAGGACCAATGGACCAATGCGGTGACCATTAGTTTAGTGAAGACTTCATACAAGGGACTTTCCTGCCTTGGGATGAAGTGGTGGGGTCTGGGGGTTTATTAAAGATCTCTTCACCATGCCATTTTTCTAACGACATTTGCCCAGGCTCTCGGTCGTAGATTCATCCTTTTTCCAACTGGCACGTCATTATTCTACAGTAAGAAACATCTTAATGTCTCTTGCTATGAAGCATCTTTGTTGCAACGTCCAAGTCTGGGTTTCTACAGAGTGCTCCCGGGGAGTCACGCGAAGCGTGGTCATGTGGGCCAGTCGTGTATGACCTGCTGCCGTCCTCCATGACCGTCTTCTGAAATAGTCATATCTACGCCAGAATGAATAATACAAAACCGTAGGTAATTCAGCTGAAAGGGAATGCCCCTGGAAGCTCACCTAGAGAAGAGGGCCCTTTTCAGTAGATTAGCAGAAAGTTGGCTCAGCAAGTCTGGGTTAGGTCAGAGGAAGAGACAACTGACACCTACCAGGGAGCCCCAGGGGTTCCCCCTTTCTAACAAGGCCTTTCTAATAATGGGAGCACTCACTGATACAGAGTCACCTAGATGTTCCACACACAGAGGCAGGGCCCTCTTCATGGTACTCCCAGTCCAGGAAGCATCACAATAAGTGGTAGGAGGTTGGAGCCTGGTACCTCTCAGGAGCCTTGTCACAGGGCCACAGCTGCTGCGAGAGAAACTGAGATGAGTGGTCCTTAGCTGGACAGCCATGTGACTGGACAAGGTTGGCGCTGCCGCGGAAGCATGGGGGCAAACTGTGGCCACCACTGGTAGCCTCTGCCCTACAGCATTGGGTGGGACAGGCGAGTGGAAGGGGTTTTCTGGGAATCGTGAACTCTGTAAAAGTGTGTACGTGGATGGTCCCAGATCTTAAATTAGTGCATGGTTTGTGTGAGCATCCTTTCCCCACCCCCAACTCTGAGTGGAAGCCATCATCAACAAGAAGGTGTTCTTTTTTGAAGATGGCTGGCTTCTTCAGGTAATGCCTTGCAGATTGCCTTGCTGACAAAACCACATGAAAGGCAGGAAGGAGATCGGCATTCTCAGACCGTTATGGTCGCATCTCGGATCTCCTGGGAGCAAACTTTATTTGTTTCTCAGTCTTTTCTGTTTACTTCTTTATCTCCTTAAAGAGTAAGTTTTGGGGATTTGAGGAGGACGCGAAGCTTTTGTGTTTCTGCAGCAGCAGACTCTTAGAGAGAAAACAGGCCCTCCAGTATTTTCCTTGGAGGCATGGCTACTTGTCAAGTTGTCACAGTTTAAACCACAGCCAAGAGGACATAGGACCAAAGGGTGGGACCTCCTCGTGAATGGTACTGGAATTCTCTGCCAGCCTCCTTGGTGCTTCGAGGAGGCTCCGGGGTCGGGGGAGGGAGGCCCCAATCTCATGCACAGGAATACTCAGATTGGGTTTCCTTGTGCGTGAATAATGGGGCCCATGGGCCCCAGAAGGACATTTCTCCGATTGCTGAGCAGCGCCATTCTGTCCTCACTGAGGAAGGAGAGGGAGAGCTGGCGTCTTCTGTCACAGGAAACGGTGGTCTGAGAATGGGAGCACAGGTGGTACTGAGGGCACGGGCTCCGTCTCCTCCTGGTTCCGTTTCACTGTCATGAAGCCTGTGCTAAGTAGGTCACACTCATTCCCTTCCATTCCTGCTTTGAGCCTTTCAGACGTGGCCCTGCACTCCTTCTGAGACCTTCTGATACTCAGCCTTGTGATCATTCTTTTTTTTTTTTAGATTTTATTTATTTATTTCTCAGAGAGAGATCACAAGCAGGCAGAGAGGCAGGCAGAGAGAGGGGGAAGCAGGCTCCCTGCTGAGCAGAGAGCCCGATGCGGGGCTCGATCCCAGGACCCTGGGATCATGACCCGAGCCGAAAGCAGAGGCTTTAACCCACTGAGCCACCCAGGCGCCCCAGCCCTGTGATCATTCTTAACCGAAGGATAGAGGATAGTCTTTCCCCCAGCTTTGTTCTGTGGCTTCTAATTTAATTCACCTTCCTTCATCATGTGCTTATTAAGTGCCTCCTAACCCTACATCGTATCAGGTGGCGGGGGCAGAGCAAATAAACCATAAGGAACAGGGTCTTCCTTCAAGCATTTACAATCTAGGTGGAACTTCTATACCTTACTAGGTAGAAAAATATCATCATCTTAAGAAACGTCTACTAGAGTTCTTCTTGCAAGGAACAGGGTACCTTATTTTAAATGTTAGAGGGCAGAAGGTGAGACCCTCCCCACGGAACCCAGCTGTGGGTTAGATGATTCTGTATGACAAAGAGGACAGATGTGGCTTGTGCAGATATAGGAAGAGAAAAAGAGGGTCTGAGCCTGTCGGATTGTGGACACCTGCCCAGTTCACCGTGGAATCTGCTCCCTGTGACCTTCCAGCTTTTCAGTAGCGGATTCATACCCACAAAATTCGTAGTGTAGGCGTTTGGCTTTTTTGTGTGGAAAGTGATGAAGGCACTGCGCCTGGCACCCGGAATAGCCCAGACTACGGCAAGCAGAGCCACGCGAGCAAGGACTTGAAGGACCGCAAGGAAGCTGTTACCAAAATTGCAGGGATCATGGGAAGCCTAACCCCAGCAAGCCATAAAGTACCATTTTGTCCATATTTATCCAATTTGTTAAGGGCATAGAGTTCCTGACATTCCGTTTCCATATGAACCTCCTTATCCCTAGATACTAGTACCAAACAGAGCACCAAGTGCAAGACCACTTGGACCCGCTAGACCGGGAAACAGAGTCATAAGCAAACAGGATGTGGTTGCAGTGTCTCTGAACACCAGTGAGGGGCCTCTCTGGATGTGGGATCAGACCTATCTTCCGTCCTTCCAGTACTGTGCGCCACGTCCTAAGACAGCCACAGAAGACATAGCGATGTGGTCTCTGGCCTCTGAGGGGCTAGCGGCTAGGTGGGGCAGTTGAGGCTGGTGGAAGGAGCCGGCATTTCTGCACCCCGTTTGTCCTCCAGGCATTGCTCTGGGCATGTCCCATCATTACTTCCTTGGCCTTTTTCTTTTCTTTTTTAGATTTTATTTATTTATTTGAGAGTGAAAGAGAGCATGGGAGGGGAGAGGGTCAGAGGGAGAAACAGCCTCCCCATAGAGCTGAGAGCCCGGTGCGGAACTCGATCCCGGGACTCCGGGAACATGACCTCAGCCAAGCACAGTCACTTAACCAACTGAGCCACCCAGGCCCACTTCCTTTGCTCTTTAGAAAGACTCTGTGAACTAAATATTGTTGGACTCATTTTGCAATCAAGACTGAGGTCCCAGAGGTTATGAGCAGTCTGTCTGAAGTCACAGAGCTATCAAGTGGTAGGTTCAGAATCTGAATCCACCTATCTGGTTCCAAATGACCTTGCTGAAAATGGTCTACACAGCAATGGTAGTGTCGCAAGTCAGGTGCTAAAGCACATGACGTAAACCAAGGTGCTGCAGAGTCCCAGGGCGAGGGAAGGTTGGCAGCTGGAATGGTCAGGGGAAACTGACACAGAGCGGATAGGATTGGCCTGGGGCTCAGCACTGGACAGGCCTGGTGGGCAGCTGAAGGTTGAGGAAGGGGAGGGGGCACAGCACAGAGGACAAGAACGGGCAGGCGTTGGAGGGAGGATGTTGACGGCATGGGCACCTCCCAGGGCTTTCTCTGTGGGGGTCCATCGCCATAGGCAAAAACCCAAATGTGGAGTCTACAGTTCTCATTCTGCTCAGCTCTGCCATCGGCTTCTCTGTGACTCTGGGGACACCTTTGAATCTCAGTTTCCTCAACATAAAATTAGTGAGTAGGGTAAGAAAGCGCAATAGCTCCTTTAACAATTAAAAGCCTCTGTGGCGGTATCACTTAAATCTTGAACGGATTCATACTACTTTGTATCCAAAGACTAGGAGAAACATTAGGGTTTATGAACTATGCCTCAGGACAAAGGCCAGCCTGCCTCTCAGGTTCAGCTGGATGGGCAGAAGCTGGGTGTTTATGTTACAGGACAAGGGTAGCAGATGGCTTTCATCCTCCTGACAGAGAGAGCTGGGGCGCAGCCACTTTTAGTCCATGTGAGTAGGTGAGCCTGTAGCTTCAGTCCACTCTGTGACCATCTCGAGTCTGCAGGGACTCTGTTCTTCTGTAAACCACCTATTCCTCTCAGCTTCTCCCTCAGAAATCCATCCCATGTTCCCCAACAAGCAGGCTGATTCCACAATCATCCTTACAAACGACCCTGACCCATTAACGTTAACACCTGCTATCATACTACAGTTGACTCTTGAACACACAGGTTTGAACTGGGCAGGTCCATTTATACACAGATTTTTTTGAACCAAGAAAGTACAGTAATGGAAATGTATTTGCTCTTCCTTGTGGCTCTTTAACATTTTCGTTTCTCTAGCATACTTTATTGCAAGAATACTGTGTATAATCATATAACATACAAAATATGTGTTAATCAACTATTTATGTTATCAGGAAGGTTCTGGCTAATAGTAGATTATTAACAGTTAAGTTTTAGGAGAATCAAAAGTTATATATGGGTTTTTAATTGTGTTAGGGGGCTCAGTACTCCTAACCCCTATGTCATTCAAGGGTCAACTGTAGTTAGAGCCTTAATGCTATTACCTTACTTATAATTCTGGTGCTTCAGGCTGACCCCACTGTTCATTACCCTGGGGTAACTCACCCCAACCCCATAAGCCTCGCTGACTCTCCAAGAAGTCTGTCTTCAGCATTCAGCCACGTTTCTACCCCCAGACCAAGCTCTGGTATGTGAAGGTCTCCGTGCCTGCTTACTTTGCACAAAATCAGAGTAATGAGAGTAACAACCTTGTAGGATTATCAGGAGGATTAAAACCATTAACACACAGTGCACTAAAAATAAAACGTGGGCCACTGACGATGCTCTGGTAGTTGTCTGTTATTCACTCAGTGAGCTGAGTGTCTTGTTTACTAGGGCATTAGTTCTCATTCACTGTTTTCCAAGGTACTGCTCCTGGGTTGGAAGAATTCGGTGTAGCAGGTACAGGAGAGGAAGAAAAAACAAAGTGGCTCCATGACTTTGCATCTGGCTGACTGCTACTCTAGGACCTGTATTAAGCACCGGAATCTGAGAAGAAAACATACATGCTTTTCTTCCGGTTCAGGTTCAGTGGGTTCAACACAGTCATTTGCATGGGAGGACAATAATAGCACTATTATGTTTATTTTTAAAGAACAAAAGTCGGTTGTTCTTCCTCCCAGCATCACATGAGCGTGGTGTAGGAGTGTGGGGACAGCAGATGGAAGCGGCATGTTCTCTCTACTGAAACAGATGCAGGACCCCCCAGAGACTTAGAACCAGGGAGATGGGCAAGAGATGTTGGCCCGGGACAGACAAAGATGAGTCTGATTTTGGGTATGTGGTCATCCAGGTGCAAATCAAACATTTGAGTAGAAAAATCTATATGGAAGTTAGGACAGTTCCATAGGCAATTAGAAAGCCAATACAGTGAGAGAAATTAGGATAAGAGAAGGAGCAGGAAATCATCAGTGGTCTGTAGCTGCTGTCTGAAACCATCAGAATGGATGTGTCCCCTGAGTCAATACAGACAGAGAACATGGGGCTTGGTCTCCCCACTTCCGTGAAGGATGTTTTTAAACTTACAGTACTGTTGAGTTTGCCCTTTGACTTTTTTTTTTTTTTTTTTTTTTTTTTTCAGAATCAACACAATGGGGACTTTATGCTGGGCTGTTCATAGGGGGCATTGTTGGTATCGTCTTGATTCTCGAGGTGGTAATATTGCTGTTGAGAAGAAGAGGTAAGTGTCTGACAATAAAGAGATTCGTATCAGACTCTGCGGTAAACGGGGAACCTCTCCGCACAGGCAAAGATTTGCTTGGCCCACTCCAGCTCTCTGCCGGAAACACCTTTGCAATAACACTAAATGCACATACCTGGGACCTTGCTCAGTCTAATTCGATATGTCCTGAGCCCTAATTAGGCCTTGGGGTTGGAAAGAGGGTTGAGCCCCAGGGGTTGGACGTGGGAGACACGACACAGGTCATTCACATTCACTAGCACAAACACCACACGGGAGGAAGGTACAGGATGCTGAAGGGGTCCGGCAAGACAACCTGACAATGTTCACCAGACACAGAATCCAGGGGACTCTTGGATCTCATTCAAGAAGAGTTATAATTATGGACCTAAAAAAAGACATTACAATAGGATGTTTTCATCCAAGGGTTGAAACCTTTCTACAATCTCTTTTTATTCTTCTACTATCCTTTTGAGAATAGTACTTTAATTGTTTCTATGTGAGTTAGCAGTGGGGTAACAGAGGCACAGAGAAGCCACGTGACTTGTGCGAGGTCACCCAGCTAGAGATGGGAGGATCAGAGCTGTAACCATGTCTCCCAAGAACCAGACCACGTGCCACCAGCAAGGCTCACGTGTCCCTGGGAAGACCCACAGCAGAGGGAACACTCTTTACCAACATTTTTGCACAAATTCTGACTCATCTTGGGAAACTGTACAAGTCGTGAAGTTGCTTAAGGCCAAACTAAAGACTATGAAAATCACCCGGGGTTGCTATTAAGGCCCAGTTCTCCCCTTGCAGTTTGAGTGCCTAGAGGATGTGTCTCCTGGCCTCCCCTCCAAGGTGTCCCCTGATTCCACATCACGGCAATATGCTTGGCCACACTTACATCACCCACCCACACGGAGTCAGAAGATCCTGCCCCCAGGCCAGGACAGGTCCCCGGGCTGGCCTTCCCAGGGTGAGGACAGGACTTGGTCCTTACACCACCAACTTGATGGCTGATCTTATTCTCAAGAAGATCATGTTCTCACGTGTAACCTTCTCAAAAAAGCCCTTACCACAGCACCCTCGCTGGGTTGGCTTGTGTAAGAAAGTCTAGATCACAGCACAGCTACCTACTTTTATCTCATTTCCTCCAACTAAGAGTTAGATGGGGAGATGTGGGGGAAGGGTGATTCAGACAGAAACCGTGATAAGAGCCCAAGGCAGTGGGGGCAGGGCACCCACATTTGGCTTGGATAATAAAGAAACAGTGAGATACCAGGATCAAGAAAACGGAGATTAACGCAGCCATGCTAACCTATCAGGTGTGGGTGCGGGCATCCTAACTCACATCCTCAACCATATTCTGCCCTTCGCATGGTTGTGCTCTGAAGGGAATGATGCCCCCATCTCCACACAAGTCCCCATCACCCTCCTCTGCACACATAGCCATCCTTGTCTCCAGCTGTCCTATATTCCTTGTAAACCAGGCACATGAAAGCCTTGCCTCAAACCTGCGGGAAAACCTGTATTAACTGCTGTGCCCTCTGCAAGACTTTGCTCCAGAGGTTCTGTTGGCACCTTCTAATGCTGTCCCCTCCAAAGTGCTGCCTGGCTCCGAAGGTTTTCAGATGGTTTCCCTGGCAGTTTCATATCCAGAATACAGTCGTTTAAAACATAGGGTTTGGCATCAGACAAACGTACATTCAAATGCAGACTTCGCCCTGACAAGCTGTATGACTCGGTGAATGAGCTCTTCTCTGCTAAATGGGGATGGTATTATGGACTGCATGGTGTTGTGGAGACCCATGAGTCCATGCACAGAAAGTACCCAATACAGTGGCGTCCATGGTTAGACGATGGGTCATAAACAGGTGTGTGATGGACGGACGGATGGATGGACGCATACACACATAGACAAATCTTTTAATGGAGTGAAGGAACACGTCAATGTTTAAGCCCTGTGGCCAGCAGGGGGCAGCACTAGGAGCAGCTGGGAATAGGCGTTAGGGCAGATGTAAGTACATGATGTCCTGCTGACAAAGGTTAACTTCGTGCTTCAGGACACAGTCCTGTGCACAGTCTACATCTTTTACAGTTGTGGTAAGAGGTAGCAAGGGCCCCAGAAACAGAGGGGTGAGAAAGCCGAGTGAGGCAATGCACGATAAGCAGGAGAGTATAAAAGGATAATGAGGGGCGCCTGGGTGGCTCAGTGGAATAAGCCACTGCCTTCAGCTCAGGTCATGATCCCAGGGTCCTGGGATCGAGTCCCGCGTCGGGCTCTCTGCTCCTCAGGGAGCCTGCTTCCTCTTCTCTCTCTGCCTGCCTCTCTGCCTACTTGTGATCTCTCTCTCTGTCAAATACATAAAATAAAAAATCTTAAAAATAAATAAATAAAAGGATAATGAGCCCAGTCTCAGAGAACTCAGAATCCTATTAGGAGACCAGATATGCACATTAAACAGTAGAGATTAAATAATTGGATGGCATTCCAATTGCATGTAACACATGCAGGGAATTTACTATGTGCCAGGCATTGTTCTAAACATTTTACAAATAGTATCTCCTGTGATCAACACAACAACCCTGGGGGGCAGACACTTCAGTCCCATTTCACAGATGGAGAAGTAGAAGTAGAGAGATGGAGTAACTAACCTAAGGTCATGTGACACATATGGGGGCGGAGCCCGGTTGGGACTTGGCATTTGTTCCTTGGCGATTGCTTGGGGAAGGTGGGTATGTGGTGGGGGGTATAGACCACACAGGTCCGAGCAGAGTTTATGGGCAGGTCAGACAGAGATAACCACTGTGGTTTCTTTTCCTCAGGTAAAGCAAATCAATACCAGCCAACAACGGAAGCAAAAAGCCTTACTATTTATGCCCAAGTCCAGAAATCAGGTGTAAGTTCTGTATTTTCTTTGTGTGGGGTGGGCCTGTCCTGTTTCCCGTGGGATTCCTGGCCAGTCCACCTTGCAAAATGCATTACACTTCAGTGCCAGATGGGACTATTTGTTACTTGAAATAGTGGAAAACACGGGGTAATCTTCTGGTCATCCGTGTCTTCATAAGGGAAAAATGAGGAAGCAAGAAGCACATGACACATGACTCCTCCAGCCCCGGAGTTCCAAGTGTCTGTGGTTCCCTGTTACCAATCTCTCCCCTCTCTAGGGACAAGGGTGCAGGCTTGAGGGCAGAGGGAAGGTCCAGAAAGGCTGCTGTCTGATGTGCTGGTCTGGAAGTGTAGGAGTTTGCAAAGCACCGTGGAGACAGAGCACTTTGGCTGGGGAGATAGAAGGTGATATACAGGTGGAGAAGAAAGAAGGCAAAGCTTGACTGAAAGCGATTGGACCAGGGGAGAGGGATAAAAAACTAGCCATGGTGAAGCTGAGGAGCAGAACTGTTCGAGGAAGAGGGAGGCTAAAGGAATATGGTTGGATGGGAAGATATTCCGGTTGTTCAGACATGAAGGCAATTCTAGGTAACCTGCAGGCCAGAATCTGGCCATTCAGAAGACTCTAGGACAAAGCTCTTATTTCTGCTGCCCCTTAGTGGCTTGGAGGGTTTAATGCCTAGGCCATCACGGCTGCTGAGAACCAAGCGCCATTTAAATACAGGAGTCCCAAGAGCGAACTCCACCTTTGCAATTACACGTTTAGGTAACCAGTTTCAACTTTAGCATAGTGCCTTCCCTATCTACTCTATCCCATGCTGTTCTTTTTATGGTAAACTATGACGTATATCCCAGCAGTGCACCAAGTATAAATGTCAACTCAATGAATTACCCTATCGTGTTATCTAGTAAGGCAGATCTTCCCACCTTCTTTTTCTCCAACACTTTTCATCTTGTCCCTTTATACTTTTGTACATATTTCAGAATCAGCTTCTCAAGTATCAGAAAAGGGAAAAATTCCTATTAAGATTGCATGGAATCTACAGATCTAGTTGAGGAGAAATTACCTCTTTCGGTACGAGTACTCTAATACCGTAGAAGTACCACCCAGATCAAGGAACAGCACGTTGACAGCAACCCCCCACAAGACCTCCTGTGCCTACCCCTTCATCTCTATTCTCTCTCTCCTGACCAAACATATCACTATCTTGACTTCTAAAAATGTGTTTTAGTGCATGCTCTCTCTCTCTCCTTCTTTAACTTTATAAAAATGGGATTCTACAGTATTTTTCCTCTTGGGTGTGTTTTTTCCCCCCTCAATAGTACTTTCATGAGATTCGTATGTCTTTGTGCTTGGATATCATGCATTCATTTTCACTGCTTTATAGAACATCGGTGCATGAATTACTAGAGTTCACTTCTGTAGTCGACTATTGATGGACATTTGGGTTATTTCCAGTTTGAGACTATTATAAAAATTCCAACTATGAACATTCACATGTGTGTCTCTTGGTAGATACGTGCACTATTTTGTTGGGTATGTATCTAGAAGTAGAATTGCTGAATCACAGTATGCATATCCTCAAATTAGCTAGATAAGGCCAAACTGCTTTTCAAAGTGAGTGCACCAGTTTACTTTTAGGCCAGCTACACAATCTAATCAAAACTAGGTGTTATCAGCCTTTTAAATTTTAGTCATTCTGTGGGATGTGTCTTTTTTTTTAAGATTTTATTTATTCATTTGATAGACAGAGATCACAACTAGGCAGAGAGGAAGGCAGAGAGAGAGGAAGGGAAGCAGGCTCCCCGCTGAGCAGAGAGCCCGATGTGGGGCTTGATCCTAGAACCTTGAGATCATGACCCGAGCCAAAGGCAGAGGCTTTAACCCACTGAGCCACCCAGGCACCCCAGGATGTGTCTTTTTATAGTTTTATTTTGCATTCCCCTAATTATTAAGGAAGTTGGACAATGCTTCTCTTATTTATTGGTCATCTTAATATCCTCTGTCTTCAAGTGCCTGTTCAATCTTGTGCCCATTTTCCTTTGAATTTCAGGCTTTTTTTAAAAAAAGATTTTATTTATTTATCTATTTGACAGAGATCACAAGTAGGCAGAGAGGCAGGCAGAGAGAGAGGAGGAAGCAGGCTCTCCGCTGAGCAGAGAGCCCAACATGGGGCTCGATCCCAGGACCCTGGGATCACGACCTGAGCCAAAGGCAGAGACTTTAACCCACTGAGCCACCCAGGTGCCCCAAATGTCAGGCTTTTAAAAAAGTGATTAGTGGGGCACCTGGGTGGCTCAGTGGGTTAAGCTGCTGCCTTCGGCTCAGGTCATGATCTCAGGGTCCTGGGATCGAGTCCCGCATCGGGCTCTCTGCTCAGCAGGGAGCCTGCTTCCCTCTCTCTCTCTCTCTGCCTGCCTCTCCATCTACTTGTGATCTCTCTCTGTCAAATAAATAAATAAAATCTAAAAAAAAAAAAGTGATTAGTGTGAGTTCTTTATATATTTTTAGCTTTTTGGCAGTTACATTTTGTTTTCTTTTTTAATTAAAAAAGGTTTTTTTGGCAGTTACATTTTAGCCAATACCTTCACCCATTCTGTGATTTGCCTTTGCAATTTCTCAGTGACGCCTGATAAAGAAAGGTTCTTAACTCAGTGTAGAGCAATTCAGTAATCTGTTCCTTTACAGATAATGCTTTTTGTGTCCTGTTTGAGAAATCATTCTGTACTCCTGGGTAATGAAGATATCCTATCATTTTCTAAAAGCTGTGTTATCTTTCACATTTATATCTGTTATGTACCTGAAATGACTTTTGGAGTAGGGTGTGAGATGGGTCAGGTTTCATTTTTCTCCAAATGGTTGTCCTATCAACCACATATTGAAAAGATCCCCCTTGCCCCTGTCAGTGCTGCCTTCTTCACAAACCAAGGGTCCGTAAACGTGAGGATCTCTGTATCGTTTGGTTCTCTATCCTGCACCCTTTGCCTGTGTGTTTACGCAGGCACGTGTGGGCACGCGCGCTGACGCCATGCAGTCTTTACAAATTCATTGTCGATGACAGATTCATCACAAGTTTGATGTCCGGCAAAATGTCTTCTCATTTGTTCTTGTTCTTCATCAAGAGTTCTTGGCCATTTTCTGTCATTTGCATTTCCTATATATTTTAGATTCAGTTTGTCAAGTTCCACCTAAAAATCCTGCTGGAATTGTAATCAGAACTGCATTGATCACTTTGAGAAGACCATACATACTTACAGTAATGAGTCTTTCCATTCACAGAAAAAGACATCTTTTCCTTCATGTAGGTCTTCTTAAATTCTCTAAATGATGTTTTATAGTTTTTTGCATACGAGGACTTGTTCATCATAATTTATTACTTGGATTTTGAGCATTTGAGATTTCTGGAATACTATCATCAACATTATCTTTTTAAAAATGTTGAGTTTCTCGCTCGTGCTCTCTCTCTCTGACAAATAAATAAATAAAATCTTTAAAAAAATGTTGAGTTTTATATGTTATAGATACATAGAAATACAATTAATTTTTGTATTTTAACCTTATATTTGCAACATTGCTAAACTCACTTATAAATTCTAGTCATTTATCTATAGATGACTTAGATTTTCTCTGCACACAATTATATCATCTGTAAAAAGAAATTACAGTATATTTCTTCATTTTCAATCACATAACTTCTCTTCCTGTTTTTACCGGCTGAGATACCCTACCCAGTGTTGATTGGAAGTGTTAAAAGAGGCATCCTTGGATCTTTCCAAACGCAAAAGGGAAACTTTCAACATCTGACCATCAAGTATGGTTTTTGCTGAAGGCTTTTATAGCTACCTTTTCACCTGACTGAGAACATTCTCTTCCATTCCTAGTCTGCTAAGGAATAGACATCGAAATTTATCAACACCTTTTCTGCATCTATTGATATAATCTTCTGGATTTTTTATATTGATCTTTTTTATTTATCTGCGGAACCACAGTGATCTACAAAGACTACACCACATTCGCATTCCTGGAGCAGAAATGATGTAGTATGGTCCTTTTAAAATATTGCTGGGTCTTATTTTATTAATACTTTGTTGAGAGGATGCTGTTACTGACCCATTTGGTTTCCAAGTGCAACTGGCCTACAATTTTCCTCTTTTGTGACACCCCAGTGAGGTTTTGAACCAAGATTATGCTACCTGACAAAATGAGTAGAAGTACAGGTTCATTTCCTAGTGCTACTATAACAAACGTCTGCAGACAAGGAGACTTAAAGCTATAAAGTCATTCTCTAACAGTTGTGGAGGCCACAAGTCCAAGATGGAGGTGTGGGCAGGGCCATGCTCCCTCTGAAAGTGTTGCTTTGCCTCTCCCAGCTTCTGGTGGTTCCAGGCACCCTTTGACATCCATCAGCATGTAGCTACAGAATTTCTGCTCCCATCTCCACATACATTTCTTCTCTCTGTATCTCTGGGTCTTCTCCCTTCCTGTCTCTTACAAGAACCCTCATCACTGGATTTAATCCAGCGGGACCTGAGTTTGAATTCCTTGCCTTAATTACATCTGCAAAGATCCTTTTCCAAATTTATAGATTCTGGATGGATCTATCTTTTGGGGGTCACAGTTCAAGCTCCTACAGGGTATATTTCCTTTGGGCAGGATTGATGTTATTTTTCCCTTAAATATTTGGTAGGATTCATGGGTGAAGCTATCTGAGTCAGGGGTTCCTCTGAGGGAGGAATTTTTTAAATTATACTTTTATTATCCCATTCTCCTCCCTTTTGTTAATTAAGCAACCTTTTTTCCTGTTTTTTAGTTGCTAACCTGGAAATTATAAAATGCATCTTTGACCCATCGAAGTCTAATATTTAGTCTCTTCCTGGACAATACTTCATCTTCCCTTTAGCTTCACCCTCTGATTTATGTACGGTTTTTGGCCATTATTTTAATTTTATGTATGTTTTCAATGTGGGAGACATCGTTGTTATTGTTTTACACATCAATATGCATTTACACTTGCCTACGTTTTTACAGTTCTCTTTGTTCATAGTTGCAAAGCTATATGTTATGATATAAAGACTAATAACATGGACATTGATAAAATGTTAATATTTCCTTTGTTCTTATTCATAATGGTGATATTATAAAGACTAGGGTAACAAGGAAATTATGTAACACACATTTGCTGTCCGCTAGGGCACTCTTGTAGGTCCTATCAGGACTATTGCCTTGTACAAGTCTGGGGACACTGTTTATGAAGAATATGTGAGAATAACATCCCTGGGGTTTCTTGTAAGTCATGCTCCCTGGACTTATGTCCTAACTGAAGACACCGGCATAAAAAATGTACTAAGTTATTACAACTGTGTTTAAGAGAATTCTCTAAGTCCTGGTTAAAATCCTGAAGGGAGCACTAACAATGTGCTAACCATGTTGTGTTGAAGTGGAAAGACTATAAGTGGTTTCCTTATGCTTTTTTCCTCCTTTCCAAAACTTCTTAACTAAATATTAAAAGCGTAAGTTATTAACTTCTCCCCCGTGTCCCTAAGTCAGGTCATACCAAAGTCCTTGCAGACAGGAAGACAGGCAGGGATGGATAAAGGTCTCTTAATTAAATTGTTTCACATTGTCTTCATCTATCTCATTATTAAAAGTACTTCTCCCTTAAATTCATTTTTTTTCTCCAAAATATGGCATCTATGAGTTGTATGGGATCTTGAAAGTCATCTAGTTGAATCACTCAATTATTGCTTGAGTTATCTTCTCATTATTACTTCCAAAGTGTTGGCTAGCTTCTTTTTACTAAAGTACAGTCTGTGAACAAGCAGCATGAGCATCACCTGGGACCTTATTAGAAATGCGGAAGCTCAGGCCTTACCCCAAGTCTTCTGAAAGAGAACCAGCCTTCTAACAAGACACAGGGAATGCATATACACTTCAAGTGTGAGAAGCCCTGGTCCACCCCAGGCACTTCTGGTAAAGGGGAATTCTCTGCCTCCCAAGGCAATCCACTCCACAGCTGAGCATCTCTTAGTATTAGAAAGATCTTCACTATGTTGAAACAAAATGTTTCTTCCAAATCCCAATCTTGGCTTAAACCTGAAGGGCTCTACAGAACAAATCTAATTCCTTTTCTTCAAGACAATCCAGCAAATATATAAAGAGAAAGATCATGTCCCACCTTGAATCTTCTTCCCTCCAATAAACTTTTTCAATTCCATAATTCTGAGCTTTTTCATGTTAAAGCCCATGTTTCGTTTCTGGTCTTGCTCTACATCCAGAAGTGGGGAGCAGCACTGTGCTAGAGCAGGGCCCCTGAAGCGTGTTGAAAAGATGACTTCCCTGGCATAAGTCTTGTTACCTCTGTTTTACGGGGATGTGGTCTCAATTTACCCCTACATTGACTTCATCCTGGTATTATGGATTATAAGTCATTTAAAGTAACATCAACGGATTCTTTAAAAATGTGCGGGGCACTACTTTTGTGGGGAATGGGAAGAACTATGGGAATAATTAGTCTGTTTGAAAAAACAACATGTAAATAAATGAGAGTGTTTTAAATATCACACAGTTACGTGCCATCATGTACGCATTAGACTTTAAATATCTGGGGAATTCAGGTAGAGGAGAGGTCATTACAAGTTGGGGGAGGCAAAGAAGAACAGCATGATGAGAAGACCATGCACTCCAAGCTGAGGGGCCTCTGGGGACTCCTGGCTTTGATACTTCTTACACATACACATAGGAAAGTACTAAGTCTTTCAGAGCCTTCGCTTGTCCATCTGGGACAATGGGATTTAATGTGCAGAGTTGACGGGAGACAAATGTGGCCCCTGTGGAAAACACTGTAAACACCCAGATATGTATGCTTACTATGAAGTTCAGCACGGGGGCAGGAAAGAGACGTCACAGGAATCCATGTCAGAGTCCGGAATAGTGGGAGCAGCAGCGTGTGCTGGGATGAACTTGGTGTGTTGTAGGTGACAGGAGCCAGACAAATGTTAGGAAGATCCTGTTCCCTTCCACTGCGCTGGTGACAGGCACACCGGTTCCGGTTCACGGCGAGGAAGACTTAAAACATCTGGGGAGTGCTCTTGGTGCCGTGGGCTGCCTCTCAAGGCTGTGAGCTCCGCAATGCCACTTGGGGAGTCCAAGCAAAACCCTGGGAATTGAATTCTGGGGAATTTGCAGGAGCATTTCCACCTGAGAAGGAGGCTGGGCCAGTTGACTCGGAGGGGCTTTCTAGCTCCAAGTTTCTGGGTCTTGTGCTTGTCCTTGGGAAGACTTGGATGGAAACAGCTCTGCTCATCTGATTTCCTCCTCTTTGCTTCTCCTATAGTCTGTTCAGAAGAAACCTGATCCCCTGCCAGCTCAGGACCCCTGCACCACCATTTACGTCGCTGCTGCAGAACCTGTCCCAGACCCTGTCCAGGTGAGGAATCTCTCTGAGCCTCCTCTCCACAGGGAGGAGGTGGAGGAAGGGAGTGGTGGGACCTGGGTTGAGCCAAGATAAAACACTCCTGAAGTGGAGAAGGCAGGCCCTAGCAAGCGGGTCACAGGGATCCTCCGTGGCCTTGGCCGCGGGACTTCTGGGAGCACGCCCCCCCCCCGGCTGCTCACATGGGGACACAGCTCTCTCTCTGTTTGCTAGTGTTTCTCTGAGAGCTGTCCAAAAAGCTGTCATCAGAATCAGCTGGCATATTTGCTAAAAATAAAGATTTCTGGAACTTTCTCCTAGGATTCTGTTCAGTCAGAATGTCCATGGTGACCAACCAGGCATCTACACATTAAAAAGCACCTCCCCAAGGGACCCCAGAGCATGTTTACCTTTGCGATTTGCATCTTGATTCCAAGAGCTCCTGACTTCAGCTGCATAACAGGCATCACAGGACAGCTTTGTAAAAAGGGCTCATGCAGGGGTTCCATCCAGCCCAGCTGCATCAGAATCTCTAGGAGCGGAGTGGTGTCTGGCATGAGCCCAAAGAGAATATGGTGCGCAGCCAGGCGGAGACTTGCCCTCTCCCCCTGCTGCAAGATCAGCATAGGTTAAGTTTCCGACAGCAACTGTTCCTTTTCCTAAAAGGACAGAAGTAAACTCGGGGCTGATATCTTGGCTCCAGTGGGGTTCTGTTAAATAAAGCATTTTAGAAGATAATTAAGGATCAAAAGTCCACAGAAATGCCTACATGGACCCCTCCCCCTCAAAGTGCTTATAAGGACAGATTCCTGGGAATGCCTGGGAGGATGCCCTGTCTGCATCTGGAGGTCAATTCTGAGACACTGTCCTCTCCTATGGGGAAAGAAACACATGAATCTAACTTTAAAAAGCTTTAAGAAATAATACAGATTTTAAGTGACGTTTTCTTCATCAAAAACAGTCTGTTGTATTTCACATTTCGCAGCACAACCTCCTGAATTCCTCCATTCTCTCCTTTCTCTGACTCTTGAATCTACTCTACCTAGAAAACATCTTTGCCTGCTGTCCTGTCTCTCCTCCCCCCCTCTCTGCTCCAGTTCTTCCTTCTCTCTTTGGGTCTCACTATCCCTTCCCAAAGCTCAGCGAATTAGGATTCTCTTGGCTCCTCCAACGGTGCCCCATGCCAATAGCAAAACAAATGGTTTTCCTTATAAGGCAAGGTCAGGGAAGAAAGCAAAGAGAAACCTCTCCCGGGTCTCCCTGATGGGGAGCACACACCTGGACGGGATCTGGAGCCCTCGGATGCTCCTCCCAGCAGGTGACTGCACCCCCTGAAATCTGAGACTCTTTCCTTTTACTAAGCAGCACGGTTTCCATTTGTAGCCTGTGAAGGCGGTGCCTCTACTCACAGACTTCTGTTTTGCCCCCAGGAATCAAGTTCCATCACAGTCTATGCCAGTGTGACACTTCCCGAGAGCTGACACCACAGACTCAGTGAAGGGACTTTCTGAAGGAATCTGGAGGGACCACAATAAACGCTGAACTTGGCTCCAGGTCCCAAGCTCCCCGTGACACTCTGCACACCTGTACTCTTCGCAGATCAACTCCTCGGTGACGCTTTGTCCACAGCCACCTGTGGGATGGACAAGGGACTGAGGCTTTCCGAGCACTCAGCCTGGTCCTCAGGAAGAGAGAACTATAGGATAACTTTCCAGCTCTGTGGTGTAGCAGATGGAATGAGTAACGTGGGTCCAGGGATCCCAGACCTCCAGGCGTCTTGCTTCTTGCCGGGACTGGACAATAAGAGCCAAAGGCAGGAAGCTGGGACCTCCAGTACCTCTGACAGCTGACCAACCAGCCGCAACATCTGGAACATTTTACGTCTTGGCTGCTTGTGCTTGGTCCCGGGAGCTGACCCCGCTCCACACAGATCTGATCCACACAGACCTGATCAAGGCTCTGTGCCTCGCTTTCTCTCTCTGGACGGGCAGTGAAGGGTGAACTCTTTATCATAGGTAGAGCACTCTGAGATTATTCTATGAAAGAAGCTAATAGAGTCAGTATTTTATTTGCGAAACGCAGAAGCTGAAGGGTTTAATAAACTGACGATGTGACTGTGAAGTCTTTGAGCTCTGAATAATGGAAACAAAATCACCCAAGATTCTTAAAAAATTCTAGAATATTTAAGTTTAATATTATATAACACAGATATTACATATGTAATATTTAAGGATTTAAGAATACTTAAAGGTATTCCCAGCCGATGCCCTGAGGTTTAAAGAGACGGGACAAGCGTTTGGGGGTGCTGTTGCCAAGGAACGTGGCATCTTCAGGACTTGTCCCAGGCTGACCTTTTACTCCTCAAAGTGATCTTTAAATCCCTACTTCTCTGTTTACTCCACTGAACAGCGCCTGCGGAACCTCCGCTAAGATGTTCTCACCATGCTTGGAATCCGCTCAGACCCATGGCCTCGCGTCATCCGGGTCTTTACCGGGCACCTGCACTCCCCTTCTCACAAGAAATGTAACCTGACCTAGAAAACTAACATATTGTGACCCAACAGCATCCGATAATTGCATGCTGGATAACTTAAATTGCAGGTTGCAGACAGAAAGAGCCTCTTTTGGCAAAGTCCTCTTTTTTTTCCTATTCTCTGCTCTCAGGCAGGCCCAGTTCAATGTAAGCTCTTAGTGAAACTGGTTAAGTCGGTTCTTGGAAGACCTTGGTGAACCCTGGTTCAGAAATCACCAGCCATGTCGCAGCTGTATGAGGGCATCAGCTTTTCAGCGCAAGGACCCGGCCCCAGCTGCTTGGCTGGGTCATCTTCCTGGATAACCACCCCTACCCTGCCTCCTCTGGACCTGGAAAGTCAGGGTTGCTGGCGCACTGTCTGCACCAGAGTGACCTCTCCCACATCCCTTCATCTCCTGCTTTCTGGTTTCTAATTCGGACTCTGGGACTGAGTGGCCAGGGCGAAGTCACGCAACCATGTTCTGCCTCCACGGGAGGGTGGGAATTGAATATCTGACATGTTCCCCTTTCACAGTGTTGGTAAAATCAGTCTTTTACAAGTTAGGGAATTCCACAGACACAAGCGAGTGAGACGGAATGCTGAGCAGGCGAAAAGAAAAAAAAAAATCACTGTATGTCGTATAAACGTAAGCTCACTGTCTGTTCTCAGAAACCGAGGAAACTACTATCGAGGGTCTGTAAGCCCTGGGGTGATGAGCACTCAGACCCTTACCACAGCTCGGATTGTTCTAGCCCCTTAGTTCTCATGCTTGGCTTTTTCTTGTGGCCGAATTCTGCCCAATGGAAGGAAGGAGAGAAAGGAGGAGAGAGGAAGCTCTTCCCTCAAAACTCCCTGGCAGAGAGAGGCTCTAGACCTCACTGAGGAGGATGGCTGCATCCTGTGGACTTTCAGGCTGTCCTTCAAATGACATTTGATGTCAGGTTTGCACCATCAGGCTCCAGGGCCACGTGGGAAAGCACGCACCCCTCGGCTCACACCCGTCCCCCCAAGGCACTGTTGGTGGGGCTGGAGTGTTCCTTTTCCTCAGGCCTAAAAAAATGAAACTGATACTATAGAGTCCGGCTTCCCCATGTTTCTTTTCTAATCTTTCTTTTGATCTGAATTTTAGAGAACTCAAGAGGAACTGACCATTCTTGGTATTAAGGGGCTGGACTCCAAAATGCAACTGGGTATAGTCCCTCCTGAGGACACTTACTCTGGTCCTACAAACCCATGTGATTGGTCAACAGGGCCTAGGCGCGCTGGAGAACCCCTGATGACAGTAAGCTACGTCTCTTCCTGAGTTTTTGTTTCTACCTCCTGGAAATGAATAAAATTTGGACAATCAATCAAGGAATTTGCCCTTTTGTCTTGTGTTAACTGGAAGTTTCATAACATGGCAATATGGCAAGACACGTCCCACAGCCTGGTGTCTCTGCAGCTGTGAAACCCAGAGGGTGGCTGATTGGGTCTGATGAACTGTGACGCTGTCCCTTTCCTAGGGTGTGAGCAGAGGTTAGCTCTGTGCCCCCCAAGTCACCAAAGTCGGGAGCCACTCTCCCCCAGAGAGGAGAGCTGTATGGGCTCACACCTGCCAATATTCCCACGGTGATACAAACAGTAGAGTTTCCAGGGTACCTTTAAAAAAAACACTGATGCCCAAAGCCTACCTCCAACCCCAACGAAATCTGGGTGGACATCTTCAGAACCAGCCCCCTAAAAGCAGTCCCAAGAGCCAGAGAGGGTTTTGTGACGCGTTCCCTGCGGCAGCCGCTAGAGGGAGATGGAGCAATACGGTCCACCCCGCGCCAGCATCCCCAGCGCCGCTTCTCGATCGGAACACGTAGGGCCGAGTCCAGACTCAACGCAAGCGGCGGCTGGACTCTCATCAGCTCCGCACCGACCGGCTGAGGAGAGCTGACATTCTAGCATTCCTAGATGCTCGGGAAGCAGCTGGGACGTGCGCCGAACTCTGGCTTCGGGAAGGAGGAGTGCAGGCTTACTTTACGCAAGAAGTTGGAAGTAACAATGGAAATGAAGTAGAACGTTTCCAGCCAAAGATAAGAACCTGCAGCTCAGAATTAAAAAAAAAAAAAAAAAAAAAAAATTGAACGAAGATATCAGATTTACTTTTACTGCAGTCACGCTTCTGACCTGAGAATAGGAAGGGCGGGGGGGGGGGGGGGAGGAGAGGCATAATTTATGTAAATATCTATGCAAATATTTATGCAAATATTCAGCTCTCTAAATGTATGCACTTGTGCACTTGTTCTGCAAAATTTATACTCCTGCTGACAATACATTAGAGCTCCTCCTTTCCCCATTCCTCAATAGACTTGGTATTAGCTGATTTCTTGGCCAATCAAGTATGTGATGTAGCAGTTATTTTATTTTCACTAAAATTATGTCCAATTTTTTAGACATAAATTTATGTCTATTTGTAGACAAAATGTCTTGAAAATATTTTATGAAACTCTTTTTCCATTATAATAAAAATCAATTTGTCCTCCCATATAATAATATTTCAGAAAACCAAATAGTATTAATTAGGTAAGTGCCCTTTTAAATTTCAAACATCCTTTGGTTTGGATGATAAATTCTGTGATTATTCTAGAGAGAGGAGAACAAGGAATTGACCCATAGAGTTCACAATGTGGAGATCACTCCAGCCTACTGAGAGAAGTAAATGCTAATTCATTTTGTTAGGAGATAGGGATATCAATACTAATTAATTCTTACTACGGGTAGAAAAATACAGACTTGTATATGTTTCTTAAAATGTAATGTGTGATCACGAATAGAATGGATTGATTTCCAGACGTAGGCCAGTCAATTAAGGCATTAGGACATACTGGCGAGAGAAAGAAAGAGGCCGTAGGAAAAGTGGCTTCTGGCGGACCTGTTTGTGGCTGTAATGCTCCACCAATCAGAAGGACACACTACAGTGAGCTGGCCCACGGGCGTCATCATGAAAATGTCAAGGGGCCAGGTCAGTTTGAATAAAAAGAAACATGCCATCCTTCTGACAAATTCTAATTGTGTTTCAAGCAATTTTTATTTCGTGAATGTAAATGCAATTCTGTCAGGTGCCTGAAAGTTTCATGATCACTACATCCTTTAAGCAGATCGCGCCTCCCTTTTATCATTATGCACGCTCTCACTCAAACCACACCTACAACGTGCTTAGTGCACAGAGCTCGCATGAAAAGGAAATTCAGGAATTATGCTGGAGGCTTGATGACATCAGGTGTATCGACTGGTTGATAGACGCTCTTGGGCTAGGACTCAGCAGATGACACACTAGTGATCCGCCATTTTCCAAGGACAGGTGACACCAATTACATAAAATGTCTAACAGTAATATTGCGAGTCTGACATTTGGCGATATTCAGTCAATCGGCAAACTTGCAACCAAAATTGAACACAGTATAAATTGAGTTTCAGGTTCCCAGAGTGCTCTCTACTCAAGAAAACATGTGTCGGGAATTCCAAAATATGTTTAATGGCTTAAATGTGTGTATGTATATTTTAAAATATATTCATATTTATATGCATATTTAAAATATGTATATATATATTTACATATGTAGATAGTGCAAAACAACTACTGTACCCAAAATAATGAGCACACCCATCACTGCTAAAAGTTATTTTGTGCCTTTTGTGATCCTACTCGCATGTCCCCCAACCAGGTAAATTTGATGTGCTTTCTGTCCCTATAGGTTAGTTTGCATTTTCTAAAAATTTTTTTCTAGCTAGAACTCAGAGTATACTTTGTATCTGGCTTCTTTCACCTGGCATGGTTATACTGCGATTCCAATTCCGGATTCCCGCATGCCGGCATGTGTGTTAATAGACCACTCTGTTTCACTGCTGAGTGGTCTTCTCTTGTATCAATATAACACCATTCGTTTATCCACTCACCTGTTGATTGCATTTGGGTTTTTTCTAGTTTTTGGCTATTACAGATAAAGTTGCGACGAACGTTCGGGTACAAGTCTTTGTATGGGCACATCCCGTCATTTCTTCTTAGTAAATGTCTAGAAGTAGAAGAGCTGAATTGTGTGGTAGGTGAAGTTAAACTTGTTAAGAAATTGGCACTGGTTTCTAAAGAGTTTACAATATTGTCTTAGTCCATTCAGGCTGCTAAGACAAAAGACTATAAGCCAAGTGGCTTATAAGCCACAGAAAGTTATGTGTCACGGTTCTGGAGGTTCGAAAGGGCAAGGTCCTGGTGCCAGCAGATTCAGTGCCAGGATGACCCACTGCCTGGTCTGTAGATGGCTGTCTTCGTGCTGTGACTTCAGATGGTGGAAGGAGGAGGCTGCTCTCTGCAGCCTTTTTATAAAGGCATTAATCCCATTCAGGAAGGCTCCATTCTCACGATCAAATTACTTTCCAAAGCCCCCACCCCCTGATACCATCACATTGAGTGTTAGGTTTCAACATACGAATTTTAGAGGGACACAAACATTCAGTCTACAGAAATCATTTTAGGAACATATATACCAGCAGTGTGCGAGAGCTCCAGTTCCTCCACAACCTTGCCAACATTTGCTACAGGGACCCAGGTTTCTCCCAAGAAACAGAACCAGTTGGATATCTACATGGGTAGCTAGAATGAGGTTTATTATAAGGAACCGGCTCATGATGTTGATGGAGGCTGAAAATGCTACAGTCTGCTGTCTGCAAGCTGGAGGACCCGGAGGGCTGGTGGTGTGACTTCCAGTCAGAGTTCAAAGGTCTGAGAGCCCAGAGCATAGATGGTGCAATTCCCAGGCAAAGGGCAAAGACTGATGTCTCAGTCCAAGCAGTCAGGCACAGAGAACCAACTCAACCTTCCTCTGCTTTACTCAGTGCACCAATTCAAATGCTCTTCTAGAAACACCCTCACAACACACTCAGAAATAATGTTTTACCAACTATCTGGGTATCCTTCAGCTTGGTCAAGTTGACATATAAAGTAACCAGCCCAGTGAGTCTTTTTGGTTTTATCTATTTTAAAGGATGTGTAGAGGTACCTCACTGTGGCTCTAATTTGATTTCCCTAATGGCTAATGATGTTGAGCATCTTCTCATGTATATGTTGGCCATCTGTATGTCTTCTTCAGAAAAATGCCCATTCAGATCTTCTGCCCATTTTTTAATTGGATTTCTTTTTTTCTTTCTTTCTTTCTTTTTTTTTTTTTTTTTTTTGCTATGGAGTTGTATGAGTTTTTTTTATATATTTTGGATATTAGCATCTTATCAGATGTATAATTTGTAAATATTTTCTCCATTCAATCAGTTGCTTTTGCATTTTGCTGACGGTTTCCTTCGCTGCATGGAAGCTTTTTAGTTTAATGTGGTCCCATTTGTTTTTTGTTTTTGTTGCTTTTGATTTTGGTGCCAGATTAAAAAAACAACACCACCACCACCAAGACTTATGTCAAGAAGCTCACTGCCTATGTTTTTTTCTGCACATCTTGGGGTTGCAGGTTTAATATTCAAGTCTTCAATATATTTTGAGTTAGTCTGTCTCTGGTGTAAGATAGCGGTCTGTTTCAGTTTTTGCATGTGAATATTCAGTTTTCCCAGCACCATTTATTGAAGAGAAGTCTTTCCCCATTGTAGATTCTTGGTTCCTTTGTTATAAATTATGTGACCATATATGTGTAGGTTTGTTTCTGATTTTATTTATTTGACCCCTCTCTCTTTTTTTTGATTGGTGAGGGTCTTTTCAGTTTTGTTCATCTTTTCAAAGAACCAGCTCTTAGTTGACCTTCTTCTCTATTTTCTTTTTCATCTCTCTTTCACTGATTTCTGTTCTAACCTTTATTCTTTCCTTCCTTCCACTAACTTAGGCATCACTTGTTCTTCTTTTTCTAGTTCCTTGGGGTAGAACGCTATTTATCTGCTTTTTTGAGATAGACATTTATTGTTACGAACTTCCCTCTCAGAACTGTTTTTGCTGCATCCCACAAATTTTGGTCTATTTCCATTTTAATTTTTGTCAAGGTACCTTAACATTTTTGTTTTCTTCTTTGACCCATCGATTATTTAGTAGCATGTTGTTTAATCTACACATATTTGAGAGTTTTCCAGTTTTCTTTGCATAATTTCTAATTTCCTACCATTGTGGTCAGAAAAGATGCTCGATACGAATTCAATTTATTAAGACTTGTTTTGTGGCCTATCATATGACCTATCCTGGAAAATGTTCCATGTGTACTTGGGAAGAATGTATGTCCTATTGTTTGGAGATGGAATGTTCTGTGTATCTGTCTGTTAACTCCATTTGGTCTAATCGGTCATTTAAGGCTGATGTCTCCTAACCGTTTTCCGTCTGGATGGTCTACGCGCTGATGTAAATGGGCCACTAGAGGCCCCTATTATTGCCTTGTTGTCAGTTTCTCCCTTTTGTGTCTGTTTATATTTGCTTTATGTATTTATGTGCTCCTATGTTGGGTACATAAATATTTACAATGTTACATCCTCCTGTCAGATTGACCCCTTTATCATTATGTAGTTGGGTGTACGTAAGGTATAAGGACACACACAGACTGAGGGGAAGGGATGGAAAAAGATATTCCATACAAATGGAAACCAGAAGAAAGCTGAAGTAGCTATACTTATATCAGACAAAATAAAATTTGCAACAAAAGATAATATATATTCAAGTATAATACTTTTTATTCTGCTTTGCTTTATTTATTTTCTTGGGCATGTAACCCTTCCCTCTGCATGGCTGTTTGAGGGAGAAGGTGGTCATTAATATTTCCCTGAGAATGAAATTGCATTAGAATAGGGTCACAGTGTTAGTTCATCTGTCATTAATCCAACCCTTTACCTCCTTCACCGTCAGTGCCTTTTAGATCTTGCTAATATTGGAGGTGGGACAGTGTCGGGCTGTAGTTTCAGTCCTTTTTTGATCTACTTTTATATGAAAACTCTAGAATGCAACTATGATGAAATCTGTGGTCCCCTGCAATGGGTCTCTGATTTCCAGTCCCTCCTCAGTGCCGCTTTCTCAGCAATATTCGGAGGGGATTTGGAGGGGATGGGATTGCTTGGCAAAACGATCTGGTTTTGCCTTGGAGGCTTTCAAATTCCATCAAATTCCATCAAATTCCATCCTTTCTCGCCAGTGCACATTGTCATTTAAGTTTCATCCAAACTTGTCCTTCTTCTCAAAGTCTCTGTCTATGGCAGGCTTGCTTTTCTGCTCTGGACCCCAGACCAGCCTCCTGCCCCAATTCTTGAGCTATTTAGCTCTCTGCTCGACTAGAAAGGGCACATTTTTTACTGGAATTCGATACATCAAGGGCTTTTTGCATACACTATTCATTTCAGGTCCCATAGAAAAGTATGATTTTTATTTTGTTTTTGTTGTTATTATGAAATGGGAGGACTTTTTTTTTTACTTTTTTTTCTTAAAGACTTTATTTACTTGACAGATAGAGATCACAAGTAGGCAGAGAGGCAGGCAGAGAGAGAAGGGGAAGCAGGATCCCTGCTGAGCAGAGAGTCCGATTCGGGGCTCGATCCCAGGACCCTGAGATCATGACCTGAGCTGAAGGCAGAGGCTTTAACCCACTGAGCCACCCAGGCACCCATGTAAGGACTTTTTTTATCTTTATGCATCATATGAAGAGAAGAGGTGTCAAAAGTTAATATCGTCTTGATAAAAATTTACTAGTTGGGTCTGGTGACCTAAGGCTGAAAGACAGACATAAGACACTGGTCCGGGTTCAACAGGAGGTGTGTTCTTGAGTAAGATACCAATCTAGAATTTCTAAAGACATAGACATGAGACCAAGCAACAGTTGTAAATGGCCAGAGAGGATTGAACATTCCTACAGAGAAAGAAAAAGGAAGAGGGAGAATACAAAGTTGGGTTTTCAGCAGCTCTTGGCAACTTCGTATTCTTTCTTCTTTCTTCCTTCTCTGGGCAACGACTAGATGGTAGATGTGTAGTTTTACACCCATAGCAATTACGTATTTCAGGAAGACATCTTGCTAGAAATATGAAAGTAATATGGTTCAATCTTATGAAATGAATAAATTAGTTTGGGAAATTTCATTTTTATGTCCAGTGTTTCTTTGGTCCCAAACAGATGCCTACGTCACCCCCATACTACCTTTATGTAGATAAACTTATTCCTCTACTCAACTTTGAGCAAGTATATAGGAAGAATGATGAGCACGATAGTTGGATGAGTGACTCTGGAGGCCCAGGAGTTGGCAAAGGACACTTCTCAGTAGGAAAACCTTTACACAATCTTACTGCCCTCAGGTCTCAGGGGCCATGTCCTCAGCTTCTCCCAGCACTTCCTGAAACAGCTGGGTTCAAATTTACACTGCTTGGCTCACGGGCCCAAATATTTATTCACATCACCTCTGACACCCCCCACCCATACAAGGCCCTGTCATTCTTCTAACAGGGAGTGCAGGCCTGTACTAGAGAACGTTCCTGTATTACATGTAGTTTAATCATAATATAATTGTATTCATTATGTTATATAACATACGCATACACATAATATGTAATTCATATAATCAATATAGTCACATCATACAATTATGTATAGTAGAATTATACGTCATATAGTTATAGAACTATAATTCCATAACGTGAGTCGCTACCATTTATTGGGTGCGTATTTTGTCAACACATTCTTCTTATTCCCTATCCCCCCACCTTTCACCTAATAATGCTAACTTGCTCTTCAAGGCTGTCTCAGCTGGGCTGTCAGTTCCTTCAGAAAGCCTTCCCTACGCTCTCCTTGCCGGGGTTAGAGTCCCCGGCTGCTCTCCTGGTTCCCAGTATTTTTCTTTCTTGCACCACTTAGCAGACATATGGGAACTACCTATTTCATTGCAATTAAATTAAAAGCAAGAACATGAGCTCCATGAAAGGAGATGATTCGTCCTGTTGCTCTGCCTAGTGTCCATTTGCAGACGAGTGCTTGGCGTGCAGGATGAGTTCAACAAATAGTTCCTGAATAAATGATTAATTAATGCTAGCGTTTTGTATTATATAATAGGAAAAAAATTATCATCAAATACATAGACCAATGTTTCTCCAATCAGCCCTCTCACACTTCCTTTCTTGGTGGTTGCTATAAACTGAGTAGGGAAGCTTACTTGCGACGGGCTTTTTGTTGGAGGAACGGCTTCTTACTCACCCAGGATTACAGTCTAGAAGGACATGGCTCAGCGCTACCTGTGGATCTTGGTCCTTTGCCTGCAAACCTGTGAGTTCTGACCCTTGTCAATGCTCTTCTAGTTTCCTGTTAAGACTTAGAAATTGCCCGTAAGGAAGACACCGAAATGCCCCTCTTCATGTACTTTAACCAGTACACCCTAGGTCTCAAAAAGTGTCCAACGGTCTGGGGAGAGACAGGATCCAAAACTAACCATTTTTCAGCTTTCAAGTCTGTTTCTGAATTTTGTCTGTGCCCAGTCTGCAAACCTTTCTGTGCAGGATAGTCCGCACTTGGGAGGCCCACCCAGAAAGCCCAGCAAAAGAATATATCATCTAAAACCATGAATACCTTAAAATCATTTCTTTTTGGCTTTAGATTTGGGTGTATAGTTTTCGACAGGGATACGCCCTTCCAAATTATATTTCATTACTCTATCAGGTTAGAGTAATGCTTACCTATGTAAGATCTTCATCTCTGTAAGCCCCTTTATTTTCAAAGCACACTCAGAGTTATTACTCTGCTTCTTTTCTTCAGAAACTCTCCAAAGTCAATGAGGAAGAGACTGTTATCTGCATTTTATAAGTAAGTTAGCTCTCAAAAAAGAAATGAACTTGAAATTTTGTTTTTCTTACTTAGAGCTGAACAGTAAACTATAAGGACAAATAGATATTGGTTGTTGTTAGTACAAAGAAAACTGTGTAACTTCAACACAGATCTAGGAGGGGTTTGTCTTTGCAGTTTCTCACTAAATCCAAACAATTATCTTCTCTGTATAAAAATGGACTATTCTTGACGTTTCTTTTTTTTAGATTTTATTTATTTATTGTTGTTGTTTTTTCAAGGTTCTATTTATTCATTTGACAGACACAGAGAGTGCACAAGCAGGGGGAGTAGCAGGCAGAGGGAAATGGAGAAGTAGTCTCCCCACTGAGCACGGAGCCTGATGTGGGGTTTGATCCTAGAGCCCCAAGATCATGACCAGAGCCAAGAGCAGACACTTAACTGATTGAGCCACCCAGGCACCACCATGCTTGGCATTTCTAAATCTACTTATAATCTCTCCTACCCACTCTGAAAAACTCACTAGCCAATTCCTGGAATGTGTTAGGACACAGAGAATCTAGTGGGTTGGGATTTCCTAAAAAGGTAGAATCAATACACTTTTGTCTCTCTGGTTCCCTTAACTATTTAATTAATAGTCACATGTGACTAATTAATTAAATCTCATTAATTCATTAATTGGACTACTTAATTTGATTAATTGATAGTTGACTATTTAATTGACTTGACTATTTAATTAATAGTCACATGTAACTAATTAAGTCACATGACTGTGACTCCTTTAATTTGAGGTTCATGGAGATTGCACCAACTAGGCATGACAACTTTTTGGATCTCGTGCTAACCACCCTGACATGACAGACAAAAAATGCAAGTAGATGGGGAAGAGAGTTGGACAGAAGCTAAGTGAAAATCTAAGGATGTCCCCAGTCTTCCAGAGAAGGGCTGAAGGGTGACATTTGATGCCACTTAATTTGCAAAGCATTCTGCAACTTTTATGCCTATATTCTTATGTGAGCCACACGAAAGCCATTGAAGTAAGCAAAAATAGATGATATTAATCCCATTATACACGGAAAAAGTATAAACTAAGACTCAAGTTAAACAATTCACCTGAAATTTCACAACCTGATATTTGCATGGCTGGAAAGGCATGTGGGTTCCTCTAATCCCAAGGGTAGAGCTCTTTCTGCTCCACCCTTCCTGCCCTCCTCGCATCAGGTTTTCAGTTTCTCGATGCTCTGCGGAGTGGTAGCGCATGCGGATCTAATGCGATTCCTACTAAAATACCAACAGCATTTTTTCCACCAAACTAGAACAAACAATCCTAAAATTTGTATGGAACCACAAAAGACCCCAAATAAACAAAGCAATCTTGAAAAAGAGAAAGAAAACTGGAGACATCCCAATCCCAGACTTCAAGTTATACTACAAAGCTATAGTGACCAAAACAGTATGGTACTGGCACAAAAACAGACACATAGATCAGTGGAACAGAATAGAGCACCCAGGAATACACCTAGGTTATATGGCCAATCAATCTTCAACAAAGGAGGCAAGAATATGCAATGGGAAAAAGACTGTCTCTTCAACAAATGGTGTTGGGGAAACTGGACAGCTCTGTGCAAAACAATGAAACTGGACCATTTTCTTACATCATACACACAAATAAACTCAAAATGGGTCAAAGACCTAAAAGTGAGACATGAAACCATAAAAACCCTAGAAGAGAGCAGAGGCAATAATTTGTCTATAACATTGGCCCTACCAACATTTTTTTAGATGTGTCTCCTGAGACATAGGCAACAAAAAACAAAATAAACTATTGGGGCTACATCAGAATAAAAGGCTTCTGCACAGTGAAGGAAAGAGTCCATAAAACTAAATGGCAACCAACTGAATGGGAGAAGATATTTGCGAGTGACATATCCAATAGAATTCCTTTTAAATCACTGAGATAAGAGAAGTTTGGGTACTCCAGCTCATGACTCTTCCACATTGGAAAAGTTTTCTCAAAGAACCAAGACTCACAGTCATACGCTCCAAATTCTGCTTTCTTATCCTGACTTGTGATTATGATTCTGACTGCCTCTGCAAGGGCCTAGCCACCCACCCTCTAGGGTGGAAGATGGAAGAATCCACCACTTTTGTTCCATGTCCATTCTATATGTTCTTTCTCACACTCTTTTAATTCTTCTTTTTCTCTATGCTTTTCTTGCTTTGGTTTCTTCAACCCTTCACCTGGCTCCTGTTTCCTCTCCCCCAGCAATAATGGTAATAACTAACCATTTATGAGGCAATGATGACATGTTTGGCATTACTCTAAGTAGTCATATTTATTATTTACCTTACTCCTCACAATATCATATAAGATGAGCACTACCAAGACCCCAGTTTAACAGATGAAACATAGAAAACTAGAGGTTGATTAGCTAAAAAGTGGAGGAAATAAGATTTGAATGCCAATGCCTTTAGACTTAACCACTGAACAAAGCTGCCTTTGCCTTTGCTGTCTTTGAGGCTGAAATGGAATAAAAATACTGCCCCTACTATCAATCATGATCACATTTTGAGATTTGTCACTGGATTTACTTATTTATTTATTTGTGGATTTATTTATTTATTCCCATAAAGACAGGATTATTCAGATAAAGAATGGGACTCGTGGGCAGGTCTTTGCCAATAATAGAAGTTTAAGTGGCCCCCAAAGCAGAATATCCAAGGAAAGGAGCATATCCAGATATAGTTCAAGTACCCCATCATATCGATATGATGTGGGTTGACTTGAATTAGCTTCTTCAAAATAAGCAAAGGTCCAATACCAACAAGGTCTTGGTGTCCTGTTGAATGTGTAATACAGTAGAAGCATTCCAGAAGTTGATCAGTAGAAGTCCAAGAGGTGAGTGGGCCCACGTGGATATCTGTCCATGGATAAGTAAGTCCTGACCATCCTCCTGGACGTTAGACACAGGATTTCAGGGCTGGAAGGGTCCTGCTGAGATCCAATTTTCCACTAGTCCAAAGTCTTTGTAAAGAGGGGCCTCTGAGATAAAGATAAAGCCTCTGTTCTAGAAAGAGGCTTGAGAAGACTATTACCACAGATATTGGGAAAGGCCTCAAAAGCAGAAGCCCAATTATAGAAATGGAAAAATGTATTACATATGGGGGAAACTGGATATCAAGACATCAGCTCAAAAATCCAGTTTCCAAATAGAGGGTAGGAAGGAGCATCAGTGTGCTAACATAATACTCATAGGAGGCCGGAGAGACACACCTTGTCAGCTTGGTGCACTGAAGTTTCTCTGGAGGTCAGCATGGCGACTGACCAAGTGGACAGCATGCCTTCAAAGGGGCTTCAAGATTCTGTGGTAGACATAGGCTGTTCAAGTGTTTCCTGAATCAAATCTTTCTTGTCTTGAACCTTTGAGAGGAATGAACCTACAAGTTTGGGATTACTAAGCTCAACCATGTGGAAGCTGGAAAAAAAAGAGGTATGAGCAATCGGTTGGGAGACTGATGTTGGTGGCGCTATGTCCCCATATTTTCTTTGTTATACTCAATTTTTGATTATACAATAGAAGGAAATAGTGATAGAACAGTCGCTGGCCAGGATCCCATCTTGGTTTTGAGAACTTGTGTGTTTCTTTCTGTTTTGAAGAACAGACTCAAGTCAACTCAGATCTCAAAAAAGGTGATAAAAGTTGGGGCGCCTTGGTGGCTGAGTTGGTTAAATAGCCAACTGTTGGTTTCGGCTCAGGATCCTGGGATGGAGCCCCACACTGTGCTCTGCACTCAGTGGAGAACCTGCTTCAGGATTGTCTTTCTACCTCTGCCCCTCTCCTCCAAATAAATAAATAAGTCTTTAGGAAGAAAACAAAGAAAGCAAAAAAATCTAGTAGACAATAGTATACTGTGGTGTGGGGTGGTAGGTTCCTTTTCTTAAAAACTCATGACAAAGGACTTTCCACCCTCATGGAGGACAACACAAAACGGGCTGCTCAACTCTTTGCTTCCTCTTTGCTCTGAACTCCCTTTCACTCAGTATAACGTGCTGTAACCCATTCTCCCCCGAGGCGTGCAGGATGCAATCATCTCCAGCCACCCTTCCGTGCCTGCCGTATTTGGGGAGGTTCTCCCCCCACTTACTGATGTAGGAAGCAGTGGGTGGAAGGAGAGGAGGAATGGTTAGCTAGTGTCCCCAAAGCACAAGAAATGCTTACTTGAAAGATCCTAAGGAAGCTGGGGGAGGGGAGTGGTCAGGTGGCTGTAACTAGCAACGCGGTTCTTCCTCATCTCTGCTCTTGGTAGCAGCTCTCTGCTCTGGACTCCAGTGCTCTGACTCTCCTTTTTCCCCCAGAGTTGACTGGGGTATTATTTTCATCTCTCTAACCATGGGTCTTGTTTTATACAGCACACACGTACAAGTGCCTAGTATATGCCAGGCATCATTCTAAGAAATTTATAAATATTAACGCCTTTAACTCTAATAATACGTCTATGAGGTAAGTGGCACTATTAACTTCACTTTAAAACTGATAAAACTGAGCACAGAGAGGTTGCTAACTTTCCCAAGGTCTCAATCTCATGCAGTCAGGTTCTTCTTCACTAAGTGAAGCCAAACCCACACCCTGAGGTTCCAGCCCTTTCTTGCCTTTGCTTCTCCTCTAGTGCTGACTTTTTTACTCCTCCCTTCCCTGGTCTGGTATATGGAGTCGGGAAATCACAGTCACTGGGAGATGTGGTAAAAGTGGGTCACGTCTTCCTCAACCTCTTCTTCCCCTTCGTCAATATCTTGTTGACTCCCTAGGATGTTCCTTACGGTAGCATTTCCTCAAAATTTACATGCATCAAAATAATAACAAGAGCTACCATGTATATGTACCAGGCATTGTGTTAACTACACAACTTCAAAATTGAATTTTAATAATTATCCGTATTTGAGAGATGAGGAACCTGAGGATCAGAGAATTTTAATAATTTTCTCAAAATAGCACAGCTAGATTCAAATATCCCAGGGTTCAACACATGTGCTCCTCAACCTTCCACTTCCTACCTTGTCCCACGCTCCTCTCTTCACTCTTAGCAGAGCGTCACCTTCTACATGACCGAGGAGACACAGGTCATCAGGCACGACTGTCTTCTATTTCATCCCCTCTACTCCAAAATGTCCGTTGTGTATTAAGCACCTCGAGATGCCCTCAAACATTCCTATGGTGTGGGTATTATTACATCCCATCTTGTAGTAAAGTAAGACAAGGACCTCAGTAAATATCAGGGGTGGAACTTGAGCATAGGCCCACCTGGCTCAAACCTGTGTTGCCTCACCTCAGCAAGCAGCCTTTCTTCTATACCCAGCCCCAACAACACCTAAAAATACTCTATCCTTTTGCTCATCATCTCATTTTCCCTTTCTACCTCAGACAAGGCATGAACATCTTCTGGTGAAAACCTTTGCCTGCCACTGCCTGCCTCCGTCTTTTGTTCCATGACAAGCATTAGTGGTCTGTGTTCCTGCCCTGTTCTGGGTCTGGGGATTGAAAGGTATAGTCCCTGGACTCAAGTCACTCACGGTGTCTGAAAACAGACACATGGGTTCGTGACCACCACATAACATCGCAAGTACCATAAAGGAAAAACAGAGTTCCAGAGATCCCATGAGTAAGAGCACCTAACCTAGAGTAGGGCTGATCAGGGAAATTTCTACATGGTCTTCTTCCCTACCACCTATCCCAACTAACCTCTTCCCTCTCTCTCTCAGGTAAAACTGGTATATAACAGTATTTAAGTTGCAGGTGCACAACACTATTATTTGACATCTGTATACGCTACAAAGTGATCGCCAACCAAAGTCTGGTTACTGTATATCACCATATGGTTGACCTTCACCCATTTTGCCCACCCACCCTCTAACCCTGTCTGGTAACCATCAATCTGTTCTCTGTATTTATGAGTTTGTTTTGTAGTATTTGTTTGTTTGCTTGTATTCCAGATATGAGTGAAATCATACAGTATTTGTCTTTCTCTGACGTATTTCACTCAGCATAATACCTCAAGGCCTATCTGCTGCAAATGACAAGATTTCATTCTTCTATACGGCTGAATAGTATTCCATTATATATACTCTATTATAAATACTCCATTATATATATATTCCAGTGTGTATGTGTGTGTGTGTGTGTGTGTGTGTGTGTGTGTATACCATGTCCACTTATCCATTCATCTATTGATGAACAATTAGATTATTTCCCTATCTTGGCTGTTGTAAATAATGTTGCAATGAACATAGTGATATATATACAATTTTTTGAGCTAGTGTTTTCATATTCTTCAGTTAATTACCCACAATAGCTGGATCATATGGTAGTTCTAGTCTTAATTTTTTGAGGATTCTCCATACTGTTTTCAATAGTGACTGCGCCAATTTACATTCCCACCAGCGGTGGAAGAGGGTTCCCTTTTCTTCACTTCTTCTTCAACAAATGTTATTGTCTTTCCGATAATAGTTGTTCTAACAGGTATAAAATGATATCTTATTGTGGTTTTGATTTACTTTTTCCTGCTGATTAGTGATATTGAACATCTTCTCATGTGTTTATGGCCATCTATATGTCTTCTCTGGAAAATCAGATCTTCTGACCATTTTTTAGTCAGGTCATTTATTTTTTCATTGTTGAATTGTATGAGTTCCTTTGTATATACCGGAGACTAACTCCTTATCAGATATGTGATTTGTAAATTCTTCTCCTGTTCAGTGTGTTCCCTTTTTGTTTTGTGATGGTTTCTTTTGCTGTGCAGAAGCTTTTTAATTTGATGTTGTCCCACTTATTTATTTTTCCTTTTGTTTCCTTTATCTTTAGTGTTGATCTACAAATACATCACTCAGATTAATGTCATGGAACTTGCCACCTATATTTTCTTCCAGGAGTTTTATGGTTTCAGGTCTTACATTCAAGTCATCAATCCGTTTTGAGTTCATCTTTGTTTACAGTATGAAAAAACAGGCTAGTTTCATTCTCTGGCATGGGGCTTTCCAGTTTTTCTAGCACCATTTTTTGAAGAGACTGTCCTTTCCCCATTAGATGTCCTTGGTTTCTCTGTCATAAATTAATTGTCCATAGATATGCAGGCAATCTCTTCTGTTTTAAGACAAAAATCAAATAAATTAGTTTTACCAGCTTCTCTAGCTACCATTCTATTTCATCCCCTTTCTTTCACTGTCAGGAGTTTCCACTTACTTAGCACTTATTATATCCTCAATCTTCTAGACTCTGGCCTCCACTGAAATCCTCTTACTTGCACCATATTCTCAAGGCCCATCAATAACCACCTAATGGACAAACCTAGGGTCCATTTTCAGTCTTTATTCCACTTGACCACTGGGAATCACTAAACATCTGAGACAACCTCCTTCTCGAGACTTTCTCATCTTGGGTCCCATGATATTGTCCACTACTGGCGCCTCTCTTGTCACTTGTTCTGTTTAGTTCCTTTTGATAGTGCCTCCCTGAGACTGTTCACAAAGCAGCCTTGGACTTTAGCCTTAATCTTCCTGAATAACTCCCCTCTCCCCCCATCACCTCCTCTCTGCGGAGGATTCATCATCTACTTGGATTTCAGTTCAAAGGCGAGTGACAGTTCTCAAAAATGAGAGTAGCCTAAAGAAGAAGAAGAAGAACTCTTGCCCATGTGAAGAAGTTTGGGGTCGGCAGTTCCATTGATTGAATAGTTGACAAGGCAGTGAGGTATACATACTTTTTTCAGTGTTTCGGTTCCACCATTTTCAGTATTGACTTCCACTTCTTGATCCAAAATGTGTGTCTGAAATCCAGCTGTCGTAGCATTTCAGCCTGAAAGAAGCAAGAAAGAAATGAAGAAAGCAAAGTACCCTCTTCTTAAAGACACAGTAGTCATATGCAACACTATTGCTTTCATCCCATTGACCTGAATCTAGTCATATAACCAAAGTTAGCTAGCAAAGAGCTGGACAATGTAGTCTTTTTCCTGGGTGACCATATGCCTTGCTAAAAATTAGGCATCCTCTTACCAAGAATAAAGGAGAGAACAAACATTGGAAAATAACTGACAGATTTTGCTACAACCCAGAAGCAATATTTTCAGACCATTCTCTTTCCTTATCTTCCATCCTTCCAACTACTTATCAGGATGGCTCAACATCATCCTAAATTCAGTATTTCTTTTTTTACACTGGAGAGGGAGAGGAGAGAGAAAATCTTATGCAGGCTCTGTGCCCAGCACAGATCCTGACGTGGGGCTCAATCTCACAACCCTGAGATCATGACCTGAGCCCAAATCACAAGTTGGACTCCTAGCCAGCTGAGCCACCCAGGTGATCCTCAAATTCAATATTTCTAACACTAAACCTATTTTCTCCTTTGGACTTTTTTCCAGCATAATCTTAGCCAGTTTTCCAGTATCTATCAGTTTTCACTGACACAAAGTAGATGCTCAAAATATATTGTTGAACAACTGCATTCTATCAGGTTCTTCCTTATTCCCTCTCTTTCTTTACACTGTGTCTCAAATTCAGCACTTCCATTCCATTCATCTTATCATCCTCTGGTTCATGCCCAGATGCCTATAGAACCTTCCAAAATGGTCTCTCAAGCCAAGTTTCTCTTTCTTTTTATTCTTCTTACACACCATTACTATATTACTATGACCCTAAAATATCATTTTAATCTTCACCCTCAAGAACTTCAACAGCTCCCCTCTGCCTGTGATGTAGATCTCAAACTCAAGGCTGTCTCAGACCTACACCAGATTTGTATCTCCACCTTATCTCTTTCTACTCCGTTATGCAAATCTGTATTTATTCAACCCACATCGCATGTTCTCCTGCTTCTAAATTTTTATTCAGGACCTGAGGACCTGAGACACTCATCCTTTCCCTTTCTCTTCAGTAAAATTCTATTCACTCCTTCAAAGTCCTCCTCAAATTCTACTTCCTCTAAGAAGTTTTCCCTAACCTCTACAGCTCAAAGTGATCTCTCCTTTCTTTGTATTTGTACTATAACTACTGTCTCTACCATTACTTGAATTTACCATTTACTACTTCATTTTTCAAAGGAGAGTTATGTGTATGTGTGTGTATCTTATTTCCTAAGCAATTATGAAATTCCTAAAAAATGGCAGAGAACTGGTTTAGTCATAGACTTGCCTAGTACATTATGTGTTAAGTCCTCAAGACTTAACACAATTTTTGTGCCTCAAGTCCACATTTTTGTGCTACAAGTTCTCTCTGAAGATGGGTTTTCCTTAGGTCCCTTCCAATGTTAATATAATGTTTACATTTATATTATATAACTGGATTTGATGGATTATATTACTCTTGTGTTATATATTATTATATATAATTAACATAATACACAAATATAAAACATATAAACTAAATATAATATATATTGTGTTGTTAGTATATTATATATACCCCGCACCTACATTTTATTACAGCACTTACATTATATTACAGCACCTAGAAAAATAAATATTGAAGTAGCTCAATATGGAGATTCTCTTTTAAAACCTAAAGTCTTAAGCCTAAAGTCCATCAAGTGGAGTGGTACCTAAAACTATCTCTCTGGGCTTTATTTGAATTAGCCCTTAAAAATAGCCCTTTATACATTCTTCAGTATGGTCATGCTACTCCCCCGCACCCTGGGCCATCATACGGGTGGCCTAGGAAGCCTGAAGAGGCATGTACCAGTTATGAGGATGATGATGAAGCAAATGATGAGGATGAGAATCATTGTCATTCTCAACTCCAGAAACAACTGACATGCATGGTGCCTTAATGGCTACAAGACATTCCACTCCTATTGTATGATTTGCTGGTCACTACTTAGGTAGAACAAACTTTATGGTTATCATTTCCATTCTATGGATGGAGCAGCTGAGACTCAGAAAGGTTTTGCAGATTTATGAAGGTAGCCCAGCTTCTAATCAGAAGCGCTCTCACCCCCACCTCCAGGCTCCTTGTCTTCCCAGCCACCTGACTCAGCCCACAGTCAGAGGATCTGGAGGTGACCAAGTCTGCATCTCGTGCATGGGTTAGCCCTAGGCCTTTCCTCAGCAAACCCAGGATTCTCACCAACAATGCAAGCAGCAAGAGGGGCGGCAGGACTTTCCCCCGTCTGACCTACCTGCCAGTGCTCCTGTCTCCTCGCCCTTTGATGCACCGCATCACTCCCTGAAAGACTTGCTGCGGGAGATAAGTCAAAACAACAAGACATACTCTGCCTTGTGGCCACCCAACTGCCATGAACCCTAAGATGTTCTGTTTTCACAACTCGCCTACACACTTCCTGGGGCTTGAGGAGAGAACCCACATCCTCTTCACACATTTAACTTTTATCTACAGAACAGAATGGCAGTTAGGTACCAGGGTCTGATTTTTAAATTTCCGCAAGACACGGGCTACCTGGCACCAGGATCAGCTGTGATATTTGCAGAAACCATTGCAACATGAAAATGGGGGGGGGGCGGTTCTTGTCCAAACAATAGAAAGTCTTTCAAGTTGGCACAGCAGCCTTAAAGCAACCTCAGAGTCCTTCCAAGCTCCAGGATCCGTGCACCTGCCCAGATGGCATGCCCATGTCTGAGAGGGACTCAGGCTGGCACACACCAAGGTCCCTCTACCACACCCCGTAGCTCAATGGAACAGTTTATCTGGAGAGAATTAATGTTCAAGAAGCTGGATTTTTGTAAACTATGACTCTTGCCCTGAAGGCAGCCATAGTCTCTCATTTGGTTCCCCAGTGATTTGTTTCTTTTGCTTTTACCATTTAGCACTCATCAGATTGTGTTATTTTTCACTTGCATACACATTTACCTTATTCTCCAGGGTGTGAGCTCCTCAGCACCGCAGTCACATCCTATTCTTCCCTGAGTCCCTAGCATAGCATCTGGCACATAGTTGGCACCTAATAAATGTTTGTAGATACAGGTCCTTAGTATCCCCCTCCCCCAGGACCCCGCTACGTCTTCTTCTGTACTTAACCCACCCCAACTAAGTCATCATGCATGACCTGGGATGGTCCTCCTAAGGCAAAATCTTGGTTGGTCTGAAAGGAAAGAGATTTTTATTTGCAATCTCTAGTCTCATTCAGGAGCTACTGGGCTGGAGGGCAAGGGTGGCCATTTTATAATTATATTGCCTTTCATTTTACAAACTAGGTATCAAGTCAGTTTATCTTCATAAGGTGAAAGAGGAGAAGAGAGAAAAAATAAACTTCTCATTTCCCCCCACATTAGATTTTAAAGGCGTTCATCCTTCAGCTTTTACTAGAAAGTAACAGGTCAAGTCTCCTTGCTATTGTCTCTCAAAGCACCATAATACTTACACAGTTGACCTTGAACGATGCAGGGGTTGAGGTACTGACCCCTCATGCACTTGAAGATCCATGTATAACTTTTGGCTCCGCCAAAACTTCACTTACAGCCTACTCTTGACCAGAAGCCTTACTGATAATAGTCAGTTAACACATATTCTGTATGTTTTATTGTGTTACATACCTTATTTTTACAATAAAGTAAACTAGAGAAAAGAAAATGTTATTAAGAAAATTATAAAGAAGAGAAAACACGTTGACAGTATTGCATTGTATTTATGGGAAAATTTCATGTATAAGTGGACGCATGCGGTTCAAGTCTGTGTTGTTCAAGAGTCAACTATATATATTGTACCTGTACATCTGTGATGGTCTGATCACTATTGATCTCTTCCTTTAGCTGTGAAGTTCTAGAGAGCGGGAAATTTGTATCAATTTTCACTCACCTCTATATCCCACAGCTCCTTGCATTGCACTTAAAAGAGTAGATGTTCAGCAAATATTTGTATTAGAAATTTGATTAATAATTACCTGCTGTACTATCTGGGACAAAGCTGACCTTGAAAAAAATTCATGCATTCATTCATAAATGTATGAATGAATAAATGAATTTTGCTTACATCAGAAGCTGTTCCAAGGGATTCTAGGCAACACATAAGTGAATTCCATTTATTAATTCATTCCACAAATATTTATTAAGCACACACTACATGTCATGAACTAGTCTAGAGGCTACAGATAGAGTAGGGAACAAAAAAGATCTCCCCAAAACACCAACTTGGGAAATATTTACTCGAGAACCTCCGGAGCACTATAGGCCTGTATCTTCCGGAAATAGAGGTATAAATGTAGCTTTCTTTTTGCAAAGACCACAGCAACCAGGCTCTTGTCCCAGCTCTTCCGTCGCTTGGCAATATGGTCTTGGGAAAGAAAGACACTTAATTCTCAAACCTTCTGGAGGTGTATGGTCTTTGTCCCTCCAATCTCATAGACCCTTCGGTCTATAAGTCCAGATAAAGGTTTTTAATGAAATAGACCCCTTGAAATTCACTGGAAATTTCGTTTTTCAATGAGAATCCCTTAGAAAATTTAGCCATCATAACATATTATATGTAGAGTAGAATACCAAAAACAAAAAACGAAACGAAATGAAACAAAACAAAACCCAAAAAACAAACAAACAGAAAAACCCCACAAAAATAAAAAAGAAAAACAAAAAACCCCTCCAGAGGTTGGATGAGCTGCATCTGGGCAGCTCTCTTCAGGGAGACTCAATGAGCCTGGGAGACAGGAGACTCTGAAAAGTGCAACAGTGAAATGGCAATGGTTTTCTATTTATGTCCCCAGGTCTGGAAGCAGACGGAAGTGACACGGATGTCGTCACGTTGATTGGGATACTGGGGGAGTTGGTCACTTTCCCCTTAAATATCGAAGAATCCCAGCAAGTTGTCAACATCGTTTGGAACTCTGAGACATCTGTTGCTTTCATAATGCCAGGAGATGCAGGAGCAGCACCCAAAGTTACTGTGACCCACCAAAATTATAATGACCGAATAAATGTCTCCTGTCAGAACTACAACCTGGAGATCAGTAATCTGAGGATGGAAGATTCCGGCATCTACAAAGCGGACATAAATACAAAGACCGTTGAAGGGATGGTCAGCACCACCACCAGGCGCTTCAACCTTCAGGTCTTCCGTAAGTAGCGCCAGGATAAAGGGGTTGCTTTCTTTTGCAAATTTGCTATCTGTAGAAAGCCTTTATTTCTTTATTGACGTCCCTAATTCTTTCTGTACCTGTAAATCCATACGTAAATACGTCGAAACTAATGAAGAGCTTGTGATTTTGCTTCTTTTTAGCTATCAGCAGGTTGTTCCATGCGTCTGGTTTTTCTTTTCTATAAAATGTGAATAATCAATCATGTGATTCACTTCCCTTGGTCACTGAGAGGATCAAGTGAGATAGTGTATGGAAAGCACTTCTTAAAAAAAAACAACACTTTTTATTTTAAGATAAGTGTAGATGCATAGAGAGGTGTAAAGAGCCAGGCAGGGAGGGGCGCCTGGGTGGCTCAGTCGGTTTTAAGCATCTGCCTTGGGCTCAGGTCAGGATCCTGGAGTCCCGGGATGGAGCCCCATGTCGGGCTCCTTGCTTAGTGGGGAATCTGATTCTCCCTCTCTCTCTCCCCCTCACCCTGCTCATGCTCTTTCTGTCTCTCTCTCTCATACATAAATAAGATCTTTAAAATAAAAGAAGAGACTTTTGATATGCAAAAAAATAAAAAAAAATAAAAGAAGAGGTTCTGTGTGTACGTTCTCCAGTCCCCCCAGTGGTGGTATCTTGCGTAACTCTAGGACGATATCAAAGCCAGGAAGCCGGCACAGGCATCCCTAGGAAGCTGATTCAGACGTCAGCAGTTGTACGGGCTCTCCTCTATGTGTAAGTATAGTGTAGCTTGCAGTTTACTCACCTGCGGGCCCTCGTGTGTCATGACTCCGATCAAGGTCCTGAACCGCACCCCTGCAGCAAGAGTCCCTCAGCCGTTCAGAGCCACCGGCTCCCTCCCAGCTCCTGGAAGACCTTACTCCGTTCTTCACACCCATCATTACGTCATTTCACATGTCACATACAGGGACACATGCGGTGTGCATATGCCTTTGAGACTGGCTCTTCTCACGCAGCGTAATTTGAGAGTCATCCTGATTCTTACAAGTATCAGTAGTTTTTATCTTTTTATGGCTGGATGGTATTCCATGGTGTAGACGGACCAGTCTGTTTAACCATTCACCGATGAAGGGACATTTTAGTTAGTTCCAGCAAATAAAGCTGCTGTGCACATTCATGTACAAAGTTTCTGCATGAAATGACTTTTTGCTTCTCCAGGATAAATGCCCCAGGAGGAAAACACAAGGTAAATTCATGTTTTCTTTTATTTGTTTAAAAAATTTTATTGTGATAAAAATATATGTAACACAACATTAACACTTTAACCATTTTTTAAAAGATTTATTTCTTTATTTTAGAGAGAGAGAGTTCATGCGAGCAGAGGGGAGGGGCAGAAAGAGAGGAAGAGAGAGAGAAGCAGACAACCCGCTGAGCGTAGAGCTCCAACTTGGGGCTCGATCCTAGGACTCCAGCATCATGACCCAAGCTGAAATTAAGAGTGGGATGCTTCACTGACTGAGCCACCCAGATGCCCCCATTTTCATCTCTTTATATGTTCAGTTTTACCCACTCAATCTCTGGGAGGTGTTCTACCATTTGCAGGTAGAGCAGACCACCGGGAAGTCTCAGAGAAAGCCAGATTGCCTACCTAACACAATCTGTACCTGTGGGGGAGTTAGTGGGGAAGATAATGAGACAGGAACTGGCACTTATTGAACTCTGTGTGTCTGCCATTTTACCACCTAATTTTAAAAATATATGGAGATCACATACATTTAGGCAACACACGCACACAGTCAAGGACAAAACACAGTGCATTGCAACTCTCCCTTCTCAGAGGCAGTCCCTGTTGCTAGCTTGTTTTGTCTTTCCCATAGATAATTAATATGTCTCGACAGATGATAGGCAGATGGACGGAGACGGGTATTAGAGTGCTCTTTAAACACAATAGCTCATTTAGTCCTCACAACAAACCATCCTAGCAGGAGAAAATTCTATCAGTGTTTAAGGGATGGAGCTAAACCTCAGTGAGGCTGCGTGCGTCCCCTTTCTGGAGAGCAGCAGAGCCTGGTCAGACCCGGGTCTCCGGTGGTTTCCCCACTCTCAGCCACAGCCCTGACCTTCTCTGTCCAGCAGCCTGATGCTGGTGATATCTCTGTTCCTGCTGAGCAGAATGAGACAGGACCCTATCTTTACCACTGTCCCCCACCTTGACACTCAGCAAAAAATTCTCTAATAATAAGTAAATATCAAGCAGAGACTTGAATATTCCTGTAAGTCCAGTTTCTAAAGAAAAGCACACACACGCGTGCGCGCGCACACACACACACACACACACACACAAACTTGGGCTGAGTTTTCGCTATAGACGTCTGTATTGATCACTGTTGTAGCACATCAAGGTCACGCCAAACTTCTTTGGGAGTTTTTTCACAAGTCACCACTAATTCTGGTCTGGAGTAGATCCCTCTTAAGAGACTCACAGGACCAGGGTTTCTGGTGCAGTTGGAATGAAAAACATTTATAGATTCTTCCTACCATAGTTCTACTTCCTTGCAGGCACAGACAACTTTAAAAATACTACATGAACCAGAAAGCCACATGCCCCCTCCTTCTAAATTCTCCCCACGTGGCTAGGATAGAGGGAATAAAGCCCAGCACAGCAGCCTGGCCAAGAATTAACTAAATTTACCAACTCGGAACGTGGGCACTTTCTTATCTGCTGGTAAAGGGAAGAACTTCCCTTTCCTTCTGCCGGCCCCAGATAGCTCTTACTTCAACCTAAATATAACTGCTCTTTCGTAATCCCTTACCAGCCTACCACTTGGACAGTTAACAGTTTGATTGCTTTCGTAAAAACATCTTTTAAAATGAACTTTTGAAGGGATTTTAACTTTTTACTGTGGCACTTTAGAACAACACAAAACAACTCCATGAAAACACACCAGAAAACACAGCCAAAACATTCTTTGTAGAGACTTTCATGCAGCGGTGCACTGGTTCTTGACAGCATGTATGACCCAAGGGGCGCGCGGCACATGATTTCATAAATGGTAGTAAATATACACAGTCTTTATTGTGGATCCCATAGAGCTAGCCGTATGCACAGAACGTTTTCATTGAGTTTTGCTGAACGTTTATCCTTCCCAGCCTTCAGGCGTTGATGAAGAAGCCAACGGGCATACTGGCTGATAGCTTTGTGAAGTGGGCGAATAAGGAAAAAGTAACCCAACAAAACACATATTTCAGACCTTCGCTTGCACATCAATGCAAGAGACTTCTTTGCTGAATCAGATAACGGTTTTCAAACACTGGCAGAATATTTCCTAGTTTCTTTGGCACTGTTCACAATGTAATGGCTGCAGACAAGAGGCACATTGAAGCTTAATTGACTTTAACCATCGTTCCTCCGTTGTTTTCTTCAGTCTAGAGTGACAGTCTGTAGACCAGTCAACCCAGCCTAAGTCTGAGCATTTGCCAATTTCTTTTATTTGAGGGGAGGGTAAAGGGGGACAGAGGGAGAAGGAGGGAATCCCAAGCAAGCTCCATGCCCACGCGAGGCTCGATCTCACGACCCTGAGATCAGGAACTGAGCCGAAATCAAGAGTCAGAGGTTTCACTGACAGAACCGCCCACACATTCCCTGATTTGTCCATTTCTGTGGTGTAAAGACTCCCACTGTGTTTTAAAGCTTGCAGAACTGGGAAGACTTTGTACATCATTGCAAAAGACAGATCTGATAGATGTAAATAACTTTTAGAGCGTAGGTAACAGCAAATCGGCCAAAAAAAAAAAAAAATAGAAAGCGGTGAATTTTGAGTACGTATTAGCTTTTTTAAAACGTGATTTATTTTATTGTAAGTTGTTATCATTTCATTTTTCATGATGGCTGCACTTAACAACCCTCTTGAAAGAATTTCCGAGAACCCAACAGCTGGCCCTCCTGAGAGAGGCTGGCTCCCGTTCACCGCGGACGCCTGTGTCTCCCTGTCCTAGGCCGGCTTGGGAAGCCGCAAATCACGCAGAGTTTGATGACGTCTGCGGACAGCACCTGCAATGTCACCTTGACGTGCTCCGTGGACAAAGGAGAAGAGAATGTCACGTACAGCTGGAGTCCTCTGGAGGAGAAGGGGAATGTAATTCGAATCTCCCGGACGCCCGACAGCCAGGAGCTGACTTACACATGCACAGCCCAGAACCCCATCAGCAACAGCTCGGACTCCATCTCTGCCCAGCAGCTCTGTGCAGGTGACCGGCTCTGTCCAGCTCCCCTGCAGTCTCCAGCGGCCTAAACTGGGCCTTGTTTCCCCGGGGGGTGTCCCTCCCTGAGGCCAGGCCTGGTCCCCAGGGGCATCTCCTCCCAGGAGGGCCTGGAAAAGAGGCCAGAGCTGTCTGAGATAGGCTGGGTGTTTGCGGTATTCTGAGGCAGCCCCCGCTTGGCTCTCTGACTGTTTCTAATGCTGACTTTGAATACCAGAAAGTCCAGTTTCCCTTGGAGCTGCAGCACTCCCCCGGCGGGCACCCCTTTTGACAGTGTCCCTGAGTGTGGCCAAGTCTCACTTGTCTCTTCTGTTTCCAGACACTGCAACAGGCCTCCGTTCTCGCCACACCAGGCTGCTGAGCGGGCTGGCCGGGCTCTTTCTGTCTATACTCATCGTGCCTTCGGTGCTGTTGCTCCTTTTGCGCAAACGAGGAGAAGGTAGGATTTCTCCAGAAGGTAAAATGTGGAAATACACCTTCCTTCTTCCCGGGACTGGAGTCATCTATCCAAGGAGGGGTAGAGAGGTCCCTCGTTCCGGGGAATCTGCCTTCCTCCAATCAGCACTCCCTCACCCTCTCCGGAGTGCTGACCCCCGGATGCCAGTGTTCTGAGTGGGCTCCGGATGCCAGGGCTCTGAGTGGGCTCTGGGTGCCAGGGCTCTGAGTGGGCTCCGGACGCCAGGGCTCTGAGTGGGCTCCGGGTGCCAGGGCTCTGAGTGGGCTCCAGACGCCAGGGCTCTGAGTGGGCTCCGGAATCCGCTCCTGCTGTCATCGTTGTCTGGTGTGCCCAGAACTGGGTGTGGGTTCACTACTGCCACGGAGGAGAGCTGCTTCACTGTGTGTCTTTCCTTCTCTGGCTCGGTGCTCTCACCTGTAAAATGAGATTCGAACTATAGGGTATCCTGAGTCACTTCCAATTCCACCATATTTTGACTTTCGAGAGCCCCTGAAGGACATGTACTAACTTTTCGTTCCACGGACGTCACTAGATCCCTCTGGATCCCTCTGGATCCTTCTGTAATTGTGCTATTTGCAATGCAGAAAACCTAATCTTGGGCGCCCCCGAGGGTCATTATGCCCTCCTATTCTTCCTACCCCCATGATCTCCCCAAATCTTCTTTTCCCCCCAATCACAGTAACAAGCCTGGGTGTAGGGAGCTCCACCTCTGTTTCCATGTTCCTGACTCTCCTTTGGTCTGATTCCTCAGGTTCCTTCTTGCAGCCCTTCAGTAAGAACTCTGGTAAGTTCTCAGCCACAAGTTTCCACGGATGACAACTGGGAGCGATGAGTTCACGGCAGATGGGTTCAGACTCAGCTTCTGTTTTGTAGGCGGTCTGGGCCGAAGGTCCCAGCCTGACCGTGTATCAGCTGTGAGTGATCTGTCACCACAAGCCTCGGTTTTGTCACTGGTAAAACAGACAGACATACTTATTAATGGGATTAAATGGAATTACCCACATTAAGTACTTGGCCTGGAGCCTGGTGCGTGGTAAGAACTCAGTACATAACAGCACGGTGCTTACAACTGACCGTCCACGCTTGGCACAGAAGGAGGCTTTCCAGGGCAGGGAATTTAACTTAAATGGGAGTGATGGGGAGAAGTCCCGTGACCTGACTCAGGCCATAGGTATCTTCAGGGTTCCTCCAAGAGACATCTGTCTCCAATCCCTCACAGTCTCTTGGGAAGGAAGAAGGGCAACTTTTTTCATCTACCAGTGAGATGACAGAGAGCACCCGGGCTGACTCTCTTGGCAAGTCGGAGGTAGGGTCTGGGACAGGAGTTACCTCTGTGTGCCACTCAGCTCGCTGCTATTTGTGGATATGTTGGGGCCCTGAAACAGCTCTTTTTGACTTCGCCCTAAAATGTTGCATGTTAGGAGCAGGAAGAGGGGCACACTGGGACGGATGCCTTTACCAGTCCAGGAATTTTTTTTTTATTAAGATTTTATCTATTTAGGGGCGCCTGGGTGGCTCAGTGGGTTAAGCCACTGCCTTCGGCTCAGGTCATGATCCCGGGGTCCTGGGATCGAGTCCCGCATCGGGCTCTCTGCTCCGCAGGGAGCCTGCTTCTCCCCCTCCCCTCTCTGCCTGCCTCTCTGCCTACTTCTGATCTGTCTGTCAACTAAATAAATAAAATCTTTAAAAAAAAAAAAGATTTTATCTATTTATTTGACAGAGAGAAAGAGATAGCAGAGAGGGAATATAAGCAGGGGGAGTGGGAGAGGGAGAAGCAAACTTCCTGCTGAGCAGGGAGCCCGATGCAGGACTGGATCCCAGGACACCTGGGATCATGACCTGAGTCGAAGGCAGATGCTTAACTGACTGAGCCACCCAGCTGCCTCAGCCCAGGAATTCTTTTTTTTTTTTAATTAACATATAATGTAGTATTTGCCCCAGGGGTACAGGTTTGTGAATCATCAGGCTTACACATTTCACAGCACTCACCACAGCACATACCCTCCCAATGTCCGTCACCCCGCCACCCTATCTCAACCCCCCACCCCCAGCAAGCCTCAGTTTGTTTCCTGAGATTAAGAATCTCTTATGGTTTGTCTCCCTCCCTGGTCCTGTCTTGTTTCATTTTTTCCTTCCCTATCCCCAAACGCTCCCTGCTCTGCTCTCAAATTCCTCATATCAGAGAGATCATATAATTGTCTTTCTCTGATTGACTTATTTTGCTTAGCCTAATACCCTCTAGTTCCTTCCACGTTGTTGCAAATGGCAAGATTTCGGGGTTTTTGAGGGCTGCATAATATTCCACTGTGTGTGTGTGTGTGTGTGTGTGTGTGTGTGTGCGCGCGCGCGCGTGGATATGTATACGTGTGCGTGTAAATATATATACCACGTCTTCTTTATCCATTCATCTGTTGATGGCCATCTAGGTTCTTTCCATAGTTTAGCTATTGTCAGCCCAGGAATTCCTAAGAGTAGGGACTTGTCTCTGTGGTCTTTGCCTCCCATGGAGCCTGGTGCACAGAGGAAGCCTCTCGTCAGTGTTTTACCGTGTGGCTCAATCAAGCAGACAACGAATGTCTGTAGGGTATCTTCTCTGTGCTTCTCCCTGGAGATAGTAACAGGAAGGCATGGGGCAAAGGAGTCCGACACAATGTGTAACTAGACAGAATCAACCTCATGGAAACACCAAGACCCTCGCACGAGAAGACAATGAGCCCAGGCGAGGCAGTCAATGCCATGTACCAGCTCCATGAGAGACCCTGCGGGGAGGGGCTGCCTCTGACTGGCCACCCGGGCCAGGAGAACCTCATCAGCCTCATGTGCTTTCTGGAGTAGAGGCCTGGGTGAGCCAGGCCTGAGCCGGTGCCTCCCACACCACGTGAAATCCCGACAAGAGGGAGAGGCCGTCCCAGAACCCGAGCGTCTGTCTCAAGGCGATGTTAGCCCTCTGACCTTTTAGGGCTTCATTTCTTTACCTTAAAAAGAGAACCTCAGGGGCGCCTGGGTGGCTCAGTCGGTTAAGCCTCTGCCTTCAGCTCAGGTCCTGGGATCAAGTCCCTCATCGGGCTCTCTGCTCAGCAGGGAGCCTGCTTCCCCTTCTCTCTCTGCCTGCCTCTGCCTTGTGATCTCTTGTGATCTCTCTCTCTGTGTCAAGTAAGTAAATAAATTCTTTAAAAAAAAAGAAAGAAAGAAAGAAAACCTCAGAAGAAGTCATCTCTAAAACCCATCTGCCTCTCACACGCTGTGTATCTATGTTTCTTTGTGACGCAGATGCCGCCTCGAAGAAAACAATATACACCTACGTCATGGTGACCAGAGCTGCCCCCCCAGCAGACGGCAGAATCTACGATGAAATCCCCCCGCCCAAGGTGAGCTGATGCCACTCACGGGTCCTCACACCACCCCTAGGAGAAGGGAGTCGAGGGCAGCTGGCCAGGGATCTAGAGGGTCCAACCAAGCATCGTCATGTCAGGGAAATGATGCCATGAGTCCCCTGTGGGGACAGGAACATGACCAGTCGTCACCGCACGGCAACCTCCAGGGGTGGAGTCTGTCAGCTTCCACACGGGGGTCTGGCTCTGGGTGACGTGAGAGGCCTGACCGGGAGTGGGGTGCCCTCCACGAGGGACAAACAGCAAGGGGGCTGTTTAGGTGTGAGGCGAGGGCTGCTCGGTGGCCACCAACATGGGAACAGGAGGCTAAGGGGCCTTTAAGAGCACAGAACTGAGAGAGATTCCCCTCCTTTCTTAAGATTTAGTTTATTTGAGAGAAAGCACCCCCAGGGTGGAGAGGCAGAGGGAGAAGTTCCCCACTGAGCAGGGAACCCCATGTAGGACTCGATCCCAGGACCCTGAGATCATGACCTGAGCCGAAGGCGTACGCTTAACGATGGAGCCCCCCAGGAGCCCCAAGAGAGGTCCCCTTGAACTTCCCGGTCTGGCAGCGACACCCCCTCCCCCCACCTGCCCTTCACCTGCCTGCCCCCCCTCACCTCCACCCTGAGCCACTTTCCTCCGTGCTCCCAGGCCCTGGCCTGCTCCCCGAAGTCGACAGGAGTGGAAGGCAAAGGAGGTCTGCCTGGTCCAGCTAGCACTGAGCTTGTACTGATGGGCAACTAGGGGTCCAGAGCCAAAATCTTCAGTGGGCCAGACCCAGTGTGAACCACGCAAACCCCTCCTCTTGGCTCCTGAGGGTTTTACCCAACTGCTACCCACTCCTCCCGCCCCACACCCTGCCCTGACCCTCTCGAGGCTGGATGGAGCCAGAGCGGAGGCCGGGAGAGGAGGCGACTCAGTGAGAGTGGGAGCAGGGGGAGCAGCAGGCCAGGCAGAGGCGGGAAGGGGGCCTCACGAGGTTTTGCCTGGGCCCCTCACTGAGGGGACGATGGGTGTTTTACAGGAGCTCCCTGCCAAAGAGGACCCAGGGAACAGGGTTTACGCCACATTGCAGATGGATAAGGTAAATCCTTTTGATTTTTTATCCCAGCCTGTCTGTTCCAGTCATTCTGCTGTGCTCGGTCCATCCGAGCAGGGGCCAGCTGGTTCGCTTGGTGCTGCTCTCTGTCCCTCTCAGGACTAACTGCTGAGGGCCTTGGCCCACAGTGTTCCACCCCCGCGCAGAACCCAGCTCCGGGTCCGTGGCCATCCAAAAGCTGGCTCACTTGGGGTGTGGAGTCTGCCTCTTAATGCAGGAGCCCCCGGGCCTCTGAACTGCAGGATTCCAACTCTAGCCTCTTAAGCAGCTGGGGCCATGCGGGCTCACAGAATAAAATTAGACAACAGGTGCCCCCCTCTGGACAGACACAGGCCCACGCCAGGTGCCCAGCCCGGGGAAGCAGAACACGGGCTGAATTTCAGTTGCCACTTCCTCCGCCAGCTGAGCCGCACAGTGTTCAACCTGCACCACAATTTGAGATGGAGCAGAGACATGCACAGTGCCCTGTGCCTCGGTGTCCTGCTCTGGACTATGCATAGAGGGCAGGTGAGACTTTCCGTTTGGGGCATCGCCCACTGTCTGTGAGGATCCTCATTTCTGCTGCAGTCAGAAGGATGGCTTTGGGGTCTCGTGGCGAATCGAATGTTTTGTCAGTGTTCCTGTGTAATAGCTGAGCAAAATCATCGTGAAAGATAAATAGGAACCCGGGGGTCTGGGGGAAGGGAAAGTCGAGAGAGAACACATGGAGAGCGGGAGGGGACATTAGGAAATGGGTCGCCGATGGGCGGGGAATGAGAATTAAGAGCTGGTTCGGTAGAGGGCATCTGTGAGCTGCAGAAGCAGGAGGCTGCGAGAGAGCTCGTGCTCCGGTGGTTGGGCTGTGGGGCTAAGCCAATGTCCTGGAGCACAAGACAGAAGGGCCTTCGCTCCCTCAGTGCTCAGCAGAGGGAAGGAGGGAGAAGGAGACAGAGGGACAACGGGGGGACAAAGGACAGGCGAAGGGGAAGGAAGAAGGGAGGGGCAGGGCCGCATGTGTGAGCCCAGATCTGAACGACGGGGAGGGACACAGGGGGAGACATTGGCAAGGACTCGACTGGAGGGATTCACCAGGGCGGCCCAGGTTGCGGCATCTCAAAGCACATCCTTTAGACAAGGTCTATAGCAACTACTGATTGGTCACTAGATGATTTGAGAAGAATTTTTTTCCCGTCCTGTCGAGTCCACTTTACTTGGGAGTGGGGTGTGGGGAGGGCTCTAGGTCTGTCCGCATAAGTAGAGCCCAGGATACAGGTGCAGGCAGCTCCCAGTATGTGGGGTGCACTTGTGGGGACTCAGAAGGAGCTGGGGCTCAGCTAGGAGCAAGGAAGGGGGGTAGATTGACCTGGTGTTGCCCAAGCCTGTCATCAAATCAATGCAAATACCCCCATTCCTTCCTGCTGCCTTTTCCCTGGACTCCACCGCTGATTACCCAAGTGCTCGCAAGTGGGTGACCGGAGCATCTCCCCGGGCCGTCTGTCTGTCCTGGTACCGCCCGGGGCCGGGCTTCCCATGCAGCATCTCAATTAACCTGCCGCTCCAACTCCCTCTTGTGCACAGATGGGGAAAACCAGCACGCAGGACGGCAAACCTCCTGGGATTTCAGCCTATGAAGATGTGATCTAGGCTCCCGGGCAGCCTTCTCCCTGAGGACACTGAGCTTCAGTCGCCATCGATAGCCCAGTCGATGCCCCGGACCCAGACCTTCTCTGCGCATGTCTTACCTGGAGACTACAAGCCATCACACCCCGATATGTGACTTTTTGTGACTGGAGGCGATGACCCTTCCCAGCCACCCCCTATGTAAGGAGGATTGATGCTTCGCATACCTGGGCTAGGTGGTGGCCCACCGCCTGAGATGCTCTCGTCACACTCGGTGTCTGCGAGCAGCCCTGATGCAGAGCTTCCAGATCCTACACAGCCCCAGCACAGATGAGACAAAAGCGCCCTTTCCCTGAGGCGGATGCAGCCCCTCCCAAGCACAGAGCTTGACCAATAGAGTGTGGGCTGCATGTCAGCCTCTCTGTGCCCCTTTGCCCAGGAACCTTTGTGCAGGGGACAGCTGGCTGGACCGGCCCACCCGTGCATGATGGGGTCGCATGGGAAGCCGTCGGTGGGTGGCTCTCAGCTGTGCAGATACACTCTCCAAATGGCGCGTTGGAAAATTCTCTTTCCGTAGGGACTAGACTGGGGCATTTTTCTTCAGACTCTACTTTAGAAGGCTTATAAGATTTTCTTTCAGGCCAAGCGTTCAACTTGACTGGGCCACGCATGGGACGCCCAGATACTTGGTTAAACATGATTCGGGTAGGGGGGGGGAAGGCAGCTATGAGGGCATTTCTGGATGAGATTAACATTCGGATTGGTAGATGGAGTAAAGCAGATTAACCCTCACTCCGGCACGGGTGTCCGTCACCAGATCCATCAAGAGCCTGAAGAGAGGAAGACAGAGTAAGGGAGAATTCACTCTCTCTGCCTGACCATCTCAGAGCTGGGACATCAGCTCCTGCCTTAGGACTTGGACTTGGACTGAAACTTACACCATCAGCTCCCCTGGTTCTCAGGCCTTTGGACTTGGGCTGGAGAACTGTACCATCAGCTGCCCAGCGGTAGACCTTGGGATTCTCAGTCTTCGTAAGCACAAAGCCAGCTCCTTGTGATGTCTGTTTCTGTTGGTTCCATTTCTCTACAAAACCAGCCTGATATCTCTCCCAAGCAGACTCAGCAAGAAGAAGAGACTGTACCCAGTACCCCATTCACCACAAGGGTTTGACCGGCTCCATTTCTGATGCTTTAGGAGCGCTGATTTCTCAGCGTTCCATTTCTCTGCAGAACCAGCCTGATATCTCTCCCAGCCATCGAAACAAGAGCCCTTGAAAGAAGCAAGTCATTCTTCAGAGGGAACTTGGCGATGATGGTGTAGACGAGGAAACTGGCTCCCCCCTACTCCTAAGGCTCAGTCCAGAGAATCGTGGACTTCACGCTCTGGTTAGATGTCCATTCCCCTCCTACCAGCGCTGAGGAGGAATCGCCCGCGGCTAAGCAGAACTTTCAAGTGATCATATGAGGAACGGTTTACCATATGTGTGAGCACCCACGGCCAGCTAAATCCCAAATCCCCATCAACAATCCCAGGCTGGGCAGCAGAAATGAGCTGCATGTAGGCAGAAGGGAGGTGTTAGTCCCAGTGAATGAGTCCATAGCACCATCTAGTCCTGACCACCATTAGCACGGTGTTGGGGGCTGCAAGACCCCCAAAGTATCAGATGAGCATAATGTCTGCTCTGGTCTAGCTGCTCTGTGCAAGGCAAGCACGGGCAGTAGTGTTGAATGCTGAATTACACGTTTTGGGGAGTGGCGGGAGCTAGCAAAATCAGGGAAGGCTTCCTGAAGGAGGTGGGGCTTGGAGGGTTGGAGGTGGGTTGAAACTGGTCTCTGGAGGAAGAGTAGGGTTTGGCCAAGAATGAAGTAGACAGGTGGCATCCCACTGAGGAAAGCCCAAGATGGAAGCGGAGGCTGGATGTGTGTGATGCGTTCTGGGCACTGCCCCAGATGCACTGAGCGCATTCACCGTCCCCTGTCTACGACGGCAGAGCGTCTCTGCTTCACCGTGTGCCCCCACCCCCGGCCCTTTGCACACACATCAATGCTCAGCTCAAGTGTCACCTCCTCTGTGAAGCTCTCCCTGGCATCACGGTCAAATTAATTATGGCTCTTTTGCCCTACCCCCCCGTCCTTATGTCACTGCAACTCATTTCCTTCTGCCTCACAGTATAGACGCTATTTGTGTCCCTCCACACTGTGCCTACTGAAGGGCAAGGTCCGTGACTTCAAAACCATCGAGACTGACCCTGAACAATGAGCGTTTTGTTCCCCTGGGCACCCACCACCAGCCAACGTCGTGCCCTGCGCCAGGCTTGTAAGCAATAAATACTTTGAATAGAATTGAAAATGACCAGCCAGCCCAAACAGAAGGTCTGTGTTTCAAGCACTGATAGACAGAAGCATAACGGAATCCCGTTACGGCAAGCCTCAGTGTCAGAACGCAGACCTCAGTGTAAGGACACTTTGGAGGGAAAAGACTTTCAGAGTTAGACCAGCGGAGACATCACCTGAAGCAATGAACCAGGTGTGAGCGAAAGGCAGTCACCCAGGGAGGAACATAGGGAAGAAACAGACACATCTTAAGGATGGAGAAGCTCCAAAGGGACACTGAACAGGCTGGGTTTCCCCTTCAATGAAAGCATGCCTCCTCACCTTTGTGTGAGCTGAGAGACCACTCCTGAACACGGTCCTTCTCTAGCCCGGCCCTACTCCTCCCTGGTGCGCGCACCCAGTCAGATTGCTAGTTTCCTACAACCCCGGTGGCAAGTGGGGGAGAAGGAATAGAACCAGAAGCAAGTGTTCCTTGGGTCTCGCAGGAGAGCAAACCGGGAAGGGAACCAGTGCCCAGGAATTCTTCATGTGGCCTTTGGGACTTGGGACCACCGAGCTCCCATCTCTCACTTTCTTTCTTCCCTAGTCTTCTGATTTATGAAGCTATAAGCTACTCACCCCATCCCCTAAGGGCTTGGTTCTCAGATTCTCCTTCTGCAAAATGGATGTGATCTTATGTACCACACCAAATGGGCCAGTTTTTACCAAGGTTCTTTGAAATTGCAATCTCGGGGGCAGGGCCCTCTAGTGGCAAGGGCCGGTAAGGCAGCACAAGCCTGGCACTTGCGGGTGCGCACGGGCTTTGCGCAGAGAACAGAGAACAGAGAACGGGAGGATCCGTGCAGCAAATGCCGCTAGAAAAGAAAGTGAAGCTGGTTTAAAATGTGGTGCTTTTAAAAAGCTATAGAACGCTCTAAACTGCACAGCCCACAAGAGAGGAGTTAGTCTGGGCCACTCTGAAAACCGGAGAAAGGAAGGAAGTAGCCTGATTGGTCTGGTGGTTGGTTGGTTTGTTTTTCTTTTTTTTAAGATCTTATTTATTTGAGAGAGAGAGAGAGAGCACAAGCAGGGGGTTGGGGTTGGGGGAGGAATGGCGTGGGAGAAAACAGACTCTCCACTGAGCAGGGAGCCTACATGGGGCTCGATCCCAGGACCCTTATTAGATTATGACCTGAGCTGAAGGCAGGCACTTAACCCCCTGAGCCACCCAGGCACCCCTAAGGCGTTTCTTAGGTTCCACCTGGAGAAAAGAAATGGCTAGGTCATATTGCCTTCCAGATCCGTTACTTTTCTTCTACTTGACTTCTCCCTGAATTTTCTGGATTTGAGTAATTTTCTCAAGAACCATTAGCGATAGTCTCTATTGGCTATAAAATGAAGTCTGGAGGAGGAGACAGAAGGCAGAAGGGTACTGAGTGATCCCAAAGGCAGGCTCTGATGCTGGAGTGCCTGGGTCTGAATCCTGGTTTCTTAGTTCTGTGACCTCGGGCAAGTTAGGCTCGCTTCTCTCTGCCTCAGTGTTCCCACCTGTAAAATGGAGACCATAATAGCTCCTACTGTGTGGGGTTGATGTAGGGATTAAGTGAGGCAGCGCTGTAAGAGTATGCCTGCAAGCTGTTCTTACAGGCTTGACACCTTCATCAAATGCTAAACCTGTACCAGGTTCATGCAGCATATATATCAGATATCGTGCTCAACTAGTGTTGTGTACCGAGCTTTTAACTCTCAGTCCTCCTACGCCAATGCTTGTTCCTCCTGCCATTTCCCTTACCATCCCACCCTCCCCTGATCCAGCTCCCCAGCCAGACAGAGGGAGCAGGGGCTGGTCTGAATAATAATAATAATGCAGGAGAGCTCCAGAGGGCGGTGAGCCTAGAAGAGTTAATTTAGGGCTTTTCCTTTTCCTTTGTGTACCAGCTGCTGTACTGGAAGCTTTTTACAACTCACAACAACGCTGGTAGAAATGAATTCTTCCAGCTTACGTTAAGACTGAGGGAATAGGGGCACCTGGGTGGTTCAGTGGGTTAAAGCCTCTGCCTTCGGCTCAGGTCATGATCCCAGGGTCCTGGGATCGAGCCCCGCGTCAGGCTCTCTGCTCAGCAGGGAGCCTGCTTCCCCCTCTCTCTCTGCCTGTCTCTCTGCCTACTTGTGATCTCTGTCTCTCTGTCAAATAAATAAAATCTTAAAAAAAAAAAAAGACTGAGGGAATAAATACCTTAGCAAAATCAGACAGCTGGGGAAGACAGGACTTGAACTCCAGACCTCTTGTCACCAAGAGCCACACACTTGCACCTGACCATGCACTTGAGCCTTCCTACACCTGGCTCTGGCCTCCCAACACGTGGCACTTTGCTTGACCCTTCACAGGTGGACCACAAGCATTTGCTGAATGACTCTGTACACGTAATAATGCTTTAAAGACACCAAGGGCAGCTCCAAGCAGATGTATTCATATATTAATTCCGTTGTTGTCTGGATAACGACTCAACTCTTCTATTGGAAACACCATGAAAGAATCTTGAGTAGAGCTCACCGTCTGCATTTTGGGCAGAGCTGGTCTCACAGCAAACAAGGGATCCAGGTCATCAACGCTGCCGGTGAGTTGTTATGGGAGAAAAACTGTGCAAATTTCCACTATTAATATCAGAGCAGTAACAGAAACAAAAGAAGAGGTAAGAATTTATGAGTTGTGCGACACTATTTAAAAATTTAGACTAAACAACTGTGTACCTTTACGTTCTGATGACCCACCGTACTCACAATAGCTAACATTTCTTAGTGCCTATTATGTGCCATTTCCCACCCAAAGGTTTTATATGTACTAATTCATTTAAAGCCCGCAAGAAACATTAAAATTCACCTACTTTCGAAGTAGACATAATCCTCCTCCACTTTACAAATGAAGAATTGAGCCACAGAAAGGCTCAGCAACTAGTCCAAGTTAACATGGAAGCCAGGATTCCACTGCTGGCACCCCAAGTCCGGGGTCTGGGAGCGGAACCACTGTTCACACTGCTTCCCCAGCCCACAGCTTTCCAAGGCAATTCCCCAATTTTACTCTTGACTCCATACCCCCCACATCTAAGCAGTCATTGGGTCTTGTCAAGTCCAACTCAACCATATCCCTTCAATCTGCTCACCCTCCCTCTGGTGCTCACTCTCCTGGGTCATTTCTTTATCACACGTGACCCAGGCTGTTCTAACATAAAGGGAAATCTTTCCAAAATGCTGGCCTTATCACTTTATTTTTCTACTGAAAAATTTTTCCGTGGGACCAGAGTCTGAGCCATTTGACCTATCAGACTGTCCAGGTCTTTCTCCTGCTTCCCCCCCCTCAGCTCCCGTCACACAGAAGTACCTGGGATCGAGAACCCACCAAATCCTTTCCCGCTCCATGCCTTTGCCATGCTGTGTCCGCTGCCTGGAAAGCCTTCTCTCCTTTCCATCCCTCCGTATTTTATACTCTACTGAGCATAAGAATTGAATGCACAAAGTGATGGAAGGGTTTGAGGAGTGAAACAGGGAGGATGAGGGACTAACCAAGTCTACGAAGGTGTTAGCACTCTTTGGGCAATTTGCCTTTGGAAACTAGTGCTGCCCATTGCAGGATGCCAGAGTCCACATTCCAACCAAAGCCACAAGACTCTGAGAGCCTAAGGTGCCTCACCACTGTGGCTGCTGTCACTGGAGCCAGAGCCCATAAATACCACACCGCCAGGACTTGCTGGAACTGCATTGCTAGACCAAGAACCCGGAGTTGCTTTCATTTCCCACCATTGTTACTACTACTGGGGACATTAACAGAAGCCAAGATGAAAAGAACATTTCTCCCTTCTTCCCACTTTCCAGTGTCTCACCAGTACCACCCACTGATGAAACTACAGAATAATGCCCCTCATGAAGGCTGATGCAAAAATCCTCCACAAAATACCAGCAAACCAAATTCAGCAGCACATTAAAATGACTATATATCGTGACCAATTTGGATTACTCCTGGGAGGCAAAGATGGTTCAACATTGAAAAGAAAACAAAACAAAACAATGAATGCAATAGAGCAGATTAATAGAATGAAGGGTGGAAAAAAAAAACCCATATGATCATCTCAACTGGTGCAAAAAAAATTTTTTTGACCAAATTCAACACCCTTGTCATGATTAAAAACAGTGAACAGAATAGGAATACAAAGAAATTTCTTCCACATAATAAAAGCCATGTATTAGTTTGCCAAAGGCTGCCATAACAAGGTACAACAGGCTGGGTGGTTTAAACAAGGGAAATGTTGGGGCGCCTGGGTGGCTCAGTGGATTAAGCCGCTGCCTTCGGCTCAGGTCATGATCTCAGGGTCCTGGGATCGAGCCCCGCATCGGGCTCTCTGCTCTGCAGGGAGCCTGCTTCCTCCTCTCTCTCTGCCTGCCTCTCTGCCTACTTGTGATCTCTCTCTCTGTCAAATAAATAAATAAAATCTTTAAAAAAAAACAAACAAACAAACAAACAAAAAAAAAAACAAGGGAAATGTATTTTCTCACAATCCTTTAGGCTCCAAGTCTGCAACTAAGATGTCAGCAAGGTCAGTTTATTGTGAGTCCTCTCTCTCTGGCTTGTAGGTGGCTTTCTTCTCCCTGTGTCTTCACAGGGTCTCCCTGTGCATGTCTGTGTTCTAATCTCTTCTTCTTATAAAGACATCAAGCTTATTGAACTAGGACCCACTCATATGACCTTATTTTAACTTAGTTACCTCTTTAAATACCTCATCTCCAAATACAGTCACATCCTGAGATACTGGGGGTTAGGACTTCAACATATGGATTTTGGAAAGACACATTTCAACCTATAATATTCTGCCTTCTGCATCCCCCAAATCCATGTCCTTTTAACAAGTAAAATGTGTTTACTCTATTCCAATAGCCCCAAAGTCTTAACCTGTTACAATATCAATTATCAATCCAAAATCTCATTTAAATATCATCTAAATCAGGTATGTGGGAATCTCAAGGTATGATTTATCCTGAGGGAAAATTCAACTTCAGTCGTGAATCTGTAAAACTGGACAAGCTATATGCTTCCCCAATATAATGGTGAGACAAGCAAAGGATAGACATGCCCACTCCAAAGGGAGAAAGAGAAAAAAGAAGTCACATTTTTTGTTTTGTTTCTTTTAGGTTCCATACATAAGCGAAATCATATGGAATTTGTCTTTCTCTGTCTAACTTATTTCATTTAGTATAACGCCCTCAAGGACCAACCATGTTGCTATGATTTCCCTTATATGTGGAATCTAAAACACAGCAAACAAACAATCAAATTATGATGATAACAAACTTTTTTTTTTTTACTATGGTCTATATTTGCCCACAATTGTTCAGAAACAGACCACCCCCAGTGTCTGTTCCTCTAGGGCATAACTCAATGGATAAGCCCACCTCTGACCTCCTGAATTGTCATCGTCATCAAAGGGAGCAGAGGTCTGAACATGCTAAAACGGTGAAGTTGTCTTGACATTTCTGGTCTATGTTCCTCTTCCTTCTCTCCTTATTCTTCCTCCAAGGGTAATACTGAAGGAATTATTTCAGGCACTAATAAATAGGAAAGGGAGGTTCTTTTTGGTTGGGGCTCATACATCTCCCACTACTTCCTGCCCAAATTGTAGAAGGAAGGTTCCACCTGCTCTCCCATCCTGAAGGAGACTGCCGCAGAGAACAGTGTGGTCAGGGTAGTCTGGACTCCATTGTTCCGTTTCCTCTACATGACCAATTATCTCTTTCTTGAGGCACTAGAATGGGTCATCTTGTCTCACTACTTTTTATAACTCCACATTCTACTAATTACTATTCTACATACTCACACTGAGTTTCTTCAGGGCACTTAACCTGCTTAATTATAAAAATTCTCATACTCATCATTTCTTCACATTTTAGATGTTCCTACGGTGTTCGAATTTGTTTACTCCAGCTGGGTACTTGACTTCCAAACTGATGTATTTATATGAACTTTTTAAAAGTGCAACTTTTGGGCATGCTTTGACAACACAGATAGTAAAATTGGAATGATACAGAGATTAGCGTGGCCCCTGCGCAAGGATGATATGCAAATTCGTGAAGCATTCCATATTTTTATGAGATCCACCACCACTGGGGAGGCAATGTTCTGGGTCCAAAGTCAGTGGCTTGCACTGCCAAGTTGGAAAAAGCAAAGGATAACAAACTTTTAAATTATGACAATAACAACCAAAAAACCCCCAAGCTCATGGATATAGATAACGAATTAGTGGTTGTTGGGGTTGGGGAGGGGGCATGAGGAGAGCGTGAAGTGGGAGAAGCTCAAAAGATAAAAACTTCCAGTTATAAAATAAAGAAGTCATGGGGATGTACTTATGGGAACTATAGTTAATAGTACTGTATTGCATATTTGAAAGTTGATAAGAATAAATCTTAAAAGTTCTCAACACAAGAAAAAAAAATTGTAGTTGTGTATGGTGACCAATGATAACTAGACTTGCTGTAGCAATTATTTCCCATTATATACAAATACGGAGTCATTATGTTGTATACCTGAAGCTAATATAATTGTATGTCAATTACACCTCAATAAAAAAAAGAAAAGGGGTCACAGGTCCCAAGCAAGTCTAAAACCTAGCAGGGCGGATTTTATTAGATTTTAAGACATGGGAGTAATCTTCTTTGGCTCTATGCTCTGTTCTTTGGTTCCCCTGGGTGGCCTTGCCTTCTGGGACAACCAGGATCATCCTCTCCACCTTCACCAATGGTCCCACCGCTCTGTAACTGAAAGTAGTCCTGACCCCTGAGCTGTGCCCTAGGACCCATAGTGGTAGTATCAGCCCTGCCTTTTTTCTCTTTTCTGGGAGGATAACACATATTTGTTGCTGGGTAACTTCATTGGTCTGTCCTGTAGAATTCCAGAAATCCTGTGGCCGTCCTTCCTCTAGTCCTGTCTCTGTCTCCTTCAGTCCAAGCTGACAGCATTTTTGCTGGCAGAAAATCCCTAAAAGCCGTGCCAGTCTCCCATGCAATTCACAGAGGTCTATCCCATTCAGAGAAGAGAGTCCTCCCCAGGTCATTCCTGGATAACTCCATGTTTATTCTTGGCTTCCACCAAAATGACTAATTGTATCCATAAGTCACACACCTGTAATTCAGCCCCATAATAGGCCATATATGAAAAAGTCACAGCTAATATTATACTCAAAGGTAAAAGACTAAAAGCTTTCCCCCTAAGATAAGGAAAAAGTCAAGGATGTTGGTTTTTACCATTTCTATTCAACATAGTATTTGAAGTTTTAGCCAGAGCAATTAAGCAAGAAAAAGAAATAAAAGGCATCCAAATTGGAAAAGAAGAAGTGAAATGATCTCTGTTCATAGATGACACAATCTTATATATAGAAAACCCTAAAGATTACACACACACACACACACACACACACACACACCACAGTAGAGGGTGCCTGGGTGGCTCAATGGGTTAAAGCCTCTGCCTTTAGCTCAGGTCATGATCCCAGGGTCCTGGGATTGAGCCCTGCCGAGCAGAGAGCCTCCTTCTTCCCACCCTGCCTGCCTCTCTGCCTACTTGTGATCTCTGTCTGTCAAATAAATAAATAAAATCTTAATAAAAAACTATTAGGGATGGCTGGGTGGCTCAGTGGGTTAAGCCTCTGCCTTCAGCTCAGGTCATGGTCTCAGGGTCCTGGGATCAAGCCCCACATTGGGCTTTCTGCTCAGCAGGGAGCCTGCTTACCCCTCTCCCTCTGCCTGCCTCTCTGCCTACTTGTGATCTCTCTGTCTGTCAAATAAAGAAATCAAAATCTTTTTAAAAAACTATTAGATCTAATAAATGAGTTAAGCAAAGTAACCATATACAAAATGAACACACAAAACACAGTTGTTTTCATACACTAACAATGAACTTTTGTTTCACAATTGTGAAATTCATACACTAACAATGAACAATTGTTTCACAAGTGTGAAAACAATTCCATTTACAATAACATTAAAAAGAATTGGGGTGCCTGGGTGGCTCAGTGGGTTAAAGCCTCTGCCTTTAGCTCAGGTCATGATCCCAGGGTCCTGGGATTGAGCCCTGCATCAGGCTCTCTGCTCAGAAGGGAGCCTGCTTCCCTCCCTCTCTCTCTCTCTGCCTGCCTCTCTGCCTACTTGTGATCTCTGTCTGTCAAATAAATAAAGTCTTTAAAAAAAAGAATTAAATACTTAGGAATAAAATTAACCAGGAGGCAAAAAACCTTAAGGACAGAAAATTATAAAACATTACTGAATGAAATTATAGAGAACTCCTACAACTCAATAACAACCACAATAAAAGCCAAACAAACAAATTTTAGAAGGGGCAAAGGACTTGAATAGGTATTTCTCTAAAGAAGAAAATCAAATGACCCATAAGCACATGAAAAGATGCTCAACATCACTAATCATTAAAGAAATGCAAATCAAAACCATCAATGAGATGCTACTTAACATTGATGAGGATGACTATTACCAAAAAACCAAAACGACAAATGTTATTATCAAATTTTTTGTTATTAAAAAAAACAGATGTACAGAAACTGGAATGTTCATGCTTTGTTCGTGCAAATGTAAAATGGTGCAGCCACAATGGAGAATGGTTTAGTGGATCTGCAAAAAGCTAACTACAGAATTTCATATGACCTAGCAATTCCAATCCTAGGTATCTATCCAAGGGAATCAAAAGCAGGGCCTCAAACAGATACATGTGCTCCAATGTTCATTGTAAAATTATTCACAATATGCAAAAGGTGGAAACACTCCAGAGTCCACATACAGATGAATGAATAAAGAAAACATTTATATAAAAACGATGGAATATTATTTAGCCATAAAAAATAGAGTGAAATTCTGATACATCCTGTAATATGGATATACCTTGAAAACATTATGCTATTTGAAATAAGACAGAAACTAAAGGGCAAATATGGTATAATGCCACTTATATGAGGTATCTAGAATTAGCAAAGTCAGAGAGAGAGAAAGTAGATTAGGCTACTAGGGGCTGAAGGAAAGGAGAAATAGGGATACACTGGTTAACAGTTATAGAGAGTCTCTTTGGGATAATAAAAGGTTCTCCACCCAATCCCATTGTGTGCTTTGGTAGGGGACAGGTGTCCAAACAAGCAAGGAATTTTCCAACACCAGTTGGGTGTCCTATAATTCAACTCAATTCTGAAACCATCTACCTGGAGATAACATCAGGTGCTACAAGTTAAGTGTTTAGTCCCACAAGTCTGCCCTCCATCCCCATTCCAGATGCCAGTCACAAATGCAGGTCATTGTAGGGGCTTCTGGCCCATGGGCTATAGACTAAAAGTTCCTACAACACCTCCTTAGGGTCAATTACTTTGCTAGAGCAGCCCGCAGAATTCAAGGAAAGTCTTCATTTACTAGATTACCAGTTTATTATAAAAGGGTGTAACTCAGGAACAGCCAAATGGAAGAGATGCACAGGTCAATGTATAGGAAAGGGCAAGGAGCTTCCATGTCTTCTCTGGAGTCACCATTCTCCCAAATCTCCACATGGTCACCAATCCAGAAGCTCTCTGAACCTCCTTTAGTGTTTTCATGGAGATTTTGTTATGTAGGCATGATTGAAAAATTCACAGACCATTGGCAACTGATTCAATCTCCAGCCCCCTCCCCTCCCAGAAGGTCAGGAAGTGGAACAAAAATTTCCAACCCTCTAACCACATGGTTGGTTCCCCTGGTAACCAGCCTTCATCTTACGGTGAAGTCCAAAAGCCACTCGTTAACATAAATCCATTTGTGATGGAAAAGGTTTGTTATGAACAAGACACCCATTTCTCTTTTAAGGCTCTGAAGAGATTTTTAGGAACTGAGGACAAGAGACCAAATAGTATAACAAAAGATACTCCCATGACTCAAAGCACTGAGGAAATTCCAAGGCTTGTGGAAGCTGTGAGACAGAAACCCTGGACAAAGACCAAATATATATTTCTCATGAGTCACAGTATCACAGGTAATGAAATCATTTTGGAAATAGATATGGGCATATCTCAGAGACATTGTACGTGTAACTCCAGAGCACTGCACTAAAGTGAATATCGCAATAAAGCAAGTCAAGAAGTTTTGGTTTCCAAGTGCATATAAACGTTATGTTTATAGTGGGGCACCTAGGTGGCTCAGTCGGGGTAAGCCCTCTTCCTGCACACTGCATTCCCGATTTTATTGCTAGTCTACTCACTTTTTCTTCTGAGAAAACGGCAAAGATCTGAAGAATGAAATGTAAATTGGCATTTTCGTTTTCCATCTAGATCCTTTTTTCAGTTTTCGGTGTTTTTTTTTTTTTTTTAAATTGTGGTGAGATGGCCTAAATGACATGCGGTGATGTTGTAAGCTGAAAGTTACTGTCCTGGGACACCTACGTGGCTCAGATGGTTGAGTGTCTGTCTTTGGCTCTCAGGTCCTGATCTCTGGGTCCTGGGGTCGAGCCCCACGTCGGGAGTCTGCCTGCCCCCCACCCCGTGCCATGCTCATTCTCTCTCTCTCTCTCTCTCAAATGAATAAATAAAATCTTAAAAAAAATAAAAGTTACTGTTTTAACTGTTCAATTCAGGGGTGTTCACCACACTCACAGTGTTGTGTAACCACCAACATCACAATCATACCTCGTTTCACTGCACTCCACTTTACGGAGTGTTGCAGACATGGTGCTTTTTGCAAGTTGAAGTTCTTAGGAGCCCTGGGTCAGCAAGTCTACTGGCGCCATTTTCCCCACACTTACTTGCTTTGTGCCACGTTTTGGCACTTCTCGCAATATTTCGAATTTTTTTATTATTATATTTTCATGCGGATCTGTGATTACTGATCTTTGATGTTACTATTTTTTAAAGGTTTTTATTTATTTATTTGAGAGGCAGAGAGCATGAAAAGGGGGAGAGGCAGAGGGAGAAGCAGGCTCCCCGCTGAGCAGGGAGCCCTACTTGGGGGCTCCATCCCAGGACCCCGGGATCATGACCTGAGCCGAAGGCAGACGCTTAACCGACTGAGCCCTCGTGGATGTTCAGGTTACTTCTTGAACCTCAGCTTTGGTAGAAACAGTTAAGAGGATCAGAATCAGAAGTGGGACCTGAAGATGGGACTGAATGGTTGTAATCTCTTGGCAAAACTTTTTAACGAATGAGGGATTGCTTCCTACAGATGAGCAGAAAAAAACCTTTTTTTTTTTTAAAGATGGATTCTATGCCTGGTGAGGGTACTGTGAAGATTGTCGAAATGGCAACAAAGGGTTTAGAATATGATGTAGACATAGTTGGGTAAAATGCTGTCAAAGGGCATCACCTAATACAGAGAAACCATTCCTGTGGCACACTTTACTATGGTCTTCTTTTGAGAAATTCCCACAACCACACTCAAGCTTCAGTGACCACCACCCTGATCAGTCAGCAGTCCCCAACATCGAGGCAAAAAAGATTACACTACCAATAAAAAAGATTACTACTTGCTGAGAACTCAGCATTTTTTTTAGCAGTAAAACATTTTAAGAGTCTTATTGTATCTGATATATGATTGTTAAGAGATAAAGAGATATGATTTCATATTTCCATTGCTAAGGTTTAAAGATGCTGGAGTAAGGGTGTTTTCAGGAGAAAAGAATTAGGTTTCCACTAATTAGGTCTCCACTGCAGGAATGTAGTGGAGCAGAGATAATGAGAGTCGGGAGTTGAGAGAGAGAGAGAGCGCACCTGGAATGATGTCATTTGTCTCTGGGTATAAATGTCCCCCATGCCTGAAAGACACACTCTTGAACTCGCCACATATGTAAGCCGTGGCAGTCCAGTTGTCCACTTACCTAGAATTTAGTAAGGGACATTGTTGGCCACTACCCAGCTGTGGAATTTTTAAATGAAAAAAATCTCTTCTCTGAAATATTTCCCCTTGTCTTTTGTTTTTTTTTTTTAAGATTTATTTATTTTTTTGACAGACAGAGATCACAAGTAGGCAGAGAGGCAGGCAGAGAGAGAGGAGGAAGCAGGCTCCCTGCTGAGCAGAGAGCCCGGGGCTCGATCCCAGGACCCTGAGATCATGACCTGAGCTGAAGGCAGAGGCTTAAACCACTGAGCCACCCAGGCACCCTCCCCTTGTCCTTTGAATACCAGTTGATGTTTCTATTTTGTATCCAATATCTTTTTATCTGCCTTTTATCTTCTGTTCAAAACCATGCTCGCTTTGAAACTAGGGATTGTTTGGTTGTATCAGCAAGTGTGTCATGGTATGTAGCACAATTTCACGTACAGGGTATCATCCCCTTCAAAAACTTTCCCGAACCTCTTGAAAACCAGGGGAGGTGATTTGCTCTTCTTGTGATTCAAACCATAGCGTTTCTCACATTTCTCAGAATTTTTCCTTGGCCTCTCTTCTTTATTTCTTTTTAATTTAATTGAGGACATGAAATGTGTTGATGATTACCATTCTTACCCACAGCCTAACACAGTACCTAGGAACATAACAGACACTCAGTAAATAGCAATTAAGTTAATGAGTAAATGCAATGCAATGTATTCATTCCTATGTAAGGACTACAAGATGATCTTCTTTCTTTTTTTTTTTAATGGAAGCTTTGTTGACTCTATTGACTATAGTTGACTATAAAACTAGTATTATGAGGGGAGCCTGGGTGGCTCAGTCAGTTAAGCACCCAACTCTTGATTTCGGCTCAGGTCATGACCTCAGGTTGTGAGGTTCAGCCCCGCATCTGACTCCAGGCTTGGCATGGAGCTTGCTTGACATTCTTGCCCTCTGCCCCTCCCTGTGAGCGCTCTGTCTCTTTCAAATAAATAATCTTAAAAAAAATAAAACCAGTATTATTAGTTTCAGGTGTAAAACACAATGATTCAACATTGATAGGCATTATGAAATGCCCACCACTATAAGTATAGTTACTGCCTGCCACCATACAAGGTTACCACAGTTTATTGATGATATTTCTTCTTTTTAAAGATGTACTTATTTGCCTATTTATTTGAGAGAGAGAGAGAGAGAGAGGGCAGAAGTGGGGAAGGAGCAGAGGGAGAGGGAGAAGGAGAGAGGCAAACTTCCCACTGAGTGCAGAGCCAGAGGCAGGGCGTGATCTCACGACGTTGACACAATAACCTGAGCCAAAATTGCGAGTTGGACGCTCAGCAACCCCTCATTCGTTAAAAAGTTTTGCCAAGAGATTACAACCATTCAGTCCCATCTTCAGGTCCCACTTCTGATTCTGATCCTCTTAACTGTTTCTACCAAAGCTGAGGTTCAAGAAGTAACCTGAACATCCACGAGGGCTCAGTCGGTTAAGCGTCTGCCTTCGGCTCAGGTCATGATCCCGGGGTCCTGGGATGGAGCCCCCAAGTAGGGCTCCCTGCTCAGCGGGGAGCCTGCTTCTCCCTCTGCCTCTCCCCCTTTTCATGCTCTCTGCCTCTCAAATAAATAAATAAAAACCTTTAAAAAATAGTAACATCAAAGATCAGTAATCACAGATCCGCATGAAAATATAATAATAAAAAAATTCGAAATATTGCGAGAAGTGCCAAAACGTGGCACAAAGCAAGTAAGTGTGGGGAAAATGGCGCCAGTAGACTTGCTGACCCAGGGCTCCTAAGAACTTCAACTTGCAAAAAGCACCACGTCTGCAACACTCCGTAAAGTGGAGTGCAGTGAAACGAGGTATGATTGTGATGTTGGTGGTTACACAACACTGTGAGTGTGGTGAACACCCCTGAATTGAACAGTTAAAACAGTAACTTTTATTTTTTTTAAGATTTTATTTATTCATTTGAGAGAGAGAGAGAGAGAGAATGAGCATGGCACGGGGTGGGGGGCAGGCAGACTCCCGACGTGGGGCTCGACCCCAGGACCCAGAGATCAGGACCTGAGAGCCAAAGACAGACACTCAACCATCTGAGCCACGTAGGTGTCCCAGGACAGTAACTTTCAGCTTACAACATCACCGCATGTCATTTAGGCCATCTCACCACAATTTAAAAAAAAAAAAAAAACACCGAAAACTGAAAAAAGGATCTAGATGGAAAACGAAAATGCCAATTTACATTTCATTCTTCAGATCTTTGCCGTTTTCTCAGAAGAAAAAGTGAGTAGACTAGCAATAAAATCGGGAATGCAGTGTGCAGGAAGAGGGCTTACCACAGCTCTCAGAGGAAGGGGAAGTCTTTGTGAGAACCAACTTCAATCTGTGACAGAGCACTGAAGGGCAGATGCCAGGCATCGGAGGCCACCGGCACCAGCCTCTGCCGCCGACAGCATGCTCGGGCTGCTCCCGCCTCTCGCGCTTGTCTTCTTCAGCCCAGGTAAAGGCCGCAGCAGACGGAGTAGCCACGGACGGACTCCCGGGCTCTGTGCTGCTTGCTCAATCTGAATCACTTGTGCGTATTGTGTGTCTGTCCGTCTGTCTGCTGTGGACCGGGGCGGGGGGTTGGTTCTCGGTGGTGCCCAAGAAAGTGCCACTCCTCTCAACTTGGCACGCCAAGTGCCCAAGTTCCTTCAGCGTTCACGGCTTCACCTGCGTGGGGCTGTGAGGGAGGTCTCTGTGGAGCGCGGGAGGCGAGCTGCTGCTTCTAAGACCGGACGATTTGGCGTTGGCACCCATCATGCTTGACAGAAAGGGTACTGAGATGAGGAGGGCGAGTGCTCCTCCCGAAGCAGCCGCTGTCTTGCTCTGGAACCTTAGGTAGGTTACTGAGTGTGCCTGAACCTCACTGTCCTCATCAAAAGGACTGAAACTCTATGGCTCCGTGTAGCCAGAATTTCTGGCATAATGAAGGCACTAGAAATAGTCCTATTCGTTTCTGCTCACTGTAAATAAAGACATCTCCCTTCCTCTGATGCAAATCAGGGTCTAGGCAGCCCAGCAGGACTGTACCCGCCGCAGAGAAAGGAGCTGGTCCTGCCTCCTGGCTCCCTGCTGTCCGCTACTTGGAAAACATGAAGGGATCCTGTTCCGGGCCCGGGCTAAGAGCTGCGCACACAATATATGCATAAGCCCCAGCACAGGCCTGTGAGTTTGAACTGTATTGACCCACTTTGAGGAGCCAAGATGATTTAAATAACTTGTCCACATTTCATTAGCCAGCAGGTGGCAAACTCTGGAAACAGTTGCAGAAGTTCTGAGAAACAGCAACAGTGACAGCCCCAGAGAAAAGACCGAAGTGAGAGCGTCGCCACAGACAGTAGGGTTAACTAGAGTGACTGGCAGCAGGAGTGAGGGGAACGCGCGGGTTTTCTACTTTCTGGGGCCGTATCATGATCCAAGCAGGCCAAACCTCCCCTCCTTGTGGAGTTCACATTTGAGCAGGGGAAACAAATGCATACGTGAAATGGCATATTGCACAGAGATCAATGACAACGAAGTCGGGCAGGGAAAGAGGGTATGAAGTATCGTGGAAGGGGCAGGGAAATTTCAGACAGAGTAACGGACGGTGGCAAAGTTGGGTGTCAAAGGGGAGGGGAGGAAGGAGCCGCCATGGGGAAGGGGAGCCTAGTTCAGGACCTACTGAGCTGAAGACATCAGCGTGATATCCATGAGAAGATTTCTGAAGAGCAGCTGGAAATTGAGGACTGGGGGCTGGAGGCTGGAAGTCATGGCGCGGAACTGGTAAACAAAGCTAAGGGGAAAGCGCAAGGAGGACGGAACCCTGGAAAGTATGTATAAGATGCAGAAAGAGGGAGAATTTGTTTGTATAGTCGAGAGCCACTCCCTGGCCTGAGAGCAAAGCCCCGCATCTTTGCTTCACTTTTCCCTCCTTGCAAAATTGAACCCACCCTGAAATGCAATATGCTGAGTGTCCTCAGGTGAAAATTCCCCTGCTCCTCCCCATTTCCATCAATACCTCTTGTAGAGACCCTGTGAAAGAGACTGTCCTTGTTCTCATTCCAGGGGAGAGGAAAGAAGGCACCGGACCCTTAAGTAACTTACTCTGCGTCACACAGAGTGTGGCTGGAGTGGCACCGTGGGCCCTGTAGAAAAACAAACACCTGTGAATGCACTTGCTGGCGTTCTGGAGCCCAGGAGAGGAGCGAAGGTTGCCAAGGTCAGACGTCAGGGAACCTCGCTCCAGAGTCTGTGCTCAGAATCACCTGGCTGTGCAACTCAGTTTACACGCAGCTACATATTCACATCAACGTACATAAAATGTGACACTCGGAAGAAAACCAGCAGGGTACCATGAAACAGGAAAACAGGGGTATCTGCTTTGCGTTGGGCCAGAAATGTTGCACGAGCTCGCAGCTGGGAAGAGTCCGAGGAGGGGAAAGAAATCTGCTGTGCAAAGATCTGGCACAAATCAAGTCGATTTTGAGGAGAAGCATGAAGAAAATGACTCATGCCATCAACCTACTTTTCAGTTGGTCAGACACTGTGACTTGCTATTTTTTTTAAAGTTCACTGAAAAGATAAACCATGTTGAGAAATAATCCCAGTAGGTAGAACTAAAATCGGGCATCTTCGTGCCCTCGAGAAAATGACTCTCACTTGTTTCTCCATTTTGTTCTTTCTAGATGGGAACTTATCAAACACTGATAGGCATACAGATGACTAGGGAATCGTATAACACTGATTCTGAATGCAGACAAACACTCTGCCTTTATAGGAGGTTCTCTGGTAACCCCAGTGTGGCTCCGTGGGCCACACCATGAGTCGCAAGGCTCTAGATTTCATGGGACTTTGGTCATGTTGGGGCTGAAGGGAGGGAGAAATAGGGACTGAGTCTTTGCTTGTGTTTGCCGGAAGCAGATACAGGTATGCGGATGGTCAGGAGAGAAGTGGTCGCTAGCGTAGGCAGAGCCGGTACGTGGGAGCTGACCCTGTGACTCTGAGGTCCTGAGTCCAAACCTTGAAGACTTTTCTGCTCAGAGATTACATCCACGGGCTCCCAGCCCTTGAGCAGGATTAGCTCCTTCTCTTACCAACCATGCACAGCTGCCAGGAATTATTATCGTTCATTGTCATTGCTCACCACGGGCAAGGAGTTGTTTTGCATTTTGACATTATCCTCAAGGACAACAGTGCCTTTCCACCTCTCAGAGTCTGCCGTCTGTCTCCATGTGGCCTCCAGCCTCCCGTGCCTCTCAGCTTCCAGCCTCCCAGGCTCCATCTAGCCTCAGTGGGGTCTCCATCGGCAGGCAGCTTTTCTTTCTTTCTTCCATGAAGGTAAAATTCACAAAACATAAAATATTGTAAAGTGTATAATTCAATAGCATTTGGTACGTTCACGGTGGTGTGCAATCTCCTTTATCATCCCAAAACATTTTAACACCTCGAAAGAAGCCTGTATGTCCATTAAGCAGGGATTTCCCATTTGCCCCTCCCCCCAAACCCCATGCCCTCCCTGGCAAACAAACTAGCTTTTTGTCTCTGTGGGTTTACCTATACCAGACAATTTCATATCAATGAAATAGTAAGACATGTGATCTTTGTGTCTGACTTCTTCCACGTAGTATAATGTTTACAAGGCTCATTCATATTGTACCATGTATCAGCCCTTCATTTCTTCTTATTGTTCAGTAACATTCCATTGTATACATGTAGCATATTTTATTGATCCACTCATCTGTATAGATGAGCACTTGGGTGTTTCCACCTTTTGGCCCTTGTAAATGAGGATTTTCATGCAGGTATTTGCTTGAGCACCTGTTTTCAATTGTAATCCGATTCTGGATCATACGATAATTCTAGGATTAATCTGAGGAATCAATAAATAATTTTCTATAGTGGCTGGTCCGGTTTGCATTCCGACCAACAATATACAAGGGTTCTACTTTCTCCAGCCCTTATTTTATTAATAATTATTTATCTTACTAATTCTTTTTCTTAAGATTTTATTTATATATTTGAGAGAGGGAGAGAATGAGAGTGAGCGAGCAAGAGAGGGGAAAGGTCAGAAGGAGAAGCAGACTCCCAGCGGGGCAGGGAGTCCAATGCAGGACTCAGTCCTGGGACTCCAGGATCATGACCTGAGCTGAAGGCAGTCACTCAACCAACAGAGCCACCCAGGCGCCCCATCGTATGAATTCTTAAGAGCACTTACTTTCTGATGATGATGATAGCGATGGTCACTGTCCTGGAGTTGGTATTCAAAAGGTTTCTTTTCCTGTTCCAGCAATTAATTAATTAGTTTCTAAAAGATAAAATTCACAGTTGGGCAGGAGCTTCTAGAAGTTTCCTGAGTCTAGGAGGTCTCATTGGTGACAAAAATCGCTCCTCCAGTTTTATTCTGCTTTTCATTCTTGAGGTGCATGGGACAAGGGATCATCTTTTGTAGCTACTTCCGGCTGGATGTGGGCATCGTCTGGGGGCTCAGTGGCGGGGCAGAACCTCTTTCCAGCTAGTCCAAGATATGTGGGTCACTGGGCTCAGCTCTGAGCTTTCATACCCTCGTGTTACCACCACCTGCAACTTTATGGCGTCTGCACGCTTGGTCACAAACTGTACCAAACTGGTGGGTGTGCAGGTCCAAGAAGTAATGAGTGGCAGGATTATTAGTGGCCGCAGGAAAGAGAGGAAATCTGTGATACTGGGTCATGCCGTTTGATAGTTGGTCAGTCTTAATTGGGAGATCTTTCTCTGGTTGAAGGTACGCAGTCAAGACTCCTGATCAGAGTTTTTTTGTTTTTTGTTTTTTGTTTTTCCCATTTTATTTATTTTTTTAGCATAACAGTATTCATTGTTTTTGCACAACACCCAGTGCTCCATGCAAAACGTGCCCTCCCTATTACCCACCACCTGTTCCCCCAACCTCCCACCCCTGATCAGAGTTTTTTAATATTCACTTCTACTTCACCTGCGGCATTATTTAAGCCAGGTACAACGTGACGTATTAGTTTCTACACAGATGCCCCCTCCCTCTGCTAGCAAGTAGACCAGAGCGGGTCTATTATCTCACACTACATTAGCTAAGGAGTCAAGGACAATTCTTAAATTCTTGAGGGCACTGCCTGTATTTCTAGCCAATGTTTCTGTTGTGCCAATTCTTTAGGGCGGCTTCATGATATAAAACCTCCCCAAGGGGCGGTTAATCTGATGGTCAGTCCAGTGCTGCCCAGAATCAGTCCCAGGGCTCTCTTTTCCCAATGAAGGCTGAGTAGGATTATGGAAGGTCATTCACACGGGACTCACGAAGCCTACAGTACATCGCCTAGTGATCTGGACACCGTCAACAGACACATGAGCAACAGTGAGAAGTGGGGAGATAAGAATCCCAGCTAGAGAGGAGTCCCTGGGAGCCTGTCGTGAGGTGACCCACAACTAAAAGCACATCCTGGGTGCGCAGGCTCAGGGAGCTGCACTGAGTTAAACCAGTGGAGCCATTCGGGGCCTCAGCTGGGGGACACCATTGCATGCAGGAGACAAAGTCTCCACGAGACTGTGTAATGGATTGGACCTGAGGCTGCCTTTCCAGGGGCCTGATGACGTAAATAGGTACGTCTCCAGCACCCCTTAGGCTTAGCCAGTCTTGTCCTTGCCTTACATTGACTTTCCCATGTCCTTGTGGTGTTGTCGCATCCCTTCGATGGACACCAATGAGCTTCACTCGGAAAGCAACCCTCAGTGATCTTGACAGTAAGAGGGGCTGTGGCCGTTTTGGGGGGTATACCCACAGCAGGGCTCTGAGGCTAAGGTGCAACTTAGGTATCACACCCCTCTCTTCCTAGTATCAATAACAATGAGGGTAAGATTTACACAGAGAATTTCTCTATGGGAATGACTCAGCCGTACAACTAGGGAAGGATAATTTTTATTTTCCTTTATTTTAAAAATTTATGTATTTATTTGAGAGAGTGCGGGCATGAATGAGGAAGAGGAAGGGAAAATCCCAAGCAGTCTCCCCACTGAGCACAGAACCCGACTCTGGGCTCAACCCCACAATCCTGAGATCACGACCTGAGCTGAAACTCAGAGTCGGATGCTTAGCCCACTGAGTCACCCAGGTACCCCTGGAAGGAGAATTTTTAAAGGAATTCAGGGAGCCCATAAAAAAACTTACATTAGTGCTCTCTTTGACAGCACATATACTAAAATCAGAATGATACAGGGAAGATGAACATGGCCCCTGCTCAAAGATGACGTGCAAATTCCTGAAGCGTTCCATTTTTTTATGTGTTAATCGAAATCAAATTTTGCCTTGTAATTATGGGTTATTCCCTAAGCCCAAAATGTATGTATTAAGCATAAAACCTGTTATAACTTTAAAATTTCCCATGGCAGCATTAGGATAGAGTGGACTTTACATCTTTTTTAAAATTTTTATTAAAAATGTTATTATTTATTTGACAAAGAGAGACACAGTGAGAGAGGGAACACAAGCAGGGAGAGTGGGAGAGGGAGAAACAGGTTTCTCCCTGAGCAGGGACCCCAATTTGGAGCTCGATCCCAGGACCCTGGGATCATGACCTGAGCTGAAGGCAGAGGCTTAACGACTGAGCCCCCCAGGTGGCTACATCCACTACATCCTTTTTTTTAGAGTAGATTTTTTTCCTGATTTTTAACCCTTCAGAACATACTACTAGCAAACAGGACATTTTCAGAATAGATTCAGTAACATTTTATTAAAGGACTTGTGTGTTAAGTACTTTAAAGTATATTCCTATGTTAGCCAGTCCCCTCTAACAATTAAATGTTAAAAATTGTGGTCTCGGATGTCCTGATTTCCACTCTCTTTGTGTGCTTGGAAAATGTATATATGTATATATATGTATAGTTTTTCAGGACTTTTTTTTTAAACACATTGAATCCTTAAAAAAAAAAAAAAAGATATTCACACATTCTCAATATATGGTGAAACAGACAAAGTAACTTCTCAACGTCCAGAGCGGAGCCGTACTCCCCAGGCGCCCGCCTCACTCTCGGCCAGCTCCTGACGCCACCCAGGTCCCCTGCACAGGGCACTTGGAAAACACTGGTCAGGAGCATTCCTTGTTCTCCTTAGCCAGAGAGCAGTACCGCCGTCCCCAGTGTCCAACTGATGGGGTCTTCATCATTTTGTATTCTGGTCTCAACCGGAATCATCCCAAATTGCATCTTAGTTGTCATTCCAATTTTCCAATTAATTCTTTTTACTCAATCTTAGTCAGATCCATCCGTAGACGCTGTTACTTGTAAGAACGGCGATTCCAGCACGTGAGGACAGCTGATGCACTTTTTGCAGTTCTGAATGAAAGCATTTACGATTTCTAACTTACTGTTTCGTGAAATTCTTACAGCCTCACCATCTCACCTCATCACAGGTGGATTTAATATTGTTTTGTGTAAAAACAGTCCTTTCCCCGTCGTGTCATTAGTTCTTAAAATGTATTACAAAAAATAACCACGTTGACCTTCACCCCTTCCGTAATCAGCGGTGTTACAAACACTACTGGGGTGACAGTCCTAGAAAGACATACTCTTTCTCACATATGCCCTTATTGGGAAAATAAGATGCCAATGAGCATGGCCATGTCAACTTGTGCTTCAAACTGAAATTCTTTTTTTAAAGATTTTAGTTATTGATTTGACAGACAGAGATCACAAGCAGGAAGAGAGGCAGGCAGAGAGAGAGGAGGAAGCAGGCTCCCTGCCGAGCAGAGAGCCCGATGCGGGCGCGATCCCAGGACTTTGGGATCATGACCTGAGCCGAAGGCAGAGGCTTTAACCCACTGAGCCACCCAGGCGCCCCCAAACTGAAATTTTTAAGATCATAAAATTACTAAGTTAGATCAGGGATTAACAGCCGTGGTTCTGGTAATGCCTTAGTCAGCCTTTCCAGAGTAAACTCTGGGCCCTATTGGTGTTTATGCGCCATTCGACATATTTTTTTTTTTAAACCAACTTTTTTTTTAAAAGATTTTATTCATTTATTTGGCAGAGAGAGATCACAAGTAGGCAGAGAGGCAGGCAGAGAGAGAGAGAGAGAGAGGGAAGCAGGCTCCCTGCTGAGCAGAGAGCCCGATGCGGGACTCGATCCCAGGACCCTGAGATCATGACCTGAGCCGAAGGCAGCGGCTTAACCCACTGAGCCACCCAGGCACCCTCCATTCGACATATTTTGCCTTTTCATTTTATCCATTTCCCGGAAAACCATATTCAGTCAATTTTTCCTAGTCTCCTCAGGCAGTGCGGCCGGTAGTCATGGGAGCGGCACATAACGGAGGCCAGAAGTTGGGTTGAGGTTGAAAGAGACTACTTTGTGCTTCAGTGAAGTCATACTTGATATAATTGTGTAACTTACTAATATATGAATTGGTGTTAAATGTATCTTCCATGTGAATTCCCATTGGGTAAAGTTATTTCTTGAAGTGACGAAAATTACATTAGGGTCCCTCTGGACTGGATGGTGCAGAAGCCGTCCGGTTTCAGTCTGCGGGCGCTGGTGACAAATCGAACAGCTTTTGGTTTCTCTCCTTCTGCTATGAGTTTACTTAGTTTCCCTTGGGAGTTCCGTTCCCAGGGTGCTCTGGTGTGTCTGTAGCCTGAAATGTTCCGAGAACCGCTATGACAGTAAATAATATCAGGAAAGTGTCCACACTAAGATCTTAAAGGCTAGAACATGGTACCTGGCCTCTGGAGCCTGGTGAGCAGGGCCAACAGGACTTGAAAATGATCCGTTTTCACCACGTATTAGCAATGAGCGGCGCATGTCTTACTGAGCAGTCATAGGGGAAATGGGTTAACCTCTCGAAGGCAGCAAAGCTGCCCAGCGGTTAGCACAGTGTGGACTAAAATCACTGTAGTTCAGATCTGAGCGTCCTGCCCTCTGGGGTTTTACTCTTCTGCGTGTCCCTGGAACAGAAGTCTCGGGCCAGAGGGTGGCTCACAGGTGTGCTTGTTGTCTGCTGTTGCTTGGAGTACCTCGTCTCCTGAGTGCCGGTGACCGTTCCACTCCAGAGTCGGGCATCCAAGGCACCACTCCTTCTCGTTTTACAGGGGAATACATGGCCAGCAGCACTAGGCGGGACCCTGTGCTTATTGGGTGTGGTTAATCCCGGGGTGACCCACTTTTCCAAGTTTGGAGGTGCACCCAATGCCGGGTTGGTCGGGTGAAGCCTGATTTCAGTAGGTAGGTGGAGGGGAAAGTCCCAAGGATCGTGTTGGAGGTTAATTGGATGCTTGATTATTAATTATTATTATAAATTATAATAAATTATTAATGCTATTAATTATATGTTTAATGGCCAGAGAAACCTCTGGATCTGGTGGTAAGGAGGAGTGAGAGCCTTTAGGAAAGAGCTTCCCATAAGTCGTTTCGAATGGGCCCGATTTTGGTTTACCCTTGGGGCAGTTCTTACCTTGGTGGAAGCTATCAGTAATAATTTTAAACAGTTTCGCTGTGTTTCTGGACACAACTTCACCGGATCTTTTCCAGGGGATTCTTTTAGTTTCCCCTGTCTTTCTAGAGGACTGAGGTCTCCAGGAACAGAGTACAGCCTCCATTTGATGTCCAAAGCTCTGGCTACCCCAGAAATAACCTTTGAGATGAAGGTCGACCCATTATCGCTTATTTGTCTGACAGTAGACACAGCGGTTTGCTATTCTTTTAATAACCTTTCTCATCCCAAGAATGTCTATCATCTTTGCTAACCATAGGCATAAAGCTTCTTGGCCATAACGAGTTGGATCACGTGCACTCTTAGGATTCCCCCACCCCAGACTGTCTGCTGGGTGCCCGGACTTTCCCACCGCTCTTTGGTCATCCAGTCTCCCACTATCAGGGACTACGGGGAGCCCATTTTTGCTGCCTCCTTTGTTTCATCACAGGAGTAGATTGGGATGGACTGAGAAAGTGGCAAGGAAGGGATTAATGGCCTCAGCAAACTCTCCCCGATCCAGCAGGCCTTTCCGTGCCCGTGTCAGCCAATCAACCTCCCTGGATCCCTTCTGAATTTCCTTTCTGGTGGCCCTTACAGGGGATGACCCACTTCCACCTTTGGTGGCTTGTGCCCTGCTTCCAGCAGCCTGTGGATTTCTTTGCTGTATCTGATTTCTTTATTTCCAGTATTTAAGAACCCTCTTTCTTTCCATATGGCTCCATGAGCGTGGGTTACAGGGAAGGTGTATTTAGAATCGGTGTGAAAAGGTAGCCCTCGATCTTGACCCAATTCTAAAGCTCTGCTTAGCACAATCATGTCTGCCGGGGCCAGTCTCTTAGCCTCCACGAGCGTGTTGAGGGACACAACCACACAACCTGCCCATCCTGCCCATTCTCTATGAAACCGCCACCGTCTACAAACCAGCCTTCCTCTGCACTGGACGGGGCTCCACTTTGGAGATCTCTGGGACTAGGGCAGACTTGATCCTTTACTTCTGGGCGACTGTGGGGCATGCGTGGATGAAGATCAGGAAGTGGGTGGCTGGGTTGGAAGTGTGACATGGTTTCAGCTGTCACCGAGGGGGGCGTCTAGCAGCATGGCCTGACATCACAGTGATCTCCGTTAGGACAGCCCCAGAGGCCGGTTTCCAAGAGACCAGAGGCCAGGTATGGGGTCCAGACTAATAGGCTGACTTGTAGTTTTTCTCTGCCTCTTTGATCAAAAGGCATGTGGCCACCACAGCCCTCAGGCAGGAAGTCTGACCGCTGGCCACCACGTCTAACTGTTTAGAGAAATAAACTACTGTTCTCTCCAGGGGCCCCAGCATTTGGGTTAACACCTCCATAGCCACTTCTTGTTACCACTTCTTCTTCTTACCCTTCTGAAAGAGGGGCTTTAAGTCTATTGAAATCTTGATCACATGCTTTATCCCGCTCAGACAGGTTGGTCTCGTGTCCCCGAAGTTGATCATAAAGGCGTTTCATGGTTAGCCCAAAGTTAGGAACACAGATGTACAAAACCCAGCCATTCCCCAAATCCCACAAAATTGCTTGTGGGTTCTTGGTGGAGCTGGCGGACATAATGCTATTTCTCTCTTGAGGAAAACCTTGTTGCCCATCCACCCCTCACCGCCTTAGAAATAATGAGCCCCTAGCATTTTACAGTTTCTTTAGAGATTTGAGCTTTTTCTTTTGATACCTTATACCCCTTGCTAACTAGGACATTTAACATAAATATAGTATTTTTTTAAGATTTTATTTATTTATTTGACAGAGATCTCAATAGGCAGAGAGGCAGGCAGAGAGAGAGGAGGAAGCAGGCTCCCTGCTGAGCAGAGAGCCCGATGCGGGCTCGATCCCAGGACCCTGGTATCATGACCTGAGCTGAAGGCAAAGGCTTTAACCCACTGAGCCACCCAGGCGCCCCTACATGAATATAGTATTTTTGTCAGAATGTCTCGAGTGAGGCTGGCTATTGGAATACCACCCATGCACGGCCTGAGAGTTCTCTTCTAGAGTTAACTCGTTTAAAGCTTGTTCTAGGATTTTTCCAGAGATGGTGGGGAATTTTTTTAAATCCCTGAGGTAAACCAGTCCAGCAGTACTGTTTTCTTGGGGGGCCGAGGTCTTCACACTCAAAGGCAAATAATTCCTGGGATTCAGAATCTAGCGGGAAGTAGAAAAAGGCCTTCTTTAATCTAACACAGTGTGATATTTACTATCTCTTGGCAAATTGGCCGATAGGGTATATGGATCGGGTATTACAGGATATAAGTCTCGAATAGACTCATCAACAGCTTGGAGACCTTGAACAAATCTGTTCCTTGGTCCCTGGCTTTTTAACAGGTAAACTGCGGTATTTTGTGGGGATCTGCACGGCCTGATCAACGTTTGCTCTGAGAATCTACTTATTACCCAGAAGATTCCTTTTATAGCTTCTGGTTTTAACGGGTGTTGCCTTACCCCTGGCCAATGATCAGTCTGTTTTCTTTTATTTTTCGAGATTTTATTTATTTATTTAACAGAAAAAGAGAGAGAGAGAGAGAGCCCAAGCAGTGGAAAAGGCAGAGGGAGAAGCAAGTTCCCTGCCGAGCAGGGAGCCCGATGTGGGACTTGATCCCAGGACCTTGGGATCATGACCTGAGCTGAAGGCAGACACTCAACTGACTAAAGCACCCAGGCGCCCAACCGATGTGTTTCAATTCCATCATCACGAGTGTGGCAGTGCGGGTACATCTCGCTCATCCTGGTGCCCAGACTCTGGGTTAACCTGGCTTAAAACAGTCTGTGGAGTCACCTGTCCTCGGACACTAGCAGACCATGTGGGAGAGAGTGGCTTTATCTCCCCAGGACCTGGACACTTGGATCCCTCTCCTGTCCTGCTCCTAACTGAGTAAGGCTCTCAATTAGGATAAAATGTCTCCTCCTAAAAGAGGAACAGGACATTCTGTGCATAAGGACCTTCTGTGCATTCGGTGCATAAAGAAGAGTGTTTTAGTTATCTTGACCCTATGCCGCAGGTCAGAGTCTCCAGAAATCTTTCAGTTTCTCCTCCTCCCGAGACTCCTTTTATACTACATTTTGTGTTAGAAAGGCTACCCTTTTGGGTGCTCGACCCAGAGAAAGTGGCTCCAGTATTGGGCAAAAATTCAACCCACTCTCCTCCCCACTGAGAGGGTCACTCAGGACTCCTCAGGGGAAGTGAGGATCTGGTTATTGGAAGCTGCCCGGGGAGCCCCATGGCCCCGTCACATCCCATCTTCACTGAGGGGCAGCTGGGATGATTCCACTTTGCCCATCCTCCTTTTGGGGGTGGTGTGAGCACTTCTGTTCCCATTGCCCTTCCTGTTTACAGGAGGCACCCTGACTGTAACCCAACTCTGTCAGCCGCCTCTTGATCCCACGGGTGGGGCGCAGGTTGGCAGAGGGGCCGGGACAGTCAGCCACAACGTCTTCCTTCCTGATCCTGGGTTACCTCAAGTGGCCTGGAGCACCACCATCAGAAGGCAGCTCATTTTTCAGCTTTCTGGACCTCTCTCCCGCCAACTCCCCCCGCCCCGCCCCCATCCCCACTGAACACCCCAAAGACTGCTTCTGCTAGCTCGGTGGGGTCAGTTTTGGGACCTATGGCCAGTTTTTGAAGTTTTCTCCAGACTTCTGGAGTGCTTTTGAGAGATGAAATAGGTATTAAGGACCACTTTGGCTACCTTGTGCCTTGAGGTCCCAATTTGTAGGTTTTCTCAGACCATTCTGGAGCCTGAAAAGCCTGGTGGGTTTACATTTTTTTCCCCTGGTGAATCTCCCTCAGTTTGGATGATTTATAGGAGGTCTACTTACTTCTTGCCTATATTTCAGAAGCAGGCTCCAGAAAATCCACATAAATCCTCTCTCCCATGTAAGGAGTCAGGATCCCACTGAGGGACAACTCCTGGCACTCCCGCTTCACCTCTCTGGGAACACGATCCAGGCTGATAGTCCCTTTCGGCCCCTTCTCTGGCTTTTGTCACTCCCGCAGACTTTTCTTCTGGCTTTAGGAGGATGGTTAGTAAAGCTTGGATGTCCGCCCAGACTGGGCTGTGCATAGAAAATATGCAGTCAATTTATGAATTCAACTAGATAAGCTCATAGTCCCCTGGTGTGTCTTCCAGTCGTACAGGTGTGATGTTGAAAAGAGGACATTAATGAGACACCTGTGACCGTTAGGAACCTGTCTAAATGGGACTATCCTGGAAGTGGGTCCTTAATCTAGTAGTCCTATCTGGTACGTGAGGAGACATGGGGACCTGCTTGGGGGGGTGTTAATGGGAAACCAGGGGTTAGCACTAATGGGGTTGGCAGAACTGGGGTCTAGGTGTCACTAAGGATCTGGGTACCAGGGAAATAAGGCAGAGGTTTATTACGACTTCATGGCTGACTTGGAAATGTAGAAGGGATATGAGGCTAACGGTTTCTAGCTTTTATGTCCTCTGACTTAAAGGACTAGTTCTTCATCAGATTTAATATGAGAAGTATTTTTGAGGTTTCAGGTTCCACCTTAATCTTACAAATTTTACATTTCCTTTGTAAACCTTCATTTCGATATAGTGGCATAAAGCATTGAACATATAGGATCCCTTCCCATTTTCTTACCTTTCTACAAAATAGTTTTAACTGCAACGTGTTATTGAAATTTAAAGTTCCACTTCCTGGCCATTTTTCTCCATCCTCTACAGTATGTTGTGGTCAGGCTATGTTGCAAAAGGAGATCACTTGCTTTTAAGTCCAGGGAGAGTAGCCAAACGCCTTCCAGTCCTGGAGGCTACAGTCCAGTCTTTCCCTCAGAATGGAACTTGTCCCACGTTCTGGGAATTTTCCTCGGAGTCTCCTTCTAACCTACAAAGGTGACTTACAGGGAGTAGCAGTGACAGGGATACCTCACCATCTTGCTCACAGAATATTTAAGACTCCAGTGGCTTGTCCTTAAGAGAAAAGCTAGAGAAAGAAAGGTGCCCTAGCGGCTTCTTAAAAGATGTTGGGAGATTGCCAAGGACTCTGAGATTTCTATCTTATCAGTTAGTAAAAGGGGAAGTAAACTAGAGAACCGGGGACCTCTACTTACAGATTGCGGGTAAAGAAAGAGAAAGGAAGGACAAGGTACACAAAGGCCAAGCAGCCAGGGGAGTGAGCCAAACAGTCAGCAATGGTCTATTGACTAAAACATATGACACAGATATTAGGTCAGCCAGGGCAGAGATGTCTGGAAGTCTCCCAGACCCTAAGCACCCGATACCAGAACAGAGCATCCGGAGTCCTTGACAAAGGGACCAACCAATTTTACCCTGTGGCCTGGTCTTTAAAGGAAAGTTCTGGTTTCGCTGGGCTGGAACATCCAAGCCTCTTGAAGAGCCAGGTTATGCCAGCTTCCTGTTTTTTCCCGATTTACCCAGACTTTATGAGGTAATTCTAATTTACCCCTAAAACCTGTGCTGTCGACCCAGCTTATGCCAGCAGAGATCGTTTTGAACAAACATACTCAGTGTGGCCACTGGATTTTGGGGCGGTCCCAACACTGGTGGAGGTTATAGGCACCAAGGAGGGGAAGCCCCTCGAGGAATCCAAGCCCAGCCCGTCCCCAGGAGCTTGAATGGGTTAGCCCAGGACGAGCTGCCACTGTCTTCCACTCTGCTCATCAGAAACCAGGGAACCAGAGGGCAGAACCACAGAAGGACAAGAATCCATCTGGGTCATCTGACTTTGTTACTGGGCCCATGTGGGTCAGCCCCATGGTGAGTTATAGAGAGAGACCACGCTAGCTGGAGATGCCTTATGAAGTCTTCTTTATTTGCAGCAAATAAAGAGAACACGGAGAATTTCCAAAGCTGTGACTCCCCAAACAGGAGTAAGCAGCCTCCTTCTTTCCTTTCTTTTAACTCAATCTTTTAAAATTTCAGTATAATTAACATACAGTGTTATATTCGTTTTAGGTGTATAATATAGCGATTCAACAGTTGCACGCATCACTCAGTGTTCATCGCGATAAGCGTATTCTTAATCCCCTTCACTCATGCTACCCCTCCCCCCAGCCTACCTCCCCTCAGGTAACCAGCAATGTGTTCTCCAGAGTTACGAGTCTGCTTTTTGGTTTGTCTCTTTTTTTGATTTGTTTTGCTCTGTAAATTCCACATGTGAGTGAGATCAAATGGTATTTATCTTTCTCTGCCTGAGCTATTTCACTTAGCATTATACCCTCTAGATCCTTCTCTGTTGTCGCAGACGGCAAGGTTTCATTCTTTTTTACAGCTGAATAATATTCCATTGTGAGCAAATGCCACGTCTTAATCCCTTCATCTGTGGGTGGACACTTGGGTCGCTTCTGTGTCATGGCTATGGTGAATAATGCTGCAATAACAGATAGAGTGGTGCCTCTCTCTTTTAGAATTAGTATTTTTAGTTTCTCTATGTAAATACCCAGTAGTGAAATGACTGGATCATATGATAATTTTATTTTTAATTTTTTGAGGAACTGAAATAGCCATACTGTTTTCCACAATGGATACATCAGTTTGCATTCCCACCAATAGAGCAGGAGAGCTTCTTTTTCTCCACAATTTTACCAACACTTGTTTCTTGTGCCTTTGATTTTAGCCCTTCTAACAAGTGTGAGGTGGTATCTCATTGTGGTTTTGAGTTGCATTTCCCTGATGGCGAGTGACATTGAGCATTTTTTCATGTGTCTCTTGGCCATTTGGATGTCTTCTCTGGAGAAATGCCTGTTCATGCCTTCTGCCCATTTTTAAATTGGATTATTTGTTTTGGGGCTGTTAAGTTGTATAAGTTCTTTATAGATTTTCAATACTAATCTTTTATCAGATATGTCATTTGCAAATATCTTCTCCCATTCAGTAGGTTGTCTTTTTGTTTTGTTGATGGTTTCCTTCACTGTGCAAAAGCTTTTTGTTTTGGTATAGCCCCAATCATTTAATTTTACTTGCCAAAGGAGACATACTTAGAAAAATGTTTCTATGGCTGGTGTCAAAGACATTACTGCTTGTGTTTTCTTCTAGGAGTTTTATGGTGTCAGGTCTCACATTTAGGTCTTTAATCCCCTTTGGGTTTATTTTTGTGTGTGTATAAGAAAGTGGTCCACTGTCGTCGTTTTGCATGTAACTGTCCAGTTTTCCCAACACCATTTGTTGAAGAGACTGTATTTTCCCCATTGTATATTTTTACTTTCTTTGTTGAAGATTAACTGACTATGTACCTGGTTTTGTTTCTGGGCTCTCTATTCTGTTCCATTGACCTGTGTGTCTATTTTCGGCCAGTGTCAAACTGTTTTGATTGCTACAGCTTTGTAGTGTATCTTAAAATCGGAATTGGGATTCTCCAGCTTTGTCCTTCTTTTTCAGAATTGCTTTGGCTATTGAGGGTTTTTTGTGGTTCCATACAAATTCTAGGATTTTTTGTCCTAGTTCTATGAAAAATGCTGTTGGCATTTTGACAGCGACTGCATTAACTTTGTAGATAAGCAGAATCCTGTCATTGGGGTCTGGGATGAATATTCGGGGGGGAGTTGCTCCTCATCACATGTCATGGGCAGGCATGAAGTTGCACACGCATACTCAGAAAACATGCCTATACATACAGTGCATGTTATGCTCATGAGGCTTATGCTCTCCCAGGGCAGGGATTTTTAGCACTATGATGAAGCTGAGTTAACCGTTAGACACTTTATGAATCATCTGCCCAGGTGGGGGGCAGAAGGGATCCTACTCAAAACGTTTCTTTTCCTGTTCCAACAATTCTTTAGCTAGTTTCTAAAAGACAAAAGGCAGAAGCTTTGAAGAGTTTCTTGCGTTGTGGTGTTCTCGCTGGGGACAAAATCACCTGGGCCCTGAAGAAGCTTTCCTTGTGTCCTAAGTCTCACAGAAGGGTTTTGGGACATTTTCTGGAATTTCTGTCCTTCACCTTCCCCAAGCAAAGTGCCACCAGCCTTTTTCTTTATTTGTAGACCCTCAGGGGACCCCTACCTTCCCTTCCTCCACCTTTCCCTCTTTGTCTCTTCTTCGGTTACAGGCTCCTTTCTCATTACCCTGTACCCAAACGCACTCCCCACAAATATAAGCAGAGGCAAACAGATATTTGAGCTCATCCTTGAAGGATAACTAGAAACTCACCAGGTGGAAAAGGCGAAGAAGGACATTTCAGGCACAATGAGTAACAGAGCAGAGAAAGAGCAGGGAGGGCATTCTTGGAAGAATCACAAATTATTAAGCTCTGGGAACCTCTTGTTTTTATTCAAACCCTGCTACAATGTTATCTCCCCTGTGACGTGTTCCCTGATGACCCCCAACTCTCCCAGCCCCTGGTGCTCACTTCTTTGTCCCACAGAGCATGGCATTTTTTGAGCTAGAAAGTGTGCTATGTGCTAGGGATACAGAAAGAATAAGCACAATCCTATTCTCAAGATTCTAGAAAGAGAGGAAAACCATTTCATAATAACAACAAAAAGAAAGAAGGATTTGGTACTGAGTGTACCAGGTACAAGGCAGTGCAGAGGTCAGCCCCATCCTAGCTCAAGGGCTAGCTCACTGCACCAAAACTACTCCCTTACCTACCAGGCTCCTCTTCCACATAGTAAGCCCAGAAGACCAACATTTTCTATTCACATTCCTGATCTTTAGCCCCAAAATTGGTCCATAAAAGGAATCTAATACATATCGCCTGAATGCCATGATCTCTAAGGCTCCATTCACTGAGTTAGCATAGAACTAAGCAAATAGTAGAAGAATGTCTTGTTAAATGCATAATTGAAATCTATTTTCTTAAAAAGGAGATTTTAAGGAATATGCTAGGCAGAGAGGCAACAGTTCCTGGGGAGTCCTCGGGTCCCAGGGTATTCTCAAACTCCTTACAAAACTCATTGAATGAGTCATCTGTACCTACAACATGCCAAACATTGTTCCAGAGTGATCACAACAATGAAAAAAAAAAACCAGAAAAATCTTTGTCCTCATGGAGCTTATGTTCTAGTGGAAGGGAGAGAGAATTTTTAAAAAATGAAAATTATAAAGTATGCTAAGTGGTAAGCATTATGGAAAAAATAAATTCAAGGGCAGCTGAATGTACAAGGGTGGGAAGGCAAGCTGGTACAGCCGCTCTGGAAAAACAGCATGGAGATTCCTCGAAAACGTTAAAAATAGAGCTACCCTACAAACCAGCAATTCCACTACTGGACATTTACCCCAAAGGACATAAACATAGTGATTCGAAGGGACACAGCACCCCAATGTTTATAGCAGCAATGTCCACAATAGCCAAAGTATGGAAAGGACCCAGATGTCCTTTGACAGATGAATGGATAAAGAAGATGTGAGATATATATATATATCATATATATATATAGTGGAATATTACTCAGCCATCAAAAACAATGACATCTTGCCATTTGCAGTGATATGGATGGAACTAGAAGGTATTATCCTAAGGGAAATAAGTCAGTTAGAGAAAGACAAATACCACATGATTTCACTCATATGTGGAATTTAAGAAACAAAGCAGATGAATATAGCAGAAAGAAAGGAAAAATAAAATCAGATGAAAACAGAGCGGGTGGCAAACCATTAGAGACAACTCTAAGAAACAAACTGAGGGTCACTGGAGGGGAGGTGGGTGGGGAGGATAGGCGTTAAGAAGGGGACACTTGATGTAATGAGCATTGGGTGTTATATGCAACCTATGAATCATAAATTCTACCCCTGAAACCAATGATACAGTGTATGGTAATGAAACTGAATTTAAATTTCAAGAAAGGGCAGCTGAATATATAAGGGTGACGGTGGGTGATAAGGGAAGAGTGGTCCTCTCTGAAAGAGAATGTGGTCATTAAATACCTTTTTGAGGTGAGGGGCGCCTGGGTGGCTCAGTCAGTTAAGCGGCTGTCTTCAGCTCAGGTCATGATCCTAGGGTCCTGGGATCAAGTCCCACATCAGGCTCCCTGCTCAGCGGAGAGCCTGCTTCTGCCTCTCCCTCTGCCCGCCTCTCTGCCTACTTGTGATCTCTACCTCTCTATTAAATAAATAAATAATCTTTTAAAAAATAAATAAATACCTTTTTGAGGTGAAAAAGTGAGCCCTGTGCACCCCTGGGGGGAGTGCTTCCAGACAGAGGGAACTGAACGTGTATGAGCCCTAGTCGATTCAGGGATAGCCAGGCCCGTATAGTTGGAGCAAAGTGAACCAGTCTGGGGAGAGTGACAGGAAGTTCGGAGAGATAAAAATGAGCAAATCATTTTGGTCCTTGTAGGCCATGGTAACTCTTTTGGTTTGATTTTGTTTTTGTTGTTGTTCTAACATTTTTAACTGAAATCTAACACAGTGACTCCTTCCATAGTTTGGTTACTGTGGACGTTGCTGATATCAACTTTGGGGTGCAGCTGCCCCCTCTGGTCACTATGTTTGTGTCCTTTGGATAAATATCTAGTGGCATAATTGCTGGGTCGGAGGGCAGCTCTATTTTCAACTTTCTGAGGACCCTCCATGCTGTTTTCCAGAGTGGCTGCACCAGCTCGCGTTCCCACCAACAATGTAGGAGGGTTCTCCTTTCTCCGCATCCTTGCCAACACCCGTCGTTTCCTGACTGGTTAATTTTAGCCTTTCGGACTGGTGTGAGGTGGTATCTCACTGTGGTTTTGATTTGCATTTCCCTGATGGCAAGTCACGTTGAGTATTTTTTCGTGTGTCTATTGGCCATTTGGATGTCTTCTTTAGAGAAATGTCTATTCACATCTTCTGCCCATTTCTGGACTGAATTATTTGGTTTTGTGGTGTTGAGTTTGATAAGTTCTTTATAGATCTTGGATACTAGCCCTTTATCTGATAAGACACTTGCAAGTATCTTTTCTCATTCTGTGGGTTGCCTTTTAGTTTTATCAACTGTTTCTTTTGCTGTGCAACTATCTTGATGAAGTCCCAGTAGTTCATTTTTTGCTTTCATTTCCCTTGCCTTTGGAGACATGTCTAGTAAGAAGTTGTTGCTGCTGGGGTCAAAGAGGTTGCTGCCTATGTTCTCCTCTAGGATTTTGATGGATTCTTGTCTCACATTCAGGTCTTTCATTCATTTTGAGTTTATTTTTGTGTGCGGTGTGAGAAAATGGTCCAATTTCATTCTCCTACAAGATAGCCATCAACAGATGAGCGGATAAATATGTGAGATATAGATATACATGTGTGTCTCACAATGGAATATTACTAGCCCTTCAAAAACCATGAATTTTTGCCATTTGCAATGACGTGGATAGAACTAGAGGATATTATGTTAAGGGAAATAAGTCAGTCAGAGAAAAACAATGATATGATTTCACGCATATGTGGATTTTAAGAAACAAAGCAGAGGGACATAGGGGAAGGGAACAAAAAATAAAATAAGACAAAATCAGAGAGGGAGACAAACCATAAGAAACTCTTAACTCTAGGAAACAAACTGAGGGTTGCTGAGGGGAGGTGGGGGGGTTGGGTGATAGGCATTAAGGAGGTCACTTGATGTAATGAGCTTTGAGTGTTAAATGCAGCTGGTGAATCACTGTACCTCTGAAACTAATAAGACATTATATGTTAATTAATTGAATTTAAATTTTAAAAAATAAAAGAAATATAGCACACTGTGAGAAAACTATACAAATCCTAAGTGTGAACTCAATGAATTGTCATAAAATGAATAAATCTGTGTATCAAGGCACAGGTCAAGAAATAGAAAATTAGGGGCACCTGGGTGGCTCAGTGGGTTAAAGCCTCTGCCTTCGGCTCAGGTCATGTTCCCAGGGTCCTGAGATCGAGCCCCTCATTGGGCTCTCTGCTCAGCGGGGAGCCTGCTTCCCTCTCTCTCTGCCTGCCTCTCTGCCTACTTGTGATCTCTGTCTATGAAATAAATAAATAAAATCTTAAAAAAAAAAGAAATAGAACATTAGCAGCAGCCCAGAAATCCTTGTTTATGCTCCCTCCTACTTGTTCTCTCCTTCCTCCTCAAAGGGGACCACTGTCCTGATTTCTACAACAGATTTGTTTTGCCCATTTTTTAACTTTCAATAAATGGAATCAATAATAAAAATAAAATCAAAATAAATCTTTGCTCGAGATTTTGCTTGTGATACTCACCCATGTAGTTACTAGAGGGTAGAAGGGCTAAGACAACTGATACGAGCACATTGAGCTCCTGACGGGAAAGATGTGGTGAAGAGGGGGCCATGTGTCTGTGCCCAGCTTCTACAGGACCGTCCGGGAGGGAGAGAGGAAGCGAGAGCTCACCCAGAGGCTGAGTGTCAGGATCGCAAGAGCTATTTCCTCCTTGCTCAGATCCTCTCTTGAGAAGGAAGAGATCTAGAGAGGGTTGGGTCATGGTTGCAATTAATTCTTCACTGATTCACTCAAACATGTCCAGATCCTACTTCATGTCGGGCACAGTGCTGAGATACAAGGATAATTAAGGCACGGTCAGTTAGACAAACGAGTAAATTGGTCTACAAAATGGTGTGGGGAGGGCTTAGTATTCGCAAAGCATGCTAAAGAAACATCTTTAAGAATCATTGTGACTATTTCACCTTTTTTGCTCAAACATTAATGGCTCTGAGATAAGCACATGAGAATATGGCTTTTATCTCTTCCTTTGAAATTATATTTATTACTTTTTTTAAAAAACAGTTTATGTATTTATTTTAGCTAGAGAGAGAGAGAGAGAGAGAGAGAGTGTGTGTGTGTGTGTGTGTGTGTGTGTGTGTGTGTGAACGTGTGTGAGCAGTGGGAAAGCCAGAAGCAGAGGGAGAGAATCTTCAAGCAAACTGCCCCCAGAGCACGGAGCCCGATGTGGGGTTCGATCTCCCCACCCTAAGATCATGACCTGAGCCAAAATCAACAGTCAGACGCTTAACCAACTGAACCACCCAGGAGCTCCTTATATATATATTACTTTGATCTTTATCAGTTTCATCTCCTCAATTAGACTATAATCTTTTCGAGAATAGAAAAGGTATCTTCTGGTATCATAAAAAGAGCACAAAGTCGTGCAGCCAGAATAGTTACGTTTGGATCCTGACTCATATTCTTCATCTGGACAACTCACTGGGGAAATAAGTTAAATTCTTCATGCCTCGGTTCCTTTATCTATAAATGGAGATAGTACTATCCATCCTACCTGCCTCCCAGAATTGTAACAGCATCAAAGGGAATAATGGATAAAAAAGCTATACATTCTCATGATCAGTCCTCTAAGCCCCACGAACATACTACGTTGAGCAGAGTAGGTAATCAGTAAGTGTTGAGTTTTCGTTAAACTTCATCAGCAAAGACTGGTGGTTTCTAGAGCCTATGCCAGGGCGTAGATGAAGTTCTGTGTCCCTGTCCACCTCATGCCCAGAGAACTCAGAAGCTGGAGTCAGATATCGTGGTCATGACCCGGGAGTGACCGGCTTGTGCGGGATGGTGGACTGGGCCAGAACCATCTGGGCCAACTGTCCATTATCCAGGAATGCCACACATTTTGTTGGGGGTGGAACCTCTGTGATTGTCCATTTCAGCACTTCTCCTAACCCCTGTCTGTCTCCCTCCTATCTCTGGGCTTGGGTATCAGAAGGCTCTCACAGATGGGTAGAGTTAGGGGAAAGGGTGTGGGGAGCAGGGGTAAGCAGAGGGGGATGGTCATAGCCGTTTCCCTTCTTTGCTTACAGGGAACACAGCTTCACAAGACAGCTCAAACCCACTGACAGTGAATGGGGTCCTGGGGGAGTCGGTAACTCTTTCCCTGAAACTTCCTGTGCCTACGGATATTCAGTCCATCACCTGGCTTCACAATGGAAACTCCATCGCCTTCATATTGCCGAACGCTGATCCAGATTTTCACTTCTTGGTGACCGACCCAGAACGGAAAGATCGACTGCAGCTGATGGAGAACCACTCCCTACGACTCAGCAACCTGACCGCGGCAGACGCAGGACATTACTGCGCCCAGATGACCATTCAGATCTCTAGAGAGTTCTCCTGTTACACTCTGCAGGTCTTCAGTGAGTCAAAGCGTGGGGTTTAATTGTGTATGGACTGAAAGATACTACGGAGGTCAGATCCTATGTGACTGCAAGTGCGCACTGTAGCCTAGTGGTAAAGGGCATGGCTTTGTGGTCAGACTGAGGTCTGGCAGAAAAGCAGGCCCACCAGCTAGTGGCAGAGTGGAGGAAAGAAAAGTGGGTCTTGTAACTCCTGGCTTCAAATGCCATCACTCTCACTCACACTCTAAAATAGTTCCTCTTGACCAGCAAGTCTCTGCAAGTAGCAGAAGTGAAGTCGCTATGACTCTCTTACTTTGTGCATTACCTGTATCTCTAGTATATTCTTCACAACAGCTCCATGAGGCAGGTGCCACCCTTTCGCCTGAGGCCTCGAGTCAGCGCAAGCAACCTGCCTGCAGTCGTGGAGACAGTAAGGCCGGTCTAACACTGCAGAGTGATCAGTGTAGAGAACAGTGCTCTATAAAGATGAGCGGATAATAAGAAAGATATTTTCTATCAAGGTTATTTAACTTCTTTTTTTTTAAGATTTTTATTTATTTATTTGTCAGAGAGAGAAAGAGCAAAAGTGGTGGGAGCAGCAGGCAGAGGGAGAAGCAGGCAGAGGGAGCAGCAGGCAGAGGGAGAAGCAGACTCTCCACTTAGCAAGGAACCTGATGCGGGACTTGATCCCAGGACCCTTTGATCATGATCTGAGCTCAAGGGAGATGCTTAACCAACTGAACCAGTCAGGCATCTCAAGGTTATTTAGTTCCCCCAGATGGCTCATGTCCTCGACATAAAGTTATAGAAACTATGAGACAGCTTATGAATCAGATTGGGGTGGGGGAAAACCTCCTTTTGGCAATCAATGCTGTTCAGAGATGCCATGAATGACTTTAAGATAGTAACTTGGTGGGAATGTTGTACAGGAGATCCAAGCATTAAGTTGGCAACTTTAAAGGCCACCAAGATTCTATAATTCTTATATCCTCCAAAATCCATGGTATCTAAAATTCACCCAGAGTCCTTTGTGTTAAGACATGGAATCCAAAAAAAACACTTTAGTTAAAATCAAATTTCACCACAAATAGGTCACATGTGAACCTTTAGAATCCCCCAAATGGATTTACCATTTTAGATTGGTCAAAGTTGTGTCCCTAAAAGAACAGGATGCAGAACAGGTAAACATGATGGGAAAGAGAGATTGTCTAGAAAGGTCTGCAACAGGAATTCCAACCAAAGGTGCAAAATCACCCTGGGACAGTATACTAGTTTTTTGAGGCTGCCAAAACAAAACACCACAAATATGGTGGCTTAAAACAACAGAAATTTTATTCTCTCACAATTCCAGAGGCCTTCTGTGCAAAATCAAGGTGTGGGCAGGGCCACATTCCCTCTGGAGGCCCTAGAGAGCAATCCGTTCTTTGCTTCTTCCAGCTTCTGGGTGCTGTTGGCATTCCTTGGTGTCTGTTGTTCTGTGACAAAATCACAGCAGTCTCTGCATCCCCCTTTCCCTATGTGATCTCCTCTTCTGTCTCAAATATCTCTGTTTTCCACTGACAAGGACCCTTGCTATTGGATTAGGGCCCACCCAGATAATCCAGAATCATCTCCTCGTCTCACTTAATTACACCTGCAAAGACCCTTTTCCAAATAAGATTTTGGGGATTAGGACATGGGGATATCTTTGGCTGAGGGATGGGGAAGGGAGGTTGTCATCATTCAACCCACTACAAGCAGAATCACTCAGGGTGACCAGGACCATCAAGGCAGAGCTAGGACCCTAGAGAGAAGAGAGACATCCAGTCAAAAGTCTGAGAACAGACCCCATATCAGGCTCCATCATACTTGGTGAGACAAGGTTCTCCTGCCATTCTTCAGAAGACCAAGCATGACTTCCTCTGCAATAACCATACCCCCCACGTTCAAGGCCAATCCCTTCTCAGGGCCTTTTGGCATCAGCAGCGCCAGAGAACAGGGGTGGGTTCTAAATGGGGTGATCATAATAGGCTTCACCGAGTAAATAACATTTGAGCCAAGACCTGCTGGAGATGAGAGAGTGAGCCATGTAGATGTTTGAATGAAGAGCCATCTAGCATAGGCATTCCCTGTGCCCAGCAGGCTCAAAGAACACTGAGGAGGTCCAACACCAAGGAGCAGAGTGAGGGGAGAGTAATAGGAAACAAGATCACTAAAGAAATAGGGGCCACGTCTAGGAAGGCCCTGAGAACCATCACAAGGACTTTGGCTTCTACTCTGTGAGGCTGAGGACCATCAGAGTGTTTTGAAGAGCAGTAATATGATTTGACTTACTTGCTTAATGTATCCCTTTGACTGCCCCCTTAAGAAATAGGCTCCAGGGGACAGCAGTAGAAGCCAATTACCAATTAGGCCACTGTGACAAGCGAAGCAAGAGATGCCACTGCTTTGCTCCAGGGTGGTAACAGTGGTGGTGAGGAGAAGGGGCTGGACTCTGGATATATTTAGGAGGTAAAGCCACAAGGATGTCCTGATATGGTATCAGAGGAAGGGGTGATTCAGCTCCGGGGCTTTTGGCAACTGGAAAGGCGATTACCAACAAGGGTGCTGAAGGCTATGGACTGAGCAGGCTTGGGTGAGAAAAACAGGAATGCTTTTGAACACGCTGAGTTTGAGACACACATTATATTCAAGTGGAAATGTCACATGGGCAATTTTATATTCATTAAGTGGAAAAAGGTAACAAGATAAATTGAGGTCAGCTGTGGACGCAAGTTGAGGGAAATGTGGCATTCACGCCAAGTATTTGCCATTGCTGTGCTAGGCACCGTCTCAGTTAATCCTCATAATTCCCTAAGGAGTTGGTATTATTGCCCAGTTTTACAGATAAGGAAACTGAGGTGCGGAGAGATTGAAAATGTATCCGTGGTCATGTAACCAGTAAGCAACAAAGCCATGAATCTAACCTAGATCTTCCTAACTCCAAATCCAACACTTGCCATTACACAAAATCTCCTTTCTCTCGAAATATGTCCCACCTCCGGCTCCATTAACGAAGCTTAGAGCATCCTTCATTCTCTTCCTACCAGACGGGGTGGGGGGCGGCGGGTAATTAAGTTCTCCTCTGGGTCACCATTACCCTCTGACCAAGTCCATGTCGGTGGCCTTTCCTGTATGCGCCCATTTCCCCGTTGATTCACAGCTACTGACATCTTAATAGCCAATATTTTCTGGCCTCTGCTCTCAGAAATTTCCACAGCAGATGTTCTCTCACGTGTCTGAATGTATTTCTTGCTCCCAAGAGTTGCTCGCTCATTCAATTTCACTCCTTTCCCTGGTTTTTCAATCCTCAACATTTCCCTTTGTGACTTGCTGGCATTCCACACCAGAGTCTCTTTGCCATCGTGGGAGCCAGCTCCCGATACAATGAGGTCCGGGATTCCTGCAGATTTGTGAGAAATACAGTTCCTCAAGGACGTTAAGCTTTTATTTCCCATCCCAACTAGGGAAGGGAATTGTGACAGTTGAGGAAACAGGGCTCTTGAGTCTGGTCTCCTGGCTTCTGCCCTGGCTAAAGTAGAGTCGACCCTCAGCAGAATTCCCAAATGTCTTTACACGAGGCTATGTGCAAGGCTAGAAAGGACACCAGGAATAAACCGGGGCCCAGCAAGTAAATCAAGCAGCCCAAATCATCTAAGTAGTTGGTGGCTGCTCTGGTGTGTCTCTACCCACTTCTCCCTCTGGCTACTCTGTCCCATGCACATGCCCTTCATCATTCGGTCACCCCAGACCTTGGTGTCGTCAATTAAGTAATAGAAACCAACTTACTTACAGAGTACACAGACCATAGCAGGGAGAGTCGGGTGGAATGCAGAGTCATTCTGTGGTGGGAAGGATATTTTTCACAGAGGGCTGAACCAAGCCATTTGTTCTTAGTTCGGGTCTTCTCTCTGCCCGCAGGACGACTGAGGAACTTACAAACTGTCAGTCACGCTTGGCTGTCTGAGACTGGGACTTGTGAGATCCAGCTGACCTGCTTTGTGGAGAACTCAAAGGACACCTTCGTAAGGTGGCAGGTTGTAGGAAACACATCTATAAATGAAGCAAACCTCACTATCTCCTGGGACTCCAGGAATTCCGGTGAACAGGAGTTCACCTGCATAGCTGAGAATCCTGTCAGCAACGTATCCTCCTCTGTCTCCACTCAGAGACTCTGCGAAGGTAACAGTCTGTCTCAGGTGCCTCTGGGAGATTTGAACAGCTGTGGGTGTGGTGTGTCCCTCCTGCCCAAGGTGATTCCCCAAAACAGTGGCCCAGGGGGAGGCAGTCAAACACTGCTGGGAGAAGACAGACACTCCTGCCACTCTGTGCCTCTCCTTCCTCCCTTCCTCCCCCAACCCCACCTCCAGCTCACTCAGAGCTCGGGAGCAAAGTCCCTGGGGAGTCAGAACTGCTCCCCACTCTGGCTCTACCAGGCTCCTGTCCTGTCTGCCATAAGGACTCCCACTCTCAGAAAATCTACCCAGAGCCAGAGCCTAGCCAGCGCCCAAAAGGGGGCCTAAAAGAGGCTCAGCAGAGGCTCTGAGGAAAACACTCCCTGTGTCTCAAATGCAGCTTCGTTTTTCCTTTTTCAGGTGTTTTGAGTATGAAAAATCAGCCCGATACCACGTGGATTATAACTGTGGTTGTGGTTATTTTGATGTGCACAGCCATCACTGTGGGGTTATTTGTTTGGAGGAAAAAAGATTGTTTGTGGAGAAAAGGTAAAAGGAGGGAGGCTGGTCCACTGGGACAACCCCTGGGATGTGACCCAACACCTGCTAAGTTCCCAAGGGGGTGGGTCCTGCCGGAAAATGCCCAACCAAGCCTCAAGGTCCAGCTGCACTTCCCCTGCTGCCCACCTCCCCCACATCCTCTAGAGAGACACCTGTGGGCATGGGGTAGGGTGTGGGAGCCTCTCTCACTACACTCACAAATTTCAATTTACCTGATTTTATTTTTCAGGCATCTTTCATTTCTCTACTCCACAAACCCAGAGTCCTGGTGAGCTTGCAGAATCTTAGCTCCCAATCATAGAACAGATAGGGAGAGCCTAATGGAGGAGGAAAAGGGCTAGTCAGAGGGCTGGAAATGAGAGAGGATGGAGTCGGAATGTCTTTATTGAGATGGACCAGATGGTGCAAAAGGAGATGACCCGTAAATATGCATGTCTCTCCCCTCTGGGGCCTAGAGGACCCCTTACAAGCATGCAAACCAGTGACTCAGTCAGTTTCTTGGAATGGGATTAGGGTCATTTCCCGCCCTGCTAATGAGAAACCAGGTGCCAGTGAAATGTTCATGGCCTGTCCATTATCAACCAACAAGTCCAGGGCAGGGACAAGGTTAGAACATCAAAGGTCCAAAGACAAACTGCTAGACCCATCAGTCTTTCAGCCAAGGTTTGAACACTGAGTAGACACAGTCCAAGAAGAAAGTATGATAGAGGACAGGGACACAGGTTCTGGCTTCAGATCGGCTGTGAGTCTCATTTCCTGGCTGAGAGACATATGACATTGTGTGTAGAGGACAAACATGAGGTTCAGAGTCGGAAGGCAGGCATCACTTCCTGTTTGACTTTGTACCAAGTTAATTGAACTTTCTGAGCCTCCAGTTTCTATAATATAATATGATATGATATGATATGATATAATATAATATAATATAAATAAGATAATATAATACAGTCCTCTAGAGTATAATCCTCTAGAGTATAATCACTTACAATATAATCTGAGAAGTTTAACAATATTATATATGTGACCTTATCTGGCTCCATTAACCTTGTCAAGGAGGTTCTCTAGCCCTTGTATAGGCAGTGTTGTTTGGTCCAGGAGCTCCCTAGCCCAGTGCAAACCCAGAGGTAGACTCTGAAGCTTTAGGGTACCTCTAGACCACATTCCTCTAAGAGATAAGATCAGAAATAGAACACATGGCTTAGAAGGTTCTGGTTCAACCCAGAACTTCAAAGACTGTCAAAATGAATGAACCCTAAGGAAGGGCATTGCCTTGAACAACTGCCTCTTTAGAGCCAAAAAGTGCCCTGGTGTAGGCAAAGGTCCCAGGAGAGCAGGACACTGACTGCACCTTCCTGTGTTAACAGCAGAGACCATAAGGAACATAGATTATGTCTCCGTCTCTCCAGGGAATACCGTGTATGCTCATGTCACACATCCAAACAGGGTGAGTCTTTTCAGCTTTATACTCCATCATTGACATGATTTTTATAGCCTTTATTCACAAACTTGTCACCACAATCATCTGACTAATCCAATGACGCACACCGTGGAGGAGAGGACAGGCAGTGGCAGGAACTATGGCATTGTATGTGGGACCTAGCTAGCCCCCAGGGCTCAAGCCCCATGGTGTGTTTGCTCATACCCTTCTTTACATGGTCCTCTAACTGCGTGATGCATCAGTAAGTCTTGTCCCTTTTCAGCTTAATTACAAGCTACCTGAAGTGAAAATTACGTCTTCCTCTCTCTTCCCTGAGCACAACGCACAGTAAATACTTGCTGAATGGCTCAGAGTTCACTTAAGTCTGAGAGTTTCCAGAGCAGACAATTCGGTCGCAGGGGATTTCTCACCCTGGATGCAGTGGAAATAGGGGAACTCAGAAGCAGTCTCTCAAGAGGGGAAGTGGGGCAAGGATCTGCAACAGTAGACGGTAAAGGCATGAGCAGCCTTCAACCCTCTCCCTGCCCCCCTGCAACATAACAGATGGCCTTGGCCGGCCACCAGGAACTCTTCTGCCGCACATCAGCAATTTCCCCGCCCCCCAAGTGAAGCACCTGCAGGTGAACATTTCTGAATAATATCATGCGTCTTCTGGAAAGTAAGCCAAGATACCTCAGCCTTTGCCAACTCATGGGAGCAATGGTCCCAGCTAGAAATCTTAGATTCCCCCAAGTGAGTGTCAAATGTCATGCAGCCCCTCACGGTTACCTGCAAGGTAGGCCCCTTGAAGACAGGTAACAAGAGGGGTACTCTCGCTTATTCAAACGTTCCTTTCAAGGTCATCCTGAAGACAAGATGAATCGCCCTCAACAAACCAATACGTGAATCTCCAGCAAATTTTCTAACTTCTTCTTTAGCAGTAATTATACTTCGGAGTGTCCCAGAGGTTTTAATAAATACCCTAAATATTCCTTAATTAGTTTGAAACGTCGAAACGTGGGAGCACAGGCACTTCTGCTGTTATGGCTGTATTCGTATTCCAAGCAGAACCATTCTTCGGACTGGGGGTTCCCCCTACTTTTCCATTCCCTGGGCTTGAGGAGAACCCAACAGCATGAGGACAAGGCAGTTCGAGTCAAGGGACAGACTAGGGCAGGCAATACCACCAGTTGTAGCGAGCAAAGATCTAAGACAAAAGTCCCAGTACTTTTGTACGCTTCAGCTATAGAATCAGCTCTTAAAATGGAAGAAGGAGAGCAGAGTCGGGGGCAGGAAAGAATCCTTCCTTTTCTTCACACCACCTGCCAACAAGGTCACCCTTCTGTGCCTTTCTGGCTCTTGAGCCACTGGTCTGCTGGGCTGTTGTGCTTCTGTGTGGGCCTCAGGGAGTGTCAGTAAACTTCTCAGGTTGGAGAGCTTGTGGTGTTTGGTCTCCAGCTCCTCTGGCCACACAGTCTCTAGCCTTTTCCTCCTGAAGAACTTTGACATCATGCCTCTCTATCGCATTGTCTTCCCCCGGAATGCGTCTGTGCATGAATATCTCCTCGTCTGTGTGAGACAAATGTGTGTGGTTATTTTTTGCAGCAAATAAATAGCCCAACACCTGTGAAAAGCAGTGATTTCTCCACCATTTACTCCACAGTTCATCAGTCCAAAGAGGTAAGCCCATGATTGTCCCCTGTTCTGACATCTTACCTCTTTCCCAGACTTGTAAGTTTACAGATAAAATACAAGTAAAGGGGTCATTCTATAGATGCAGGAATACCAGCAGGGTATAGAAAGCCTCAGGACATCACCAAAACATATCCAAGAAGTTATCTTGTATTTCAGGATCTCCACCCATAAGTAGGTTTTCAACATACCTGAATTTAATGAGATTTTTTAAATTCAGTTTTTAATTTAGCTTTGCCTTAGCTATCAATATCCTTATCTGCCAGTTAGTGTTCTCCAGACCTTCTCTACAGCCATGAGAGGTAGCCTGGGAGGCTCTCGTCTCTACTAACCTACTTCATTTCCCTTTTTTCCATTAGAGTAAACCTATTTCTTCCAGGACAACTGCCCTCAACAATGTCATTTAAGTTGCTGAGAGGTCTCAAAAGGAACTCGGCTTCTTCTCAAACTCAGAGTGATACAGCTTCTCCTGATCCCATCGGGGAGAACACAGCTTGGTTTCTGCCTGGCAACAGAATTCGAATATTTAGGATTATCCCTTCCAGTTCCTCGGACTAGAACCTGCTCAAGTATGTCAAACGTCTTAGGAATAACGTCATTTCCAGCATGTGATCCAAATAACATGTTCTAATCTGCTCCAGGCCAAAACATGCTTCTGTGAACAAGCCTGGACATTGACTTTCTCTTCGGCAACTGACAGAGTTGTGTTTGACAGAGAGTTATAATTCAGAGAACAACCTCTCCTCCCCTTTTAGAAAGCTGGATTGTGATTCACTGGGAGGGAGTACAGTGGAATTGTTATGTATGTTCTCTGGAATTGGCTGGGCCTATTTCCAAATCCTCACATGTGATTTATAGACATACCTCCTGGGACATATTCTGCAAACTCTTGAGCTCTGGTCTCCTAGACTGAAAAATGGGGATCAGCCTGTTACTCAAACCAGGAACCAGAGTTAGTCTTGACTTCAGCTGTTCCATCACCAGGCCCAAATATGTATTGTAGACCAACCCAGTTCTCTCCAAACCTTATCCACCACCCTGTATTAACCCATGATCATCTCCAACATGGAATGTGACAGTAAGCTCTGAACAAATTTCCCCAATTTTTCTGATCCATTCTCTACAAGACAGCTGATCCATTCTCTACAAGACAGCTGGAGAAATATTTCTAATATAAACCAGATCCTTCACTTGTCTGCTTAAAATTGGCCTTGCAAGGCTTCCCAGGCACTCAGAAAGAAACGGAGTCTCCATAACTCTGGATGGCGTGGCCCACCTGCAGCCTCAGCCATCATGCCTCCCTCCCGCCCCTCTCTGATTTGGCTTCTCTGATTCTCTTTCAGCCCCTCCATCAGAGGAGAGAGTTTCCTCACATCTGCCTCAAGACCCTTTCTGCCTGCCTCCTTACTCTACAGATCTCAATACATACATGTTACCCTCCAAGAAAGACCTTCAGGCCACTGGACCTACCCCTAACCCCTGTTATGCTGCCACGCCTTTTGTGTCATTTATCATATGCCATTAAATATTTATTTTTATTTAATGACCATTTCTCCTACTCTACTGTACCCTCTCCAGGAAAGGGACCATGACAATTTTATCTCTGTATCCAGAGCCTCTGGCACATAGAAAATGTTCAACAGATACTTTTTCATAAATAAATGAATGTGTGGTGGAGTTTTGTGAGAATTAAAGACGAGCCACCTGCAGCCCCCTGTGTTGGGGCTGAGCGCACCAAAGAGCGCCATGAGTGTGAGTATTTTTTCTGCTGTTGTTTCCGTTATGAAACTGCATCCCTCCTGAGCTGACAGAATCTTCTCGCAAACCCCCAGCACAAGAGAAGAGGAAGGATACATCCCCCGTGTCCTGGTTCCATATCATTTCCTACCTTTTTCCTCTGATCAGATTTTAAAATTTCATTCTTTCATCTCTAGGGAAGAATTTTCTAATTTTTTGTGTGAGTTTGAAATTTTTTTTTTAGATTTTATTTATTTATTTGACATAGAGAGAGAGAGCATAAGCAGGGGCAGTGGGAGAGGGAGAAGCAGGCTCCCCGCTGAGCAGGGAGTCTGATGTGGAGCTGGATCCCGGGACCCTGGGATCATGAACTGAGCTGAAGGCAGATGCCCGACAACTGAGCCACCCAGGCACCCCAAGTTTGAGATCTTTAAACAAATTATTTTTCAACACATTATTGAGGTAGGATTGACATACAAAAAGCTGTCCATACTTAATGCACTCAACCTAATGAGTTTGGAGATAAGAATACAGTCGTGAAACCATGACCACAACTGGTACAATAAACATATCTGGCACCACAAGAAGTTTCCTCTAATCTCTTTAATTTTTCGTTTTTTATGTGATAAGAACACTTAACATAAGACCTATCCTATTAGCAAATTTTTAGGTATACAATACGATATTGTTAATTATAGGCTCTGTGAGGCACAGTGCCTCTCTGGGACTTATTCCTCATGCAGGACTGAAGTTGCACACCCTTTCTCCCTACTCTGCAGAACCAGGCTAAGGGCTGAGTCACCGGTCCATCTTCCCCGGAGCAGTACTCAGCATCCCAGGATAATGGGTACAAGCGCCATTATTCTCCCTCCCTGCTGAAGGAGCAGTCGGGGGGAGGGGAGGGTGTGCTTTCTCCCAATCCTGCAGAGCCAACCAGCTGCTGACGTCCGTGCCCGCCGCTGCAAGCTGGGTGCTGTTTGTAGGGCCACGCATGGTGGGGGCGGGCGTGCCCAGTGGGGTGGCATCTGCAAGGGCCGACACAGGCCAGCTGCTGGGCTTCACCAGTGGGCCAGCTGACGGGCAGGGCCCATGGGCTGGCTTTGGAGATTCACATGTCAGTCGCCATGAGCCCCATCCCCTTTCCTTTGTTCTTAACCGCCCCTCCATGAGGCAGAAATGCAAATTCCCTAAGCATTCTGGGAACAGAAGCAAACCTCTCAGGCCCGTTTGGAAAGGCTGGGGAAATTGGCACACTCGCTTCACTTTCTGTGCCTCCTGTGGGAGGAACCACAGACTGAGGGAGTCTCTCCAAGCACTGGGCTGTGCCAGCCTGGGGACTGGCGGATGTCCGTAAAGTGAGACTGTTCTCACCCTTTGCAATGTGGCTGTTCTCCGATCTTGGGTTCCACTGGCTCCTAGGACCTCTCAAGGACACCCTGGAACTCTAGTAAAAGTGTATTTGTCTATGAATGGCTGTTCCGTCCGTATTCCTGTTGGAGGGCAAGGCTGGGGCCTTCTTATCCCACCATCTAGCTGCCGTGACTCTGATACGTCTTTCCTTGGTGTGTCTTTTTCTGATCACAAAAATAAATACATGCTCATCATAAATAATTCAAACATTCCACAAGCAAAAATCCCCTACAATCCCCAAGATAACTACCACAAATGGTTTCCTATTAAAGAACTTTTTTTTTTTTTACCAGAATGAAATATTTTTTAGATTTCTTTTTTTTTTTTTGCTTAAGAATCTCTCAAGGGGCCTGTGGCTGTCTCAGTAGGTGGAGCCTGTGACTCCTGATCTCAGGGTTATGGCTTCAAGCCCCATGTTGGGTGTGGAGAGGACTTAAAATTTTTCTTAAATCTTTCTTTTTTATAGAGTTGTTACTTATTTATTTTAGAGAGAGATAGTGTGTGAGCCGGGGAGGAGCCGAGGGAGAGGGAGGGGGAGACAATTTCCAGCAGACTACTTGCTGAGCACTGAGCCCGGGCAAGGCTCAATTCCCAGACTCCAAGAGATCATGACTTGAGGCAAAACCAAGAATCAGTCGTTTAACTGACTGACCCATGCAGGTGCCCCAACATTTTTTAAAACTGTTAAAAAAAAAAAAAAAGAATATCTCTTAAACAACATCCCAATGTTACATTTGTTTTTGCTTTTGATGAATTTTTATCAGTTTTATCCACAAATAGTTTAAAGTTAAATAGTGCTTTAAAATGTGTATAACAAGGGGGCTTCTTGGTAGCTCAGTTGGTTAAGTGTCTGCCTTCAGCTTGAGTCATGATCCCAGAGTCCTGGGATCGAGCCCCTCATGGGGATCCCTGATCAGTGAGGAGTCTGCTTGCCCCCTCCTCTTGCCCCTCGTGGGCATGCTCGCTCTCAAATAAATAGTATCTCTAAAAAAAAATAAAATGTATATAACAACTAACTACAGTCTTTTGTTTCATACTAGCCTCTCCCATACACACCACCTGTTGTCTAGTGATTTCTTACCTGTTTACATTCATTTTAAACTCCATCCTCCTCATATGAAGACATCTCAGTTTTGGCCAAATACATATTCAAATGCTTTCATCATTACGACCATGAAAAATATTGTTGGTTACTGAGCCAAGAAGTAACGATGATTACATTTCTCCTCTTGCACAGTTCTTAGTTTTTCTTGGAGTTAATTGTCTCATTGTCCTCTTTGCTCTGTTTTCATGAAACATCTATATTCCCATGTCCTCCGTTAGTGGTTCTCAATATAATTCTCCACCTAGTTAAATCTGTTAAATAATTTATTAGTTTTATGTTCCTCTAGAGGCATCCCTACCGGAGCTTCCGACCTCCTACTCCAGCCTGAGCTGGGGTATTTTCTATGCCTGATGCACAGCCATTGTCTTGGGAACTCCCTTTGCTATCACCTTTATCAAAACTTTCATATGTCTCCTCTGTGAGATATTCCAACTTTTGTATCTATGATTTCCTTTATTTATTTCTGAATCATTTAAATAGCTATAGTAATGGTGTATTGTTTTGTGATTTTTAAATGAATAAAATTCTCCTTAAAATTTAAATCTATTTTTAAAGTAAATGCAAAATTTTAAACAGGCCAGGACTGTTGGGGAGAGCCCATGTGATGGAAACTATGTGATGGAGACCAGCTCTTAAGGTTCAGTGGAAAAGATTCAGTGGGAAAGGGTGAAGCGGCTGCAAACAAGAGAGAGCCAAACAAAATTCATCAAAGTTAAATTAATCTCACATACTAGCCATCAACTATATGATCAGTCAGTGGAATAGGAGAGGACTGAGAAAATTTGATCAGGAAGAAGGAAGAACTTCTAGGAACAGAGTCATGGAGACATCAAGGAAAGAGAAGTTTACTGCCATGCCCTGCAAGATGGCGACAAGCTCAGAGGAAATCTCTTTGGGTAAAAGTGTGCTTTCTAAACTGAGGGGATCAATCAACAAAAAGGAAGACTTCTGAAGGCAGAGGGGAAGAAGGAATAATCTGTGAAATCACAGCAGGCAGAGAAATGTTTTCAACATCTAGGATGCCAAAAACCAGGCAGAGAATTGGAGATCAAGTCCTGGAAGGGATGCTAATCTATCTAGAGCAGGAAATCTACAAGAACCCACCCTGAGGCTGGACAGCCCTGGACAGGATCACTACTGAAATGGGAACTAGAAATGTGTCCATGAATACCTAAGAAGTGAGTGAGAAAAAAGTTTTAAGAAAAACTAAGCTAACATTTCACCACAGACCAGGTAATGAAATATAGACTTCTTAATTTTTACATTTCCTTAAACCTTTAAACATCTTCCATATTTATAATCAGTGTCATACTCTCTTCTGTTGGCTTCGGTGAAACCACATTGTCCCGTATTTTCCTCCTTCTTTACCAGCTGCTTCTCAGTTTTCTTCTGAACCTCTTTCTCCTCTGCAGGACCAGTAAAGACTGGACCTAAGCTTCAAACCTGGGCCCCTTTCACTTCTCCCTCTCCATGTTCTTACATGATGTCAACCATTTCCATTGCCTTAATATGGTTTATATGCTAATGGTTCCCAAATTTAAATCTTTAGCCTGTCCTGCTGGCTTACATCACTAACTGCCTTCTTGGCATCTCCACCTAGATATCTAACACACATATCAAATTTAGGATGCCAAAAAAGGAGAAAAAAAAAAAACCTTTAGATTTCCCCCTCCAAGGCTCTTCTTCTACTACTCTTTCCCATATCAATAAATGGAACCATTGTTAATGAGAAACCTCCTTTACAGGCCTGAAGACCACCCAACGCTCACCATATAATTAATCATTTTTTCCCTTTCTTGTGGGAAACAAAAGGAGTTAGCCAACTGGAAGTAATCTATTGTTATGAAGGTAAACACATTAAGACCTGGATGCCCCATTCCTAAGACATAGAAAATGCATTTTGTAGCCAGGCAAGAAAAAATTCAATGCCTACAAAATTCCTGTAAAGCAAAAGCAAAAACCTTGCTTTGTCCAGAAAATAAGCTTGTTCTTCAATGGTTTCCTTGCAGAATGGAGGAAACTGCACCACCATTAACTGCTTGGATTGAGGGAAGAAGACTGTGGTTGGCTGTTCTGGGAGAATCATGAAAGAGAAGTCCTGTCCCCTTTTAAGCAGCCCAGTCACAACCACTGGCAGTCCCAAACCTTTGGCATGACCTGCAAGACCCCTACTTACATCTCCACTCCTTCCACAGCACCCAGCCACGTTTTCATTTCACTCCTGGAAGAGTGCAAAATCTGCTTCTGTGCCTTTGCGTATTCAGTTCCCTCTGTGATAGGTTCTATACATGTGCACACACACCCCCCACACACAGGCCAGCCAGCTCCTGGTCGTCCCTCAGGACTCAGCTTCTATATCGTTTCTCCAGAGAAGCCTTCCCTGACAAATTGACCCTCACTATTCCTGTACTGTGGTTGCATAGCTCCCTGTGTTTCTCCAAACACTTACACAAATTGTAATTTAATAAGCATTTATGTAATTTTATGTCTGATATGTCTAACATATTGCATTCTGAGTTTCAAGAGAATCGTGACTGTGTCCCCAGAACCTCACATGGTACCTAGTCTATCAAGTAGACATTCAATACCTATGGGTTGAATAAAGGAGCAAACAATAGGTCGGAAGTAATTTGGTAGATGGGGAATTTAAAGACTGGAGGAAGGACGAGGGTACAGAATGAGTGACATTAAGATTGTTAAAATACAATCAGTGTATGTGAATGCTGGGAACACAAGAGGGGATTCCTGGTAAAAGGAAAGACAGTTCTTCAGTGGAATCACACCAGGATGGCAAACCCCAAACTGTCTCATCACAATGGCCTCTGGAATCTGAAATACGAAATTACCCCTCTTCCTTACATTCCCCCTATACTCACTGGTGTTTCCTCCCTCCTTCACTCATTTGAAGTCATCCAGACCTTTAGTCCCTATCTGAATAGCTTTCACTGCCCGTCCACACATCAATACAGTCATTATTAACACTCTGTGCTCTCTTCCTTCGCTTTCCATTTTGCTGAGCCAGCATCCAATCCAAACGATGGCCCCTGCCCCATCCTGATTTTCCAGTGCTACTTACGACATCCATAGGAGAAAGCCAAGGAGCCATGCAACACACCACAAGTCCACACAATTTCTCTCTGGACCTTTGCTAATCCAAACCCCCTCCCCCTTTCTATATTTTCAGTAATCACCTATACAGTGGTTCTCAGCCCTTGACTGCTTATCCGAACCACAAGAGGAGCTTGTAAACCCACCAACGTAGGATCTGACATCCAAAGATACTGATCTAATTATTCTAGGCTGGGACTCGGGCACAGCCTTTCTGAACTCCCTCGGTGACTCCAGTCTACGTACTGACAGAAACATTCTTTTGCAAATGTAGACTACACGGTGTGGTCTTTGAGAGGAGACTGATCTTGGTGAGGTAATGTGTTGATCTTCAGGTACTTTAATAGAACATCGATGGCATGCTTGTAGACTCGAGAGACCAAGCTGGAGGCGAAGCTTCCCTAGCTCTTCCCCATTCCTATCCACAGGCTGCTGCCCACCTGCTGCCTCCCTCAGAGTCAGCACATAAGTTCGGAGGAGAAAACAATCAGAGTCAGTGAACGGCTGAGAAAAGGGGTTTGGGATCGATGATGGAGGTGTTGTGGGGGTGGAGAGTCAGTAATGAAGTGAGGAATGAGGAAAGTATTCCGTTGGCATACTTCCTTAAGTCCTAAACCAGAAATCACAAACTGGCAGCTGAAGATGAAGAGCCTATCTAGAGATACTTGGCCCCACAGTGCTTTAATTTTGTTGTTATTATTACCCTGTGCTCACCACAAGTGTAGCTGCCATCTGTCACAGACGACACTATTACAACACCATTGACTATCTTCCTATGCTGTGCCTTCATCCCCATGACTTATTCATTCCGTAACTGGAGGCCTAGATCTCCCACTCCCCTTCACCTTAATTTTTTATAGAGTAACAAGAAAAATTGAGACAATTTACCTCAAGATACTCACTTCTCACTTTTCTTTAAAAATGTTTTCCAGATCCCTGACTATACTGGGAGCACATTTCTACAGGGCAGCAATATCTGGTGCTAAGGGACATTTGTCCTATTCTAAATGGGGCTCACACTCCACACTTCATCCCTGGCCTGGCCTGCCCACCTCACTGATTTATTTGATATGCCTGATATCTATAAAGATTTAAGCTTCCAACCTCTAGATAAAGCCATGAAGGTTTGCCCCACTCCATACTGGTCCAAGAAGCAAATTAGCAAGTCAGGCAAAAGGCCTGACCTCCCTTCCTCACTCCCATCTACCCCCAAACCAATAGTTGGATCCTGTGCGACTTTAGAACATTTCTCCAAAGCTTTTAGTCAAGAACCACTGAGCCTCCATCCGGGTCCAATGTATATGTTTCTAGGAGGAAGATGGCCACTGATGGAGGCAGAACAGAGAAGGTAACCCTGCTCCAGAGTCTCAAGGCAGACCTTTCATGCTGAATTTCACTGTGATGACAATGAGCTGACAAATGACTTCTCAACTTGAGACAGGGGAAGTCTCAACTCCTGATTCTCCTCTTCCCAGATGTTACCTAAAGACACTTTCTGTGGGAAAGAAGGAAGAGGCCATCGTCATTGACCTCTGCCAGACCACTAAAATGAATGACTCGGGTCCCCAGTTTTCACTTCTTCGTACCTAGTCGTACCACTCTTCTAAAGCTTCCTTCTTAAAAGCATCAATATGCTGGTGCCTTCTGGGGCATTTGACATTACAGAGTCCTCTCCACTCCAAAAGTTTCGCACCTTTTATTTCTCAGTACGTTGTGCCAGCCTAGCCCTCTCCCCTCTCTTTCTGGTCCTTCTTCCCTTTCCTTGGTTTGGCTTCTCTTATGATCCTTGTCTCATAAATAGATTTGTTTTGCATGATTCTGCTGACTGGACACTTCCTGGATGTCCCATAATCACCTTAAGCTCTGCTTTTCTCTCTCCTTTTACTCATTTCCATGGACTATATATCATTAATACTTCTAGTGACTCAAAGGAGAAACTCCCTACTAAACCCCCTCTTGGGATCTGATAACAATCCAAGTCATAGGGTGAGTTCCCAGCAATTTAAGACAAAGGGAAAGGTAACTTAAGTTTTTAACTTCTTACAATAGAGATTTTCAAGAGAGGAAGGGACAGGAGCCTGCTTATGACAGAGGGCAGGGCGTGCAGTTTGAAGAGACGTAGTGTTACAGGCTTATATTTAGAAAACAAAATGCACCTCTTCGACAGCTAATCCCATGAATAACTGCATTTATTAAGCAGTTGTCATTTGGCTATTCATTAATTTGGTAAGCTAGGTACTAGGTATTAACATTTAACAAGATAGACATGGCCTCAGTCCTCGGGAATCATGGGGATATCGGACACTGTACAAATATGCAACAGATCTAGGTGGGTAAACACAAATAAATACAAAACGACCTCTGTGGTAAGTGCTGTATGAGTCCTTCAGAGGTACAGGCAATGTTGAACCTGCCGGACTTTATGACCTCAGGGCTTTAGACTTGCCACTCTCAGTGCATGTCTCTCTCCCCAGACCCTTGTGTGGCCAGCTTCTTCTCACCAATCATACCAAAGAGGATTTCTCTGATTTTCCTACCTAAAATTTCTCCCAGCCTCCTGTCCCCACTCATTCTGTCCTGTACCCTTTGTTTTCTCATAGCACAAATCACTATTGGAAAATACATTATTTATTTCTATACAGGTTTCTTGCCTAGCTCCCCAACTAGAGTCTAAGTTCAGTGATGGTATGGATTTTGTCCTTTTTCTTCACTGTACTCTTAGCACTCAAAATAGTGTGTGAGACAAGGGGTGCCTGAGTGGCTCAGTCATTGAGCATCTGCCCTCAGCTCAGGTCAAGATCCTAGGGCCTTGGGATTGAGCCCCGCATTGGGGGCTCCCTACTCAGTGGGAAGCCTGTTTCTACCTCTCCCACTCTTCCTGCTTGTGTTCCCTCTCTCACTGTGGCTCTGTCTGTCAAATAAATAAATAAAATCTTCTTTAAAAATAGTGCGTGAGAAGAAATAGATACTCTAAACTTTTGGTAAACTGATGAAAGAACAATTATAGAATAACGAGGAGAAGCCTACCCAGACAAAGGGATCAAGGAAGGCTTCTCTGAGTTAGTGACTTTTTAAAAAAATTTACAAATAATAATCTGCAACCAAAACTTATCTGGTGTGGATACATGTGCGTACACGCACACACACACACACACACACCAGTTCTCAACCTAGAACATCTCAGAATGACTTGTCAAGGCCGTGGGTTGGCATTCAACACCCATCCCATCTTCCTTCTATGGGTCTTCCTGTGCTATAGAAAGAGAACATCTAATAAACCACATATCCTAGACCTCTATGAAGTTGGGCAGTGCCTTTCTGTTTTTCCTTACCAACTTTTTGTTGCACAGATATAGGTTTGAAGGAAGCAAAGTGTCAGACTTAATCATTGTTGACATTCAGATATAAGACTCAGAGCTTGGAAATGGAATTCACAGAAATCAGTGACTTGACTATATATGGGAGATGAGGAAGAGACATATGACTGTGATGAGTCAAATATATCAATGATCAGCTGAAATTCAAAAATGAAGAGGAGGAAGTTTGGAGAAGATAATTAACATAGTCTTGAATGAATTTAAGCCGCCTGAAGGACATCCAAATTCTCTTCACCGAATGTCAGAAATAGAAGACTAGAGCAGGAGAGCCCATTTGGGGCTGGAGCTACAGATCTGGAAACCACATGCATTTGGGTGGCAGCTGAAGCCATGAGATTGGTAGGATCACCCAGGGAGTACATGCACAGTGAGAAGAGAAAAGAACATGTAGGGAGCCCTGGGTAACTGAGAAGTTACTGCTGAGAAGGAAAATCCAAGAGAAAACAACAAAGGGAATTGACAGAGAGGTAAGAGAACCAGCAGATCTAGAATCACAACCGTTCAAGATAAAAGAGGTTCAAGGAAGTGGAAATGATGACAAATTCTGCAGAAAACTTAAGTAAAAAGTTTGCTAAGCAGGAGATCATGCATGACCATACAATGAACAATTTTAGCTTTGAATCTCATGTTATAAGACTGTAACACCACCAGTCTTCCTGTTAGAGTCACATGCATTCCTCGGGTCACTGTCCTCCAACTCCTTGAGTTTAACTCCCGGCTGGCTAACTTGTACGCTCTTCAACACTACTCTTTTTGAACTTCTATCCATGCACATGGTCCTTCCATTAACCTTGTTTTTCAGATCCCTGACCCCCTGTCCTCCAGTGACCTTGTCTTCCACTGCTTTCACTTGATTTGCCTTTCAGTTGTTCCATCCTGGTCTTCTCCTCTGTCTTTCTGGCTCTTCCTTACTGCTCCTTGGCTTGCCTCCTCTTGTGATTCCTGTCCCATAACCTGATTTGTTTCTCTAGTTTCTGCTGATTAGCCATCTTTTGTAGTCATACGTAGTACCAAAAGCTACAATCTTTCTGTAATCTTAGTTTCAAGCATCCTACTCTTTCTAATCTCAACTTCTATCTTTCTATTTCACTCCTTCTTTTGTCCCAGCTCCAATAATCCCTTCACTGCTAAGCCTCAGCCAATAGTCCATTGATCCAACTACCTTTTACTGTCCCTCCTGCCCCTCATGACATCACTTTCCTCCTTACCCAGTTTAACGACTACAGTAAGTCATTGTCATCACTCCCTCTCACACACCCTCAAGTCCCTCATCCATTTTGAGTCATATCACCTGGCAAATAAATAAATAAATAAAAATTCTTTTTAATACTGCTTAATTCCACCTTGGGTTTGTTCATGTCTTTATTCGTACAACTATCTGGAAAAAGAGTATACAACCATGCTATGATTAGTCTCACTTAAATTTATGATTCCTACCTTCAATGCAACCAAGCAATTGTACTTTATTTCTCTCGTTCATTCTTTCACTCTCTTAAACAACTACAAGGTGAGGACAGAGAAGTCATAAGGGGCACCACCTTCCAATACTTCAACTGTCTTCACTCTCAGCTTCCTTACTGAAAAAACAGAAGGTATCTGAAGAGTATTTCCACATGCTTCCGTTATAACAACCAGCCACCCACCTTCATTTGTATCCTACTCTGTCTTCTCTTCCTCTCTGTATCTTTCTTCATCTTCCTGTTACTGTAGATGAATTTAATTAACTGTGTCAAGTGAGGGACAGTTCCTCTACTTATGCACTAGAACCAATGCCTCTTGCCTGCTCAAGGACATTGTTCTAGCAGTTCTCCCCCTTTAAATCTCCTCCTTTTAAATCCCCTTTTAAATTTTAACAAATTCCCTCTCTACTAGATCTTTCCCATCAGATTACAATCAGATTGCAGACATATTATTTCTCCCATCTAATAAACAAAGCAAAATTCTCTTGATCCTACTTCTTTCCCTAGTTACTGCTCTATCGCTCCTTCCATTCACAGAAAAATTCCTACTTTTCTTCTCCCACCCTCTTGACCCATTGAAATACTCAGTCCTCCAATTACACGAGCTATCAGTATTATTTGATTTGGTCAATTCCTTCCTCCTTCTTGAAACATTTCTTCAGTCATTTTCCAGGCCACCACACTCTTCTGATTTTCTTCCCATCTCCTGCCACTCCTCTGTCTCTCTCACTGTTCATGCTCACCTTCTCTGCCTGGTAACATTAGATTATGCCAAGGTTCAGCTCTTAGAACACTAATATTTTCTATTTATTCTCATTCTCTTGATGACCTCATCTATCCTCATAAGTTTAACATCGACCCACAGGATAATGACAGATGCACATCTCCAGACCCTTTGACAACTAAGCTCCATCCTTTATCCAGCTGTCTCAAGACTTCTACACTTGAATGTCTTCTAACCACTATCTCATGTTTAATTGGTTCAAACCCAATCTCCTAGTCTTTCCTCCAACCAGCTTTTCCCACAGTACTCCCCAGCTCAGTAAACTGCAACTCCATCCTTCTAGTTTCTCAGGACAAAAATCTCTGAGTCCTTATTTCTCAAACCCCCATCCCATCTGTCATCAAAGGCTATTGGTTCTCTCTTTTAAATAGATCCATAAGAGACTTCCCGATCCAGATCACCATCATCTCTCAGCTAAATTGCAATAGCCACCCAACCAGGTAGACCTTCTTCCTATCTTGCTCTTTTCAATCTACTGTCAACAGAATGATCCTTTTAAAACTTCAGTCAGAACGTATCACTCCTCAGCTCAAACCTCTATGATAGCTTTTTTTAAATTTTTTATTTATTTTTTATTTTTTTAAGATTTTATTTGTTTATGTGACAGAGGGAGATCATAAGTAGGAAGAGAAGCAGGCAGAGAGAGAGAGAGAGGAGGAAGCAGGCTTCCCGTTGAGCAGAGAGCCCAATGCGGGGCTCGATCCCAGGGTCCTGGGATCATGACCTGAGCCGAAAGCAGAGGCTTTAACCCACTGAGCCACACAGGTGCCCCTCCAATAGCTTTTTAGTTCACTCACAGTAGACGTTAGGGTCATTAAAATGGCCCAGCAGGCCCGATGTGGCTTGATTCTCCTATCTTCCACTATGTCTCTGACCTCAATGCCTACTAAATTTTCCCCTCACTCTCAGCTGCAGCCACACTGGCTTTCTGGCCATTCTCGAAACATGCCAAACCTTCCTACCTCAGGCCTTGACCTTTGGCTATTTCCAGTCTTTGGCATGATATTCTTCCAGATATTTACATGGCTTACTTTCTCACCTCCTTCTGGTTTTGCTCAAATGTCATTTTCTGGAGAGAAAGATTTGGGAACCATTTGCATTTCGGCGACAGCTGAAGCCACGGTATTGATAAGGTCACGTGAAGAGTGTGCCTGTAGTGGGAAGAGAAGATGGTCACCTACAGAGCCCTGAGTAATACCATGGTGGGAGAGAATACCAACAGAAGAACAAAAAAGGAATTAACAGAGAGCTAGGAAAAAAAAAAAACCAGAAAACCCTAGTGTCACAAAATTCGAGGAAAGGGAGAGACACAGGAGATAGGAGGCATGTAAATGAATTCTGCAGAAAACTTAAGTAATATGCAAGTGTGGCCGTTAGGAAGCCACCAGGGACCTCAGCAAGGCCAGTTTCCTTGACATGGTGGGTCAAAGCTACTGAGCAAGGCGTTGAGAAATATCTGGAAAATATGGAAGTAGAGACTGAAATTGGAGAGATTACTATTTTGAGAAGCTTGGTTCAGCAGAGAAAGAAATTAGATGGTAGCTAAGGGGTAAATGCAGGTACATGAGAAGGAAAATCTTAGTCCTTTGGAAGAAAAAAGCTTGAGTTTATTTGTAGACTAAAAGGAGCTAAGAAAAGGAGAAGTGAAAGATCCAGTAGAGGGTAATTGACACATCAAAGTCCCGCAAAAGGATTCAATAGCATCCAACAAATATTTATGGTGGGCCCACTACCAAATGATATCAAGTGTTGAGAATCAATGAATGAAAGAAATATACTGTAGCATAATGGATGTGGGCAAGGTTAAAACCACAACCGCAGATTCTGATTTTAAAGCCTAAAGGAATAAAGGAAGGAGGAAAAGGATTGGTTACAGAAAATTGAGGGACTTCATATTTTTATAGCCTCTATTTTCTCAGCAAGCAAGAGACTGCAATCTGTTGATGGTGAAGAGAATATGAGAATGGGACATAAGGAAGATATTTCAGTTAAAGATTTGTAATAATAATGAAAGGGAATAGGAGGGAAATCTAATAAAACCAAAATGAAAAAGAACCATCAAACAGCTCTGCGACACCTCGGTGGCTCAGTCTGTTGGGAGTCTGCCTTCTGCTCAGGTTATGATCCCAGGTTGAAGTCCCACATCAGGCTCCCTGCTCAGTGGGGAACCTGCTTCTTCCTCTGCCTCTGCCCCTCCCCCTGCTTGTGCATGCGCGATCTCTCTCTCTCAAAATAAATAAGTAAAATCTTTTTTTAAAAAAAGCTCTGAATGCCTACATGATATTAAATGCTGTTAATTTGTAAAGGTTTCATTCTCTGCAATTATGTGATTTTTATTCACTAAACTTCAGCACTCGGGTACAGAATGACTTGCAGAACTCACAGATGGCTGGTGGCTTACAGGGCAAGGAAAGAGGTCACGTGTAGTGGTATGATCCTGAAAACAATCAGCTTGGGTTTGTCTATTTCCAACCAGTCTGTCCTTCCCCTGCCTCTAATAGTGAGATGGTAAAAGGTAAACACTTACTTCCCCAGCAACCCGCAGCTCGGGGAAGCCATGCACGGATGAGACATAAGCATAAGTCTATAAATAATGCCTTTCTGCTTCTCTTTTCTATTATTTACAGCACAGTCATGATGCCTGCAGAAGCAGCAGCCACTTGGTGACCTTGAGGCCGCAAGTAGGTGGATAAAGTCACACGGTAAGGACATCAGAACAGAAAGGGAAAAAGAACATGCGTTCCTGACCGTGTTCAGTGCTATTGTTATCAGCTCTGGACTGACTTGCCTCAGGTTTCTTATTATGTGGAATAAATAAACCCTTATTTATGCAGGACATGGTTTTTGTGTTTTCTGGTGGTTTACAACCAAATGTGTTCATACCTGAAACAGAGCTCCGGGCTATGTGAATATGTTAGTCACGATGCTTTTGGGTGTAAAAAAACAAAAATGTTAGGTAAATGTAGAAGCTTCTTTTGTATCCCATGTGTGGGATACAAAACAGACTCAGCTACAATGCAGTTTTTGACTTGACAGACCCTCTACCTCAATGATGTCTGTCTCAAAATGTCTCCAGATCATCTCTGTACTGCAAATAAAGCCAAACTTGGGGTGGGGGTTAATTATAAAGTAATTTAAGGGAAAATAAGTGGGAGAGGATTTACTGACTCATATGGATGGAAACATCCAAGAGATAAAATTGGCTTCAGGTCCAGCAGGATCCATAGTTCAAACAATATCACTAGAAAAATTATCTCTCTTTACCTCTCAGCTCTGCTTGCCTCTGCTTGGCTTTATTCATTCCCAAATCTTTCCAAGTTTCCAGCAGCTCTGTTTTTATATATTCTTTAGAGCTCATGACCTCACAGGCTGATCCTGACCCTTTCTCTTATAGTGTACATATCAGCCCCCAACAAGGATGCTTGGATGGCCTGGGTCAGGGGCCCACACCTATGGTGGAGGGTTAAGCCACAAGACCCAACAGCCCCACCACTTCCACATGGAATGCAAGAAGAGTTCCCGGGTGGTACCAATGTTCAGCATACAGAGAAACAATAGGCCGACGCCGCTGGGAAAACAAATTGAGGCTAGGAAGGAGACAAATAAGCTGGGAGATATGAGGGGGTTATTGAACTGGAAATTTTTTTTTAAAGATTTTATTTATTTATTTGACAGACAGAGATCACAAGTAAGCAGAGAGGCAGTCAGAGAGAGGAAGGGATGCAGTCTCATCGCTGAGCAGAGAGCCTGACTCGGCCTGACTCAGGGCCCGATCCCAGGATCCTGGCATCATGACCTGAACCAAAGGCAGAGGCTTCAACCCATTGAGCCACCCAGGAGCCTCTGAACTGGAAATATCGATGAGGTTTATCATTTGTATTGAGAAATGATGCAAGACATGGAAGGATAAAAATTTGTGGTCAAGCAGTAGGATATAGTAATTCAGTATTTCAGACAGGTGGAACATTCTAGATCATTGGCAAGGTCTAGTTTGTGCATGTAGATGAAGGTGGTAAAAATAAAGATCTGAGTTGAGAAGATTAAGGTACTAGATCAAGATTATCAAGGATAGATTTATATCTTCAAGGCCTTAAACTAGTAAGATATTTACGATACCTGTGTTAATTACCTATGGCTATGTAAAAGTTACCCTTGGAAACCACCATTCTACTTTCTGTTTCCCTGATTTCAATGGTCTCAGATACTTCTTGTAAGTGGAATCATACAATATTTATTCTCTTGTGACTGGTTTACTTTACTCAGCAAAATATCCTCAAAGCTCCTCCATGTGGTAGCATGTGACAGAATTTCCTTCCTTTCTGAGGCTGAATATCTACTGAGTTTTTAATTATAGCAATTATATGCCTTATTTCTGGAAACTGAATTTTATTAAATCTTGTTTTTTGTTTTTATGTTTTTAATAATTTTAAGCATAAATATTTTACTTTCTAGAATATGATGCCAACCTATTATTTTAAGTGCTTGAGGGCTCAATTTTTCCTTTTTTAAATATGCTGCCTTTTTAAACACTCTTGTGTGCTTTGAATTCCCCATCAAGGGAAAAATGGGAAGTTGTTCAATGGGTATAGTTTCAATTTTGCAAGATGAAAAAGTTCTAGAGATCTGTTACACAACAATATGAATATAGTTAATGCTACAGAATTTTATACTTAAAAGTGGTGAAAAGGGTACATTTCATATTGTGTCTTTACCACATTTAAAATTTTTTAAATTAAAAAAACTCAATAAACACATCCACCGAGATAAAGTTGATATGCTTTTCTATTCTTCTCACTGAGAGCAACGTAAAACCCTAGACATTATATATAAAAGAAATAAGAAGATGCTGAAGGTGGAGAGAAGAAGACAAACAGGCTAGGGAACTCAGGACCCAAGGAAAGGCTCAGTGCTGAGTTTTCTAGGTTCTGTTTTTCTTCATATATCCTAAACTTGGAGCTGAAGAAGTCAGCAGTCTAAAAATGCCAGTGGGTGTAGATAGCTTATACCTGGAAACCACCAACACGTGGGTAATTTTTAAAGGCATGAGACCAAATGTGGTCCCATGAAGAGTTAATACAGAGTGAACAGAGTAAATGTAAAGCAGACGGTTGACTCTGGAAGAGGAAGACATAATAAAGGAGTCTGACTAGGAGTGGTCGGGTGGGGGGGGACCACTTATGTGCCAGGCACCAGGCTCATATTGTATACAAATTATCTCATTTAATGCTCACAACTGCTCTATGGTTTAGACACTATTATTATTTCCACTTTACAGATGAAGAAGTTGAGGCTTCAGCCTACTTTGTCACCAGTGTGACCCCTGACCCTCAAAGTACCACCAAACACAGGTCTGGGTGCCTATCACTCCTTCACTTGTTGAAATGACTTTCTAAGCCCAAGGTGGGCCACCCTGCCTACAGTGCCATGGCAGCAAGCTGAAACACACAATGTTCACACCCCGTAAATGCTCTGCTTGGCCAGAAACACGGTTTGTCCAGTCAGCCAAGCCCCATCCCCCGGGCCACCCATGGGCTCTGTGTCTGCTTTCTTGTTCTTTATTCTTTGTCCTAGAAAAGTGTCCTGCTTCCCCCCCCCCCCCCCATTTTGCAGTGCTCTGAATGGAAACGGTTTGCCTCATGAAGTGTTAGGTAAAGTTTATGTCACCTACATGGTCTTCTTTAATCCTTTTTAAAAACACTTAAAGATTTGAGGGAGGGGCGCCTGGGTGGCTCAGTCGGTTAAGCATCCGGCTTCCCCTAAGTTCATGATCCCATGATCCCAGGGTTCTGGGACTGGGCCTGCTGAGCAGGGAGCCCGCTTCTTCCTCTGTCCCTCCACCCCCACCTCCCAGCTTGTGCAATTGTGCGCGCTCGCGCTCGCTCGCTCTCTCTCGCTCTCTCTCTCTCTCTGTCAAATAAATAAATAAATAAAATCTTTAAAAACAAAAACAAAAACCTGAAGGAAAGGGCCAGAGTGCATGACGCAGAATAAGAAACAAATTAAAATGGAATCCTTCAAATCACTATCTTTGAAGTCCCTGGCCAGCCACATAGAGAGACGCCCCCACTGGTGACGTCCTCCAGTGGTTCCAGCATGTGCCCTTCCTGCGGGCTCACTCATCCTCTCTCCTCTCCTCTCAGAGTCCCAGGGCCCACAAGTCACAAGCTGCTCATACAGGTTCACACAAGTCAACTGTTAACATTTCAGGAATTTTGCTAACCTGTTGTTAAACGCAGCCATTATAAAAAACTGAATTGTATAAGCTTACATGTAAATACGCTAATTTTAAAAAAGGTAATAAGTACTCAAAACACATCATTTCCTAATTATTTGACTACACGTGACATTCTATGCCCCTGAGATGATTTACATCTATTGCTCTCATACGGTGAAAATATTTTATATTAGTGCCGATCTCTATGCAAATGCCGCCACAGACTCGGGCAAGTGATGCAAGTTAGGGTGTTGTGGGGTGGGGGGGAGGTTGTTTGTTGTTTTTATTGCAGAGGAGGTTGTTAAACCTACCAGCACTCCCCTCCCCTCTCCCATGGGAAAACTGAAACACACCTGTTATTCTACCTGAAGACCAATTTCAACCCCAAGTCCCAGAAGCTCCCTTTTCTGAGCAGGCTCTGGGGCCAAGAGCTGAACAAGAGAGACCTCCTGAGGAGCTCTTTGAAGACTTCCTCAGGTGAGTTTTGCCATCCATAAAATTTGCACCTGCTGTGGGTTTTCTAAATAGTGCACTCACAAATCTGACTAACCCTGTTTCTTCAATAGCAGATCCAGAGCACAAGTGTTCAGTATTGCAATGGCTTACGAGAAACCAGTGAGAGAAGATGGGAGAGAAGTGACTTTGGAAAAACTGAATCTCCCTCCCAGGAAGGAGTCAGGAGAGACTGTGTTGTTGTTGAGGGAAAAAAATCCTAAAAACAAAGCGAATGGAAACACATTTTTCTGTGAGGGGGATAAGAAAAGGGAGGGGAGCACCCCCTTCTATGGTTTATGAGTCATTTCCTGGTTTAATTCTTCCTGTTTGTCCTTGGTTTTTCCACAAGTACCCAGTGAGGCTCGACCTTCCACCCTCACCACCCCTCCTGCGTCATGATTACTGCAGTCCTGGTGTTTGGGCGAATGGCAGGGACTCTGGGGCACTTTGATGTTCAAAGCTGTTAAAATGACATCTAAATTTGCAAACTTTCCGGTGGCTGTGAGCCTCTCTGATTGAATATGTAGATATGAGCTCTGGGGGAGCCTCTGCCTGAATGCCTTCTGTTTCTTTGTGTCTCCGTCCCTTCTTTCTTTTTCTTCCTTTTTCCTTTCCTTCCTTCCTTCCTTCCTTTCTCCCTTTCATTCTTTCATCCTGCCTTCTCTCTGTCTTTCTCTCTTTCTTTCCTTCTCTCTCCCTCTCTCTTTCTATCCTGTTCCCCACACAACCTCTTGTCACCCGTCCCCCCACCTCCTTTCTTTCTTCTTCAGTATTACTCTCAGTACTTCAAACGCATCCTGATTCGGGGGTACTATCACGAGGAGAGGAAATAGGAGTCTGAGCATATGATTTTGAGGCTCATAACTGAACCTCTTTTGGTCCACAGGAGGCATGAGAAAGAGACAGACAGATAAGACGAAGGAGCAAAACAGTGTTCATTTGAAAGAGGAACCGTAAAAATGAAACTTATGGGCCTTGTTTACCTTTTTCTAAATAACATCAGAGTACTTACATCTGAGAATAATAATAGTTCTACTGTGTGGCGACTTTCTTCTGAAGTATTCGCTGTAGTCGCTGGAAAGAGCATGGACTTTGTTGTGGGGTCGCTCGGGGGGGGCAGGCCGGGCCCCCTCGCTGGCTGTGTGACCTGTGTGGGCTGCGACGCCTGCATCCTCAAGGCCCACACTTGGGCTGACCTCACAGGCACAGCCTACTGACTGTTAACCGCCAGTGTCCTGGTTGGTGGCTGACTCTGCTTACCCATTGCTGAATGTTTTTAGTCAATCCTGACTGAACAGTGTACCTGAGGAGCTGATCAAAGAGTGACTGGAACATAGTAGAGGGTGTTCAGTAAACTTTAGTTCTGTCGATTCTTTTCCTACCCACCCACCCCCAAATATTGTCACTGACACAGTTTTGTAAGGAAACAGTAAAAATATATCTATTTATATATTACTCTTATGTTCCACAGCTTACGTAACCCAAAGCATAGACACAGGGGTGAGTGGGTTAAGAGCACAACGATCAGTCAGAGCCACCAACACTTGGTCAAAACTCCTCACACCCAATTCAGAGTGTTAATGGCAAGAATCGAGGTCTGTCTGGTCACCAATTAACAGTTTTAAAGTGGAAAGAGTGTGAAGTTTGGAGTCAGAAAAATCTGGGTTCAGACTCTATCCTTGTCACTTACTGTCTGTATGACCTTGAAAAAGTCATATAACCTCACTAAACCTGTCTCCTCATCTGTAAAATGGAACTAACAGATCTAAAGGTTTCAGTGGGATAGTGTATGTATAAAAGGAGCTTAAAATGAGATTCTCTCTTTTTAAATTTGGGCTAAGCCTCCAAAACCATAAGTAAGACAATAGATGCTAAGTTCTTCCCACATTCCGGGCTGGCCCACTTTTTCAGGAATCTACAAAGATGATGAGAAAAAGCTGGTTTTGTGGCCCTTAACACTTCCCTTCTAGCAGAAGTTGAGGCTGAAGAGAAAAGGACAGACTTTCTCTGCAAAAAGTTGTGGGAATGTTGCATTCTACACAGCATGGGGCAGGGGACATCCCCTCCCCTCAAGCCGGTTGGATAGACTCCAATAGAATCATAAGTGGCATTCAGAGTGACATGTTTCCTCCGGAGTAAGGGCTGTGAAGAGAGGCTGTGTGTGGACAGACAGGCCTAAGGCCACAGAGCAGAGGATGGGTGACCAACTGCAGATGGTGGGACAGATCCAGGAGTGTTTCCCCAGACCAAACATAGGCTTTTGGAGGTGGAGTTGACCTGGAGCCAGTCTGAAAGCTCATTGCTCCACAGAGGTCCCCCAAGACCAACTTTGGGAAGCTCAGTCCTGAGAGCTGAAGTTAAAACCAGCCAATCTGATAAGAAGCATCACCCACATCTCGGGAATTACAGTTAAATATTCCCAGTAGGGGAATCTTTGAAGAACTTACAAAACAGCCAGTAATGTTAATGTTAATCTGCCCCAATCCAGATCACAGAGACATAAAAATGGGCTCAAACCTCCATCCTGCATCCTTTGTGAGGGCAACGCCCTCTTTTATTGCATTGTTCTCATAGTCACTTTTGGCTCCAAATTTTTGTTTCTGCCAAATTCAGTTTATGGATCATTTGACCACCCATGTGTATTTCCCTATTTTTTGCTACCTTAAATCCAGGGAAGATTCAGATCATTCCCGAAATTTCTGCCACAAAGTCTCATTTACACAAAGCTGTCACATGGATACAACATTCTAATTTTAAGAAAGGTTTTTGGGGGCACCTGGCTGGCTCAGTCATCAAGCGTGTGACTCCTGATCTTGGAGTTGTGAGTTTGAGCCCCATGTTGGGTATAGAGATTACTTTAAAAAACGAAATCTTTAAAAAAGAAAGGTTCTTGGAAGAAAGGTTGGTTTACACCAGAACAACACAGAATCAGCTATTATTTTTATCTTTCCAGGAAGTATTTCTATCCTCTTCTTCTGGTACTAGACCCTTCCCCCACCTCAGGCAAAAATGTAGTCACACGACCTGTGTTAGTTGATCATAGGGCCCTATTTCACTGGCGCTGATGATTGGCGCAAAGGATGAACACAGAATCCAACCACGGCTAGTTAGAACATGTCCTTGGAATTGTTACATGCGCACCAGAACCCCTTTCCCTCCTCCCTCGACAACCTCTCTCTTTATGATTGCTGAGCTAGGTCTGACAGCAACCATGTTTCTTGCCACATGGCCAAGTCCTGTCTGCTGCAGGAAAGAATGAAGTCAAAGAAAAGCAGAGCCAAACCGAGACGAGCAAGGCCAGACCAAAAGGAAAGTAGGGAAGAAGGGAAAGAGAAAGAGAGATCTAGCACTGCTAACCCAAGTTGCTGCTTTTGGTGCCTGCAGTATTGCTGTCTGCAATTCCTCCTTAGTTGCTAAGTTCCCGGTATCTTACCAAACTTTGTGACCCACTAAGATCCTTTTTTTTTTTTTTTTTTTTAGATTCTTTGCATTGGATTTGTGTCACTTTCAAACATAACAAGCCTGATTAATAGAGCAGAAAACTTCCAGTTAAATGATGGGTATGTCTGGCTTTAAATGCCCTTTCCCTACTCTGCCCCTAGAAATGTTCATCCATGCCTGTCTCTAGTTTTATACTCTTGCGGTGGTTCCACTCTCTTTCCTTGTTCTTCCCCTTCTGTCTTCTCTTTTCTGTTGCCTCCTAGAATGAAAAGTAAATTCCTTCCCTTCTATATGTCAAACAGTTCGGCCACTTTTTTCACTATATTGGTCCTGAAATCCATGTCCTCAGTTCACATCCTTTATCATAAGTGGCTTATCAAGGTATTTTCCTAAATACAGGTCAGTACACACACACACACACACACACACACACACACACACACAAAGTTTGGGGCCATTTGTTGTCTATTAGGGAAAAAGATCCAATCTAGATATTCCCTAACAACCTTTTGGATAATTGGTCAGGTAAATTATATCAATTTTCTCATCTGTAAAGTTACATTTTAGATTTAAGGAGGCTATATAGATGAACTACCCTAACCCCCTTAATAAGCTTAGAGAAGTTAAGTAGTTTGTCCAAGACAAAAAGGGGTTAGTAGTATTATTGGGGCTCCTGATTCTTTGTCCAGGGCAAAAGGACAAGCCTTTATGACCTTGATTAATGCCATAATATAGGTAGGTTTAAGTCGCAAACTCAACGTTCAGAAGAACCTCTGAGCTTCAGTCCCTCAACTATAAATGACGTAAAACAGACCATAGTTCTCAAACACTTATAAATCTTGAACCCTTTATTTTAATGAAATTCTATACTGACTGCAAATAAGAACCAAATATATATTGATAATAATAAATATATTAATTCAGATAGTTCAAGAAACAGATGCCAAAGATTTACTGGAGGAAATGCCCATGAAAGAAAAAAGAGAATAAGCTGGAGAGGTGGACTCTTCAGACCATGATGTGGATCTAGCCCTTAGGAAAAAGAGAGGAAAAGAAGAAGGACTGGAAGAGTATAGTCTCAGACAGCTGTGCAGTTCTAAGAAAGTTTCATCTGGGTTGACGAGTCCTCAAACTAGAGTCATCCATCAGAGGAATCTGTACCTTACAGGAAAAGACCTACATTAGTATTCATACCACATTCAATCAATGACTAGGGACAGCCATGAAAAGGGAGGCTTTCGTGCAGATACAATGGTGGATTCAGAGCATGCTGCCAGAGTCATCAATCAGTTAGGTTTCCTGCAACAAAAGACATGAGTGGTGTACTTTCATGGCAACCTCAAAAATAAATAAATAAATAAATAAACAGAAGCTGCAAACTGGGTTCTTTTCTGTATCTGCCACTTCTCTCTTTATTGTGTTTATGTGGAAATAAATGGAAGATACAGAAAAGAACCAGATAAAAGCTATAGAGTTGAAAAATATGATACCTGATATGACAGTTCACTAGCTGAGCTAAACAGATGCAAAAGAAATGATAAACAAACTAGATGACATAGTAATAGAAACCATCCCAACAGAAGTAGAAGGAGGAAAAACTCTTAAAAAAAAAAGAAAGAGAGAGAGAAGGCAGTACGTCAGTAAAGGGTGGCACTGTCAAACAGTACAATGCAAATGTTGTCAGATACCAGAGAAGGGGACAGCAGAGAAATATTTCAAGGAAAATGCCCAGAAGTATTCTAAATTTGATACAACTATAAACATACAGACCCAGGAAGTTCAACAAACCACAGGCAAGATAAACATAAAAACTACTCATGTAATATCTAACCAAATTGTTGGACACAGTGATAAAAAGAAAATACTAAAGTAGGCAGAGGAAAAGGAACATTGTATACATGAAAAGAAAGATAAGATTTCTGGCAATCTTCTAGTAAAAACAAAACAAAACAAAAAAATGCAAGCCAGCAGACAGACAACATCTTTAAAGTGTTAAAAGAAAGAAAAAAAAAAAACACACAAAATCTAGAATTCTATCCAGGGAAAATATCTTTCAGAAAGGAAGCAAAATAAAAACCTTTAAAGAAAAACAAAAGATTCAAAGAACTCATGACCAGAACTAAATATCAAAAGAAGTTCTTAAGGTCAAATTACCAAGATTCCAGATGGAAGCCTCTATATGTACAAAGGAATAAAGAGCAATGGCTCTAATCTCATTTAACAAAACTTGAAAATATGCCTCAAATATCAAGCAGGTCCCTAGTAAATTAATTGCACAGACAACTCAAAATTATTTAAAAGAATTCAAGGAATCTCACTAACCTAAAATTCACAATATCTGGAATCCAATAAAAAATTACCAGGCAGGGGGCACCTGGGTGGCTCAGTGGGTTGAGCCGCTGCCTTCAGCTCAGGTCATGATCCCAGAGTCCTGGGATCCCACATTGGGCTCTCTGCTCAGTGGGGAGCCTTCTTCTCCTCTTCTCCCTCTCTCTCTGCCTGCCTCTCTGCCTACTTGTGATCTCTGTCCGTCAAATAAATAAATAAAATCTTTAAAAAAAAAAATTACCAGGCAGTGTGCCTGGATGGCTCAGTGGGTTAAAGCCTCTGCCTTTGGCTCAGGTCATGATCCCAGGGTCCTGGGATCAAGCCCCGCATCGGGCTTTCTGTTCAGCGGGGAGCCTGCTTCCTTCTCTCTCTCTGCCTGCCTCTCTGCCTACTTGTGATCTCTGTCTATTATATAAATAAATAAAATATTTTTTTAAAATTTATTTGACAGAGATCACAAGTAGGCAGAGAAGCAGGCAGAGAGAGAGGAGGAAGCAGGCTCCCTGCTGAGCAGAGAGCCCGATGCAAGGCTTGATCCCAGGACCCTGGGATCATGACCTGAGCCGAAGGCAGAGGCTTTAACCCACTGAGCCACCCAGGCGCCCCTAAATAAAATCTTTTTTAAAAAATTACCAGGCAATGTAAAAAAGCACGAAAATATGACCCATAATGAGGACAAAAGGAAATTAAATATAAACAGAAGCAGAAAATGATACAGATGGCAGAAGTCATGGAAAAAGACATTTAAACCATGATTATAGACACATTCTCTATGTCCAAGAAGCTAGAAGAAAATAAGAGCATATTAAGGAGAAGCTTGGAAGATATAAAACAGCCCAAACTGAACTTCTAGAGAATAAAAAAAATTCAATGTCTGGCATCAAAATATACACTAGGTAGAATTAAGAACTGATTAAGCACTGCATTAAAAAAAAGACACGAACTGGAAGACACAGTGATAGAAACTATCCAAAATAACACATAAAGAAAAACTGAAAACAGGATAACCTGGAAGCACTGATTTCTGGGGGCACTTCACATGGACCAACGTGATTTCACTGGAGTCCAGGAAAAGGGGCAGGAAAATGAAAGGCTTGAAAAAATAAGGGTCAAATTTCCTAAGCTTGATGAAATTATCAAAGATAGATCCAAGACGCTCAATAAATCCCAGTCTCAAGAAACTTCAGAAAACTATGCTAAGATCCATCATAGTCAAGTTACTTAAACCCAGTGATAAAGATGAGAGCTTAAAAGCAGCCAGAGATAAAAAGCATATTAAGTACAGAGGAATAGGGCCCCTGGGTGGTTCAGTCAATGGGGCGTCTGCCTTTGGCTCATGTCATGATCTAAGGGCCCCAGAATTGAGTTCTGCTCGGGCTCCTTGTTCATCAGGGAGTCAGCTTCTCCCTCTCCCTCTGCCTCTCACCCATGCTTATGCTCTCTCTCTCCATCTCAAATAAATAAATAAAATCTTTACAAAAAGGAAAAGTACAGAGGAGTAAAGATAAAATGACAGCAGGATTCTCCGGGAGAACAGTGCCAGCCAGAAGGCGGTGCAGCAACATCTTGAGAGTGAGGGACAAAACGGTTAACCTAGAATTCTATACCCAGTGAAAATAGCCTTCAAAAACAAAGATGAAATGAGGACTTTTTCAGACATAAAAAACCTGAAAGAAATCATTACCAGCGGATCAGCACCATAAGAAATGTTTTAAAAAGCCCTTCGAGAAGAATAATAGTTTAATCAGAGGAGATAACACAGCTACCGCTGAGCCCCTGCCCCGCCCCTCCACTGAGACGCTCCCTGCAGGAACTCTGGAGATTCCTAAGAACACCTCAGAACCACCTCAAATGATTTCAAAAGACCCTTCCAGTTCTCACCTTTTAAGATTTTTTTTTAATTTTTATTTATTTATTTGACAGAGAGAGATCACAAGTAGGCAGAGAGGCAGGCAGAGAGAGTGAGAGGGAAGCAGGCTCCCTGCCGAGCAGAGAGCCCGATGTGGGACTGGAGCCCGAGATCATGACCTGAGCCGAAGGCAGTGGCTTAAACCACTGAGCCACTCAGGTGCCCCCAGTTCTCGCCTTTTAAAAAGACTTGATTTTGATTCCAGTTTATGTTCTGTCTTGGGCATTTTGCCGAATAACAGAATGAACAGCCATCAGATAAATACTAGTGAGCGTGTGACATTTCCATGTTGTAGCATCAGGAATTAACTTCATGAGACAGTTCTCCAGAACCAGCCTTTCTTCTGCTGCTAGTGACCGATACCAGTATTACTTGGATTGTCGGCAGTCAGGGATGGGTCAGAGAGGCGGGATTTGTGCTGAAACTGATAGACAAAGCCACAGTCACAAATATGGTATGTTGCGGTGGGAAGTGTAGTGAAGCACACTCCTAACATGCAGAGCGCTGGGCCCATGGTGCAAGGAGGGACCCAAGCTTGAGACTCAGTTTCTCCGTATTTATAATTAAGATTTTGGTTAAATGACCCTGAGGTTCCTTCTTGTTCGACTGCCTGTGAGCCTGTGAGTGTGACTGAATTCAAACCAGTCTCATCCTGTCACTGTCTTGCCCTTCTCGATCTGACTAATTATGAGCAGGGAAATTCCTGCCACCCCAAAATAACCATTACTTTTATCATTCAAAAGTTCGAATCCCACGATATAAATGGACCTTGAGCTTATTAGGCCAAGTAAAACAAGTCAGCCCGAGAGAGACAGATACCACCGGATTTCACTTATAAATGAAATCTGAACAACACCGTCCAAAAAGCCCACACCAAAACAAACAAGCAGGTGGGCTGCAGAGGACAGAGTGGAGGCCACCAGAGACAAGGGGGGGCAAAATGGGTGGAGGCGGTCCAAAGGCACAAACTCCGTTATAAAAAAAGGACGTCACTGAGATGTAATGTACAGCATCAACGTATTTAATTTATATTTAATGCATATTTGACAGTTGCTAAGAGAGTAGATCTTAAAAGTTCTCATCACAAGGAAAAGTTGTATCACTGTGTGTGGTGATGGATGCTAACTAGACTTCTCTTGGTGATCATTTCACAGTATATACAAATATGAAATCACTACGGTGCACACCTGAAATGAACATAATGTTGTCTGTAAATTATATCTCAATTTTAAAAAGTAAAATGGAGGGACGCCTGGGTGGCTCAGTGGGTTAAGCCTCTGCCTTTGGCTCAGGTCATGATCTCAGGGTCCTGGGATCGAGCCCCCCATCGGGCTCTCTGCTCAACAGGGAGCCTGCTTCTTCCTCTCTCCCTGCCTGCTGCTCTGCCTACTTGTGATCTCTTTCTGTGTGTCAAATAAATAAATAAAACCTTTAAAAAAAACGATAATGGTAGGTTTGAAAATCTTCTCAAAATTTACACATCATATAATGTCCTTGCAGAGACACCTCCAGACAGAGAGCAAGTGAGTGATCACCAGGGTTTGTGGGTGGGGAGAGGGGTTCACTATAATTGGGTGGCACAGGGGAAATTTGGGAGTGACAGGACTGTTTCATATCTGGATTATGGCGGTGCTTATATGATGGTGTATTCATTTGTGAAAACCCATAGAATGGTACACCCCCAAATGAACTTTACTCTATGTAAATTTAAAACTAAATAGTTTCCAAAAGAATAAGCTAATAGCTTCAGAGTTGATTCATGGTGTTTAAAGTTTACATCATTTTAATATAGCCTAGATAATTTTCCAGGCATTGATTTAACTTCTTATCTGATTCCTAAAATCTCTTAAAGTCTCTTAAAAATATCCCAATTCTTAGCATATACTTTAAACCATTTGATTTACAATATCAAATCATTGTTTTATTTTAATTTTTTAAATTTAAATTCAATTAACATATAATGTATTATTAGTTTCAGAGGTAGAGGTCAGTGACTCATCACCACCCAGTGCTCATTCCATCCGCTGCCCTCCTTAATGCCCATCCCCCAGTTACCCCATCCCTCCACCCCCACTCCTCCAGCAATCCTCAGTTTGTTTCCCATGACTAAGTCTCTCATGGTTTGTCTCCCTCTCTGATTTCATCTTGTTTCATTTTATCTTCTCTTTCCCTATATAAATACATTGTTTTTAAAAATATGACAGTGTGGGGCGCCTGGGTGGCTCAGTGGGTTAAGCCTCTGCCTTCAGCTCAGGTCATGATCTCAGGGTCCTGGGATGGAGCCCCGCATTGGGCTCTCTGATCAGCAGGGAGCCTGCTTCTTCCCTCTCTCTGCCTGCCTCTCTGCCTACTTGTGATCTCTCTCTCTCTATCAAATAAATAAATAAATAAATATTTTTTAAAAATATGACAGTGTATGGTCTTAAGAGACTTTTAAGAAACAGATTTTTCTAGGTAAAATACACACACCATAAATTCATCCATTTTAAGTGTACAGTTCAATGATTTTTAGTAAATTTACAGAATTGTGGGGCGCCTGGGTGGCTCAGTTGGTTAAGTAACAGACTCTTGATTTCGGCTCAAGTCATGATCTCAGAGTCATGAGCTCAAGCTCTGTGCTCACCACAGAGTCTGCTGGAGATGCCCTCTCCCTCTCCCTCTGCTCCTCCCACTCATGCTCATCCTCCCACTCTCGCACTCTTTCCCTCTCTAAAATAAATAAATAAAATTGTTAAAAATACTATATTATTTGTAAAAAAAAAAATACTTTATCATTTGGATCTATGTTATTTCATTTGGTCTTCCTGATACGTGTATAGAGTAAATGAGGTCGCTAGTGAAGGAAACCATTTTGAAGGGGCACAGGTATCATTACAGGGTTTACAGGAAGACTGGATGGACCTCCAGCCTTCATCACCAACTTCTCACCAAGTCTCCCCACGGGGGACACCTTCTTTCCGGTTCCTCCTCAAGAGTAAGGACTCAGTTATCCATGAAGCATGGCATCCGTCCAAATGGGCACTGTAAGAGACACTGGAGGCAGAGGAGAAACTGGAGCCCATAGATGTGTGATACACACGGTCACAGAGAAAGACGGCGACGGAGTCCGTTGCATCCCAGCAGAGAAAGAGTCACTGGATTCACGTAGTTCAACGATTCAGAAAGCAAGTCAGCCTCTAGAGCAGAGACTAGCACCCAAAGGACTCTGGTAATCTGCCTCCTGCCCAGTATCCACCTTCTTTTTTTTTTTTTTTAAAGATTTTATTTATTTGCCACAGAGAGAGAAAGAGAGAGAGATCACAAGTAGGCAGAGAGACAGGGGGAAGCAGGCTCCCTGCTGAGCAGAGAGCCCGATGCGGGGCTCGATCCCAGGACCCTGAGATCATGACCTGAGCCGAAGGCAGAGGCTTAACCCACTGAGCCACCCCCAGTATCCAACTTCTGCAGGGTGAGCTCCTCCAGTTCGCTTGCCCAATTCTTCCCCTGCTGACTCAGATGATCCTTTGTTCTCCCAAAGCATCAAAACCTTGAGAATCGGCTATCAACAGCAGCAGACACCCCGGGGCCCTGAGCAAGGCAGCAGCTGGGGCCACGAGGTCCCGGGGAACTTAGAGGTCATGAATGTGCCAGTCTGCCTAGAACCCACCCAAGCCATAGTCGATACAGGTGAGTGTTTACTGCACTGTTTTCACGATTCCACGTCCATAAAACAGCCAAGTGCAAACAATCAGCGGGAAGAGGGACGAACAGGTGTACAAAGTGGTTCATTCCATTGCTCTCAAGTTTGTACGGGGAGCAAATTCTTTACCCGTAGGAGAAAAAAACAATGGAAAACGGATATATAAAAGAAGTGATGGTGTGTATCAGTGGGGAAAGGAGGGGTTTTTTAAAGCAATCACACTGGGGCAAGACATCCTGCCACCTGACAGCAGACACAAAACTCCCTTCCAGGATTATTAAAGAGTTGGACATAAGACACAAAAATATAAGATCTTAAAGGACAATATAGTAGAGTAGCTTCATGATCTTGATGCAGGAAAGGATTTCTTAAACAAGATATAAAAAGTATTCATCATTCTCACCTGTTAAAAAAATTTTTTTTAATTTGTTCACCTAATTTGTTCACATTATAAAGAAAGTGAAAAGCCAAGACACAACCTGGGGACAAATATTTTTAACATATGTAACTGACAAAAGACTGACATCTGGAAACATTTAATGAATTCCTGTGAACACAGATGTACATAAAGAAAGAGAAAATAAAATAAATTAAATTAAATTAAATAGTGGCAAAGACAGGAACAGGCATTTCCCAAAGGGCAAAGGGGAAATCCAAATGGTCGATAAAGACACGAGATATTGCTCAGCCTCTTTAATAACTAGAGAAATGCAAAGTAAAACCACAAGAAAGTGCCATTACACACCCTCAGATAACAAAAATGAAATATTAAAGTCTGACCATACTGCATGGAAGAGAGAACACAGAGCAGTGGAAACACAGAGCAGTTATACTTGCTGAGTGCCGAATAATTCAGTATAAATCGTTTAGCCTTTTCTTGCACTTGGTAATTCCACCCATAAGTGTACACTTGAACGGATTCCTGCCAAGTGCACCGGGAGCCAGATGCAGGAACGTACACAGAAACTCTACGCTTATTAGCTCAAACCCAGGAACAGCCCAAATGCTTTTCAACAGCCGACTGGATAAATAAACAGTCATTTAGTCATATAATGTAATATTACACAACAACCCAAAAGAATTATAATTGCGCGAGCAATCTAGCTCATTTGCCCCAACATAGTAATGAATGAGAAAAGCAAGTCTCAAAAGAACACGTGTGGTGTGATCCAGTTATATAAAGACGTAGCAAGCACAAACGAGCTACGTTCCTTAAAGTCGCCTTCACGAGGAAAAGAAATACCACAAAACTCCTGTAGTGTTACCCAGAGGGACAGGAGGGACGTGTCCCGGGGAGGGGCGTATGTGGAGGTAATGCTCTCTTCTTTGAACTGGATGGTGTTTATACTCCCGTTTGCTTTAACTTTTTCCAGCAGAGAAAGTGTCACTGGAGTCCTTAAATAACGCACAGCGTATCAAATCATGAAATCGCCATTTTTATGTGTCAAATCTAAGCAAATATTGACAATTTCAAATGCTTCGATATAGAATTATATGATCTGTGTATGATATATTTCAAAATAAAAAAAAAAAACGAAAAGAAGGGGGGACGCCCGGGTGGCTCAGCTGGTTGACCCTCAGGCTCTTGATTTTGACTCAGGGGGTGATCCCAGGGGCGTGAGATGGAGCCCCAGGTGGGGCTCTGTGCTCAGCAGGGAGTCTGCTGGAGATTCTCTCCCCCTCCCTTTGCCCCTGCCCACCCCTGCATGTGCTCTCTCTCTCTCTCTCTCTCCATTTCTCTAAAATAAATAAATATTTTTTTTTAATTAATGAAAAGAAGAAAGAAAGAAGTTACTGAATAGGAGTCAGGAAACCTAGATTCTAAGATAACTCATCGGGTTCCAAACTGTGTTCTAAGACCACACAGAGCTCTTTACCCCTGTCTCTATAGAGACCCAGGGTCCACGGGTTGTTCTGTGCCAGGGCCCCGAAGACAGGTGGGCTCTGGGTTTGAATCCCAGCCTTGCACTTAGGAGCGGCGCCTCCGTGACCTGATTAAATAATTTATTGACCCATCGATCTCCTCATCGGTAAAGCAGCCGGGGTGGTGGTTCCTACTTTGCAGAGTTGTCGTAAAGAGCGTCTGTGAATTTAAATGAAGCCGCCATAACTACAGAAATAGCTTAGAACCGTGCCTGGCCCCTTCATAAATAACCGGTCCGCGTTGGTCACGTGATTGGGTCTCATCCTCTCCCTCCACATTTCTTCGCAGAGTTCCAGAAAGGGGCAAAAGGAAAATGATCTGAGCATGTTCTGAAAATGCACATGATTCTATGCAAAGCCCTACGGCTGTTTTATCTTCTTCCGTGTCCACGTCTGTCTGTCCTCATTTAGCACAGAGGCCACGCTGTCACCAGGACAGCCTGGGAGGCCAAGCAGTCACCGGGAACTGGGACAGAATCAGCACCGCCTCTCACACACGTCAGCCGCGAACACAGCACCGCGGCTTCTCAACAAGGATTTAAGCCACGGTCTTCCTAGGTCCAGCCTCCTAGCGCCACCCTGAGACTCTTGAACTCAAGCTTACAATTTAGGACACCGGGGCAGCGGGGGGCTCAGTCAGGTAACCAACTGCCTTCAGCTCAGACATGATCCAAGGGTCATGGGATTGAGTCCCCACATCGGGCTCCCTGCTCAGCAGGGGGTCTCCTCCCTCTGCCGGCAGCTCGCCCTGCTTGTGCTCTCTTTCTCTCTCTGATGAATAAATAAATAAAATCTTAAAAAAAAAAAATTAGGGACACAAAAATGAAGTCAGAAATAAGACTTTCTTTTAAGCAAATGGGCAGGGGAGTGCTATCCTGCTGCGGATTTCTTACTGCAGCTGTTGTAGGATGGTACTCGCTTGGAACGAGTCTGGAAAGTGTTTGGATTTTATTGGTAAGATTAGAGGAGGTCTCCCAGCTGTCCTTGGCTCTCAGGACACTCTTCCAGATTCCTCTAAGTTCCCTATGGGTCTGAACCTCAGGGAAAATGTGGGTGGGTTGTTAATCTCCGCACTGAAGGAAAAACCAAAATGAGTAACAAGCGGTTGCTTAGATGGCTAGGGACGCTATTGCCTTAGGACAACAGGCATGGATTAAAACAGGCCTTGTTAAAGCTGGACCTGATTAGACCCCCCCCTCCCTCCCTGCAGAACTTGAGCAGTATCTTCTGAGAATGCAAATGGATTTGAACGCGCAGAATTAGGGCTTCCTGACCCTGTGCTTGAATTGCCCTGAACGGCTGATAATAATTGACCCCCATATTATCCACCCCCTGGACGTTTCACAGTGTCTGGCCTTTACTGACCACACCGGCCACGGGCCTACCCATTCATACTTGGTGCGGAAAGAGGCCGAGCCTTCTGTGCGTTCTAACACTCATGCTCCTGAAGATGATGGTCAGCACATCCGGCCTCTATCGTTGGGTAACGAAACTGGCACAGCCCTTGGCCAGCTCTTTTTTTCAAATTCTGTGTCGACGATTTGCTGCCTTCTTTTGAGAAATGGGCGGGAGGGAAGCCTGGGGGGCTCAGTCAGTGAAGCCTCTGCCTTCAGCTCAGGTCATGGTCCCGGGGTCCTGGGATCGAGCCCCACATAGGGCTCCCTGCTTAGCGGGAGGCCTGCTTCTCCCTCTCCCACTCCCCCTGCTTGTGCTCTCTTTCTCTCAAATAAATGAATGAAGTCTCTAAAACATAAAATAAATGAAACCAAGCACCGTATTAATCTCCAGGAATTCGGAATGCGGCATCTGGCTTTGGCGGAGACTATCTAACGGCACGGTGACGGGAGCGGAGCGAGCCACCACGCTAAGTGGGAGGGTAACTGTGAAGAGAGATGGCCACAGCCCCGGAGGTGTCCTTAACCGAACTAACTGCTTCATAACAACCTAAACAGAAAATCCAAAAGGAGCCTGAGCAACGTTCGCTCATCCAGAAATGAGAAATGCCCGTTTTCCACCATTCACGAGGTGCCCCGACCCGTAGCCAGAGTCTGTCTCAAGAGCACTGGGGCCGGTGAGGCCGCGTTTTGTCCCCCAGGGAAGAATTCAGGGGCACAAACAAGCACAAAGACTCTTCTGAACCACCTCCCAGCGAGCACGGCCCACGCACCACAGGGGAATTTTCTTCAGCTGCTAGTCCTACTTTTACACATTAAAAAAATTAAATTAAAAAAAAATTTTTTTTAAAACATTTAATTTTATGCATTAAAAAAAATTCGGTGAACTTTGTAAAGGAAAAAAACCCCACTCCTTCTGTGTATCGTCACTCACAAAACCACCACATTCACAATCCTTCACTTCTGACACCAGGCGTGTGGGGTTCCCCGCCGTGGGGCAGTCCTCCCAGACAGCAGCTGAGCGAAGAAGCTACCGGATAGAGCCCAGGTCTGGCTCTACCTACCCGAGGGCAGCACTGGATGCCACACGTTAGGGGCCGAGGCCGCAAGACAGCCCGCCAAGTCCCGGGATTTCAGCCCTGTTTCTGACCCATCAACTATAAGTCAGGGTTCTCGTGACTCCTTCTCGGGGTTCAAGAATTTGCTAGAATGACACACAGGACTCTGGAAATGCTTGCTTACATTTGCTACTTTATTAGGGAATACAGACGATCCTAAAAGATACAGATGAAAACAGCCCAGTGAAGATCTATGGGACCACGGTGCGGGACGGTTTCTGTGTACGTGGAGTTTGAGAGAATCATCCTCCCGATGCACAAGTGTGTTCACCGGCCCAGAAGCTCTGTGAACCCCGTATCTTTGGGATTTTTACAGAAGCTCCATCACATAGGCATCATGGGTCATTTACCCATATCCAGCTTCTCTCCCTGCTCCAGAGAATGGGAGTGGGGCTGAAAAAGGGCTCTGTCTTCCTGGTGACAGGCCCCCATCCAGGAGCCCCCCAAGAGGCACCTCATTAAAACAAAAGACACTCCTGTCACCCAGGAATTTCCAAGGGATTTAGGAGCTCTGGGTCAGGAACCAGGGGCAAGACCTGTGTGAATATACACAATTTTCTCTATTATTTCACAACCTTTGTACGACTGTCACATTATCTGGTAGTCCAAAGAATAGATTGTTTTAAAGTTTTTATTTATTTTTTTGAGAGTGAGAGACAGAGCCTGAGTTGTGGCAGGGAGGCAGAGGGAAAAGCAGACACCCCGCTGAGCAGGGAGCCCAGACAGGACAGACATTGGAGCTCGATCCCAGGACCCCAGGATCATAACCTGAGCCGATGGCAGACGCTTAACCGACTGAGCTACCCAGGTGCCCCAAAAGCAATATTTTTAATGACTATTTATTTAAACCTTTCAAACTCTCACTTACAAAATATAATGTTATCAAGTATTTTAGAAGAAAATACAGTGACTGATACTATTATCTTAATGTGAATGTTTTGCAGAAGAAAGTGCTTCTAGTACATAAGAATGTAGAGGTTAAAAACACACACCAGCACTGGGTGCTGGTGAGGCACTATTTTCTTTTTAATCTCTCTCAATTTTAATTTCTTTACAAGTTGCTAAAGGGGAGCCTGGGTGGCTCAGTCCGTTAAAGCCTCTGCCTCCAGCTCAGGTCATGATCCCAGTGTCCTGGGATTGAGGCCTGCATCGGGCTCTCTGCTCAGCAGGGAGCCTCCTTCCCCCTCTCTCTCTGCCTGCTTGTGATCTCTGTCTGTCAAATAAATAAATTAATAAATAAATAATATTTTACAAAATAAAAAATATAAAAAGTTGCCAAAGATTGGGCGCCTGGGTGGCTCAGTCTTAGGCATCTGCCTTGGGCTCACACCATGATCTCAGCGTCCTGGGATCAAGCCCTGCATGGGGCTCCCTGCTTGGTAGGAAGCCTGCTTCTCCCTCTCGCACTCTCTGCTTGTGTTCCCTCTCTTGCTGTGTCTCTCTCTGTCAAATAAATAAATAAAATCTTAAAAAAAAAGTTCCCAAAAATTTATTAACTAATAAACTCAATATGATAGCACAAAGTCAACTAAGAAGCGTAGAAAATATAACTAATTAATATATTCAGGTGCAACGCACTAACTTGCTATTAAGAAATTACCAGAAATACAACGACTTCTTAAAACTTTACACAGAATCATGAAATTGAGTTAACTCTAGGTCCACATAATATACAATGTTGTCTAAGGTTTATATACAAGAACCAGTATATACGGATACCACTTATTTAGGAGGTCCTGAGGGGCAGAGTCGCTTGAGCACCCGACTCTTGGTTTCACCTTGGGTCATCCTCAGCGTCCTGGGATTGAGTTCCACACCAGGCTCCACTCTTAACATGGAATCTGCTTGGGATTCTTTCTCCCTCTCTCTCTGCCCCTCCCACTCACTCTCTCTCTCTCAAATAAATGAATGAATCTTTTAAAAAGAGATATCATTTATTTAATTTAATCATTTATTTAAATTGTAATCCAATGTAGTCACTTATGACTATGTTTATATTTACATATTTTAAATAATAGGTACTTGACCTAGAGGATAAGTGTAAGAAACTTAGATCGTTCCCTACAATCTAGTTTTTTGTTAAAATAGAAACACAAAGTTTTGAATTAATTAACATCCTGTGTGTTTTTGTTTCACGCTGTGGCAAACACAAGAAAAAGAAGGAGCCATAATATAACCCCAAATTCACAAAATAATTGTATTTATTGTAAAGTCCATTTTAATTAGAAGTATAAGTGAAATTGAATTTAAATTTGGCTCTATCGTTTTTATTTTACTGAGTAATATTAAAACTTTGTGGGGTTTCAGGCTCCTGGGTGGCTCAGTTGGTTAAGCGTCTGCCTTTGACTCAGGAAGTGATCCCAGGGTCCTGGAATGGAGCCCCACGTCCATTGTCCATCGGGCAGCCTGCTAGACTGCTTCTCCTTCCCCCTCTGTTCTTCCCTCTTGCTTGTGCTCTCTCGCTCTTTCTCTCAAAATAAATAAATAAATAATCTTAAAAAAAAATACTTTGTGGAGAATACAAAATAATTTCTTCCAACTTTTTAAATGTTAACTAAAACTTTCTGTTATTATTGCCTGTTTTACAAAATAAAAAGTTGGGCCTGAAGTTTCTTGATTAATTTGTTATCAAATTTAGATTGATTCCCGCCCCCCCCTTAGAAGTCTGAATTCCCTAGAGGTTTGCTGTGAACTGCTGGCCCCTCGTGCTGACATCTCTTCTCCCTTTGAAAAGCCGTGGCAGCCTTCTTCTGGGAGCTGGCGGACACTGGATGTCTGCCCTGGGACCCTGAAGTGTCACGTGACACAAACTGCCCCTCACGAACAGGGTGTTATCTGACCCACTGAGTATACACGTGAATGTGCCTCACATCGATCTATTATAAACCAGAAGTGGAAGGTGCCAGACGGGGCGTGAACAGGTGCAGAGGGCCGGGGCGAGCCGCATCAGCAGGCGAGGGTTCCGTATGCTTGTCCGTCTCTGCCCTTCGCCGCACACGGACAGGCTCCTGGTGAGTTTCCGCTAATGGAAGAAGAAAATGCATGGGTTGGATCTGTACTCCATGCCGGCTCTCAAGGGAAGAGAATGGCCTCTCCGCTCCAGCCCACTTGGTGACAGCTTCGAGGTCAGGCATGAGAGAAAATCTCTCCCCTGGGAAGCACCCCAACTAGCACACCGGATAGTCCCCTGTGTTTGGAAGGAGACCGCCTGAGGTCCTTATCTGCACGAATCATGAGAAACATGACATGAGTAACATGAGTAACATCTAACAGGGGGGCCATCTGGTTGGAGACGTCAAAGAAAAACCTTGAAGACTGATAAAAAGAAAGTCTGGGTAACTATGCGAAATAGAGTATGGAGACACTCTCATATAAATGTCGTTGACAACACTGGGATTCCTCAGCTGCCACCTGCCACTACGACCAGCAGAGTACTTGTTGGGACACCTCAGCATCAGCCTGTGGGCCCCAGAGGCAAGGGGAGCCAATTCAAACGTGAATTCTCCGGCTGGTCCATGAGTGATCAAGTCCTTTGTCTCTGACCCAGGACACTTGTATCTTGTGTCAGCATCTGTGAAACAGTGGCAGGCAAACTCGTTAGCTTGTGAGTGGAAAAAAAGTCTCAGATCCTGACAGTTCTTAACAGTTTTTGGCAAAGAGGACAAGATGCCGACAGAAATACGGCTTCCTGGAGGAGGAAGTCCGAGGGCCCATTGTGGGCTGGGTCAGGAGATAGGAGAGGCTCCTTGGGATCTGGAAGCAAACGCTCTCATCCAAGTGACGGGCAAGAGGTGGGGAGCACGTGTCCCCACTGTTCTATCTGTCAGTGGGCCGGAGGGTCGAGAGTTGAGATTGAAGCAAGCTGTCCAATGGCATTTGGCTGCTGTTCATCTTCCTCTGAGTGGGGTGGTGGAAGTGCCCCAGCAGCCCCCCAGCAATAGCCACTTAGCCAAGATACCCCCAGAGCTCAAAGTCATGGTATCAGGAGCAGAGAAATCAAGCGTTGGGTAGACAAAACCGGAAGTCTGGCTCCTTGAGCCTGGGCCATCAGCAGTCACTTAAAACTAAAATAAGTGCAAAGCCTTGCTTCCTGGCACAGAACCATCCTCAAGAGTCTGGTTGAGTCATTGCAGTCTGCCCCAGAGAGAAACACTATCTTTATCTTTCACAGCTCTGACAGTTGTTTAAAGGAAGCTTCTCTATGAGGTGATATTAAGCTGACAGCTGAATGACAAGAGCCGTAAGTAAAGATCGAGTGGTAAGCATTCCAGGCAGAGAATGCCTAATGGGAAGGCCCTTCACTGAAAATGAGTGTGGCATGTTCCAGGGACATGAATGTGGGGAAAGAAGAGGGGACAGGAATCAAGGATCGTTCCTCTGTTTTTAGTTGGAGCGAGGAGGTGGACAGAGGTGTGTTTAATGAAACAGGATCACCAGGGAAGAAGCAGATGTAAGCAAGGAACCAGTCTGTTCAGCCATATTGTGTTTGAAATGACTCTTTGATGTCTTTGTGAAGAAATCACACAGTCACTGAGATTTATGGATCCAGGTTCTGGGGAGAAATCAAGACAAGAAATAGAGATTTGGGAGGACTTGGCATACAATGAACATCTGTCAGGTATTTATAAGGTGCTGGACACTCTAAGCAATTTATGACTATTTCCTTAGTTATACTCTCAAAATCCTCATGCGGTTGGCACTGTACTATTGTCTTCATTTTAATGATGAGGAAACAGAAAATTTCCCCATGTTTGTTCAACCAGTAGTGGTAAAACCAGAAGAAAACCCCAGGCAGGTTGACCCCAGAGCCCAAGCTCTTTACCACCTGGCTGTGCTACCTGGTGCAGGATGGCATTTAAAGCTAAAGGACAAGATGAGGTTCCCCATGGACTGTATGTAGATAAGAGGGAAAGGACAGCATCTGGTTATGTCTCTTCAGAACTCCCAGTTCCCTTGATCTGCTTCTGTACTTAAAAGACAGGGTGCTGGGGCGCCTGGGTGGCTCAGTGGGTTAAGCCTCTGCTTTCGGCTCAGGTCATGATCCCAGGGTCCTGGGATCGAGACCGGCATCTGGCTCTCTGCTCAGCGGGGAGCCTGCTTCCCTTCCTCTCTCTCTGGCTGCCTCTCTGCCTAGCTGTAATCTCTGTCTGTCAAGTAAATAAATAAAATCTTAAAAAAAAAAAGACAGGGTGCTAATTTATTCGTTTGACCTGCCTCAGCAAGAATGTACCTGTCAACAAAACTAAAAGGCAACCTACAGAATGGGAGAAGATATTTGCAAATGTCTGATCAGATAAAGGGCTAGTATCCAAAATCTATGAAGAACTTATCAAACTCAACACCCAAAAAACAAATAATCCAATCGAGAAATGGGCAGAAGACATGAACAGACATTTCTCCAAAGAAGACATACAAATGGCCAATAGACACATGAAAAAGTGCTCAACATCACTCGGCATCAGGGAAATACAAATCAAAACCACAATGAGATACCACCTCACACCAGTCAGAATGGCTAAAATTAACAAGTCGGGAAATGACAGATGTTGGCGAGGATGTGGAGAAAGGGGATCCCTCCCACACTGTTAGTGGGAATGCAAGCTGGTGCAGACACTCTGGAAAATAGTATTGCGGCTCCTCAAAAAGTTGAAAATAGAGCTACGCTATGACCCAGCAACTGTACTCCTAGGTATTTATCCAAAGGATACAAATACGAACATAGTGATTCAAAGGGGCATCTGCACCCCAATGTTTATAGCAGCAATGCCCACTGAACTATGGAAACAGCCCAGATGTCCATTGGCAGATGAATGGATAAAGAAGATGGGGTACACACACACACACACACACACACACACACACACACACACAGGAATATTACTCAGCCATCAAAAAGAATGAAACCTTGGGGCAACTGGTTGGCTCAGTTAGTTAAGTGACCAACTCTTGATTTCAGCCCAGACCATGATCTCAGGGTTGTGAGATTAAGGCCCGCATTGGGCTCTGCATTGAGTGTGGAATCTGCTTGGGATTCTCTCTCTCCCTCTGCCCTTCCCCCTGCTTGCTCTCTCTCTCTCTCAGTAAATAAATAAAATATTTTAAAAAATAAAATCTTGCCATTTGCAATGATGTGGATGGAACTAGAGGGTATTATGCTAAAGGAAATAAGTCAGGGAAAGACAAATACCATATGATTTTACTCATGTAGATTTTAAGAAGCGAAACAGATGAACAAAGGGGAAGGGAAGGAAAAATGAAATAAGATAAAAAAACAGAGAGGGAGGCAAACCATAAGAGACTCTTAACTCGAGGAAACAAACTGAGGGTTGCTGGAGGGGAGGGAGGTGGGGGATGGAGTAATTGGAGGATGGTCATTGGGGAGGGCACTTGATGTAATGAGCACTGGGTGTTATATACAATTGATGAATCACAGAACTCTCCCCTTAATAATAACTAATAATACAGTATATGTTAGCTAAATTGAATTAAAATAAAGTATTTTTAAAAAGGAATATTCCCATACAGAGGACCACCCTCAGTCTCCAAACCAGATCTGCTGGGTGCTAGAAATGAATAGAATCCCATTCTTTTTTTTTTTTTTAAGATTTTATTTATTTATTTGACAGAGAGATCACAAGTAGGCAGAGAGGCAGGCAGAGAGAGAGGAGGAAGCAGGCTCCCTGCGGAGCAGAGAGCCCGATGCGGGGCTCGATCCCAGGACCCTGAGTTCATGACCTGAGCCGAAGGCAGCGGCTTAATCCACTGAGCCACCCAGGCGCCCCTAGAATCCCATTCTTATCTGTAACTGCTCTCCTGTGGCCGGCTTGATTATAACCCCTAAACCTTGTCTCCCTTTGATTCACTGATAGAAGTGGAATGTCTGGACCAGCAATGACCTTCCAGGCTGCTAACACTCTGTGGGGGTCCTACCAGCAGCACCCAGCAGGCTTCCCTGGGCATCTCCTTAGCCACCATACGCGCCATACCAGGACTCCATGTGGCTTGCTGAAAAATTCAAGGGAAAAAAATTCTGAACTGCAAATGGGTAACTCAGAATTTTCCTCAGATGGTACATACTGTGTTTCAGCTACGACAAGCTTTGGCAAGACGGAGACCGTGCCCTCGGGAAGAACCATGGCCACTGAGCAGGAGCCAAGACGGGGATGGACTCCATGGTCTAACCACGGGGGATTGCCACAAAGTTCCTCCTTCCCCTAGTATTGACTAATTGGTGTGTATATCAGCAGGACACATTTGATGCTCCAACTCCTCCTCTCTCTCTCTCTCTTTCTTTTTTTATTCTTAGAACAAAAGATTCACTTATAACTTTTATTTCAGGTGCCATGTCTGTGAACGAAGACCACATCTGTACTTTTCATTGCCCTATCACTAACACCTAGCGTAGCTCTGAGCACATAGAGCACTCAACAAGTCTTCGCTGAATGGCTCAGTGAGTGGAAAACACTGGACACAGATGAGGCAGCAGCATCAACTGTGATCGATGATCTTGAAGTTTGTGTCACAATCACAACTGTGACAAAGAAACTCGAGAAGGTATTTCCAATTTATTGATCTAGGATGACAGTTTACTTTCATCCTATAGCCTTTGCAATTAATATAAATACTGTAGCACATTAAGGCATCTTGTCTGAAGCTCTCCATACTTGGGAAAACCGAATTTCCTCTGTTCTGTTCATGTTGGCAAGAAATCTGAGGTCAAAGATAATTGATATTAGAAGCTGCTCCCTTCATTTCTGTGGGCTTTAATGTTAAAATCTCACCAGATTGGCCCTTGTTTATGTCATTATGATTGTCTCATTGAATCAGTAAGAGGTCCATGGGGCCACTTGTGTGTAAACTTGACACAGAAGGCCACCTCACAACATCTGAGAATCTCACAAATGACAACTTGAGACACGGAGCGCCATCTTACAACAGGCACAATAACGACTTTACCAAACTATTTACTACATCCATGAAATTTAGGTCACTTAACAATTTCGATCTCTTGGATCAAGTACCTAAGTGTTAAGTAAGGCAAGTTTGGGCCCCTCAAAATGTCACAGGAATAAGGTGTCTCTGAGGGACTTGCCGGTCAGAGAAGTTCTGCGGAACATCACCAGGCAGCATCTGGTGTTGGGACTGAATCCTGTCCTCGCCCAAACTCCTATGTTGAAACATCTGTGATGGTTTTGAATTGGGTCATCCAGGAGTCATCAGGTTTATCTGAGGTCATGAGGCTAGAGTCCACATGAGATTAGTGTCCTCCTAAGAAGGGGGAGACCAGAGCTTCCTGTCACTGCCAAGTGAGAAGAGAGAGAGAGGATGGCCGTCTGCAAGCCAGGAAGACAGTCCTCACCAGCACCCTCCTCTCATCTTCAGAACTCTGAGAAAATAGGTTTCTGTTGTTTAAGCCACCAGTCTATTTTATTTATCTATTTATTTTATTTTATTCTGGTAACCTGAGTGTCTAAGATACCAGGGAGCTTGATAGAAGGGCTGAATCTCAGACCTGATCCCAAACCTGTTGAATCAGAATCAGCATCAGAACCTACTTCAAGACAGAATAAAACCCACCTGAACATTTCCAGCCCAGCCAACAGGTTCTCTGGTGTCAAACTCTTCAAGATGCTCCCAGCCGGAAGGGCCCAACTGCTGACCAGTCCTTGGAAAGGATATCTTCAGGGGACGCTTCCTTTTTAACTGGGTCTCATTTTGAGGTCTCAGGTCCATATTAGGATGTAAACCAACAGTCCTAGATCTTAACTCTAGGAAGCAAACCAAGGGTTGCTGAAGGGGAGGCAGGTCGGGGGACGGGTGACGGGGGGATGGGCATCAAGGAGGGCTCGTGATGTAATGAGCACCAGGTATTACATGAAACTGACGAATCCCTGAAATCTCCCTCTGAAACTAATAATATACTCTATGTTACTTAAATTGATTTTAAATTTCAAAAGTAATTTTTAAAAAAGGTTCTAAAAGATAGTCCTTTGACGGCAGGGTTGTTTTGTGCTTCATCGCACTTATCATCGCGAACAAAATTCTTTGTATTCTAGTGTACAGCAGGCTTTGACACATGTATACTTTGTGAAACGATGACGGCAATCGGATTAACACATCAGTCACCACACTGTTACCTCGTGTGTGTGTGTGTGTGTGCGCGCGCACACGAGTGTGGTGAGAACACAGAAGGTCTACTCTCTTAGCATATTTCAGGTACACACACAGTGTTGTTAACTGTAGTCCACGCTGAGCTGCAGACCCCCGGGCTTACTCATCTGATAACAGAAAGCTTATCCCCGCAGCAGCACCTCCTTAATGCAGTAAACCTCACCCTAAAATCACACATTCTGTGTCAAACAGAATAAACATTAACAGGAACTTGAAAGAAACAAAAACTGCCCTTAAGAGAAACCACCTGTTTCTTGACACATTCAAGCCCATTCATGCAAATTTCCAGCTGTCAAGGCGTGGATGGACCACCAGACCCTCCTTTCCGGAGGTTTTGTCAGAGTTCCAAGCTCCACGCACGGCACATCTCCAGGGATCCCGCAGAAACAGCAGACACTTTCCTGTTTTTTCCCCTGAATCACAAGAGCCAATACTATTACTTTTATTACTAGATCCATATCTGGAACTAAGTTAGGGTAAGCTTGCTTTGGGCCTGTTTTTTTTTAATAGATCTTATTTCCTCTCCTTTCCATTTTGCTGAGATATACTTGACCTGTGGCCCTATGTGAGTTTAACGTGCACGGCGTAACTGCTTGACCTACAATGTATTGTGAAATGATGATCGCAGTGAGTATAGTCAACACCCGTCATCCTCTCACACAGATACAATAAGGAAAAGAGAGAAAAAAAGAAAAATGACTTTATCTTTGGGATGGAAGCTTTTAGAATCTGCTTCCTTAGCAGTTTTCAAATACATCATACAGCAGTGTTAACCGTAGTCATCACGCTGGGATTAGATCCCCCGTACTTATTTATCTTACAACAGGACGTTTTACCTTTTGGCCAGACTTTATTGTCCAGAGCAGTCTAAGGTTCACAGTGTGAAAATTAATAAAGAGATACCTCACTGAAGTGGACTCTGGGGGCTAGAAGGAGGGTGTGGTGGGGGGAGCCCTACCGCTCAATGTCAATTATGGGAAAAATTGTCACTCACAGACCCTAACAGAAGAATCTCACTGGAGGGGCTCCTGGGTGGCTCCGTCGGTTAAGCGTCTCATGATCTCGTGGTTCTGGGATCAAACCCCACAGTGAGCTCTCTCCTCAGCAGGGAGCAGCTTCTCCCTCTCCCTCTGCCCCTGCTCATGCTCCCTCTCTCTCTCTCTAATTAATAAATGAAACCTTTTAAAAAATCTCATTGGAAAGAATTATCAATGACAGGCCTCAACGGGAAAAATGACTAGCATCTCCTACAAGAAATCGACCCCCCCTGCAACTCAGCCAATGAGAAGCCATCATTATCCTAAACTCTTGTTTCTCTCCAATGGACTTTTGTTCAAAACAATCCCTCCCGACTCCTCCTTCTTCTCCATAAAAATAACGCTCTTCCCTAGGTTTGTTGGGCTCACCTGTGGCTTTCACCATGGCTTGCTAGTCCTGGATTGTAATTCTCCGCTCTTCTCAGACTCATCTTTTGCCGGTAGCATAACTAGTAAGGTACAGAGAGTTCCCAAAGGCAGCCTGCCCCCCCCACACAGGTAGAGGCCCCCCCTATACCCGCACACCCCACCAGAGCAGCACATTTGTAACAACTACTAAACCTATAGTGACACATTATTGCCCAAGTCCCCCAGCTTCCATTAGATCTTACTCCTGGTGTCGGGACTTTCTGCGGATCTGGACATGTTTATACTGCCATGTACCCACGACTAGAGTCTCATACGGAGTGATTTCACTAAAAAATTCCTAAAAATCCACTTCTACTTGCAACCACATAGTGTCCTGGGGGAGGGAGCAGAATGGACTGTGCCCATAAAGCAAGCAAGAAAGACAGGACCCAACTGAAGATCTCCCAGCCCTCTAACCCTGTTCAGCCAAAGCGGTCCCCGTTACGGGACACCGGAGGGTACAGATGGTTCTTTTTCAGTGATGACATCCAGCGGCTTACCCACCGGGCTCAACACTCTCCGCAGATCCTGGCTGCAGTGTGTCCCACCTGCAGGTAAAGTTGACTTCCTTGGGCTCCTGAAAACAGGTGACAAATTGATAAAATTTCTGTGGTTTTACTAGGCAAAGTCCCATGAACGAAAGGAGGGACAAGGCTTTATTGATCATTTTATGTCATTGCCTAGCATCCAGTATCTCCCCCAAACTTGCTCAGATGGGACTGAGAGAAGCCAGTGCCTTCCCGGCTTTCCCAACATGGCCAGTACCTTCTCTTCCTTTTCCACACGTAATGCAGTTCCGCAATTCTTGCGATGGGTTCTTAGGATATCACGTCCGCCCTGCACTGTGTAATGAGGGAAACAGACCCCATGCTCCGTCTACAGAGAAAATGGAGAGCTAGTACAGGGATAACTGGTCCCCAAGTTCTTTCTGCAATGCAGGTGGTCCTCTACTCTCTCTCTCTAGCATCTTCCATGACCGCTTGTGCCCTAAGCTGTGATAGTTTCCAAAGGCTGACTTCCTCCCACCCAGTCTTCCCAGCAACTAGAGGAGTATTTCCATCCATATAACATATAAAACTATATAAAACATTCCATCCATATAACATATAAAACATTAAACTAACATATAAAAAGTCGGGACCTCTGTGAGGCTGCTGTTTTTTAGTTCTGTAGAAGACATTTAAACTGACCCAAACAAAAAAAGTATATTTGGTTTTGCAGAGAACTGGATCTAACGATTCTCATGTCTCCCCCCTCCCCACCCCAGAGCCCCAGCCCTGAGTTTTCCCTTTGGCCTCATTTCAGGGGCAAAGGCTGGAAAACCACGTCTGGCCAGAAATGTCCAGGAGAAGGCCGGCATTATCCCGACAGCACCCGAGCTGACTCTCTGTCTTGAGTGATTTGGAAAGTGCTTCCATGGAAAAAGTGCGTCCTCTCAGCAGTTACAAAAGCCCTTTGCGCCCTGACAATGGTCAGGGCTATCACTTCCTCATTCAGCAAACCCCAAGAGAAGATACGATCCCGCAGACCAAGTGCTGAGACCTGGCCTTAAATCTCTTCATTCCTGGGGCCAGTGTTAGTGGAGGGAGGAGGTCTGGGAGGTTAAAGACACGGCGGGGTGCATCACGGGCGCTGAAGAAAGCCTCACCAGACCAAGGGATCTGTTGTGCTTGGCCTCGAAGAGCGAGAATCATTTCAGAAGCGGGCGAGGGCAGCGATTTGGTCACAGTAAGTCAAAAGCTGGCTTTGAGGTGAACTGAAAACAGTAAGTGAAACTACAAGTCTAATTCCCAGGACAGTCACGGGGCTGGGGGATGACACTTCAAGGCGAGTGTTTTTATTCATTTTCCCACGAGAAAGATGGGAGCACAGCTTTAAAGGAAGAAGAAAAACACGACCCCTGCCATGTGCCCTCACCATTTGGTTAGCTTTTTGACTTCATTACTCATTCAATAATTTTCTTTTTATTGAGTGTGAACCGCACGTGAGGAACACGCTGTAGATCCCAGGAATACTTTGGTGAACAAAACAGAGAAAGCCCCTTCACTCAAGGAGACCGTGTCACCCAAACTTGATTCTTCAGCAAACTCTGGAAATTTCTTGGAGGAAGGCTCCCTGAGCTGCTCAGAAGCCGGCCGGCACCCGTGTGTGCTCTGCCCGTGAACGCGCACGCAGCATTTAGACCGGTGCTTTGAGTGATCTAGCCTGGGGCCCGCGTGCACTTGGCTCTTCCTGCAGGAAAGGCCCAAGTCTCCTGTCTTTGCATACTCAGCCTGGCAAAGTGTGCACTGGGGAGAGGAAGACAGAATCCGGGAAATGGGTCAATTCCCAAGAGAGCTTACAATTGCTTCCTTGTTTGTCGTTAACCCCAGAAGGCTGCTCGTGGGCAAAGCCTGGTGCCCAAAGTCCCAGAGAAGCGGGGGCCTGGGCAGAGCTGAGAGAAGGACCCTGATCTCCAAATAGCGACTCTGGTGCTTGGCTACAGCATCCTGCCAACTGAATGCTTCCATCTTAAACAAATGACTATTGCTGTAAGATTCTTTTTGTGCCATGCCTGAAAATTAGAGAATGGCAGGAACAAGAAGATGCTTAGAAGAGGGGCGCCTGGGGGGCTCAGTGGGCTAAGCGTCTGCCTTTGGCTCAGGTCATGATCCCAGGATCCTGGGATCGAGCCCCCCATCGGGCTTCCTACTCAGTGGGGAGTGCTTCTGACCCTCCTCCCTCTTGTGTGCTCTCTCTCTCTCGAATAAATAAATATCACTAAAGAAAAAAGAGAGAGAGAGAAGATATTTAGAAGAGAGATACTTCAGGAATTTTTCTCAGTGAGGTATGACGAGGTATTACTGTTGACTGAAATCACCAACTTCCTGAAAATACTCCAGATCCACCCAGAAAGTAATCTTTCCTTCCCCCCATCCTGATTACCCCCCACCCACCCCCAGGGAGCAGCGGAGTCTTCACTTCTTGGAATCTGGGTTTGGAGGGGGTAGTTTCCAGCGTCAAGAGCCTGGGGGGCGGTGGGGAGGGGGGGGGCGGTGTGCAGCAAGCAATGGTGAGTTCACACTGCCCCCTGCTGGCCGCTCTCTCCCTACGAGGCGCACGTACTTGCCCAACAACTTCTGCTCCAGTAGAAAAAGAAAAACAACAGAATGCCCCCACAAAAGTCAAATGTCTTTATTTTATATAAAAAAAAAATTTGTAGTTTTAGTTCCTATGTTTAAGAAAAAAAAAAATCCCTAAAACTGCCATTATGTTTTGATCCACTGCAAACTGTAAAAACAAGCTTTTTATATATTAAAAAAAAATTTACATTTTACAATTTTCTACATGCATGCACAAGGTCTCTGTAACCCAAAAAAAGAAAAAAGAAAAAGAAAGAAAAAGAAGAAGAAGAAGAAAGAAACAGATGAAAAAGAAAAGAAAAGAAAAAAACTAGATTCAACAGTGGCAAATTCTACATTTACAGTCTCACTTGGAAGGGACCCAAAACAAGCCCCCTTCCTTTGGCGCACAGAACAGATCACAACAGTCACACACCAGGACCGAATCCGTCAGCAGATGCTGCCCTGGGGGAAGGGCAGGGGAAAGAGAAGACAAACAGACAGACGGACGGACGGACGGACGTATAGCGTGGAGGGGTGAGGGAGCTCCTCGGGCCCCACAGAGGAGAGAAGCGCAAACTCTGGGAAGGGATGAGAAGGTTCTGAGGGGTCCCACTGCCTCTTCACAGGTACCATGGCGGGGTTGGGATGTGGAGCGTGATGAAAGGCTCAGATGGGACAGAGATGGGCAGAAACAAGGAAGGATCAAAAAGAAAAAACGGGAGTCAACGGAGCGCGAAGGGTTGTGTAAGAGAAACGGGACCCATGGGGACAGACGGCGTGGCGAGGTAGGTGAAGGCCTGATGTGCGGCGTCCCCAGGGTGCTCCAAGGCGATGACAAGGAAGGCCTGGTGGGGGGAGCTGGAGAAGGCGGCAGACCCTGCCACACGCCCGCCCGGGGTCCTGGGGGAGCGGTGAGGGGCCACAGGGAGGAGTGGCCCCCACAGGAGAAGAGGAAGAAACCCCAGCACGTGGCAGGAGCGGTGGAGCCAGGGGGACAGTGCCCAGAGGGCCTGGGCCCGCAGCGCGCCCCGCAGCAGTTCACAGCATGAAGACAGCCCCCGTGTGGGGAAGCAAAAGACACACACAGCCGAACACTTGACAACTCATCCTGACATTTTAAAAAATAATAATTATTATTATAATAATCGTCAAAGAAGACAAAGATACCACAGTTCCGACGCAAAGGACCAAAACACTACCGTTCTCAGTCACAGCCCTTAGTGCTTAGAGAGTTGGGGGAAAGTTTGTTTTTTGTTTTCGGAAAAAGGAATGAAAAAATCACAGTGATTAAAAACATGGCAGGTTCTGAAAAGAAACACTCCCCCACCCCTAACGTAGGGCCACAACGAGGATCCCGGATACCTTCTGTCTGCCCTTCCATCACACCACACCCCGCTCCTGCCCACCATCCAGGCCCCATTTTCCAGGATAGTGAGGTATTTAGAAATGCGACCCAGGAGGGACTCCTCGGAAACCCGATCCTTGAAGAGAAGAAAAGATACCTTCCCGCAACCCCCAGGACAGGACGCCTTTCCCTCAGGTGCTGCCTAAATCAGGCCCCCTTGTCTGCGAGGTGGTGGGTGGACAGATGTGCTTTCTCAGAGACGATAGGGAAAGGCCAACACGAGGGCTGCCCCTCCACAGGCAGGAAGCCTCCCTGGCCAGAGACAGTGGGGATCTGAGCCCAGGGGGCACTCCGCGTGCCCAGAACCAGGAGCCTGCCAGGAGATGGGACCGGGAAGGGGCCCGGCGAGTCACTCAGAGGCCCAAACCTCCAGTCCTGCCGCCAATGGTCCGCCACGGGGATCCCGGCTGGAGGTTCCAGTTCCCTTGGCTAAAACTACACGTCTGAGTGAAAGGCTCAGATTTACACTGAAAATATGTCCTAGAAGACCGGTGAATTTTGCTCAAAAGAGACCTAAACTCTAGAGAATTCAGATCAGGTGTAGAGATTACAGGAGCTCAATGGGACGAGGGACGGATACCCACGAAGGCGGCGATCCTGGCCCCTCACCCCAGCACTGAGGGAGACGAGCGCCCAGAGAACTAGGCAGGGAGACAGGAGGGGACCCTGGCCAGCCAAGGAAAAGAGACCCCTGAGGCAAAGAAGTGGGCTTAAGGCAGGGGGTGAGGAGGAACTACCGGCTCCCCCCCAAACGAGATGAGGCAACAGGTCCCTGGCGCAGAGAGAAGACACACGGGGGGGTGCGGGGGGTGGTCAGGGAGGAAAGAAAAGCGTTGGTCTAAGACCGCAGGGGTCATCGGGTCGTGGGTGGCAAGCCACTAAATCAGGGCTGGCGTCTACTCGCCATCCTGCCCCAGGAAGGGGAAACCTGGCCCAGCGAGGCGGGAACGAGGGTACAGGCAGGTTCAGGGTGGGGATCCGCAATGTTCCCCGGGGTCTCTCCCAACCTTCCCTCAGAGGCTGCCCAGCACGAACCCAGTGAGGGAAGGCACCGTCCCCCATGGCCCAGGAAAGGTGGTCACAGAGGGTTTCTGCCTCGGTCTGGCTATGGCCCCAGGAGACCATATGACTCAGAGACAGAAGGCAGAGACTTTAGGGGTGAAGGGCAGGATCTTTCCTTGCTCTGAATGTGTGTGGCTGCACGGGGGAGGCTCTGACAGACGAAGCCAATGACCACGGCAGGGAGACCCCTGACCCAGGCCATGTCGGGGGGACACATGGGTACCCTGCCCCAAGGACTCAGCGATGGTCCCGGGCCGGCTAAGTGGGCAGGAGGAGCAGAAGATCCCCGTCCGGAGGAGTTTGGCACGGTGGCTCTCTGGAGTCATGTCTGGGCCCCCAGGACACCCCATCTGGGCCACAGGCGGAAACTGCTACCAGAACCTGGTTTGGGAGGGCGCTGGGGGCTCAGGAGGGCCCTGCCCCCTCTCAGGAGAGACCGCTGTCCGGGAGGGAGAGAGGGAGAGGCACGGCTTCCTGCACGATGACACCGAGTGAGGGCTGGGGACGGAGAGCGAGCTTCCCAGGCTCTGCTAACGCAGGGGCCTCTTGAGGCTCCCGTGGGACAACCAAGGAGGAAGGGGGCAGATGGGTGGGGGGTCAATTCAAGTAAAAGGAAACGGGGGCAGGGGGCCGAAGGGCGGCAGGAGACGGGGGCCAAGCCCGCCCCCCACCCGCAGGGGCCCGCGCCCCCGGCCCTGCGGCTCCGTCACACCGAGGTCTCAGACTGCAGCCTCATGACAAACTTGTGCGACTTGGGATCCACAAACTCCTCGGAGAGTTTGAAGAAGGGGACCTTCTTGGTGCTCACCACCAGGCTAAAGTCCTGGCGTTTCAAGAGGAAAACGATGCCGTCCTTGAGCCCATTGGTCACCGGCTCCTCGCTCACCAGCGTCCACTGTTTGGCCAGCCAGCGCTCCTTGTGGTACTGGATGGTGGGTCCGGCCGCCAGGTACCGCTCCAGGAAGGCCTGCGGGGGGCCAGGGGTTGTGTGGGCGTCTCTCCCACCCACCCCCTCCTCATGCCCCAGCCCGGGGGCACGGCTTCCAGAGACAACCAAGAAGTCCCCCAGCTCGCGCTCAGCTTCCACACCATCTACAGCATCCCCCAGCTCGCGCTCAGCTTCCACGCCGTCTACAGCATCCCCCAGCTCGCGCTCAGCTTCCACGCCGTCTAGAGCAGAGCAGAAAGGGGCAGGGCTCCTCTGCTTCAGACCCTCGTATGAAACACGGGGAAGCGGAGCCACCAGAAGAGGGGGGTGCCCCAGGGTCAGGACCTGCGCCCTGCCACTTGCCCGCACCAGGCTGGGCCACAAGCCCTCCCTGGTTCCTCCTTTCCCTGCCATCGGCTCTCACGGAGGCTGTCACCCTGCTCGCCGAGGGTGGTTTGGGACGCAGTTCCAGGGGGCTGACAATACAGCGGAGGGGAGGGTCATGGCTCAAAAAAAGCACAATGGGGGTGGTGAAGGGGGGGGGGACTCGGTGCGGCAACCGCACAGAACTTGCTGAGATGGGAGTCAGGTCTCAGCGGCCCCGGAAGAGTCCAGAAGCCGCCCCTGCTCCTCAGCACCTGGGAACTTGACTCGGAGCTGAGACGGGGGGGGGGGGGGGGGGGGGGGGGCGGGCAGGGATGTCGGACGAGACCACAGGGGGCCGCAGGGCGGTGCGGTGAGAGCCCCGCGGGAAGGTGGGCGGAGCAGAGAGCAGCGGGAGGCCAGCAGCAGGGTGGGCTACCTTGGGCGTCATGTCGTGGGTGATGCAGAACTCCAGGTGCTGCAGGATGCTCTCCATGGTGTGGTAGGGCTGTTGCTTGGTGGTGCGAAGGTACTTCTGCATGGCCCGGGCCATGGAGGCAAAGATGGCCTGCGCCGCCTCCCGGGGGTCCATCACCTCCCTGGGGTTCTTCTGCTCCTCCTCCTGCAGCCGCTTAATGTGAGTGAAGGCCTCCTCCACCGCCACCACGAGCCTGGGGGACAGGAGGGGCCTGGACCACACGCCCACCTCCCGTCTTTCCCTCGGCTCCAGCCCTCCAGCAGCCTGAGCGAGGTCAGGGCTCGGGGGTGGGGAGACCCGGAAGCACACAAACCCACCTGAGCCAAGGGCTGGGCTATGGGGGTGTGCGTGGTGGGGGGGGGGGAGGTGGTGCACACACACGGTGCAGTGGGGGGTGGGGGGCAAGGCAGGAAAGAGCTATAGAGCTCCGGGAGCGGAACGCAGGGACTGCAGTGTCAAAGCCGGAGACGGCTAGAGCCCGGGCTCAGGGAGAGCGGCAAGCCTTGCATGCAGCCGCCGTGCTGCCTGAGACGCCCCCATCACGCTTCGCTGGGCGACGTGGCACAGAGCAGACATCCGTCGGAGGGCGGGAGGGGCGGTGTTGCAAGGAACTGACTACAAACCAGGAAGAGAAAGGCAAGAACACGAGGGCCAGACGGCAGAGGTGAGCCCACCACTCACAAGAGACCTGGACGGCTACAGACACGCGAAGCCCTCCCTGGCTGGCCACCAGACAGAGAAGGAAAACGTCCGTGTCCATCGAGACAGGCAAAGAGGGAGGAGGACCGTAATCCAAATACGGCCGAGGGGGCGGGAGTCACCCGTGACCCACGGTGGGCGCAGCTGCACGCTGGACCCGCCACAGCAGGGCTGCGTCTCAAGAACCGTGTTAAGGGGAAGCAGGAGAAAGAAGTCAATCTGCGTTACAAGCATATGGGGGTGCCCTGTGGTTCAGTCAGTGAAGCGTCTGCCTTCGGCTCAGGTCATGAGCTCAGGGTCCAGGGATCGAGCCAGCATTGGGCTCCCTGCTCAGCGGGGAGCCTACTTCTCCCTCTGCCTCCACCCCTCCACTCATCTGCTTTCTCTCAAATAATTAAATAAAATCTTAAAAAAAAAAAAGGCCCTGCTGGTCTTTGACCTACGGCAGGGGACCCCAGCCTCATGTTAGGACAGAAGAGATACCTTCCACCCTTACAGCCTGGAGACCGTGGGAGGAGGGGCAGAGGGCACGGTGGGTGGTCAGATCCCAGGGCGCTCTCCTGCCGCAGGCCCCATGAAAATCCCAACACGCCGCAGTGGGATGCGGCACCAGCAGGTACCAAGAAAGACTCTTCAGGCCTGGCTTAAGTGTACGTAATAATGTGGACAGGACAAAGAGATCAGTGAGGACAGTACTGCAGAATGTACCAAGACCTGAGCGCCAGAACCTCATTTTTTGCAGGTAAAAGGTACCATCAGCTGAGCAGGCCTCCAAGAGCTACTGCAAGGAGGCCCAGTCCAGCCTCAGGCCCATTGCTGTGGGCAAGGCTCCTACGGTTTGCTGGGTCCCTGCTCCGCGGTGGGGGGCAGACTTCCGAGATGCCCCACTCCTGGGCGTTCCGCTCGCTCGGGACATTTTGCAGATGTAATTGCAGCGCAGAGTCAGTTGACCCCGACATCATAAAACAAGGAGATGACGCTGGCCAGCCGGATCTTATCCAGTAAGCTCTTTAAAAGAGTTTTCTCCAGGAGGTAGAGTCGATGCTGGAAACATCGAACTGCCCTATCCCGACTGCCCGTGAGGCTAGGTGACAAGGAATGGATTCCAGGGGCCGGGGAGCTTGGAAGACCACCCAGGCTCAGGTGGGAGTGGTCCCGACTTTGGCCTGACACAGACCGAGGACCTGACCTGCGGGGACTGTGAGCCAAGAAGCATGCACGGGTTTGCGGCGCACGGCACAGGGGTCTGTCCTGGCAGCCGCAGGACACAGACGCTCAGCCCGCAGCCCTGGTGCCCGGCACAGAGGCCCACCCGTACCCGGCCGGCGCCCGGACCCACCTGGCCCGCCGCTTGCGCACCCTCCGCTCGTGCTCTGCCTCCTCATAGTAGTACTCGTTGTGGCTGTTGTCCCGCCTCCGAGCAGCTGCCGCGATCACAGCCCGGGACTGGCCCGTGGAGTTGTTGGTGCTGTTTTCTGCGCAGAAGCAGGACAGATAGGCAGGGTCACCTCCCAGCGCGCTCGCTCCCCATCCCGGGAATTCTGAAGACGGCAACCTGACGTGGCCGTGCCCATCCCCACGATACTGCCGGCACCCCCAACCCTCCTGGCCACGGCTGGGAGAGGCCCACAGGACGGCCACCAGGAGGGCCCTGGAGGGCAGGAGTCCTGCACGTGCTCCCCCGGTGCAGGGGGACCTGGAGCTCAAAAAGCTGAGGGCTCAAGACCAGGGCCGGTGAGCAGAGAAGTCAGAATGGGCCGGTGAGCAGACACAGAGAAGTCAGAATTGGAGGGGAGGGGGTAACACGCCACAGCACGGGGGGACAGCAAGCAGCCACCTGGAGTCCAGGGAAATGACAGAAGAAAAGGGGCCGGGGCAAGCAAGCGAAGAGGCTGAGAGGAACAGGGAGCAGGTACCGCGCCCCGCCTGGGATGGACGGGAGCGCAGGGGAGCAGGGACGCTCACCCTCTCCGAGGGAGTACACCTTGAAGCCAGACACTTTCTTGGCCAGGACGGACTTGGGCAGGTTGAGGAGGGCGGGGTTGTAGACAGGGAAGTCATGGTAATACTTCTCCAGGATCCACACTGCCACTCGCTGGATGCTGTGGGGGAGACGGTGGGAGGGGGAGGGGGAAGGGATGGACAGGGGTGCAGGGGAGGGAGACATCAGGGCAGGTCGGCAGGGCAGGAAGGGACAAGCACAGGGACAAGCTGCTTCCGAGAAGCCCGGCTCAGGGCCCGAGGTAGATTTACCAGGCTTGAAAGCCTTCCCCAGGCAGGGCCTGCTAGTCCTTCCCTGCTGTGCTGACGCCCAGGGAAGAAAGGGCACGGGGCCTGGATCCCCACAAAGAACCACCCAAGAGTCCCCCAAGATTCCCTCTGGGACCAGGAGGTGCTCCAGATAACTCCGCATGGCCCAGGGGGAGGGGACAGAGGAACTCTCCCGTTATCTCTCCCTCTGGGGGTCCGTCCTCGTCCACCAGCCAGTTCATCCCAGCGACCGCGCACTTGAGGGCTCACCAAGGCTGTGCCTCCAAGATGGCCAGGAAGTAGGAAGTGATTCCCAAAATCCCCTGTTCGCGCCCCACACCTTTCTCCTCTTTGGTGCAGCCCTCTCTGAGGTCCCCTGTGGCTCCTGCTCCTTCTCTCCCCACTCCCGACTCCCAGCCCCACCTGCCCCAGGACCCTGCGCTGCTGAAAACCCTGCTGCGTGCAAAGTTCCCCTGCTGCGGCCTGCGGGAGGGGGCGGGGGGCCCAGCTCCTCACCGCCGCCCCCACCCCCGGCTCTCTCCCATGCGCCCTGCAGACACCCAGCCTCCGCCCAGGCCCGCGCCCACACCTGAGGTGGCCCACGTTGTAGAAGCGGCTGGCGCCGTCGGTGGAGCGCACGACCTTGAGCGTGAACTGGGGCTGCAGCTGGCGCAGCTCCAGCAGGACCACGGCCAGGTAGTGCACGAAGAGCAGGGCGTCCACCAGCGACACGGCGAACTGGACGACGCCCTGGTAGCTGCGCTCGCGGGCGTCCAGGATGCGCACGCCGTAGAAGAGCCAGTAGGACACCACGAGCAGGAAGACCAGCACCATGAGCAGCGCGCGCAGCACGAAGACGCGCGGCAGCGAGGCCTTGGGCCGCCGGAAGAACAAGGCCCAGCTGCCCAGCAGCAGGATGAGCAGCTTGAAGGCCACGGAGATGAAGAGGCCCTCGCAGGCCGTCCCGCAGGGCTCCAGCTCCTCCCGCCACAGCAGCGGGGGCAGCAGCAGGAAAGCCAGCGGCGTTAGGAAGGACAGCAGCGCCAGCGTGGCCCCCGCCGCCACACCCAGGTGACGGGAGCAGTCCAGCGGGACACTGTCCTCCATGTCCTTGGTGATGCGCGTGAGGTCATCGTGGGAGATGCTGTGCTCTGAGGTGCCCGTTACTACTGTGGTCGTCTCCCCCCAGTTGTCATCCTACAGCAGGAGGGACAGAGGCATCGAAGCGGGATTCGGGAGGAGGAGCAGGAGGGAGAAGAGGATGGGGGAGAGAAGGGGGAGAGAAGGAAGGGGGAGAGAAGGAAGGGGGAGGAGGAGGAGGGGGAAGAGGAGGTGGAGGAAGGGAAGGAGGAGAGGGAGGTGGGGAGGAGGAGGGGAGAAGGGGAGGAGACAGGGGAGATGGGGGAGGGAGGGGAAAGGAAGGGGAAAAGCAGGGAGGGCGGGCAGACAGCAGAGCACAAGAGAGAAGAGACGGCCATCAGCCAGTGTGCAACCACCAAAACATTACCAAGATCCACTCTGGCCAAGCTTGGCCTCTGCAGGGCTGGCACCTCTGAGACCTGCACCAAAGGGCACACAGCAGAGAGCTCGGGAAAGAACACCAATGCCCAGATCTCACCCAAGAGGAAAACCACCTTTTTTAAAAAAAAAAAAACAGATGATTTGGGGGCACCTCGGTGGCTCAGTCAGCTAAGCATCTGACTTCAGCTCAGGTCACGATCCCCGGGTCCTGGGATCCAGCCCTCCCCACAGTGGAGAGTCTGCTTCTCCCATTCCCTCTGCCCATCCCCCGGCTCCTGCTCGCTCACGCTCTCTCTCAAATAAACAGAATCTTTAAAAAAATAATAAAAAAACAAAAACCAGATGATTTTCACGTTCATCCAAAACTGAGAATCACTGAATTCACTCAACAATCCCTAAGTCCTGTTTACCCATAACATGGTCTGTGGACCAGCAGCGTGGACACCTCCTGGGAGCTGCTGGAAACGCACATCTCAGGGCCCAGCCCATGCCGACTGTGCCGGAACCTGCATTTTATCAAGCCCCCCTTGAATCATTCGAACGTTCGGGGGCTGGCAGGGGGAGCTGAGGCGCCCCGAGGACATGCAGGGTGGGCGTGCCAGGGGGAGAGTCAGGCACGGCCAGCTGGAGCAGGAGCGGGCCACCTGCAAACTGGGCTGAGCCAGAAGCACCTACTCCCCAGACCTCGAGAGCCGCTTTAGGTTTCTGACTAAGGGGGTGACCTGAAACAAAGCAGCATGGCAAAGGCCAGAGGACCTCGGGGGGCAAGGAGGGGGAAGGCAAGTCATCAGTGCAGGGCAGGGGAGACGGACACACTTAGGGCCACCCCGGGTCTCTGGTCGGCCCGCAGCACAGCAGCTGCCTGTTGCTGGAGGCAAGGGGGTAGACGGGCTGAGGTCCCCAGAGTCCTTCGGAGGGGGTTCACTCAAGCAATCTCTGCTGCGGCCAGACACCATCCCACAGAGGGGCCCCCAGTGGCCATCAGTGCCCACAACCTTCACTCCTGGACAGCATGGGGACAGCGTCTCAGGACTAGGACACCGACTGGGGGGTGCAGGAGATGCCTGGCAGGGACAGTGACCAGCCTTCCCAAGGATGGGAGGAGAGTCTGATCTGGTGCGGGAAGTGGGTGCGCTGACCACGTTCAGCTCGAGGAACTGGGTCTAGTCCTCACTCTAGGCAGGCCCGCAGACACGCTGCCTGCCCTCTCCAAGCATCGGGGCTGTGGCCTCCTCCCCCACAGCAGTGAGCTGACCATGTCTCGGGGTCCCTTCAAGAACTCAGGAGGCCAGGTCTCAGGGAGGGGACAGGACTGGGGAACAGGGAGAAAGAATACTCCCCTTAGGTACTCATCTGCTCCCAAGACCCAGGAAGTCCCCGTGTCAGACACAGATTTCCTGTGAGGGGAAGGGAGCTGGGAGTCTCCAGCCGGAGAAAGAAGCACGGCGGAAGGCGTGTGAGACACAGGCAACCCCAGTCACCTCAAATCCTGCCTCCGCCCTAACCTAGCACTGCGCTCTGCCTGCTGGCCTCCCTGCTGGCGAGCACAGTGGGCCACAGAGGTTAGAGCAGGAGCGACCTGCTCACGGCCCCTCTGGGAGTGACAGTGTCCTTCCGGGCGCCCCCTTCGCCCCTCCTTTCTCCGCTGACTCCGCCCACACCTGCTTCCCTCCAGACCCAGGCGACGCGATTCTGCAGGTGGACAACAGAGGGCGCGGTAGTGTGCACGCCTCTGGGCTCAAGGGAAACTCCGCCCACACTCCCAGACCCCATCTGCTGCACAGGGCCCTCCTGTTTGGGGTTCCCAGCCCACCCACCTGGCTGGCCTCAGCCCAGAGGAGCCAGGTGATTCCCAGGACACAGCCCAGCTCACCTTACCTCTCTGCCACTGGGAGGCAGAGGCTGCTGCTTCCAAAGGGATCTCTACAGAAACTCCCTGAATTCTACTGAAGCAGGGTCCTACCTTGGGACACCAGCAGAAGGAGGTGTGACACCCGATGCCCTCCCTCATAGGACCTCTGTCCAAAGAGCCCAGGTTTCCCGGCCCTGCCCCATCCGTGGGCCTCCGGCTTCAGGAGCAGCCTGGAGTCCCCTGGCCCGGAGCCCGCGCCCACAGAGGCTTACCCGTTCGTCCCCTCGCGTGGACTCGTTGTCCAGCAAGGGCTCCCCTGGAGCCTGGATCGTCACGGACTTGTCGCCGCGGCTCCCATCGCGGCTCTTGGAGCGGTGCCGGTCCCGGCGGTCCCTACAGCAGGAGGCCAGGGGAGTGGGCACAGAAGGTCAGAGGGGGGGCCTGGGTCTTCTCAGCAGCCCCCGTGCACACCCACCTCTCACGCACCCCCAACACACCCTCCACCACCCACATCACCCCCACGCCAGCCCACCTGTGCTTGCGGGAGCTGCGGGAGTGGCCCGACTTGTAGGAGTAGCCCGAGTACTGGGACTCGGTGTCCATGGCGTCCGAACGCCGTGCCTTGTAGCGCTCCAGGGCCGCGGGCTGGGGCCTTCTGGGGGGCCCCACAGCCGCCTCCTTCAGCACCGGCTTCTTCAGGCCAAGGGGCACCTTCAGGAAATCAACCGTCACCCTGAGGGACTCTATCTTGCTGGACGGGTGGGCTTGTCTCGGAGAAAATCAAGCGGCGTCCCTGAAAAAAAGGAAGCAGCTGGTTAGCGGCTGGAGCTCCCTGGGAAGTCGGGACCGCAAAGAGGACCGTCCCCAAAGGGCAGCTGCAGACGGCCTCGCCGCGACCTCAGAACAGTCCCTCTGTCCAGCGCGCCCAGTTCCTCCGACCCTGCCTCCTCCAAACAGCACCCGTTGGCTGTGCCAGCGGGCGCAGGAAAGACGGCCGGCAAAGGCCACTAGGAATGACCCCGACCCTGCACGCCCTGGGGCAACGCTTTCCTTATCCTCAGCCAGGAAACCCAAGGCTCAGAGAGAGCAGGTTCTGGCCAGGCCGGCACGCTGGAGCAACAGAGACCTCACAGAGCAGAAAGCAGCTGGCTGCTGTCCAGGCCTCTCCTTCCCCCTCAACTCCTTGTCCCCTGACTCACAGCTTCCGAGGATGCCCACAGAAGGAGGGCTCCTGTCACCATCTTGCCAGCATCTACATCAAACAGCCAGGTCAAGCTGGCGGCTCCCCCTGAGGCTCAGAGACGGTGTGTGTGTGTGTGTATGTGTGTGTGTGTGTGTGCGCGCACATGTGTGTGCGCCCGCACACAGACTAGGGGACAAGGTCAGGAATGGAAACTGTGGATAACGCTGGAGGCAAGTGGGGAGTAGAAGGCAGCAGCAGCCACTCTCTAAAAGCCTCAAGTCCGTAAACGGCAAGGTCGAGGCAAGGTCCTGGCTGTGTGCGCTCCGGGTGCCGTGCTCATTCTGCACGCTCACCTCCACGCTCCGCGAGCAGAGCGAGCTGTTCCTTCCCCTGCTTCCCCACCCCCCCACCCCCATCCTGCCGGGACCCCCAGAGCCCAGGCCTCCGCGACCAGCAGCCAACATGGTGCCATCTCCCCTCTGTCCCTCCTCTGTCCCTCCTCTGTCGCGCACGCACGACCCTGCCACACACTCGCACATTTCCCAGCCTCACTCGCCAGCCGTGGTCTCACTCTCAGGGACCGCCGTGCACTGTGCCCCCTGCGAGGCCCCGGGGGTACGGCGGGGACCTGACACCGCATTCCCGGGCTGGTGGGGCAGGTGCACACTGACCGAGGAGACAAGCAATACGAGTAACTAACCACTGCAGTGATGACAGGAAATGAGCAGAAAACCAGGAGGGACTGCTCTGGGGGCCGCGACCAGAAACTGAGTGCTTCTGGAAAGTTTCTCGGAGAACAGGACACCTGAGCCTAAAAGGAGAGCAGCAGCGAACCAGGCATAGTGGAGGAGAACGGCAGGGAGGCCCGCTCGGGAAGGCCAAGGGCGGCAGAGCTCGGTGTATTTCAAGGACCAGCAACGGCCAGCGGGACTGGAGCTGAGGAAGAGGGTGGTGACAGGTAGCCAGGGGCCAAGCTTATCGGAGATCCTGGGCCAGGCGAGGAGCTCACGTATTCCAAGCGCAAGGGGAAGCCTGTGAAGGCTGTTAGCTGTGCGGGCAGGGGCTGGGGGCAGAGGAAAGCAGACGTAGGAACACGAGGACGGAGGCATGCCGGCCTGGAGGTCATGACAGCCAGGGGTGAGACGTGCTGGGAGGAACAGCAGGGCCACTGGGGTCTGGCTGAGGGCAGGGAGTGCCCGGGCAAGAGAGTAGAGGGCGGTACTGTCATGGGGGGGTGGGGGGTGCGGCAATCCAGGGAGGAAGGCAGTGAGCTCTGTTTCCAAGGGGCTGAGTTCAAGGCCACAAGACAGGCGGTCAGGGAGGCAGTGGGGTTCCTGAGGAACCGGACCCAGGAGCGTCTGAGCTGGAGGTGCTGACGGGGTGCGAGGTGGGAATGGGTAGGACCCCTGGGAAGAGGAATGCGTACGGGGGATCTGGGAATCCCAGGATGTAAGAGCCGGCAAAGGGGCCGACAAGGCGCGGCCGGAGAAGGAGGAGGGCCAGAAGGGCTGCCGTGGCGCCGAGAACAGGAGGGGTTTCGAGGTCGCATGCTGTCATAAAGTTAACGATGTTCAGAACCGAAACGGGTTTGCCTTCGTGTAGTTGATAACTCTTCTCCAACTAAGCCAGGTCTTTGGCAACCGGAGAATGGGAAGCACGACCGAGATCCGGCTGTGTCCACCCCCCTCCCAGGGGCACGCAGCAAGAAACCGGCACTGACCTTGGGAACGCAGCCGCTGCTGTGACTCCCAGGGAGCCCGCCACGACTGTGGGAGATGAAATCCATCCCCCCATTCCTTGACCCCCCTACCGGCTACCTAGAGGCAGCCCCATGGCCTCGCCATGCCTGTCAATAGCCCCACGTCAAGGCAAGCATGTGACCGACACACATTGAGGGGACACAGACACAGAGCCTCAACCCACGTCAAACCGTTTCTCAACACTGTGGCCATGAACAGGCACCCCCGTCCACAAATGACACACGGGGCTCCTGCAGCCCGGCACCCGAGAACCCTTCTTCCGGGCTCACGTCTCCGTAGGGGCCCGCCCTCCGTCTGCAGCCTATTCTCGTCCCCAAACCTGAACTCCACCAGGAGATTCAAGAGAACAGGTGGGCTCCAGACAGGGGGTGGAAAAGTGAAGGGGAACAGACCTGCCCTCGCCTGGGTCTGGACCCCGCACCCTCTCAGTCTTTAATGCTCACATTCCCGGAGCCAATGGCACAGAGAGCCAGGGACCCGCGTCCAAGGCTCCACATTCAAACCCCAACTCTCCCGGCCACCCGCTCCGTGACCACAGGCAAGTTACCTAACTTCTCTGTGCTCTATAGCCTGGTAGGCTCGTCAGTACAACAGGGAAACAATGACGCGTGTTTGATGGGGCTGCCGTGAGGACCCTGGGGTGAAATGCTTCTCCGTACGGCTCAGTTAGAATTAGTTAAGGAATTAATACGCTCTGGCTCCAGGGTTACCCACGCTCTATCCCCAGACGCCTCCTCTGAGACTTGGGAGAGAGGTGGTATAAATAAATCCTGCTGTTGGGACTACTAAATAAAGAAGTCTCACACGCGCACACGCACACACACAGCCCTGGCCAGGACCACTTCAAACACACCCAGGAGGGAAGCCGATGCCATTGTGTTTCCCCTACAGATAAATTTCCAAGCGGACAAGGGTGCCAGCCCCTCCCAGCCCTTTGTTCCGAGCTGCTCAGCCTCAGCCCCTACCTTCCTCCCAGCCCGGTATTAAAGACCCAGCACACGCCCTGCTCCCCTGGCCTGCTCCACCCACCCCTGCCAACCCAACTCGGGGGGGGGGGGGGGGGGGGGCCAGAAAGCATCCGAACGTGCTCCTCCTTCCCCTACCGGAGTGGCCCAAATGAGCCCGGTTCCTCAGAACCTTGCCTGCTGTCCCCGCAAGCACCCGGGGAACTAACCCGAGTCCGGAGAGGGATAGGAGGTGAGGGAGGACGAGGGGAGAGTTGCCCTTGTTTCCTCAGCTCAGGAATCAGGGGTCTGGAGGGTCTCCCGGGTGGGCGGGTTCCCAGGGAAGAGGGTGGGGGAGGGGAGCCCTGGATGAGACCAACAAGTGGAAATGTCAGAGGTGGACCTTGAGGGCAGCAAGACCTGGTGTGGACGGGGGTGGGGGGTGGGGGGACTGGTTTGCGGTTGGGAGGCTGGGAAAGGGAAACGTGTCCCCTGGCATTCACCTTGCCCCCACCACCAAGACACACAAATCACACTCACTCGGTTCCCTGCTCAAACCAACCATGGATTATCTGGGGTTAAAAGGAGGCCAGAGAGGAGAGAGGGAGGGAAGGGAGCCTGTCACAAAAACAAGACCCTTCTCCCCCCAAAGGCCTTTCAGAAATAAAATTAATGGAATGTGTCTCAGTACCATCCCAAGGGGATTGGGGGGAGGGGTGGGGGGGAATGTGGGGGCTTTTGTCCCGGCTGCCCAGCTTCTCCCACATTGATCACCATGGCAACCAAAGCCCCCTGTTGCCTAGGTGATGGCAGCCG